>NC_138205.1:75233137-76485637 GCF_964194415.1 Vipera berus | reverse complement strand
TCATTGTGGTGTAGTCATTTTTGTTTGGATTAGTTGCAACATAGCGAGCATTTCCTTCTGGAAAGTATTTGGTTTTTCTTGACAAGTTCTTTTTCAAAGTTCCTGAGGTTCCATGATAGCTAAAACTCATTTTTCTTTCTTTCTCTGAAAACAGCTTTAAAGTCACGGTCAATAGGTGTTTATCCTCCAAGAAGGTCAGTTAAGGGTTGTTGTTTTTTTTAAACAATTATAGTCTTTGCTTAATGTGGCTGGCCCAGAATGTTTTTTAGCTCCTTTTAAAGATCAAAGAAGTGGGTTATCTCATTTTGGGCGTCCTGCCAATACTTATAACCATGCAGCTAATTATATATTCTCTTCCACCATTAGATGTCAGCAACAGTATATTTCTGTCCCTCTTAATATAATTTGCTGCTTTTTTCCATGGAAGAGTGGGGCAAAGCTCCCCCTCCTTTTCACTTTTGGAGGCTTTTTTGCTTCTTGGGGTATCTTTTCAAAAAATTCAGGATATAAAGTAGGAGAGTGAAGATCAAATTTTTTACCCAGTTTCAGCATGCTGTTCACTGATGTTCTGATGAGTACTTGTGGACTTCAGCTGCAAGTAGCTTGGGCTGGTTACCAAGGTGGGGCCAGCCTTTCTCTTTTCAGGTTAGAGGGAATTCCCAGATCGAACGGGATGACCACCATCATTCCCAGATCACTGGGGCACCCCTTTTTCTTTGCTGCCTCTTTGGGGTGGCTTTAGACCCATTTAGGGTTCCCTGGCAGGATGAAAAGAGCGCGGGAAGTAGAGCTTCACAATCCTGCGCCCGTGCACTACTGCGTAAAACCAGAAGTCCCTGAGGTTGTGTTTTTTTTCTTCTTTACTGATGACATCAGTAGGCACTCACAGAACAGCAGATAGGCTTTCTTGAAAGCTTATGTTTTTTTTAGAATAGGTGTTTCTTAGGCCTTTTATTATTACCCAATAGGTATTTCTGTTGTTATTGTTTCTCATTAAATATTCTCATAGGGCTCAATTATAACTGAATGAATACACCTTTGGGGATATGCTCTGAGAAAGATAAATATTTTATAATGTGATGTTTCTTGATGAAATGTAAATAATGCAATGTAGCAAAATATTCCTGAAAGCAGTGCAATATTCCTGAAGCTTGCAATTCTGTAAATGTAAATCAATGCTTTGGATGCTACTTGCAGTAATCCCTTTCCCCCTATGCTACTTGGTTAGTTCCTACATAATTGCTGGCCTTTCTTCTGCGGCAAATTTTATGCCACAATGTGACTCAATTTTTGAAGCTGCATCATGTTCAGGTGTTTTTAAGATCTTATGAAAGGTCAAGAAGATCTGGACCAATTTAATCTCTGGGGAATGATATTCCAAAAAGCGAGTACCACATTTTAATAGGAAAAAAATCAAAACCATGTTTGGGATAATAAGATAGCATCTCCACCTCTGCCTCCCTCCCTTTATAGGTTTCTCATCTTTAATAGCTATTGGTACAATCAACTTACTCCCTCCTATGATGGGAATATCTTTTCATATAAAATTGGTTTATGCAAATGAGTAGATTTGATCACTTTATAACAAGTTTTTTTTCCTGAAGCACCCAGAATTCAATACAGATCCAAATTGTATTGAAAATTATTACATCAATTTACTATCCAATCTTACATTGTTTGCTGCAATATGATCTGTATGAAATCTCTCTTTTCCTGACTCCCTAAAACAGTATGGTTATAATGCTATATTTTTGCAAGGAAATTCTGCATTGTTCAATGATTCCTCTACATATCTGTGAAAATCTAGGCAGACATGATGTCCAATGGGAATAGTGAACAGAAGGATCACTCTCAATTTATCAGATGTTTTGTTTCCTTTTTTTTTTAAAAAAAAAATCTCCCTATCTAAATTTCTAACAGTCTTTCCCTAAGAAAATTGTCAGGACAAAATTAAAAGAAAATTTCAGATATTGCCATATGTGCTACAAATAAAAAGAAAATTTCTAGTTTTCTTAAAAAGTTATTTGCTACATATTTGTTTCCAATAAAATATGCTTATATAGTTTTAAGGATACTTCACTTATGTTTATATTTGGTTGTCACACATTTCCAATTTTTTTTCAAGAAAAATGCACCTAGTTTTATTTCTCCCTTTCCTTAATTTACAACTATGTTTGGAACTCAGTCTGAATGTGCATTATAAAGAGGAATTTATCTGGGCTAATTCATCATGATCTTCTACATAACAGAAAATACATTTGCCTTGTATAAAAAAACAGTGCTGAGAGAAGGAGAGGGAAGGAGTATACCTGTTACCAGTGAAATGCAGATCCTTATAATTAAGGTAGCATGTAAATAATACTGGAATAATACTACTAATACTAACGTTATTTAATTTGAAAAAAATGTTACAAATGAAAATATAGCATTAAAGTGAAACTATTATGACAAAACATTTGTGGTGTAGAAGACAGAATATTTATTGCTTGTCAATTTCAACCCCATCCCAAAAGTTACTAATAGTATTTTTTTTAAAAGTTAAATGGTCTCATATTGCTATTTTTTCGCATTTTTGAGAATTTTATTGATGTACATGAAATATTATTTGCACAGATGAATTTACAATGATATGTAAGTCTAGTGAATTTAATATTTACCAAATGGGAAAAATAGATGGAAAGGTTTGTATGTATAACAGGGATCATTTTACCGTTCTGTAATTCTGTGTCATAATCAAAAAGCAGGCAGGTCCATCTTTATTAAATATCCTGTCTCTTTCAGTGATTCTTCTAATCTTCCTTACTTCCTTACTAGTTCTGTTTTTTTCTTTCTCTCTTTTCCTATTAAATAGAGTGGGAGGAAGAGGAAGAAAATGATTTAGCAATTACAGGGGAAATTATATGATGCTAAAACTGCACAGTGTTCTGCTATTTGAATAGAAAGACTTGCGCCTTGAAAGGGCTATAATTTTAGGGTGTGGAAAAATGTGGATTACAAAACAAAAGGAAAATTTAAATATGTCAAATAGCAAAGACAAAGTTGGATGAAGGAGGCGACAGCTGGAGGAAATTTTTAGGCAATTAAAGATAAAGGAAATTTGTTGTTCTGAGGGCACTGAGTGATAAACAAGGTTGCTTGGCAATAAAGTTAGAGAGCCCACAGCAGAACCTCAATATTACTCCTTCTATGTACTGTGTTTGAAGTACAGTATTGTGCCTTTATTCCACTGTCATTTTATCTTGAACAGATCCAATTCGGAGATTAGGAATGGTTCATTGTGGGAACTCCCTACACTATTGCAGACTAATTCTGCCGAATGCCAGCAGTTCAATTCTCACCAGTTCAAGGTTGACTCAGTCTTCCATCCTTTTGAGGTCGGTAAAATGAGGACCCAGATTGTTGGGGGAAATATGCTGACTCTGTAAACTGCTTAGAGAAAGCTATAAAGCACTGTAAAGCAGTATGTAAGTCTAGGGGCTATTGCTATCTGGTGCACTGAATTTCTTGAGTGGCTACCTAAAGAATAGATAATTTCCTTTCTTCCTAAAAGAAGTGTCCATTTCTGAACACAAATGAGTTTTATACAGTCTTAATCTTAAAAATGAATACTCTGTATACACTCCCCCCCTTTTTATGTGCCATTTGAGCATATTTGATGTCTACAGTCAACCACAGGAATGACTTAGTTTTGAAAGTATTCTGCACATGAGTACACAATATTGTGAGATGAAATATTACTATTAATATGATAGTCCATTCATGCATACATAATATTACATGATGTTATGATAATTAATGAGTAATGAATATACAGGATAAGCGAACATTTTCATTATGTTTCATAACAAGCAGGAAAGCATTTAGTTCAACGTTGTTGTCATTTTTTGCTATTTATTTCAAGATTTTTTCATACCTAAAAAAGTGCAATCAAAATATTTATTAAGGAAATATGCTTCTTAAAGAAAAGCAGTAGCAAGCAAGTGTGGTTTCTAAGCAATGAGAGGGTCAGATAAGTTGGGGTGGTATTTTAAATAAGTAACTGAAGATCAGATTTCTCTATTCCCCTTCACAGAAGGTGACACTCAGGCAATCCTTTATATGATTTTCTTTGATTTTACTAAGATGATTTCTGAAAA
The DNA here is from genome assembly GCF_964194415.1 of Vipera berus. Classification (NCBI taxonomy): domain Eukaryota; kingdom Metazoa; phylum Chordata; class Lepidosauria; order Squamata; family Viperidae; genus Vipera; species Vipera berus. The sequence goes on along the minus strand of NC_138205.1, from coordinate 76,481,501 downwards.
AAGGATAAAAAGTTGAAGACTGTGTAACCCCATCTTTATTAGAACAATGATGTAGGAAACTATAAGCTGTAAACATTTTCTCTCCCACATTATATACATGTCTGATTCCGCTAATAACTTATAAATTGATAGTTTTATAAAACCTAAGTATAGGTTTTATACCAAGATGTTACAGTTGTTTAGAGAGTACTTAATGCTACTTTAGCAGTAACAGTTTATAAAACCTTAATGCGTAAACAGTGAAGAAGTTTCAATAGTACATTACAGGTAGTGACACCACCACTGAAAAAAGTGACCTATGACCATTTTTCACTTTTACAAGTGTTGCAGCATCCCCATGGTCATATGATCATAAATCAGGCTCTTGGCAACTGGCATATATTTATGAAGGTTGTGACCTTTTGACAAGCAAAGTCAAACAGGAAGCCAGATTCATTTAACAGCCATGTTACTAATTTAACAATTTGAATCAATTTTAATCAATTTGCGTTGATTCACTTTACAACTGTGGCAAGAAAGGTTGTAAAATGGGGCAGAATTCATTTAACAACTGTTTCACTTAACAATTTTGGGCTCTATTGTGGTCGTGAATCGAGGACTACCTATAGTACATTTGGGGGGAAATACATTCATTTCTATTCTTCTGAATACCACCATATTGATTTCTTTTGAGAATTGCAATGATGAGGATGTTTGTTTTATATTTTGCTAACCAAATAATATAACATGTTTAATTTAATGCCTTTATAATGCCATTACTTTATCATTATAAAAGTAATGAATTTTTAAGAGTCCACACTTCAGCTTAGGCTAACTGAAAAATAATTTGTACCCTTTACTTGAGTATAAGGTAAAACACGTGCTAGTTATATATTCTGGTCAAACGGAGTACAAAAGATAGTGATGTTATTACTGAGGCAATAGTTAATCATCCTAAAAATGCCTACATTTTTATTGGGCCTAAGTAACATCTGAAAATAACTTTTCAAAAATATTAGGATTGTGGCAGTCCAACAACCATCTAGAACTTCAGGGGAAGAGTCACCAAATCAATTTCAGGTATAATGAAGAGAAGGACGAGGGAGGACATGATAGTAATATTCCAATATCTCAGGAGCTGCCACAAAGAAGAGGGAGTCAAGCTATTCTCCAAAGTACCTGAAGGCAGGATAAGAAGCAACGGATGGAAACTAACCAAAGAGAGAAGCAACCTAGACCTAAGGAGAAATTTCCTGACAGTTAGAATAATTAGTCAGTGGAACAACCTGCTTCCGGAGGCTGTGAATGCTCCAACACTGGAAGTTTTTAAGAAGAGACTGGACAGCCATTTGTCTGAAATGGTATAGGGTTTCCTGCCTGAGCAGAGACTAGAAGACCTCCAAGGTCCCTTCCAATTCTATTATTATTATTGATCGTTGCACAGTCAGCTAGATGTCAGACTGGGTTTGGCATTTTTTGTCTACAAAGGACCTGGGATAGGCAGATGTGGCTGTTTGATGGTATTACAGATATTGTGGCAGCAGGGAACCTGTACCTAGTAAGGCTGCCTTTTGCAATTGACTGATGGCGAACTTGTCAATGCCAATGGTGTTCAAGTGGTACTCCAGTTGTTTTGGGATTGTGCCTATTACTATTGGTACTACCCTTACTTGCCTTTACAACAGTCATTCTATTTCTATTTGTAAATCTTCTGCAATTTGAGCTTCATATCTGCTGATTTTCCTGGCTATAGCTGTTATTTGCTGCTTTATTATTTCCACTGCTTCCTCGAGCTTCCTTGTTTATAAGTGGGATTTCTTGATTAGGTATTCTTTAAGTCTTCTTGTTCTTCAGCTTCTTTTCTTTCAGCTGCTCTAGCTTGCTTGCATCTGTTCTTAACTTGCTGGTCCCATTTTCCAGTCTAACCTTCCATTTTTGTGGTGCAGTTTGATTTTTTTTTCTTTGTTGATTTTACATGCCAGGTATTCAGTTATAACTGCAGCTGTGCTGTACATTAGTTGGCTTGTTTCTTGCAGTGAATTGGTGCTTATATTTGATATTGCAGTATTTGCATCTTTTAATGCTTGTGCTAGCTGCTTCTTTGGAACAAGCTTCAATGCAGGCAGCCTTGTTCTGTTTTTGTGCTGTTCTAGATGCTCAGTTATTCTTTGTTACAATTCTTTTATTTCTTTAGTTAGAGGACTTTGTTCTTCCTGAGGAAGAGGTGCCTGGTTTCCAAATGAAAATAGTCATACATCTCTGCTGGATTCCTCTACTGCCAACTCCCCCTGGTTTGCCTCTACATTCTGAGTTACTACTGGCAAGGCTTTGATTTCTTTGCCCTGGGTAAACCTGTGCAGTTTTAATTCTGTTTCTGTGAATACTTTATTTCGTATTATACATTGACATTGATCTGCTAGTCTCTGTTCTGTTATATCTGATTCTGGATGCTGTTCTTTCCATATGTGGTGCATTTGTTTCAGATATCCTCTTTTTGTTGGACTAGATCTGTAATAACAGATCATTACTTCTTTGTTTTCAATCACTATGTATTTCAACACTATGTAATCAATCATTATTTCTTTGTTTTAATCACCATGCGAGAGGTAAACACCTTTTCTTCCAGTGGCTCCGTGGCGACGGAGACAGCCTTCCCGGGCTGCCCGCGGCTCAGCTGTTGTTTTTTCGCCCGAAACAGCGCCGATCAGCTGTTTGGGCGAATTTGAAGCCCCCTCCTCGGGAGAAGAGGAGGGGGTGAGGCCCCAGGTAGGGGTAGAGTTCTCCGGGGCCGCCTGAGCTTGGAGCTTGGGCGGCTGAAGGATTGAACTCCCCCGAAGCCTGGGTTGCTCCCAGCTGGCTGGCGTCTCTGCTCCGGACTTCTTGGAGCAGAGCCAGGCGTCTGCGACCACCCCTGCCTGAAGAAAGGACTATGGATTAAAGGAGCAGGCAGAGCGGTACAAGAGGAAAAGGTGAAGAGGATTATTTTATTATACTCTCGAGCTTGATGGACTTTTTAAACTTTTAGTGAAAGTGCGTCACAATTGAAAAGTAAAAGATGGCGGCTAAACCTCCCCCTAAAACTCTTCGGAGTGGTGGATCTTCTCCGGTGCAACAATCATCATTACAGGCGATGCATCCTCCTGATGTATTGACACCGAAGGACTTACGAGATGCTCTGGATAAACTTTTGGAATCAATTAATCAATCAATGGCTGATAAATTTGCACAGATGGAGGAGAAATTGGAGAAACTGGAGGAGAGAATGGAAGAGAGGATGGAACAGAAGCTCAGCGTGATGAAGGTAGACATTTTGTCTTCAGTGCATAAAGTGGCGGAATGTGTGGAAGATTTAGATGAAAAATTGGATGATTTGACTCAAAAGAATGAAATATTAGAAGTTAAAGTACGGGAGAATGAAAATTTAAGAGACAAAATGGAAAGGGAGTTAAGCCTTGCCCAATATTACCAGATGCAGTTTGCTGTTAGAATCAGAGGTTTAAAAGAGAACATTAAGGAAGATTTAAAGCAGCTGGTTTCTGAGGCTTTTGAAGTGGTATTGAATCAGCCAGCATCTGAAATAAGAGCAGCTATGGATAAAGTGTTCCGTGTAAACTCATGGATTGCCAGACAGAGAAAGTTGCCTAGAGATGTGGTGGTTTACTTCACAAAAAGAGAAATCAGAGATGAAGTTATACAAGCTGCCTATGATGCTAAAGTTGTGATTGCTGATCAAGAAGTTTTGGTTTTAAAAGAGATCCCTCCAAAGATTTTGAGGAGAAGGAAGGATTTTACATTTCTTGTGCAAGAGCTCAAGCAACGAGATATAAGGTTCAGATGGGAGATTCCAGACGGGCTGATGGTGATGTATGAAGGCAAAAGGTACCGGTTGATTACTGTGAAGCAAGGGCGTGATTTCTACAATACTGTTTTAAAAGCAACCCCATTAACACTTCTGGAAGCTGCAAAGGGATCGGGAGAAGGAGAAGGAGAACATCAAGAGGATGAAACTGAGGAAAATGGTGCTGGAGGAGATCAAGCTACAACCTCTTTGGATGATCCTAGAGAGCAAAGGGTAACGCGTGCTGCTTTAAAAAGAGCAAAGAAAATAAAAGAACAAGATCAGCAAAAGTCTTCAGAATCTTCACAACGTACTCATAGCCAAGCAGTGGGAGGAGCACGGCCTAAAGAAGATAGTCCTATCAAGGCAGTGCTTCAAGAGCTTTGGGAGGATATGCATGGCAACTAAATTTTTGACTTGGAACGTTAATGGACTAAATTCACCACAGAAGAGAAAGAAGGTTTTTCAATATTTAAAACAATTTAAGATAGATGTTATATGTTTGCAAGAAACGCATATTAGGGCTATGGACCAAAAGTTTTTATTGAACTCAAGACTGGGTACGCATTTTGTTGCCTCTGCAATGAATAAGAAAAATGGAGTGGTTGTTTATATTAAAAGTGCCATAACAGCGGATTTAATTGAAGCAGATAAGCATGGAAGATACGTACTGATAGACTTGTTGTTAGAAGGCAAAAAGACGCTTCTAGTTGGACTGTATGCCCCTAATCAACAACAACAACAGGCTGACTTTTTTAGTTTACTTTATACAAAGCTTACCCAGTTGGATTATAAATCTTTTATTTTTATGGGGGACTGGAATGGTGTTATGGATGTACAGATGGATAAGGCTGGAGCTTTTAAGCGCATTCCAAGTCATGCTAGACTGCCTAAATCTTTTTTTGAAATGAAGGATGACTTGGAATTGCGAGATATCTGGCGCGAGAGACACCTGCAGGAAAAGGATTATACTTTTTATTCTGATAGACATAAATCTTTTTCGAGGATTGATTTTATTTTGGTGACTAATGACTTTTTTTTGAGGACTAAAAAGGTGAAGATTTGTGCAAGAACTATTTCTGATCATAGTCCAGTGTGGTTAGAGATTGATAAGGAGAAAAGAGACAGGCGCTCGTGGCGCGTAAATGAGAATTTGTTTAGAAATCAGAGAAATGTGGAAGAATGCAAACAGCGGATGAAGGATTTTTTTGAAACTAATATGAACAAAGGTACTTCTATGGACATGGTGTGGGATGCTAGCAAGGCATACATGAGAGGGGTGTTGATATATATGAACAACAAACATAGACGTGCTGTGGAAGCTAGGAGGAAAGAATTGGAGAATGAAATAAAGGAAAAAGAAAAGGCTTTGATTTTGAATTCAGAGGATGTGAAGACTAAGGAGGCTATTAAATTGTTAAGAGGACAATTTGATAAATTAATGGCTGACCAAGTGGCAACCAATCTGCGGTTTGCCAGGCATAACACTTTTTGTAACGCTAACAAACCAGGCAGATGGTTAGCTTATAGATTGAGGAAAAAACAAAGGGCTTCTAATATAGACAAGATTGAGCATAAAGGAAGGGTTGTGTTTCAACAGGACCTTATCAAGGACGCTTTTGTGGATTTTTATTCTAAATTATATGCTAAGGAGAAAATTAATGAAAAGGACATTGATATATATTTGGAAAATGCTAGCATCCCGGTTCTTACGCAAGTACAAAAAGAAGGGATTAATCAACTGATCACAGAAGAAGAAATTTTTATAGCAATTAAGGAATTGAAGGTGGATAAAGCACCAGGTACGGATGGCTTGACTGCGGCCTATTATAAAAATTTACAATTAGAAATGATAAAACCGTTAAAGGAACTGTTCCAGACAATCCAGAGGGGGGGAAAGGTGCCACCGTCTTGGAGAACAGCTTTTATCTCTTTGATTCCGAAGGAAGACCAAGATGTTACTCAAGTTAAAAATTATAGACCGATATCGCTTTTAAATACAGATTACAAGATATTTGCTAAGGTTTTGGCTAATAGACTGATGAGGGTTCTGCAACAGGTGATTCATGGGGATCAAACAGGGTTTATTAGTGGTAGCCAAATGAAAAATAATGTGAGGCATATAGTTGATGTGTTAGAGTTTTTGGAAAGGAACAACCAGATTGCTGCGGTGCTAATTTTTTTAGATGCAGAAAAAACTTTTGATCAATTGAATTGGAAATTTTTGTTGAAAGTTTTAGATAAAATGGATTTTGGGGAAAATTTTTTACAACCGATTAGGGCATTATATCAAAAACAAACTGCCCGAATTATAGTTAATAATAGCTTGACAGAAGCATGTAATATTGAGAAGGGCACAAGGCAAGGGTGTCCGTTATCGCCCTTGTTATTTGTGTTAACATTAGAGATATTATTGGTTAAAATTCGGAATTCGGAAAAAATTAAGGGGATTCAAATTGGAGATCAGGACTACAGATTGAGAGCATTCGCAGACGATCTGGTTGTTACAGTGACCCAGCCAGAGAACTCTGTTGTGGACCTGATGGAGATAATAACACAATATGGGAAGGTTTCTGGATTTAAGGTTAATGTACAAAAAACAAAAATTTTGGTCAAAAATATGACAACATCGCAAAAGGCCCTTTTAGAAGGATTAACTGGATTTGAGATTGTTAAAAGGGTTAAATATTTGGGGGTGATTTTGTCGCCCTCTAATACAAAGCTATATAAAAATAATTATGAAAAACTATGGGGGAAAATTCAAAAAGAATTGGAGAGTTGGGAAAAATTGCAATTGTCTTTGCTGGGACGGATTGCAGCAGTAAAAATGAATGTCCTGCCTAAATTTTTATTTTTATTTCAAATGATACCGATTCTTAAGAAAGATTCTAATCTGGAGGAATGGCAGCGAGGTATCAATAAATTTGTGTGGGCAGGGAAAAAACCACGAGTTAAATTTAAGATTATGCAGGATACTCGTGAGAGAGGTGGCCTTAAATTGCCTAATTTTAAATTATATTATGAAGCTGCTGCTTTAGTAGGAATAAGTGACTGGATTAATTTGACGCAAGGGAGGTTATTAAATCTTGAGGGCCACGATTTGTTGTTTGGCTGGCATGCATATTTGTTGTATGATAAGAAGGTAGACAACGTGTTTAGGGTGCATATTTTAAGACAGGCATTGTTGAGAGTTTGGAAGAAGTACAGACATAAGTTAAGTTGCAAGATACCATTGTGGGCAATTCCAAAACACGCAATAGAAAATATACATGCTGGCTTCAAACATGATTTGACTACGTACAAGGAGATTCTCAGTTTGGAAAGAAATGTTTGGTGTTTGAAATCATATAGCCTCTTGCGAGAAGAGAAGGTTGTTCAAAATTGGTTTCAATATACTCAGTTACGGGCCAGGTGGAAAGAAGACCAGAAAAATGGATTTACAATGACTGATGAAAATTTGATAAAGCAAATTAGGAATCAGGGACCAGCACATATCAAACGGATATATCTTGCATTGATAGAGATTGACTCAGAAACAGAGCTTGTTAAGGATTGTATGATAAAATGGGCCCAAAATATCCAGGAAGTTATCACAATGGACACGTGGGAAAAGATTTGGGTGAGGAACGTAAAATTTACACAAGCTCAAAATTTAAGAGAGAATTTTTACAAAATGTTTTATAGATGGCATTTAGATCCCAAAAAGCTTGCAAGTATGTATCCGAATTATCAGCCTAAATGTTGGAGGTGCGGTGATGAAGATGCAACATATTTTCACATATGGTGGACTTGTAAAAAGGTTAAGGCTTTTTGGATAAAAGTCTGGTGGAATATGCAGAAGATTTTTAAACAGAGGTTAAAGTTTTGTCCGCAATTTTTTTTGTTGGGAATAATTACAGATGCCACAGTTGTGGACACCAAGTTGATGTTGAATTTAATTACGGCGGCAAGACTTTTGATAGGCCAATACTGGAAGAAAGAGGAACTGCCGACCATAGAGGAGTGGACTTTAAAGGTTTCCGACCTGGCAGAGATGGCGAAGATTTCGGCCTATTTGAAAGATCATTCGCAAGAACGCTATATTATGGAATGGAGAAAATGGATTGATTTTATCCAGAACAAGTATAGGGTTAAGAAGTTTTATGTAGCATTTGAATAAGTCTTCTTTCGTTTTTTTTCTTTATTATCTTAGTTTTTTTTTATACATATTCAATATTATTATTATTTGTTTTATCTTATATAAGCTAGAGAGTGATGGATTTTAGAGTTTATAATTGTTAGTATATGATTGTTTATGATTGCTTTTTATATATATACCTTGTATTTAGCTCTGGGAAGTCGGGGGGGGGAGGGGGGGAGGTAGGGAGGGGGGAGGAGGTAGGGGGAAGGGGGGATTCTTAAAGGAAAACTGTATTTTAAAACTCTTCAATAAAAAAAGCCTATCCAATCCATTTGTTGAAAATATGAAATATATTAAATAATGTTCTCAAATGAGAAATAAACAAACACAATAAGAATCAAGAAGTCCAGGTTTTTTGTGTAGCAATCATGATGTCTGCCAAAAAGAAAAAGTAGTAGCAAAAGTCAAATCCTTTCCCTTTTTAAAACGCTGGCCTTATTTAAATGAATTAGTAATTTTTCTGAGTTTCCCAATGTTTTTTAAAAATTTTTAAAAAACCTATATTCTGGTTTCTTTATATCAGAGCATGAAGAGAAAACTCAGTAGTTACTATTTATACGTTACAAAAAAGCAGAATAACTATCAGGAGACAGAGAAATATTTAATAATAATAATAATAATAATAATAATAATAATAATAATAATAATAATAATAATAATAATAATAATGCACCACTTGAACACCATTGGCATTGACAAATTCACCATTGGTCAATTGCAAAAGGCAGCCTTAGTAGGAACTGCTTCCATCCGGGACGATATCTATAATACCATCAAACATCCACATCTGCCTATCCCAGGTCCTTGGTAAGGACTCGAAAGGTAGACAAAATTGCCAAATTCAGTCTGAACATCTGGCTGACTGTGTGATGATCAATCATCATCATCATCATCTAGCATTGTTAAATTTATTTGAGATGGCAAGAAATATTTTATGACTACCTTGCAGCGTGCCCTAAAACATTGCTCACATTCCAAAATGTAAGACCCTTCTCTATAAATGGATGTCTGACACATAATCCAGTAGTGATTGGATGGCTGTTGAGAGTTATATTTTTATATTGGGGTTGATTACATTGCCACTTGTAGGAAAGTAAACAAATAAACACTGGATAGCTGCTTCTAGTCAACAAATACATTATTGAACTAGATGGATTGGTTCAACATGATTTTCTTGTAAAGCATGGGACTGTTTCCTTGACAACTAATATGAAGTCCCCATATAGTATTTTCTTGCCAAGATAATTTAAGTACATGCTAAAGATCACCAGAGTGTATTTCCATCATATAATAAGACATAGTTGAGTCCATACCCTCTATGTGTGCAAATTATAATTGATTCCTATAGTGTAGGCTTGACACTTTTTCCAGTCATCCATCATTTATTAGCTACAATATATAAACCCAATACCAATATTTCTTATTATTTTGTACCCAAAATATGAAGGCAGGGATATGCCAGCAACATACATTTACATTTCACTTAATGCAGCATGAACATGGCATGGTAACTGCTTTTTTCTTCCATCATATACTCATTACATTGCTTCTGCCTTATGTCCAGCCCACAGTTGTGGCAATGTAATTGAGGGCTGTTCCAGATAATTTTAGTATTTTCCTTTATTTACCAACAGAGTTTTGGCCTTTGATCCAAACTGATGTGTTTTACCAACGGTGTAATTGCTGCCACAATCAGGGATTAGGATATGCCTAGTTCTTACTGGACATTTTACTTACTGCTATGGGCACATCCCTTCCTTTCTCTTGTTGGAATTGTCCTCCATGCCTATTTTGGCTTTGGCTACAAGAAAAACTGGACACTTGGCTTCCATAACCTGCTAACATAATGCTTGACCAACATTGTCCATGTTGCTTTTCCAGTCATTTGTGTGTACTTTATAATGACAGCTTAGTATTATGTTTCTTCAGTAAACTTTTTAAATGAAAATTTGATGTTCTGATGCAATACCTGGGCTATTTTTGAACATGAGTTTACTGCTTACAGAAAATCACTAGATGTATATTCAAAAATACCCAAAGTAATATGTCCCCATTGCTTACCAGCCCCATTACTGTTGCATTTTAAGAATAGGCAACATTGAAAATATCAAAAATTATATTAGGTTGAAGAAGGAGAATACTATTGAGAGAAGAGAAGATGAAAGAAATATACTATTGATCAATATACTAATTATGGAAGTATAAAAATTAATTATTGACTGTTAATTAACTATTTTATGTTTTTTCCAAAAAAATTATGAACCAAGACAACATGCTGTTTGTACACCATTAAAAAAAAGAATAGGCAAAGGAGGCAATGCAATTTATTCTATCACTTTTTTTCTGGTGGCTAGCACTTTCCTGTAATATCTAGAAAAACCTTTTATGTGCCTATCTAAAGATATACAGAGAGATATTATTTAATATTTTTGAGCTTCCTTCCTTAGCTGCAAATGAATTAGTTTTTTAGATTATTTGCAGTAGAGCTTGTTATTTTATTATATTCTGATCCGAGTAGTTTATTGTTGGCTGTAACAATATTGTTAGCTATTGTGCAGTCAGTTGGAGTAGAAGAGAATGGATGAAGAAGTAAATATTTATTTATTATTTGTTTATATTTCCCATATCATCTGACTGAGTCTCTGTGGTTTATAAATAAAAATATTAAGAAATGTATTGTGACAAATTCTTTTATCAGCAGCAATTTACTTCATCAGAAATCAAAGTGATTTTTATATAATTGCAAAATGCATATACTGTAGTAATTCAACTGACTATTTTTGGGGTCTCTGGGTGTTTTCCAATAGGCAGTAACATCTTGTTTATCTTTTAAAGAAGCAACATTTTCAATTATTAATATATATTTTTTACATATTGAATTTTTAATTCAATAATTTATATATATTTAGTTGGCTCAAGATTTTAGACTAGATTATGTTCCCAAAATGGTTTAGGTCAGAAAGGTCAATATGATAAAATAGATTGTTTTATTTAGCAGATACAGTAGTACAATTCAACTAATAACAAAATTAACCCCAACTTTATAACTGTTAATATAAATTGTTAGTGATAATTGCTGATGGCAGTATGAGACTATAGGTATTCCATTAGTTGTCTGATACATGTTACAATTTGTAATCATTTTGAAATTTAAAATTATAATTATATTACTGCAATCCTAAAAAATTCTTGTATTTATTTTGCAATTTTGAGATAAATTAATAAAGATTATTAATTTCTTTATATTACCAGATTCATAATTTGCTTCTTGAATATTTTCAGTTTTGTCTAATTATTAACTTTTCATGATTCTATACTAGTGAATTTCTACAAATGAAATTTTATAAGTTTTACATAAAGTCAACTATATTTTCTGCTTGAAGATCTTCATCCAAAGAGAAGAAAAAATCTTGCTAATTCAGTCAAACCAGTATGTGGCAAATCTTTTTCATGGGATTGTTTTTACTCCTTGAAGAAGGAAAACATAGACATTAATAATAATCTGAATATTTAGATTATGAAAAGTTGTGCATGTGTTTGTGTCTGTGTACAGGCAGTACTCAAATTACAACCACAACTGGGGGTGGAAATTCTGTCATTAAATAAGATGATTGTTAAATGAGTTATTTATTTATTTTATTCCCATTTATATCCTGCCCTTCTCCGAAGACTCAGGGCGGCTTATAATTTAAAGCACAAATCAATGTGCTTAGCATCCACTTTTACAATCTTTTTTTGCCATGGTTGTTAAGTGAATCACTGCACTTTTTAAGTGAAGCAAATATGGTTTCTCCCAATGACTTCGCTTGTTGGAACTGTTTGGGAGGTTGCAAATGGTGGTCACATGACCTCAGCATTCTGGAACCATCATAAATCCATGCCAATTACCAAGGGTGCAAATTCTGAATATGTGGCCATGGGGATGTTGCAATTGGTCCTAGATCATTTCCCCCCCCCTACTTCAAATAGTCATTAAATCAGGCATGTCAAACTCACGACATCACGTATCGCTCCCTCCATTGCCGACAATGGGGTGGGTGCGGTTTCAGGATGATGCGTCTGGCCTGCGGGCTGGCAGTTTGACATGCATGTACTAAACGAATGGCTGCAAGCCCAGGAATACCAGTATGTATGCCTAGTGATAAAGGTGGAATACCAGTAAATAAAAATGAATAAATCCTACCATGTAACTTGTAGCTTTACTAGGTTGCTAATAAAAGAGTAAAATGTTATGCAGTTCTATTTCTGGACTTTCTGACTGTTGTTCAATTTCTTTTGGAACACAAAACAATTGACAAAGGTCTTCATTACTCTAAAAAGGCTTGAATGAACTCAAAACATCTCTTTCAGACATCATATAAATCGGTATCTTATCTGTCTTCTATCTTTCATATGGCTGAAGAATATAGGAAATTAGATCATTGTTTCTTATAGTCTAGAATTATCTGTCTGAATAAAGTCTGTAAGGACTTTTTTCCATACTGAGGTAGAAATACCAGGAAATGAATCTGATAATTTCTATATATATCTACTGCAGAGGAACTGTCTCACCTCAGTTTAATTTTCAGAATTAAAATAACTTTAATTTTCAGAATTAAAATACCAGCATCTGAGGGAACTACAAACTACTTCTTCTGCTACAAAACTTTTTCATATTGCTCATAATAGCAATCATTGATGAGAGAAATGCTTTCTGCACTTGCTGCCTCTTTTGATATTATTTTTCACCCTGCAATTATTACATTGACACTGAAAACAAATGGTAGAAATGAATGTTAAAATAAGAATATTCTATAATAAAAAATAAGAGTGACAATCTAATAAAATTTATTTTCCCCAGCATTATAATCGGGAACAATTCAATATAAGCAAATCTTATTTATGGCTGCTTCTTTGTTTAGCCAAATGCTAATAAGAACAAACTCTGTCAGGAGGTATATTAATGCTGGCAGCTTTTGGTATTATTGGCTGAATGCCTCCAATCTCTAGAACTGTGTACCATGTGTTCTGCTAATGCAGAATCTTTTTGGGGGTGGGTGAGAGAGGTGTCACACTTTAAAAAAAATTGCCGAAAATGCAGGTGTTGATTTCTAAGGCTTTCCCAGGGATATTGTACTTTTGTTTTGTAAAAGTAGTTCACTATCTCAGCTCTGAGAAACTATGATCCTTTATCCCATAAATCACACACAAACACAGTTTATTTAATAAACTCCAATGCTTTGTTTATCGAAGTAAACTTTTTTTATATGATAATCTCAGCAAAAGGGGGAAAAACTGTGTTCGTATCTTACGCTTGCTTTCTATATATCATTCAGATGATTAAATCTCTGGATGCCAATAACCATAATTATTAATTCTAACTCCTTTCAGATTACTGTAGTGAGATGTGACAGGACATTTACTACAACATGTGTTCTTCCAGCAGCTGGTTTGCTGGGTTTGCTGTAAATGATCCTTAGCAATTAGATATGGCTATCTAGATATGGCTATTATAGCACAGCATAGCTATTATTTTGCTACATATTGATATCTACCAAGCATAAGGAGGTGAAAGCCCTTCCTTTGACTGATTACAGAATGAGCACACCCAAAGCATTCAGTTGAGTAAATAAATGATGTACTGTATATGTGCGTTTGCAAAAATGATAACCAATTATATTTTTTTCTAAATGGATGGTTTGGTAAATTTAGTGCACTGCAATATACTCAAAGAAACAGCAGTAATACAACTCTCTCCTAAGGTAGCACATGAAAAGATTGAATAGATCAATCCAAGACCAAACTTAAGAACTAAATGCACTATAAAACTGTACTACTCCTGAATTTATCCAAATAAATATTCTACATAGATTATTTGATGTTTATTCATTATTTAAAAGACATTACACCAAGGATCTTGCATCTCTCAGATTCACTCACAAGCAATGCCATGGAACTCAGGTGTTTTAATAGGTGGCTGCTATCTTTTAAAACAAAATTCTGCATTTAAAATAGCTATTATTTAGAAAATAATCTTTCCCAATGAAAACGGATGGTCACTCGCCACCACCACACTTGCATAACATTCGGGTGAATGAAACCAAATACAATGTAATTTTATTTGGGCAAAAAAAGGAAGAGCAAGAGGAAGAATAAATAATACATTTAAAATAAAATTTCTACTTTCTGGTAGAAAAAAAGGCTTATAGATTTGTGAGATGCGAGAAGAGGAGACGAAGCCACAACCGAGCGGAAGGAAACGCAGAGATTAATGGATCTCCTGATTAGTGTTGTTCATATGCTTTGTGTCTCAGCTTCAGGCTGAGGATGGGCGGGCGCGTGTGCGGCGCAAAAGGGGGGTGGCGGATGGATGACACTATATGCCGCCAAACACACAGACACACACAGAGACACACACACACTTGCGAAACAGACAGGCAAGCAGGAGCTAGCCTTGCCACGTGCACTTCCAATTGTGGAGTTAACAGAAAGGGAGGTTACCCCTCGGTCCGTCCGTCCATCCCAATAACGGCAGTCAGTTCACTACTCTTCGCTGTCGCCGCTGCTCCAGCAGAATGAGCGGGCACGCAAGAGGCGCTGAGAGCAAAGAGCGCGGAGCCGGCGAGGTGGGAGAGCGACGAGCATGTTGTCTCTGGGCTGCCATGTGGGCGGGGAGAGGCGAGGCTGAGAGAGAGCTGGAAGAAGAAGAGGCAGAGCCAGGGCTCGCAAGCAGGCAGTAGTGAAGTGAGGAGGCAAGGCGTTAGAAGGGAAGTGAGACCCAGCCAGCCACGCACTGCCAAAGGGTTGGGCCAGAGGGTGGGAAGCGGACAGAAATAGAGGCAAAGGAGAGGGTGAGAAAAGCGGGTGGAGGGAGAAGCAGAGGAGAGATTTTGCGAGGGTCTAAGAAGCCAAAACAGAGGATCAAGAAAGGCTAGGAGAGGGGACAGATGAGCCGGGGGGCTCGGCGGGATCTCGGAAGAGACAATAAGCGCTACCTCTAGATAAGTCTGAGAAAGGCACAGGGAGGGAATATTGTAGTCTACATAACGATCCGAATTACAGCCCTGCAGCCGAAGAAGTGAGGCGTGCATACGGGTACAAAGAAGCGCACAGTAAGACACCAGCCCCGGAGAAAGAGCGCCAAGTGCCCGGTAGTAACAGCTCTCCAACCCAGGAGGAAAGGAGGCGAAAGTAGACCATGCTTTACAGGAAAACAAGCGTATTGTAAGAGCACCCTCGTCTGCAGCTAAAGCAGCTTCAAATTTCATCAAGACGCTGGGGGGGCATATCCAGTGTGTTCATTCAAGGTAAAACCAAGACACTTCCTGCCCCCAACAACCTGTATCTACGTGCCTGCCGCGCGTTACCGTATGTTTCTGTACCATTTGTAGCAACCTATGCTTTCTTGTCCTGTCTTTGAAGCCATTTGCTATGTCTGCGTGTTTCAATTTGGTCAGCTCAGGGTGGGTCTGACACATGAGGAGGGAAAAGAGACTTGTGAACTGAATCTAAGTCTGGCTGACGCACTGTTTTAGCATCTCATATAACCTAAGAGCTTTGAAATAGCAATACATTACTGTTCCTTGAATGTTCAGAGGACTTCGGTGTTAAATTTTGAAATATGTGCCTACCATTTAGATGACTTTTAATTCATATATCTGCGTTCCGTAACTGATTTTTTTTAAAAAGAACAAAGAAACATTGATAAAAAGTTTGCCAGCTTGAGAGAAAGATTCGGTGCCACATATCTCCAGGCTCATTGCTACCAGATCTTTATCTTGCATGTAAGGTACTTTGTGCATCTGTGGTCATTCTATTGTAAATAATAGAAGATAGATAATTTAGGAATAACATTCACACTATCTGGTAGATGGGCAAATGTGGAAAATAAGTAACTTTCAGCCTGATTTGCTTGCAGTTAAAATTCAGAATATATCAGTATATAAGCAATGTTGTGTTTTTCTTTAACATTCGAAGTTAAATTTGATAACTTTTTTTAACCATAACTTCTGAAATTACATGTAATTTCAAATAGTTCCTTTAATTTAACATTAGAATGGTTACAAATATTTCCTAATGTGATTACTGTTGTGGTTATTATTACATTTTTTTCCTTACTGCGTCTAAATGTTGGTTAAAATGCCAAAAAAGTCAGTGAAGTGTTTATTTAAGATTGATCGAAATCTAATAAAACAACACACATTGTTTGTCAGATAACCCTATTACTAACCAGCTGTGTTTTGATTTGGTAAGAAGTAGCATATTTGGGTTAGCATCCTTATGATGTCATGGAAGTGAAGCTTTCTGCATCTAATTTAAGTATTTGAAATTGGCAGGCTGTCTGCAGTGTTCATTGCTTGCAAGTCCTTCATTGCTGTCATGCTATATTTGTTCTGAGAGTCCAAATTGTGTCATATGCTTTGTTTATATATATAAATAAAGCATGGGTTCATTTTGTCATCTCCCATACATCTTAAGTTTATGCTGACAACTTATCCAACTAAGCTATGCTAACTGATGTAAGCTAAGCACTATTTCCTTAAAGTGTGTGCTTTTACCTTTTCATACCTTTTCATAGTGTTATTTCTGTCCATTTTTCAAAAAGTTGGAGAGCGAATATATTGCTTTTGTGTCCATTTAGAACAGCTTATCTATTGCTTATCCATTGCTTAAAAATACAACACTGGTAAATTGTAAGAATGATATTGGAATTTTATATTTTATTTGGTTCAAATTATTTTCTAACTCTTGTCATTCAAAAAAATATTGTTTTTAAGACAAGGTAGTATACCAAATTAGGTTTGCAAATTATTAATTTTTCATTGACTTTGCTCTGTTTCTAACTGAGCCCTGTTACCTTGAGAACTGTAGCCTGAGCACTATCAGAGCATGCTCTACTTCTGATTTCGGGTGTGTTCTCTTTGTAATGCTACTTAATGAAGAAACATCTCAATCTGCCATAAAGAAGCATAATGGAAGAGGAGAGTGGTGATTGGCTATGGCTACTGAAAAAAACAAAAGGTAAAAGCTGTCTATGGAACACAGTGAATCATTATTTAAATTCTGCATATGACTTCTACAGTATACAACTTATAGTGTTGAAATAATGGTTGGTTCTTTTATATGTATTTCAAGTAAATCTTTTCTGGGAGCAAAGAAGGTACATAAGAACTAAATGAAAGAAGTTTAAAACTTGGAAAAAAACATAAAATATAGAAAAAAGTTTGAGTCTTCTAAAAGATATAAATCAGTTTTACATTATAAAACAATTTAAGTTATAAAATGTATTATTTCTTAAGTGTGAACTAACAGAATGTTGTAAAATGGCTTCATTAAATAATAAACAAACATTTGTGAATGATTATTGTTTTAAGCGTGAAAAAATGCCTGATATTTAAATAAAAACCATGAATGATGTAATTATGTATTATATCTATGTAATCTTACAAGTTAACATAATTCATCATTATTTTGATATTTGCAGAAAATAAACAGTTGACAACTAGTGATACTAATTGGTAAAATAACATGCCTATAAATTTATTAAAATGCATTATGTATGAATATAAAATCCTTAGCTATGAATTTCTTTATAGGAGTTACATAAAGTATACATTTTGCAAAATGCTTAACATTTTAATAATTTGGAACACTACCATGAATTCTATATGTATTTATTTCATTAACTTAATTTAACATAAGCGATCCAAATAAGATTTCATTGCTCAAGCAAATTTCTTGGGTTCCATTCATATACTTCAAATTGAAGTCTTTCACACAGGAATGTGTTATTTTGCTTTTGTGTATGCACAAGTGTGGTACTGTGCATGTTACAAAGTTATTCTGAACTCCGAATATATTCACCTATATAGACAACCTGATGAAATGATCAAAGATACATTATTTGAAGCAGGCAGTGGGATTTGTTCTTCCCAATTTATCTTTTCAAATTATTATTTTGCCATGTAGCAGAAAAATATATCTTTAAAAGAATTTGCCATTTTGAATTACGTAAGGAATAACATAAGGAATTGGTTATTTTTGTATATGGGTCCTGTATTCATGGTGAAAAATGTAATCCTCTATAGTTCAAGAAAGGTTACAGTATCAATTGAAATACAAAGCAGGACAAACATTTTCAGATATGAAAAATAAAATATGAACGTTATGAGTTTGGAACTCAAATGACATCAAAGTCTAAGTTCAAACATCCAAGAAAATGGATGTGTCATATTTCCCAGAATATATCCAGTGGTTAATTGACCATTGAAATTTATTGTTGTTTATTCATTGCTGTTTATATTGTGTATATATGAAAAGGCTAAACAAATCTGAGTGTGATCAATTCAGTCAGCAAATGGAATGTATAGCAGTTTTTCTCACTGTAGAACTCTAACCTAGCCAAAAATATCAAATTATATATTTTCCATTGATCATCAACTATCTCAGTAAAAAGCTTAGTTTAAGTTTTAAAATATATGCATATAAAAACAGTCTAGAAATATTTTGCACAGAAAGAGTATTTTGTTTTTTTAACATGTAATCATACAGTATTTACATGTCAAAGAAGCTAGTGTCCTTAAAATAAAGGTCTATATAATATATGAAAAATATTGTTGGATCAGATACAACTGAATTTCATGCTAGCCAAGTATTTCGGTAAATGTACAGCCCAGGAAATAATTTTTACACTAGAAGTGCAATTAATATGTAAAATCCTATAACTCATTAGTCCTTGTAATTATTTTACTCAGTGAGACACATTACTAACACTAGATTATTTTTCTTTGTGTATATAAAATTTTAATATTTTTATAAAATATTAAACATGAAATTATAATGATTTAAAATGAGAAGTTTATGCATCTCTCTAGAAACTAAGATTCTGTGTGTAGCAACAGATCTGGTTCACTTTTAAAAATGGATTTTTCATTGGGCCCAATTAAAATGCTTTGAATGTTTGCAGCACAAGAAATAAGGATGTGAGTGGTACAATAAAGAAAACCAACTACCTAAGAGAAATAAGTCAGTGTTTTTGAGTGGGAACCTTTGCTACAAAATGTGCGTTTTAAATATTATTTACTTCTGAAAATATCTTGTTGGATTGCAATAAATTATTAATGTTTATGAAACATTGGTTTAATTTAATTTAAACCCTTTTGGAAAAACATGAAACGAATGTTATGAACTAAAACTAGAAAAGTCTGATCTTATTCATTGATTAAAGATTTTTATACTAAAATTCTGAGTATACTTTTTAAAATATAGCAACTTGGGGAATATGCGTATACTAAATGATAACTTCTATAGAAAGTCTTATATTTATATCTTAATTTATAGATTCTCACTTGATGCAATTTTCAGTTTTTCAATTACTTCTAATTTTTTAGCATCGATGAATTAATCATTGACAGTACAAGGTTGGCCGTATTTTATGTGCGGGAAAATGAGTCATAGATAGATTATATTGGATTTGTATATACATAATTGAAAGTTGTGGTGTTAAGGGGTTGGAATACAGTAAAGTACAATCGATAGAATGCAATCACTTAAATGTATTTCCAGTAAAATTCATCTTTAACTTTAAAAAGCAAAATTAAACTAAGTATGAAACATTGTGATAAAATAGATACAGGGTCTACAGCCCTTCCTCTAAGCCCTATAATTCCTCAGTTAAGTGGATGGGTTAATTTTTGGTTTAATTAACCTGTGCTAATTAAGTATATTGTTTCATTGTTATGTGCACTTGTTTTTACAGTGCTGTCTTAATACGTGTTTGATTAACATATGCATACAATGACTTTAGATTTGTTTACTCTGGTTTTCTTTCTTTCTTTCTTTCTTTCTTTCTTTCTTTCTTTCTTTCTTTCTTTCTTTCTTTCTTTCTTTCTTTTCCTATGAATCTAAATTAAAAAGTGATAATATTTTGTGCAATATTTTTTCAGTAGACCAAAGTGATTTGAATAGCATATCTTTTGTGTTTACTGACATATTTATAACATTTTTGTTTTGAATATATAGTTTATATTTGTTTCTCAAAAACTGGAATATAAAGAAATTACTTATACCAACAATAATAGTTCAAATACAAATTGATGTGAATATTTTCCTTGTTGGCATTTCTTAGACCCATTATAGCTATCCAGGTTATTTAGTAGGATCCAGGTTCAGTTGATTTATCCTAGGTCTAACATAATGTTTACCCATTAGTAAGTAACATATTATACTAGAACAGTAACAATAACATTAAATTATCATGTTTGCATCTTGTAACATGATAAAAAGCATTACTGTGTTTTCAGTTATCAACGGGTTATATGTACCTGATTGCTTTTGTTGCATGATTCACAATTTTATTTTCCCTTTTTTCTTTTTTTTTAAAGCACAAGGAATGCTGTAATACAAATGTGAGTATAATAAAACAATTTCATGAGTATCATCAACAATGTGGAGATACTTTTGAGAGTTAAACCCTTTTGGAGTATGAGTCTAATGAACAAACTTTAATGAACTTTGGAGAAGTCTCTCAAAACTCAAAAGAACACTTAAGCTTTTCTGTGTGATTAGCTTTTTCCAGTCTCCATCATACTTGTCCTAATTTAAAAGAACTAGTTGCAGCCCCAAAAGTTAAATATTGAGTCTATGTTCTTTTTTTCCTGATTGGCAAGTGAATAAAGAGCTACACAATAGATTCATGTGAAAGTTCAACTTTTTTGATAACGTGCAAAATACTCCACTGATAGTAGATTAATCTAAAGGAATAGTACAGTTGTTTTAGCAGTAAGACAATGTAAAAGCAAACTTACAAAATACTACCACATTTCAGAAGGTTTCCTAATATAGGAAGCTAATTCATGCCAAATCAGGCTTTTGGTATACTTGGTTTATTCTGTACAGTTTCAGATTGGTCTTTTTTTTCTAACCAGAGAGGTAATGGATTGAAAATGCTACTGTTAAACAAGCAAATAACTGTTTTACCATTTCTGTACTTCCAGTACTGTTTACTGATTTTGTTTTCATTTTTAATAATTATTCTGTCATGATTTGAATAGCTAGTATTTTGGAATCAAGACAAAGAGGAATTGAAGACCAATTTTATCACAATCCGTATTGAAGTAATTCAGTCTGAAGAGCTGGACATCCCTATTAAATTTGGGGGTGTTTTCAAAACAGGGCTACTGATTTTCCAATTCTGAATGGATTGCCTTTTGAGAATGGATTGTTCTCCAGTCTGAATTCTTGTTGAATTATTAACAAGACTCTGTTTTCTACTCCTTAATATTGTATCCTGTATATGGCATTCCACCAATTACAGATAGCTTTTAGGTTCAGTGCCAACATATGACTGGAAGGTTAGAAGGTGATTCTACCAATTTCACTTCATGCATGCCAATCAAGCACATCATGTTGAGAGGGTACTCAACCTTCCATAGGAGACATAGGCAAATTGGCTAATTACAATAGAACATTGGCGAAACATAACATTCTTCTGTTAAATCTTAATGATGTGGAGTGATAAAAGCAGTGCTTTTTTCTAAAAAAAAAGGTGCCTGAACTCAGAGGTGCTGTCACTGGGAGCGATGCCGGTGTTTTGCTACGGCGTCGTTGCCTGTCCTTTGCACCCCTGCCACTCGGAGCCCCATGCCGTGGGGACTCCCCTCCCCACAGTCGCCGTGGGGATTCTCCTCCAGCAGTTGCCACGCCGTGGCCCATGCTGAGCCCCCACCCGGAGCTGCTCTGAACCCCGACCCAGAGCTGTGTTCCTCGTGGCAGTGGTCTCCGGCACCAAATAGCCTCTTTCCAACCACATCCAGAAAAATTTGTAACAAATATTGGAATTCTCAAGGCCATGTTTGGTATTTCCCAGCAATCTGTTACTGGAAGGAAAAAGCAATCCCTGCTGTGTTACTGATCCCAGAGAAGCATTTGCATGTATGCAGGTATCCTTAGGGTGCCATAGTTATGGATGAGAAATATTGGTTGCAAAGTTGGCATTTCTGGATGTAACACAGATATTTTGGACTTATTTTTGTTTCTTTGCATGTTTCATATTTTTAAAAAGGCATATGCTACTGACTACACTTATGCACATATGTAACATCTTTTGCTAGGTTATATGACCACTGCTTGTCCAGAATGTGAAAAGTGAAAGATTGTGACTAAACAAAATTTTAATGTACAGATAATACCACCAGAAATTATTTTAGCCTTTTTAATAAATGTTGTTATTGATGTTAAGCTCACCATGGAAAACATCATATATTGTTATGTATATACTAGGTTAATTATTTAAAGACTGAAGTGCAACATAACTAGATTCTAAATAATCATTTTTCAAAACACACAACAGTCCAAACAGTAAAAGTAAAGTCCAAATTAAGAATATTTCATTCTTAAGAATTGTTTAATTTAAAGGGGTTTAGTTGTAATAGATGGTTATAGATTCAAAATAGTTTTCAAGAGTGTACAAAAGATACTATTTTTTCCTAGCATTAGCTAAATTAGACATATTACATTGAGAAAAATGTTTCTCATTTCTTTCCTGTTACCTTTATTGATTTCATTGCAGAGATGTTAACATAGGAAATAGATTATTTTGTTATCTAGTTTTACCTTCCAAAAGACAGAAGCAGATGAAAAATGTGAGGTTCTTTCCTGTTGGCTTTTTTGAATTAGCTGTTTTAGATTCTAAAAGTTTAGTTCCTCAAGAAGTAACCTTGTAAATAATTTTAATGTCCTCCTCTAGTGCAGGGTTGGCAACCTTGGCTCTTTTATGACTCAAGGACTTCAACTCCCAGAATTCCTGAGCCAATATGGCTCAGCTTGGAAACCTCTCTCTTTCCCCTCAGCGTGGCTGGCTCAGGATATCTGGGAGTTGAAGTCCATGAGTCATAAAAAAGGACTAAGATTGCCTACTCCTAAAGCCAATAGAGGAAGCTTTTTTTTTTTTTTGCAAAAAAAAAGGTTCCAGAATGCCATTCTGAGCATTCTATGAGAAAAAAAGCCCTGGATAAAAGAATTATCACTCAGCAATAAGAAATGTTCAAGCTTAAAAACTGAGGATGCTAGTTATCTAAATGAGATTTCCCAACAAGGATATTTGGAGATGTAACTAACTATATGCCAATTAATTGAAGCTTCATATGTGCTTGCCTTTTTAACTTCAATTAAATATTATATAGAGATCTTAAATATAGTTCAACCTCCTGTGTTCATAGAATTCTTAGCAAAATTGCCTGAAAAATTAGTCATTTTTGCAGGTGCTTATAGTTAAGACATTCAGGTTACATGCAAATTTATTGAATCAAAATGTTCATTTTTTCACTTATATTAAGTAGTAAAATGCAATGTTCTTGAATTCTTCTGGCTGAAGAATCCAGAAACTAAAAGAAGCCAAATAATTAGGTGATGTAACTTGTACAGATAATAACCTGGTGTATACTATATACATATTAAAATTGTATGCATATAGAATAATTTTTTTGAAAATAGTTAAAAAAAAGAAACCACAAATCTAATAGGGGACATTTTTTGTAATTATAGGGTGCCATTAATAAATATTAATCCAAACTATAAAAATAAATAAAAGAGTTTACACTACCGTATTTTCCGGCGTATAAGACGACTTTTTAACCCATGAAAATCACCTCAAAAGTTGGGGGGTCGTCTTATACGCCCAGTCGTCTTATACGCCGGAAAATCAGTGGGTGGCGTCTGGTGGGAGCCGGCAGGACAGTCCTGCGCACGCGCGCACTCCCCGGCTGCTCCTTTAATGGGACATTTCAAAAATCCCATTGAAAACTATTAGTGCCAATAAAGATATTGGACAGCTATACCTTTCCATCTGATAATTTTAGAAGAAATGGGTGATTTCTGCATATGTCAGAGCCACTAAAAACATAGCAAGTTCTTCTGTACTGCTTATATTACAGAGACATTTATTAGGCTTAACTTACCATTACTGAATAAATATCCAGGGTGCACACTACAATTTTATACCAACCTGCTGTTTTCAGTATCAACCCTGCTATGACATACCATGTTGCCATGTTATGTGCAGCAGTGCTCAAAATTTGTAACATAAAAACTCGTGCTTGGACTCAATTTGTGAACTAGATTTAATGAATATTAGTTCACTGTATGCCAGGTGCTTTATAACTTGATAGAGATAACTTTGCACCTTTTTGTTCCACTATATCTATTTATTCACCTATCGTCCTTTTAGTTTTAGATGTATTTTACTAGAAAACGTAACTAATAACAATAGCACTTAGATTTATATACTGCTTCACAGTGCTTTACAGCCCTTTCTAAGCAGTTTACAGAGTTAGCACATTGTCCCCAGCAATCTGGGTCCTCATTTTACCGACCTCAGAAGGATGGAAGGCTGAGTCAACCTTGAGCCAGTGAGAATTGAACTGCCAAACTGCAGGCAGCTAGAAGTAGCCTGCAGTACTGCATTCTAATCACTGCACCACCAAGGCTCAATCTTAGTGCTTCTCCAATAAGCAAGTTCAAATCAAACTGAACAATAAAGCAATGTGTAATACACAAAGCAGGCAGAAAAAAATATTTAGGTAGCACAAACAACTTATCTATATTTTTGGAGAATACCTACATTTCTGTAATGGGCAGAAGTAATAACCAAGACAGTAGTTAGATAAAACAAATATGAGCCTGTTGCTAAAACATAATTTGAGAAAGCATCTCAGACATGACCCTCCCTAGTTTTCATGAACATAAAGGGCAGGGGAGGATATATACTCAGACTTGCAAGGTTCTATTATTGTAACCTTATAATAAACATACTAGCATTCATAATGTTGGTTTTTACTTTGAAGGGCTTAGAATTTCTGGTCAGTCTATATACTGTTTGGCTTTTATGCAGTGGAAAGCAAGGACTCCCAAGTTTATGATAACATATGAATGTGATAGTTGTACAACAAATTAAGCTTTTGCTGGTTTATTTTATTTTTATATACTTCTAAACAGCCATTTAGGATTTGTAATCAACCATTTTAAAGCTACCGTAATTCAAAAATTATTCCTTTTTAAGTAATTAAAAAGTAATCATAAAAGTATGCTAGGGCATAAATAATATCTTTTACTCATTCATGAAAAAAAAATGTGAATATATTTGATAGAAGAGCATGTGAAGTATACTATTCATTCACTTTAGGGCTCAAGGTTGACTCAGCCTTCCATCCTTCCGAGGTAGGTAAAATGAGGACCCAGATTGTTGGGGGCAATTAAGCTGACTTTGTAATAATGCCGCTTGGGGTGTGTGTGAAAGCCCTAATAAGCAGGCATATACATAGAATGAAGGCTACTGCTAAGCTTGTAAGCCGCCCTGAGTCTTCGGAGAAGGGCGGGATATAAATGGAATTAAAATAAAAAAATAAAAATAAAAGAACAAAGCTTATGACTTTGCAAGTATCAACATTTGGCAGTTCTTTGGACAGGGAATCATCAAGTTAAAACCATTCATCTAACAAGAATTCAAAGTTACAATGGCCAACTTGTTGCTTTGTGTATTTGCACTTATGACCATTGCACCAACCTTGCAGTCACTTGATCTCAGTTTGGATGCTTAGCAACTGGCTTGCATTTATGACTGGCTGCAGATCATGATTTGTGATCTTTTTTGTCAGTTTTTGGCAAAAAGTGCCCACTGACTAAACTAGATTAACTTGACTTCTGCACGATTTACTTAACAACCATGGTGATTTTCTTAATGGCCACAGTAACGATGGTAATAAAATCATTTCCAGCCACATGATGATGATATGACTCACTTTACAGACCATCCTGGCCAAGAGAAATCCCAGTTTCAATTGTAGTTGTAGTTGTAAACTATCTGATAGTTCAACACATATGCATGCTAAAAGCACGAATCCTTCTGATAGATAAAATGATGAATGTTTTAACTGTATTGGTAAAACAGTATTACTGTAGTTATTATAATTTGTATACAGTAATTATAGCAAATGCTATAAAACGCAACTACTTTTTGTAATTGATTCCTGGTCATTTAAATGTAGGAATTTGGGGGCAGAGGAATACTGCAGGATCCAATCTGGGTCGGTCACCGGGACTAGAGGTTTTGTCTTCTGAGCTTTTGGATTTGTGCCGGAGCCCATCCACAGGGAACCCCTCTTTCTCAGCAGAGTGTGTGCTAGAGATTGAGTGTGTCCTCTAGCAGAGGAATAGTATTACATGTAAATTATAGCACAAATGGAATGTTACATTGTAACAAGTTTATTTCCACTTTGCAACAGCAACAGTTTTCCTCAGGGATTACTAGGCTTCTGGTATCGCAACATTTTCTTCAAGGAGCTGATTGCTGGCTATTGGCCAGGCCTTTCCTATTGGCCATCAACTCAGCTAATAATCTATTTGAAAATAAATGTATTGTGAAATAATTTTAATAAGATTTTATTAAAGTTATAGGAAAATTATATTAAATAACTGGCTTAATTGCCTTGGATTTTTAAAATATTAAAATACTTTAATATCTGAATCGATTTATACAAACTTATTTCAATAATGTAAATAAACATGTAAAGCTGGAAGGGACATTATGCCACAGTCTGCAAGGAAGAAATAAATACAAGCTGTAATGTGACATGAAACCTTATAGAAGACAAACATTTACTCTTGAGAAATACATAGCAACTTTGTAAAACTAGGATTTTTTTATTGTAATTTGTACTGACAGATTTCAGTAATTAGGAAAGAAAAGTTCCAGAACTGGCAGCAAGGTGAAAAACAAATGCTAAAAATTTATTTTTTTGATGCAGAATAATATATTTTTTTTACGAAACAGGTGAACGTACACTTTAGTACTTACAAATTGAAGAAAAGCTCATTTAAAAGATAAGTAGTCAAACACTGCAGAAGTTTAGTGTCATATTTATCTCTATACACACAAAGCAAACATATATAGAAACCTAGTCACCAGCAGGTAATTTAATGACAAAAAATAAAATATATGTTCTATGGCATTACAATGCAAATCCCACCACCAAAGTTGGATGCAAGTATATCTATCATGGGCTTTGCAATGTGACATTATTTGTACCATGTTCTCCATAGCCTACTCCTGTGGTTTGCTGGACTCACTATGAGTAAGCAGTTCTAAGGTTCATGAATTCCAAGGTGTTCTAGTTTACATAAGGCAGCGTAGGTGCCTAAATTGGGAGTATTACTCCAATTTGTCTCTAGAAGTGTAGTAAGAAAGCTTATATGTGGGTTCAACTGATGATGAGCTATATCTGGATCTGGATCTAGTGACCGGTGACCGGTGACAGAATAGCGATGACTGCATAACTGCAGTATATAACATGTGAAATTGTCTTTCAAGATAGCCTGTAAAAGGCAGCTGGGCACATATAATCCTTGATTTATGACCAGTCATTTGATCATTCATAGTTATTATGGACTCGAGAATTTACTTAACAACCCATCCTCAAAGTTATAGTTGCTGCACCAGCCCCACAGTTACTTGACCACATTTTTTGCCCTTTTCTGGCAAAAAAAGCCTTTTCGATAACCTGTATCCAGACTTACAACTCTGTAATTCACTTAACAACCATGGTGACTCAATTAATGTCCATACAAAAGTGGTTGCAAAGTTGAGTCCAATCATGTGTCAACACGACTTACAACCTCCATGTCTTAGGGCCAAAATTCAGGCACAATTGTGACCATAAGTCAAGGACTACTTGTAAGTTATTAAATAAATGAGTACATAGAGCTTTGTAATATTGGTCCTAAAAATGCTACTTTACTTATTTGGGAGCTACTTGTCTAGTAATATGTGCTGATTTTTTTTTTTCTGTTCAGTCTGATTCCTGGATACCCTCTGCACTTTTCCTGGCAAGATTTTTGAGAAATGTTTTGTCGTTACTTCCTAGGGTTGAGGGAAAATGACTAATCCAAGGTAGTTGAGTTGGCTTTCTATTTAAGGCAGAACTTGACACAACAAACTTACAGTTTCTTTCCTTACATTGTAACCATTATATGCTGATACTACCTTCCAAGGCTTAGAACTAAAGTTCTGATGACTTAGAGCTCTATTATTTAAAATATTACCTGCCAGTACCACCCAACCCACATATTAAGATTTTCTTGGCTTCCGGTTTGCGTGTGCAGTGCTTCTGGACGTGCAGGAACAGCCTGCTTCCTGCCGTCCATTTCTTTCTTTTTTGGAGGACCCTGAAAAGGGTCAAAAATTGCCCTGGAGGGGCTATTACTAAGAGAAGGACTTTCCTGCGATCACGGAAGGGCGGTAGCCCTCCTCTGGAATCCGGAATCATCTCCTTTGGCCCGAAGAAGAGACCAGCCATAAAGATGGCCGATCATTAAGCTGCTCCCTGCCGAAAGCCAAAGCACTACCTAGCACTAAGAAGCAATCTGGAGGACCTGGGTGAGCTTTTGCCTTTCTTATTCCCTAACCATCTTCCTGTGGGACTTTCCTGAAAATACCTTTCCCCATTTTTTGAGAAAATGGGGAATGTCTACTTTGGGAACAAATTTTAAAGCCTCAAACCTACAAAAGAACTTTAATTAATTCAGCAAAGAAATTAAGTAATTTCATCTGTATTTACTAAAAAGCTTCTATTTGTTGCTGGGAATCCACTACCCTATCTTTTCTCTAAGCTGTGAATTAAGGAAAAAATTTGGACTAATCTTATAAAATTTCTATACTAATTTGGAAAAAGAAAAGAAAATTCCTACATTGCATATTATATGTTACTGATGACATCTGGCAAAACCTGGTACAGCAAGTAAATTTCCTTTTTGTTGTTGTGAGAGCTCACTGAATAACAGAGCTGTCCTTGACCCTAAGATAAGGGTGGGAACACCTGGAACTGAATACAACTCTTCAGGTGGTGGAAAATCTTTGACTATTAATAAAACAGCCTCCATGGAAGATTTAACTGCAAACAACAACGAAATGAATGAATACATCCCACCACTTGATTATAAACCGATACTGGACACGATTTTGGCAATGACAGAGCAAATTAAAGCCAAATAGCAAGAAAAATCTGACAACTTAAAGCCACCAAATCAAATTTTCACTTTAAATGAGGAAAAGATAATCCAAAATCAAATAGAAGAAGTGGAAACTAACACTAAAATAGGAGATTTCAAAGAACAACAAAAGCAACCTACAGAAGACCTTAAAATCCAAACTTTAATGGCAACTACAAAACTTGCAACCCAAAAAGCAGCAGCACCTGAAGAAAACAACACCAAGAGTGAAAACACTAAAGGCTTTCAAATACAATATATTGAGAATTCAATTAATCAAAGGACAATCATAATACCAGCTACTACTTTCTACCTAACCCAGATAGAATTGGAAGAACAAAAAGTTTTGACTGATTTAATGACAACTATATTATATCAACCATCAAAAACTGAATTATCAAAGCAAAAATACAATGGTTACAAAGGGGACATCTTCCTTGCAAAACTGACATTTGGATACGCTCCCTAGATTCAAATAAGGGACATAGGAAGAAAGGAAGATACATTTGAGATTTTAAAGATGCCAAGAGGGAAGCATGATTGGCACAAAAGGAAGGCAAGAGTTAGATTTAAAAAAACCTGAACTTGTTTCTCTTTTGGGATTCCTAAAGATAGACTATAAAAATATCTTTTTTATAGATTAAGGGGAATTCCTAAAAAAATAACTGATTTTACATTTAGCTTTTAGATCTGTAAAGGAAAACAAATGTAAGCTTTTAGAATATAACTCCGAACTATATTTTAGAACTTGGAATGACATATCAAAAGATAGTATTTTAATAATTGATGTATGGTCAAGATGACCTATAGAATATTCAGTGGTTACTTTTGAACCATAGTATAGAATGTAGAATTTTATATATAAAAGATAGTATTTTAATAATTGTGGAATGGTTAAGGCAAAAAACATATTTCTAATAACTGGTGATTTGTTAAGATGAAAATTAGACTTTAATGGTAAAACATAAGAATGCTTTGTAATGAACAATATAAGTTTTGTAGACAAAAGAATTATTCTTTATTGAAATAGGGAATTGTGGGTTACCCAAAATTAAGCTTTTTCCTATATACTATAGGCCACTCTAGAATATCCTATTGCAATTAGATAAAATTTAAAAACAGGATATTGATATGTATTACTGAAAATATATTTTAAGTTTTGTTGATTGAGTAGGTTACAACTAGAAATGTACTAACTTGCCTATTTTGACTATGTAATAACTAACGGAAGTAGAGAGGGCATCTCTGTTGATGTGACCTGAACTATTTACAACTGGTTATTTCTTATTTTAACTACCCCCAAACCATATTGTTTCACAAATACATGTATACGTAAATATTAAAAAATCAATAAAACTTGTTTTTTAAAAAAGATTTTCTTCTTCTCATGATACAATCTATAGGTTCAGTTCATAGTGATGTGGCAATTATGGCTCTTTTTGCCAGAAGAAATGAAACCGGCATCTATTCTGTCCTTTTTAAAACAATTAAAAGACATTTCCTCTTCTGCAGGATCATAAACAATTGCTTGGATCTGATTTCTTTCTGAAAATGAAATTTATTTAAAACAGTATTACAGGATTTGGGTAGTTTTTTTTTTAATCAATTTATATTTTTGTTCTGGCATCCTTCTGATCCTCTTGGGAAGGAACAACTGTAGAAATACATAAGAATTGATTTAGGTAGAGAGAACAATAAAAGCAGAAAGCTGGAAAACGTAAGTAGGCATAATAGTATTTTACATCTAAATAATATTTCTACATGTAAATAAAGACGATATCTATATTCATTTGCTGTGCTTCTAGAACAGGGGTGTCAAACTCAATTTCATTGTGGGCCGCATCAGCATTGCAGTTCCCTCAGGGGGCCGGGTGGGTATGGCCAGCGTGGGCGTGGCTAGAGTGCATATGGCCTACTGGGTGAGCGTGGCCAGCTCTACATCGTTCGCATCAAGGGTGCCTATGGGGACCTGGGCAGGAGTGGGACAGATCTGAGGGTCTCTGGCAGGAGGAGGGTCTCTGGGCAGGGGCCAAGGCAGTGGGGGCCGTTCTCTCACTGTTTCCAGGATGGCTTCGCGGGCCGCATGAAACCACTTTGCGGGCCGGATCCGGCCCCCGGGCCTTGTGTTTGACATGTCTGTTCTAGAAGAACTTATCATGAACACCAATGGACATTTTTTGTTTCTGACATAAACTGGCATATATACTTTCTGCTGTTTTTTTCCTGCCAAAGCATAGTCATTTAATTATGCTGTAAATATTTTCAGCTTTGAAATATCTTCCTGCTTTTCTGCAGAATATCGATACAGAATCCAAGTTATTGTTACTATTGATTCAGTATCTATTTAAAAGTGGTGTAGAGAAATTTATAGTCTCATTAACTTTGGAATTTCACAGAATAGAATGCTATAGGATTTCAGAAACAAGGCATCAAATAAATCTAAATTTTTGTCTATCCAAATCTATTTTACTCTAATACTTTAGTGTTGACCTTTAATCAACTTTAGATAAAAGGCAATTGTTTACTGAATGGGGGGGGGAGTCTGATTGCTAATGTGAAAAACTCTTGTTTGGGGCATCACACTTTCTATTTCAGTAAGGTTGCAACATTTTTTCATCTTGGCCTGCCCTGGGTATTTTAGATTACAATACACATTGTTCCTAATTAGCATGGAAACTGTAATGACTGGGTATGATTGGATTTCTACTTATTTACTCCAGGAATAAGCTAATGATGCATCCAAACAGCATGTGGAATTTGGAGGAAAAAGGAGGGCATAAATTAATTTTGAGAGAAAAGGTTGGCAAGTATACTACTTAATAAGCCAAAATCAATTTGAAGCAGATTTTTTATAAAAAAATTAACTCATACAGTCAGTAGAAATGAAAGAAAGAGAATGACCACATAATTGATATTATGATGTTGACAAGTGTTCACTGCAGTATTCCTTGTCAGTTTGCTGAATCTGTTAGTTCCTACTAAGGCTTACATGCTTTCTTGCCTTACAAACCATTTGTTTGCTCTTAAATAAAATATGATAGCTCTGCACGAACCATTATTTATGAAGCCATTTCCTGTCTTGTATGATTTAGAATATTCTAAGTGGTAGATTGCAGCACCAACTTATATTTGGGGTTGTTCACAGCTTTTTGCTTGAGTTAGGTGAAGAAATAATGATGGCCTGATTTTCTTTTTTACTTGAAGATGGACCATATTAAAGGTAGTATTTCCAAAGAGGTTATTAGCTCTGAATTTCTGGAAGAAGAGAGATAACTCTCTCGCTATCTTGTAGTTCCTTAATGTCTTAAAAAATATGTGTTTCTCTAAGAGTCAGGGGATTGTGGAGATCCAACTTAAGAGTCAGTCTCTAGGTATCTTGCTTTAGAGTTCAAAAGAAAAAAAAGGTATAAAAATAACTCAAGAGAAATCTGAACAGCACACTTTGTATCTTTTTTTTCTAAAATTCATATGGCTTCTGAAAATAGCTGGAAATTCTGTTGCAGCTAAATTATTTGTCAGCAACATTTTACCTTTTAATACATACCTAGGCAAAAGTGAATGTAGTAGAACTAAAGCACTCCAATTGCAAAACAGGTGAATAATGGATATTGTATTTGAAAACAGACATGTTTCCCTAATGCAAACATTTTTGTAACAGAAGACAAATTCATATATACAAATGATAATTTCCCCAGATATGTCAGAATAAAATAGCTCAAGTGCTGAGAGGATAAAGTAAAATTCACCAAAATTTTCTTTATAATTCAGTAATTATGTTGAAAGTGTTTTAAAATTGTATTTTAAAACTTATTACATTGTAGAAAAAACACAAATTACACCAAACATTTCTGAGGAGACAATTTTAATGCAAGAAGTTCAAGATAGTAACAAAGCTTTGATAACAACATACTTTCATTTTGGAACAAAGGAAAGAAGTTACATATATTTATTTGTTCCATAAGCCTAGTATGCTTAGTTGTGCTATGAAACAAAGTATCATACATATGATAAATGATTTCACCATGACCGTAGTAAATAATTATCAATAATGTTTTTCTGATAAATTATTGTAACAAATACATAGTTTTTTTAAAATTAGTAATTGTGAAACAGTAGTATTCTAATATTTAGATTAGATGTTTATGTAGCAATTACTGTTTTTCCCTACATCTTTGTCTTAAAAATGGGTTTTTAAAAATTATTAATATTTAAGGAAAGTTGTTTGCTTGAACTTTTAATAATCAGAACATCAGAGTATACCTTTTGATATAATTTTGAATTGCAGAGCAAACAAGATTATATTTGGCAGAGATCACAAACAACCACCCTGGAGGTTTATAAACCCAGTTTAAACATACATTCTTCAAATGTAATAAAATGCATGGAACTGGTGTCAAAGATTATGTTGTAAACATAGATTATGAGAGTTCTATGCTTCTGGAATTACATTCACTATTGTGTATAAAGAAAGAGAAAAATGTTTTTGTCCTGACCAGTTAAAATAAAGCATAGAGATTTGCTATTCTTAGATTGCCCTTAAACCTCTTTAATGACAACAAAAAGAAGTAAGTGCCATTGCAGGCAATAATATTGCTTAAATACTATTCTATTCTTCTTTCATAATGGGAAAATAAAATTAAGAAATTAGATTTCTTCTGAACTTCTTTGCATCTCTGGAGCCCTGTTTTAGCAGCATTGGAGAATAAAGCTGATTTGTTTCTGCTTCAGCTGTGGGTGGAGTTGAAACTATTCCAAAAGATTAAAAAAGGGAAAAAAAAGTGATGACTCTATTTTCCCTTCAACTTCTGTTTCAGCCTTCCTCCTGGCTATTGAGCTCCTGAGCCTATGCGGAAATGGTACTTTGAGCTGATTGATTGTATTTTTTTATGCAAAGTACCAGGCTAATGGCTGTATTTTTTTTATCCTCTTAATATAAGGTGGATTTTATTGCCGCAGAAACTACAAGAGTTTGACAACATTGCAAGTTGCCAGAAGAAATCAATAATGGATCAACTTTTTAAGTGTTTCTAAGGTCTAGAAGAATGGTGTAGACGTACACTTAATCATTATAAAAGTTAGATTCAGGGTAGATAGAGGGTGTTTTTTTAAGTTGTCTGATTGGTGAAAGTTTACAGATATTATCTAGGACAGGGGTGGGGAACCTTGGCTCTTTTATGACTTGTAGACTTGTGGCTGGCTCAGGAATTCTGGGAGTTGAAGTCCACAAGTCATAAAAGAGCCAAGATTCCCCACCCCTGATCTAGGACATTTCAGTACACTTGGACACCTTGCTGTGTTGTATTCTTCAGGTCAACTTCTTGAGTAAATTCTCTAGAGTAATGTAATGGCTAGAATCTTTATTATTTTCTTATTCTCTCCCCCCCCCCCCCGTCACTCTTTCACATTCACAGAAATGCTGTTTTCCTTTCTTTTCTTTAATATATAACTTTTTAGGTTTCAGTGGCTATCTTGAAAGGGATTTGGCACTTCTTTTATGCCTAGTCTCATCAGAAGCAATTCATTTATGATATATATTTGATTTACAGATAAAGTGTGAATGGAAGAGAAATTTCAGTTTAATTGCTTATTGCCAAAATGAAGTAATTATTTGCAGCTCTAGAAATTCTTGTATTTCAGAATGAGTGGAAATACCGTTAGCAGCTGATTAAATTCCATCATGGAATTATTTGTAAAGAGATTGAAGAATAGAAAAAGAGTTCTATCATACAACATCAACATACAGTAATTAATACATACAGTAATGAATTAATACTTCTTTTCTGTTACAGTTTGGTTTCTTCTTAACCCCAAAATGTTTTTTCTTTTCTATTATGAATCAGATTTTGGACAGGGATTTTAGATCCAAATCTCTCAGCTAGGAATGACATTTGGCCAATGATCCTCTTGCAACACAAAGTTTCTACAGGGCTTTTAGACAGTATAGAAGTGTAGAGCTAAGGCTTTCTTGAGTTCCCAGAAAAAAGATAAGATACGAATCTAACAAGTAAATACAAATAAGTAGTAGAAAAACAGGATGGATGGATGGACAGGATGCATGATTTTGCTCTGTTTTGGTTTTATTTATCTTATAAATTCTTCTCCAACGTTCTAAAATAGATCACTCAGAACTGCTTATTGAACAGGACAAAGAAAACAGACAATTGACAGAAAAAAAGACTCTAAGAACATAACCAAATGTATTTATTTAATTCAGTTCCAAAACTACCCAATTCTTAATTACTCTTTTTGACTTATAATTAAATCTAGAATAATTTAGGAAAAATAAAATACGTAGCTAAAGGGTGATAAAAAGGAATGTTATTGATTATTTAAAAAGTGATAAAAAGTGAATATTTATTTATGTATGTATGTATTTATTTAAATTCTGCTGCCTATCTGCTTTACAAGGTGACTTTGGGCAGCTTTATCAGACAGATTTTATTGAGATGAGTGGGAATTTAACGTTTTAACTCACAGTGTCTTCATTGAATTCACCAGTAAATCTGCCTAGTGACTCATATACTTTTTTTGGATAGTCCTTTCCTAAAGTCATACGAGACTACCAAGGTCTCTTTGAAGTCACCTGGAATTATTCTGATTATTATTTTCAGTGTCAAGAATCAGGAAGAATTATTAATTTTCCCTAGTTTTAAAACACTTTTCACTTACATTACGTTTCTTACTATTGTTTTATTATTGCATTTTAATGATTATATTACTCAATTTAGTTTTGAGCCTCTTACAGCCACTTACCAAAGTTGCTGTTTTAAAAATGTCTACTTCATCTGGTGTAGGTGTATACAGTATGTGTGAAATTTGTGTAGTGTTTGATTATGTATTTGTGTTTGATTATGTATTTGGTCAAATACCAACATTACAAACAAGAAGCAAATAAAATAAAATGCAAGATATTTTTAACAATTGATGTGAATTGTCACTGCAGTCAAATTTTGCAGACAGTATAACAAAATTTAGCCACATTCAAAGACATTACATCAAACTGATCTGATAATAGCAACTAACAGATGAAATGGGTCCATGAATCCTTACAGAAGGTACATATAGAACCTGAGGTGTAGTTTTGATAGCCCCTTGTCCACAGGGCCATAGTTTCAGCTCATGGGATTTTTTATACCAACCCTCCAAGACTGCTGTGGAAATGCATTGCACCATGCTAAAATTAATACCCTTCGGAGTTTGTGGATAGTTATACAGTGTATGTATTTCACTGCTTTGAATTTGGAGCAAAAATGAGTTCCAAACACAGTGGTACCTTGATTCACAACTGCTTTGAAACTCATAAAATTTGATACTCAATGCATTTTCACGTGAAAATTTTGTTCTGGTACTTACAGTTTGGTACTTGATGCATAACCTAGAACTTTTCAGTGTCAGCTGCCTTGTGACTGTGATTTTCTTAATTTCCTAGAAAATTATTATTATTATTATTATTATTATTATTATTATTATTATTATTATTGTTGTTGTTGTTGTTGTTGTTGTTGTTGTTGTTGTTGTTGTTATTTGAAAGATCTTTTTGTGTGTCGATATTGCAAAATAGCTATTACTATAGCAGCAGTGTTTGGACGTATCGGAACTTTTCCGCCATTGCCGGCAATGGGGTGGGCACAGTTTTGACGTGATGTGTCCGGCCCACGGGCCGGCAGTTTGACACTCCTGTCATAGAAGGATTATGTAGACTCTTGCATTAAAATGATGAAGTCCTGCACATATAATGGTCAATTGGAAAGAAGCAGAAGGTTCATGTTTTGTTATGACAATTAGGGTTCTCTAATTAATATTAATGATAATTATGTATTTAAATACTAATATTAATATTATTTAAATACTATGACTGATCGTGATAAGAACAACATATCTACCAATCTTCATCACTCCTACACAACTTCTGTCCCAGTAAGATGAATTTGCCCTGTTTGCCCTGCCAGGGTTTGGCAGCTCTTGTGCTTTTGAAATTTTAGAAAACGGGTAAGAAAAGAAAGAGACAAGTGGCTGGTGTGCTGTTTGACCTTGATTGGTCTCATATTTTGAGAGCCTATGTCAATTATTCACATTATGCATTGTGAGTAATTGTATCTATTATCCTCCTTGAATTAATTTCAGAAAGTTTACATCTATGACAGTTGCATAGATGTAATCTGTGAAAACATCAATATAATTACAATAAAATAATTGTATAGACCACACTTAAGATAAATCAGTCTAAGAGACTTGATGAACAAGTCTCCTTTGCAGAGTGTTAGAAGATGTGCAATACCCTGCATACCTGCAGAGGGAGTATGCAGCAGGTTCTATTGGCTAGCTTCACTTGTTGTTTCTGCTGTGGCCCCACCCTCCACCATGTATGGAACATTCTCCTCCCAAGGTGTGGCTAACTTAATCCCTTAAGCATGGGGACCCCAGGGGACTAATAAAATATTAAAATGGTTCCAGTATATATTAACACCTGCTTTTCACTTAATGTTTATTTTATTTTATTTATTTTATTTTATTTTATTTTATTTTATTTTATTATTTTATTTTATTTTATTTTATTTTTAATCCCATTTATATCCCGCCCTTCTCCGAAGACTCAGGGTGGCTTACAATCTAAAGCACAAATCAATGTGCTTAGCAATAGCCTTCATTCTATGTATATGCCTGCTTATTAGGGCTTTCGGGGGCCCCCAAGCGCCATTATTACAAAGTCAGCTTATTGCCCCCAACAATCTGGGTCCTCATTTTACCTACCTCGGAAGGATGGAAGGCTGAGTCAACCTTGAGCCTGGTGGGACTCGAACCTGCACTAATTGCAGGCAGCTGGTGTTACTTAAGGAGGCATTAGCCCACTGCTCCACCAAGGCTCTTTTATTAGTTTTGTGATTTTTATAATTTTACAATTAATAATAATGATAACCATTATCCCCCAGTGAGGCACTATTGGAAGAAAAGGTGTGTGTTGCAAATATACAAAATCACCATCTATCAGTTTCAAAAGGAACTTTACTTGGAACAAATTACATCCAGTGACCATATCTAACACCATCAAACAGCAACATCTGCTTATTCCAGGTTTTTGGAAAGAACTAGAGAGGTATATAAAAATGCAAACCCAGTCTAAACAGCTGATTGATTGTGCAGCCAATCTCCTCCTCCTTCATCATTTTGTTGTTCATCACCTGGAGACACTTATTTGTGAGATGAGTGTTCTATAAATATAACAAAAGAACAAACACCTTAAAATAGACCAGCAAAATAAGTCTTTATTATTGATGATATACAATATGGTCTCAGATTGATACCCAGATCACTATTTGGGGAGAAGTAGCTTCTGAACATTCCCCTGGTATGGCAGATAAGTTCCTGGCATAGCAGGAGAAATTATGGACAAGCTCTTCATGAGCAGAAGTTGTGACTTTTATAGTGCTGAGGGTTACTGATAAAATGAGATCTAGCATCTTCAACTGCATACCTGATCTATATATATATGAAAGCTTGTATTGGTCAAATTAACCTCCTTATACTATACCTTTTAGAGATTGAATGTTTATGTACTGGACAGTATCCAACCATCAGGTACTTCATTTGGAGC
Organism: Vipera berus; assembly: GCF_964194415.1. Classification (NCBI taxonomy): domain Eukaryota; kingdom Metazoa; phylum Chordata; class Lepidosauria; order Squamata; family Viperidae; genus Vipera; species Vipera berus. The sequence goes on along the minus strand of NC_138205.1, from coordinate 76,442,894 downwards.
AACTCACCACATAGTTTTCAGTGTCCTTTTTTAATGATGGCCACCAAAACTGCCTCTTAACCAGATGCAAAGTCATTATAATACAAAATGTCCAGCGGTTTTAGAGTCATGACTTTCCCAGAATGATCATTCTTTGGGTCTCTGGCATGTATAACTTAACTCCTACCCAAGCTAATCTATCTCGAACTGAGCATTCATTCTTGTGGCTTTGAAGCCAGTTATCTTCCTGTAACTCAGCAGTTACATTATTGTCTACTTGTTGTCGTTCCTTTGCTTGCACTCGAGCAGTAACTGTGGCAGTCAACTGGCAAGATGGAATCAATGGCTTAATTACATTTGGTTTAGAGAAATTATATTGAGGCATACAGGATAAAGCATCAGCTAAGATGTTTTTCCCTCCCCCGCCAGAAGTAGCGCAAAGTAAAGTCAAACCGATTAAATGTGATCACCTTTTGCGATCTTCTGACAAGCAAAGTCAGTGGGGAAGCCAGATTCAGTTAACAACTATGCTGCTAACTTAACAACTGCAATGATTCACTTAACTGTGGCAAGAAAGGTCATAAAATGGGGCAAAATTCACTTAATAAATGTCTCATTTAGCAACAGAAATTTTGGGCTGAATTGTGGTCATAATCGGGGACTACTTGTATCTTGTATAAAGCAAGTAATACTGTTTCATTTAGGAGCTGTGACGGTTAGACTGCAGTTTGTAGGTTGACTGCCCACAGTTTGGAGTTTAATTCTGACTGGCTCAAGATTGATTCAACTTTTCATCCTTCTACGGTGCATCCAGTTTCTTGGGGGAATTGCAAACTGCTCAGAGAGTGCTATAAATATAAAATACTATGTAAGTCTAAGTGCTATTCCTATTTATTGCAAGCACACATAATTTTGTCTACTTCTTATCTCCTTCATTTTTAATCTTGTACAAGGAAACATGGTTGAAATAAAAGAAGGATCACTTTCACTTATAGAGTATTTGATTCAAAAGACACTACATAAAATTGATTTTTCTCAGGGAGATTGTACAGGCACACTTCACTTAGTGACTGCCCTGTAGCAACTATTCAAAGTAATGATGGCACTGAAAAAAAATCACTTGGCAACCACTCATTGCATTTATGACCATTGCAGTGTCCTTATGGTCATGTGATTAAAATTGAGTTGTTTTGCAATCAACAACCATAGCAGTATCTTGAGGTCATGTGATCACTATACGCAGACTTCTTAGCTGGCTTCAACAAGCACAGTCAATGGAGAATTTGGCAGTAAAATCACAAATCACAGTTGCGTGATATCTCGCGTAATGTGATGAGTCATTTAACAAGCAAATGGGAAATAACATCTGCTATGATCACATGATGTTTCATTTAGCAATCATGTAACTTAGCGGTGGAGTTGCTAATTGCTAAGCAAGGATTATTTGTTTGTTTCTTAAATTTAATCAGGGAGAAAACATTCTAGCAGCTGGATGCAAACAGTACATTTTTTTCTCCATGCTGATCATCAAAAATATACTAATCCCATGCAAACCTTAAAACAACCCATTCAGTTGCCGGACATTGTGCATAAAGACATTCAAGCAACAATGAAATTTATTGTAATAGAACAAACCTAAGAAGAAGCTTGGAAGGTCTTAGTAAGTGGGGTTTTATCAGCTTTCTTTAACTTATATGTTTGCCTGGATGCCTAAGGGAGAATAAGAAAGTTTGATATGGTAGGATGAAGACAGAGAATGGAGAGAAAAGTATCCTGCTGTGAAATTCTTTTAAGTGCCAAGTGGAATGAAATAAAATCTGCCAAACCGATGCTAAGAGCAAAACCATTGTTATATATTTAATGTATAGCTGAGGATGAATGAGGATGAGCAGGAATGTTTATCAAAATTGCAGGCACCTGTGCTGCTTTTTCTCCTCATTTGAGCCTTGTCTCCAGCATCAGCACAGCAGGGTTGCCAATACAGCTGCAACCTTGGTGTGGGGGAAAATGGGAAATGTGAATTGTAAACTCAGTAGCCACCAGCACAGTACAGTACAGTAGCCAAATAAAAGAAGGAGGATTTTTTTTCTTTCAGAATGGAAAAATAAGAAATCTCACATAAAGATAGTCTAAGACACAACAGGCTTAAGAAAGAAATGTTGAAGGATGTTGCATAGAACATCCCCCCCCCGTAACTGTGTTGCCAGCTTAACAACTACAGTGACAATAACAAAGATCCATAAAATGGGGCAAAACTCATGTAACAATGATCTAACTCAGAAACAGAAATTTTGGTCTCATTTGCAGTCATACGTCGAAAACTACCTGAATAGGAAATATCCATTTGTTTGTTTTTATAATATAAAACATCTCCCCAATTGTTATATCAAGATGCAAAGAAACCATCTGTCCAGGCCTTTTCTTTCTTTCTTGAGTGTGGATCAGTTTACAAAACTGGATATGGTTTAAAGAACTCATCATACTGAGTTACAACATTTTTCAGTGTGGGCACATTAAATCAAAGAAATAGCAGAAGAATTCTCATCAAATGTCATAGTAGTATCACAAAAGATTCAACATTTTATGAATATAATATTTTGAATACTTAAATGCTTTAAAATGCTCAACCTTTTCCTTCTTCAAGTTTTTTTGTCTCAAAAAAATCTCTTTCTAGTTCTCTGCCAGGACCTTACATATATTATTTTCAGTCAATGCAAAGATGTAATAATCTTAGTCAAATTTGCCAACTTCTTTCTCAAAGAACTTAGCTTAAAAAACCAGTAGTATTCTGTTCACTAGCACCTATATTGTTTGTGACGATTTGAAATCTTTACAATGGCTGTGCTGTTGGTTGCAAGTGGTTTCACATTACGAGCACAAGACAAATTCTAGCATATAAGTCTACGTGCTATTCCTATTAGTTTAGTATATATTGAAATAGTTTAAGAAAATTTCTTAGTCAAAGTAATACTGAATAATTATGACTAAAACTTTATATTGTTAATTTGCTTGAAATTAAATCTTACAGGAGCATGAAATACAGTAGATTGATAGTTTTGCATGAATAGATTGTTTTACAAAATGATTTGCAGTGGTTTTACAAAATGATTTCCTCATATGTATGTTTCTGAGTCTATGTAGCTTTCATTTACTGCTGGATTGTGAGAATGATGGTGTATTTTTGGTTGCTATGAAGAACTTGATCTTATGCCAACATTTTTATTCATATTTTAAGATTTCCAACGCACAATTAATTGCAGGTCATGATTTTGAATATAAATTAAAAAAGAGAAAGTATAAAACAAGCAAAGAAGAGACCCAGTGGCGTAGAGGGTACAGGCGGTGCGCTGTTGACTGTGGTATTATAAATTCTAGTCCTGGCTTTGCATAAAATAAACTGGGTGGCTCTGAGACAGTTATTCTCTCTCAACCAAAGAAAGAAGGCAGTGACAAATCACTTCTGAAAGCGTTGCCAAGAAAAATGAATAGACTTATCCATGTAATACCAGAAATCAAGGCTGACCTGAAGGCACAGGCCAAGCAAAAAATAAAACATTGATGATGCTAGTCAATGTTGCAGATAGTAATGGTCCTCTTAATTTCAAAGTGATAAGTAATAATATTGAACACAAAAGGTTCCAGTTGCTTTTAAATGCCTTCTACCATTGCTGCATTTCAGCAGTATGTTTTATTACAAATTAGTTATTAGTTATTGTAATTTCTGGATTGATGTGGTTGAGCAAGAAAAACTTCTTGTAGGGAGAAAGTAGGTATGCAGATTCTTTAGACACAGCTTTCTTCTACATGGAAAGAATAGTTTTCTATTTAAATTACAGTAATATCTAATTTTATGTCTTTATAAATATTAATTTTCATACTGTTTTCTTCTTGAAAATTCCCCCTTTTTAAATCATTACCGATACAAGTTAGATCCACTTTCCACCATCAGAACACAGACATGTTCACTATCTTGTAAAACACAAGCAAGGTAGGGACTCCATATAGCTCAGGGTTGAGATATTTTTAATATGAAATTTTCATATGTATAGATCAGTGTAGTTTGTAAATAGATTGCAGACTTTATATGAATCTATGGCTTTTGTGTTGTATATGCTTAGTATATCAAGATTAACAAGAAAAAATACATTTAGCTGAATATTTTAAGTCAGAGGTCCTCAACCTTTTGGGCACCAGATACCGGTTCCGTGGAGAGAGATTTTTCCTCGGACCGGAGGGCACGTGGTTTTGTGTGCTGCCTGCAACCCATGGATGGGGCTTTGTTTTTTTGTGTGTACCAGTTGCTGGCATGCTGCGACCCGGTACTGGTCCATGGACTGGGTGTTACGGACCCTTGTTTTAAGTGAAGATTCATGTACAAATGCTATTACATATGATTTTAGAAGTACCAGGATTTTGTTCATATGAGGTAACACAATGTGACATGGGAGGATCTGTTACATCATGGATTACATCAATTGCTATGAAATATATTTTTGCCTCTCCCATGAAAATATTACAATTATAGAGAGTGATACTAGCAGGTGCAGCAGTACCCAGCCTGTAGTAATTGGAAGCTAGATTGGGGAAGGCTGGTCTAATTTCATGAATCAGGATTTGACCTGCAGTCTTAAACATGTTGCATACTGGAAATTAAACAATGGACTCTGAACCTTGATTTACTAAAAGATGGGCACTTTAACAGAAAGAGTCCATGCAGGCAATAATTTTTACATTACCTCATCTTGATGTCTTCCTTTCAGCCCTTCTGAAAGGGAGGTTCCACAGCATAATTAAAGCAAAATCATTTATGCCCAAGTACTTTAAAGGAAGTTTTAAAAATAGAACATTTCTTTTTGTTGCCTTCTTTTATTTAAATTTAAATTTTATTTTATTTTATTTTATTTAAATTGGGTATAAAGTTTAATTACACGCTTTTTAACAATCAGGCACAGCAAAACGGATAATGATCTTGTTGTTGCCTCTTAGCAGGTATTCCAGGAGATTAACTATTTTTTTTCAATTGATACTGTTGAACAACAATAGTAAATTTGGCTATGTGACTGAGGTTCAATCTGTTTTGAACAGGGTACACTTTGTTGAAAGAGCAGGCCTGTGTGCTGTTTGATTCCAGCTGTCTGTATATGCTCAGGTAGAAAGGGTTTATTTGCCATTTTTGCCTAGTTTGAATGACACCCAATTTTACAACCTTTTTGCCATGATTGTTAAGTAACTCAATACAGTTATTAAATGAATCATGCAATCATTAAGCAAATCGGGTTTCCCTATTTACTTCGCTTGTGGGAAGCCAAGGGAGAAGTTTGCAAATGATGAACGCATGATCCCGGGATGCTTCAACTATCATAAGACATGCTGGTTGCCAAGTATCCAACTTGTGATCATGTGACTGTGAAGATGAATGCAAGGAATGGCTGTAAGTCACTTTTTTCAGGGCTGTTGTAACATTGAACAGTTGCTACACAAATGATTTTAAGTTGAGGATTGCCTGCAGTTGAATAAAATATATTTTTTTGCTTTAGGAATGTACATTGGTGCATAAATGCCCAAATCTGCTAGTCATTGGAATAAAACTATAACTAGTAAAAATCAAGCACAAGTAAATATGAGTTTAAAAAAGATCACACAAAAGTATTCACATGTTGATTGTCTTCAATGCTGTCAATTAAGACTTGATGTATGTCACCTACAAATATATCTCTGAAGGAGATTTTCACTTACCTCAGAAATATCAACCAAATATTCAGTAGACGATTTTCATAAAGAGCATGCAAAATTTTCCTAAAGTTTAAATTGAGAAAACTAATCACATGTATCTGGCAAGAAGTAAATCAGATATCTTTCCAATTGAATCAGTGTATTAATAGGAAGGCTAAGTTGCATGAAGGTTTTGTCCATCCAAAAGAGAACAAAGAACAAGAGTGAATCAATGTATTTGTGCAAAAACTGAGATATGTGAAGATTAAAATTCATGAAAATTGGAAATATTTTCCTTCTACTAAACAACCGGAAAAAAGTTAAATAACAGGAGAAAAAAAGATGGAACTAGGATTAGAAAACATGATGTTTTATTCTTGATCCAGTGGGCTGAAATTATTTGCCCCTAGTTGAATATTTACATTTTTATATTCAGAATGTCCTAAATTATATCTTAAAGCCCATCAGAAACTATAGGGTGAATGTGAAGAACAGGCAGGATTGTCCAATACGTAAACCAGCTATTTGTCCCAATATCAGACGCTTCTTTGTGAAGTGAGAAATGTTTGCTTGACACTCTTGATATGTGTTTAACAGTTGACATTGAACAATATTTCACATTTTAGTACTGAAAGACAACTGATAGTTCAGAAATATTCAGATTAATTAATTTGAAATTTCAGATTAAGAAAAGAAAAAGTAGATTTTCTTTCCATACCAGAATTCAAACAAAAATTTAGAATTTAGAATTGTTTAAGAATATCTAATTACATACTACTGCCAAACTAAATACAACTTTTAATTCATTGAAATGATCGTGGCTTTTCAAGTTAATAAATTCAGGCTTAAAATAGGAATACTTACATCCAGGAATTTCTGGTTGAAAAGTTCCAGTGTGCTTATCAGAATGATTAGCTGGTTGTTGTTTTTCAAGAAAACACTTGTTTTTTCTAATCTATGAGAGGTTATTTTAAATTTTGCCTTGATCAATATTACTAGTGTCACATGCACCACTAAAATAGTTACGTACTGGAAGCAATGAAGTTATTTTTGTATCAAATTCATTACAAAAATATTACCTTTTATTTCAGATACATATTCTATCAAAATTTCAGATCATATGCCTAAAAGAATGCCACTCTTGTTTACATAAAAAACATACCTAACAAACAGATTAAAATAGTGTAGTTACAGATTTATGGGAAAAGCCTACTTTCTTGCAAATGTTAGTGTAGCTTGGCAGCAACAGTAAATTTTGTCCAAGTAATTTTAGAAAGTGGTGTTGAAGTATTCCCTTTGAGAATTTACTGAAATTGTATTTAAAACAATTCCAATTTTACAGCAGTATTTAAAAAAACAAAACAAGCTTCCTCTTTGATATTCTCAGATAAGATTGGTCAAGAATTTAATAATCTGTAAATCAGAATAGAAAAAGGGAAATTATAGACAGCATGTCCATTGGAGAAGATTAATCTACATTTATAGAATGAATGTACATATCTCTAAGTTAAACGACTAATTTGTACAGTGTAAAGCTTCCCAGAGTCACAAGAACACCAGATGGAGCACATAAATATTAAATATATCAGTAAGTAAGTCTTAAATTTGTGCAGTAATTTCATGGTGTGGAGTTAGGAATGAAATTATCTTCCTCAGAAATACCTGGCACTGATACAAAGTACAAGTGAAATTATGCTTTATGCCATATATTATTGTTTCTTCTCAGTCAAATGGAAGAAATAAAAGCTTTTATTTCTATGTTCATTATTGTGTTCTGGTCCATGGTAGCGCAGTGGTTAAAATGCAGTACTGCAGGCTAACTCTCTGCTCACTCCAGGAGTTCGATTCTGAGTAGCTCAAGGTTGGCTCAACCTTCCATCCTTCTGAGGTTGGTAAAATGAAGTCCCATATTGTTGGGGGCAATATGCTGACCCTGTAAACTGCTTAGAGGGCTGGAAAGCACTGTGAAGGAGTATAGAAGTCTAAGTGCTATTGCTATGGTAAACTGTGTATTATTCTATTTAAGGAAATGAGGTAAATTCTTAAAATTTGGATTAAATTTCTGCTGTAAGCCTGCATGAAGATAACCATTATATTTCCTGTGGTTATCTTCATGAATGTTTACAGCAGAAATGTAATTAGTTGCTCAAGAGGCAATTCTTCCCAGTTGGTCTGACTCTATTAGTTCTAATAGGTAACTTTTCTTCACCTGGAAACAGATGAGAGAGCATAAACTGACTTCATACGGGCTGTCTCTACTGTTCTTAAAACCATTAGATTACGATCAAGTCAAACAATTGTTAAAAATATGTGATGTGGAATTCCAGATTGAAATTAACATGACAGAATTAGTACTAACATAGACCAGGGGTCAGCAACCTGCGGTTCTGGAGTCGCATGCAGCTCTTTCATCCCTCCACTGCAGCTCCTAGTCCTCTGCCACCTAAAAAAAAAGTTCAATCAATCAATTCCAACTTCTCACAGAAGAAAAAGATCTCACAAAGTTGGAATTGATTGACTGAACTTTTTTTAGTCCCACAAACAAAAGAAGTTTGTGGGCAGTCCAACAAACAAAAGAAGTTTGTGGGACTGCCCTCAAACTTCTTTTGTTTGTAAGACTGCACACGGTGGCAGAGGAAGTGACAGAGGACCGCGTCGTAGCTGGAAAGAAGGTGCCACATGGGTCTGATCGGGGGTGCAGGGGGTGGTGGTTCTGCCAAGCATCTTGTATGGAGCCAGGGAAAAAGGCTGGTGGGGAGAGCTGCCAATGCCACTGCCATGAACCCCCCAGCCAGCCAGCCACCATTACCCGATTTACCCCTTACCTGGCCGGCCGGCTGGCTTAAAACCTCACTGCTCTTCTCCTCATTCTCCTCCCCACTCTGCTCCATCTGAGTTGAAGAAAGCAGAGGTGCAGCAGCAGGATTCTTCTCAATAAGGCAGGTGCACATGAGTGAGCAGTGCACCTGGCTCATATTGTTTGAGAGCAATCCCGTTTCTGCGCCTCCACTTTCAACTTGGATAGAGCCAAGGAGCTGCAGGTGGCCTCTTGAGTGGGGAGCACGAGCTTTGCTGCTGGGCCATGCCTGGGCTATGCCCTTCCACTGCCTCCCATACTCCACCTTTGCTACTGGGGAAAGCCGCAGCGGTAGGGCGCTCCACGCAGGGGAAGTAGGAGGGAAAAACAGCAGCAGGGCGCACTCCACATGGGGGAGGTAGAGGAAGAAAGCAGCAGAGACAGGGTGCTCTGTGTGGGAGGAGGGGGTAAGCAGCAGCAGCGGTGGGGTGCTAGGGGGGGAAGCAGCAGGGTTTTGTGGCTCCCAATGTTTTCTTTTTTGTGGGAAAGGGGTTGCCAACCCCTGACATAGACACATGGAAACCATCAAATTACTTGCTAAACCTAACCTTCCCTAAACTGAGAATCAAATTCTTTAAAGCTAGATTTAACATTCTTCCATCTTCTCTTCTTCAAGACTGATATAGTAAAATCCCTGTAACAGAATGGAAGGGACCTTGGAGATCTTCTAGTCCAACTCTCTGTTCAGGCAGGAAATCCTATACCATTTCAGACAAATGGTTGTCCAATCTCTTCTTAAAAACTTCCAGTGTTGGAACATCCACAACTTTTGGAGGCAAGTGTCTCCACTGGTTAACGAAATTTCTCCTTAGTTCTAAAATGATTCTCTCCTTGATTACTTTCCATCCATTGCTTCTTGTCCTGTCCTCAGATGCTTTGGAGAATAGGTTGTCCCCCTTTTGTCTTGTGGCAACCCCTCAAATATTGGAACATTACTATTGTATCTCCCCTAATCCTTCTTTTCATTAAATTAGGCATACCCAATTGCTGCAACCATTCTTCATCAGTTTTAGTCTCCAGTCCGCTAATCATCTTTGTTGCTCTTCTCTGTATTCTTTCTAGAATCTCAACATCTTTTTTTACATTGTGGTGACCAAAACTGGATGCAGTATTCCAAGTATAGTCTTACCAAGGCATTATAGAGTGGTATTAACACTAAACATGATCTTGATTCTATCCCTCTGTTAAACCAGTCTAAGACTGTATTGGCTTTTTTGGCTGCTGCAGCATACTTCTGGCTCATATTTAAGTGATTGTCCACTAAGACTCCAAAAATCCCTCTCACAATTACTATTGTTGAGCCAGATACCACCTATACTATACCTATGCATTTGGTTTTTCTCACTTAAATGTAGACCTTACATTTTTCACCACTGAATTTCATTTTGTTAATAGGCCCTATGTTCAAGCATGTCAAGTTCCTTCTATATCTTAAGCCTATCTTCTGGAGTGTTGGCTATTCCTGCAGCTAAGCGTATTTGCCCATTTGCTGAGGAAGAGGTTGAAAATGTGTCACATAAATTATTATGTTGTAAATTTTATAGAGACATTAGGTCTGTCTACATTGTACTCCTCCTAATAGATAAATTTCCTGATATTTTAGGAAATATCTGTTCATAATCTAAAACCATTTATTGGATATGCAGTAGCTGATTTTTGTCTTGCTGCTGATGAAAGCAAGAAGTACTTGGTCAAAGACCTATTTACTTTTGTTTTAAAATAGTACTTGGTTTGATACAACTTAACTATGAATTAGAGGGGATATATAATTTTTATTTTTATTTCAAAGCTATTCATATTTTAGATTTATCACCCAGGTAAATAACTGTATTAATATAGTAAGAATGAATGTTATATTCTGTAATTTATTTTGTTAGCTGTTAGTATTTTATTGTATTTATTTTCTTTTTTGCTTTGTTCTAAATTTTGCTGGTCAAATAAATATTATTGATTAATTAATTAACCATTATATTAGTACTGTGGGAAAGAAAAAGGACCAGGAATAAGGGTGGTTAATAATCAACGATTTTTTTTTAAAAAAAAATTGGAATTTAAATTGGATTTTTTTTATTTTTATCAAATTTATTTTAATAAATTGCTTTTTGAGTAAAAATCTATCTAAATATAGTTTTCTATTTAAGATACATTAATAATTTAGTTTATTCAGCATGAAATGGAACTTAGTTATGTAGCACGAGGCTGTATATTCTGCAATATTTACATTTTTGGTAAACCCATTCAATGAATCCAAGCTCTGCAAGCTGAGATAACATGTACTGCATTAATGCATTCACACAATTTCACTGTAACCATGAGAAAAATCATAAAACAAAGTTCAGGAATATTCCTTTATCCCATTATTTTGCAAATCTATGTACACTACAAACACTGATTATTTGAAGAGAAATGTATCTGTACCAGGTTCTAAGTGTGAGGTGGAAGGGCAAGCAGTAAAAATGAAAGTGAAACCTTCTAAGCAGCTTATAAATTTTGTGGTCTTTCTGCACATAGCTTGAAGTGGTTTATTCCTCCCTTGGGGAGCAAAATGGCAGCAGGCCGTAAAAGAGACCCAGTTTGGGAATATTTTAATGAAGTTCCTCTACCTACGAGTAAAGCAGGTATGTGTGCAAAATGCAAGCCGTGCAACAAAGAGATGCAGGGCTGGGTGGCCCGAATGAAACAACATCATGAGAAGTACTGTGATAAAAGGACCTTTTTTGAAGAGGCAGGACCTTCAGGCTGGTAAACTATTTTTATTTCAGCATATTTTTAAAACTGTCATGAGGTATTGTTATGCTAAAGCAATAATATATATCTGCTATTGTTACTGCATGGCACTGCATTTTTACACAGTTGCCAAAAAAAGAAATAATGAGTTGAAATATGCAAATATTCCTTTTTAGGCTGTACTTTGTGTGAATACAATGAGAAATTCACAATAAGCATATATGGTTCAAATAATAAAATAACAGCATTGACTGTTTTGTTTAGGTAAAACCACCATCACCACCATAAAAGATTCTGGAAACTCCACTTTCTAAATTGCCATCCTCTTGTTTTACAGCAGGGGTGTCAAACTGCTGGCCCGCGGGCCAGACGCATCAAAAGGAAACCGCACTTATCCCATTACTGGCAATGGGGGAAAAGTTCCGATATGTCACGTGATGTCATGTGACATCGCGAGTTTGACATGTCTGTTCTACAGTTTCAGAGTTATCTCTCCAAGATAGTGCATCAGTTGCATCATTTACACATATCTGCAATATATCACCTAAAATAGGGGTGTCAAACTCACGTCACATGACATGTTGCGATATATTGCTATTTTTTCTCCATTGCCAGCAATGGGGTGGGCACAGTTTTGGCATGACGCATCCAGCCCATGGGCTGGCAGTTTGACATCCCTGACATAAAAGAAAGAAAGCATCTGGAACCACCACCATAAATAAGTTTGTGATAAAAACCAGCAGATTAGAAAAAGAATTGATGAAAAAATTGTTCAGTTTGTTTATGCAACAAACTCTTCTTTCCATCTGCTTGAAAACTCAAACTTTGTTAATATGATTCAGTCACTGAGACCAGAATAGAGTCCACCAAGTAGATTAGATGTTGTAGGAAAACTGCTGGATAAAGTATATGATGAAGAAATTATGCAATGTATAACAAGTCTAAAAGGTAAAATTGTTACCTAAGTCTTGATGGGTGGAGTAATGTCCACAATGATCCTATTGTATGTGCTTGTATAACAACAGAACGGAATGTATTTCTTGCAGAAACAATTGATACTTCAAGAAATGCACACACAGCAGCATACTTAGAAATAGCAGCAAAATTTACCGTAACATGCGGGGGGAAAAATCAAATGTCAAATACACAGTTTGGTCACAGACAATGCTGCAAATGTGTTCAAAATGAGAAGATACTTAGAACAACATGAAGAAACTACCACACTAATAACATATGGTAGTAGCACTCATTTGATGCACCTCCTAGCTAAAGATTTCTGTGTCCCAGAAATAAAGAGTAATGTTGAAATTGCTAAATACTTCCATACAATCATTTTGCAACATCAGCTCTGAAAGTAATGGGTGGAACCAAGCTAATGCTCCGACAAAATGTTAGATGGAACTGTAGTGGACTGTTTTGAACAATCTATAAAAACTGGATTATTCTGATGACCGTTTATGAGCAAAATCAAGAAAAAATATATGGCCAAAATCACAGCCAAAATCCTCAACATTGGGCTGAAGAGAAATGTTGAACATATACTGAGCATCCTGAAACCCGTTTCCGAAGCTTTAAACAAAATCCAGAAAAATAGTTGTTTTATTGCTGATGCTGTTGAAATTGGAAGGAACTGAGTGAACACTTAAAAACAGAACTACACACTTACAAGCAGACATTACAAGATTTAAAAAAGCGAATGGGACAAGCACTGTCTTTATCTCATTTTCTTGCAAACATTGTCAATATCCGGTACCAGGGTCAAACCTTAAGTGCTGAAGAAGAGGAGTTAGCCATGACATGGGTATCTAGCAATCATCCATCTCTAGTGCCAACTACAATGAACTTCAGAACTGAGAGGGAACCATTCAAGAAATATATGTTTGCTGATGAGGTTTTAAAGAAAGTTTCACCAGTCGCTTAAACACTTGGATTCAGAAAGTGTTGAAGTAATGATTTCACTTTTAACTGCAATGGCCTCTTTTGCTGGCATTGAAAGAATATTCTCTTGTTCACTCTAAATTGAGAAATCGCCTGGGGCCTGATAAAACAGAAAAGCTTGTTTTTCTTTTCCAGATCATGAACAAACAAGAGAACAAAGATAAAAATGAGTGAGCTGTTGAAGACCATGTTTTTTATGTGAACCCAGCTGATATATTCAGTTTAAATTCTTTTCTTTGTTTTTTTCAAGGATATTTTGTTTATGCACTTCAGTTACTAAACATTGATGTTTAAGCAAAAACAGGAATATGTAATATAATGTCATTGTTTTAATTAAATAAAAGAATTTTAGTAGTTCTCCAACTAAGTGTGATTAGCCTATTAGCTAACGTCGGTTCTGATATCGCTGTTTTACTAACCTGACTGCTTATTATTCTAAATAGGAAACCTTTATTTTGTTTGCAAATAATATTAAAGTTTCTACCTACCAGCAAGAATGAGTCCTTACATTTAAAGAGCACCTGCCATTTCAAATCTATTATGGCAGTGCCTGTTAATGGGCATCCACTCACTTGCTGCCCACCATGTCCCTCACCCTGTTGTGTCACTGCTGCATCACCAGCCATCCCATTAAAGTGAATGGGACTGTTGGGGAATCAACAGCGGGTCGGAGGAGCCGCCACGGGACAGAGATGACAGTTGTGCTTTAAAAATTCTGATTTAAGCTGAGTTGATTTAAATCAAGCCTTTTTACTAGTGATTTAAATCATGATTTAAATCAACTTGATTTAAAATGAAATCCACACTGCCAGGAATGCTGTAAAATCTAGGATTTACATATAATTTATATATACTTTATGTTATTGCATTACATAGCATGGGCTTTATTTTAAGAAGGTTCTACAATGAAATTGAAGATAATGCTTAGCAATATTTAACTACAGTATCTGTAAATAATTAGATATATTAGTATTATGAAAAACAATAAAATACTTTGTAATCATATATACAAAGCTGAGTTTGGATTTTGACCTTTGTAATAGATTCAAAGTCACATTGAAATATATTTGCAAAAAGGAAAGGGATATTGTTACTTGTATAAAATGAAGCTATAACTGTGAGTCAGAAAAACAGTTCACAAGAGAAAAATTACTTGAAACACTAGATGTAGGTAGATCATAAAAATAAAATTAATTACATTAATTCAGAAATGGCATATTTTGTTTGGGTTTACATTTATTTGTGTGTGCATCCAAATCCAAACTGACATCAATTTAATACCCTGGTTCTAAGTACACTTCCTAGAAGAAAATGGGTTGATTTTAGGAGAATGGCATGTAGGCTCAAGTACTTTAACTTTGTTCCATGCTCCATCTTACTTAAAGTATAGTTGGACTTAGTTATCTTATGAAAGGGATTTTTATATGGTAAGATGCTTTATATAACTGAATTAATTTGAAGTGTGGTAAATTCAGCATCTCTGAATGACCCTTGAATTCATTCTGTGAAATAGTTCAGAAAATGAATCCCCAAACCTTGTCTTGATGGAGTTACCTTGATAGGAGTCCTTTCCTACAATAAAATACGGTAGTTATGATTGCAATGCATTTTTAATGGTAGTTGTTGCTGTATAATCAGAGGAGAATTGTTAGCAGCATTTTCCTGCTCTAGCAATATGGTTAGTGGGAAATTTAAATTGAAGCAAAAATTGGATCATAAAGAAATATATCTGAATTCTATTCATTTTAATATGCCTAATTTTTATTGCTTTTGAACAAATTAGTGTAAGAAAGTAAAACGTTTACTACATAAATTTAATTATATTTGATGTTTATTAGATGGTTCAATATGCATTCAACCTTCATTTCTATTAGATTTATTGCAGCTTAACCAGGATTTTTTTTCAAATCATAACCTTTGCACTGTTTTCAAGCAACACATTCAGAAATTCATGAATTATTAATTGACGGTAAACAAATGTCATTGGATTAATTTAGAAGCCATTAATATATGTTTTATAGTGATTGTTCTCCATCCATTATATTTTCTATTAGAAGATATAAAATAATGTCTATTACAATTTTTTTTAAAGTTAGCATTGTTTTTAGGTGAATACATAACTCTTGTTCAATTAGTCTGGTAGTAATTGGTTTCTAAAGGTGTTTTGACTACTACCATTGTTTGTATTGTATTTGCCTTAAGACTATTTTTGGATAACTGTGTTTTTACTAATAAGTTTTACTAATAAGGAAATAATGCTGTTGCATAAAAAATATTGAGAATAGAATAGAAGTAGAAATGAGAGAAACACTATTATCTCCTATTGACTGACTTGTGATATATGCTATAACTCACCAAATCTAAAAAAAGGGGGAAAATAGAATATATTATATATTGAATATATTGCCTGAGGCATCTTATAGTGGATGCTGCAATTCACAATATAAGTTGCAGTTAGCTATAGTAGTTAAGGCATCAGGATAGAAACTAGGAGATTGTGAGTTGGCCTAGTCAGAATGTGGCAAACCACTTCTGGAAAAGAATTTTGCCATGGTAGTTTCTGACAGTTAGAAATGATTAAATGGAAGAGAGAAAAAAGTTACAATTGGTAGCATAGTAGCTTTATATAGATATATGTCATATATTTTTTCAAAGCTAGAATGGCAATTTCAGTTGCTAATAGGAGTATTCTGATTCAGTATAACAAACGGTATAAATTTGATGGAGATTCTTAATTATCCAGGTCATATTTGTGCCAAAGGTGTTTTTCCCAAAGGCAACTGGACTTTCTTGTTTTTTTCTTTGAAAATGTTTCACTTCTTATCAAAAAACTGAAGAAGCTTTTGGAAAAGCACCCTTGGAGTACAAGCAGAAGTGAATTCCTTAAAGCAGCTGCTTCTTTTTCAGAGATTATGCTGCTCTGCAGATGCCAAATGATCCTGGGAAAAGAGACGTTTGGTTTAAGGAGCTACAGGTGCTAAATTTAGGTTCTCATATTTGCGAGAAGACTTGTCCTTCTCTGGGTTAATAGTCAACTGCCAAATCAAGTTCTCTAAAATATAATCATGGTATTTTGGCACTTTAATAATGTTTTGATTTATTTCTAAATCCCTCACATATTTTAGCCAAATATCTAGGATGTTTCTGTCTCTCTTGCAGTATTTTTTTTTCTTTTACATCCTTATAAGGTTTTTTTTCTCATTTCCATTTTTAGAACTATTAATTCCTTTAAACTGTTTCAGTGTTTTGAGCTTATTAAATCAGCAATTTGTATTGTTTTTCTTTGAGAACAATTTGAGTTTGCAGCTTCATTTACAGAGCGGATAACATTCTTTTCTTTAACGACAATATTGATTTCCATTGAAGCAAACATAAAATACTTTTTTTTAGTACAAAGTGTTATAATTCACTAAAAAGGTTAAAATTGAAGTGAGTAATCTTTGGCACATAATCTGCAATTGTTAATTTTAGCTCCGTGCGTAGGAGCTGTTATGAGTTGAACAGCCGGCTCTAGCCTTCATTAGAGAAGAAACACACAGTTTTTGAGACAGGTGGAGCTGGATCAAGCTGTGAAAGTGATTTGCTTGAAGCTGGTCATTGGGGTTAGAAATCTGGTCTCTTTATTTTATCTTTTAATTTTAAATATGATTATAACTCTTATTATTGGTATTTACTCTTTGTCCTTTTTTTCTTTCTTGCCAGGTTGATGACAGTAAAGGAACAGCATGGAGACTGGCATCCTGAACTGTTAATGGGGTCATGGGATTCACATTGTCTTTGATCACTTGTGTGGATTTAACCAGTGAGGAGCAGCAGAAACTGAGAGGAAAGTATCAACAGTTATTACTGAAGGTAAATCACATCTTAGTTATCTACCTAATGGGAGTAGATATTGTCTATGTGTGTACTTGTATTAATATCCATGCTGGATTTTGCATGAATATAATTGCTAGAGTACATACCAGATTGTACAATTTGTAGAATTCATGTTAGTTATATTTAAAATTGTAAGAAAGAAACTTGTGTATTAATTTCCATATATAAATGCTTATTAATTTTGGAGAGAGGTTATTATCTCCCCCCCAAAATGTGCTAATAAAATGACAACTTGTTGATTGTTAGAAACTTACATTTTCAATCATTGCTATTTTGTCCCACTTTTCATACAAAGAGATTTGCAAAACCTGCAAGGAAAAGTGCTCTTACCGGTAGTCCTCTTAGTCCTCAGTTCTTTTACAAAATCATGGGCAATTTTCTGAATTTCTGTCCACACTGTATGCTATATATTTTCTTTTAAAATAAACCAAAACAAAGATTGGAGGCATCTCTTCAGTATGAATTAATGTCTATAAAAGAAACACAATTAAATTTATATCTATCAAATAACTACATTATATTGGGAGTAGGACAAATAGTAAAATTTGTTAAGAACGTATTCTTTCTCCAGTATATTTTCCTTCTTATGATTTTTTTCTTTAAAAACGTGGGAAGAACAAAAAGTATCAAATTATTCATGAGACATATTTGACAACCAATCAGTAGGGAGGTACCAGAATGGTATTTTATGAATATTTTTAATTTCAAAAGCTGTGCTAAGATTCTGTGTAAATGACTGTTGTGAAATGAGAGCAAAGCCTTGCTTTTAAGAGCTTCATGAGAGCCATCTGCCAAGAGTTTCTGGGAAGATTTTAACAGTATGGGAGAATGATAATGGGGTTTGGAAAGGGCTTTCAAATTGTATAGTGGAGCTGTCAGTTTAACGCCTATCGGTGAAGACTGAGATTTTTAATGCCAAGTGGACAATTAATGTTTTTATTGAGTCATTATTTCTTCAGCTTTCTTTCTTTCTTTCTTTCTTTCTTTCTTTCTTTCTTTCTTTCTTTCTTTCTTTCTTTCTTTCTTTCTTTCTTTCTTTCTTTCTTTCTTTCTTTCATATGTGTGCACATAGGGATGATTGAATGGTAGGTGTGTGCCGATTCCCTTTCTTCTTCAAAAGAGATTAATGACCTAATAGAAAAATGTATAGGCTACCTTACTTTGTAGCAACATCTTCCTGGTAAAACTGTTCTTCCACATGTGTAAATTTTGCAAGTTGCAAAATGTACCTCTTGAATGAAAGATGGAAGAGAAATAGCAAAACATGTTCACTTTTCTATTCTTTATTACGTTTACTTTAGTTAATCTAAGCTACTTGTTAATTTTTAAATTCTTTAGCCTTCACCTAGAATTCTTTGTTCCATTACTGTGTGAATTGTACTGAATTCTGTTGGGCTGTAGGATAGAATAAATTGGGGATAAAGTGATATAAATTTCTACCTGTATGTTGTCTGTTTATGACTTGACATTTTAGGTCATCAAAACTTTTTCTTTAAATTTCTGAGAATGTCTGAGCAAGATAAACTAGAAGAAGCTGGAAATGAGCTAGACTCGGCTCTCTCTCAATCAGAGAATTGCGTTCTTAATAAAACAGAAAGCTCAGAAGCAGATGAAAAAGAGGGATATGGCAAATCAGACCAGGTATTAAGAATTGGCATATACTTTCTAATAAAGCTGTCTTCCTTTTCTCATTTTAATTTTATTAGATGTTATATTCTGTTAAAATTTTAGTTACGCTTTTCGTTCATCTTTAAATAGTACGAGGTGAATGCTTCTGAAAGATTTGCTAATATTCACTAACATTTATAACAAGAAAGAAGTAGGATGAAAATTACATGCAGAAACTTTTCTTTAATCTGGACCCTTATAAATGAAAATTGCAATCACATAGAAATGGAAACCCGTGTATCAGTGACGGAGATAAGGGCAAATTATTTACTAGCTACCCTATAAAGTGCTATTATTTCTGTTATGCATATTTTCTACTAATACATTTGAATATGTTGTCACTTGCTTTTCACAGTTACAAAGTGTTAACCAGAACCAGCAGAAAAAGAGATCGAAGGTAGAGTTTTTGTCTGGGTGCTCAGAACTGTGATAAGTTGGCTTGGGATGAAAATTTACATCTCGCGGCTGGTGGTGAAAGTTTATAATTTTTGTTTAATTTAACTTTTGTTTTAATTTAATTTTTTTTTAAAGTTTTGCCTCAGTTCAGCTTGCTGGCCTTTTAATTAATTGGTTTGTGTGTTTCTGCTATTTAAGGAAAAAAATACATTTATTTTTCCTTCTCTAGCCAAATTTCATGTTTTCATGCTTATAGATGCTTTCATGCTTACAGATGTCTAGTTTTTAAAGATCAGAAAGAGACAATTAAACTATAGTTTCTTATTTTAAGGACTGGTATATTTCATTTTAGCCACCTAAATATATCAATTAATTTGTTGCAGATAAGTATCATGGTTTTGAAGATCCAATTTTTTGATGGAAGTTTGCATTGCATTTTAATCAAATTTTTCAAAAGTACTGATTTAGTTTTCAGATATCCTAATTTCAATGACTGATTCTTAGGGCAGCTGAACAGTTTATTCTTTGCATACCAGCTTATCTGTTGTTGTTTTTTAGTTTTTTACTGCTAAAATTTCATTTATTGGCTATGCATGCATGTACAAATTCAAAGAGGTATGTACACGCTATTATATTATTTGTTTAGAAATTACTTTACTTCTCTATTTCAGTCAGGAGGGGGAAAGGGGAAGCTGGTACGAAGCCATGCTGTTTGTGAAGAATCGTCTCCTCGTTTTGACTCAGACACTGACAATCAGGTATCTAAAACTTTTCTAAGCTGCATGAATAACTTTCCTTTTCCTGTGCATGATAACAGTGTATAATTGTAAAAGAAACTTTTAATTTGGGGGAATCAAACTGGCTTTTCACATGAACATATTTTATTTTTAACGTTTTTAGTGTATTTCTTTGATATACATGAGTAGATCAACAGTATATCACAGGGTGTTATTTGCTCTTTTTTTCCAGAGCCCCTGAAAATTTCAACAAATGGAAAGGAATTCAAAAGAATTCAGATTAATTATTTTTTTTAGAAAAAAAACCTCAGAAAGTTACAATTGTTATTTTCTCTAAGGCTATCTCTTTTAAGGATACATCAGATATAGGATTGAATCACTCTGGCTTCTAAGTCATACAAAATCTTCATAATGCTTCCCATGTTTTAGTTTATAGTTCCAGCTCAGTTTTTGACCCTATAAATAAGTTATCTATAAAAAAAACTGCATTGTACCAGATGGTTTATTTTTCTGATTTCTGGAGCCAATATTCCAATATTGCAAAATATGTATTTTATGAATCTGTAGTAGTATTGTATGAATTAAGTAAAAACATTAATATATTTCAGAATCTTGTCCATTTTTCTTTTAGCACTTATTGCAAAAAGCTTACATTTCTATTTGCTTAAAAATAAATTTAATAAACACAGAAACCAAAAGAAATTATTTCTTACTTGAAAGAAAGTTATTTTTCTCAACATTTTTTACTTGAAGATTCAGATATTAATTGAAGAATGAGATCAGCCCTAGAGAGGGAGAGGAAAGAGGAAATGAATGCTAAACCTTTAGCACAAAAATCAAATCACAATTAAGTGTACTTTTTAAAAGTTTCCTCTATTAACTTGAAATGACTTAAATTCTCCTCTGGACTTTTCTCTAGAGAGGTCTTTTTTTCTCTGTCTTGTTTGTTTTTTGAATGACCAGAATTCACTGTCCCATATCTTAATAAGCTGTGGGGATTTTATACATTCTCTTGCTGCTCTAAGATGACATTTATGCAGTATAACAATCAATAGGTTCCTTTATCAAATTGTGTGTAGTTACTTTAAAAACAATTCTAATATTTGGCTCAACTTGCATTATTATAAATGTATGGCTTTTGTTCTGCATTTTATTTGTATTTTCTATCATTTCAAATGGAATCTGAAAGGAGAAATATATAAATATATCAGATTGTACTAAATGTTGCATGACAGTTTCTGATGTACCCTCTACAAATGAAAAAAAGAATGTTATATTCTGTAGAGACTAGCAAGTTTGGAAGCAGACATCTTTTCTACATTGTCCTAGTGCCATTTCCTATGGTCCCTATGACTGTTTGACTCACCATGACGTGTCACCCTATAATTAAGGATGCAAGGATTAAATATATTCTGCTACCAAAGCCTGCATATTGAGGATAATTGGCTTCATATATTAATTAGTTAACAAGTATACTACTTGGTTTAAAGACTGATGAACTTTGCACAGAAAAGCTAGACCAGTACTTTATTCTTTTAATTAATTGAAGGAACTTGGAAGAGTTACATCAATGAAAATGGATTATTTTTAAAGTTAAGTTTAATTTTTCCTTATTAGTTTACCTGTTTACAAAGCACAGAGTCTATGTCATCAGAGAATGTATGGTACATTGCCAGAACTATAGAGTATGGATTGTACTACAAACCTGATGTTTGTATTATATTTGAAAATTTGCCTTGATTTTCCTGTGTAGGAAAAATCTTGTTTTCCTGTATTACTTGATCATAAAAGTTTACCTGATCTCACACTCTGTCCTTATTTTAAAAGGAATGTTGCCTCTAATGTTGTTATATTGATTTATTAGTGTACTAATGCAATTCAACATTTTGTGTGCGCATCTAACTTGCATGAATGTACTTATCAACGTTGTAATTTTGCGATTGAAAAAAGTCAATAAAAAACAAATATAAGAAACAAATACCAGATTTTTCCACGACTCTACAGCTTTCCTGTGTGTTTATTTCTAATTTAATGACTATATAGCGATGTTATGTTATATGTAAGACATAGAAAATATACAGTGCAGTATGCTTATATGTTTGTATTAAACTGTTTGTAAAGTCTGTCTTTTCTCCCATTTTTTTGTGAAACAGCAAGTGCACTTAGGAATCACTTTGACTTCAGCATAAACAACTAAAGATGTCAAAGTCAATTAAAACTTTTTCCATTAAGTTCCATTAATCTCATTTCAGTGAGCCTTAGCCCACAGTCACGTATTGGATTTTTTTCATAGGCAGGAAACATGCATAATATAAAAATACTTTCAAAAGAAACAAACCAAGCATAGATTAAATTTGTAAGCATTTGTAAAAATACTTATACCATCTTATAAGTTAATTTACTTAACAAAAAGCACATTTGGTTCAAATTAATACAACTTCAAGTAAATCTTCAAGCATTGCTAATACAAATAAAATTAGCACAGAGCTTCTGTGACACTGCTCTAAATGTAACTGGAAGCAGTCTAAATATTTGAGAAACCTTTAGGATCACTGCAGAGATTCATGTTATATTTTAATCAATAAGAGTAGGTATAATTTGGATTTTTTTTTCATTTATGTAGCATTAGTTATAGATATAAAATAGGGTTTTTTCAAGAAACAACACATTAATAACTCCTGGTATAAAATGAAATTAACCGTACATTTGAATATTGTCAAGTTCTGATTGTTACATTCCTAATTTTAAGTACAAGTACACTTTATTTAAAATGTCCCACTGTATTTTTAGAGAAACTTAATACTGTCTATGTTTCCATTAAATATTTCAATCAGTTTGCACTGAAATGAATTCTGCTGATTTCAGCGTAATTTTAATATTTAAGAAAAAATCATAATTAGCATCCTAGGAATAGTACCTTTATGCTTTTATTTGGCATTTAATTTAAAATGATTCTTATTGAATCCATATACTGCAAGCAAATTAAGAATTATATGTTAATTTTTTTGAACTAAATTCTGATACTCAATAATATGGACTAAATTATGATACTCAGTGATACTATCCAACCAACTAAAAATTATCCCTAAGAATACATTATCTTTTCTTAAGTGTATCAAATACTGTTTGGCTCCAGCTTTTCTAAGCTTGCAAAATCCTATGCATTTGGGAAGCCATGCCAGTTTTCCTGAATCTGGCCCTAAATTATTATATTTTTTTCAACAGGAATCAATACAACTACAGCTTTCAAGTTTGCCCAGCCTACGAGAAGAGGATAAATCTAGTAAAGATGACTCTGAGAAAGAAAAAGAGAAGGATAAAAACAAAGAAAAAGATAGAAACAGTGAAAAAACCAAGATAAGAATATTATCAAAAGGTGAACAAAAGTATTTAAGTCATTATTTAGTCATTATAGTCACATGGAGACATTTTGAATGTTTGTATTTGCTTTTGTCTGTATTTGAATTAGTTTTTATTTTTTATATTTTGTATTTGTTTGTGGGTATATGTATAGTTTATATATTTATTGTAGAATACATATATGATTGGTATATAACAAATGTGATATACAAAACAAACTCTCTTTACAAATCTCAAAACTGGACTGGGCTGAAATACATGCTGAAAAAATACCTTAAACTTTTAAAATCATAATAATTCTGACTATGTACAGCCATATAAAGAGATTTAAATAATTACATAAAGAGGCAGAATTTGTTCTGGTCTAAGGAAAACATTCATCTCCCCTAAAAGTTTTTTTAGATCAGTCATAGTGGACCACAGCTTTTGCATTGTCTTCCTTGTCTTTCCCACTCTATAGAGATGCTGCTGTATTGCAGCATCAAAACTGAAAACGTGTAATGTTTTTCATAAAAATAATATCCCTATGGTTCAGCTGCATTACCAATAGTATAATAGAAAGAGCTATCTGTAGGTCAATGCATGTTATATCCTATCTACATATTTTCAACCTGATACTGAAATCCATAAATAGTGTTTATATTAAGGGGAGAAATGGAAGTAGGGTAGGGATAGTGTGGAATGAAGGAAGATTACACACTGAATTGCTGCTTAGACAAAGCTATACCCTGTGCTTGTAGATTTTTCTACCCATTGTTGAATGTGATCCAGAATAGGAACATATTGTTGCAATAATAGTTTGTTGTGCATGGATTGTCACTTATTTAACAAAAGCATTGCCAATTCTTTCTTGACAATTTATTTCTTGATTTTAGATTTTTCCATACATGATACACTGATAATTGTAATTAATTAGTATAAATGTCAGGTATGTAAAATATAAAAAAATAATGTAGAGGTGACTATCCAAAATATTTTCTAATTGCAGTGAATTTATCCTCTGATTGAGGTGCACAGTACTGACTTCTTTTTATGTGCCCAAGGAAAAAAAACTTAAATCCCAGATTTTTGGAGTGTCCTTCATTCAGAACTTTCGTCTAAAGTGTGTTGGGTTGTGATAGCTACAGTTAAAAAGAAATGTGTTAAAACCCAGCTCTTTTAGTTGTCTTTATAAATTGTCCTTAATATTTTATTTCACCTTCATTTTTTAAAATATTACGATTATATTTTCATTTTGCATGTTATTGATAGCATAAATTCATGGTCTACTTTGATAACTTTCAGTAGAAAAATACCATAGAAATAAATAGTATATAAGATTATCTGAGATATCCAGTCTTGACAAATGATGTGTCATTCATAGGCTTTCTGAATGAAATTTTCATTTCAATCTAGCACTCAAGTGCTGACAGTTCAATTTAAATAAATACACTGAATCTCTACAGTAGTAATTTATAACATAATTAATTAGAATCTATATGCATTTTTCTCATTTACTGCACATTTGTTCACCTTATTGCCTTCTAGGATATTATTATGATATGCAAACTTTTTTCTTTCATGACAACCTAACTAGGTCTGAAATACAAGCTACGTAACTTTTAAACATAATGCTGACATTCTAAATTCTGGAGTTCTTTATGGATTTGCTCAAAGAATACACATTTCATAGATAATTCCAGGAAAATAAAATCAATTTAGTTGATTGACAGAATCAAAACACACCTTTCATATATAAACTGTGGTGGCGCAGTGGTTATAATGCAGTACTGGAGGCTACTTCTGCTGACTGCCGGTTGCAAGCAATTCGGCAGTTCAATTCTTACCCACTCAAGGTTGACTCAGCCTTCCACCCTTCTCATGGTGCAATATGCTGACTCTATAAACTGCTTAGAGAGGGCTGTAAAGCAGTTTACTGTGAAGCAGGGTATAAGTCTAAGTGCTATTGCTATTGCTATTTTATTTTAATATACTGTATATTCAGCGTTCAGTGTGTTTCTCTAAGTAAAAACTACTGATTTCTCTAGATATTCTATTTTTGTAGAAATTCTTTAGCTATTGTAATATATCTTGGATCCAGCCAGGTAAACACAGCCAAATGTGTACACATATACCACACACACAGTATTAGTCCTGATAAAAACCTAGGATGTAGTTTAATGGTAAGTGAGTCATACACTATTGCCACAGATGTCATTTATGTTTGGTTCCATTTACAGCACAGTTCTTTTCCTTCATGATTTGTTTATTGAAGTAGCCAAACTAACAGCTTTGTTTTCTTTTTGTAACAATATGGAGACAGAATCATGCCACATAGCTAGCTTCTTAATTCCTGCTTTCACAGTTGTTTTGAGGAAATGTAATTGGGGATATGACTGTCCAATGAGCAAATCATGGAGAGAGCTTCCATGGTTTGTTTCTCCGTTCTTCAGCCATTAATAATCCAATAGTGTATACCAGCAGTTTTGGAATAGTGTAATATGCAAACAAATCCAAAGCTAGTTTTGTTTGTTATTCTGTCTTCTTTTTGTTTGGCTCATCCATTCCTCTTACATTTGCTCAAGCAAATGCAGATATCCAGGATTCAAGATATGCCCATTACTTATTTATTTTCAGTTTTTTAAAAAGCATAATTCTTTATATGAATATTTAGTTGTGCTTGGTGCTTATAATTAAGCTCCTGTTCTATTAGAAGGTTATTAATGTAAGATACAAATTTTATAAATTAGGCACCTCAGAAGACAATTGGAGAGAAAGAAACTTTATTCCATATGATGGAATAAAGTTATTTTTACTTTTTAAAATGAAACTATTAGTAATGTATGTTTTTTCAGACTGCAGCCAAGAATATACAGATTCAACAGGCATAGATTTGCATGAATTTCTCGTTAACACATTAAAGAATAATCCCCGGTAAGTCCCAGTTTCTCTCTCCCTCTTTTCCATGGCTTGGCTCTTAGCAATTTGGAGGTATAGAACGTAGCTTTCTAGAAAATGTGGTATTCATGATATGGGAAATAATGCCTGTGTTAAAAAATTGTTAAAAAACCTACATCATTAGTTTATACTATAAGGCTTGTAACCTACGTTTATCAAAATCTGGCTATTTACATGCATGGATGCACATAAAAGCACACACAAACAAAGATATTTAAGCAGCCTTTATAAACAAAAGTAGCTCAAAAATATGCTTGTCGAATATAGATAAGTGTGAGAGTTATACTAAAAAAAATAGCTCTTATCAAAATGTAAATAATGAAAATTGTCTGCCAGACATAAAAGAGATGCCATCCTATGCTTTACACAGAAAGAGCAGGAGAACACAAGTTTTACTGCGTAAGTGTCAAATATGTGTTTCATGTCAAATAAGGCTGTGTACTAGAATTTGTGTGTTGTAACATTTACCTTCTCATCAGGGCTCTTTTGTTCTTTGGATTATATTTTTGCAGCCCAGTGCTTCGAGGAAGATCTGAAATCAGCTTGCAATTCACATTGTGTGCAATATTTGATAGTTTCCAGGTTTTTTTTCATGAGAAACTCATGTTCTTGCATGTTATATGAATATCCTAAAAATCAAAGTAATCATGAAGGGTTCAGTGGAAATAAGTGCAAAATAAATAAATCACTTTCCATGGGAAAGTTAGAGTAAAATTTATAGTAATGTAATTGAACATTAATTCAGGAATTATGTTACAATATGAATAATAATATAGAGGAAATATCTAGGTTTAACCTATAACTTCTGGAGGGCAATAAAGCTTTGGGAAGACTTAGGATAAATAGAAATAATATCTCCAGATTTGGGGGTCATTTCTCCATTGCAAGACTTTTTTACTATGTGAGAATCATTTTTTTAAATGGAATAGTTCTTTTGTTAATGGAAGAGCTCTCATGGAATCATATATTATTTTTCATTCAGTGCCAAATCTAAACATAGTGGCATTCATATTTAAAGCATTATTTAAAAATAAATACAAAATGAAATAGAGATATATCACATAAGGGAAAAGATTATAAATAAGTTCCACTACCTATCATCCATCAGATAGGGTTACAGATCATCCTGACATTTGTCTGTTTGAAAAGCTACTTTGTCTGGAGAAAAGCATGCTGAGAGAAAGTAAATCTTCATAAGGAGAATATTAATGTCATTAAGCAGGTAAAGAGTGACTAGTTGATTAGGAACTTTCACTTCAGATCTCTAACCTCAACTGTTGCCCAAATTCCAATAAAAGCATTTCACAGAACAAAGTTCTCTTTTTTTATTTTTATCTTTTCATGACTGAAGATTCTGACATTTATTGTCTGTCCTGATATAGAATGTTCCTAAATACTACAGTTATCTTGAGCAATGTAAGTGGCTGGAATGTTTAATTGTAAACAGTCTTTATTGTTAATCTCCCAAAAACAGATTTTGTGTATTGTGATTGTTGATACTTGAACATAATGATGGTAGACTTAATTGTAGAGAACAGTCTTAGAACAACAACAATCAACTCCTCTGAATAGTAGAACCTAAAGGATATAGCTATACTGAAATTGGGTTGATAGAATTTATAATTATTAAGATTAGTGCCTTGTTAGACACGCTTATTTTTTGAAATACAAAGATAATAGAATGCGCACTACTATCTGTGTAAAATACCTCACTTAGTTACCAAAAAAATCTGCATTCTTATTTTCAACCTATCCTAAGAATATTATGCTTGAATTCCTTTCTTTGAATAGGAAATGTAACGAATCCTTTCATTATGAGAGAAACATATTTGCACTGTGCATAAATAGAACTCACTTTGAATTTCTTTGGTCTAGTTTCAGAAATATTTCAAATATTGCTGCCTGTTTTTCTGTTCTCAATTTCAATTCTGAAATATTTCTTTTCCTTTTATTAACAGGGATAGAATGATATTATTAAAAATGGAGCAGGAAATCATTGATTTTATTAGTGATGAGAGGTAAGTTTGTTTTCAGTACTTGTTTCTTGTTTTCTGACATCTCTTGCTTGAAACATGTCAGAAATATATTCTTAAAGCAATTCTATTGTATTCCTGAGAATATCATTATTAATATTTGTTTATCAGTGTACAGTAACGGGAATGTTATATATTCCTTAATTGGTGTATACTGACTTAATTATAGCTGGTCCTCATCTTTATAATATTAATTGAGCCTGCCCATTACTGTCGTAAGTTGTGACAGTTGTAAAGAGGGTCATTGTGTGACTTGTCTTTTATGCAGCAGTTGTTAATATAGAGTCAATAATCAATTACTGCAGTAGTTAAGTGAACTCATTGTTTAATATGGGGCATTTTTGCTGAAAAGCAGAAATAAATTATGGTTTTGGCCAAAAAACATTATAAATCATAGTCACATGACCACAAAATGTTGTAAATGCCGACTTAAGTGCCCAAAATGTGACTATGTTGGGGTGATGACTGTTGGAATTTGGAACCAGGATTTAAGCACCTTTTAGGTTCTCTGGCGTAAGTTCAAATGTCATAAGCCAAAAGGATCCTTCAGATCTCTGTACTTTTGCTAATAGAGAAAGCAATTTTATTTGGCTTTGAAATTACACTATAATTACTAAAGAATCCAGACTCAATGCCCCTCCCTATTTAATTGGCTACCTACCTCCCAAGAGTAGTTGTTGAGGTATTAGGACAACAACTTTTACACTTCATTAAGAGCTTTTGAGGTATGACATAATAAATTATATCAAAAACAATTTTTTTCTTTATATGCAATTACCATTAATTTCAAAGGTCAAATTTTCAGATATGTTCAAATTATAGTCAAACTTCTGTTACTCATTTGGGTGCCCTTTTGTTACTATTTATAATATCCCTATTTGCCAAAATTACCCCAGGTTGGCATAAACTAACACAGACTGTTGGAATGACTGGAAAATGAGTTGAAATAAATGAACAGAAGTAGCAAAATCAGTAAGATGTCCATTCTTGCCATTAGAGAATTCAGCATAAAGTCTGTGTGATTTTACATATGTTTAAAAAGTGGACTGCTGTTATTCTATCATGTCAGAGACAGCATATTGAGCCCTTTGACGTTTTGTTCCAGTAATCATTATAAAAAGTTCCCCCAGATGTCATCGTATCAGCGAATGCTGGTGCACAGAGTGGCGGCTTACTTTGGCATGGATCACAATGTGGATCAGACTGGGAAATCTGTAATTATCAACAAGACCAGCAACATGCGAATGTAAGTGCTACCTCTCTTTGCTTTCTGATTCCTCTTTCCTAAAAATCCTGATTGTATTTCATTCATTATATCCAAATGTTTCTTTGTTCTTTTGTTCTATTTCTTAAATATTGAGTGATTTTTTCCCCCACATTCATTCTCATTTGGATAATCCCAATCTCATTCTGAAGACCACCAAAATCAAACAATGTCCCAAAGCAAATCACTCAGTGGATAAGAAAATTATTCTGTAGCATGCCTCTACAATGAAAAGTTGTTTTCCTGCTTTCTTATTATTACTTGATAATAAATATAATGCACTCCAGTGTTTTTGGAAGAATAGATATGATTTATACCTATAATAGTCCAGCCGATGATGGGGAATGGTACATTTAATGAATATGCTTTAAAACAATATGGCATTTCCAACCAACTCGCCTCCCTTTTTATATAGACCTTTTCAAGATTGAATGCTTTATTAATATAAACTCTTTTTCCCATATGGAAAAAAAGCTTTTAACTATGTCTGAATTAATTCACTTTGCATAGCAAATAAATTTAACGCATCTGATTATTTCAAAAACGTATATATTGTAATATAAGAGTTTGGTGTCATAAAAAAGCCAAGCCTGAATAATGTATTCCTTGTTTTTTGTATCATAAAATACTGATGATACTAGCTAGGCAAATATTAAATGATGTAAAATTTAAAAATGAAAATTTCTGGCTTGTAGAGAACGCTGGGAAGGTTCCTTGCACAGTTTTAAATCAAAGATCTGCCCCCTTTCTCATGAGCAGCATTTATTTTTTTATCTCAAATAATGTCATTGTGCCAATGAGGCTTTTAATAAGATTCCTATTGGAGGAAGCAGAATGTTTTAAAATCCTAATTGCAGTGTGGAGTGATGTATCTTAGTATAGGAGGAAATTGTGTGAGTGGATGAAAATAAGGTATGTGAACAGAGATAGCTACAATATAGGAAAGAGATGCATGCAAAAGAGTAGATCCTTTAAGCCAGTGTTTTTCAACCTTTTTTGGGCAAAGGCACACTTGTTTCATGAAAAAAATCACGAGGCACTCCACCGTTTTCCGCACCGTTGGGCCTCCCCACGGTCGCTACACGAACGGTCGTAAGTCGAGGATGGCCTGTGTTCTCAAGGGGTTGGACTAGATGACCTCTAAGGTCCCTTCCAAATAATAATAATAATAATAATTATTATTATTATTATTATTATTATTATTATTATTATTATTATTATTATTATTATTATTATTAGCCTCTTTATTTTATTTTATTTTATTTTATTTTGGGGCTTTTGTTTGTTTGTTTTTGCTGTGAAGGAAAAGGAAAGCTTGCATTTCTTTTTAATTTATCTTTCTGTATTTTCTTTTTTCTCTTCTTTTCTTTCTTCCTTCCTTCCTTCCCTCTCTTCCCTCCCTCTTTTCTTTCTTTATCTTCCTTCCTTCCTTTCTCTCTCCCACTTTCTTTCCCTCCCTCTCTCAATTTCTTGCTTTCTACTTGTGGAAATTGGAAGCTACTTGCATTTCTTTTTAATTTTTCTTTCTGCATTTTTCTCCTTCATTTATTTTTCTTTCTTTCTTTTCTCTTTCTTTCTTTCTCTCTTTCTTTTCTCTTTCTTTCTTTCTATCTTCCTTCCTTTCTTTCCTGCCTTTCTCTCTCCCACTTTCTTTCCCTCCCTCTCTCAATTTCTTGCTTTCTACTTGTTGTGGAAACTGGAAGCTACTTGCATTTCTTTTTAATTTTTCTTCCTGCTTTTTTTCCTTCCTTCCTTCCTCCCTTCCTCTCTCTCTCTCTTTCTTTTCTATTCTCCTTTTTTTTCTTTCTCCCTCCCTTTTCCCCTTCCCCCTTTCTCCTTTTTTCCCTTCCTTTTTTCTTTCTTTCTCACCTTTACCATCAAAAGCACTTCACTCCAGAGGGGGGGGAAACCCCAAAGGTTTTTAATTGCTTTGGTCCAAAGGACATTTTATTATGCAACGTATCAAAAGGACAGGTTAAAAAAAAAATCAGCCATGTAATTTTTCAGACGCAAGCGAAGCCTCCAAGAGCGAAGCGGTCAGATCCCTCTATTTCGGGCTGGGGCGAGGGGTCGCGGCGAGCAAAGAAAGCGGCGCCAGGCAGCCGACCAGGCGGGAGTCTCGCATCCTCAGCCGCGCGGGGAGTAAGGAGTAAGCGGCGCGTGCTGGGGAAGAAGAGCTTTTTCGAACGTTGCAGGCAACCAACCACGCGACAGCTCAGGCGAGCCGGGCTGGCCGCCCGTCTGTCCTCTTCCGATAAGCGAGCCGGTCGTCTCTCCCCAGCTTCTCTCTCTTCAGCAAGAGACCCTCCGAAGCCAGGGAAGGGGGCGGGGCTACGCTGCCATGGAGCCCTGGTGCCTAGAGAGGTCGAGCCCACTTCTTTTCCCAGGCTTTTGCTTCCAGCGAAGTAGGGCCGTCAGCTTAGCCAAGGCTCCGGTGCCCAGCGCTCCCCGCCAGAGAGTCTTGCAGCGCCGCTCCACCCGCGGCTGTTCCTCCTCCTCCTCCTCCTCCTCCTCTCACCGCTGTCTCCTAGGTCAGTGTTTTTTCAATTTTTTCCACGGCACACCAGGCAACATCTCGCGGCACACTAGTGTGCCGTGGAACAGTGGTTGAAAAACACTGCTTTAAGCATGCCCACAGGGAAATTGAGCTACTTATTTCTATCATGGGGCTTTTGATCTACTTGGCTCAAGCTAATTTGTCCCTTAGGGAGAAATAATTTGCGCATCTTTACAATAATGCTTAATTTCTAATTAGGAGGGTTTCAGATTACACGCCACTCTATAAGTTTGATGTTTTTTCAGTCACTTTTTTGGGCACAGGAAACTTTTGTAGATACAGATTGTCTTGTTTTGTTTATTGAAGGCAACATATCTATGCAGATTAATTTGTTGTTCAATTAATTATTGAAGATTAAAATGTAAACCAGTCCATAGAGCTTCTCTGTGAATGATTCAGTGTACCTGGCTTCTGTAAGAAAATTTTTGGATGAAAGCAACTAATGGAAACACTGTATATATATATATATATATATATATTAATTTTGAAGCTAAATAATTAGTTACATGAGTCATATCATTTAAGACAATTAATTCCTTTCTTCTACCTCTCTTATTAGTCTTTTTTCCTCTTTGTACTTGTTACTTTTTCTTCTTTCTGACACTCCAATCTAAAAATAGTTCTTTTTGCTCAAGCAATCAATTACATTTTTCTCCTCTTAAAATATAAAAATATCCTGTTAAATCAACAAAGCAGTTCTGCATGTAAGGATACTTTAGCAGTATATACCATAAAATACATGTTGCTTTGTGCATGATTCCAAGAAAAGACACACTTGATTTAAACAGTTGCTAATTGGTTCAATGCCTGCATCAAAGTTTTTCCTTTAGTAGGTATCTCTAATATGTTTAAATCCATAAATATTAGACTTACTAGCTAAGAGTGAATATATTTTTAAATGTATTATAACCCCAGAATTTTTTTTTGCCATCATCAGTGTTAAAATCCACAGTGTAATCAATTTCTTAATTAGCTTGATAGAGATTTCAGTTGTATGTCTGTGGGGGATTCACTGCTCAAAGTTAAGCAGACAATGTATGGTAATAAGTAACCTAGCACGCTGAACGTTTGTGCCGTGTGGATTTCTGTTATAATACAAATACACAAAATTAGCTCATGGTGGAAAATTCATCTCTTGTGGATAAATTGTGAAACAAGTATATTGATCCAACAGCTTAAATAATGGTAAAGATGTTTGTAAAGATTCTTTTCCAAAATTGTATTACATGTACTCTAAGCAGAATTAAAAAAACACAGTTGTTGATGAGTATTTTGGCAAAAAGAAAAAAAAAGGACTCACTATTTTATTATTTATGAATGCAACAATAACAACTTTTGTGGTCCCTCTTCTATATTTCCTGATTGCATAAATGTTTTTTTGTTCTCAATTAGTTCATATCTTGTCTTTATAAAAATATTACATAAAGTCCAATAAGCTAAGATTTTCCATGAAATGTTTGTATAATGCTTTCTCATTCTCCTAAAAGTCCTACACATACAGCCAGGGACAAAATGTAAGCAAAGTGAATCAAGTATAATGATTCAGTCATTATTTTTTTTACTGTAATATAATCTCTAAATTTGAAATTGAACTGGTCATGGATTCTAGAACTGAGGTATTGTAATGGACTATTATAAAGTATTAATTAAAATCATTACTGTCTTTGTTAATCTCTTTAGCCTCAAAATTCAAATTATAATCTTGGTATAAATAAAATTAAAACAATTAATCTCCATTTCTGTCTTTCTAAGTGGAACATTACAAAAGGAAATATTGGTACTGAAAATGATTTAACTTAATTAACTATCTCAAACATAACACATTTTTTGATTTCCAGACCAATGCCTTTTCCATTTAATTCTCAAAAAATCAGTATTTATTTCTCTGATTTTAAGTATCTGCTTTCTTTCAAAATCTTATTCATTTTGTTATAAAGCTCTATGGTTCTGTGAATTCAGGTTTAAATACCCTAAATCTGAAGGAGAAACTCTTCTGCTGCAGGGCAATCCAGTAAACCTTTTTTTAAAAAAATCTGCATTTAAATGACGATGTATGAAAGCTTATAATTGGTTTACTTATCAATATTTAATTTGCTATGTGCAGTTGTTTATTTTATATAAAGAATAATTAATTGAAGAAATCTACATATGCAATCTGAATTGGTATACTTATTTTCTTAATGAGAATCAGACATTATGCTCTTTAACTCTGATAATACTGTCCTATTTGTGGGTTAAGGGTGTGTGTGTGTGTGTGTGTGTGTTATTATCATCATTAAATGTATATTTTCCTTTTATTTTAATCTTCTTGCCTGATAGCTAGCCTGTCTTAGATATTTTGTGATATCCCTAGATGACCAGCTTCATCTAGTCCCTTATACTTGCAGTATCTAATGAAACCACCACAGGGTCACCTAGAGGTTTTGAATTGGTTATCATTAACACGCCAGTGACACCTATCTTTGTTACTTCATAGGTAAGGAAGTAAATTAATGCATATTTTTACATTTGTTTTACATTCTTTTCCTTACCTGATAAAATTTCTACCTATAAAAATTAAAGTTATGCAACTTTATTTATTTATTTAAGGTAAGGAAGGAATGTAAAGTCTTTGTATTATTTTAGCAAAGTGGATTCTGGCTGGAAATATATACATTTTTCTTAAATCTAATATGAGAAATATGTAATTATTACTTCGATAGGATCTGAAATAATTTGCTCTTTCTCTTTCAATGCAAATGTTTTTGCCTCATAAAAATATTTTGAAGTATTTTCCTTACTATTTCCCCAAATCAGAAGCTTCCTTATGCTTACTTATATTCATGTCAGTAGTACAGAATCCAAATGTTTTGCCCCTGTATGTTGCCATATATGATTAGTAAATTTTTCAGATTATAGGAAATTCTAAACTGATGGGGAGACATATTTTAGTCATTACAAACCAATAGAAGTTAGTGTTGAATTATATAAAGAGTTCAATGTTTTCAATCCATCAGTAGGATTACTGTCAATTCCCCAAAAAACAGGACCATAATTTAATTTGCAGTCAAGAAGATTTATTACTCAAACCAATACACAAGAATCTAATCAACTTTCAATGTTAAATTGGTAGTAGGAAAGGGTCAACAGAATTCCAGATGGGTTGGACATTTGTGGGAATGTAACAATTCTAAGTAGGTGACTCACTTAACTGCATCCCCCTGGCTTTATCTGCTCTTCTATAATTATTCCCCTAAAACCAACATGGAATGGAATGACATTGGTGCAGAGAGAAATTTCACTGAATGTTTATCAAGTTCTAAAATGTGCCAGAACCAACCAGGCACAGTGTAGAAAAGCATTCCAAAAATTATCCACAGTTAATCTCCATGGGAGATCACGGGCAGAAAAAGACTTAGAAAGTTAACGGTTGTTCCATTCTAATTCTTCTTTTTCCCAGTTATATCAGCTACAACGTATTATTTAACTACTATTTTTTTATTTATTTTCCTACCATTTTATTTTAGGGAATTTGAAAGAATTCCAAAAGCATGTTTTGTATGTTTTTTGTAATTTATTTTAAAAGAGAATGGGTATTGTATATTAAATGGATGTCTAATTATCTGAATGCCCTTTAAGAAAGAAAAATGAGATGATTTTCCATATTTCTTGTTCTACATCATATTTTCTTTCCTTTAATTTTAAGTTTCTAAAATGAATTGTACAATTTGACAATTCTTTCATTTGCTTTGCATATTAATTTTTTAAATCTTATTTAACCTTAAAAACCCTTATATCATATCTATCAAAATATTTGTATTTTTAATCCATATTTCCTCATTGCATTAACAGATCTGTGTATGGAAAATCCTGCATCAATTATATCAAATTAGGATACGACTATAGAAAATCAAAAATATTTGTACAACTGACAATTGTAGAAAATATGTAGAATGTATATGACTTTTATTACCCATTTTTTTCAATTCAGAACTTCAGCTTCATGATAAACATCTTTCTTGAATTTTGTTAATATTGTGCCTTTAAATAGTCTGCTATCTTATAATATCTGGGTGGGTTTTTTTTACTTCATTCTGTTTTTTGAATATGTTGCCTTTTTATTATAGATTATGCTTTTATATAGTTGAAAATTTTACAGCATGTCTCATAAAGTACCTTAATAAAGGAACAGACATCATAGAGATCTAGGAATGGTATTTTATTGTTATTGAATATAATCTTGAAAGGCTATCTAAGTTTCTCTCCATCCATAAACAAAATCAATCTAGGATAATTTTGACCTGATTTCTCATGCTTACCTCAATCTCTTGGCTGAGTAATATTTTTTCTGAGTTCTTCCTTAATGGCTTGTTTCCTCCTTCCCCCTTTAATGGCTCTTTCATACTTTCCCCAAGGGTAGCTCTAAATTCCTTTACAATATACTTAGAGCATAGCTTTTAGAATCAATGGTATATAGGCTACTGCTACTATAACTACAGAAAACCTTCATATAATACTAATGGAGTGGTGATGGGGTAGCTAATAACAATATCATAGAAAATGTTTCTGTGTTACATTAGATTTTTCTAAGTTTCTATATACAATTTTTTTAAAATAATTTTCCAAAGTTACAATTATGTCTTTGGAAAATGTGGTGTCTGGGTTATAATAATTCCATTACATACAAATATGTATTAATACAAATTTTACAAACTATTACAGCCAATATTTCCTCTCTTTCTTCCTGTAATACATACTGTCTCTTATCTAAATTAATACTGTATACTCTTATTCTATCCTTCAGCTACTTAGTAGTTTTCTTACATTTATCAATGATTTTATATATCTTATTTATTTTGATAATCCATCTTTTGGACCATCAATAACCTTATAATTTTTCCCAGCTTTAATTTTGCATTAATATTTAAATTAAACATTTAATATTTATCATTTCCAAATTTTTGAGTGACCGCAATTTCCTTTGTCACAATTCCCCTCAATATCTAATGTCCCAGATACATATCTACCGTATTTTTCAGACCATAAGACGTACTTTTTCCCCAAAAAAGTGGGGGGGAAAGGGAGGGTGCATCTTATGGTCCGAAAGTGATCTGTATGGCCAGCCCCAACCTCCACAAGTGGAAAGCAAGGGAGATTGCCAGGAGTGCGAATCGACACGTGCTGAGAAATGCCGATCTCACGCTCCTGCAATCTCCCTCGCTCGGTTTCAGCTTCCCTTGCTACAACAGAAAGTAGGCTGAAATGGAGCGAGGGAGATTGCCAGGAATGCGAATTGGTCGATCCCGCGCTGTTGCAATCTCCCTCGCTCCATTTCAGCCTGCTTTCTCTTGTAGCAAGGGAAGCTGAAACCGAATGAGGGAGATTGCAGGAGCGCGAGATCGGCCAATTCGCGTTCCTGTCAATATCCCTCGCTCCGTTTCTGCTTGCTTTCTGCAAAAAAAAGCCAGGCCGCAGGGCCGCCTCCACGGGTACTGCTCTAACGCAGAGAGGGAAGGACAAAGAGGGAAGAAAGGAAGAAAAGAAGGAAGAAAAAAAGGAACAATGGGAGAGGGAGGGAGAGAAATAGAGAGAGAGAAGGAGAAAGAAATAGGGAGGGAGAGAAAGAGGGAGAGAGGAGAAAGAAATAGGGAGAGAAAGGGAGAGAGAGAGAAGGAGAAAGGGAGAGAAATGGAGAGAGAGAAACAGGGAGAGGGAAAGAGAGAGGGAGAGAGAAAGGGAGAGAGAAAGAAAGGGAGAGAGAGAGAAGGAGAAAAAAGAGGGAGAGAGAGAAAGGGAGAAAAAGAGAAAAATAGGGAGGGAGAGAAAGGGAGAGAGAAGGAGAAAGAGGGAGGGAAATGGAGAGAGAGAAAGAGGGAGAAATAGAGGGAAAGAAAATAGGGAGAGAGAGAGAGAGAGGAGAGAGAAAGAAAGAGGGAGGGGGAGAAAGAGAGAAAGAGAAGGAGAGAGAGAAATTAAATTAGTAACATGATTGTTAAGTGAATCTGGTTTCCCCACTAACTTTGCTTGTCAGAAGTTTGCAAAAGGCGATCACATGACCCTGGAACAATGTGATCACCATAAATATGAATCGATTGCCAAGCATCCGAATGTAAATCACATGACCCTGGGGATGCTGCAACGGTCAAAAGTGTGAAAAATGGTCATAAGTCACTTTTTTCAGTGCCGTCGTACTGAACAGTCACTAAGTGAATCATTGTAAGTCGAGGACTACCTGTATCATTTTTTTTCTTTTTTTGGGGGGGTCAAGTTTTTGACACCTTGCTGGGCCACTGGTGGTACTCGGACATTGCCTTGTCCTAAAACTGGTACAATGGATGAAAAGGTTGAAAAGCCCTGTTTTAGTATAGCGGTATTATTTGGTTCAGAACATTTTTTTCTTGTTTTCCTGCTCTAAAAACTGGGTGCGTCTTATGGTCAGGTGCGTCTTATGGTCCGAAAAATACGGTATGTCACTTCCATATCAACAAGATTAGTAATACATTGTAATATTCTTATTTTCACCAAGAAACCAAGATTTCTCCCATTTCAGCATTTAATACATCCTCTCTTTTTCTTTATGTCCACTTTCTCATATTTAAGCTTATAATTCTGTTTCTTATCACTACATCCATACATATTAATTACATTAATCACTCTTAACATATATATCTTAATCACCTTTTATCTAACCTTTATAAACAACTCAATATTTCAATTTAACTATTGACATTTATACATTTAGGTTTTAATTAGCCAACATTTTTCTTTATCTTCACATCATAACAGTATCTCATATTCAAAATACATGTCTTGTCTACTTAAATATATTCTATTTTAAATCTCCTAAATATGTCCACACCATTCTTCTTCAGTCTTATTCTGGCTTTTTTCCTTTGCCAAGTCATCTTTTATGTCCTTACTTCAGGATCATCAAAGAACTGTTGTATTATTGTATCATATTGAGATGACCATCCAATCACCATTTTTGGAAGGTTGAAGGGTCTGGCAGAACTACCAGATCCTCTCTCTATTTTCTCCTCTTGACGTAGTTGTCCTGGACTGTTTATCTTTGCTTTCATATGTTTCTCATTTTGATCTTCCTTCTGATTTATATAGCAGGTTTTTTCCTCCAACCATTTTGTCAGAGTTTTTTCTGAGTTTTCTCTTATCTGTACTTGTTGGGCGATTATATCTTCTGTCAAGATATTTGATTGTTCAATTTTTTCTGTTGTATTCTGTATAGATAGTTTATTAGTTGTAGTCAGAGTTTGAGTTTGCTTATCTAAGACACTTTCTAATTTTTTTCTAAAAACTCTTATTTCATCACCGACTGTAAGAAGCATTTGGTGAGTTTGATAATACATTTCTTCCATAGTAAAAGTCTGTTCCTGGTCTTACATAGTGATGAATTAAATTGAAAACTTTTACAGTTTTTTTCCCCTCCTCAGTAAATAAGAAACAGCTAAGACTCTCACAGCTGGTGTTCAAGGTTACATGAATCTTATCTTGTTTTCTAAAACATCAGCCAGGTCTCTTTTCTTTAAAAATAGCATATTGCAATTTCAGGTTTGGCCACAAGATGTCCCCCAACAGTTTAGAAAATTCCTTTCAATTATTTCTTCTATTTTAGGAGGAAAAACCCAAACTTTCAAATGAAAATAGGGAATAAAAAGTAGATGATCTAAAACTTTTAATCCACAATTTTTAGAAAATAAAGTTCTAGTTGGGATCCAATTATTTTTTCAATGTTTTTTTAAATCTTCCCTGTATATTCAATCACCGCTATTTCTGGAAGGAGGGCTAAAATCCCCCTTCCTCTCCATAGGGGGAAAAAGTACTTAGCAGCTTACTTAGGTGGAAAAAAAGTTGGAATTTAAGAGAGATCTCACCCAGTCTCTTCCACGCTGCTTTAATGTTGTCTGGTGGTAAGCGTGACTTCGGCTGTCTGCAGCTTAGTGAACAGCCATATTGCTATGGGTGGTCTTTCGTCCGCCAGTTCGAAGGGAATCCAGGCAGTGACAGGAGAGTTGCCGCTCTTCCACATTTCTGCGAAAGACCCCCCTTGCTGGTCACCTCTCTGGGGTGACTTTTTGACCCTTTTAGGGGCCCCCAGCGATGTGAAACTGGACGTGGAAGACAAGAGTTATCCTCCAAGCATCCATAGTGGCTGCATCAGCAAACCGGAAGTCTAGATTTTTCTCAGTTTCTAATATAACATCTACATCACCATTTTAAGTTTATTGCCAGGAAATTAGCAGTTAAGCCCATTTTGTTTTTACTGTATATGTACCAAGGTTGATTGATTGTACATTTAAAAGATTGTACACAGTGAGGATGGGAAGATAGATAGGACTGAAAGAGAGTGACTGGCCTAAAGTCATCCAATTGGCTTCCTGCCTAAGATGATATTTAGAAGTCATGATATTTAGGTTTCTAGACCGATGCCTTAATTAGTTCATTAAACTTGTTCTCCTATGGTAGTTAATAGGTAGTCCTCAGCTTACGGCCATGTGTTTAAAAACTGTTCAAAGTTAATGTTGGTATTGAAAAAATGACTTGGTAATAGATAACCAGTCCTTGTACTTACGGCCATTGCAATGTCCCCGCAGATGATCAAAATTCATTTAACTCACTTAACCATATTGTTTAGTTCCTGTTCCAATTGTGATCATAAGTTAAGAACTACATTATGCCTTAAACAAAATAATTAGTCTTATTTTTCTTCTTGAGAAGATTGAATTAGTAAAGGTTATGGACAAATGTTGAAGATATGCTTCCATTAATTAAATCCCACTATCATTGTGAAGGAACTACTACTCAAGCTCTACCAAGATTGAACTAAATCCATTTAGTCTGAGTACTTTAGTAGTTTAATAAATTTGTTTTATTAAAGGATAAATGGGCTATTCCTTTAATCCTATAATTCCTGCAAGAAAGACAGCAAACAGAATTATCCCATTTCTTTTCCCCAAATGAATGTGCATTTTATTGCATGTCACTAATTCTGCAGTATGAAGTAATAATAATTATTCCATCCCAAAGTTTTGCTTGAACCAGAAAGCTGGAAAAAGTACATTTAGCCTACAGGATAACACCTGAAAACAAGAATCTTCTGTTTGTATATTTAGGAACAAAGAAATCTGCTATCTGTTCTTTCAAGTATACATTGTATATGTACCACTTCCCATATCAATGTGAAAATCCTTGAGAAAGGATATAATGATAAATATTATTTACGGCATGGCCTTCCTTCAGAGTATGATGTACCACATTCTCTTCTTATGTATGCCTAATTGATTCAATAATTGTTGAGAAGCAATAGCTAGGATTGTTTAGGAATATACAAGTTTCTTTAATGCATATGAAGCCTTTGTTTTTATTTTATTTTAGTACATTTAAAAGCATAATCTAAAAAAGAGAGGAAAGAAACAAGAAAGCAAAGGTAAGCCATTTTCAAAGAAACCTTAGAATAGTACTATATAAAAGGTGACCTTATATCAGTTGTAACTATTATTAAAAGCAGATCAGTAATAATTAACAAATGCAACCAGTATAATAAAAAATAATCAGGATAAAACAATAGCAGTTTTTATCTAGTTTAAGAAAGTCTGTCTTTGTTATAATAATATTATAATTTATTATAATGATTTAAACAAAGTCTAATATGTTGAAGCCTTATGATTAAGAGAAATCCAAACTTCAGACATAGTACACGATCATGTGCAAAATTATAATCCATAAATGATTTTCTGGTTCAATTAAATTCTTCATCATATTAGGATTGGTGTTTTTTTTAAAAAATGACTTATTTTTTATATTTGTCTCACTCCAACATTGTTCCAAAAAAAGAAATTATATGTTATTTTCAGAAGCATGAGGTATCACGGCAGGTATTTATAGCAAACTCAATTTGTAGGAATATAGGGCTCAATAACATTTACCAGAAAGACAGATGGGAAGGGGAAAAAAGTCAGTATTTAAAATTAGTTTTATTCTATAGTGAATCATCTCGAGAACTATTGGACCTTATGAAACTGATACCAAGTATAAAAAAGGGGGGGGATGCATTTGAATGTAACTCAGTATTACCTTTCCAGTAGCAATTAAAGTGGAGTGATTTACCAATGAAGAAACATCCTGTGCCTGTTTTCTCTGTAATATTCACAATAAATTTGACCTGTTTAAATTCTACATATATTTAAGCATGCATTCTTGGACTTTTTCTTCCCATTTTATTCTAAATGTATAACTAATATCCAACAAAGGTTCTGAATTTTATGTAATAAAATAAGACATATTTAAGCTTTCAAAAAGAAAATTTCAGAAGATTTCATCTTTGTTGTATTAAATCTTGCAAGCTACAGATCATTCTTCTTTATAAATACTTAGTGTTGGAGCAAACGTGATATACCTGGACTTGTGTATTTACCCCATATTTTTAGTGCCTACTTAAAATAAACTAACCTGTTAATAGAGTTTTTCTTTTTCTTTCCAAACAAAGATATCAAACACAAGCTTTCTGAGGGTCCTGTCCTTAAATAGAAATAACTCAGTTGTATGATGATATGATCTATAATTCATGTTAAATTAATTTGATAATATAATTTGTGATTGGCACAGCTAATTTACAATTTTCCAGTCCTCCAAAATTCTAAATTTAATACTCTTTTTTTAAAAGTGAAGTTAATTACTTGGCTACTAATGTAATTTTCCTCATTTCATGAATGATTGAATTAACCTGTGGGAGTTATGACATTTTTTGTTTTCTTATGCACTTTTTGTGAATTCCTTTTATTCAGACTTCAGCAAATCATAGACTGCTGTAACCTTGTTTTAAGATAGTTCATGTAGGTATACCTACAGTATTCTTTGAGGATTAGAAATGCATTATATGATTTTTATTATTGTAGCTTAATGTATAAACTGTATAAAACATCTTCCAGAAAGGCAAGTGGGGATGTCTTAAGATGAATAAAATAAGTTGACAACTAGCACATCTGAAACTGCAGAACATTACGGCAGAAAATCACTGGGAAATACGCTATATGTATATGGTGTTATACAGTTTTCCCCTCTATGATGAAATTTTTGCTTCCTTCCATTCTATCTTCAGTATGTCTATTCTATCAGATGAAAGATATGGATACATTGTTATCCTCACGTGCTCATTTATCTCTTTTGCTTCAATTTTGGAAAATTGTGGCATTTTTAAAATTATTTATTACATAATTTACATCAAAGCAGAATTCGTATTAAAACGTGAGATTTTAAAATTAGTGCAATATAGTACAATTTGCATTTATGGTATTGGTTATTGCAGATTTTTATATATATTTCATTAAATATTAGAACTGGTTTAAACAATCCAAATGTAAATTATCTACACAACAGTGTCGAGTGTTTTCACATAATTATAAGTGGAGTGTTGCAATACTGCTTTTAAACTGGTGTGATTTTCTGCTTTTATAGATCAGTGGTTTTGGAATAGAATGATAATTTTATCTGTGCATATTAGCAATAGAATTCCAAATTGACTACAATTTATCCAGAGATTTGCCTATACCAGGTAACATATTTTAATTAAATGTTGCTTGATCAAGTAATGATTCATGTCACATGAGATCAATCTAGCTTGTTGTTTCAAATGCCTATGAAATAAAACTTCTGGTTCATTGGGTTTCCTCCCCCCCATACAGCCTCTCCATTAAACTAACTAATATTGATTGGTGGACTCCTGGTTTAATTCTGAGTAAGCTGGGCTGAGACATAAGTATGTCTCCAAGAGTTTTGAGGATTTTTTTAAAGCCTTTTAACTTTGAATCTTACCATATTCCTTTCAAAAGTCATGATATATGAAAAAAATATTTGCAAAGGGTTACTTACCATTGGCAAAACACTATTCTTCAAATCATTTAGTAACCACATCTTTTGGAAGGCTCATTTGCCTGCTTGGTAAGCTCTCTCACTTTTCTGCATGTACAAACAATACTTTTCACTAGTACTTCTGGTAAATCAAAATGGATGTGTGCATGAAAGCTCTAATGCAAACTGCCTGAGAAATGCTATGCAAGTTTTCCAAGAATGTAGCTGCTTTAATATTTCAAGGAGGGGTACATCACTCATTTTCAGAAGCGGCTTTTCAAAGGTTTGTACAATAAAACCTCAATTATAGAATTGTCTAAAGAGTCAGATGACTAGTATACAGTACTATGGCTGCATAATTCAGTGCTACTAGAAGTGATGAAAAAGAATTGTAAT
Source organism: Vipera berus (assembly GCF_964194415.1). Taxonomy (NCBI): domain Eukaryota; kingdom Metazoa; phylum Chordata; class Lepidosauria; order Squamata; family Viperidae; genus Vipera; species Vipera berus. The sequence continues at coordinate 76,398,616 of NC_138205.1, read as the reverse complement.
GGTGAAAGTCATCTGCCCTGATTTATTACTAGTAAAGAGTGTGGGAAAATAATAGTAATGGTGAACTCCCAACAGTGTCATCAGTGAACTGATTTTAAATTTTAATTTACCTTCGTGAGTTGCTGTTTATAATCACTGCAATTCTATCCAGAGAAGTAATATAATGGTAATGATAAGAGCAACAAGAAATGTGTAAATAAATATTCTGAACTGAATTGTCTTTGGGATTAGAAATCAGATCTAAGTACTATAGGGATATGAATAAATGTTTCCACACCTACCATTAAAGTGCTAGAGACAATGTATTTGAAGTTAGCTATCTGTATTGGAATAAAAATGCAGTTAATTATACTTTGAACAAAACCAAAACCAAGGAAATATAAATTAAATACATGAACATAGATGAAAAACAAATGCCAAAAATTTCAGCCACTTTTTGTTACATCAAGTATGATGTATAGCAATATTTGAGTAGACTGATTTTGGTTGTAGCATTATCAAATTGTTTAATTAACTACAGGTATTAAAACAATCACCAGCTGATTTGCAAACAATAATTTTTTCTTATTTTGTTGTATTTATAAATGCAATGTTAAAAAATATTAAAAATTGTGCAGTATTGTCAATACAGTATACAGTATATCTTATTAAATTTCACCAAGTTTATATTCTAAAATAGTAGAAAATAATAGAATTGAGATAAAAATAATAAAAATATTATGTCAAGTGATGATTTAAAATTAAGATTGATTTGTGTGTATGTAAAAGAGAAGAGTTTTTGTTAAAATCTGTGAACATTTTAGTTTTCAAATTTTGATTTTTAAAATAAGCTTTTTCCAAGTTTTGGAAGTTCTTGTTTTTTGTTTTATTTTTTTCATGCTGCTCATGTTGACAGGAGATTTCCACACATTCAGTTCTTCTTGTTTCTTGTGAACACTTGTGGAAGTGACACATATACAAAGTAGAGAAGGGGGCCTTGTGTGCACACTTTTCCTTGCATTTTATAAACATTCCTGAATTAATAAAGCACATATTATGTAAGGACATATTTTATACTTTGTAAAAGAACCTGCTGCTTAATGAAGTTTTGGTTAAAAGAGCAAAATCTGGGATATAAATAAACTGTGCAGTGTCTTGGAGGAAAAAAATGTCTAAACCAGCACTTACGTAAAAAAAAACATTTCTTTCTCCACATTGTTTGTGAACAAGGTTGTCAAAAAAACAGAAGAATTCATCTCAGCCTCTGAAATAGAAACCGTCAACTCATAATATCTGACGTCTAATTGCCATCTGGAGGGAATATAAATCAATTGTTAAATCAATACAATGTGTCAATTTGGGGTTTTTTTTCACAGTACTTCAATAGCTGAATAATTATTTATTTAAAGAAAATAACAGTCAACCCATCTCCTTCAGTTACCAACTGAATGTAATAGGGATGCATTATATAAAATACTGCCATCAATTTTACTGTGCTTATCAGTCTAGATAAGCTTCACTGAACTGCTGCATTTGAAGGTCGTGATGACTGGAAATACAAATTGACATCGCTTGAGGTTTTTTTGTACTTCGATCATTGCCATCCAAGACTAAACACTTCAGTAAAAGTCAATTTGCCACTGACATAACAACAACAAAAATTACTATAATAGAGCAGGTGTCTTGCATTGGTACTGAAGATCAGCAAATACAACTATGTTCTAAATACTTCTAGTTTAAAAAAATAGTTCTGAAAAATTCAAAGCAAAACAAAATGGGTTTTTATTGATATGTTTTACTTTGCTGGCAGACCAGAGCAAAGGTTTTCTGAACATTTAAAAGATGAAAAAGGTGAAGAATCCCAGAAGCGATTTATCTTGAAGCGAGATAATTCTAGTATTGATAAAGAAGACAATCAGGTTGGTTCTCAGTTCAAGAGTTGTTTTTTATGTTACTTTGGAAATGGGCTGACTGATGTTTTTGACATTTTTTTGTTATTGCTACTGCATTTCTGTTGTTGTGTATTTCCCTTTCCTTCTCCTACAGTTGTTTTTTTTTTTTTGGCATCCAGTGGATTAGTTTCAAGCCATAAATGTGTTTGTTTTAGCAATGGCAGTTTGCATGGGCAATTTTGCTTGACACAAGAAATGCTGCATGTGGAGGGGTGATTTGGAATGTTCAAAAGTTATTCCAAATGAGTGGAATAACTAGTCAGCTACATTTTGGCATCTGCTTCTGTGACCTTAGGCACATAGGGCAAATTCTACAGTAATGCAACTTGATTGAAAGGATTATGAATAAATAATAGTATAAGGAAGATGGCTTAGTAATTCAATGAGATTAAACTGATCTTGCAGTCATTTAAACATGATTTTTCATTGGATAAAATATATTTGAGATTTCCCCCCCCATGTTTTATTGCAAATGAAGCTTATTTGCTTGCTTTTGCATGTATGTGGCAGAAACCACCCCCCACCACCCCGTGTGCTGCTTATTGTATAATTCTACATTAAGGATATTAGTATTGTAAATATCATTACATAAATGTTTCTAGAATTGGATATTTTAAAGTGGTTTTTATTAATAGAAAATAAATTGAAAAGCAAGTGTTTTACTCTAAAAAGTACTTTAAATATAATAAAAACACAATTAAAAACAAAGAATTACAAAAGAATTAGATTCTGGTATAAGCTTTCATAAACTTACTCAGGAAGCTAAAGAGCATATTCTCATTAAATCTTTAGCACTTTAGAGTCACTCAACCTCAGATCCTTTTTTTACTATTATTTTGTTTTTAAATACATAATTGTTGTCTGGATCCAAGTTGTTTGCTTTTTCTGAAAAGCAAAAATATTATATAGGAAGCAGAGATTGTGAGAAACACAATCCACTATGGAAGCAATATGGGGGAAACATTATGAGGGAGAAACAGTGGTGAAGAATCTGGAGCACAGCACATGAAGGTTAGTTGGTAATATGAAACTTTCTTTGGATTGTTTCTTTCCCATTTAGCTCTGAATGCTTTCTGAACTTTATGATTTTTTTCCTCTTGCTTATAGTAAAAGTTTAAGGATTGTTGTCTTAGCATGATGAAATCTCTTGTGCGCAGTATTGTTAAAAGCATATTCCTCCCTCATCAGTGAGTCTACTTCAGCCTTTTTTGTTATTTGATTCTAATTTTCTTTTCCTTCATTTGATGGCTATATCTCCAATATTGACTCTTTCAATAAGTGCAGGGGAATTTTAACTATTTTATTTATTTACATTCATGCAGGTGAGATAAACAGTATAGAAATTAGATTAAATCAATACAGGAGTTTTTCACCTAGCATAACAAAATATATATTTTCCACTAAAAGTTAATGCCAATTATTTTACATATGCAAACTTAATATACTCAGGTAAAGTCACTTCCATATACACCAATACTGAACAAATTCTAAAATCACTAGCTTCTGGGCAGCCTATAAATTTAATAAATTATCATTATCATCATAAGTTCTTCTCCTGTTTGGTCAAGAGGACCTTGAATGTAAAAACAAAAGTTCTGCTTCCCAGATCACCAATTCTCAAATGTCAGTTGAGGGGGAAAAAAGTTGCTAATGCTTCTTATTATTTAGTTCACAGCTTGGAAATGGCAATTGACAGACTAAAACACAGGATTCAATTAATAGAAGTTCCATATAATATAGCAACTTAAGAACAGAGTTCATTATTATATTAAAATTATACAAACTAATGCTAGCAGTTCTAGGAGGTTAAGATGGAAGCAATTATTAATCTTTTGGAGCTGCTGCCAATTAAAATAGGAACTACCGAATTAGATGAGCCAAAGACTTATTGGGGATAAGGCAACTTCATTGATTCGCAAAGAGATGTCTCCCTCCCTTCCCAAATAAATAGAAAGATAATGATAATTTTGTGTGACATCTGATATGTTACATTGCCTAACTTAGTAATTAGGAATGAGGCAAAACATGCATTGCTTGTTTAGGTGAACATTTATTTTTCTCAGCTGACAGTAACTTAAGTGCACTATTTAGCAGCTCAACTGCTAAAAATGTGTGTGTGTGTGTGTGTATGTAAATTTTTAAATTAAATATATATATGTGTGTGTGTGTGTGTGTGTGTGTGTGTGTGTGTGTGTAAATTTTTAAATTAAAAAGGAGACCCAGTTGAATTATTGGTTAAGGCATCAGTTTAGAAACCAAGAGATTGTAACTCTAGTCCTACCTTAGCCATGAAGACCAACTGGGTGACCCTGGGCTAGTCACTCTCAGCCCAATCACCTCACAGGGTTGTTGTGTGGAAAACAGGAAGAGGACAGTTGGGTATATTTGCTGCCTTGAATTATCTGTAAAAATAATAAAGGCAGGATATGAATAAAAATGATTACAGGAAATATGACATAAACTTATGTTTAATAAGTCCTTATTAAACAATTTGACCTCATGTTTCCTGTAGTTGTAATTTTTTGGTTGGTTTGATAAAGTCATTTTTGATGCATGGCGTGTGTATAAAAACCATCATGCAGTGAACATGGCTGGTACAAAGATGCTTAAGATCCATTTTTTTCTTATATTTGACCCCAAAACAGGAAAATCTATCCTGTTTTAAATATGCTAATATTTAGAGGACAAAATAGAAGTCTATTTTATTTTATTCTTTATTGTTTTTACAAGTTAACCCCAAATAGTGAGCATACCTAATACTCCTTCCTTCTCCTATTTGCCACACAATAACAACCCTGTAAGATGGGTTGGGCTGAGAGAGATTGACTGGTCCAAGGTCACCCAGTGGACTTTCACAGCTGAGGCTTGCCTAGAACTATGGGAAGATTCTGCCATAAAATTTAAGTGCTGTGCTCATGGATGTTTAGGGACCACCAAAATGGACTTGAAAACTCTAATCTTCAAATTGACACCTCTGATTTAAAAGGAAGCTTGTTTATTTTTTTTTTAATTTAGATTTATTTGCGTAATGGTCCAATACCGACTCAATGTAAAATTTAAAAATACAGCACACCATTAATACATAAATAAGTAAGAAGCCTATAAAATTAACATTCCATTGAAGATGCCAAATGGTTTCTGTAAGCTATGGCTACATATAAAATTACAGCCTTCAAAATGCCTAAGTATTGACTACATACTGCAATATCTTCATCATAAGTGGAGTTTATAGCCTATGCAAGTGCAAAAAGGATGTGGGTTGTTGTTGTTTTTTTAAAAAAAACTAAACTTATTCTCATTTTTCCAACAATACAGAGAGAGAAAAGTGGCAAAATTTTGCAGATTTCTTAAATATAGTAATTCACTAATAGGGTGTTAATAAAAACAAAACCTTTCCAGCAAAACTAGAATATTCAACAGTGGTACATAGGTTTTTTTAAAAAAATAGGAAACATCTTGAACTCATTTTACCCATGATGAATATGAAAATAATCATTCGTATTGCCATTTTAGGGAAAAAAATCCTAGATTTTAAGATGCACTGCTTAGCTTTGTATGCATTGCATATGATAAATAGCAGCATTCTATAGTGTCAGAGGCTTCTGAAGTACTGCTCAGTTCCATAAATTACAGCAAATGGCCACGTAGGCTATGAAATATGGGATTGGTAGTCTAATACATTGTAAGATAGCAAGTAAGGAAAAGCTGAATGTTGGGAGGAATTATTATCCAATCCTTTCATAAAATAATGCATATATTTTTCCCTAAGCCGTATATTCTCTGCTCACAGTTTTAATAGTGGAACAAAGGAGAAGACAGAGAAACAATACGGGTGCAGCGGCTTTCTATTCAGCCCCTAGAATGGAGCCTCAGGTTTGGTCTGAGTGGCATGAGATGAAAATTAAACCTGCAACTTTTCCTCATCTTAGCAGATGAAAAGGGCCATTTAATTCAAAGAGATTTTCTCTTACTATACATACTTCAAGAAAGCTGACTCCTATCACCATCATTTTTGTATAACTTTACATTAGCTTATTAAAATTTAGTTAAAACTCTGAACTCCTTCTCAGATGATCTATGAGGTACATCCAAATATAAGAAACATTAATACAAATGTCTCAGATCAAATTTCATTTTAATAGACATAGAAGAAATTCTATGGAGCAATCATTTGATTATTTTTAGTATAAGCCTTTAATAAATGCCTAAATTACCGTAATATCTTTCATATTGAATAATTTGCTAAAGTTTAAAAGAATAGTGATTCCATTCTCAGTACAGCAATTATGTTAAGAGAATTCTAAAAATCTTCAAAAGCTTGATTTTAATGAAAAGTAGCTATAAAAATGCTTATCACAGATGTTGCTGATTAATAATTTCCCTTCTTTGTCTTGTATCTCTTCCTCACATTTTAATGTCAGTAGCAAAAACACAGCCCTGGATATAATTTCTTAGACTTTCTGATATTATTGTTCAGTAACCTGTTTTACTTTCTATAGTTAAAGAGTGTTTGCAATTGTAGCAATTAAGAAGATAGCTAAAGAGCCTTGTTATATTGCTAAAATAAGAGAATATATATTCAGCAAAGAAGTTGGAGGAAAATAAAAAAGCAATACTTGATCATGGCAGTGGTGTTCACTTCTGAGTTTTCTCAGATAAAATTGCTGGCACAAGTTACTTCTAAGATACTTCTGAACTATTTATTCATTCCAGCTGAATTGCAATATTGGTGATGCAATCCTTTACATATCTATTTAAAAACATATATTCTACTTAATGCAATAGGCTTAGTGTCGAGTAGGGAGAAAGCTGAGTTTTTTATTTAGTTTTCATTTTTAAGAAGGAAAAGATTGTCTAAATGCAGAAAAATAATAGTATACATTCCTCATTTTTAATCATGAAATCATAAAACAGCTGGTTCAATTTAGCTTTGCACAAAAAAGAATTTTATTACTGGATTCAGAACAGTTTTTTAAGGTTATGGTTTCAGGGAAACCCTTTGGACCTTGCATGAGCAAGTTTGCAGCTTCTCTGCTCTTTATTCAAGCAGACCTCCATTTTTTTAGTCCTTTTGTGCAAATCCTAAACAACTTGGGATAAGCACACAAAGCACAGTTTTTGGAATTATTTTTAACTTCTGAAAAACAGCTTTGCTTTAAAGTATGTGATTGGAGAGGAAGAGGGAAAGGGTCTTATGGCAGACCAATTAGAAACATTCTGGATCTTTTAGGGATAAATTGGGAAATTATGTGTGTTTATGTGTTTTTGCCTCTGCAGCCCTTAATTAGATCCATTTTTTAAAAATCAACCTTTTATTGTTGGCTTTTACTCAGATTTTTGAAAATTTATTCTGCTGATAGGTGAATGGATATAGATAGATATAGTCCTGAGCCTTTTTCCCCCATAATTTCCTTCCAATATTGCATTGGATATAAAAGAGAAAAAAAAGATGTGACTAACTTGATTAATTAAAGTCAACAGGTTGACTCAAAGCAGTCTTACCTTAAAAGGTTTTCATGGAAACCTGAAAAAGGACAGACTACTTTAATAATTAACAGATAATTCTGTCCTCATATGAGGTATGAAAAGCTCTTTTTAAATTATTTTTGAACTGTACTGAAATACTGGGTTTCTGTCCAGCTGGCAAGCTAGCATGTCTGGTATACTATAAATCAGAATCAATCAGAATACAGCTGGAAGGGTCCTTGGAGGTCATCTAATCCAATGCTCTGCTCAAGCAGGAGACCCTATACCATTTCAGACAAGTCACTGTCCAATCTCTTCTTAAAAACCTCCAGTGGTGAAGCACCTACAACTTCCGATGGGCAAGCTGTTCCACTGGTTAATTGTTCTCACTGTAAAGTTTCTCCTTAGTTCCAGGTTGTTTCTCTCCTTGATTAGTTTCTATCCATTGTTTCTTGTCCTGACTACAGGTGCTTTGGTAAATAAGTTGAGCCCCTCCTCTTTGTGGAAGGCTCTCAAATACTGGAATATAACAATCATGTCACCCGTAGTCCTTTTTTTCTCTGGACTAGCCAAACCCAAATCCTGCAAATGTTCTTCATATGTTTTAGTCTTCAGGCCTTTAATCTTCTTAGTTGCTCTTCTTTGCACTCAAAAAAATCTTTTTTGTAAATGTGACCAAAACTGGATGCAGTATTCCAAATGTGGCCTTACTAAGGCTTTATAAAGCAGTACTAATACTTCATGTAATTTTGATTATATGCCTCTGTTTATACAATCAAGGATTGTATTAGCTTTTTTGGCTGCTGCTGCATACTGCTGGTTCATATTTAAGTGATCATCCACTAGGATTCCAAGATCCCTATTACAGTTACTGTTTTTGAGCAAGATGTCACCTAATCTTTACTTGTACCTTTGGTTTAACTTTGCTTTTCTCCACATTAAATTTCATGTTGTTGGATAGGGTCCATTGTGCAAGTCTGTCAAAATCTTGTCAAAAATCTTGTTTTCTGGGGCAAGGCTTTTCAACCAGTGGTACAGGTACCAACTGTGGTACATTGGCACCTAGCAGGTGGTATGCGACCATCCTAGAAAAGTGGTAGCGGGGGAGGGGAATGAGCTGAACCAGTGGCAGCACTGCACAAGCCTGAGCGAGAGATGGCTGGAGCTGCAGGGCTGTTGGGGCTCAGCGGAAGCGCCAGGATCAGTGCTGCTTTCCAGCTGATCGGCGCTTCTTTGGGGCTGTCAGGGCTCGGTGGAATCACCAGGATCAGGGCCAGGATCCAGCTGGAGCTCGGCGCTGATCCTGGTGCTTCTGCTGAGCCCTGGAGAAGCACCAATCAGCTGGAAAGCAGCACTGATCCTGGCACTTCTGCTGAGCCCAGAAGAAGCGCTGATCAGCTGGAATGTTGGAGCATCTCCAGGGTCTTGTGATTTACATTCAGATGCTTGGCAACTGATTCATATTTATGATGGTCACAGTGTCCCAGGGTCATGTGAAGTGACCAAAACCTGCTGCAACCACCCAGCAGATGGGGGGGAATAAAAACCAAACACCCACCCCACCCCACCCCTGCTGCCAATTCTGAACAGAAATGCTAACAACAATGAAAACCTTGGACAGGAAGAAGAACACCACCGGGCGGGCAAACAGGTATCTTGCTTGGCTGTGGCTTGGGTGACACTTTTTTCAGTGCCATTATAACTTCAAACAGTCACTAAGTGAACTTCTGTAAGTCGAGGACTACCTGTACTTCATCACTTTTTTTAACTTTTTTTTGGTCATCAAGTTTTTGACACCTTGCTAGGTGACTGGTGGTACTTGGATATTGCCATATCCTAAAAGTGGTACAATGAGTGAAAAGGTTGAAAAGCCCTGTTCTGGGTGTTGGCTTTGCTGCAAATTTGATGAGTTTCCCCTTCTATTTCCTCATTTAAGTCATTTATGAAGATATTGAAGAGTATTGGGCCTAAGACGGAACCCCACTGCTTACTTGCTTCCATGTACAGTAGATCTGGTACCATTAAGGATGATTCATTGAGTATAGTTTTTCAGGCAGTTACAAATCCATCGGGTGGTTATGCTGTCTATCCCACATTTTTCTAGCTTACCAAGAAGTAGGTTGTGGTCTCCTTTATTGAATGCCTTGCTGAAGTACAAGTATACTATGTCCACAGCATTTGCTGATCTACTAATTTAGTCACTTTGTCAAAGAATGAAATAAGCTTGGTTTGGCATGATCTGTTTTCAACAAACCCATGCTGGCTTTTAGTTATAGCTTTATTTGTTTCTAAATGTTTGGAGATCTGTTTTTTTTCATTCTTTTCCAGTATCTCCCCGGGTGTTGATGTTAGTTTCCTTTGGGGTTTTTCCCCACTTTTTTGACGATGGGAACCACATCAGCTTTTTTCCAGTCCTCAGGTAATTCTCCGGTGTTCCAGGATTTTTGAAAGATGTAGTCCAATGGTTCTGACATAACATCTGCCAGCTCCTTCAGAACTCTGGGATGTAAATCATCAAGTTCCGTTGATTTATATTTGTCAAGATCAGATAGGTGTTCTCTAACCATTTTCTTGCTTATTTTATTTTACACTTTGTCTTTTACGTTAGGTTTTTAGTAGGTGGTTGGACTATACTTTCTTTTTGTGTGAAGATTGATACAAAGAATGAATTAAGCAGGTCTGCTTTTTCTCTACTGCCTGTTACTTTCTTGTCATCTTCTCTCTTAAGAGGACCGTGCTGGTTTCTTCTTGGGATTTCTTGTTTTTCTTTTTCAATGGCATTGTGCTGGATTGGGCTGTTATGATCATATTTTTCAGAGTTTCCCATGCTTCTTGAGTTGTTTTCCCCTTTAGGATTTTCATCCATGGAATTTTTCTTAGGCTTTCTCTGAATTTGTTAAAATCAGCTCTTTTAAAGTTTAAGGCACTGGTTGGATTATTTTCTATTGCTTGTGTTTGTCTTATATTGAATTCCAATATGTCATGGTCATTCTCTCCCAAAGTTTCAGCAATTTCAACTTCCTCTATCGCTTATTCTCTATTAGTAATAATTAGATCTAGTATAGTTTTTCCTCTGATTCCATCCTCGACCTTTTGGATGACAAAGTTGTCAGCTACGTTGGTTAGGGATCTGTTTGATCTCCCACTTGCTGCAGAGTTTGTTTCCTAGTTGATGTCGGGGTAAATAAAGTCTCCCATTACTACTGTGATATATTCCCTACATACATTTGTTAGTTGTTTAGCAAAAAATTCATCTACTACTTCTGCTTGGTTGGGTGATGTGTAGTATACACCTATAGCAATGTCATTCTTTTTTTCCTTTTATATTGACCCATATTGATTCTAGGAGGTTTTCATCCTAATTGTAGATGTAGTGATGTAGTGATCTTTTATTTATAATGCAACTCCACCTCCTCTTTTGTTAGGTCAGTTTCTTTTGAATAGTTTGTATCCTTCCATCAGTATATTCCACTCATGAGTTTCAACCCACCATGTTTCAGTAATGGTAATTATACCATATTGAACTTTTGGGTACGTTTCTTGTATCTCCTGCTTTGTATCTGGGTTTTCCATCCTTTCCATCATTTTCTACCTCACTGTGTTTTTCCATTTTTCTTCTTTTTCTTTACTCCCTACCTCATTGTGTAATATATATAAGTGTACCTCCTTATATTCTTAATTGCTTTTATTTAAAAAATGTCATCTACTGTATTAAGACCCAGGAAATGTATTTTTTATGCCATAGCACCTTCCCCTGGAAATAAATATTTCTTGAACTCCATATGACTCTCACCCTGATGGCATTCTAGAAGGCCTTAAAGCCCTGATTGTTCTCCTAAACCTTGATTTAGAAGAAGTAGAATCCCTCACTGGAAATGTTTTGTACATCTTTCTGCATGGTTTAACCAGATTCCCCATCTTGTTTTCTTATACTGTATTTTTATCTTATTTTGTTATTTACTGAACTGCCCAAAGTCATTCCGGAGCTGTGTGGTACCTAAATAACTAAATAATAGTCTGATTTATTAATTATTGCAAGAAAGGTACTACTGGATTCAACATGCATACATGCTCACATATAAAAGACTTAACAATCAGCAGATTTAACTTGGAAGATAAATAAATGACATTACTCAATTACAACAAATGTTTTGTGTCCTGCTAATTGGCAACTAAGTCTTATGTTTACATTAAGGCAAGTAAAAAGACAGAATGTATGTTTATTGTGTATATGCACATACTGGTTAATATGTAATTAAAGGTATTAGATAAGGTTAATGGTATTATTATTATTGCTACCTTGTCTCTTTATATGCATATGAAACAATCTGGAAAAAAATGCCTGGAGGATTTATTTGCAGTCATTAACTACCTGTTCTTTGCACTAATGTGCAGTTTTTGAAATATGTAAGTTTATTTAATCAATACAGTTCTCAAATTAAGTACAGAAAAAGTGGATTATTTTACTAATGTACTGTTTTACTAATAACTAAGAATGTATTGGCAAATGGATATCATGGCAGGAACTGCCATGACTGCAGGCTACAGTGGAAAGTCAAAAATCTCCTGACTTCAGTAGTACTGGCAAGAATGTGTGTAATGTGTTCATGGAATCAGCAGAAGTCATGCTTAGTTCAACAATCATTCAAGGTTAATTGTTGGAGCACTTTCATAGTAAATTCACAATATCTGCTTTTTATCTTGTAATTATCCCACTATATATGCTTCAAGTCTATGTTTAGTCTGTATGTGCTTAAGTCTATTTTAACTAATGAAATAATAGTAAATAAATAATGATTACATGTTTAGCAAATAGACAATTCTTGGTAAAATACAATACTATATACAATAAAATACAATTCTTGGTAAAATACAATACTATATACAATATCCCAGGTCCAAATATTGTCAGATTGAGAGATAACTAGCACTCTCCAGTGATCCATTGCCAGTTAGCACAGACAGTATTGAATTAGTTGAGCAAATGGACTAATCAGACAGGTCACTTTATATATTGCTTATTTGCCTGCCCCAACTCCACCAATAGTGATTTTTAACACAATACTTTGGTATTACCACTGAACTGATTACAGTTTGGCAGACAATCAACTCTGAAGAGAAGACTTGCTTTTGTCCAATAGTGAAAAAGAAGGTTGTACAAAAAAATCAAAGCTATTTGCTGGGGTGGGGGGAATTGGTCAACCCAAGCTGACCTAAAACTACTTTATCTATTTTCAGTACAAAAACAGTTTTATTATCAGCATTTGTCTGCGACTGGAGTGGGTAGGTGAACTTTAGTGTAATGAGATTTATTCAAAATAAATTAGATTTCATTTCCAAGGTGCTTTATAATCTGCCTGAGTTGAAGTAGGAAATAGGTATTCTGGCAGTCCTCAAATGAATATAAAAATAAATTTTAATCCTTTTACTCCATGGTAGAATGATACCATCAAAGCACTAGGAAAGTTCATTTAAGTGGAATAAGTCTGGAATAATGATGTTTCAAAGCAAAGTTAACAGAAATAGAGAATTATATATGTATATATACATGTATGTGTGTGTGTGTATATATGTATATACATACATACATATAATTCATTCATTGCTTCATTCATCAGATACAACTTAAGAAAATTCAACTATTCAAACTATTTTTTTATTTATTTTTTTTATTTATTTTTATTACATTTATATCCCGCCCTTCTCCTGAAGACTCAGGGCGGCTTACAAGCTTAGCAGTGAGAGTTTCATGTATAAGTAATTCCGTTGATATGTATAGATCCTAAAACAACTCTGTCTTGATACAAGATATATCTTTTATACTATTTATTGATGATTGTCTCTTCTGATTTTACAGTAAATACCAACTGTCAAGTTCATTGCTGAATTTTAGATACAAAGCAAACATATTATTTTTAAATTATTCCATTTCCTTATGTTCTCCTGAAATAATTGTTTTGTGTATTCTACTTCTTTTTAAGTTCCATGTTCCATTTAGTTACCTTTACCCTACTTACCTGTTTTATATAAGTTCTGTTTTGGTTTTAAAAAATATCAAATGAAATTACATACATAAATGCCAATATTTATGGATGTAAAAAATGTGGGAAGGAAAAATCATGTTTGAAGAAAACATTTTCAGTTGGTGGAAATTTTTAGGTGGGGTCTTTAATAATACATTTATAAATATATTCAACTTTCTATGTGATATTTCCCTTATATTTGTGAATGGCAAGCAAAAAATGTAACAATAATGTTAGTGCTTGCTATACTACAGTAGCATTAGCATTAAGCAAATGGAGCACTGCATATAAAAAAGTGAAGTGAATTTAAATATGATAATAACTAATTTGCTTCCTCTTAAGCTTTTTTTGGCCTTCTTTTTTCTTTCCCTTTCCTTTAATATATTAAAAAATGTCTGTCTTCTGCGCCATGTAGATCCACATCAGCACTAAATTAATATTCCACGGCCTTGTGTCAGCTTCTGCAGCCCTGAGTTGCCTTGCAGTGAGATGGGTGGCAAACAAATTTAGTAAATTAATTAATTAATGGAAGATGAATGTAACTGTTATTTAATGTACCCTTAAGGCTGTAATTATGATTACATTGATATCCTTCAAGATACTGAAGAGGTAACTAGACATATATTAATGATATCATTCGTCAGGTTTTTTTATACTTGTCCTTTCAACATAAATAACCATATTCCTCTGCTATTTCTCCTAGAAACCAGCCTTTGTATACACAAATCATCTTCTGAAGTATCTTAAAAGATTTCACAGAATCATTTAATTTCTATATCTAGCATTTAGCTCATAAGACAAAAATTAGCACAACTGACAATGAAAAAAGCAAAGGTTTTCTTGAAAAATACTGCTATCAGGATAATTAGTTTTTACTGAAAAGATGAATAATTAGAAAAGTTGTGTTTTGTCTTAGAAGAGAAATAAAAAATAATGCAACAGAATTAGCTGTTCTAAACAAGTTAACACTGAGATAACTATTCATAGGTGCAAGGATTGAATATATTTTATTTTTCTGCTCATGCTCTTGTGAAAGTACTTAGATGTAAGACACTGCTTTTAGTCTTCTGAATTAAAATTATTATTAGTTCTGCTACTGTAGTTCATCCCGCATGGGAAATCTGATGCAGAATTTGTACCACTAGTAGAAATAACAACGGAATTTTTGAACAGGCAAGTTACATCTCTGTGGAACATCGTACATATATATTACATTGTGAGTTGAAATCACTGTGATAATTTGTTACAAATGAATGGTCTGCTAGAATGAAGTGTCATAGGTGCCTTCCCCAATGTTATTTGAGTTTATTTGAATGTCTAAATCATGTTTTTTTCACAAGAGAGTACTAGAAATAAAAATGGATGTATTATGTGATTTATCAGTACTCTTTCATGAATACTTTTCTATTCATCCTGTCAAAAAATGGAAATGTAGAAATTAAATGGATTTGGGCTGTTGGTTTAATCTCTGAACTTGGCGATTTGGCTGGAAATGTTTCATCTCCATTTGGGAGGGGGGGACATCTTCAATGCGCTTCGAATTATGCTTATCTATCAGAGCACTGACCTTTAAATATCTTTTTGTGTGATGTAAATTGGTGTGGGTATTATTTGTCCAGATGTTTCTGAATAATGGTCTGGTTTCAGGCTGTTTGATTGAATGGTTGTTGTTGCTGGGTCATAGTCTTTGGTGTTTAAGATGATACTCAGAAACATCCAGACAAATAATACCCACACCAATTTACATCACATGAAAAGATATTTAAAGTCCAGTGCTCTGCCAGACGAGCACAATTCAAAGCACACTGAAGATGTCCCCCCGAATGGAGACAAAATGTTTGCAGCCAAATCGCCAAGCTCAGAGATCAAACCAATAACCCAACTACCAAGGCAAGCTACTAATATTCAAAAACATCTCATAAATGGATTTTTATAGCACTATAATTTGATATGCCCTGCTAATGCCATTCTGCTAACACTCTTACACTCACTCTCTCTTCTTTTGTTCAGATACACTACAATTCCAAAAATTATCTATTGCAGGCTTCATGAATATGAAACTAAAAGTCAGAGGGAATGAGAACGGGTCGTATAACAATGAGCACAGACTTATTTTCCTATATAGACATTGCTACAGTGAAATATTCTTGCCAGTGGATTTTTTTTTAATCAAAATGATTCTTATATAGAACAAAATACCCTTTTTGTTCTACATAGTAATGTAGATATATAAATATAATTGTTGTGTAGTTATATGTTTTCCTCAATTCAATTTCTCTCCTAGTTTTACTATACTACATACAGCATTTATTTTGTTTCTTTTTCCATCCACTGCTTGGCTTTAATCCAAAAAAAACCCACCACCTCGTGTTAGTTGCAACTTACTTATGGTATTGATTTTGAACTGGATAAATGCACAAGTAACTCTGTGTCCTTGCTTCTAAATAAATATATAAGTACCTTATATTCATGTAATCTCTTCTGAAATAAAGGAATTCCAATATAGGCTAATTTACAAACTTTGTTCTGATCAGCTCATTCTTAGACAAATTTCCGGTATTGCTTGTCTCTCATGCATGGGCTGCAAGTTCTTAGCGCTTAAATATGGAAAGTAAATATGCATTCCAGAGATAGAGGAGGTGGGGGGGGATGGAACTGTTAGTAGTAACTCAAGAATTAAAACCAATTCATTTTCTTTCTGTTTTTCAGTCAGTTTGCTCTCAAGAAAACCTTTTTATGGATAACAGGTAAATATATACCTATTTTATATTAAATTTAGCAGCTATATTTATCTCTAATTTTTAACAGTAGAAAAATATCTTTTACAGAGTATATAAACAACACTTAAGCATTTTCCTGGGAAATCTAAATGATATCTTATGATTTCTTAATTACAATGGCCGACTATTAATGTGCATGCAGAGAAATACCACTAAAATGAATAGGAGTTCACAAATTTCCATAATTCTAATCAAGTGTTTCTAATAAAAAAATAGCTTATTTAAAAGTAAGAAAGCAATAAAAGGTCTTTAAAGTCACCTTTACATGTAGCAAAACAATAGTCATAAAATGTGGCAATGGTATCAGAAGTATCAATGTATGTATCCATTGTTAATATTTAAAAAAAATATTTTGTTTTCATTTTCATTCAACAAAATGAAATTCAATGTAGAGAAAGTAAGGTTTTACACTTAGACAAGAAAAACCAAATTTTCTTGGTACAGATTAGGTGAAACCTGGCTCAATAGCGGTAACTGTGAGAGAGATCTCGGAGTCCTAGTGGGTAATCACTTAAATATAAGCTAGCAGTATGCGGCAGCAACCAGAAAAGCCAACACAATCCTAGGTTGCACTAAAAGGAGGGATAAAATCAAGATCATTTAAAATATTGGTACCACCTTACAATGCCTTCATAAGAACACACTCATGCAGTTTTGGTCATATTATAAAAAAGATGTAGAGACTTAGGAAAAAGTGGAGAGAAGAGTGACAAAGATGATTGAGGGAGGAGCTGGAGGCTAAAACATATGAAGAACGGTTGCAGGAATTGGGTTTCTCTAATCTAGTGGCATGGTAGAAGTGTTCCAATATTTGAGGGTTGGCACAAAGAAGAGGGGGTCAGCCTATTTTCCAAAGCACCACAAGGCAAGACAAGAAAGAATCAATGGAAACCTATCAAGGAGGAAAACAACCTAAAACTAAAGAGAAACGTCCTAACAGTTAGAACAATTAACCAGTAGAATGACGTGCCTTCAGAAATTGTGGAGGCTTTTAAGAAGAGACTGGACAGCCACTTCTCTGGAATAATGTAGCATCTCCTGCTTGAGCAAGGGATTGGACTAGAAGATCTCTAAGGTCCCTTCCAACTCTGTTATTCTGTTATTCATTTTTATCAGGATCTTGGATGATAGGACGTGCAATGAAACTATCAAAAGAAGACAGCTCTTCCGGTATGCAGCTTGAATTTAAATACATGTTTATAATTTTATGTTTTGAAGCCTTGTACTTGTTTTCATTTAAACAGATCAAATTCATATTGAAAATAGAAAATAAAAAACAAAGCAAACATACAAATATATGAAATTTTAATTTATTTAATTTTTTAACTATTTTAAACTTTTATAGAGTGGACTATAATAGGTGTGGATATGTTTTATTCTTGCCAAAATTCAAACTTCTTTTATTCCAAGTCCTTTTTAACTCTATTTGAATTTAATTAAAAATGCACAATAATTTTGCACAATTTGCATATTTTTATTTATAACTCTCTAAAGCAGTGTTTCTAAAGCAACCTGAGCATTTTCTAAATCTGTTGACTAATTCCTGGAATTTCCTAAGCGTTGTGAAGTATTTTGTAAGTTGATGGTCACACATTTGAAAAATGCCTACACTGAAATCGTACCATCAGAGGTGTTGTATTTCTTATATATATATATAAGCAATTTTTCAGAAGTAAAATACATCTTTACATATATTTTTCTCTAATATAAGTACTCTTGAGCATACTTTTCACGGTCTGATCCTTTCTGCTTATTTTTTACAAATTGTCTCAGCCAAACTAGCAATTATGTTAAATGTAGCTGTATTTTTCATGATTCTTTAAAAAAACAACACAAGGGAATTGTACCACTGAGATTGAGACTAAGAAATTGAATGCAGCACAAATAAAAGCTATAGATTTGTCTGTCCCTCTAACAATGGCTTGCTAAATATCCTTGATTTTATTGTTGCATTGTCTGAACCAAGTAACTCATGTCCCTTCTCAAGCATTTACATACAAGCTTCAGTTGATCTTGTTGAGATTTTCCTTAGCCTAAGGTAAGAAAGAATGAAAGTTTAGCTTTGAATTATCTTTGTGTTCTTTGATGCTATAGGGGTAACAGAGATAGTACAGGGAAGACATCTGGCAGTCGGCAAAGTAGCACAGATAATGAATTGAAATGGACTGATTACCAAAGGCCATGGAGCAGTACAGACTCAGACAGTTCCAGTCGCAATTTAAAGCCAGCTGTAACGAAGACAGCAAGTTTTGGTGGAATAAGTGTTCTGACAAGAGGCGATAGCTCATCAAGTAACAGGAGTACCGGCAAGCTGTCTAAAACAGGTAGTTAGTATTTATCAGGTTTGGCGTATATTTCTCTACTGAGCATAAGTATTTGGCATGCAAATCTTTCTATAATGAATATTCAGTCCTGAAAAAAAAATCTTCTGAAGATCTTCCATTTCAAATCCAGAGAAGTGGAATATAAGAGGAGGAATGCATATTGGCTTTTCAGTCACGGATCATATGTCATGTATCTTCCTCCACATGAGGATTAATAGGATTAATAGTTAAGTAGAACACAAATGTTTAGAATGAAAGTTGGGAATCCAATGATTATAATATGTCTTCTGTGTGCATTATGAAGATAGCAAATTTGGTATTTTTCAACATTTTTCCTATAATAATAATAAGATCTGCCACATTCATCTATTTTTGCTGCTAAACTGAAAAAAACTAGCCCTTTGGATTATATATAATAACCTTTGTCTTTATTTTTCCTAGCATTTTTTCCATTTTAAATTACATGCATAAAGTAAGCTTGATTTAGGTATTAGAAAGCACAAAATTCAGAATAGCAACCATGTTATATGTTTATAGGCAAACTATCTGAATCATTTTGTTCTGACAAATGTTCTTGGAGAAAGAAAAAAACTTTCTGAGGTGAAATAAAATGTAATATTGCTCACTTTGCTTTACAGCTTATCTTGGTGAGCAAACCTTACAATTCTCTATACAATCTCTGCTGAGGACTTATACTTCTCAGGTTTTTCTGAATTAATTCTAGTGATTCACTTCAAAAAACTGAAAGTTTTCCTGCTTCTGTTAGCAGAGCCCTGGTGGCGTGGTTATAATGCAGTATTGCAGGCAAACTGCTCACAGCCTGGAGTTTGACCCTGACGGGCTCAAGATTGACTTAGCTTTCCATCCTTCCGAGGTCGGTAAATAATCTGCTGGGGACAGATTATTGCTGATATTTGTAAAACAGTGCTGTAAAGCACTGTGGAACAGTATAGAAGTCTTAGGTGCTATAGCTAATGGTAAAAAAAAGAATAAAGGAGGGCTTTAGCCACAGTGAACAGGAGACCGTAAGCAAAAGAACAGGAAAAGCTTAAGAAAGGGATTAGCAAAGAAATATCCACATTATATTTGCTAATCCCTTTCTTAAGCTTTTCCTTTTCTTTTGCTTATGGTTACCATAGTTATGATAACAAAACATATATAGACACTGAAACCTGTTAAATATTGATGGGTTTGGTATCAGTCAAATTATTTTGCAAATTTATACTTCAAATAATTTTGTAGTACTAATATCATGTACAACAGACTAAATTGTCTGTGTATCTGTACTTCATGCTCTCTCAGTAACCCGCTAATCACTATACAGTTTTGCGGATTCTCAACCTTTTAAAGATCACATCACTAAAGTTTTGCAACAAGTCACCAAAGCAGTGATAAAAATCTTCCCTATATTTCAAACAAGAAGAAAAACCTTGTTTAAAGGTTGTATAGAAACTTTTTAATTGCTTTAACAAAGTATAATAAAGTGTTTTTTTTAAGTAACATATAACTTGGTGTCAGTGAGGCCTTTATCAGTTCATGATGTTATGATGCCATGGGTCTACCCATTCTGGTTCTTAAATGAAAAAAAAATAGAAAAGATCTCCACCATTATTCTGAAAGAATCTACATATTATTATTTTTTGTCTATATGAAGCAATCAACAAAAAACAGAAGTCCAAAATGTTTGATCTGCAGCTATTCATTGGATTAACTGAGCAATTGTTCTCTAATTTTTATTAAGAATCTGTATTGTAGTACTAAAATCTACTACAAATTAAAATTTTAAGATAAGAAAAGAGAAATAAAATTTTAAAAGTGCAAGGGAAGAAAGAAAGAAAAAAAGAAAATAGTAGGATTGTAATGAAAAGAAATATATATATAGCATCCCACCCCTGGAAGCCTGAATAGAGCAAGTCGTTGACAGCCCCAGGGCATGGTCAGCTCTGGCGGGAAGCCAGGGTTTAAATCCATTGGCCACCTGCACTGGCGGGAAGCCCAGGTTTGAATCTATTGGTCGCGATTCACCTAGGCAGGTATAAAGAGACGCCAGGTAACCCCTTTGCTCCAGCTTCATTCCTGATCCAATAAAGAAGTACTACCCAGCTCAAGTGTCCGTCTCTCTGTGCGACCACGCAACATTGCAAACTATCACAGATATACCAAGCTGGATTATTAGAACTGTAAATCAGTATTAAGGCTGGAAGGAGATTACTCATTTAACAAATCACTAAAGTTACAGTTTTGTAATTTATAACATTAAAGTGTTCAGCTAAAACTATGTAACTTAAGGCACAAATAAAATTACAATGCTGGCATTTTGGAAAAAAAGCATACAGATTTTTCACTTCTTTGAGTATCTCCTCTATTAATACTGCTGGTGTTGTAGTAAGGTGTTAGAGGTTTTATTTTTTTAAACTCTGAAACATAAAATAGATTCTGGAAAACAAGAGAGCTCCTTTTAATATATTACAGACAAATGCTGCATTGGCACTCAGTTTCTAAAGTATCTCTTCCAAACTGAACAAACTACTGCACAGTCCTAGATATTTGTGTAGTTGATTTTCTTTTTAGTGGATGACATTCAGAAGTCAAATATGAGCACTCAGGATAGTTCCTGATGAACTGAAAAGAAAATCTCACATGAGTATCAAATCAGCAAGCGAACCCAGCACAGAAGTAATGAAATAAGTTTTACTTTGCATGCAATGGAATTTGCAAGATATAATAGAAAAAGAGTGAAATATAGTGAGTATTTCAGTGCTAAACCTTTATGTTTGTTCATTTTAAGTATAGCCTTAAGCAGTGCTTTTTTTGTAAAAGAAAAAGGTGCCGGAACTCACACATGTCATACAACCCGCCTTGCCTACCATACAAGGTTCCATCCAAAAAAGGTGCCGGAACTCCGTTCTGAGCGTTCTATGAGAAAAAAAGCCCTGGCCTTAAGTATAGCCTTTGAACTGAAAGGAATATGAATGCAAAAAAACACACTAGCAATTGAATGAACATAGGTATATGAACATGTGGAGCCTGCAGTCTGAGAAAGCAACAAACAGTTAAAATGTTTATAGGCAACTATAATAAATACATAATTTAAATAATCAATAATTTGGTTGAGTTACTATCTTTCTTTTAATTAGTTGTTATGAATTGTTATATTAGTAGATAAAATATTTAATCTATTTCCATATTACTAAAAGTTATTAAGTGCTTGCAGATGTCCTTATTTAGCAAAACTATTGAGACTAGAACCTCCATCAGTAAGCACCATGGTCACTGAGCATAAAATCACATGATCATGATGGGCTTACAGCTTCACTTCCCCATTGGTCATTAAGTGAAAGATTGTGTGACTGCAACTTGCAATTTTCTGTCATCTCTATTAACTCTGATTGTTGCAAGCAAAGCACATCAGTGGCGATCAGATGACCACACAATGTTAAGACAGTCATAAATGCAAGGATTGATCACAAAGCTATTTACACTATTTTAACTTTGCAAGGTCATTAAATAAGGTAATTTGGAAATGAATACCAATATTAAACGAAATTTGAAATCTTATGAACTGAAAAATAAAAATAATACTTGTTCTTAGAAAACTATCACATATTTATTTTTTGTGTTATGTATTTAAAAAGCATTAACAAATTAGTCATGAAAAGAGTTTTGTTTTCATAATCATCAAACAAACTAGTAAATATTTGTTTCATTGTATTGTTCACTAAAAGTTTAGTTAATTAACCTCCAGTATAAGATTGAAATAGATTTCAATCCAGGATATATTTCCACTCCCAAAAGAAATTATTGAACAAGTTAAATTGGAATGTTTTCAAGCATGTACTGATTAAATAAAATGTAACACTATTCTGCCAAGAGACTGATTTAAAGTTGGCTGTGATTTATATTTATTTATTGAGTTGTTCACCTTCTGTAGGTGGACTGTGATCATTGTTCTACCTCTTCTTTGTTTTTTACTCTTTGGAAAAAGCGTAGGCACTATTGTCACAACAACAACTAATCCAAATAATTTTAATAAATATTAAATCCTAAAATGCTTGTACCCATATAAGTGTATTCTTAGCATTCATAAAATTTGAGGATGAGGGAAAAATGGATAACAGGTTGTGTATTGTATCTATCATATGGAAGTTGTAGGGGTATTTTTTCCAAAGGTGCCCTGAAAATGAATTCTTGTAACATTTATTGAACATTTGTTTTATAGGTTCAGAATCTTCCAGCAGTGCTGGGTCCTCAGGATCTCTGTCCCAAACACATCAGCCTGTCCCTGGAGTTACAGCTACATCTTCAAACAGTATATCCTACACAGAGAATGGAATAGGTAGCCAGGGATTGCCAAGCAACACCAGCTATATCATCCTTCCACTTGAAGCTGCAGGGATTCCACCAGGAAGTATTCTACTCAATCCACATACAGGTCAACCTGATTAACATTCTCTTTTTTTCTGTTGCTGTAACAACTCATAGACCCTTTAAAACAATTCCTGCTGTTAACAATTAATATAGTATTTAAGTGATGGACACATTGTTAAATACTTACAGATATTTCTGTATGGCACAGCTCAAAGTTATCAATGCTGTGAAGCTATAAAATATATCTTTAATTGTTACTTATTTTTTAAAAAAGGAACTAAAAAGAAATAGCAAGTAAAAATAGTTTAACTAGGTTGATAATAGCAAGCATATATCAGTCAAAGGTCTAACAAAATGTAACTGAATATAATAGTGGTGATCGGCAAGTAATATAGAAAAATCATCCAATTTGTCCATCAATTATTTTTATAGAGTTTCCTTAAACAAATCTTGCTCAAATATATACTATTTAGTATTTTAAAGACAGTAAAGACTTCTTATGGAAAGAAATGGCTGTAGATTTCAATAGTAGGCATCTATATATAAATGTCCAAAAATGCATTACAAAAACAATACTGAACCATTTGAACATCCAAATCTTTTAGAGAAAGATGAGTAACAGTTCATTGATTAGCAATTATTAAATAGCCTTAATCTGCATGTAAGGGATGCTGGGAGCCATAGTTTCACTCTGGAAAGTGAAAGATGTCCCATCAGAGAAAACTAATATAATTTGGTTGTGTCAGTTACATAAAACATTGCAAAAACATTCATCAAGACTATTTAAATAATTTGCATGTTTTGATACTTACTTGTACTCGTAGTCTTGTGTTAACTTGCATCCACATTTTCATATGTGTATTCCACTGACTTACTCTCTAACCACTACCACCATCCATTTTTGTGTTAGAAGGAAGAGGAGTAGGCTGAATATACCGTAGGTAGCTTTTTCATAATTCTGAAATGATAAAAATAATGAGGTGAACTGACACAGCAACTTTTTCCCACAACTAGTAAATGTCAGAGGAATGAGATTGGCCATATGTAATAATAATTGTAATTCTTGGAAAGGAACAACTAAATATTAATTATTTTTCAAACTGAATGTTATAATTTAGCCTTCCGTTACTTTGTATTCTTTGGAATGCAACTCCCAGAATTCTGTTGGTCCAGATTTCATCTAATCTAATGAAATAACGTAGCTCTAATTACCATCACATTAGTAAATATTTTCCAAAGTAATACTTATTTTGGCAATTATATAATATGACCTTAAATAGCAAAGTGGAAGCAAAAAGGTATGGAAAAACTGAAATTGTGAATATTGTGGGCACTGCAGCAGAAAAACTGTTTCTGAGAAAATATATTGTGGATTGTATTAGTAGCATCACAGGAGACATTTTTGTAACACAGCATATGTAGACATGTAAGAGGTAGTGTAGCAAGAATATTGTTGGTACTACCTGCAAATATCTGAGTATAACTCAAAAGTTCAGTAACAGTTGTTACCTATAAAATCCCTTATAGCTTAGGTATAGAATAGGTAAAGGGATTCTACCTGTCTTGTTTGATCTGTCCAGGAGGGGATATTCTTCACCTGCTCCCCTAACATATTATAAAGTAGGAATAAGCACAATAAGTCCTCAATATAGCAGCTCCCTCTCTTTGGAGTAAGCTGCTTCCTATAATTAATAGCACCTCTACATTCTTATCATTTTACAAGATCATAGAGACCTGGCTTTTTAATAGCGCATAGGAGTATAGAATGGTGATATAGATAATCCCATAAGGTGGTTACATTTCCCAATTAAAACTATAGTTAAATCTGTCTTATTGGGTCTTTTGGTCTGCTTAGGATGTTTTGAAGGGCTTTAGTTGGTTTGTGTGCTATCCTTATTCCATGTGGTTCCAACACCTACTACAACCACATGGATTCAGCATAGCACACAAGCCAACTGAAGCTCTTCAGAACATTCTAAGCAGACCCAAAAGACCTAACAATATCAGAAGAAAAAAACAGGGGTCATCTACAACATACAATGAAAGGACTGCAACAACCATTATGTAGGACAAATAGGCAGAAGACTGGCAGAACGCATCCACAACATATAGACAGATTTAATCATAGTTTCAATTGGGAAAATGTGACCATCCTAGACCAAGCAAAGTCCAAAAATGCCAGGGAATTTCTAAAAGCCTAGCATTCTGACTAATCAGCCATCAATAGACATATAGACATTAACAACATCTGTAGACTATGCAAAAGAGACTATCACCCAGCTCAAAAAGTAACAAAAAGACCCAAGCAGCTAACCAGCACTCCACCATCAATCAGCACCCAGATCAGCATAGATTAACTCCAAGGTTAACAATCAAGGAAACAATACCTAAATCAAGAAACTCCCAAAGAAGCCAACAGCAAACAGCCCAATCAAAAAATCTCCAAGATCACCCCCAACAACACTGACGGGGTAAGCCACTATAGTATAAATTGACAGTAAACAGTCTTTAGTAGTACTGATGATGTTACCTAATAATAGAACATCTGCAAGAAAACAAGTAAGCTCAGAGAGCACCAAGGACCTCTAGTACAGTACTCTTCTGTCTGTGAATGCATGAGGGAACTAAGTTCGGTGAAATAATTTAGGAATTACTGTATTTTATGAAGTTGTATTTAAAAGTATATTAAACAGTCTTTTTTTTTACAGGTCAGCCATTCGTAAATCCTGATGGGACACCTGCAATATATCACCCTCCAACTGGTCAGCAGGGTGTTAGAAGCCAGATAGTTGGGCAGTCTCAACAACCACCATCATCCCAACAACTTGCCCAGCAACCACAGCAACAAATGACAAGTCTTATCACACAAGTATGAAT
The DNA here is from genome assembly GCF_964194415.1 of Vipera berus. Taxonomy (NCBI): domain Eukaryota; kingdom Metazoa; phylum Chordata; class Lepidosauria; order Squamata; family Viperidae; genus Vipera; species Vipera berus. The sequence goes on along the minus strand of NC_138205.1, from coordinate 76,372,847 downwards.
GATAAGTGGAAGAAGCTTCTGACTTATATAATTCACTAGGGCCAGTATAGACACTTTTTGCCCAACAGAAAACCTGAACAGTGCCTGAGTTGGAAGATTTTTTTAGAATAATATTGAAATTAAACATGATGGAAAATTTATATCACTGGTTGTTTGCCAACAATGTAAAGTTACAACTTGTAAACTACACGTGAAACTACATGTCAATTGAAAAATTAAGTTGTACATCTAGTTATAGTAGATACTTAGTAGATCATAAAACATTAAAATCTACTTCGTTATTTCCTCCGAACAAAGATTATTATTATTTATTTTGTTTAAAACATAGCCAACATTGTATTGGATGTTAGCTCACAGTGATTTCGCCAACACTATTTATTTATTTTAACTTGAATCCAGAGAAATCCCCCTTAGATTATTGTTCTGGTTATGGTACAGATTAAAAAAGCATCTTATTTTAATTGCAATAACTGAATCTCTCCTCATTTTCTGTTCCATTTCCTTAGCCTATTTCATCTCTCCAGACATCTTCTCAATCAGTACCGTATCCAGCTATTTCCTATCCTCCACAACATCTTCTAACAGTTTCTCCACCACAGCAATTTTCTATGGTATTATAGATTTCTATGGGGTTTTTTCATAGTTGTGTTGCATAATCTGCGTAACCCTCTCCTTGGATTTCATTATTATCCAGAGAATAGAATAGAATTGCCATACATTTCTTGCCTTATACATCAACCTTTGAAAAGTTCCTCAGTCAATACAGTCTGCCCAAAATGTATTTTTGAAAATGGCAAATAATTTCAAAAAATATATGCTTATATTCCATCCCTGCTTAATCATTAACAGGGTAAATACTCTTATTTTTGCCAATTAATCTCAAGAATTCAATTTGCTTGACTTCCCTACATAAAGCTTTAAAAAAAGGCTGGTTTGTTGTAATCAAGCTGGAAAATAAGAGATTGTGAGTCCTAGTTCTCTGTTAGGCACAAAGTGATCTGGATAACTTTGTACTAGTCATTTCTCTCACCTCTAGAAAAGAAGTAGGGGAGTTTCAATTTAAAGAAAATACTGCACAGAAAACCGCAGTTGGCAGAAATAAAAAATGATTTGAAGGAAATAATATTTTTTTTTAAAAAAAGCACTAAAGTTGCATTACCACTAAAGTATCAAATCTCTTTGTCAAGTATAATTGTTTTTATTTTTGACCTCTGTTACAATTCTTTGTGTCTTTTGAATACATAGTGATTGAAAACTTGTTTTCACTGGTTTCAGTAAGATTTCCTTAACAATGAGGCATCATAGTATAAACATTATTTTGAGGGCTGCATTTATAACAAAAACAAAAATCATGTTACCAAAGCTAATGTAGTATTTAAGTTTCTTGAAGTTTAGATTTCTTAATCTAAAATTTCGTTTATTTTATGTTTGTTCATTGAAATGTTTCTGTAAGTATGTGTGTTTAAATTTCTGCTGCTTGTGGGTGGGTGTTTTTTTAAAATAAATTTTTGTTTTGATTTGATTTGATTTGTTTTCCAAGTATTCTCTGCAGTTATTTTTTTTTGATCGTTCCCATCTGACTTTATCCTTACAGCGAGATGATATCACAACACAGTTTAGCCAGATGAGTTTAAGTCGTCAGTCATCAGGAGACAACTCTGATTCACCTTCTGGTCCTGTCTTTCCTTCACCTCTTATACAACAGACTTCCCCACAGACTGGTTATGTCATTGCAGCCCCAAGCCAGCAACTTCCCACTGGAGGTTTTACAGGTTCAGGTCCACCAGTATCTCCTCAAGTACACCCAGCACCTGCACAGGGTTATGTACAACCACCACCATCTGCTCAGGTGAGCATTTGTTGATAATGGTTTTTGTCTCGTTCTCTCTTGGGGCATCATTTTGATAACATTTTAGCGACATAACTTGAATAAAAGGGGGAAGCAACAATTTTAGGAATGCAACAGCACTAATACATGAACATATCAGCAATGAAATTTTCATGAGATCAACTAATGGGATAGTAGAGGTTTTTATGTGAAAAACTGCAATTATCAATAAACATGCTATGACTGACTTGTGGCCGATTTTGGTTTGTATATTTGTCATTTTACTAACAAGTGCATTAGTTTGGTGTTAGGTGGCTCTTATAATTTCTCTTTTATTCCAGAAATTATTTTCATCACTTTGGATATACCGAATACTATGCTTTTATCATCACATCTATATGTGTGTGTTTGTGTGTGTGCATCTACTGTGCATCTACTGATAATTGATTAACCATCTTCTACCTTAATGGCAGAATCCACATAGTCAACTGCTAAATATAGTGATGAGAGATCAAATGATGTACATTCATGATTCATCAATTAAAATTAGTTCATGAAATATATCACTGTGCTTCAGGATACATCTGCAAATGTTTATTATTATTTCAGGGGGAAATAAATAATTCATCTGGGATTCCTTTTTTCTAATGTGTGGAGACCAATTTGCCACATTGCCTCTGGTGTTAGTAACAGTCATGAATCATATTTAATTGACTTGAAATACATAGGACATGGCAAATCTCTAATGTGTTCTGTCTTCCTAAAACTAATTAGACTCTGTTGTCTGCCAGCAAATATCTGAGACTGCATCTTGAACATTGCAACAGAATAAGAACTTTGATTGTAGACCACAAGCAAAAGCTTCTAGATAAATTTTATCGAAAATGTATTTGTGGCTGATAGATGGTCTATGTGAAGGTTTCGAAAATGGAACAACCAAATTATTTAAACTGAGTAAAAAGTTTGTGGTCAATATTGCCATGCATATAAATGTATGATTGACTATGAGGTGATACGTGTATATTATCTATAGATTTTTGGTATTGAGGTGATCAATAAATTAGATGAATAAAAACAAATTGGCTGAAAGGATCCATTGCGGAACTTAAGTGTTTCTTTCTCAATGCTTTATATATCCATAAAAAAATAATTGTTTCTGCTGTTTCTTAATCACAGCTGATCATTACCACCAAATGAATGAAATATGGCTAAATTTAATTGTGATTTGCTTAAAACAAGCCAAGATGAACTTACTTGTTGAGGAAATCAAGAAGCAAAAGCTTCTGATTCATGTTAATTCTAATAATAACCAACATCTCCTTTCACTCCAAAAGAAGAAAGGTATTGAGAATGCAATTTTCATGCTAAGAACATGAGACATAGCTAAGAAATAAATTCCAAATGGGATGTTGTATCAAAATCCAGTAAGAACACAACATATATACAAATCAATTTCAAAGTTTATTCTTATTATGAATAAAGGTGAATATACACATCTATTTACACTTATGTAGAATATATGTTTATTGTTATTAATATTAATATACATTCATTCTAATTATTGAAATTAAAAGCCAAATGAATTTGATATAAAGATTAATAAGAAAAATCATTTCCAGAATAACCAAACAATTGACAAAATGAAAGTAACAATTTCCAACACTCCAGGAAAGAGAAGAAATGGAAATGAAATGAAAATTATCAACGGATTCCCTTAGTAATAAACACTTATCATGCCAAACAATTAAATAGAAAAGAAAGATTTTTTTCCTCAAATAAATATCCATCAATTAGGTGAAATGGTCTTGCATCAAGTGAGATTAACTTAAAGCTGCATTAGCAAAAAAAAAAGAACACATAGAAAGCAAATAGCTACTAACAGTCCTGAGAGGTAGAGAAACTGCTCCCTGTGTTTCAGAGAGAATTAGAATTTACTAACTCAAACTCCTCTTGTTTGCATAGGCAGATGATAAATATTTCCAACAGAAAGATTCTCCTTCCATGGAATCTCTCCATGCTAATGAGGATTATAGAAAATCAGGCTTCTTAATTGCAACACTTCCATGCATTAAGAGGTTTCCATAACAAGCACTCCATACATATGAAGGCAATATTTTGAGAAGTGGGACAAGCATGCTGACTGAAGAGGATTAGTAGTCCTAAGCATTTTCACTAGGAAATAAGAGCCATTGGAGGGACTTGTATTGTTTCCTCATATTTTTACCACGACTTCTAAACTGACCCATCCTCAGTACCACCATTGGTTGAGCATACATCCCTAGGAGTAAGACAATTGACTTCTGCAGAATTTATTTCAGAATCCTCCTGTATCAGTGTGAATTTATGTAAATATACTAATATAAAAGGGAAGTTCATGAAAAAAATGGTTTTATGTATAAATATTAAGGGGGACTCAATAATATTATAAAGGGAGTTGCTTATATTATAGAGAATTCATATTGTCAATAGTTATTAATTGAATTATTAATATTTGTTCTCTTTCCTGGAGTGTAACTTCTGTCCTTTGTTTGCTGGCATGTTTTCTGTGTGTAAAACTTTACACAAGGCAGGAAAAAAATCAATCAGCACCTCCATCAGCATAGATTAATTCCAAGGTTAACATCAGACCAACAATCGAGAAAACAATACCCCAATCAAGAAGATTCCCCCAAAAGTCAACAACAAACAGCCCAACCAAAGAACTTCCAAGACCACTCCCATCAACACCAAATATAAACTGATAGCAAACAGCACTCTTTACTAGCACTGATGATATTACCTAGTTTGGGTAATGAAACGTCTGCATGAAAACAAGCAAACTCAAGAGAGCAGAGAGAACCCCCTCAAAAAACCCCCAATAGATTCTAATAAGTGATAACAAAATAGGGAAATTGGGCAATTCACAGAATTATTACATATGTTTAGACCTTATTTAGTCTGCTTATTGTTGGGAAAATATCTTAAATTCAGGATCACTTTGGAGAAAAGCAACATTATGCTGCTCTTTTTAATAGAATTTATTAATTTCCAGATATTTATAATGATTATGGGACATGTACTCTTAATACAGCAGATTGTCAAGAATGATCATCAGTTGTTGGAAATTGGCCAGTTTATTGCCTGACACAATGATTCAGCATTTTAATTTTCACTTAGACCTGATGAAGTGGTAAAATGCACACTTTAGTAAAGGTCTAAATAATCTCACTCAGCAACTTTAAACAGGGAGAAAATTGTAGCTTGCAGAATGCCAAAGAGGTTGACCTTAAATCTTCCAGATCCATTTTGTGGAAATGGTTCTGCAGGTATGAGGTGAACCATTACAAAGTTGTCCTAACTATGTCTAATGTATTCTTTTCAGAAGGATAGAGAAGTTAGTTATATCCTTGGTGGAGGCCCAGGGGAGAACATGCTACCCATTCCTAATCTCATTAGTGATCAGGGCATCTTCTAACAATTTTTTACCCCCTGGAAAAAGTTTAATTATCTCTTCCTACTAAATATAATAAACCCCAAGAAACATGATCATGAGCTAACGCATGATTGGCTGAACTTTGCCAATCATCTTGTCCATGCCCTCAGGTTTTATGCATATAAGGTGCAAATACAAAAGAATTTGATCAGTGTCCTAGATGCAAGAATGTCCATTTGGCAGGATTTACAAAACAATCTACAATAGTAGTTAAATATTGAATCTGTAAAACTTAATGGAATCGCTACTGCTAAGATTCAGTTCCATTGTTGATCACTTTGCTTTAAACCATTTGATTATTTTAAATGTCATTTCTTGGGAAAGTTATGAATGTTTGGTTACTACAAAAGTTAACCATTAATCATTTGAGATTATAGGATTTCTACTCACCAAGTACCTCATCCAGCAACAGAATTCTTAAAAATGATCAATGGCTAGATTAATAAACCATTAAATAAATATACAATAAATGCATTATTTTCCAGTCAATGTAAAAAATAATTTCCCTGTGGATAATAGTATCTTAATTCTACAGAGATAAATTGATTTCAGTTTATATTGTTCTGTATGATATATAAATTGGTTTGTGTAGGCTACCAATTTATGATTTTTTAAGAATACACATTGTAATAATAAAATATAACCTGACAATTTTTTTGTTTTAGATAATTTGTTTATAGGGAGTGATGAACATAGGAACATGTAAAATTCTTTTTTTTTTGTCCCTGACTTTGAATCTACTTTCAAAATATAAAAAATATAGATAAGTTCAGTTCACCTGAACTATGAAATTATGTAATTAAGGCATTAATTAGTATGATGGTCCCTGATAATATAAAGCTGGCTTTGTGCCTTTACATTTTAATACAGGTTAATTTGAGTTTCAGGCACCTTTCTAACTTTAATTATAACTTTGTCAAAACATATACTGAGTATGTGGCTGATATTACATAGAGTCACCTGAGCTAAGCGTCATAAAAATTTGATAAATAACTAGTGCATAAATTACAATTGGTAAAGAAAACTCCTATGGAGAAGTAATAAAAATGTCTTATAGGACTTTTCTTTGTTTTGAAATCATTCTTTCCAAACAATGTTTTTGTTCTCATTTTTAAGCAATATTTCAGAAATGCATTTCTCCTTCTTACTATTTGTTATTTGAGTTCTTCCATTGGTGATCATCCCAACAACATTTTACCCTTGTAATTTTACCTGTGATATTTATGCATCCTAATGTTGGTTTAATAAGATATTGTTCCAAAGTCATAGAAAGCCTTAAGAAAGCAAATTGTATATTTTAAGCAGTTCCTTTTTCAGTTCTGTACAGCTACATTTTTGTCTGTTTGAGGATTTCATCTGTGTGCAAGCTGATGGTATTTTACTTAATAAAATGTTTTCTATACTTCATAAAAAATTCATTTTGGTTTTTTTGCATTTGTTGCTTACCATTTATTATTGCTTTTTTCTGTACCACTGCCTTATTAGATTTACTAAGCAAAAGATCTCAATTTCACAAATAATTTTGAATACTTAGTGGGGGTTTTTGTACAGTTTATAAAAACATGGTCCTTATTTCACAGATGCCTATATATTATTATCCTTCTGGTCAATACCCTACCTCAGCAACCCAGCAGTACCGACCTATGGCCTCAGTTCAGTGTGGTGCACAACCAAGTCCCCAGACATCGCAGACTACCCAGCAAGCAGGTATATGCTTACACAATTTGATTCTTCAGTTAGGGATCTGGATGAATTTTACATGCACCCATGCAATTCTACTTTATACTGCATAAAAATATCACTCCATAATTACTGCCAACTCCACTTACATTTCTTAGCTGACCAAATCTCTGACATAAGTTTGATCCTAAAATACCACAACAGAACCTTTATTGATATATTTTTAAATTTGTGTGTGCATGGTTAGGAAGAATGGGAATGGTAGTAAAAAATCTTAAGACAAGTGAGTTACTGTAAAAAAAAAATCCTTCATCTAGTTATGATAGCTCTGAGTATATTCTTCTCCTTCCATGCATGGAGTAATGCTTCTTATTTATCCTTCGACTTCAAAAATATTTTTTTCCATTTATAATTTCTTCAATTTATACTAGTATTAAATCAAAGCTGCTTTATTTATAAGTATCTAAGTCAATATCAAAATGACATCAAAATGATATTTACATCTTTTTAAGTCACTAAAAACTGTTAGCGTTGAAGACAACTTGTTAATATTTCACTAAGAAGCACTTGGTTCTGTAAACCTCATTAATTTAAAAAAACCCATAGATTTCAATCATGTACCAAGAAAACTAGAAATGTGGTAGATGCCTTGAGGATAACTACTCTTGTCTTTCTACATCTGTTTCTGAATTAAGTTAGTCTCTCAGTGTATGTCCCTGCAGTGATGTTCAGCTGGAAGGGGGGCCGTTACACTGTAAGAGAGTGAGTAGCAGGTCTCACAGTGAACCGGTCTCTTTTCTTACTGGGTCACATCTCTCCCAGTAACTATGATTGACAGGGAGCAAGCTACAAATGTATGTTAACTGTATTGTTAGATGTCCGTTGCATTTTATTATTACTGAGCTTGGGAACACAGCAGTAATAATTAGTTATATAGTTTTCCAGTTTCCATAACTCTTAAATATTTCACTCACTAGAGTGCATAATTGTTCTGTTATAGAACAAACAACAGTTTCAATGATCTAAGTAGCTATTATAGTATAATTCTAAACTTCTAATTTTTCAGTGAATTAATATTGTATCAATAAGAAGCTTTGATAAGTAGAAATATATCCTATAAGCCTAGATTCTAGAAGAACTAAAAACATCCTGAGTTCATGTACGTGTTGTGTAATTACTATGTTAAACTGGTCAAACAAATGTTTATAATTGATTTGTAAGATAATAATTTATCATGATCCTCACATTTCTCTTATTTCCGTATACTATATTGCTTTGAGTGACCATTATTAATAGCATGTAACATACCATTTTCCCTCACTGTTTATATTCCAGAATTCTCAAAAACTGCAAATGTTCATTTCTTAAAAACAAAATCTCATTTTTTCTTTCTTTTTTTCAAGAGCATTATTCTAATTTCTGCCTCACATTAGATCTTTCAACCTCAGCAGGAAATAAAAATACTATTAAGAGTATATTTTACTATGTTATTTTTAATCTATATCTAGTACATCAGTCATGGAATTTTTATTGAGAAGGTACATATAGCTCATTCTTCATAATTATAATTTCAAAAGGTTATGCAGTAGTGAGTAAAAATCCTGCCTCTTTCTATATTTGGCATTTCATTTACTATGATATATTGTAACAGAGATGAACTATGGTACATCTGTCACTTATGTATTTGAGGATCATCTTATATCAATTTTTTCCCAATTTCTAAGACATTTTTCAGATTAGTATATAAAATTCCTAAACTTTGGAAAATGTCTACTATCAATATTCTCTGCTATATTGCATAATTGTTCTATTATAGAAAATAGTATTGTCTGCTTATTCTAAGATAAAGATAATGTCTGAATTGAGCTAGACACATCTATTCAATAGTGGTGTTTCTCAGTCTTGGGAATTTTAAGATATATGGACTTCAGCTGCCAGAAGCAACCGGACTGCGGAATTCTGGAAGTTAAAATCTACATATCTTGAGGATATTGAGAAACATTTGTACTATACAGAAGAAATTTCCCATTACCTACTTTTTAAAAAAAAAAATCTAACATCACCTTCAATTCCTTCAGCTGCTCCTGACCATGTTTAATTTCTGAGCCCAGAGAAGATCAGCCTCTGCTTCCACCTGCAGAGTTTTATTTATTATTTTGTCACTCAGTTACCTGTTTCCCCCCCATACACACACACTTTTTTAATATATATTGTGTTGAGTGGGATCACAAAAATGCCAGAAAGAAATATATTATACAGTAGTTTGCACAGAATTTACTTGAGAGTTCTGGATATCATTGTTTCTGTATTCAGAATGATAGACCAGCCTTCAAACTACCGTGCTGTTTGTCAGTACTGTATATAAAATTCCAAGAATCCATTACAGAAAAGCATTTCTAGATGTTTAAGCAAGACTTCAAGCCACCATGTCTCATAGCAAGGATTTCAATCACTAGAAAAAACGGTCTAGCAACTGAAGCCCCCAACCTCAACCTCTGTATACAAGATGGTTCATAAACTGTTGAATGAAATATTTATTTGTTTAAATGTGTATAGAAAGCAGATTTAAATCTTTGGAATATAGGAATACCTGCCAAGGATAAAATAAAAAAGCTACAAGCAAAATGGAAACATAGCAGAAACTTAAATAAACACATTGTAACTAATTTAAAACATTACAAGCAAGGGAGTTTAAAATATGTAAATTTATCAACATCTCTTAGAACTTTCTTCGAAGATTTAATAACATTTGAAATTTAAAATATGATATTGGGATATATGTGATAATCATGAGTATAGAAGAAGTACTTATCAGTAAAATAGTAAATGAGCAAACTAAAAATTATTGATTGTTGGCAGCTGAACATATATTACAGAAAAATAAATAGTTTGTCTAGCCATAGATGCCTCCAAAGCTTTAATTTAGTGTAAAAGCTTGTAAGAATGTATTGTTTACCCAGACCAGACCAAGTTCTGGTACAAGTAATTTTTGTTGTGATTCTTTTGCACAAAAAATGTGCTTTTGAGGGTATCCCTCTTAATGACTTCTACACCAATTGGTTGAAGAAACAAAAATTTCTGTATAACATTCCTAGTGTGTTTGAAAACGTGTGTTTTCCCATGGAGAGCAGTAGGAAGTTCAAGGCAGAGAGGTGAGCTCATCTGAAATTAGATTACAGTCTGACAGCAATAAATCATTTTGCAAGAGGAATAGGAAACTTTTCATTTATGCATGTTTCAAAGTACAGTTGTCCTATAGAAAAATGAAAAAAGTGAGGCACACTCCTAAAAGATTACTCACCACAAAAAAAGTATGTAAGTTCCTTGTACAAGTTATTTACCCAAGAAAAATGGCTGCCTTTGTTACATAACAAGTAACAAAACCTAAATAAATCAGTGTTTACACTTTAAAACAACTAACTACAGAAGCAATTTTACAATATAAATGGTTCAGAGCCAGGCAGAGACTTTATTTTATTTGTTTTCATTGCCAGATGACTATCAGGATCACCAAGGATGGAGATGTGTGCATCACCAGCCCACTGATGATATCTCATCCTATGGGGTCAAATGATCTCACTCAGTGGTTTCATGTTCATTTTAAAAAGGAGCACGGAAAATCCTTAGAGATTTTCAGATCCAGTCTTCTGATTGCATCATGTAATCAGCCAATAACATCTGCATTGAAAAACACAAATATAGTCAGGTCCCTAATCAGTTAGTTCCTAAAGGCATCACAGGTATTTTTATACATTTAACTATAAATGCCTGAAACAACCAAGGGATTGTCATATATCTTTTCTTTCCTTCCTGCTTATTGTTGAAGAATTCACTAGGAATGCTATTTATTCTCTTGCATGCATGCTTTTACTTCTATAATTTAAATAATTAAATTGTACAAGACATTCTGTAATATGCACCTTATCATGCATACTTTCTCGGTTTACATTATACAACCACCTTTCTCTCTTGCATTCATTCATTTATCAATAACTTCCTGAAACAACTATTTGGTCCCTGCCCAACATAAAACTGAACTACACTACATTAAGTTGGTTTATTGTACATTCCATAACCTTTCAAAATTCTACTAACCTCCTTGCCTTAACCAACAAATACAGTTTTTGCGTTCAGTCTTGCTACTTTTCTCTTTGGACAGAAACAATAACAAAAACAAATTCCATTTGTCAGAGACAGATGCTATCTTGTCTCATACATTAAACAAGTCACACAAGTGATTACATAAGCAAATCATATTCATATTTTAAGATGCCCCAGTTATACCATCTGTAACTGCAACCTTGCTAGTTTCTAATATTTTCACTACATTTATGATTTTTTAAAATTATTTTAAATCACTCCAGTTTTTTAAAAAATACATTGATAAACTAGAGCAAATATTGAGAAAGGCCATCAAGAAAGGCTGTAAGAACTGAAACTCCTGGCCTATAAGAAATTGATAAAAGACAGTTACTTTTAGTTTTCAGGGGGGGAAAAGAGAGGGAATATATATCTTCAAATATCATAAGGACTGCCTCACTATAGAAGGTTTCCACTTATTCCAGTTATTCCAGAGGGCTTGACCAGAACAAATGGGATGAAACTTCAGAGATGTAGATACATATTAGACTTTGGAAAGAATAGGTGGCCATAGGGAGTCAGTTCTTTCCCTATACCAGAGGTTTTCAGACAGATGGTACAGTAAATCCTGCTGTGTGCAAAGAGTTGGATTTCATGAGCTATTATGTCCCTTCCAAATCTATGATTCTATTATTTTTTCCCTTGAATTCTATCATGTATTGCATGTATTTCAATTCCAGAATTCCCTTATTTCAAAGAAGTGGTTTCTGCAGAAAGTGAAAGAAGGGCCAAATGATAAAAGCAGCATTGTGCATGTTTTTTGACATTGCACATATGTGCAAAATAGATAGAACAACAGCACTTATATAAATCTCCCAATTCATTATATTGGGAGATTAACACATTTTCATGCAGGAGTTGTACTTTCTCTTCCAGCAGTTCTAAATTCCATTTTGTTTTCCCCATTCTTTATTTTTCTTCCATGTCCAATTTTTCCCAACATCTCCTTTCAATTCTATCAAAAAATGTGTCTCACAATCAGAACTTCTTCTCAGCTTTGGCCATGTGCATGCATAAATATACATATGCTTAAAGCATGTTTGACACAAGGCACTTCACCCAAAACCCCCACTGAAGATGCTACATAGTTTGGTAATGAAACTAAACAAGCTCGGAGAACAGACCCTTGCCAAAATCTAGAATCAGTTTTCCACAAACGTATTATCATGCTAAGCCTAACTGATATTATTAGAAGTAAGGGCTATGGGCCAACATACCTAAGAGATGAATTACATTTTTGTACAGAACAAAAGACAGAAAAATAATAATGCATGATATAAAAGACTAAGTTCTGCAATTGTTCTTCAGTTTCCAGTTCTGAGGGTGGAAGTGAAGACCATTTTTTAGCCTCACTTTCTCCAGTCTAGATCTCTTCATATGCTGGGATGAATCTTAAAACTTCTCACCAATTAGAATCAGTACAGAAATGACTAAGATTCACATCTGTAAATTGTAGCCACATGCTGACTGTAGAATTCATCCAATTATTAGATAAGGCTTTGAGAAAATGTCATCTCCAACATCTGTACTGGGATGTCTCATCCCACAAGGAAGTATGCTAATGCAGCAACCAACTCTCTTTGTTCTCACACATAGTGGTTGGATTGCATCCAAAACTGGGGATAGCTTTCTATTTCTGTACAGCATTTGTACCTTAATGGAATAAGTGATTTGCATTTTTTGAATTTATGAACAAATAATATCAGTCTTAACATTCACTGTTCCTAAAATTTAATGTAGGTTATTCATATTCAAATATACTTGTGTTATCCAAACACTTTATCTTTCTTCTTTTAAAATCATTTCTGCTTTTTCCCTCAGAGTAGAGAACAATTGATTACATCCAATAACCCCTATATGACTAGACTGCAGTTACCTAAAACAAATACATATTTTAAACATATTTGCAGAAATCCCCCAAATACCAAACACTTTTTCCAAATTAAGAACGCTGTATCTATTTGATCATGCAAAGTCAGGATTCAAAACATTCATGGAAAAGACGTTTGATTCTATACTGTTGTACAAGTGACTAGCTTTCAAATGTTCCTTAATAAAATTGGAAAATGTGCTTAATTATAGTGATTTAAGCAAATAACATCTTTATTTTAAATGTTTACTTATCAGTGTAAAAGTGCAGTAGAATTTTCATTTTTACTTTCTAAAACTGCTATTAAATTCCAGCTGCAGAGATTAACTTTTGATTCTTTTGTGCAGAGGGCCCCAACCTTTTGGGCACCAGGGACCAGTTCCGGGGAGAGAGGTTTTTCCGAGGGCCAGAGGATGTGTGGTTTTGTGTGCTGCCTGCATCTCACGGATGGGGCTTTGCTTATTTGTGCGGACCAGTTGCTGGCATGCTGCAGCCCAGTACTGGTCCACGACTGGGGTTGGGGACCCCTGCTTTAGTGACAAAAGAAAAAAAAATCCAAATAAGTCCCCAGAAGTGTTCACACTAATGCAGATAGATAAAAAAGGAGCTCTGACAGGAGGAACAGTTATAAAAATATAACAAATTAATCAGAGATTCTATCAGAAACAAAATGGTGTAATCTATCAAAATAGATTTCATCACAGAACAGATGGCAGCCTTGAAGAGTATCTGTTTGCATACTTCATTCTATTCTTAAAAATTCGTCCAACCAAGACAATATTTTGAAAAGTTGAACTAAATTTATTTATTTATTTATTTATTTATTTATTTATTTATTTATTTATTTATTTATTTATTTATTTATTTATTTATTTTAATTCCATTTATATCCCACCCTTCTCTGAAGACTCAGGGCGGCTTACAAGCTTAGCAGTAGCCTTCATTCTATGTATACAATCTCAGGCCTTTTACAAGGGATATACTATAATATTATAATTATGTAATATATATATTAAATTACATGCAGCAAACTTGTATGAAATTTAAACAAATAAAAATAATTATACTAGAGACTAATCAGCAATAATAACATTAAGGTTAGAGTTCATATTTGTTTGCATATGTTTGTTATATATATATATTGGTTTATATTATGTTTACAACATTTTATCAAATATCACATGTTAGAAAAGTTGCAAATGACATTTGATTTTTTTAAAGGCTAAAATAGAAAAAAGCAAAACAATAGAATAATATTTTAAATGTTGTATTTTTACCTACAAGAATCTAACACTGATTTACTTGACCTTGAAATTTCATTAAACATGAAATGTGCATGCATATAATGGTGATCATGGTAAAAAGCTATCACTAATTGTGATTATTATTATTTTTAGTTGTTAGAATTTCTATTATGTTAACTATAAATAGCCATTTATGCACTTTAGAAGACCCAAGGAAATAAAATGTTAAGCTGTACAATGTTTAGATGCAAAGGTAATTTAGGAAAGTATGCTTGCATCTCCTTTAATGTGCTTTGTCTTTCCAGGATATCTCCTTTACCACATGATCAGAGATAAATATTAATTTTAGGACTTGCAGTTAAATGTTTCATATACATTCTTAAGTGCTCTGAGTATGAAAAAACTCCACATCATAACAAAACGCTGTTAACCCAGGATTGAAGAGATGCTATAGAGTAAGCCTCTTAGCTGAAAGTATTTTTTAAATTTTCAGATCTTAATTTGTATAAATATTCATAGATAAGTGGCTATTATTTTAATTTCAACAAGTAGATAAAAATGTCAATTCCTTTCTAAACATCTACTGTAGCCAATTATGCAACAAACCTTAATAATAATAATAATAATTGCTGTATATGCAGCCAGCATATTCCAATGGAGTTTGAGCTAAACAAATATGCCATTGTCACTGGGAAAAATAGTGAAAACGGAAGGGATCCAGTTGCCCTATGGAAATAATATCCAGACTCTGGGTGAAGGCAGGCATTACAAATACTTAAGCATCCTTCAAACTGAGAATATCAAGTACACTGAAGTGAAGAAGAAGATTAGAAGTAAATTTATCATGAGACTGAAGAAAATCTTAGCACTGTAACTCAGTGGAGGAAATATCAAGGCAGCTAACACCTGGGCAATTCCAGTCATTAGATATACAACTGTAGTAATGGACTGGAGTCAAACAATGAAAAACCTGGATAAGAAAGACCAGAAAATAATGACAATGAATCATGCCCTTCATACACACAGTGATGTTGATAGGCTCTACTTACTAAGAAAAATAAGTGGGCATGGAATGTTACAAGTATATCAAGTAGTTGAAGAAGAAAAAAGGGCATTGGAAGAACATCTAAAGGACAGTGAAGATGCACTGAAGCTAGTACACCAGGAAGGTTTACTGAATATCACTAACTACAAGAACAAAGGAAGAAAAGAGGCATGGTAAGATAAAGTATTACATGGCCAGTACATACAAATAAATAGGGAAAGTAAATAACAGCAAATGGCAATGGATAAGAGCAAAAAGTTTGAAGAAAGAGATAGTGGGGATAATTCTGATTACACAAGATCAAGCCTTAAGAAGAAGCGCATACAGTAGAAAGCCAGCATTGAGAAGACAGCAATAGATAGCAAATGCCACTTATGAAAGGAAGCAGAACAAACAGTGGACTACTTTCTTAGGTGCTGCAAGAAGGTGACCAATATTGACTACAAACAATAGTATAAAAAAATAGCAACAGTGGTGCATTTGAATATATTTAAGAAATACCAAGTAAGAACTGGTGGTACCACAAAAGATATAAAATAATAGAAAATGAAGAAGCTAAAGTGTTCTGAGACTTTTGAATTCAAACAGATAAGAACCTGCCACTTAACACCTCAGACTTAATAACTGTCTATATGAAAGTCAAAAAAAAGTCTGCAGTTGATGTGACAATACCTGGGAAAATCAGAATTAAAAGAAAAAGAACTAGAGAAAATCACACAACAGATACTTGCAAATATAAGTAAAATGATTGTGGCAAAAGAAAGGAAAGATAGTACCAATAGTAATAGGAACCTTGATGTAATCTCAAAATATCTGGAGTACTACTTGAACACTATCAGCATTGACTAAATTACCATCAATCAATTGCAAAAGGCAGCTTTACTTTGGATAGCTTACATACCTTGACAATACTTTAGTATTATTAAACCACACCTGCTTATATCATGTCTTTGAGAAGGACTGGACAGATAGACAAAAATGCAAAATCTAAACATTTAGATAATGATGGGTTTTTTTAAAACACAAAGCTAGAGGTTTATACTAGCTGTTATATTTTTATATGAAAGAAATTAACTTTTTGTAAATGTATCAATTCTGGGAATGTAAGTATGCATGCATGCATGCATGCATGCATACAGTATATTGTATATGTACTGCAGATAGATGATAGACACACACACACGGTGTGATTGAAGAAAAAATATATAATGAAGGGGGAAATAGACACACAAAAATTGGCAGTAAAAATTAATTACTTTGGCCTGCATGGGTCATGCCTAAAGATGCATAGATATTTTAGTTTTACCTATTATTTCAGTATATTTTGCTCTTTATGATCCCACAGATTTCTCAGTTGAGCAAGGATCTTTTAGTAGCAAGGAAAATCGGTACTATACAATCAAAGTATAAAACATTTCATATTAACTATTAACAATAGCTTGTTTTGAATGAACGGTGTTTCATAAGAACCCATTTCAACCAAAGGTTTAGGTATTAGCACTATGTATTGGATTTTGCTTGGGTATTCAGTAAAAATCCAAACGATAATGTTTGGATCATCTATTTTCAACAATTATGTAGCATGGTATAATTTAGATTTGTTATGCTGTTTCTACTATAATCCAGACAGATTCCTAAAAGTCACAACTGACTCATTGAATGTGTTTTCATAAGCTCTTACAAAGCCTTGAAAAAATGTTTTTAAAAGGACTACACTTGGACTCCTAATAATTGTGAAGCACTTCGTCAGACTTTATAACTTTACTTAACAAGTAATACATTTCACAATGTGAGAGAAATAAGAATGCTTTAAAAATTGCCAGTTTAATGGGACAAAAATAATGTATTAAGAGCTAAATTTATTTTTTAAAAAATCAACAGGTCCTCACAGTTGTAGTCACAGCAGTGTCCTTGCAGTTACACGATGACTTTCAATTATGACATTACAGCATTCAGTGAATACATGATCACCATTTATAAGCGCACTGCCAACTTTTGACAAAAGGTCAACGGGAAAGCCAGCAAGAGGTCACAAATGGTGATCACATGACCACAGAATGCTATGAACATGTGAGATTAATGTAACAAAAGCAACATGGATTGCCAGAATTATTATTGTAGGTGGCATAGTGGTGACATTACACCTTACAATTGCATTGCTTAACAATGGAGTTGCCAGGCCCAATTACCTTTGGTAGATGAGGAGTATTGTAATTACTCTGTTATTTAAAATGTATAATCAGAGATAATGAGGTCACATAGAGAAGTAAATGCCATAGACAAAAATTGTAGGCATAGAATTTAGCTGAATTCTGATTTCATTTTGTTCAAATCCATCATAAATAAAGTTAACATTTGCTTTGTTCATGTCACTAGAGATAAATAAACATGAAAATATTATCTTAGAACAATGGTTTACATGTAATAGGATATTCTTGGCATTTAAATCCTGGTGAAAACATTATTCCTCTTCTTCCAATCCTCCAAGAACAGGATTTTCTCTGTGAGGTCAGGCTTAATTCCAGAGGCCATTTGTAACCACTGTAAATATGAAAATATGACTCTGCTAACACTGTCACTATCATAATGTTACCTTCTTTTTCTGCCTTCAAAGCACAGCAGAAATTTTTTATGCCTTTTGGAAGCCACCATATGTGAGGGATTATAATGAAAACCATATTATCACAATAGTTTGGGCCCTTGGGCATCTTCAACCTTCTTTCACTAGGTTCTGGTAGGTACAGTAATTTGTCATTGAAGTGGCCTATACTGCTGAAATGTGCTCTTTGAAAGCAGAGGCACAGCTAATATGCTTTTAGAATGTCTAGGAGTTGCCTCAGTAAATCACAGCTGTCACTGTTAGTATTTGTCAGGACAAGACATTATCTTCCCACATTCATGGTGGAAAGTCTTTTGGGATATTTATGTATTAAATTCTCACACATCATAAAATGAAATTAAACAAACTTCATTCAGAAGGCTTGTTTTATCGTTTTGTTTTAAGATAGTTTACTGTACTTAGGTTTGTTTTATTGCAGTAATTAGTTATTTTTATTTTTATTACTTGACTGTAAAAATGGTGGAAGCCTATTTTAATGTGTTAATTTGCATCCTTATAAATTGTTATGTAGCAGAATATAATTTCATTTTGTATTTAAAGCCCATATATATTACGTTTTGCTTGACAAGTGATACAAAGATGCACACATGTTCAGAAGATCTCAGAAGGATCTCAAAGCAGTCACACTGAACTTCTAAAGGAGGGGTGCCAAACTCGCAACATCATGTGACATATCGCAATGTATCACAACTTTTTTTTCATTGCCGGCAGTGGGGTGGGCGCAGTTTCACCATGGCAAAATTATTTGACTTTGAAATTAATCTACCTTGACTATCATTTCAGAATAGAAAAACGGAAGACAATTTTTAAAAGTAAATAAAATTTAAAGCAGTCGTAGTAAGCATCTGAGTTAATTTCAATAGGAAGTTTCTAGAAAATGCTATGCCTCCTTCCTTCTCTTTACTAAGCAAGACAGTTAATTGTTCAGTTGTTCTCCTATTTTACAACCTTTCTTGCCACAGGTGTTAAGTGGATTACTGAGATAGCTAAGTTAATAACACAGTTTTAAAGTGAATCTGGCTTCCCCATTAATTTTGTCAGAAGGTCACAAAAGTTGTTCACGTGACCCAGGGGTACTACCCATTATAAATATGAACAAATTGCCAAGTGTCCAAACTTTGATCATATTATCATGGAAATGCTGCAATAGTTGATAGGGTGAAAAATGGTCATAAGTCACTTTTTTCAGTGCCGCTGTAGCTTCAATCGGCCGGCGTCAACTCCCCTCCGCCCTGTGCGTTCCCACAGAGAGGGCCTCCTCAGGGTGCCTCCAGTCAGAGAATGCCGGCTGGTGGCCCCCAGGGGGAGGGCCTTCTCTGTGGGCGCCCCGGCTTTGTGGAATCAACTGCCGGTGGAGCTCCGGATGGCACCGGATCTCCGCTCCTTCCGACGCGGGTTAAAGACCCACCTGTTTGAACAAGCTGGCCTGGCCTGATGGGGAGTTAATTTGGGTTTTAAATATTTGTATATTTTATAGTTTTATCTTGGGCATTAATTTAATTCTATTTTAACTTTTGTAGTTTTGTATTTTTATTATATGCCCTGTTCACCGCCCTGAGTCCCTCGGGAGAAGGGCGGTATAAAAATTTAATAAAACTAAACTAAACTAAACTAAATGAATAATTGTAAGTTGAAGATTATCTGTACTACCAAATTTGCTTCATCTCCATTTCTCTAGAGCTTTCCAGGGGAAACGCTTGAGATTCCTTTTATTTAGTAAATTCCTGTATTATAGCAGTGGATTGTTGAAAGAACAAATGAAAAAAACAAGCCTTTAAATGTACATCTAGAAAATGTTAATATAAATTCATTTCCTCATGAGAGAACTCATTTAGCCAACTTAAAATCACTTCACTTCCCAAACTGACTTTATTAAATTTACTGTATTGTGCTGTGACAAATACACATAATTACATCAATGCTCCATGCCATCTGTTCCCATAAAGCTACTTTAAGTATATAATAAAATTTAATTTTTTTAAAAAAACAGAAACAGGTCTCTAGATTCTATAACAAGCTGTGTTTTAAAGTCACCTCTGATATAGTTTGTCATCTGGAATGTGGGTGGCTGAGATAACACTTGCTGTATGATAAAGTCCGCCTCACCCCCTCCTATTCTTACTCTCTTAGACTTCCAAAACTATATAGTAATAGACGTGATTCAGATGTGACTGAATCTCAAATCAAGTTGAGCTAATTCTGACATGACAAATATCCAAATCAAAGTCAGATTAATTAATCAAAATTCAATTATTTCTGAAGCTTAGCTAATGCTTCAAATGTTTGTTATTTAAAGAAAAAATTGCCAGCAAGCAATGGGTTTATTACTTCCCACCCCAGGGGAATTTCAGAATGAGGAAAAAGTGGAAATGTTCCAGTTTTGTAATCCAGGCTGAATTATTTTTACTTGTATCCAGAGTGAATTATGTTTATTTCGTCTCTTCAGTTGCTGGGCTTTGGAAAAGGAATGTTAAAATTATAAACCGTTGAATTATTGCAATTCAGTGTTTACTATTAGTTTTATTCTAAAGAACAAAAATATCAACTCCAAAGAGTGAACACATCTTTTTGTGATAGAGTGGCTCAATTGGCCTTAAAAGAATCAGTACTTGGCCCACTCTTGAAAAAGCAACTTCCTGAATGTTAAGAGTTTGTGACAAAAACTGTCCAATCATAAATACTATTTTAAGAATAGTATGCTTTTGAATGCCTCAGGGACAAAGCACATGTTGACTCTGTAATTCTTTGCTCCACTACAACCAGCATTACTTCGTGTTTTGTTGTACTTTGCTACCAGCCAATACGCACATTAAAGAAAAATATTTCAATTTTTTATCCATTTTTCTGATTTTTCATAGAACTTTTATTGGTTTTTAACTATAACAAATCTCCAGTGCCTGGTGTGTAGTGTGTTGTCTTGGTTTATATTTTAACAAGAAAAAAAAACAAAGGACAGTAATAATTAATTAACAGTCAATAATGATTAAATTTGATAATTTTATAATTAATATATTAATTGATGATACATTTCTTTGATCTTCCCTTCTCCCATTTGTATTTTCCTTCCTCAACCTTAGCCAAAATATAATTCTTAATATATAATATTAATTATATATATTTTAAATATATAAATGATTAGGTATAGGCATTTTTTTGTATTTATACAAATAATAATCTCTATATATACATTTTTTCAGCTTATATTATTCTCATCACCATCATCTCATTAGTTCAGCATACATCCTATTTTTATAATTTTTGTTCCCTTATATTCCTTTATATTCAATCCAATTCTAATCAGTCATAATTTCTTCATATTAGTCATCTAACTCCCGTTCATGGATTACTGCCTGTCGTGGCGAAGGGGCTTGCATAATTCAATGAAGCTATGAGCTATGCCTTGCAGGGCCACCCAAGACTGAAAGGTCATAGCAGAGAGTTCTGACAAAACGAGATCCACTGGAGAAGAAATAGCAACCCACTCCAGTATCTTTGCCATGAAAACCCTATGGACAGTACCAAAAGGCAAAATGATACGATGCTAGAAGATGAGCCCCGGAAGGTGTCTAATATGCTACTGGGGAAGAGCAGAGGGCTAGTACTAGTAGTGCCAGAATGAATGAAGCGACTGGGCCAAAGCCAAAAGGACGCTCAGCTGTGGATGTATCTGGTGGTGAAAGGAAAGTCCAATGCTGTAAAGATTTTTTTCTCCATAGGAACCTGGAATATAAGATCCATGAATCAAGGAAAGTTGGACGTGGTCAAACAAGAGATGACAAGACTGAACATCGATATCTTAGGAATCAGCGAACTAAAATGGACAGGAATGGGTGAATTTAATTCAGATGACCATCAGGTATACTACTGCGGGCAAGAATCCCTCAGAAGAAATGGAGTAGCCTTCATAGTCAAAAAAAAAATAGGAAAAGCAATACTGGGATTTACACATGGACATCACCAGACGGTCAACACAGAAATCAGATTGACTATATGCTCTGCAACCAAAGATGGAGAAGCTCTATACAGTCAGTAAAAACAAGACCAGGAGCTGACTGTGGCTCAGACCATGAGCTTCTTGTTGCAAAGTTTAGGCTTAAATTAAAGAAAGTAGGGAAAAGCGCTAAGCCAGTCAGGTATGAATTAAATCATATCCCTGTTCAATATACAGTAGAGGTGACAAATAGATTTAAGGAATTAGATCTGATAGACAGAGTGCCTGAAGAACTATGGACAGAGGTTCGCAACATTGCACAACAGGTAGCAACCAAAACCATCCCAAAGAAAAAGAAATGCAAGAAAGCAAAATGGCTGTCTGAGGAAGCTTTGCAAATAGCTGAGCAAAGGAGGGAATCGAAAGGCAAGGGAGAAAAAGAAAGATATGCCCAATTAAATGCAGAATTCCAAAGAATAGCTAGAAGAGATAAGAATGCCTTCTTAAATGAACAATGCAAAGAAATAGAAGAAAACAATAGAATAGGGAGGACCAGAGATCTTTTCAAGAAAATTGGAGAGATGAAGGGAATGTTTCATGCAAAAATGGGCATGATAAAGGACCAAAATGGCAGGGACCTAACAGAGGCAGAAGAGATTAAGAAGAGGTGGCAAAATTACACAGAAGAACTGTGTAAAGAACTTGAGAATCTTGGAGTGGACAGATGACCATCAGGTATACTACTATGGGCAAGAATCCCTCAGAAGAAATGGAGTAGCCTTCATGGTCAATAAAAAAGTAGGAAAAGCAATACTGGGATACAATCCCCAAAATGCCAGAATGATCTCAGTTTGAATCCAAGGCAAACCATTCAATATCAGTAGTCCACGTCTGTGCCCCAACCACCAGTGCTGAAGAGGATGAAATTGACTGGTTCTATGAAGCCCTACAGCACCTTATAGAACTAACACCAAAAAATGATGTCCTTATCATCATGGGGGATTGGAATGCTAAACTAGGAAGCCAAAAGATAACTGGAATAACAGGCAAGTTTGGCCTTGGAGTAAAAAATGAAGCAGGATACAGGCTGATAGAATTTTGTCAAGAGAATACGATGGTCATAGCAAACACTCTTTTCCAACAACCGAAGAGACGGTTCTACACATGGACATCACCAGACGGCCAACAGAGAAATCAGATTGACTATGTGCTCTGCAGCCAAAGATGGAGAAGCTCTATACAGTCAGTAAAAACAATACCAGGAGCTGACTGTGGCTCAGACCATGAGCTTCTAGTTGCAAAGTTTACACTTAAACTGAAGAAAGTAGGGAAAAGCACTAGGCCACTCAGGTATGAATTAAATAATATCCCTGACAAATATACAGTAGAGGTGACAAATAAACTTAAGGAATTAGATCTGATAGAGTGCCTGAAGAACTATGGACGGAGGTTCGCAACATTGTACAAGAGGTAGCAACTAAAAGAAAAAGAAATGGAAGAAAGCAAAATGGCTGTCTGGGGAAGCTTTGCAAATAGCTGAGGAAAGGGAAGCAAAAGGCAAGGGAGAAAAAGATACACCCAATTGAATGCAGAATTCCAGAGAATAGCTAGAAGAGATAAGAATGCCTTCTTAAATGAACAGTGCAAAGAAATAGAAGAAAACAATAGAATAGGGATGACCAGAGATCTCTTCAAGAAAATTGGAGAGATAAAGGGAACGTTTCATGAAAAAATGGGCATGATAAAGGACCAAAATGGCAGGGACCTAACAGAGGCAGAAGTGATTAAGAAGAGGTGGCAAAATTACACAGAAGAACTATACAAGAATGAGCTTAACATCCTTGATAACCACAATGAGGTGGTCAATGACCTAAAGCCAGACATCCTAGAATGTGAAATGAAGTGGGCCTTAGAAAAGCTGAGTAACATCAAAGCTAGTGGAGGTGACAGTATTCCAGCTGAGCTATTCAAAATCTTAAAAGACGATGCAGTAGAAGTGCTACACTCAATTTGCCAGCAAATTTGGAAAACTCAACAGTGGCCACAGGATTGGAAAAAATCAGTTTACATTCCAATTCCAAAGAAAGGCAGTGCCAAAGAATATTCAAACTATCGCACCATTGCACTCATTTCTCATGCTAGTAAAGTTATGTTTAAAATCCTACAAGCTAGATTCCAGCAGTATGTGGATCGAGAACTACCAGAAGTACAGGCAGGATTTCGAAGAGGCAGAGGAACTAGAGATCAAATTGCCAACATACACTGGATCATGGAGAAAGCTAGAGAGTTCCAGAAAAACATCTGCTTCATTGACTATGCCAAAGCCTTTGATTGTGTGGATCACAACACACTGTGGCAAGTTCTTAAAGAGATGGGAGTACCAGACCATCTTATTTGTCTCTGAGAAACCTATATGCGGGTCAAGAAGCAACAGTGAGAACTGGACACGGAACCACTGATTGGTTCAAAATTGGAAAAGGAGTCCGGCAAGGCTGTATACTGTCGCCCTGCCTATTTAACTTATATGCAGAGCACATCATGAGAAAGGCAGGGCTAGATGAATCAAAAGTTGGAATTAAGATTCCGGGAATCAACAACCTAAGATATGCAGATAATACCACTCTAATGGCAGAAAGTGAAGAACTAAAGAGCCTCTTGTTGCGGGTGAAGAAGGAGAATGCAAAAGTTGGGTTGAAACCTAACATTAAGAAAACCAAGATCACGGCATCGGACCCTCTCAATTCCTGGCAAATAGATGGGGAAGAAATGGAGGTAGTGACAGATTTTATTTTCCTGGGCTCCAAGATCACTGCAGATGGGGACTGTAGCCAAGAAATTAAAAGATGCTTGCTCCTCGGGAGGAAAGCCATGACAAATCTAGACAGCACACTAAAAAGCAGAGACATCACCCTGTCAACAAAAGTGCATATAGTCAAGGCTATGGTCTTCCCAGTTGCAATGTATGGCAGTGAAAGTTGAACCATAAAAAAGGCTGAGCGCCAAAGAATTGAAGCCTTTGAACTCTGGTGCTGGAGAAGACTCCTGCGAGTCCCTTGGACTGCAAGGCGATCAAACCGGTCAGTCCTAGCGGAAATCAGCCCTTACTGCTCTTTAGAAGGCCAGAGTCTGAAGTTGAAACTCAAATACTTTGGCCACCTAATGAGAAGGAAGGACTCACTGGAGAAGAGCCTAATGCTGGGAAAGATTGAGGGCAATAGAAGAAGGGGACGACAGAGAATGAGTTGGCTGGATGGAGTCACTGAAGCAGTAGGTGTGAGCTTAAATGGACTCCAGAAGATGGTAGAGGACAGGAAGGCCTAGGGAAACATTGTCCATGGGGTTGTGATGGGTCAGACGCGACTTTGCAGCTAACAACA
Organism: Vipera berus; assembly: GCF_964194415.1. Taxonomy (NCBI): domain Eukaryota; kingdom Metazoa; phylum Chordata; class Lepidosauria; order Squamata; family Viperidae; genus Vipera; species Vipera berus. The sequence goes on along the minus strand of NC_138205.1, from coordinate 76,347,640 downwards.
ACAACAGTCATCTAACTGTCTAAATTTTCCCATTTAGGTACATCATCCCAATATTTTATGTCATGCATTATAAAAATACTATCCTTTTTATCTGTCTTATAGTATCTAGGTATAACATCCTTTCTCATCAGTTTTTATTTTACTTATATATTAATAAAAGTTACATCAACCTAATATTTTAACATTTAATATATTATAAAACATACTATATTACTTAAATCTCATTGTCCTTCTTTTGTAAGCCCCCTCTATGTTTGAAATTTTTTGTTCTTTTAGCCATATTCAAACACATGTTTATTCATGTAATAGTCCATCTGGTAGGGTGAGTCAAATCTCTTGTATCTGTCTCTGATCTTCTTTTGCCAAGTAATTTTCCAAGTTGATGCAATTCACTTACCAACAGTTTTTGTATTTTTACAAATGTTGTTGGGAATACAAAAAATGAAGTAAGTAAGATAAATTCTTTCTGTCCCCCAAACTGTAATGGTTCTCCTAATAATTCCATTTCTTTTTTTGTATCAGAACCTTGTAGATTTTTCCTGTTTGTGTCAAATTGTAATTCTTTTCCTTTGTTATTTCATCAATTTGATCATACTCTTCTAGTTTGTAATCTGCTATCTGATTTGTTTGTTCCTTTGTTGTTATTTCCTGGGTATTTTTTTAATTGTAGATTTAGATTGGAAATAGGCTTATTTAAATCCTCAAAGTTGTTTCGAATTTTGTTGTGGTTTGAGTCTATTGTCATTTGTCTTTATTTATTTATTTTATTTTATTTTAATTCCATTTATATCCCGCCCTTCTCCGAAGACTCAGGGCGGCTTACAAGCTTAGCAGTGTCATAACATTACATATATTTTCTCCAGGAAAGTTTTATCTTGCCTTGAATTATTGCTTCTGGAGGCCCTTAATTTTTCATGCTAAGTCCTTCAGGAGAAAATATTGAATGTGGCATCCTGTCATTTTTTAATACATGTGATATCCATGTTGTCTCCCCACTTCAAATAATATTTCATCAATGTTTTAATTCAAAAGTCAATTTATCAGTCAGTCAAAATTACAGATTCAGTATATTAAGCCAGTATATTAAATCCTTCCTGCAAATGCTCTTCTAAAAGATTAGCCAAAAAGTTGACGTTTTACTTTTTCTTAAACAGTTCTTAGGTTTAAGCAATAGTCCAGGTGTTGTTTTTTTCTTTCAAACACATTTTAATCTTATAGCTGGTTCTTCCTTTGTTCCCAGCTGTCTTCAAGGTTATTTGCAATTCAAAGGAAAAACTTTTTCTTTGTTTCTGGGCATTCTGCCAATTTCAGAGTCCTTATTGTTATTGTTCTATTCTCTGATTCTTCACTAGATGCCAGCATCTACTTTTTACTTTTTACCGTTTTTCTTTCAATCAAAAAGTTATTTTTGTCATATATTTTTATAATTCCATCAGAAGTTTTTTAGGGTATAATCTTGACAGTTTTTTAGTTCCTAGATTTGTCCACACTTAAATATTTTAAATCAAATTTTAGTACATCTCTTTCCACCTTTTATGTTAATTTGCTGCTTCCATCTGTAAGGGAATGGGGATATAGTCCCCTCCCTTCACTTCTGGAGATTTTCTTGCTTTGGGGATATTTTCAAGGATTTAAATAGTAGATAGAAGAAAGAAGATTAGTACTCTCACCAATTCCAAGCACGCTGTTCACTGATGTTTAGGTTTGTGCTCTGGGACTTCGGCTGCAAGTAGCTTGGGCTAGATGCTGATCTCATGCTAGCTTTTCTCCTGTTGGGTTCAGAGGGCTTTCCCCGGATCAAACAAAGTAATTGCCATCGCTTCATGATCGTCGGGGTACCCCTCCTTCACAGTCACCTTTCCGGGGCAACTTCGGACCCATCTAGGGTCTCCCAAGCAGGAAGAGACTAGCCATGGGGAGCAGAGGTCCACTCTTGTGCGGCCATGCGCTGTGGGCACAAAAACCAGAAGTCCATTTTATTGAAATTTAGATTAGGAGATTCTATAAGTGAATCTGCAAAGCAGACTGTCCTCCAGATCAGCATGTTATGTTTAAATTGAATATTGTCAATGTATACACTTCTTTATTATTTATTACACTATTATTCTTTGATCATAGTTATGGAGAAACATGAATATATGTTATCTTTGATAACAGTGATAAGTAATGCCTGTCACTTTTTTAAAGTATGAACATAACTTTTTAAAACAAATAGTTATTCTAGTGTTACTTTTGTATTCATGAATGATGCTCATTGTTGTGGATTGCGGTTAGTATTATTTTAAGAAATATATCTGTCAAGATAATAAGCATACAAATACATTTCATGGTAATCTCAGTCTTAATATACATAGTAGAAATAGCAGTAACTACATTCCTTATGTTGTTGTTATCATTTTGGTTGTGGAAGGTTATTTTAATTTGTTACTTATGCTGTGATATTTTTGTGTGTGCCTTCTTTGAGTCCCTACAATTTTCTTAGCAGGAATTTTAGGAACTAATTTTCCATTGCCTTGTTCCTGGGGTTGAGAAAGATTGACAGTTACCTACCTACCTTTAACTCACAGTTTCTTGGCTTCTAGCCTGGAGCTTTTAACCACATTTCCAAACTGGTTCTAGTAACTTTAATACAGAGCATCTAAATTATCAAAAATAAATTACTAGTAATGAAAAGGCATTTTGTTTTAAAATCCAGAATTGTCTGCAACATGAATTTTGCCTTTCAATATATTTGTAACTCACAGATATAAAACAAAATTCAGCTTAATGTAACTGATGCAGTATTTTCACCTTAGTGAAATTTTAGATGTAGGTAATAGAATCTGCTGTGTAACTAATATGGGAAAAGAATTGTCATATGAATGCACACCTGGGAATATCCCATAGAGACTGAATGGCTCTATTTGACTAATTAGATGTTATGTCAATCCCGAGGTATAATGAGCAGGTCCTTCTGCCAGGGAATGAGAAATAGGAATATGCTCGGGATCACAGTCCTGCTATTATGGAAACTGGAATTAATATATTTAAAAATCATTGAACCCATCAAAATGCATTGGCATGCAGGGATTACCAGATATTTTTACAAGCAAGAAGCCTCACAGAAATGAGTAAAGTCTGGGACAAAACAATATTTTGGTACATGGAGCATTTCTGAAATTCATGGTGTGATGAGACTCAGATAAGTCATAACTGACTGCATTTTTTCCCTTAAGCTCAATTATGTTTACTATTTTATGTTTTGAACATCCGCACTGAATTTTTTTTCCTTTCCTTTTTACCTACCTCTACAAGGATTTTGGAATTTGGCTGCTGAGTCTTCTTAATCTTAAAACGGAGCAAGGTGAAGACTCATATTTGCCCTTTCTAATTCTAAAATATAAAACCTTCAAAATAGACCTGTCATTTTAAACAAGTTGAGATTGCTACAGTACCAAGCCCACTTTAATTACACTCCTGGGTTGCATGTGTACAACTACTGCACTTTGTTTTTTAAGCACCATAGGCCCATTAAAAAAAATTAAATCACTAGTGGCAAATTCATAGAATGTCTTTCCTTCTGGGAAGCTTAAATTGCCTGACTTGTCTGAATGGATCATAAAAGTTCAGAGAATTACCGCAGTAAGATGACAGCTTCATCCATTTATATTGGATATCTAATGCTCCTGTTTTTTCCCCTTGGAGGAAATTTGGTGCACAGCTTTTTCCTCTGGACATTTAATAATGTGCCTGATGTTTTACCCTGACTTGAAAAAAGTGGTTTTATAGCAGATTATAACATCGAAGGTGATGTAAGTGCAGTAAAAAAAAAGTTTTGGCACTTGTAGTAATAGGGTGGTACAGGTGATGTATCCTGCTATTAGAAAATAAGCCATGTATGTATGTTCTCTGGGACAGTAAGGAGGCTTTCAGAGAATTATATGGTCTGTAGTCTGGAAGCTAATAACCAAGAGAACAGGAATGAAGAGAAAGCCATTTTTAATTCTTTTCCCTTTTACCAGTATTTGGTACATGTGTGGAATTCAATTAGATTTTTCATTCTTTCAGGAGAGTAGCAATAGAGTAAATTCAGGTTGCCTAGAAAATGTGAGTCCCAAAAGGCATTGAGGGCTGAACATTCAGAAGAAATAATGTTCTTGTAATTGTAGTTGAATATTTGTTTTACATTGATGCATACCACCCAGTCACATTTATTGGAGTTAGGAAACCATATAATTTCTTAAATAAATATGTAAATAAACTTCAAAATGATCTGAGTTTTACCATTTACAGCAACAATGTTATACTGACGTATGAAGGATATTGGTACTGTTCTAATCAATTATAAAACTGCTAAGTTCCATAATAATCTCTTTCCTGTATCCATGAAGGGTGTGAGGCCACTTGGCTATTCTTAACTTCATGACATTTTATAATTTTCGTGATGGTATAACTGCCATAGTACCATTTCACTATTCTAAGATCTGTATCAAAAGTGTAGGATTAAGGTTTAAAAGAGAAAAATCACAGGTGCCATATAGGAAAAACAAAAAAAAATCTGACAGTATTATTCATTCCTCCCCCCACCCCAATGCCATTTCCCCCCATTGTGATCCTTATTCTTCTTGAAGACATTTTAGGAAGGAACCCATTTTTTATTATTGGGTAACAAAAAAAATCAAAGAGAACCTGGTAACAATTTTAGAATTAACTAATGATTGTGTATGTCAAGCTATGAAACATTAGCCCAATGCTGAAAGGTACAGAATTATGAATAGAAACTTGATGGTGAACTGCAAAGAGAAATTAATTGAATTTTTAAATAATAATTGAGATAAAGACATTGATTTAAGAACTGTTTGGGACATAAGCCTTTATAAGAGGTTATTTCATTCAGTCTAATCATGAATTGAAAAAGAAGTTCAAGAAAAAGCTCAGGCTGTTTTAGATAAAAAATTTAAAAAGAAGATGATTTACAAAAAACCCCAACAAATTCAACTATTGTATGCCAAATCAAATTTTTACAGCAACAATTTATATATTAATTGTAAATTGAGACTAAACTGATTTATCAGAAAGAAGAATTTTGAATTTGCAAGAAAACCAGGGAAATGAAAGGAAAGTGGGAAAAATTATATTGAAAATTCAGGAAGGAAATAATGTATTAATAAATACTATGAGTTTGTAGAAAACTTCCCATGATTTTTATTCTAGTAGAATAAAACTAAAGATATTTCCTTGAAAATAATTGAGGATTATCTTAAAAATAGATTTTTTTAAAAAAACCTCACAATCTTAGAAACAAATTGTGAATAACCTTACATATCTTATGGAAATATTATAAATACAAAATAATGGATAGAAGAATAAAATCTCAATAAAATGGCAAGTACACTTCTGAAATTTTTGGCATGATTAAAGAATATGGGACTGGTAGTAACACAGTACAATATCTAGGAATGTTTGGACAGAAGTATAAAGAATAGGAGGAAGAGAATGAAAGAGCAAAAGATACTGGATCAGTTTTAGAACAATTTTTTACTGACCATATGAATGTCCATACTGTGGGTCTGAAAATCACAGCCGGTTAAGCTGTATAAATTAAGATTCATCAGACACCATGTATAGCAATTTTCCACAATCCAATTTTCTCCAAATGTTTTGGAGTATAATAACTTATAGCTGTGTTGACTGGGAATTTTAGAAATTGTAATCCCAACACATTTTGATGCCAAAAAGCTAAGCAGTGCCATGATATCGTTTAATGTCAGAATACCTTCTAGGCAAGATAATCTCCTAATGTTTCAGTTATCATATTCTGTAAGCTAAAACAAAAAATGCTTAAGGTATTCATATTGGACGTGCCTTTCTTGGAACATGTATCCCTTCTATTTAATATCATATTTTTTAAAAAAAATCAGGAAAGCAGAGATTCTTTGTGTAAAAACTACAAAATGAGTTATTTCAGTGTGAAAATATAAGTGTCATGGCTCCTTAATTTCTATTCATGAGTAGTTTATTGTTTAACATCCTTCATGATTCAGCAATTATTAGCTAGACATCCTCTCAATTGTGCAAAGAAATAGAAAGCAAGCACCATCATTGCAAATGTCTTTCCACTGAGAGCTAATAACTTTCTTCTGAAGATTGGGATTTATGCAACACAGCCTATCTGGCCCCAGGAACTGCATGATTTATATTAAAAATGTATCTCTGACATTGTACCATCATTGTCTCTCCACACAGATAGACTTATCCTGATTGACAGTCATATCAATCAAAAGATCTGCATGCAGAACAGAAATGTCACCACATCTGCTTGTCTTCATTTAGCAGTACTTAGGTTCTATCAGTTTATAATTTCATTCTTTATAAGTTCATTCTTTATATTTTTAATAAATTCATTTTAATTTTTAATAATATATATAAAATATATATTTAATAATAACGTAAACAGTGAAGTATAATCGGCGTTCTTTGACTGATGATATTACCTTCTAATCCTGCAGCAATGGTAGGACTTGGGATAGAGAGATGAAAGCATTTCTAAAGTTCATTTGGCTGAAAAGTTACCTTGTTTGTTTCAGGTTACCAATCTGTCTTGACCAATCAACAGCAAGGATTCCATGGACTGATAGGAATGCAACAGTCTCCCCAAAACCAAAATCTAATAAATAATCAACAGGGAAATCAGGTGCAAGGCATGATGGTCCAGTATCCAGCCATGTCATCTTATCAGGTACCAAACAGTATTATAAAATGTCTTATTTTATTTATTTATTTTATTTATTATTGGGACTTATATGCCGCCCTATCTCCCGAAGGACTCAGGGTGGCTAACAACAATAAAATACAATAATACAAAAATTAAAAAGAAATTAAATTAATAGCCCCAGTAGAATAAATTAAAATTAAGTTAAAAATTAAAAACATAATTAAAATCCCTGTCAGTCCAGGTCAGCCTGATGGAAAAGGAGTGTTTTGAGGCCGCGGCGAAAGGACCGAAGATCCGGGGCCATCCGAAGCTCAAGGGGGAGTTGGTTCCATAGGGCTGGCGCTCCCACAGAGAATATGAGATATGAGATATTCCTTTTGCTAATAATAACAACAAGAACTAGGATCTTAATACATGGTAGGATTTCAAATTTAAATTGAATTTGACAGCTGTAGCATCCCAAAAGGATTGTGGAAGTTTAATAAGGTGATAAGGAATTGTAGCTTAAATGCTTTCTTACAGAGAACTCCATATACATTTCAGAGAAGTACATTGATGCTTTAAACTACAGTCCCTCTTATTTTGGGGGGAGGGGCTTCCAATCAATCTTGATTCCTGGAGACTGCCTAGATAAGTTCCTGTAGTTTTTTTGGCAAGATTTTGAAAGTAGTTTGCCATTGTCTGCTTCCTAGTGCTAAAAGAGAGTGGTAGCCCAAGGTTATGCAGTTGGCATTGTGTTTAGGGTGGGATTAGAACTCACAACCTCCAGATTTCTAGCCAGGTCTCTTGACTGCTATACCAATATAGCTTTTAGTTCATCTTTAGCTCCTTAATATTAGTTAACTCATAATACACTATGATATGATCTCGTTCAACTAATGTTTCTTTTCTTCTCCTGGGAGAAAATAAGAGTCCATTTGAATTTAGAAAACCATGCAGAAGACTTATTGCCTATCTCCCGAGTTGGTTTGGGGAAGCCATAAATTTTAATGCTGCTGTGCTTTGAAGCAAGCAAAATAAATACAAGACACTAATTCCTTTTAATTATTAGGAATGTAGGCTAAGCTTAGTGATTACCAGACTTAATCCACAAATTATTAAGATGTATGTGGCAGATGTAAAATGAGAGTTTATACCAAAATACAAAAGAGAAGTCTTTTTTTAACTAAGCTCAACTCCTAGTGATTTCATGAAATCATCCAGGTAGATATATGAACATCATTGAAATCATTTGGCATTTACTTACTTGCCAAATTCTGCTTTGGATATTGTATTTCCATTGAAATAGTAGGTCTTACTCTGCTTAGCTTTTCAAGATCAGCCAGTGTTCACTAAATTAAAATGGTGATATTATAAATCAGATTTCTTACAGTCGTGTTACCCCACAAGTATTAGAAATATGAGAAGATGAGGCATCTTTATTTGTAAAGATATTTTCATGTCCCTCATAGTTCATATATTAAAATAAAATATGCAATTCTATATGCCTATTTCAATTTATTTTTTCCTTACAAGTGGAGTCTCTGAGCATGGTAGTTTTCTTACAGACTTTTCATTACCAAACTAAGTAGCATCACTAGTGCTGATTATGTTACCAAGTTTGGTAATGAAACATCTGCAAGAAAAAAGCATTAAAAACTACGTAGTTCAACCTTGAGCTACAAATATTCTATTAGTTCCTTGCAAGTGTAGGAAAAAGCAGTGAGAAAAGGCATAATTTGCAAGAAACACTAGATATTATAGGCAATGAGATTTTTATTAATTTTATTTCCTTAGCTAATTTTCTTTTATTATTCAGCATGAGTTTGAACATTGGCTGTGATAATTAGTGTCAACTATCCAGTTGGCATTTCCAGAAGAAGAAACTCCTGGGACATAATTTTACCAAGAATATAATACTTTCCTGAAAATCTACATTGGCACAAAAGAAGTGAAACCAGCTCTGATTTCCCACGCAAACACAAGCATAGTTATTTCCCCATTTCCCTCTGAGCCATCCACAGCCCAGTACGTTTACCAATCACTTCTGTTCATTTTGTTATGAGAAAAGAGCCATGCTCTGTGTACTTGAAAACTTCCAAAGATGCCTCCGTTGTCTAGATACAATCCCCCCACTACCACAACTGCTTCCCTTTTTTGTTAAACTGTGAGCGAGGGAGAAAATGTAAGTGAAGGCAAATCAGTCTTGCCAATTAGAATCTATTTTGAAGTTTGTTCAATCAGGTTTTTTAGATCACTTATCTGAAGCTGAATATTTAAAAATAAAAATGTAATTCTTCAGTTTTATAAAACTGTTATTAAGTAATAGCTTGGAATTTATTCCATTTGTGGGGTTTGGCCAATAAAATCAATATGCATAAACACTCAAGCTATTAAAAATAATATATAATATGCCATTTGTAAAAGTCTGTCACTTAAAAGTAATAAATGTTTCTAAATAGCTTCTCAAGCCTTATACCCTTATTGAAAAAGAAAAAAAAACATAATATTCACTTCAACTAAATTGGAAATATTTACTTTGCTTTATCACAAATTAGTGTTTCTAGAAGAGAATATGCTCGGGCTTGCCTATCTCAGCCTGCTGCAGGATTGGGAGGGTGGTTTTTGGGATTTTTGCATGCAGTTTACTTGGCAGGGGAGGAGGAGGAGGAAGTGCAAAGAAGCCAGTCAGAGCCCAGATTGTTTGCTTATTGAGAGAGAGAGAGAAAGAAGGAGGGAGGGAGGGAAGGAAGACAAGAAAGGAAGAAGGCAGGAAAAATATGGGAAGGAAGGAAGGAAAAAATAAAGAGAAAGAAAGAAAATGGTTGCCGCTTGACTTGCTGCAACCGGGCTTGTTGCATGGCTGGCAACTTTGCACGGACAGGCAAGGGGGAGCTTCTCCCTCTGGGGGTGGAGGGAGAAAGATGCATTCTCCAACCCCCTTCTCTGGGCTGGGCTGCAATCTCACCTGCGGCTCAGGGTAGGGGCGGTGGGGTGGCGGTGGTTATCAGGGAGACTTTATGTCCGCGGGAGACCACCATTGTCCAGATTGGTGGGAATGAGTCCCTCCTCCTGAGATGTGGTTCTCGGGTTCAGATGAGCTTGTTGCTTACATACCTGGTGCCCAGCTGTGTGGCAACAGCTCTGCCCGAGCTGCTTGACACCCTTTCAGGTTGGTGGAGTTCCCCAGGCTCATAGTGCTGGGTGACTTCAACCTGCCTTCCCTGGGAGGGTCATCGGAGCTAGCCCGGGAGTTCATGGCCTCCATGACGGCCATGGACCTGACCCAGGTAATTCAAGGCCCGACACATGTGGGGGGTCAGTCTCTCGACCTGGTGTTCCTGTCTGGACAGTGGTTGGATGATTTGGGACGGGGTTTACCGGTTGTTACTCCCCTGTCATGGTCCGACCATCATCTCCTGCGGCTGGTCTTCCGTTATGCCACCCCCCGCTGCTGGGCAGCAGAACCAACTAGATGGTTCCGCCCCAGGCGCCTAATGGACCCTGAATGGTTCCAGATGGTGCTTGGGTCTATACCTATGGCCCTCACTCACAGCCCAGCTGATGCCTTGGTGGGTGCCTGGGAAAGGGCGGCCACTGAGGCACTCAACTGTATTGTACCCTTGCAACCTCTGACCCAGCGCAGATCTCGTTGGGCTCCATGGTTTTCTGTGGAGCTCTGGGAGATGAAATGTCAGAGACGGGGTCTAGAGAGTGGTTGGAGGTCCAGCCATTCCGAATCTGACCAATTGCAGTTAAGAAACTTCATAAGGTCTTATCTTGCTGCGATGAGGACGGCGAGGGCTAATTACTTCGCTGCCCTCATCGCGTCCACAGATAATCGCCCGGCCGCCCTGTTTAGGGTGACTTGCTCCCTTCTTAACCAGGAGGTGAGGGAGGATCCCTTGCAGGGACGGGCCGAGGAGTTTAGTCATCATCTGACGGACAAAATCGCTCAGATCTGGGCCGGTTTGGACTCTGACTGGGCGGAGTCTGACGTGGAGGAATCGGACGGTCTTGAGCATGTTATCTGGACTGAGTTCAATCCTGTTTCCCCTGATGATGTGGACAGGATCATGGGGAGACTGAGCTCCACCACCTGTTTGTTGGATCCGTGCCCCTCCTGGCTGGTTTATGCGGCTCGGGAGGGGACACGAGGCTGGTTCCAGGCAGTAATAACTGCTTCTTTGAAGGAGGGTGTCTTCCCCGCTGCCTTGAAGGAGGCGGTGGTGAGACCCCTCCTCAAAAAGCCTGCCCTGGACCCGGCTGTTTTAAATAACTATCGTCCAGTCTCCAACCTTCGCTTTCTGGCGAAGGTTGTTGGGAGCGTGGTGGCGCATCAGCTTCCTCTGTTCCTGGAGGAAACTGATTATCTGGACCCATACCAATCGGGTTTCAGGCCTGGGCACAGCACAGAGACGGCATTGGTCACGCTGGTGAATGACCTCTGGTGGGGTTGCTCCTCTGTCCTAGTCCTATTAGATCTCTCAGTGGCTTTCGATACCATCGACCATGGTATCCTACTGCGGCATCTCAGGGGCTGGGAGTGGGAGGCACTGTTTTACGGTGGTTCTCCTCCTATCTCCTGGGCCGCTCGCAGTCGGTGTTGACGGGAGGGCAGAGATCCACCCCGAGGCCTCTCGTTTGTGGAGTTTTAATTAATTCTCGTTTGTGGAGTTTTAATTAATTCTCCGCCTCCTTCCTCCTCCTCCCTCTTTGCAGAAAAAAAGGAGAAGGAGGAGGTTTCCATTCCTTGCCCAAACGCAGTGTTTGCAAGAGAGGCAGAAGTGATTGCCTTTTTGCAAGCAGGAAATCTTGCGGGTCTCCTCGCGAGGAAGGAAACCCCACATAAGGGGCAAGCCAGGGAAAGTGTCTGTGTGTGTGTGTGTGTGTGTGTGTGTGTGTGTGTGTGTATGGGGGGGATCCCTGGCTGCAATTCCCGTACAAGATTTCCTGCTTGCAAAAGGGTGATCACTTCTGCCTCTCTTGCAAACACTGGGATTGGGCAAGGAAGGGAAACCCCCTGCCTTCTCCTTTTCTTCTGCAAGGCGGGGGAGGAGGAAGGAGGAGGCGGAAAAGCAGCAGAGGAGATTGCAGCCCAGCCCAGAGAAGGGGAAGGAAGAGCCGGTTGGAGAATGCGTCTTTCTCCTTCCACCCCCAGAGGCGGAACAAAGTAGAGAGGCGAAGAATGTGGAGGGCGCTTGGAAGTTCGGAAGCCACTGAAGAAAGAGAAAGAAAGAAAACAGGAAGAAAAGGAAGGAAAATATAACCTTCAGCAAAGCAAAACAAACATTCGCACTTATGTGAGCAGACACATGCCCACACAAGCAGCTCCCCACCTCATCCTCCCCTAAGCCAAAAACCTTGCCCTGCCTTAATTGCAGGTGAAACCTGCCGAAAGCACAATCAGTCCGTGCAGAAGTGCTGCCTGCTCGCCTTTCCAGGGCACTCCAGTCCAACCTGTAAAATTGGCCTTTTCTATTTATTTATTTATTTTTTGGGTGGGAATCTGCAAGCATGCCAACTGGGGCAGCAGATTGGGCCTGGGAAGAGCGGGAGCGAGGAGAGTAGCCAGGCCAGGAGGACGCATGACCTGCCCACCAGCTGATCTAGGCTGAACTCAAATTTTCCATGTCATACGATTCAGATAAGCAAAAGACTTCATTTTGTGTGATGTTAGCTAGCTGCACCCATAGGTTTTGCTTCATTCGCTGCTCAAGTGAATGTTTGGATGCAATGACAGCTGCTGTCGCTAAAGGGCAACAATTAATAATCAAGCATAAACAAATAATGGCTAAGGAATTGGCAGTTAAAATTGCAAAAATGGTAGCACATAAATTCTCGGGGGTTTGTTCCACATGCTGCTGTTGCAGCACTGCCTGCACTTTGGTGGTCAGGTTTTTCATATCTCCCCACGTTACTGGACGGCTGGTCTGGCAAGATTGTATTGGCTGCTGTGCCGTCTGTAAAGTCATTTTGGCCATTTCTGGAACCAGATTCAGGGACTGGTGCCACGACATCCTTAGCTGGGTGGACGCACAAGGGTAATGTAGGAGCAAGCACAGCAGCATATCCTCCTCCCCAAGTAATCAGAGGGACCGGCCCTAACCATGTTTTTTCTGGTAATGCCCAATAATATACTAGAGGGGGAGGCAAGCTTGTTTTCTGTTGAAAGTGTCTCTGATAAGTGGTCGAATTTTGAATAGAGACATTCAATTGGTTTAAGGTAAATAATACTTTTTTAACCTGTTGTGTTACCCACGACAAATTGGGTACCCGAGATCCTTCCTTTTTTATTTGTTTGTGAAAACAGTCCTTAAAGGACCGATTAGCACATTCCACGATGGCTTGACCTGTGGAATTGTAGGGTAACCCATGAGTAAGAACAATATTCCAGGTTGTACAAAATTGCAAAAAGGCCGATGAAGAATAGGCCGGGCCGTTATCAGTTTTTAAAGAGGGGGGTTTGCCCAAGGCAGTAATGGCTGAAAAAAGATGAGAAATAACATAATTAGTTGTTTCCCTTCGTTGAGGTGTGGCCCAAAGTGCTCCTGAATAGGTATCAATAGATAAATGAATGTACTTCCAGGGAGCCAAGGAGGGAATATGGGTGACATCCATTTGCCATAGTTGATTAGAGGCAAAACCACAGGGATTAACTCCCGTGTCCCCTGAGGGGGATGCCCCAGAACATTGGGAACAGGATGAAACAATTTGCTTGGCTTGGTCAAGTGGAATATGGCAAGCTTGTGCCAGCCCCCTGGCATGTTGATGAAAAAAAGAGTGACTGAAGAAAGGATCTGAAAACAAAGTGGGTAAAACATGAACAGCAGTATCGGCATGACTGTTGCCTTCAGAAAGAGGTCCAGGAAAAGACGAGTGACTGTGTATGTGAGAAACAAAATATAAATGCTTTCTGTCTTGTAGTAGTTGCTGTAAAGTTAAAAACAGAGCCATATTATTGGAGTCAATCCTGGGTGTAATGTAAGGACCTGGAAGATTAAAAATAAGTTGACACACATAATGAGAGTCAGAGATTAAATTAAAAGGTTGTTGAAAAAATGTATAAAAAGCTAAAATAGCAGACAATTCTGAGCGTTGCAGGGACGACTGATTTGCAGTGTAGGACACCTTCCATGTATCATCATGAGAATCCTCGTAAGCAATCACTCCTCTCATTCACCCTCCATCTGAAAAAAACAGTTGGAGCTTGCAAAAGCAGAGAAGATGAAAGCAATGGGCGGATAGGAAGTCATTAAACACACAAGCCGAGGATCTTTAGGCAAATGATATGCAATACAGCCCACATAGTCAGTTAAAGCACACTGACTATGATTCCAGTCAGATGGAAACAAACTTCTGTCAAGTAGGTTAAAACTTACAAATCTAAACAAAACAATGCAGAGTAATTTGTTTTAAAACTCAAAAGATTTCAGAAAGAATTGTCCAACAAGTACTTTCTCCTCCTTCCAGAAAAAAAAACTGCAAGCTGAAACTGCAAGAGTGGGTATTAAATTTCACACCCACCCACCCTTCCTCAGACCAGAATGCCAAGCAGAGAGAAAAAAACAGTTAAAATGACCCCCCCCTTTTTTTCTGTCTCTCTCTCTCACTCTTAAAGTAACACAGCAGGAAGGGGAGGAGAAAGAGACTGGAGGGGGAAAAGAAAAGGTAAAAGGAATTTTACAAAAATCTCACCACTAAAAAAATAGCTTGCTCTCCTTCACATGCATTTTCCATAAATTCACTCACAGATCCCCCATAAAACTCTTCTCATGCAAACACTTACAACAATAAAATCAGCAATTTACTGTTCCTTTCATAGCCTGGGACGGAGGTGGGGGTGGTAGGGTTTTGAGGGTTAACACACATTTACACATCAGCAAATTAACTCATTCACGTCCATTCCAACTGCCGGCATAAACAATTTAACATACAAAAAATTTTATTTCATACTTTCTCCAGGCAAACCCATCACTATTATAATTTCAGGAAGCTGTCCTCTCGCCTCTCCTGTTCAACATCTATATGAAGCTGCTGGGTGAGATCATTCGTGGTTTTGGGGTTGGGTATCATCAATATGCTGATGATACCCAGCTTTTTATCTCCACCCCAAACCACCCCAGTGATGCCCTCTCCGTGATGTCCCATTGCCTGGAGGCGGTCCGGGTCTGGATGGGGAGGAACAGGCTTCGACTCAACGCTGACAAGACTGAGTGGCTGTGTGTGCCGGCGTCTCGGGAAATTCAGAATATTCCATCGCTAATTATGGGGGATGAGATATTACCCCCCGTAGATAGGGCTCGTAACTTGGGTGTCCTCCTAGATTCACAGCTCTCCTTGGATGATCATATAGGAGCTATGACTAGGGGGGCCTTCGCTCAGGTTTGCCTGGTGCATCAGTTGCGGCCCTATCTAGACCGGGATGCCTTGTGCACAGTCACTCATGCACTCGTGACCTCCTGTTTGGACTACTGCAATGCTCTGTACATGGGGCTGCCCTTGAGGACTACTCGGAGGCTCCAGCTGGTGCAGAATGCAGCCGTGCGAGTGGTGGGGGGGGCTTCCCGATACTCCCATGTAACACCTCTACTCCGTGAGCTGCATTGGCTTCCGGTTGTCCTCCGGGTAAGATTCAAGGTGCTGGTTACGACCTATAAAGCCCTAAATGGCATGGGTCCGGGTTACTTACGGGAGCATCTGCTGCCGGCATCAACTTCCCTTCGTCCAGTACGCTGCCACAGAGAGGGCCTCCTTAGGGTGCTGTCGGTCAAAAAGTGTCGACTGGCGGCCCCCAGGGGGAAGGCGTTCTCTGTGGGCGGGCCAGACCTTTGGAACCGTTTACCGGTGGAGCTCCGGATGGCTCCCGACCTTCGCTCCTTCCAACGTGACCTAAAAACATATTT
The DNA here is from genome assembly GCF_964194415.1 of Vipera berus. NCBI lineage: Eukaryota > Metazoa > Chordata > Lepidosauria > Squamata > Viperidae > Vipera > Vipera berus. The sequence continues at coordinate 76,332,061 of NC_138205.1, read as the reverse complement.
ATTTGAACAAGCCGGCCAGGTCTGATGGGTTTAGGGGTATTTTAACATTTTGTATTGATTTATTTAATTGGGCTACTGTATTTAATATTTCTTTTAATTTTTATATATTGTATTTTATTGTATTGCCCTGTACACCGCCCTGAGTCCTTCGGGAGAAGGGCGGTATAAAAATTAAATAATAATAATAATTATTATTATTATTATTATTATTATTATTATTATTATTATTATTATTATTATTATTATTATTATTATTATTATTATTATTATTATTATTATTATTATTATTATTATTATTATTATTAGCCAATGAGCTCCTTGTTCCAAATCTCTTTTTGTTTGTTTGTTTTTAAATAAGGCCTTTTTGTTTATTGTTATCAGAGGGGGTTTATACCCTCTTCCAAGTCTTGGAATAACACAGAACAACATAGACTGACATATATACACAGATACTAGTAAAACAACATTAATTTAGACATATGGCTTGTCCTGCAAGAAGCGAGAAAAATCAGGAGGTGATTCCAACCAAACATGGTTTTATAGGGCCCTTTAACCATCTCCCATTTTTCTCACCATTCCAAGTCCAAACTTAATGTTCCAAATGTACAAATATAAGTATATAACAAAACAAAACACACATCAATTTGGAGTTTGAGACCAAACAGTCCTCCTCTTTTAATTAAAAGGAAAGGATCATTTATGGTTACTTACAATTTATCCCACCAACTTCAAAAGACAGTGGGGAAAGACTAAAAGGAATACTGAACCTGGGATCTTTTGCAGGTGTGAAGTGGGAGGTGTCCTCAACTTTGACAAAAGAATCAAATTGTCCAAAGAGCCAGATTAAAAGAAAAAGACAGAAAAAAACCTTGCTTTTGGTTTCAACCTCTAGTAGAAAGGGCTGCAAGATGTTGCAGACATGCCCCCTCCTGGATTTCAACATTCCCTTTTAAAATGACCAGGTTTTCCACAGTTATAACAGTTTCCTTGAGGCTTGCTGCCTTGTGATAAAGCGGCTGCCAATAAATTGGTTTGATAAAAGGCTATTCCTATATCCTGTAATCTGTTAACAAAATCAGGATATGGCTCAGTAGCCTTCTGCCTGATGTTAGAGAAGGCTTGATGAGGTTTGCCAGAAACAGGTACTTTTCCAAATGCTTGGTAAGAAACTTGTAAAGAAGCAGCTGGTAAAACAACTTGAGCATCAACTGAAGCAAAGGGACCAGACCCGTCAGCAATTTCTTCTACATTCCTCCCCTTTTGCTAATTGTTCCTCTAAAATTTGCCTCATGGGGATATACAATGGCTGTGAAGAAGCAGAAGAATTAACCTCTTCATGAGGCGCTGAAGGTTCAATTAAAGATGATTTAGGGGGAAAAATTTTATTTTATCATAATCAGGTGGAGGTTTTGTGGTCAATTGTTGCCCTACTAAAGCATCAGAGCCAAATTTTTCCACTGCGTGACGGCATTAAAACCATAGATGTAATATCTGAACTGGAGATGTAAAGATGTAAAGTATGCCCTATCTTTGCCCAGTCCTGTAAACGGGGCATCCCATGCTCTGGATACCAAGGACAATGTTTCCCTATCTCTCCAACGAACTTCTTTATCTCTGCCTCAGGTGCTTTAAGCTCTGACTTTTGTAGCAGGAAGTGAAGTTCCTCTACATGCTGCTGTTGTTGGTGAGATAGATTGCAACCCATACTTAACCTCTGAGGGGTCCCATAGGACGAAGGTACCTTGGGGTCTATTCCAGATGAAAGTAAATATGTTGAAAGTTGCTCCCCCGGAGGGAGGTCCCTGTTAATTTGTTTTTGTCCCTGTTGATTTGTTTTTCTCCCTGTTCTTTTGTTTTTGTCCCTGTTCAAGGCGCCAAAATGTGGGATTCAGAGACCAGTCATCACAGGGTGTCCCAAAATGTCTGTCTGCCTATGCAGAGTTTATTGTATTTATACAGTTTTAACAAGCAGGAAATAACGCACAGCAAAAGCATGGTATATTGGTGTACTCCCTAGTCAATCTTAGAGAACATCCGAACATCCCAGCCAGGGCAGAGTCTCTCATATCTAGCTGGTTCCTGGCAGTCCTTGGCAATGCTAATTGGAATGAGGTCATAGACATGCAGATAACAGGATACTAAGGCAGGCAGTTTGCTGCACACGGTCCCTTCATATCCTTGACCTCCATCTCTACAACCACATGCTGAGTGCAGCTGGTCAGTCAGCTATGAATCCATCTAGTGGTGATGCTGTTTAACCCACATTTTTCTATCTTATTAAGTAATAGGTTGTGGTCTACTTTATCAGATGCCTTACTGAAGTCCACATAAATTATATCCACAGCATTCCCCTAGTCCACTAATTTTGTCACCTGGTCAAAGAATGCAATAAGATTTGTCTGGCATGATCTGTTTTTGACAAACCCATGTTGGCTTTTGGTAATGACTTTGTTTGCCTCCAGGCGTTAACTGATTCGTTGCTTGATTATCTTTTTCAGAATATTCCCAGGTATTGAGGTCAGGCTGATAGGTTTGCAGTTTCCTGGATCAATTTTATTTTCCCTTTTTTGAAGATGGGAATTACCTCAGCTCTTTCCAGTCCTCTGGTAGTTCCCCAGTGCTCCAGGATCTTTGAAAAATATAGTTCAGTGGTTCTGAGATCACATCTGCCAGTTCCTTGAGAATCTTGGAGTGGACAGATGACCATCAGGTATACTACTGCGGGCAAGAATCCCTCAGAAGAAATGGAGTAGCCTTCATAGTCAACAGAAGAGTAGGAAAAGCAAGACTGGGATACAACCCCCAAACTGACAGTTCGAATCCAAGGCAAACCATTCAGTATCACAGTAGTCCATGTCTGTGCCCCAACCACCAGTGCTGAAGAAGATGAAATTGACTGGTTCTATGAAGCCCTACAGCACCTTATAGAACTAACACCAAAAATGATGTCCTTATCATCATGGGGGATTGGAATGCTAAAGTAGGAAGCCAAAAGATAACCGGAATAACAGGCAAGTTTGGCCTTGGAGTACAAAATGAAGCAGGACACAGGCTGATAGAATTTTGCCAAGAGAATATGATGGTCATAGAAAACACTCTTTTCCAACAATCCAAGAGAAGGCTCTACACATGGACATCACCAGACAGCCAACGCAGAAATCAGACTGACTATATACTCTGCAGCCAAAGATTAAGAAGCTCTATACAGTCAGTAAAAACAAGACCAGGAACTGACTGTGGCTCAGACCATGAGCTTCTCGTTACAAACTTTAGCCTTAAACTGAAGAAAGTAGGGAAAAGCACTGGGCCAGTCAGGTATGAACTAAATCATATCCCTGATGAATATACAGTAGAGGTGACAAATAGATTTAAGGAATTAGATCTAATAGAGTGCCTGAAGAACTATGGACGGAGGTTGGTAACATTGTACAAGAAGTAGCAACTAAAATCATCCCAAAGAAAAAGAAATGTAAGAAAGCAAAATGGCTGTCTGGGGAAGCTTTGCAAATAGCTGAGGAAGGGAGGGAAGCAAAAGGCAAGGGAGAAAAAGAAAGATACACCCAATTAAATGCAGAATTCCAGAGAATAGCTAGAAGAGATAAGAATGCCTTCTTAAATGAACAGTGCAAAGAAATAGAAGAAAACAATAGAATAGGGATGACCAGAGATCTCTTCAAGAAAATTGGAGAGATGAAGGGAATGTTTCATGCAAAAATGGGTATGATAAAGGACCAAAATGGCAGGGACCTAACAGAGGCAGAAGAGATTAAGAAGAGGTGGCAAAATTACACAGAAGAACTATACAAGAACAAGCTTAATGTCCCTGATAATCACGATGAGGTGGTCACTGACCTTGAGCCAGACATCCTAGAATGTGAAGTGAAGTGGGCCTTAGAAAAGCTGAGCAACAACAAAGCTAGTGGAGGTGACAGTATTCCAGCTGAGCTATTCAAAATCTTAAAAGACAATGCAGTAAAAGTGCTATACTCAATTTGCCAGCAAATTTAGAAAACTCAACAATGGCCACAGGACTGGAAAAAATCAGCTTACATTCCAATTCCAAAGAAAGGCAGTGCCAAAGAATGTTCAAACTATCGCACCATTGTACTCATTTCACATGCTAGTAAAGTTATGTTTAACATCCTACAAGCTAGACTCCAGCAGTATATGGATCAAGAACTACCAGAAGTACAGGCAGGATTTTGAAGAGGCAGAGGAACTAGAGATCAAATTTCCAACATACGCTGGATCATGGAGAAAGCTAGAGAGTTCCAGAAAAACATCTATTTCTGCTTCATTGATTATGCTAAAGCATTTGATTGTGTGGATTACAACAAACTGTGGCAAGTTCTTAAAGAGATGGGATCTTATTTGTCTCTTGAGAAACCTATATGCGGGTCAAGAAGCAACAGTGAGAACTGGACACGGAACCACGGATTGGTTCAAAATTGGGAAAGGAGTGGGGCAAGGCTGTATACTGTCACCCTGCCTGTTTAAATTATATGCAGAGCACATCATGAGAAAGGCAGAGCTAGATGAATCAAAAGCTGGAATTAAGATTGCTGGGAGAAATATCAACAACCTAAGATATGCAGATGATACCACTCTAATGGCAGAAAGTGAAGAGGAACTAAAGAGCCTCTTGTTACGGGAGAAGAAGAGTGCAAAAGTTGGGTTGAAACTGAACATTAAGAAAACCAAGATCATGGCATCTGGTCCTCTCTATTTCTGGCAAATAGATGAGGAAGAAATGGAGGTAATGACAGATTTTATTTTCCTGGGCTCCAAGATCACCCCCGATGGGGACTGTAGCCAAGAAATTAAAAGACGCTTGCTCCTGGGGAGGAAAGCCATGGCAAAGCTAAACAGCACACTAAAAAGCAGAGACATCACCCTGTCAACAAAAGTGCATATAGTCAAGGCTATGGTCTTCCCAGTTGCAATGTATGGCAGTGAAAGTTGAACCATAAGAAAGGCTGAGCGCCAAAGAATTGAAGCCTTTGAACTATGGTGCTGGAGAAGACTCCTGCGAGTCCCTTGGACTGCAAGGCGATCAAACTGGTCAGTCCTAGAGGAGATCAACCCTGACTGCTCTTTAGAAGGCCAGATCCTGAAGTTGAAACTCAAATACCTTGGCCACCTAATGAGAAGGATGGACTCACTGGAGAAGAGCCTAATGCTTGGAAAGGTTGAGGGCAAGAGAAGAATGGGACGACAGAGAATGAGGTGGCTGGATGGAGTCACTGAAGCTGTAGGTTTGAGCCTAAATGGACTCCAGAAGGTGGTACAGGACAGGAAGGCCTGGAGGAACGTTGTCCATGGGGTCGCGATGTGTCAGACACGACTTTGCAACTAACAACAACAACTAGGAATAATTCCTTATGAGTCTTTTTTTCAAGCTGCCCAGTAGTGAACAGGGTTGCATCCTAAAAGTTTATTTCATTTTTTTACTAATTTACTAATTTGTGATGCACACAAATAAAATTGCACTTGGATGCTAATTCAAATTAAATATTCTAACTCCATGCTATTATTATAATTTGTCATTGTTCCTTTTCCATCTCCACTGTGGTTTTGAAACAAAATTAGATTAATCCACATTCTTTTTCTGAACTCTACACATATATAAAGAGAGGTTTTCACAAGCTTTTAGACACCCTTATTGAGGATTTTATATTAATAACCTTCAAGTTTTATTTTTCTTCTATTCATTTGTTTGAACCGCAGATTAAAATATTTAATGGAAGCCAATTAATTCCTTAAGTGTTACTGTTGCTGCTTTCTGTTATAGCTTAAATAATATGTACTTGACTCTAAGGATGAAAGTATAGAAGATGGAAGGTGATATCACAGCCACACTTTTCACTGTATTGGTATTTCTTTTCTAAATGCAAGATTTTAGAATTGAAGTTGGGAAAAATGGACCAAAGATAAATACAAGATAGGTTTCAATACTCTGACCTGTTAATGAAATAAAATGAGAGACGATAGGCTCATCTATTTCAGTTTGCAGCTTAATTTATTCCTTTCTACTGTCTTTTAGGTTCCAATGACGCAGGGATCTCAAGGACTACCACAACAGTCATATCAACAGCCAATCGTGCTCCCTAATCAATCAGGTCAAGGAACACTTACAGCCACTGGAATGCCCGTTTACTGTAACGTCATACCTCCTTCCCCACAAAACAATCTCCGGTTGATTGCACCACATTGTCTCTCTAATACTGTTCCTGTTATGTCTGCCAGCTGCAGGTCAAACTGTGCAAATATGAATCATACTGGATGGCAGGTCAAGTATTGAAACTGAATCCTTAATTTAAATACACAAGGGTAACTGCATTTTTTCTTAAAAAAAGAGAGCTAACTTATGGCCTTCAAATGAAAAGAGGAATGCAACAAGAATAATCAGTTGAGTGGTATAAAAGCTGTGCTGCTGCAAATATTCGTAAAACAAAACAAACAAAACAGTTGTTTGCTGTTTAATGGTGCATATCTTGGTCATGTCTGCTAGATTTGCTTTTACAGCTTAGCTAGTAACATGAACTAATTGGGACAGGTATTTTCCTACCACTGAACACCACTGTGTAGATTATAATATCCCTAATTCAGATTAGTTTTGTATTTTGTGTTGAGTTTGTGAAGCAAAAAGTATTTAAAAGAAATATAATAAAATTATAATGTACCAAAGTTGTAATGGACATTTAAAAAACACACTGAATTGAAGGAATACTTTATATACACTATAGAGGGTTTTTTTTAATGGATATCTACTGTATTCTGGTGTTATATCACAATAAAACTATTTGACCTCATGAAAAACGGTCAACTTTCTACTATCTGTTTCAGTCTTTTTTTTTAAAAAAAACACTCCAGACTTTTTCATTTGCTTACCAGTTGCCATTGTTAAGTGACTCACTGCATATTTTTAAGTGTGGACTTCATGTGACCATGACTTCCAAAAATATCTATTGCCACTTTTCTCTTGAGTATGATATTTGCCAAAAAACTGCTGTTTATTTTTATTTGGTACTCCCATTGCCGCATATCAGTGCGAAAAAGCAAACTACACAGGAAACTGCTGGTATCTGTGCTGCTTTCTTCCTTGCTTTCTTTAAGCCGTCTCCCCAGCATCAGCTCAGCGAATTTGCCTATAAAAGCTTTGCTATGAAGCAGCTGAGAGCGTGAGAGAAAAAGGGGAAGATTGAGGTGCTGGTGCTGATGCTGGTAAAGCAGCACATAGAAGCCAGAAAGGGAGGTATTTTTCTAGGAGTATTCAAGAACAGGAGAAATAGCAGAAGGAGGAGTGAGAAGAGTGATGAGCAATGAGTAATAGTATATGAGTATGGGGACTCTGATGTTTTGTGCCTTGAGCCCACCAAATTCAGTATTGTTTAAGAGAGCCTGTGACGATCAGTTGTCCTGTTAAAAATGCAGCCATCTAATACTGCAATCTTTGATTTATTTAGTTTCCGCCAACGAGAAGTTAACCCAAATTTGTTGTAAATGTTTTCTATATGGTTAGGTCCTCTGAATGTTCCGTCTTGTTTTTCTAAATCTTTTTGAACTATTTTATTTATCTGAAGATATTAAAACCAATGCAATGCTTCCAACCATTTCAAGAAAAGAATCTTAACAGACCTTGTTTTTTAATTAAAAATTAAATCTTATAATCTATAGGATATTACTTTATAATTAAAATTATAAAAGACCATTCCAAATCATCAAAAGCTTTTGCTATATTAAGAAAAACCATACCCTTTTTCCCCAATTATTATTATCAATGGAATTCAAGGTATTTCTGGTATTACTTTTCATATAATCACTGAAACAAATCTATATAGATCAACTTTTATCAGGATAAATCTTAAATGGTATAGGTGACATCTTGTGGCTAAACTTGATATTACAACTTGTTATGGTCTAAAAGAGACTTGGCTTGAAGCCCAGACTTATAGATAAGACTTGCAACCTTGGCAGCTATCAGCTGTGAGAAGCCCAGCTGTGTTCTATACTCAGTGACAAAATTATTTTCATTCTCTGTAAAGCTTTTAATTTAACACATCACTAAGAAAACATGGATGAAGATCAGTAACAGATTCTCTTTATGTTGAAAGCAATCTATGAAACTTCTTACAGCTTCTGATTAAATAAGGAGCTACAGAAAAGAACAAGATGTCAGCCTAGATATACAAACCCAAACTTTGATTACAACTAAAGAATCAACTACCCAGAATATAATATAAGAAGTGGAACAATCAAATACTATGATAGAAGATTCAACTGATCAACAAACACAGGTAACAGAAAACCCAGAAAAGCGACTGACAACACTGAAAATGGAAAAGAATTTCTATATAAACCAGAAGAAACCTGAGGATCAAGAAGAAGAACAAACCAAAGGGAAGATAAACATTTCAAAACTATGTCGAGTTGGAAAAATAGAGAGATGATTAACCCTTCCAAAAAAATGGTGACTGGATGGACTCTTTTATCTCAAACAATATATATAATAACAGAGGGAGATCTATTTGATGACCTAAAAACACGGGTATGGAAGGCGAGTTGGCAAAGAAAGAAAGCTAGAATAAGGCTGAAGAAAATTGGGGTTTTGACTTATTAGTGAGGACTAAAATAGAATATACTCAAATAGACATGGTGTATACTTTGAATACTAGATTTTGTTATGAACTGAGATAAAGAAAACTTTGGTCATTTAAAACTTGGAAGTATAAATATTAAAAAGTAAAATTTGAGTACTGATTTGTTTATAAAAGTTGAATGTAAAAGCAATTAAGATATATATAAACTAAAAATCTTGATAAATGTAATAAACATGTCTACTTAGCTGATATAATAAGAACTGTACTAGCTTAAAAATGAGATAGTAGACATTAAGAGAAGAAGAGAAGAAGTATTTGATGTTGAAACAAGAGAAACTTTGATTACTAAATTTAAGACATTTGGAAATTAATAAAAAATAAGAATGTTATACTGTATTATTAATTACATGATGTAAGATGTTGAGAAATAGAATATATTCAAATAGATAAGACATGCATCCTGAATATTAGTCTTTGTGATGAATTGTGATAAAGGGAACTTTGGTTACTTAAAACTTGAAATTATAAATATTAAATGTTAAATTTAAATATTAAGGGAAACCAAAAATTGGGAAAAACTAATTAGGATATTAGTTTAGTTTAAACATGAAACAGTAAATATTAAGGGGAAAAGAGAGGAAATATTTAATGTGGTAGTTTGAGACTTGTACTAAAGATACTTGTATGTCACTGAATTATTGATTAACTCAGCTGCCACGTTGCTTTTTAAATATTTAAATGTAAAATTATAAAATCAATAAAACATTTTTAAAAAACACCTGGTTCTAGAAATTTATTCAATTTTATTTTCAATATTGCTGGTGAGTTTTCATCTGTGATTGGGAATTTAATTTTACTTCTCTGCTATTTCTTTATTATATTTGATTTATTTTCAAATTTATGTGCTTTGATTATAGTTGAGCATAATAATAAAAATATAATTCATTTCTTCTGGAGCTTAAACATACTTCTTTCCATCTCTAATTGAAATAATTTTTGCTTCAATTCTTTTATCAGTTGAGAGCTCCAAAATTTGTCTGATTCATTACTTTTCTCAAAATATTTTTCTTTAATGAAATTCATGTTCTTAAAAGTTTCACTTACTTACATTAAATTTAGTCAATTACAAATCCCTATTTTTTTTTCTAGATCCAGTATTGGATTCTTCTTGTGTCTTGGTTCTAATTGCTTCAAATTATTAAAAAAAATCATTTGGTTTCAGTGTTAGTACTGTATCTTTCTATTTGAAACTAGAGAAATAAAAGTTTTTCTCGTAAAGGCTTCATTGAAATCCCATGCTGTGAATATGAAGCATCAGAAGTTAAATTGCTTTGAAAAAAGCTTTTTGACTCACACTGACATTTCAACTTAATATCTTCTGGCAATAAAACAAACCATTAATTCTCTACATTTTTGAGCCAGAAGCTTCTCTATGCAATCTTACAATTACTGGACTATGATTTCCATAGATAAGTGCTGCAACTTTGACACCTACTAGATTAGTTAATAAAGAATTGGACTCCAACATGTATCTATTTTCAATAAGTTTTTTGAATGGAAAAGTAGTAGATTTATTTTTCCTCTAAAGGATATTTATATCTACAAATCTAAGTAGAAAGTAAAGGCATAAAATCCAATACATTTTGGATTTTATGCTTTTTTTATGAGCCAAATTTATCAAGATTGAAAATATTCATGTATATAGGAATGAAGAGCCTCCTTCTGTAATTTCAATAAATGATATTTTAAAATAACTATAATTAAATTTTAAAACAATATTTTTAAATAAATTTCTTTTGTTATGATTATATTACTTTGTTGTTTATATGTACATGTTGCTTGTATGTTTGTATATATACTGATTATATTACCTTTGATAATGTACAGTATGCTATACCAAGTGCATTAGTTTAGGCAACAAACTTTATGAACTAACATCTGTTATGTACAAGGATAACTTGGATCTTCTTGCAATTACAGAGACATGATTCAGGGATTCCAGTGATTGATATATAAGTATAATGGGCTACATACTATACACAGTAGTAGAAAATAGGGGAGGTGAAGTTGTCATTTATGTCAGGCATAAAAGCAAAACAAATTCAAAAAAGACGTGATCTACTTGGGTTTGCTTACAAACTGAAAAAATCATCAATCATCAGAACTGGTGTCACATGCAGGCCCCCAGTACATACAGAAGATTATGATAGCACATTCTAAATACTGAACCTATACTGAATTTGTTGTAAACTGAGATTGGTGAGGCATTGAAGAAAAGTAACAGCTCGTTTATTCCATCAACACAGAAGCGGCTCTTAACAGCCGCTTGACATCTATTTATACAGACCGCCGCTAGGCAGCAACCAATGAGTTTAAAGCGAACATTCCTGCCCAAAACACAACCTTGCAAAATGATAGACAGTTAAAGATTTAAATTAACAACAATAGTTAACCTTTTATAAGTATCCATATGAAATTACATTAATACACAACACTCCTTCCCCCTAGATAACTCACACATCAAGAAAATGTGGAACGGCGGCCTCCGCAACCATTCCAATCACAGCATTACTGCCGAAGGTTTCTGGTCTACCAGCCCCCTTGACTGGCTGAGTAGACCGGGTCTCTGACCTGCTCGCTTCGGGTGTCCTTTCAGCTGATTTGGCCGGGTAGACCTGTGCTTATGATCGTGGACGGAGCAGTTCCAGACAGACTTGGAAACTGGTCTGCAAGCAAGTTCTGTCCTATGGCACAATTCCTTCATTCAGTGGTGACTTGCCCGAGGCTAAAACATCTCGCAAGCACCGGAAGACTCAGGTGCATCACAGTTGTCAGGCAGCTCCCGGCTCTCCTCTTTGTCAGCAGCCAGGGTTTGATTAGCCTGCTGCTGGTGCAATTGCTCAATGTGGCGGCAAACCACCCAACCATCTTCCAGGACCACTTCATATGACAGTGGTCCTGACACAAACCACAGCTACCACCCACAGTGCCCCTTGTCCATAGTTGCTTGCCCAAACTTGGTCGCCAACTTGCAAGTTCCTTGGGGCTTGGGCTGCAATGTATCCAATGCCACTCGGTCCGGATGGAGACAGTCCAGCTTCGTAGTCAGCCGACGTCCCCATGTTAGTTCCACTGGGCTGCAGCCCGTAGATGTGCAGGGAGTTGTATGCTGGCAGAGCAGAAAGTCTGCCAGCTGATGATGCCAATCTCCAGATGCTATTCTTTTTAGCGACTCCTTGGTCGTTCTGACCATGCGTTCTGCTTGGCCATTTGAGGCCGGGTGAAAGGGGGCTGATGTGGCATGTCTAACCATGTTAGTCCTTAAGAAGGACTGAAACTCAGCAGCAGTAAACTATGCCCCATTGTCTGACACAATTACATCAGGTAAGCCATGTGTGGAAAAGATTCTGTGCAGTTCCTGGATGGTCCTGGCAGTAGTCATAGTAGGAACAGGTGCTACCTCCAGCCACTTGGAGTAACTGTCCACTACAATGAGGAACACCTGTCCTTGGAAATGTACAGCATAGTCTATGTGAATCCTAGACCAGGGAGTTTGCATAGTTTCTCAGTGATGTACTGGGGCTTGAGGCATTTCAGGTCTGGGCTGCTGGCAAACCTGGCATCCTTTCACTTGAGCCTCTATATCTAACCCTGCCACCACAGGTAGCTTCTCACGAGTGCCTTCATCCTGACTATTCCAGGATGTCCCTCATGCAGAGATTCTAAGACTCTAGTCCACAATGTGTGTGGGACTATAACCTGGCTTCCCCAAAGAATGCAGCCCTTGTGTGCTGATAGCTCATCTTGTCTTCTGATGAAACTGTGAAATTCTGTTCCAGGACTGGATTCTGGCCACCCGCTCAGCACCCAGTTCAAAATATGACTGAGTGTTTTGTCAGTGGCTGTTTCAGCAACCACATCCCCTGCCTGAAGGGGAGACTCTGCAGATCCTGAATTGCCAGGATGTGTGCAGCAGGTGCGGGGTCTGGTTCTGAATAAGGCAGGGGCAACCTGCTGGGTGCATCAGCGTGGCCCATTTCCCTGCCCGGCTTTTGGACTAGCCTGTAACTGTAGGCTGCCATAAAGATTGACCACCTCAGCATCCTTGGAGAAAGGTTATGAGGGGTTTGCTTGTCTGCAGTAAACAGATCTAGAAGAGACTTGTGGTCTGTAGAGACCATAAATAGGCAACCATAAAGGAAATTGTGGAACTTCTTTATTCCTGCCACTATGGCCAATGCCTCCTTATCAATTTGTGCAACTTCCCTTCTGACATGCCTGGGACTGGTTCATTCTCCTCTGAACTGAATCTGGAGAGGTATCTAAGGAAGATTCCAGGGGAGGCATCACACATTTAGACATCCTGGCCATCCACTTCATCAGGAGATATTTTCAGGCATAATGGTTCTCCATGCCATTGGATTAAGCTTTCTTCGTGGAATGGTAAGCCCAGTGTCATTGATTGAGATGGGTGACTATAGAAATATATTGACAAATGTAAACAAATACTTGGGAAGCATCATTTCAAGGCATTACTCTTCAGACAAAAATATTGACTCCAAGATTAACAAGGCTAGCTAAGTACTAGTATTGCTGCATACTAGAGTGCTCAATCAGCACAATATCCATATCTCCACAAAGTCTGCAGAGCTGTAGTTGTGTCTTCTCTCCTATATAGATGTGGATTTATATGAAGATATCTCAAACAATTGATAGATATCTGCTCCATCCTTGGCATTGATTGACAGGACTGAGTTCTGTTGGCACAGTGATTAGAATGCAGTATTGCAGTCTAATTCTGCCCACAGTCTGTGTTTGATCCTGATGGGGCTCGGGATTGATTCTGTGTTCCATCTTTCCAAGGTAGGTAAAATGAGGACCCCGATTGGTAGGGCAATATGCCGGCATTGACAACTGTTCAGAGAGTGCTGTAAAATGCTATGGAGTGAAAAGAGTTATTGCTATTGGCAAGACAATGTCTCCAACTTGGAGATTTTAGATTGTGCGGAGTCCCTGATTATCAGAGCTCAGGTGAGTTGGGTGGGACACATTATTAGAGTGGATGACTGCTCTATGGCTTTTCAGTTGCTCTATAATATATTGGAGTCTGGGAGAAGACCTCAAGGTACCTCAAGGCACTGAAGACATTCAAGCATTGCAAAGATGTTGTGAAAGAAAACTTATAGCACAAGAAACCTTGTGATATCCAGCTAAGGGAATTAGAAAGTGTGGCCACTGACAGGACCTACCAGTGAACCCTGTTCTATGAATTTTTCATCTCCTTTGAAATAAGATGCCACCAAACTGATAGAAAACCAGACTATATGTACCACTATGACCAAGTCAGCAGACACTGGAATGTGTTCAGAGAAAGGTTATCCTATTTCTTCTGCAGCACAGGAGACTTGTAGTCTGGGTTGCTGGAGAGCCGTTAGCTGCTCCAGCAACCCATGTGGTATTTTTTAAGAGCTCAGTACATAACACCCCTCCCCTCTTAGACCAGACCATAATAACACCAATTAGTCTCAACAATTGTCAAGATTCGTTATCCAAACACACTAAAATAAAAGTGATAATAATAATAAAAGTAAAAAAAACAATGTAGGTTACAATGTTATTAAACAACGTCTCAATGAATACCTGGATAGGGATTTTTTAATTGAGAATACAGAACATAAACTTGCTATAGCTATAGTTTGGATAAAAACCCTTCAAGTATCTTGTATGAGTGGAAATGAAAGCACATGTGTGTACGCATGCATGGGTGTCAGTCTGACAACTTAATGTGTGTTAGAAATTTGTGGTTTGTTGCTGGAAAAGCAATTATTACAGAAATTGTATATAAGAGTTTTACATAATTTGTTTATCAGGAACATGGCACAGTCAAACTGAAGTGGCTGACAGACCACTCAAAGACAGCTGGTAACTTCAACAGGTTTATTTAGAACAGAGCAAATAATAACAGAAAGGTTCGGCTTTTTATAGTCTGCAGCCGGCTGGCTGGTCCAATCAGCGGCCGGTCTTTTCCCGCTTTGCTTTCCGCTCCAATCAGCTTTGCGGAGCGTCTCACAGCTCGGCTCCTCATGGCTGGCGGCTCTGTATTACTCTGACAGCTGAGAGCTGTCAGCCGGTTGCGCCTGCGCATTGTTAGGGAGTTTTGACAGCTGTCAAAACTCCCGCATGTTCGGCTGTCAAACGCTTTACCTCATGTTTCTGTTGTCCTTGTTTTAGTGAACTATTGTTAACGCTTTAATGGAACTATTTACATATAATACACCCCTTACCCTTCCCCTGGATCGTTTTCACCCCCTTGTATTTGTCTGTCCCTGCCTCCCCATTCGTAGTCCTGGAGGTAGGCAGGTGCTTTCTTAATTCGGTTGGATCGTCATGGGGGTGTCTCATTTTCGGGCTCCCCTTCCTCCTGCGGTAGTGGTGGTCTTGCCTGATCGTGGGGCGGAGTCAGGTCATCTGGTATGAATGGTGGTATGCAGGGGTGTTGATTTCTTGGTGGTGGTGGCGGGGGTGCGTTTTGTGGTTTGCGGTTCCGCAGCTGATCGACGTGTCGTCGTAGCTGTCTTTCCGTGTCAGACTGAATTAGGTATGAAATGGGTCCCGTTTGTTTTATTATAACCCCTTGTATCCATTTCTGGGTGCCGGAATAACTCCTGGCCCAGATGGTTTGGCCAGGCGAAAAGGTTCGTGGTGATGGGGGTGGTGGTTCTTGGTCATTTGGTGTTCTGTCTGGGTGCAATCGATCTAACCTTGTTATTAGCCTCCTGCCCACCGTAGTTCAGCAGGTGTCTTTCCTGTGGTGGTGCACGGTGTGGTGTGCTGGGCCAGGAGGAATTGGCTGAGCCGCCAGTGCCAGTCTCCTTTTATAAACTTTTTAAGTGCCTCTTTGGTGGATCTTACCATTATCTCTGCCATGCCATTCGTCGATGGGTGGAATGGCGCTGATGTCACCAGTCTAATAGAGTTCCTCGAAGCGAACATCTGAAAGTGAATTGTGGTCCGTTATCAGAAACTATGATGTCTGGGAGGCCGTGTGATGCGAAAACCCTTCTAAGTGCTTGTATAGTGGAGTTCGTTGTTGTTTTATTGAGGGGTACCACCTCGAGCCATTTTGAATAACTATCTACGATTATTAAGAAAGTCTGCCCTCGTATAGGTCCAGCGAAATCTAGATGGATGCGGGACCATGGGTTTTTCGTAGTTTCCCATTTGTGGACTGGGGCGTGGGGCGGTTCGCTTCTGGTTAACTGGCAAGTGTAGCATCCCCCTACGTGATCTTCTATGTCCTTATCGATACCTGGCCACCACACATAGCTTCTAGCAAGCAACTTCATTTTTACCATTCCAGGGTGTCCTTCGTGAAGGGTTTTTAATGTTTGTTGTGTGTTCTTGTGTGGTATCACCACCCTGTTTCCCCATAGGAGGCAGCCTAGGTGTGATGTTAGTTCTAATTGTTTGGTGAAAAAGGGGCGGAAGATTTCTTCCGGGCACTTATGTGGCCATCCTGCCGTGACCCACCGCAGGACTCTGCTGAGGACTTTATCCTTAGCAGAGTTGATAGCAATGATTTTGGCTGTGAGAGGGCACTCTGGTAATTCTGAGATAGCCAGTATGTTACCTGCAGGGGCTGGGTCGGGGTCGTGTCGTTGTATAGGAAGTCTGCTTAGGCAGTCTGCATGTCCCAGTTCCCTACCCGGCTTGTGTATCAATTTGTAGGAGTATGCTGATAGAAAGGTGGACCAGCACAGGATTCTAGGGGACAATATTTGAGGGGTTGTTTTGTCCCAGGTGAATATGCCTAATAGGGGTTTGTGGTCGGTGAAGATTGTGAAGGGTCTACCATACAGGTAGTCGTGAAATTTTTTCATGCCTGCAACAATGGCCAGTGCCTCTCTGTCAATTTGCGCGTAATTCCTTTCAGCTTTAGTAAGGGTCCGGGAATAAAAAGCGATGGGTCTTTGCGTGCCGTCCTGGTCAAGGTGGCTTAAGATGGCTCCTATCCCGTACGAGGACGCATCGCAAGCGATGCAAACGGGAACGTCCTCTTTAAACAAGGTGACAGTGGAGCTTTTGCAAATGATGTTTTTAAGTGACTGGAAGCTATTTTCGTGTGTCCTTGTCCAGGACCAGGGGGTGCCCTTATCTAATAGTCTATGTAGTGGTTCTGCAATTGTAGCCTTATGTGGAAGGAAGGCGTGATAGAAATTTAATAGCCCCAAAAACGCCTGGAGTTCTTGTTTGTTCTTGGGGCTGGGGGCTGATTGGATGGCTTTAAGTTTCTCATTCGTGGGATGGATGCCCTGGGCGTCAATTCTGTACCCGAGGAATTCCGTAGAAGGAACTCCTATGGAACACTTTTCCCTTTTTAACTTAAACCCGGCTGTTCTGAACCGGTCTAGCACAGCTGACAACCTGTCAACTAGAATGGCTTCTGTTTCTCCGGCGATGAGCACATCGTCGAAGTAAGGGCAAACCCCGGGGATCCCTTTTAAGGTTTTTTCCATGATGCTTTGAAATATGCCCGGGGCTGCTGAAATGCCAAATTGCAATCTTGTCACTTTAAATGCTCCGCGGTGTGTGACAATTGTCTGGGCGAGTGCGGTGTCATTGGTCACAGGCAATTGCAAGTACGCCTGCGTGAGGTCTAATTTTGCGAAAATGGCGCCGGAGCGGATAGAGGAGAGGACGTCTCTCACCGCTGGAATGGGGTAAGTGTGGGCGTTGAGTGCTAGGTTTAGGGTCGCTTTGTAATCAGCGCATAATCTAATTTGCCCGTTAGGTTTTACAGGGGTTACGATGGGGGTTTCCCAGCTTCCCCCATCAGTAGGTTCTAAAACCCCTAGCTTGACAAGGCGTTCCAGCTCGTCCTTGATTTTTTGTTTGAGGGCGAATGGAACCCTCCTGGCCCTAATTCTGACAGGTTGTATGGCGGGGTTTAGGTTGAGGGAGATGGGGGGACCTGTATATTTACCTAACGAACCATCGAATACGTCTGCAAATTTTCTGCAGACGGCTTCGAGGTTCGAAGTTTGCACTGCATTGACGCCGGTAATGGCGATGCCTAAGGGGCTAAACCAATTTAGTCCTATTAAATTTGTGCGATCCCCTTGGGTGACTATCACCTCTAGGGGCCCCTTGAATTTTTTATACTCTACCCAAACTTTGGCTTTACCCTTAAGCTGTATGGGGGTTTTCTGGTAGTCAGCTAGCTGTACATGCGGGGGTTCTAAAAGTATTGCTTTTTTACTGCGCCTGCAGATTTCCCTGTACGTTTTAAACGAGATTAGGGTTACTGCTGACCCAGAGTCCACCTCCATGTCACAGTAGACTCCCTGAAGCTTCGTTTTAATTTTTACTTTAGGGCTTAAGTGGTGCACCCTGTCTACCGCCTCCACTAACCCTTCTGGGGTCTTTCCCTTACTGGCTCGGTAGGTGTTCGTACCTGGGGGGTTAGCCTCCACTTCATGCAGGTTGTTGCGAGGGTGGCTTTGGCAGACGGGTTTGATGTGGCCAGTCTTACCACAATTGTGGCATTTTGCGTTCCGGAACCGGCAGTTGGCCCGGGCATGGTTGCCCCCGCAGCTGGCACAGTTGTTGCGTTGTTCCCTTTGAGCTGGAATGAGGTTCCGGTGTTTAGGACGGTCATTGTTGTCACTCCGTCGGTTTTGTCGCCTCTCCATCCGGCGTTGTAACGCGTCGGTGTCTGTCAAATCTATGGATTCTTCGTTACTGAAGGACGCTTCGTCCTGATGGACGCTTCCTTGGGGTTCGGCCGTAGTTCGGGCAAGGGTTCTCCTGTGATTGTCTTCGTATGCCAAGATCTCCCGAGAGACTTCGGCGAGGGTCATGTCGGGTTTAGATGTGATTTTTTTCTGGAGACGTTCGTCTCTCAACCCGATGACCACTTGGTCCCGGATCCGATCTTCCAGGTCAGGGAAGTTGCAGCTCCGCGCGGCATGCCGGACTCCTGCGATGAAGTCATTCGCAGCTTCATCCAGCCGCTGTCTTCGCTGGGCAAACTGTACCCGCCAGTACAATTCCGAGCGGGCCGGCATGTAATGTTTATTGAGCCGGTCGGTGAGCTCGGTGTACGGAACCTCGGTGATCGGCACTGGGCTGAATAGCCCTACAGCAGCATCGTAGACCGGGGGACCGCTGATGTAGAGGAGCACTGCGGCTTTGGCTCTGTCATCTGTAATCTTACTGACGAGGAGGAATCCCTCGACCTGCCCCAGATGCGACTCCCATCGCTCTGGGTGGCGGGTGTCAAACTCCCTCACACGTCCGAAATTTGCCATACTGTCTAGGTCCGGTGGTCCGCTCCGCTATGGAAGTGAAAACTTCCAGTGACTAGCTCCGCCGGCCTGGAATTCTCTTCCTGGCCGTGACTTCAGCTCTGGGAAGCGGATCCCACCTTCGTCGCCAGTGAAGTAGCTGACAGACCACTCAAAGACAGCTGGTAACTTCAACAGGTTTATTTAGAACAGAGCAACTAATAACAGAAAGGTTCGGCTTTTTATAGTCTGCAGCCGGCTGGCTGGTCCAATCAGCGGCCGGTCTTTTCCCGCTTTGCTTTCCGCTCCAATCAGCTTTGCGGAGCGTCTCACAGCTCGGCTCCTCGTGGCTGGCGGCTCTGTATTACTCTGACAGCTGAGAGCTGTCAGCCGGTTGCGCCTGCGCATTGTTAGGGAGTTTTGACAGCTGTCAAAACTCCCGCATGTTCGGCTGTCAAACACTTTACCTCATGTTTCTGTTGTCCTTGTTTTAGTGAACTATTGTTAACGCTTTAATGGAACTATTTACATATAATACACAAACCCTAACAGTTCTCATGTTTTAGAAAGAGACAAATGAGCAAGTGCTCTTTGTATCAGATAGAAATTGATGGAATTAAATACAGTGGATATTTGTCCTGGAATTAACTATTTTGATGGGTTCTAAGTCTGGATTATTAGAAAGCATACATTCAAAGACTTGAAAACCTGGTTCTTTGAGCTGTTTGGCCCAGACTGAAGGGTTTTAATTAATTTAATTTAATTGGGTTTTAGTTTAACTTCAGAGACTGTAATTTAATCATAGTTTCAACTGATTTTAATTTTGTATGCTATGTATTTTAATTTTTCCTGTAAACCGCCCTGAGTCCTACGGGAATAGGGCAGTATATAAATTTAAATAATAAATAATAAATAAATAAATGCAGTACCAAGGCCACCAGTCATGATAAATAACCAATAAAGTTGTCAGTCTGTTGACAATGAAATCTGCAGCATGGTACTAAGGGTCAGTTGAATGTAACAGTAATGCTTTATATAAAAATGAATTTTAAAAGGGAGGGGGGGGTTGAAGTGAACATAATATTGTTAACCATGTTCGTGAATTATAGATGCAACATACATTGGTAGAATTGTGTGACTCTTTCGTGCTACTTAATTTTACATATTCCAGTCTCTGTATGTACTTGCAATTTTTTAAAAAAACAGTTCCTGCCTTGCTTTTTATTGAAGGTTTCCCAGGACTGAATATCAGTTATTGATATGCCTGTGCACTCCCACAGAGAGAGCCTCCTCAGGGTCCCGCCGGTCAGGGAGTGCTGGCGGGCAATCCCCAGGGGGAGAGCGTTCTCGGTGGGTGCGCCTACCCTATGGAATCAACTCCCTGTGGAACTCCGGATCGCCCCCGACCTTCGCTCGTTTCGCCAGGACCTAAAAACCTGGCTATTTGAGTTAGCCAGCCTCGACTGAGGGGTTTTAAGGTTTTAAATTTTAAATTTTAAACTCTTTGGGGGCTATTAAGTGTTTTAAGTGGTGGAGTGGTGGAGATGGTCCTGGTTGGCGTCTGGGACGGTTGGCGGTGAGGGAGTTGGAGTGCCGCGACCGTTTTGGTATGGTGACCATGGCCAGGTGGTGGAGTGTGGACTTCTATGCCTGGACATTTGGAGGCATGAACTATCGGTCGATTGTCACCTGGTCCCTTCCATGACGCAAAAAGGAACCTGAAACCGGAGCTTCTCTTACCACTCTGTGACTTTATGGGTTTTTACCCCTAATCCACCTCGCTGACTGGTTTGCCCTATTGTCCTCCCTTTTTTCCTTTCCCCTTGGGTTTTGGAAGGTGCCGGGTGTATAACCACTGTGAGAGAGTGGTTAAGAGTTAAGAGTTTCCACCTGTTACCGTCTTAGAGGTGAGAGCTCTAGGCGGTATCTCTTTCCCCGGCTGTATATCTCAGGCTGCTCCCCGGTCTTGACCGTTGTGAGAGAACGGGGATTGTCCCGGGGTTACCCAGCTCTAGTGGCAGCGGAGCTGGGTCTGCAGTCTGGATATTCTCCTTCCATTTTAAGATCCTCCCATCTTATTTATCTTGATCTGGGTCTGTTTTTGCTGTATTACCCAATTATTATCATGGTCCTGAGGTACTCAAGCACGGTTTTGTTCGCCCTCAGGGGTGCCCCCCCCATCCTGGGTGCGACCCGCCTTACCTTCTACTCTGCCACTTGATGACGGGCCCGATTGTTGGGACCCTGAGAGATGGCCGGGCAGGAACAGGGGCCTAAGATATAAATTTAATAAGAGGCCCCTGATTACTTTTTTAGCCAAATTTTTTGTAGGGTTAGGGAGGGGGGAGGGTTGTGGTTGGTTGTAGATGGGGGGTAATCCACCAACTGTTGTTCAGGCCAGGCCCAGGATAGATCGCGTAGAGAGGGAGCCGGGGTCGGCCATCTCCGGAGCTCTGGAGCGGGTCGTGGGATTGCCAATTCCCACGACGATAGGGAATGGCAGCAGGTGTAAGATCAGAGGGCCGTACCGACCTCCGTGAGGGCTTCTCCACTATTTACAAGCGGTGAGGCGCTCTGACCCTCTGTCTTCGACCCGAGGTTCTGGGAGCGGGGATGTGCAGCCACCTGAGCTCCGGCTGGTGTACCTGAATGCCAGGTCTGTTGCTAACAAGGCTCCTCTCGTCCGGGATCTGGTCAAGGGTGAGCATGCGGACCTGGCCTGCATCACGGAAACCTGGTTGGGCCCAGAGGGCGGTATCCCCCTGGTTGATCTTTGCCCACCACCGTTCCTCAGATAGTCGGGTGTGAATCTCTCTTACTGAGGTTTGGTCCTAGGGCGCAGTTGGGCTTGCTGCTGGTGTACCTTTCGCCTAGTCGCGCAGCAGCAGCCCTGCCTGAGCTTCTCGATATCCTCTCAGGGCTGGTGATTGAGTTTCCCAAACTTATGGTTTTGGGAGACTTCAATCTACCATCCCTGGGAGGAGCATCTGAGTTAGCTCGGGTGTTCATGGCTTCCATGACGGCCATGGACCTGACGCAAGTAATTCATGGACCGACTCATGAGGGAGGCCACACCCTTGACTTGGTTTTCTTATCTGGTCGGTGGTTAGATGATCTTGGTGGGGGCTCCCCAATTGTTATGCCCCTGTCATGGACCGATCATCATCTCTTGCGGCTGGTCTTCCGTTTTGCCACTCCCCACCGTGGGGTTGTTGAGCCAACCAGATGGTTCCGCCCCAGGCGCTTAATGGACCCTGAGAGGTTCCAGGCAGCACTGGGGTCCCCACCTGCCTCCTCAGCTCACAGCTCGGCAGATGCCTTAGTGGAAGCCTGGGAAAGGATGGCCACGGAGGCACTTGACCGAGTTGTACCCTTGCGGCCCCTGACCCGGCACAGATCCCAATGGGCTCCATGGTTCTCCGCGGAGCTCCGGGAGATGAAGCGTCGGAGACGGGGCCTAGAGAGCGTTTGGAGGTCCAGCCGATCTGAATCCGACCGATTGCGACTAAGAACCCATATTAGGTCTTATCTCGCAGCGATGAGGGTAGCGAGATCTAACTACTTCGCTGCCCTCATCGCGTCCGCAGATAATCGCCCGGCCGCCCTGTTTAGGGTGACCCGCTCCCTCCTTAATCAGGAGGTGAGTGAGGAACCCTTGCAGGGGCGTGCCGAGGAATTTAGTCAACATCTGTCGGACAAAATCGCTCGGATTCGGACCGGTCTGGACTCCGACTGGGCAGTATCGGACGAGCAGGACACGAGCGGTCTTGTCAATGTTACCTGGGAGGAGTTCGATCCTGTAACTCCGGAGGAAGTGGACAGGATCATGGGGAGGCTGAGCTCCACCACATGTTTATTGGACCTGTGCCCTTCCTGGCTGGTTTATGCAGCCCGGGAGGGGACACGAAGCTGGTTCCAGGCGGTTATATCTGCCTCTTTGAGTGAGGGTAGTTTTCCCGCCGCCTTGAAAGAGGCGGTGGTAAGACCTCTCCTCAAGAAGCCTGCCTTGGACCCGGCTGTGTTGAATAACTTTCGTCCGGTCTCCAACCTTCGCTTTCTTGCGAAGGTTGTTGAGAGTGTGGTGGCGCATCAGCTCCCTCTGGTCCTGGATGAAGCGGATTATCTAGACCCGTACCAATCGGGCTTCAGGCCCGGGTACAGCACGGAGACGGCATTGGTCGCGCTGGTGAATGATCTCTGGAGGGCTCGGGACAGGGGATATTCCTCTGTCCTAGTCCTATTAGACCTCTCAGCGGCTTTCGATACCATCGACCATGGTATCCTGCTGCGGCGTCTCAGGGGATTGGGAGTGGGAGGCACGGTTCTTCAGTGGTTCTCCTCCTATCTCCTGGGACGCTCGCAGTCGGTGTTGGCAGGGGGGCAGAGGTCGACCGCGAGGCCTCTCGTTTGTGGAGTCCCTCAGGGGTCGGTCCTCTCGCCTCTCCTGTTCAACATCTATATGAAACCGCTGGGTGAGATCATTCGTGGGTTTGGAGTTGGGTATCATCAGTATGCTGATGATACCCAACTTTTCATTTCAACCCCAAACCACCCCAGTGATGCCCTCAACGTGATGTCCCGGTGCCTGGAGGCGGTCCGGGTCTGGATGGGGAGGAACAGGCTTCGACTCAACCCTGACAAGACTGAGTGGCTGTGCGTACCGGCATCTCGGGATATTCAGGATATCCCACCCCTCACTATGGGGGGTGAGTTATTACCTCCTGTAGATAGGGCTCGCAACTTGGGAGTCCTCCTAGATTCACAGCTCTCCCTAGAAAACCATATAGTAGCTGTGACTAGGGGGGCCTTCGCCCAGGTTCGCCTGGTGCACCAGTTGCGGCCCTATCTAGACCGGGATGCCTTACGTACGGTCACTCATGCGCTCGTGACCTCTCGTCTTGATTACTGCAACGCTCTTTACATGGGGCTACCCTTGAAGACCACTCGGAGGCTCCAACTGGTACAGAATGCAGCCGCGAGAGTTGTATTGGGAGTTTCCCGATACTCCCATGTTACACCTTTGCTCCGCGAGCTGCATTGGCTACCAGTTGTCTTCCGAGTGAGGTTCAAGGTGTTAGTAATGACCTACAAAGCCCTTCATGGCATGGGTCCGGAATACCTTGGGGAGCACCTGCAGCCGGCGTCAACTTCCCTCCGCCCAGTACGCTCCCACAGAGAGGGCCTCCTCAGGGTGCCACCGGTCAAAGAATGTCGACTGGTGGCCCCCAGGGGGAGGGCGTTCTCTGTGGGTGCACCGGATTTATGGAACCATCTTCCGGTCGAGCTCCGGATGGCGCCCGATCTCCGCTCCTTCCGGCGCGATCTTAAAACCCATCTCTTTAAACAAGCTGGCCTGACCTGATGGGACGGGGTGGGATTTTTATAAATGGACTTCAATTTTTAATCTGTATTAATTTATTATGGGCATTGTTTAATCACGTTTTAATAATTTTTAATTTTTGTATCTAGTTTTTATGTATTGCCCTGTTCACCGCCCTGAGTCCTCCGGGAGAAGGGCGGTATATAAATTAAATTAATAAATAAATAATAAATAAATATTAATTTAATTTTATTTTAATCTGTACATTGCACTGTTTTAATTTTGCCCTGTAAACCACCCTGAGTCCCTCGGGAAAAGGGCAGTATATAAATCAAAACAAACAAACAAATAAATAAATATTGAGCTCTTTGTTAAATATGTGTACCCTTGGCTTGTATTTTGTATTAAAAGAGAACATGGAAAAGAACCCTTTATTGTTCAGCATGTTGGAATTGTGTCCCCCTTATTTTCTTTCTCCTCTCTCTCTCTCCCCCTCTCTCCCTCTCCCTATTTTGTTTTGTTTTTGTTTTTTTGAATATATTCAGCAACTTATTCCTCTGTATGTTTTTTTCTTTTGTAAACTTTTGGGTTTTGTTTAAAAATGGCTTTATAAAAGGGCTTTTATAACCCCCCCCAAAAATGGCACTTTTAGACAGTTACATCATAGCACTAGTTTCTGTAGTGTAGTGGCAACAGGAATTACAACAATATATAGCTCTTTATTTTACAACGTAATCTGCAAGATATGAAGGAGGCTTGTGTGCCCTAGAGGAACGTCTTGGAGTTCCCATCACTTTGTGGTCTACCAGCTTACCCAGTGGGCTGGGTAGACTTGTGTCCCTTTGTGCTCCTGAGTCAAGGGGATTCGATGCACTCTGGCTGGCCTCTCCAGGTTGGCCCACCTCAGAGTCAGACTGTTCAGTAGAGGAGGCACAGCGGTTGCTGAAGTTTGGTTGGCTTGCTCCTTCAGGGGACTCATGTTGCACTCCAGGGTTCCCCAGTTCTCCCTCCAGTTCTGCCTCAGTTAAGAAGGAAAAGTTCTGATAGTCCATGTGAGGACTGGCTTGGCCTCAGGTTTGAGGATCTTGGGAGGGACTTATGATGCAGTCCTCACTTAGTGGCCATTCTGGAAAACCGTTTCTTGAGCTGATCAATGTGTCTTCTGACAACTTGCCCTCCCTCCCCTTCATAAGATAGGGGTCCAGATGCCTTGGTAATTTGACGAGGAACCCACAGATTCCCATGACCATAGTTCCTGGCCCAAACCCAATGGCCCATGTGCAGCCCCCTCGGGGGTTTTGGTCAAGAGGCTTCTGCTGCCACTATCTGGATGCAACCTGTCCAGTTTAGTGATCAAATGCCTCCCCCAATGTAGTTCTGCAGGACTTTTGCCTGTGGCAATGCAGGGCGTAGAATGCTGGCAGAGTAAAAAATCTGCCAATCTGCAATGCCAGTCACCTGTGACAATGTGCTTGACTGCTTCCTTTGTTGTACTCACCATGCGTTAAGCTTGACCATTAGAAGATGGATGAAAAGGCACAGACGTTGCATGTCTGATGAGATTAGCTCTAAGGAAGGCCTGAAATTCAGCAGCAGTGAATTGGGCCCCATTGTCTGAAACTAAGACATCTGGCAACCCATGTGTGGCAAAGAGTTTTCTCAGCACCTGGATGGTCCTAGCAGTAGTCATGTTAGGAACTGGAATTACTTCCAGCCATTTTGAGTGGCTATCCACTACTCTAAGGAAGAGCTGTCCCTGAAAGGGCCAGCATAGTCTATATGAACCCTAGACTAGGGAACGTGCATTTTCTCCCACCTGTGAACTGGAGCCTGTGGCATTTCAGGCCTAGATTGCTGACATGTATAACAATCATGGACTTGAGCCTCAATGGCCTTATCAAGGCCAGGCCACAAAAGGTAGCTTCTAGCTAAAGCTTTCATTCTGACAATGCCTGTATGGCCTTCATGTAATGATTGTAAAACCCTGTCTCTTAGGGAAGTGGGAATTATGACTCTGTTTCCCCATAAAATGCATCCTTTATGGGCAGATAACTCATGCCTCCTGACAAAATAGCTCTGAAATTCTGAACCTGGACTTTTATCCAACCAGCCTGTGTATACCCATGACAACACTCTACTAAGTATTTTATCTGTGGCAGTTTCAGCAGCAATGTCCCCTGCATGGAGGGGAAATTCAGGTATGTCCTGTATGGACAATATTCTAGCAGCTGGAGCCAGATCTGGATCCATTAGTGGCAGTGGTAGTCTGCTAAGGCCATCAGCATGGCCCATTTCCTTGCCCGGTTTGTGAATTAATTTAAAATTGTATGCAGATAGGAAAATAGACCATCTCAGCATTCTTGGAGATAGTATGTGGGGGGTTGTTTGTCTGTTGTGAAAAGTCCCAACAGAGGTTTGTCATCAGTGTATAGTGTGAAATCCCTGCCATATGTATCAAAGACCTCTGGCAAGGAAAACGCACCCTGCAGGACTATATCGCCGAATTCCGGCTGTTGTCCCAAGACTCAGCTTGCAATTTCATGGCGTTAATGGATGCCTTCCAAGACGGGCTTTCAGACGAGCTTCAGGATGAACTGGTCCAGGTAGAGGCTCCCCCAACCCTCGACGCCCTGGTGGTCCAGTGCCTTCGCATTGATGCTCGCCTCCAATGTCGAAAGACCCGTTGGACCATCCAGGAGCTGCCCACGCCGCTGTCCGCACCTGTACCTCCATGTCCTGCACCAAAAGCATCCCGGGTTGCCCCACTTTTCATGGACACTGCAGAGGAGCCAATGGAACTGGGAGTGGCCAGATCTCACCTGACAGCCCAGGAGAGGACTTGGAGACATCAAGGGGGGTTGTGCCTGTATTGTGGGGAGCCTGGACATTTCACCACCTCCTATCCCAGGAAATGAGATGGGGTGCCAAATTTTGACCCTAGGTCTCAGGCTCGGACTGATCAGTCAGGAGATGGGGTACATACCACACACCCACCAGGAACAGAAGATGTGGACTATGGACCCCCTCAACATCTGATTTTGGACACTCAGGTCTTTTTGTCTAACCGAACGGGGGGGATCCAGGCGCATGCGCTGGTGGATTCAGGGGCCACAACAAATTTTATGGACCAGGCCTTTGCGGCCCATTTTGGTTTTCCCTTGGATCTGGTGGACCCTCCATTGAGGGTAGAGACCATTGATGGGCGGGAACTTGTACCGGGCCCCATTAAGTCCGCCACCCAGCCTTTGCGCCTAGCCATTGGGGCATATGAGGAGGCAATTCAGTTTTACATCACAGCGGACCTCCATTTCCCTTTGGTCCTGGGTATGGTCTAGTTCGGAACCATGATCCTCAGGTGACATGGTCACGGAATGCCATCTCCTTTCTGAGCCTGCAGTGCATAGACCACATCCACCAAACCTGTGTTGTCCATGAAGTCTCCGCCCCTGCCATCTCTTTGCCTCCTGACCTGGCGGACTTCACGGATGTATTCAGCAAAAAAGAGGCGGACTGACTGGCCCCACATCGGCTATACGACTGCCCTGTGGATCTCCTGCCCGATGCGGCACTGCCAGTGGGACGCCTGTATCCCATGTCGGAGCCCGAGTTGGCCGCCTTGCGGGACTTCCTGGAGAAGAAACTAACCAGGGGATTCATCCGCCCCTCGTCCTCTCCTCTCTTGACCCCAGTTCTCTTTGTCAAGAAGATGGGGGATCTGTGCCTGTGCTGCGATTACCACTGGCTGAACGCCATCACAGTGAGGAATCGATATCCCCTGCCGCTGATCCCGGAGCTCATGGACAGGCTGCGTGAGGTGACCATCTTCACGAAGCTTGACCTATGTGGGGCCTACAACCTGGTGCGAGTGAGGGCAACGAATGGAAGATGGTGTTTGGCACCTGATACGGCCACTTCGAGTACACCATAATGCTGTTCAGGTTGACAAATGCCCCCGCGGTCTTCCAACACTTTATGAACGAGGTGTTCAGGGACATGCTGGACCAGTTCGTGGAGGTCTACCTGGACAATATTTTGATCTACTCCTGGTCCAGGGAAAGCCACCTCCAGCAAGTACTCCTCATTCTGCAACGATTCAGGAGAATCAGCTCTATGTGAAGCTGGAGAAATGCCTCTTCTTCCAGACTTCCATAGAGTTTCTAGGCCACATCCTCTCTCCCAAAGGCATCGCCATGGACCTGTGCAAGGTGGAGGCCTTGTATAATTGGGAACCCGCTCACTGGGTGAAGGATATCCAGCGCCTTCTGGGGTTTGCCAACTATTACTGCACCTTCAACCCAGGCTACGCATCCCTGACGGCTCCGCTGACCCAGCTCCTTCAGAAGAAGGTCTTGTTCCGGTGGGGTCCCCCGCAGCAACAGGCGTTCAAGGCCCTCAAGAAGGCTTTCCTCATGGAACCCGTCCTGAGGCACCCTGACCCGAACCGTCCCTTCATAGTGGAGATGGACACATCCAACATGGCTCTTGGGGTGGTGTTATTGCAGGCCCCAGTGGACAGTGGCACTCTTTTTCCCTGTGCTTACTATTTGCGGAAACTCAATCCTTCCGAGTGCAACTATACCATCTGGGAAAAAGTGTTGCTGGCTATCAAGGCCGCGTTCGAGGCTTGGCGGCATCATCTCGAAAGGGCCCGACACCAGGTGGAAGTCCGAACAGACCATCGGAACCTAGAACACATGAAGACGGCCTGGAAGTTGAGCCAGCGGCAGATCCGGTGCTTTTTGTTTTTCACCCGGTTCAACTTTCGTGTGACCTACATCCCCAGTGGTCACAACCAGAAGGCAGATGCCCTATCCCGCAAGCCGGAGTACCTCTGCATCAAGGACCCACTTCCCCTGTGGACAGTGCTGCCTGTGGAATCTTTGGCCACAGTCCATGAGCTGGTAGACTTGCGGGCTCAGGTGCGTGAGGCACAGCACCTGGATGACTGGTCGTAACAGAGGAAGGCTGAGGGTGGTCCCGTGTCCCCGTAGACTTTAGAGGAGGGCTTGCTTAAACATCGGGGGTGACCATAACTGCCCACAGGGCCGCTCCAAACCCTCATAATGACACAGTGCCATGACAACCCTGCAGCGGGGCACTTTGGGTTTTTCAAGACCAATTTAGTGACGCGGACCTTTTGGTGGTCTCGGGTACGGCACGACGTACATGCATATGTGACGTCCTGCGTGCCGTGCTGACAAGCAAAGGCCGCCACGGGCGCACCTCCCGGCCTCCTCCGACCCCTGCCGACAACAGAGACACCATGGGGAGCAATCTCCATGGACTTCTTAACAGACTTGCCACTGTCCTCAGGGTTTACCACCATCCCAGTGGTGGTCAATATGTTGACCAAAATGGCGTGTTTTATTCCATGCCATTGGCTGCCAAAGGCCCGTACGATTGCCCGGTTGTTCCTGCAGCACGTCTTCCATCTCCACGGCTTGCCAGACAGGGTAGTTTTGGATCGCGGCATGCAATTTACAGCACAATTTGGAAAAGCCTGATGGCCGCATTGGAGGTGCAGGTGAGCACCATCCAGAGACCCACGGGGGGGCGGAGAAGGTAATTGGCATCCTGGAGCAGTACCTGCACTTTTTCATGAACCAGCAGCAGGATAACTGGGCCGATTACCTCTCCCTAGCAGAGTTTGCCTTCAACAACTCCCAACACATATTCCACCCTAACCACCCCATTCTATGCCAACGTGGGGAACCATCTGTGGCTCTTCCCTCTGGTTCCCTCAGATTCTCCAGTTCCCAAGACCCAGGACTTCCTGTCAGAGTTGCAGGCAGTCCAACAATTGGTACGTCAACAATTGATCCGGGCCAAGGAGGACTATAAACGGTTTGCCGACCGCTCCCGATGGGCAACACCACTGCTGGTGGTCAGAGATCAAGTGTGGTTATCCATGAAGCATCTCCCGACTGACCACCCAGTAAAGAAACTGGACCATCGATTCATCGGCCCATTCCTGATCGAAGCAGTCATCAGCCTGGTGGCCTCCCAGTTGACCCTGCCACACTTCATGCGGATCTACCTGGTTTTCCACCAATCCCTACTGGCTCCTGAAGCCCCCTTGTGTTCCCTCTGATGCCCAATGGCTCCTGCTTCACCGACTACACCCAACAAGGACGGCTCAGCAGAATACAAGGTGGCCAGTATCCAGGACTCCCGCTGGCTAAGGGGGCGCTTTCAATATCTGGTTGAGTGGAAGGGGTACGGACCTGAGGACTTCTCCTGGGTAGATGCTTCCACAGTCCACACCCCTGACCTCGTGCAGGATTTCCACGACCAATTCCCATCTCGACCGCACCCTGACCATCTGACCCGGGGGAAGGGTCTTGCGGTGGGGGATAGTGTTGTGGCCCCAACCCCCAAGCCTGTCCTACCCAAGGAAGAGGACTCTGAGGATGATGGGGAGGAACTGGCAAGGCCTCCCTCTCCGGCACCCTCCCCTCTGGCAAGGCCTCTGTCTCCATCTGAAGGCCGACAGGAGCAGCCTGTGATTAGCCAGGCTGGAAGTGAGCCAGAGCAGCTGCAGCAGATGGAGAGTAGCAGAGATGAATCATGGCTAGATCCCTGAGAATGGCGCAGAGCCAAGCATTTACAGCAGCGTAGGAAGAGTAGGAGGGTCAGGGATTAGCTGAGTCACTGAGCCACACCCCACAAGGTACAAAAGGGGGTGTGGCTGCTCTCAGGACTTTGTGACGAACAATAATTTAATCAACTTCTGGTCACATCTTCGGAATTCTGTCGGATTTACTACCTATTTGAAACCCTTGCCTGAATTCTTGACAACGCTTCTGTACTTTTGTTTCTGGACTGTTTGCTTGTTTGCTTGGACTCATTTTGAGTAATTGTTTGGAAGTTATCTCATTCCAGCGGACACTTGAAGTAACGAGCCTATTTTGGCTGACTGTATTTTGCTGCCAAGGCCTTATCAGAAGGCAATTACTAAAGCCTGAGGAATTAACCCTTGCTAGTTATTCCTGCTTGTCTGTCTGTTTGTACCCCGGGGGGGGGGGAACAGAACAGATGAGAGGGCCTGGGTTATTTGGGAGAAGGAGGTGTTTGCAGTATGGTGGGCATTATCCACCTGGAGACATTTGTTGGAGGGGGCAGCAGAACCGGTCGAAGTATGCACGGACCACAAAAACCTTGAGGTGCTGCAAACACCTAGATGCAAACATATCTGCTGGGTGCAATATTTCCAACATTTCCACTTCTGACTGCGGTACATACCAGGGGGCAGGAATTTCCTTGCTGATGCCCTCTCATGGATGCCACAATATGACAGCAAATGGGAGGAGGTGGTAAAATCACTCATGCTTCCTTACCGACAGACAGCAGTGTGAGCAGTACCCTGCAACCTAGCTGTTCACATGCTTCAAGAACTACACAAGGGAGTCCAGACCCAGATCTCCTGACATGAAGGGAGGGCCTGGCATGGAAGGGTGATAGGCTGTACATTCCACAGGCTCTATGGGAAGGGGTGCTAAGGCAATTCCATGACACAAAACAAGCAGAGCATTTCAGATTTCTCAAGACCCTACAACTTGTGCAGCACCAATTCTAGTGACCGCACATGAAAATGGATATAGAGGCTTATGTTTGGGGCTGTCATGTTTGTGCTACCATGAAGCACCAAATGGGGAAGCCAGTAAGTTTGGTGCAGTCAGTAACAGACCCGACTCGACTGTGGGAAGACGTTGGGATGGACTTTGTTGTAGAGCTGCTGGAGAGCCGTGGGTACACAGTAATTTGGACCATTGTGGTCCTTTTTTTGAAACAGGCCCATTTTATACCATGCAAGGGGCTACCGTCAGCTCGGAAGTTGTCCAAAATGTTTATACAGCATGTGTACTGCCTACAGGGTGTGCCCTGGTAGATCATCTCAGATCAGGGGTGTCACTGCGTTTTTCTGTTTTCTCAGCAAAGCAAGTTATAGTTTGTACTTTGCAAGCTGTCTTGTTATCTTATCATAGTAACCATGGTGAGTGTCACATGTTCAGCCAGTCTACTACTGTGTGTGCATGCCTAAAACAAAAGTTACTTTCTCTTTCCTCTTCTTTGTTGCTCTCTGGTGAGATAGACATGTAGCCATGAGTCTGTGTTTTTGCAAGTTTCTTTATAATTAAAAGGTTAATAGTAGAATATATGCTTCGGGTTTTCTTTGTTTATCATGCATCAAAATGAACCACGATTCATTGCCCTCTGATAGAGTTTATTTACTCTCTTCTGACAAGGGGGTACAGTTTACGGCATGGTTTTGGCGGGCCTTCGTCTGGTCCATTGGGTTGTCACAGGGACTCAGTTCCATGTACCACCCCAGTACTAACAGAATGGCAGAACATGCCAATGCCATGGTAGAGCAGTATCTATGGAGTTATGTCTCATATCAGCAGGTGGATTGGGTCGACCTCCTACCATTTGCAGAAGTGGCATAGCAGCACCAGATATACCCCTTTCTGAGTGATGCATGGCCAGGACTTTGTAGCTATACCTGAGTACCAACAAGGGGACCCCACGCCCTATCAGCCACAAGAGTAGATAACCCACATCGGGGGTGGTGGTGTATGGGGTAACGTGAAATGGGCCTTGGCAAAAGCAGATGCAAGCACACATGCCTAGGCCAACAAAAAACGAAACCCTCAGAAACAGTTCCAGGTGGGAGATCAAGTGTATTTGTCACCCAAATACCTACAGTTATGGGTGCCTTGTAGAAAATTAGCCGCCAAATACCTGGGCCCCTTCTGGATCGCACAAATCATTAACCCAGTGACCGTAACTTTTCATCTGCTCCGGGTCCTGGGAAAGGTACACCCAGTGTTCCATTGTAGCCTCTTGAAACTGGCCGGGAATACTTTCTGCAGGCCTGGGGAAGGGGGACCAGGGCCCATCCAAGGGGACCAGTACAAGGTGCAGGAGATCCTTGACTCCCGGGTCCGAAGGGGACAACTGCAATACCTGGTATGATGGGTGGGGTATCCCGTTATGGAGGCGTCCTGGGTAGGAGAGCCCAATGTACATGCTCCCCAGTTAGTATGGTGGTACCATTGATGGTACCTGGGTAAGCTGCGGTGGGAGGCAGCAGGTCGGTCCCTTGACATGTGCTTACATTTATCTTTGTGTCTTCCAGGTGGAGCCCTGGTAGAGGAAGCCGCCTGTCAAACCCCAGGCTCAACATTCAACATTCAACAGGTGGGGGAAGCCCATAGAAATGGCCGTCAGTTGCTCCGCAGGCCAGCTGGAGCACCATAACGTCAGGCTGACACCACTGCCTTGGTTCATCAGCTGTTCAACATTCCCTCTGGGTCCGAAGGGGACAACTGCAATACCTGGTGTGATGGGTGGGGTATCCCGTTATGGAGGCACCCTGGGTAGGAGAGCCCAATGTACATGCTCCCCGGTTAGTATGGTGGTACCATTGACGGTACCTGGGTAAGCTGCGGTGGGAGGCAGCAGGTCGGTCCCTTGACATGTGCTTACATTTATCTTTGTGTCTTCCAGGTGGAGCCCTGGTAGAGGAAGCCGCCTGTCAAACCCCAGGCTCAACATTCAACAGGTGGGGGGAAGCCCATAGAAATGGCCGTCAGTTGCTCCGCAGGCCAGCTGGAGCACCATAACGTCAGGCTGACACCACTGCCTCAGTTCATCAGCCGTTCAACATTCCCTCCTGCTGCCTTCTTTGGGGTGGTTCCCCTGTGCTTCCTTTGCTCCATAGCCTGTCGCCACATGGCCAAGGGACACATGATCAGCTGGACAGCTGGGACACCAGATTCACAGCTGGCAGTGGTCAGGGCCCCCGATCACATTTTCCCCACTGCCTGGGAACAAGCCACAAATTGTCCGAAGAAAGAAAAGGTGGAAATTTAAAGGGACCAAACCTCCACAGGTGTGGAAATTATTTTAAATGGTTTGTGTGTGTATGTTTGTGTTGGGCCATTTCTAAAACCTGGGGGAGGCAGATCCCCTAATAATAATAATATACAAAACAACAGGGCCTTATTCAAAATAATAATAAAAATAAATAAAAATTGGAAAATGGAGCTTATTGGCTTGTGAAAAAGCTCCCTGAAAGTAATAATGATTGCTGACATACACACTCTGTACCTTGCCACGCCATACACAAGAATATATATACAGTGCTTTTTTTGTAAAATTATCTTTCTTATCCTCAGTTTTGTTTTGAAGTCCTGAAAAATAAAATGTCTTTTTCATTTCCAATATTATAGCATATTTTTCTTTGTCTGTGTCAAGCTGTGATTTTCTTTGTTTATAGCCTCCATCTTTGCGTCACAATATTTCAACCTTTTCACAATATTCTAATTTTCTGAGATTGTGGATTTGGGGTTTTTATGAGCTGTAAGCCATAATCATCACATTACGACAAATCACGGCTTGAACTATCTTGCTTTGCATGTAATGAGTCTATCTCATATATTAGTTTCCCCTTGTTGCATTACTGAAAGTTGCATTACTGAAATAAATAAACTTTTGCATGATATTCTAATTTTTTTGAGTTTCACTGTATTAGCAATGCCTGAAGCTGATACCTATTGATCTCTTGCTCAGTACTGCATGTAATAAATAATCCATTTTACAATATATTCACTAACTGTGAGTTTGCAGACAGTTCCCCCCCTTTATCTATCGCATGGTGCTGCAGTACCTTTTGGACAGACACTAATTCTGCTTCTTGTGCATTATAAGAATTTGGTAAAAGAAGCTCTAATTTTAAGCCAGTGGTAGAAATAGCTGCCCAAGAGATATACCTGATCCCCTCCTCACACCATGAAGCTCCACCAGTAAACCAAATTTCCTGGTCTGGTGTGAGAGAAGCTAAAGGGGCATGAACTATCATGGCTTGAACTATCTTGCTTTGCATGTAATTAGTCTATCTCATATATTAGTTTCCCCTTTTAAGTTGCATTACTGAAATGAACTTTTGCATGATATTCTAATTTTTTCAGTTTCACCTGTATATGCAGAATTATAGGAAGATATATGTAATATCTGGCAGTGTCTAAAAGGTTCCATACATTGGATTAAGACTCACATTGGTTTAGATACTTAGTTCTTCTCCAAAAATTCAAAAGCAGATGCCTACACAAAATAGATTGCCCAACAGAACTTAGAACAAGTCAATGCTGCTTCCAAACAAACCAAAATTATTCCAAGTGACATTAAGCCAGGAGAACAAGTTATAGTGAAGAAAAGCAAAGGGAGCCCTAGGACTATGCTGATGTAATTTAGCCTTGATGTAATTTAGCCTCATCTAGTATACCTGGATACAAACCAATGATGGCATCACTCCCAAGTTAAGCCTGTGTAAATATGCTTTATTAATTTTGTCTTCCACTTCCATTTTTGATTCTCCCTTCCTCTCCTTCTTCTTTCTTTCTTTTTCTCCATTTTGTCCATAAGACTCAAGTCATGATGACCTACATTTTCTTTAAAATCTTTAGGTGTAACTAATGCAACTCAGTTTATATATTTCAATAACTCTGGGAATCCACTGCCCTCAAATTCTCCTGGTTTTACTTGTGAAAAGGTTTACAATGTCTCCTATACCTCCACCCTTTATTTTACCTAAAGGCTTCTTTTTATTATGTGGGAAGGAGGCTCATACTCATATCCTAGCCTACAGTTCGAGGGGGGCATGTGCCTTTGGGTGTTTGACCCCTCTATATGCCCTGCCTTCCATGCAAGTGAGTCCATTATCATGACTTAAACAGAACCTATCCTTATGAGAGCAACATGACACTCTTATTCAAAAGAGAAGTCACGGTTCTAATACTCCTTAGTAGGGGTCCTGCCCTGGCCAAAAGAGCTTACATGGATCTAAGAAAATTGGCATGCATCCTAGCCAAATGTGTCAACCTCATATCCTCCCTCATCACTGCTCCAATAGAAGAAATGACAGACATCAAGACTAAAGTTATCCAATATCATGTGGCTATTGATCAACTATTAAGGACAGTGCAGGATTGTGAATCCTTTAAAGGTCTTTGCTGTTTAATCTAACCAACAATAAGAATTAGATTGAAGCACAACTAGCCAAGCTTAAGACTCTAGCATCTCACATCTCCCAAGATCCAGAGGGATGAAATTGGGCTTGGCTCACATCTTGCTTATCTGATTTAGGATCTTGGGGAAGGAAAATGGTTCAATTTGTTTTGTTCATATTATTTGCCTTCTGTTTGTTTTATTTGTATTAATCTCCTCAGTCTTTCAATGTGTTAGTTCTGTTTTCTTAAAATATTATACCTCCATGTCAACTAGACAGCAAACCTGTTGGCAAGGATACATAGAAAGCCTGTCATGCTCTGAGCAGGTGATGAGAGAGCCCCATTTTGTGGCATCTCCTGTTTAACTCAATGCCAAGGGAAAGAATGTGTTAGACTAGACAAAAACCACCATACTTCAAACTGGTGAAGGCATGTAAGCAGGATGGACAAAAGCCAGGAAAATCTCCCTCAAGAATAAGGAACCAACTCAATAAGGAAACAAAAGGACAATAATTGGGTTTGAACAAATGGCAAGCCCTTCCCCAAGTCTCACCAACAAAGGAATTGGGCCTGCATGGGAAGCCCCTCCCCACCAACTCTGGGGATTAAAAAAGGCCCTGAAGCTGCCCAATCTTTTCAGTTGTTTTTGGACCCCAGACTTGGCAGCTTCCATCCCTCTGGCTAGTGCCTGGCAGCCTAGTTGTTGGGTAAGATGAGAAAGAATGTATTTGTACAAAAGCAAATACATATATTTTATAATCAATAAGTTTGCTGTTATTTTAAATTCACTGCATCTCCATGTATTTTAAAGAACCGTTTGTGCCTCAGTGTTCAGTTGAAAATGTTGTGGCAATTTTCCAGGCCTGTAAATGTGTGAGTAAGTGACCATAAGCTGAACTGAGAGAACACTTATGTAACAATGAATAGCCTTACATCTCCATCCCTGGTTATCCAAGTGCTGACATGGCCACCCTCTCTTAGTGCATGGAGGTTGTAAGGGTCTTCAGTAGATGGGGGAATAATAGGCTTCAACTGAACCCAGACAAGACCAAGTCATTATGGGTGCAAAGGACCTCTGGATCCAGTGGTTTATCAACAAATCAACATGGGGTCCTCCTGGATTCACAACTGCTGTTCAAAGAACAGGTTTGTTCTTTGGCTAGGAGGATCTTTGCACAATTTTGCATTGTGCATTAGTTATATCCTAACTTGGATCCTAATATCTTTAACATCATCAAATTACCACATTTATCCCTCCAAGTTCTTTGGAAGACTCAATAGATTGATAAAAATGTAAATCCACTCTAAACATCTGTCTGATTGTATGACAAACCATAATAATAGTAAACATTTAGTAATTATACTGTTCAACTATCAGACAATAATTTGCCTCC
The DNA here is from genome assembly GCF_964194415.1 of Vipera berus. NCBI lineage: Eukaryota > Metazoa > Chordata > Lepidosauria > Squamata > Viperidae > Vipera > Vipera berus. Next base: position 76,294,450 of record NC_138205.1, on the reverse strand, counting down.
CCACAGCATGGAAAAATGTATTAGTCATCATAGCCATCAAAGTATAGGATCATATGGCCAGTAGATGAGCACAGCTCAAAAGGATTCTAGGAATAACATCACTGGCTCAAAACATGAGTTGCTCATAGATGGAGCATTTCCTCAAAGTCTAGACAGAGCAATCTATGTCCAGACTGGGTTGTCTACCCTATAACTCATTGCCACATGCATGGACCTGTAAATGATTGGTGTTATATTAAAGTCAACAGGACACTAATGATCTTCCTCAATTACTCAGTGGACTGTGGAAAATAACACTGGAAGTCAGCGCAAGACAACTCATCCAAGTAACCATCAAGGGCAGCATATACAAACATGATGCACTGTCCCTGCTACTATTCTGCGTAGACTTGAAGCCCTTCAGCCAGATAATCACAAGGGCTGAATGTGGATAAAATTCAAGAGCGGCACTATCATCAACCACTTTCTCTATATGGGTGATATCATATATTCTTTTGAAAGAAAAGAATGTAGTCTTGTATGATTTCTTGATTTTTATGCTCTTCAAAGGTAAGGTATCACAAACTATTTCCAAAGGGAAATACATTTCCAGGAAAAAAGAAATAGCTTCTCTTGAATATGTTAAAGCAAAATGAATCTGGCTAATCCTTCTATATTCTAATAATTTCAGGACTGAAGCTATAATTTATTATCAGTGTTCACTGGTGTGTGAGAGATGTTTGGGGAAGGAAGTGTTATGATTTTTTTAAGCAACCACAAGATATTGAATCAATATTTCTGACATTCTAATTTTGAATGTTTAGATAAGAGTGAAGGATCAATTGGCCATATATGTTTTGTGAAAAAAGAGGGCATATACCCAGACAAAAGATAAAAATTTCATACACAGTTCCTATGCTAAATCTATACAAGTTCTTAAAAATACTATAACAAGTATCTCTGAAAAGTTCACCTCTCGTTTACTTCATGGATTTATCCATTGCTTTTGGGGGAGGCCATTTGAAACTGGTTTATTTTCAATTTTTTCCAAATTTTGTCTTTATTTTCCAATAGAGTCTACAGTCCTGGAATTTTCTGGAGATACAATGACCAATAAGCGTAAACTTTTCTAAAATCAGCTAAGTCAGTTTGATGCTGCCAGTCACTATCATCTCAATGTAAAGGCAATCCTTATCAATTCAGGGGGAAAATAGTGAGCCATGTACTAGTTCCACTGATAAAAATTTCTTTAAACAAGAACTGATTTCTGTTAGGAAGGATATGTGGCTTCTCTGGCAGGGGAAGAGTAGGTTCTTGAAGTTGCATTCTCTGGAGCAGAGTCACACTGACTTAAGAATTAGAACTTGCCATCCTACTGGTTCTGTTGAACAGTCATGTTATCCAACAGAAAGCAATAGCAGCTAATTCAGGTAATAGAACAATAACACACACCTTCAAAAAATAAATAGTTTTTAATAATCAGCCATCCTCCGGGTGCCCTGCCAACAGAGAATTAGGTCACTTTAGATAGTAGATGCGAATTGGGGATGGAGGAGTTAAATCTAAGGTTATAGCAAGAACTTACTCAACAGTAATAATTCCATTTTACTCAAAATGGCCACCACTTGGAATCTCCTGGAAATTTTATCCAGTTAGAAAGTTTTTTTCATGAAGCAGTTTGACAAAAATCAACCATGTCAGCCAGAAGTACCCAGTAATTGCTCAAAGAAGCACTGAGAGCAGAGGTCCCATGGCTCCAGACTCCAAAGAAAAGAAGATTTGATAAAGCAGCAGCTAACAAAGAAAAAGGCTCTATCAAACAGACAAACAATTCTAATAGTCTGTTAGCCAGATGATAAAACAGAAACAGACTTTTCAGAAATATTGTAGATAATGGTTTCCCAATTTGCAGTCTTGTCACTGCCAGGAGCAGTGAAGCAGCTGATTATAAATAACTGGTAACCTGTTATAAAATAATTAGTTTTAGGAAGAAAATTGATGTTATTGAATCAATTGTTCCTTTTCCTGAGAATCAGTACAGTACAGTTTTAAAGAATTGGACTAAGACTGGGGAGACTGTGAAAATTTGGAGAATGGCTTTAGGTCAGTCAACCCTATTGATCCTGAGGGTTCTTACCATGCACTCCTGAGGAAAGGTGGTGTTTAAATCTAACAAATACAACTTAAAAATCCTGCAAAATAACACTGAATCTTTCTTGGCTATTCCTTATCCAGTCCATCTCATTCTACTTCTGCTTCAGTTCATAGAGTTGTTAGAACACAATGTTGATAGGTAGTATTACAGATGGTAAATATTTTACATGTTCATTAATCCAGCCTTAAGATGAAAAGCCCAAGACTTCATGGAGATGGTAACATTAACCTAAGCCTGAGACATGAAACTGTTCCAAAACAAGCAATTATATACTACCAAATTAATGACATTTTGGATGAATGAATATTAGGCTTTTAAAAAAAATCTATAACCCCACCTAGTACCTTCCAAATATTACAATCAATTTTATGTCATTCATACTATATGTGATTTTCATTAATGTTTCCTAGTGTTGATTAAACTTCTACTAAACCTATCTCAATAAGGTATAGTCACTTAGGATAAGCAGCAAGCAGCCTGTTCTAGGTAAGCCTAATCCATAAAGTTTTGGGGGCTGTGTTATATATTGAGATAAATTGATTGTAAACTGTTGTGCAATGGTTAATGGCTGTTACTGTTTAAACTCCAGACTGCTTGTCTCCAGAGCTATTAGTTTGCATTTTAGGCAGAAATTACCACTTAAATCTTATTGGCTGCCAAGAACTTAACTGGTTCTGTAACTTGCTTTACCATGTCTTTTAAATCCTGTACAGTGGCTTTTATTTATAAGGCTTATCAGTTGGGTTATAACAACACATATCTGGAAACTCCACACAGCCAAAGGCCAGGGCCAGTTTGTTTTACTAAATTCCTGCTTATCATTTAGGAGAGCTATAGCATTTGAAGTCTTATTTATATGTTTCATATCTTTTGTAATATAAGCCAGGATTTTTTCATATCAATGTAGGCATGGGCTACAAAGACTGGCATGCCAGTTACAGGTAGTCCACAACTTATAACCATTCATTTAGTGACTGTTCAGAGTTATAATGGCACTGAAAAAGTGACACATTACTGTTTTGATCAACTGGGTACTGGATTGTGGGTACACCACTGCTGGAGATTTTCAAGAAAAGATCAGTCATCCATTTATCCAGGGTGGTACTGTATAAGGACTTCTGCAAATGTAAGCCATCAAGAAGGTTGGAGCTAGAAGCTTAGGAAGACAAAGCCCTAACATCTACATACTCCAGCCCCAGGAATGCAGGATATGACCTTTGGACATAATAGGTTGACCCACGACCATCAAGAATACCAGAAAGGCACACCTAGACTCAGGTCAGAATACGTGACATAGGAAAATACAAAGCCTGAAACAGGAAATATCCAAACAATAGAGTACAGGGGTATAAAAACCCACTCCCCACATGTGCTCAGCCCTTTTTCTGCTAGATCCATCTTTTTGTCTGGCTTTCCTCTGCAAAAAAAGTCACCATGTTGTTTATCCCCGGCTTGAATGGAACCATGATGAAGACTTTTCTTCCAACACTTAAAAAGAAAAGCTCTTGCAACTCTTGGAAGAGTCACCTTAGTATCTTTGCATTCATAACTTTGAAATTTCTTAGCATATTATGAATTCATGAATATGGTTTCGATCCCTTTTTTAGCTTTCTTTTCTACGGTATGAGTATAATTTTTATAAGTGATTGAGATATTGATATTTTACAATTGTATCTGTAGTAAGCAGGTACTTTCACTGTAATTTCTGAGGTCAGCCTCCTCAAAACTCTTCAGAAGAAAGGCTGACCGAGAAGATAAGCCTGTTATCATGTTACTGTTTGTCAAATTCTGTGCCACAATATCAAACTATAAAACATGCCAGTCTTCCGATCTTTTTATCATGAGAGTTTCTCATACACACACTGAGCTTTGGGCAAATGATTAGAGAAAGAAAGATTTGGCAGCTCTACCTCTATCTAATTGCTTATTATTGCTCGTAGTTTGCATGCTTGTCAGAATTGTTTGGTTAATGTTTTGTATCATTCATTTATTAAGAGAAAGAAATTATAGATTCTCTTACTTGTTTGCCTTGAACATATGAAGACTATTAATGGGAACCAATTTGTAAGTACTGTGCTGCTACCAAATCTTACAGCTGACCACATTAATTTTCCTTTTAACTTGGCAACTGGTTTATTGACAATGTGGCAAGCAATTAGCAGGGGATTCAACCTAGTGTGGTTTTGGTGGTAAACAGCATTTAATCTGTCCATTTCTATTAAACAGGGCCAATTACATGGTTACATCATGAAATTAAGCATGACAAATATCTAAACTCTTTATTTTTGTAGTGTTCTGGAATCATTATTTAATTATATTTAATGAAAGCACCAGGATAATTCCTTAATAATCTTATGCCCAGAGACAATTCTGTAATGAAAAAATCCAAAAGTATATCCATACTTTATAAAAGTAGAGGAAGATTTTTTAAAAAACGTAAGGATAAACTTCATGAAATACACAAATTAGTATAATAAACCTCAGTGTCTAACTCTAGGAAGGATGGAAAAACTGTATCTCTCCTCTCCCTCCCTCCCACATGACCTTAGACTTCAACTCCCAACAAGCATTAATTACCGAGCAGATGATTAAATGGCAGCACCTGTGGTGAATCTGCCTGTTCAAGGTTCTTACTGCTTGCAATAGACAATTTGAGAGGAAAAGATACATAATCCCTCCACCACACTCTGTATTACAGTTTTACACTTGCAGCTGTTTCTTCAACTGTTCTCCCCTACAGATATATTTGAGGTAAATATTAACATTATAATTGTAGTGTATGCCTGTAAAGCATACATGGAAACGTCAGCACAGCAGGGGGCTGGACAGCTCCAGGCTATAACCGCTTTGGCGGGAAAGCCTGAATAGAGCGAGTCATTGACAGCCCCAGGGCATGGTCAGCTCTGGCGGGAAGCCAGGGTTTAAATCCATTGGCCACCTGCACTGGCGGGAAGCCCAGGTTTAAATCTATTGGTCACCATTCACCTGGGCAGGTATAAAGAGACGCCAGGTAACCCCTTTGCTCCAGCTTCATTTCTGACTCAATAAAGAAATACTACCCAGCTCAAGTGTCCGTCTCTCCGTTCAACCACGCGACATTGCAATAATAATTCGTTGAAATGTTTCTGGCCTGTCTTTTTCCCTGAAAGTTCAAGAAGGAACTTTCTGTTAAACAATGTTTTTCTGATCTACCAGCTCTATTCTCCTCACCACAAATACACTTAGTGAAGAGCGACAAAGTTCTTCTACACCTTTTCCTGCTTTAGAAATTATATCAAAGGGGGGAGGGAAGAATTTCAGCATTTTCATAAGTGGGTTATGGTGTTCCTGCATTGGCTTAATTCCAGGGTGATTGTGTTTGAATTCACTTGCTCTTTTTTGTAGTGTTCAAATTAGCAATTTGCAATTTTCATGGACTTGAAAGCATTAAAAGGAAACTCTCCTATTGGATGGTGGGTTTTTGTTTTTTGTTTTGTTTTTTGCTATAACTACTGCTTCTCCTTTTTTCTGAACACATTCAGAGAACCATCTAGGGACATGGAGAAAAGAGTAAGATGATGGATCTATTCTTTTATGTCTTCTGGCTTTTTCAGGTATGATTGAATACAAAGCTTTTTTAATCTGAGTCAAAGGTAGATTTGGAATGGCTTATTTTACAATTTCTCCTCTGCTTTCAGAAAGGCTTTTATAATCGTCTATCAGTCCAAGATTGATTGACTAGTTTACATTTCACTGTTCCTCCTGGAAACAGGCATATAATATTGTAAATTCTGGTTTGATTTACTGTGAATTAGATTGTTGAGCAATACTGATTTATCTAAATTATCCAGAGAGTTTCCTTGGATGAATATTAACATGAACTGGGATATTCCTAAACCTAGTCCCAAAACATTCTGAAAAAATATTTAACAAAATGTGTGCTACAGATAAGATTAAGTATTCTTGAGCCTCACCACTGCTGCATGAGATGTCTTGTCCCAAAGTATTTGTTATAATTGAATATTATCTTGATAGTGGCATATAGCTATTGAGACTAGAAGCTCCAGATTACCTTAGCTTTTGTGGCACAATCTCTATTTAAAGCTAAATGAAGTAAGTTCATCTGTTGAAATATATTCAGTGATTTTTTTTTTCTATTTTAACACAATCACTATTCAACAAATTCTTCATCTTCCTTTTTAGCAAATTTCCTTTCTTCTTCATCAAGAAAGAATATTAAGACATCTACATAGCACCAGGAACATAGAAACTAAAGTTAGCATAGATATAAAAACTGGGTGCCACAGAGCTTCTGTCATTGCCAGGTACATTCTAGTACTTTGTTGATCCTGGTAAGTTTGCAAGCACATATGATAATGGCAGGAGAAATTACTGGTATAAGCAATTAACTATATTATTTGAATACCACTTGAAAATGATATGAGATTTCAATTTCTAGCATGAATTTGTATCTATTTAGTTGACTCTTCAGCTAAATGCAGCTCATTGGCCATGAATAGTGCTTCTCTGGAGGCTCAACAAATCTCCTGATTTTCCTTCTTCTGCCTGGGATGTGAAAGTTTGCCATACTGCACATGGTGGTGTATCAGGCTAACTATAACCTATTAACCATGTGTTGCAGTCAAACAGATGTTGCTGTTAAAAATTTAAGGATTTTTAATCCCTCCCTTTCTCCACCCTTTATTTTCAGATGCATAGCAGAAAATATTTGTCCAAATTTAAAGGGCATGCCAAAAGTTGTTTTTATCTTTGCAGCACATGCTGGAGTAGCCATATAGCCATACCACCTCTTTGGATACACTCAACCTAATCTATGTTGCCACATTTCCAATTTTAAATATTTCTCAGTTGTGTTGTGACAGGTGTATGCATTTCTCATGAGTTTTATTTGAACTGAGGGCATATTTTAAATTTAGGGGGGTTATATTTTTGAGCCTATTTTTATATTTCAGACTAACTAAATTTTCCCAAACTGACCATGATATCAATGTAGGTGAAATTTCCAATCATTGTGCATTATTTTGTTTTCTGCTTCAGTTTTTTTTTAAAAAAAATCTGTTTTGCTCCTGTTCAAGGGAAGGAATAAAAAATGATTTTGGTATAATGCCATAACATAGAGGAAGTTGATACAAATAATTTTCCCACTGACGATGTAGAAATCAATTGATCTGTACTTTCTCTCCCATAAATAAGATTAAGAGTTTTATGAGGGAGACCCAGTTTCCAGAAATTATGTAAAAGTAAGCAAGTTAATTCTTTCCATTAAATATATTTCCATTTTTGTTTTTTATTATTCTCAATGAAATAGTTTTATTAATCTTATAAGATTTAACTTCTGACATAAAATCATAAAAATTGTTTCAAATGTAATTCTTTCCCAAACAAAAATATTTGTACTTATGCTTAATTTCACTAAAAATGTAGCAGATAAAAAAATGATTCAGGTCCCTTTTACATAGCTACTTCTAGTTCCTGATTTGTCTCATAATGTAGGTGTTATGTATGCAGGCACCTGCATAGCAACAGCCACCAGGGGGCGTTGACCTGGACGGTTTTTGGCAGGAAACCTAGTTCGGTGGGAAACCTAGGGCCAACCTCATTGGCTGCACGCTTACCTGGCCGGGTATTTAAGGAGGCCAGGTAACCCTCACTCCTCAGTTCACTTCCCCCTTCCAATAAAGAGCTGAACTCACACACCGGCTGGCGTCTCTTCCTTTCGTCGGACCCACTACACAATAGTGGCGACGAAGGTGGGATTGCTGCCGACCAAGAGCTGAAGTCACTGGGGAAACGCTCAGCGAGCTGAAGGGAAAGGCATTTTCCTTCTTCCCCCCCATGACCGCCAGCTGACCCGGCAACGCCAAGCGCCACATCCGCGACCAAGACTGCAACCGCCGCCATGGCTAGAGCCAGACAACCCCGCGAATTCGAGACCTGCCACCCCGAGACCTGGACCCGCTACCTGGCTCACGTTGAACTGTACATGCGGTTCAACCAGATATCAGAGGACGGTGCAAAGGCGGCCGCCCTGCTTTGCCTCGGGGGGGCAGCGTTGCTGGAAGTTGCCGCGAATCTGTTCCCCCAGGAGGCCATCAACACCGTCGCGTACCGAGACCTCGTGGCCAGGCTCAACGCCCACTTCAAGCCCCGGCGCTCCAAGGTGGCTGCGTGGTCACAATTCAAGAAAAGGGACCAGTGCCCCGACGAGACCGGTGCCGACTTCCTTGCCGTCCTGCGGGAAGCTGCCGTCGCTTGCAGGTTCACGAATTTGGAGGAGCGGCTACGGGACCGGCTGATCTGCGGCCTACGAGGTCTCTCTCCAGGAAGCCGAGGATGCCATCCTAGCCCACGAAGCAGCCTGCAGGGCCGTCCAAGCCTGCCAGGGAACCTGGTCCAGCAACCAGGTGACTAGCATCCACCGGCAAGGGGCCACAGAGGAGGACGACCTAAGCGTCGACCTCCTCCAGCGGAAGTCGACCCCCGACCAGCGAGCCAGATGCCCAGACAGGCCCAGGCCTCCCAGCAACGCCGCCGTTCCTCAGAGGTGTGCAGGGTGTGGTGGGAACCACGTGTGCAGCCTCTGCAAGTTCTGGTCCGCCACTTGTTGGGCCTGCAAGAAAACAGGCCACATAGCAGCGGTCTGCCGTAGCCACCGCCCCCAGAAGGAGATCCACGAGCTGCAGCTGGAGGAACCACCGTTCGAAGGTACTGGGGCCCCCACCAAAATGAAAATTGGCTATGTCGAGAGCCGACTGGCCATTAACCACACGGGTAGCCGCCGGCTGCTCAAACCCAAAATTAGATTAGCAATCCGTTTGCAAGACGTCCCTTGCAGCATGGAGCGTGACTCCGGATCAGTGGTCTCGAGACCCTTAATCACATAATTAGCCGGAGCAAGCAACGGATTAAATTACGGGCTACTAAATTAACCCTGACTGATTTTCAGAATTCGCTGCTCAAGGTGAAGGGGGAGGCCACCGTTTCAGTGGGGTTTAAGGGTCGCGAAGGGCACCTGGACATTGTAGTGGTAGAGGGCCGCAGAGCCAGCCTGGTCGGGCTGGACTGGTTTGAGGCCCTGGGAATCACAGTATCCGGGATCCATCGGATCCAGGAGGACTCCGTTGAGGCCATTTGCCAGGAGTTCACCGATGTCTTCGACAGGTCATTGGGCAAGTACACCGGGGCCCCCATATCGTTCAAGCTTAACTTGAACGTTTCCCCCATTAGGGTCCGGCCGCGGCCGCGCAAACACAAAATCGAGCGTGAACTAGACAAGCTGGTGGCCCAGGGAATCTTAGAGCCCGTAGATGGAGGGGAGTGGGAAACCCCTATCGTAACCCCCCTCAAATCCAATGGGGAAATAAGGATCTGTGCCAACTATAAGTGTTTGGTAAACTGCGCCCTAAACCCACACGCTTACCCGGTTCCCGCGGTCAGCCACGTTCTCGCTTCCCTCCAAGGCAGCGCCATCTTTGCAAGGCTTGATCTTGCACAGGCGTACCAGCAACTCACGGTCACTAGGGAAACAGCTGACATCCAAACCATAGTAACACACAGGGGGGCGTTCCGGGTGAACAGACTGCAGTTTGGAGTCAGTGTTGCTCCCAGCATTTTCCAGGAGGTTATGGAAAAGACACTCAAGGGCATTCCAGTAGTCTGCCCCTATTTTGATGACATCCTGATCGCAGGAGCATCAGCAGAGGAACTGGCAGGTAGGCTCAGGGAAGTGCTATCAAGGCTGCGCACAGCTGGTCTCAAACTCAAAAAGGAAAAATGCAGCATAGGCGTCCCTTCCACAGAATTCTTGGGGTTCAGAGTAGACGCCAGGGGAATCCACCCCACAGAATCCAAGGTGAGGGCCATCAAACTAGCACCCACACCCAAGAACAAAGCAGAGCTTCAGGCATTCCTGGGTCTGCTGAATTTCTATCATACATTCCTCCCACACAAGGCAGCCATTGCTGAACCACTCCACAGGCTGCTAGACAAGCAGGCAACATGGGCCTGGATGGCCACCCATGACCAGAGTTTCAAGGCCCTGAAAGCATTGCTGTCGGACAAGTCCACAGTAACCCATTTCATCGAGTCCAAGCCCATTTGCATCGCCTGCGATGCATCCCCTTACGGTGTGGGCGCTGTTCTCAGTCACCTTGAGCCCAACGGGGCACAAATCCCCATAGCTTACTATTCTAGGACACTGTCTGGAGCAGAAAGAAACTACGCCCAAATTGACAAAGAAGCCCTGGCAATCATGGCAGGAATCAAGAAATTCCACAATTACTTATATGGCAGGGAGTTCACTGTCTTCACGGACCACAAACCACTCCTGGGCCTGTTCACAACAGACAGGCAGACCCCCCAAATTCTGTCCCCCAGGATGCTCCGGTGGTCCATTTTCCTTGCAGCCTACAATTGCAAGCTGGTGCACAAGCCAGGGAAGGAGATGGGCCACGCAGACGGTCTAAGTAGGCTCCCTTTAGACACACACGATCCAGACCCAGCACCAGCCACACAGATCCTAGCCCTGCAGGAACTACCCGAGTGTCCAGTTCTTGCCAAGGACATTGCCAGCCACGCAGCCACAGACAACATCATGGGCAGGGTGCACTCATGGGTTTGCACAGGGTGGCAGGACAAATCCCCGGGACCAGAGTTTCAGGCCTATTTCATTAGACACGACGAAATCTCCACACACAAGGGGTGCCTCCTTTGGGGTAGCAGGGTCATCATTCCACCCGCACTACGCGCCAGGGTATTGGATTCCTTACACGAAGGGCACCCGGGGGTGGTCAGGATGAAAGCACTGGCTAGGAGCTACCTCTCGGGTTGGACAAGGAAGTTGAGGATCGGGTCAAGGCCTGTTACACATGCCAGAGATCCAGGCCAGAAATGCCACACGCACCAGTACACCGGTGGGAGGCCACACACATGCCATGGTCCCGCATTCACATTGACTATGTGGGGCCATTCCAGGGCCAACTATTTTTAGTAGTGGTGGACAGTCACTCCAAGTGGTTAGAGGTAGTTCCTGTCCCCAACATGACCTCGGGGAGGACAATCCAGGTGCTCAGAGCTCTCTTTGCCACACACGGCCTCCCTGACGTAATTGTGTCTGATAATGGGCCTCAGTTTACCGCTGCTGATTTCCAGGCGTTCTTGAAGGCGAACTGGATTAGGCATGCCACCTCCGCGCCTTTCCATCCATCAACCAACGGGCAGGCCAAACGAATGGTAAGGATGACCAAAAATGCACTCTAGCGCATCATCAGCAGGGACTGGCATCACAGACTGGCGAAATTCTTACTAGCCCAACACACAACACCATGTGTGGCTACCAGGAAGAGCCAGCAGAACTGTGATGGGGACGGCGCCTCATCACAAAGCTGGACCGCCTACACCCAGACCGGGTAGCAGCCGAGACCGGAAGGCCAGCATCACCATCATCACCATCACCACCATCATCACTATCATCACCATTGCCATCATCACCCACACACAGCGTTCTCAACCTGGGGGACCTGGTCTGGGCAAGGAACTACGGGGCTGGACATCCATGGCTTCCGGGGACAGTGGTTGAGAAAACAGGAACCCTCTCATACATTGTGGGGCTGGAGGGGGACAGATACATAAGGCGACACATCGATCAGCTCAGAGGAAGGGTCCCTGAGCACATCACACACGTCCCTGAGCGCATCACACACGTCCCTGAACTCAACGCACACACCCAACAGGAGGACCACACTCCAAGAGAGGTCAACCCAGCCAAGGACGTCACAGAGCAGGGACCAGAGGAGGAGGACTTCCTGATTCCGGCTCCTTGCAGCCCTGCACAAAGGCCTCAAGAACCCACGGTCTAAACCCAGGGCCCTACCACACCCAGACGATCCACCCGACCACACAGGACACCTGCCTACCTTTCGGACTATGTGTGCAAGTGACCCACACACAGGACATCGTTGTTTTTTTATATATAGTCATAGTTATAGTAGTTGCAAGTTGTTGTTGTTATGTGGTTCTTCTCTAAGGGGGGAGGGGTGTTATGTATGCAGGCACCTGCATAGCAACAGCCACCAGGGGGCGTTGACCTGGACGGTTTTCGGCGGGAAACCTAGTTCGGCGGGAAACCTAGGGCCAACCTCATTGGCTGCACGCTTACCTGGCCGGGTATTTAAGGAGGCCAGGTAACCCTCACTCCTCAGTTCACTTCCCCCTTCCAATAAAGAGCTGAACTCACACACCGGCTGGCGTCTCTTCCTTGCGTTGGACCCACTACACAATAGTAGTAAATTAGATTTAGTGCATGAAAAGAACAAATGAAAGCAATTAAAAGTGGAAATAAGTAAGATCAAACTAAAAAAAGGACTTTTTTAAAAAAAAGAAAGAAAAGGAATTCTAATTTATCATGGAAATGAGAAAGCTTTTATGAAAATGTTTGCAACTCCCCACCCCAAAAAATATATGTTTGAACTCCTTTTATTTTCAATATGCAAGAATATTTTTTTTAAATAGAATGCCAGTGGGTAAAGGTCTTTTGCCATGTTGGTAGATTGCTCAAAATCAGATGAAACTTGAGTATACATGCGTATAAAAGCTATTTTTAGAGAAGAACTGAGGTACATATAGGATAATCTTGTGATGCCTTCACTTTCCTTTCCTCTAATGTCCTTGCATAATTCTAGCTTTTCCTCTTCACAGCAGCACTGCTGAATGCTAATGAGATAAAAGGCCATATAAAGTTAAGAACTAATGAGCAAATATTGTCCAATTCTTCCTGGCTATTCTTGATTAGCATCATTATCTGCTAGTGATACCCTTTCCTGCTTCCCTAATTTTAATGAATGACTACAGTAAGAGCTACTGAATATTTATCACTTTGGCAGCATACTAAAATCACAACATAAATATTCTGAATATTCCTGATTAATCTTTCTGCCAAACTCCAAATTACTGGGGAGAGCGGAAAGGCTGATTGGATGTCCTAAACTACATGATTGACAATGGTAACATACCTATGAAAATAGTGGTATACTATAAAACATCATTAGGGATGTTCTAATATAATGATGATGGCAGATTGCAGTGGAGATCACCAAAGAAAAGAAGGCAATTTTTTAAAAAACTGGGGAAGCAAGGTAGATTCCATAGGTTTAAAGACTGCAAGAAGTTTTCTGCTTTTTTCAAGAAAACTAAAATTATGTTACTCAGAACTAGCAGATGGTTCCAACCAGCAGGCTAAGTGTATATTAGTTTCTGACACTGGGAGAAAATTGATATGCATAATTTCATTTTCAAAGGGGTAAATCTAACACAAAGTTCTTTCTGATCTACTAAGGCATTTGAAGCTGATATCAAAACAATATTCATTTGTTACCCTAAGGCAGTAAAGCAATTGCATTCTCAGAAGGTTTGTTGATTATGGCCAATTGTTGATTGAAATTTGGGGAAAAGGTAGGATTCAACTGAGAAGCTGCAGCTTATCCCTGAAGCTGGCTGAACAAACTTCTTTTGCTCACCCAGCTGGGTTGAAACAACTTATTTTTGACAGGTGCATAGAATATCATTAGTTCATTTCATTTTTGCTGTCAAGCTGAGAACATTGGCTTTGTGTCTGAGCTGTTTACATTTCATGACAATTTTGCTGTGCTAAATTAAAGCCATACTAGTGATGAACAGAGCAGCATTGGAAATGATCTTTATTTTCTGAAGTTTCTTGTGAGCCTAATAATATTGTTCTCTCTCCTAGCAAGCAACTACAGTAAATGTGATCCAAGATATAATTTGATTAACAGGCACCTGAATCCTAAATGTGATGTTTTACGTATCTCTTTTAAATCATATCTGAGAGTCCTATTTTGCTATTCTTGTTGATATAAATGTGCCATATTACTTCTATTGGAGAAAAAGTTGAGACTTCCATTTTATATATAAGCACTTAACCATCTCCACTATATTTATTGTCAGTATGTTCCTGCAAAGTACAACACTGTGTTCCCATAACCATCCCAGACAGGTCCAGGCATAACTCCAAGGATTTATATGGAGACTTTGCCGTAATGATTATATCCTCTTTTCCAGTAACTATGTATTTGACCCTGCTTTGGCACATTGATAAGGATTTTGTCATCGTTTGTGCTTTGCAGTTAGTCCTGGGGTAGGGATAAGACTTCCTGCAAATAATTTCCTCCTTTTCCAATTCTGCATTCTTGTAGGTAATTGAAGAAAAAGCATATTTTGTATCCTCTCTGTACATTCTCTATCATCTTTATATCCATCTTCCATACAATCATTCCTTCCCCATTGATGACATAGGAAATAGAAATAGAACGTCAAATAGAACATTCCAAGCCATAGCTATAGAGATTCTTCTCCCTAACAAATTTATATGCAGCTTCATCTTCTGGAGTCTTAGGCTTTTATTTCACATCCTGCAAAGACTAAATGAAGTGTTTCTCAAATTTCAAAGACATCAGGAGATGGAAGTTTTAGCCATATGTGAGAAGGCTGCAGTTGGTCATCTTAACGTAGATATTCACAGAAATGGCTAACAGAATAATCCTATGCCTCAATACAAATAAGAAAAATCTTGAAGGAATATATTTTACAACCTGCTATAGTTGTACCCTCAAGAAGAGCTGTTATCTAGCTATCTATTTATGGTTTTAAAATTAATCTTGTTAAGTAAATACAATTCAGATTTACTCAAATCATATCTCTCAGAGTTAAACAGAATTCTTATCCCAGCTCAATTAACTCATGAAATATTCAGATTCTGGATTCCCCTGAACTAGATGAAAATTGCAGTTAGTCAATAATACTGTTATTTTATGCTTCAGTCAAAAAGAGACAAGTCTACATTATAGAACTAATATTGGACTCTACAATTTCTTTTCATTTTTCTGAAAATTGTCTTCCCTTGCCAAAGAATCCCACTTTTTCTTCCTCAATTTCAAATTGCCTTTGAATTGCTTTCAAACTTTTTTCATGGTATTTTTTTTTTGGCTTATATAAGGCTGATAGAACTTGTTTATTTATTTAGTGCATGGCAATGTTATATTAGCCAGGAGACTACAATGCTAATGCAAAGTAATGGTTTGGCTGCCTAAGACTGACACTGTTTGATTCATGCTTGCACGCTTCCCAGGGTAAGCCACAGGGGGAAACTAGTATCACAATCAGCACCAGCAGGATACTAACCATCTGCACAAAGCTGCAGCTCATTCCCCCCCTCCCCCACTGAATTGCTTTCAAACTGCTAGGTGGCCATAAGATGAGGCAAGTGATAGGATTTCATGCTACCGTGCAATGCTAGGATTCAAACTGCTGGAGCAAAGACCATCTTCAGAATCATAAGCTACTGAGCCTCTGGTTGATTGAAGATGCTGCTAGTGTCTTTTTCTGTTATTCTGAGCATCTACAGAAGGAACAAGAGGAGAACAAGTGATCACACACATCATGGCATTATCATGCAAAAGATGTAAATTATGTTATTAGTCATATTTGTCTAATTGGATCATCAGGGCCTCTATTGGATACTCCTCATAAATGTAATACTCTATCTCTCTGTTGCCCATCTATCTGTGTGGTTTCTAAATCACAATAGAGAAATTGCCTTTATAATGTCATCCCAGTTCTCAAACTATTTTTATTTATTTCACAATGCATTGGGGGAAAGTCCATGACTGAAACTACAAAAAGAAGAATTGTAGTTTAACAATTCTGACTTTCATACATTGCAAGATAATATCCATTACTGCAATGTTTTCTCTCCCATTAAATTTAAATATTAATAAGCTCTCTCACTAACTGGAAATTAAGTCTGTTGTGCCTTACAATTTGTTTAAAGGGGGGAAAACTGCCACTATTACCAAACTGCTGTTTTAAAAATTATTTCTTAGCTGTTTCAGGATTGTTAAGTTCATTCACTTGTGCCATCTTTCCTTCTTCTGTTTTATAAAGTATAACTCCAAATGTCTTGCAGTATTTTTAAAAAGATGAATAAATTTATAAACTATGGAAAGTGGGGGGCTTGATTGCTGGAGATTGAATTCATTAAGCTTTAATGTTAACAATGCTCTTAATTCTAATTACCCATTCATAAAGTTTATTGTCTTGGCAGAAAATCCAGGTCCCCTTCACTGCTGGTTCATCAAATTAATTTACTGTTTCAGAAGGAAAGAAATGCAACAAAATGTAACAAACCTAATTCTAAAAGACTTGAAACCAAAGACAATATCAGTGGGAAATTAACAATGCCCTATTGCTCCATTTCAGAAATAGTGTATAGAAAGATTAATCTATTTATTAATCAAATATACGTATTAAAACCTGTGTGGAGAATGCAGAGATTTGTGCAGAATAAAGATGTATTAAATTTGACATTCAATATACATGTACAACAGAGCTTAAAAATCACAATGCTAGCCTGAGTTCTCTCATCTTTATAATGTTTAATATAAAAGATAATCCCCAGGTTTTATTACATTCATAGACCTTCACAGGGGTAGGAGAAGCAAGTGATAAAATGTGCATCACTTGCTTCACAGTCAAATCCTATGACTTCTGCCCAGGATAGAAGTCAGGAGGGAAGTATGAAAAATAGTAGAATTTGCATTCTGTCAAAATCACATAAACATCATTTTTTCCCATCATGTGGTTAGCTGCAGATAGCTATGATAATGGTCTTGCTTGCCTAAGTATGCCAGTAGCAACAAATGTGTAGAGTTGGATAAACATACAGTATTACTATGTCATGTCAGTTCCTTATAAATCCCTTCCTATTGATAAATCTCTGCCAATAAAAGTTACAAATATACCCCTATAAATGAAAATCACAGTATTAGATCTTGTTCAAAGTTGCTATAGTCAGTTAATTCCTATTAAAATAATTGAGACATCAGTAAGTCAGTAAGGTTGAATTTTCAGATAAATTTCTGTATGAAAATGTGATTATTTTTGGATCTAATTTAGGTAGTCCTCAACATATGGCCATTTGTTCCGCAACTGCTTGAACCAAGAAATATACAATCTATACTTGGAAGTTATGGCCACTGCAATGTGATGACAATGAGTGATGAGTTCTTGGAAATCTGCCTATTTCACACATCATATCACACTAGATCCCAGAGGTTTTGAGCCTTCTTCCTATCCTGCCATGCCTTACTCCATTTATCTCTTCTAAAGATTGATTTTCCAAAAGAGCATCCAGCCAATGCAATGCACAGCATTCCTACAGAAGTCATCTCTTGCCCCCATGCCAGAAGCAGACACAATTCTCGCAATCTCTCACAAGGACACAATTTTTCAAATTGCACGATTTGAAACATCACAAGAATGGTGGCCCTTTCCATGATGGTGTGAAGAGGCCCCTGAAGGAAAACCTCATTTTGCAAAGATCGGACAGGTGATCTTTAGAAAAGATAGGTGGAGCAAGACATAAAAGGATGGGGAAGAAGTCCAAGGTTATAGAACCAGTCAGGGGGAAACCAAGACCTGTGGGAACCAGTGGGGCAGGAAGTTGCCTCAGGGGGTGGGGAAACCCTAGGAGTCCTGACATAGGCCATGTGTGAGTTGGGGAAGTACCAAAGTGCAGGCCTCCCTCACTCCCTAAGGTTCCACTTAATGACTGGTCACTTAACAACAGAGAGGAATGGGATTGTTGTGATCACTGACTCAACACTTTAATTCCAGGCTCAGTTATGATCAGTTTCCCCAAGAAAACTGCAGTTGAGTGCCTGAATGACTACAGACCTGTTGCATTAACGTCTGTACTCATGAAATGCTTCAAAAGATTGGTTCTCCAACATCTCAGGACATGCCTCCCACTGGATTTTGATAAACATCAATTTGCCTATAGGGGAAATAGGTCGACAGACGATGCCATAGCTACTGCTTTACACTCTGTAGCAAGTCATCTTGAGAAACCTGGAAGTTATATCAGGATGCTTTTTGTTGATTATAGCTCAGCTTTCAACACCATTTTGCCGAGCATTCTCATCGAGAAGCTGACTGACTTGAAATTCTCCCCCGCCATCTGCGATTGGATTCAAGACTTTCTTAGGGACTGGTTACAAACAGTGAGGGTCAGGTCTGCTTTGTCCACCCCTCTGAAGCTTTGCACCAGCTCGCCATAGGGCTGCGTGCTTAGCCCCTACTTGTACTCTTTGTACACATATGACTGTGTATCATCTGACCCATCCACTGCGATATTTAAGTTCGCAGATGATACAACCGTGGTTGGTCTTATTACAGGTGGGGATGAGACAGCATACAGGGCGGAGGTACAAAAACTATCCATATGGTGTTGTAACAACAACTTGCACCTGAACATCGGCAAGATGAAAGAGATGGTGTTAGACTTCCGGAGGAAAAAGGAGAAACCTACCCCACTTTACATTGGGGAGCACTGGGTGGAGAGAGTTACCTCCTTTAAATTTCTGGGAGTCTACCTCTGCGAAGATCTGACCTGGAAAGTTATTACAACCCAGGTGGCTAGAAAGGCCCAACAGCGACTTCACTTTCTCAGGGTCTTGTGGAAGAACAGGGTAGAACAATGGCTAATGACCCTCTTTTACCGGTCTACTATAGAGAGCGTCCTCTCGTATGGTATTGTGGTTTGGTATGCTGGTCTGACAGCCACAGATAGGAAAGTATTACAAAGGGTGGTGAGCACAGCACAAGACATTGTGGGCTGTTCCCTGACACCACTGGATGACATCGCCAGGGCTCGCTGCCTTGGAAGAGTGAGGAAAATTCTCAGGGATGACTCACACCCTGGACGGTATCTCTTTACTCTCCTACCATCGGGTAGGAGATATAGGAGTATAGCCAGCCGCACCAACAGGCTGAAAAACAGCTTTTATCCATGGGTTGTTAGGCTTTTGAACGGGAAATAATTTTTTATAAACTTTATGCAGAATTGACTTGCGAGGCAGGTGTGTTGTGCAATTAGTTCACATGGTGTAATAAGATGGAGGGTTTGTTGTCACTGTGAGTTGGGGGGTGGGGGCACAAAGGGAGGCTCAGCCAATCTCAATGTACACATGGTTGTACTTTGACAATAAAGGTTCATTCATTCATTCATAAGTTGAAAACTACCTATATTGTGCTTTCCATTGTAAAGTTATAGTAGAGTCCCTATTCATTCCATTGATGATCAGAATAAAAGCCAGTGCATGTATTTTAAATGTTATTAATTGAAAAATATCAAAGAGTTTGTGACTGGTTCCAATCACAAGATGAACTTTAGGCTTTAGAAAATTTCAAGGGAGAAATAATTTGTGCTTACTTTCCCCCCTGAATTAATTTTACATAATTCATCTGTATTGGTGTATATATCTACCTTCAGTTAGTGTTCAACGTTTCCTTGTAAATTTCATTCTTTCTACTTGTTTTTGCTATAAATTGCTAGGCCTTTAATTTCCCAGAATATGTTCTGCCCTACCTTATGTCATACTGACAGTTTAATTAGCTATTAATTCTGAAAGTGAATTAGTATCCAATGGGATGTGAATAGGGGTTGTAGTTGATCTCTGCATGTATGTGATTGGATAATTGCCCAATATCTGCACTTGAAAGAATGATGATTACCTTGCTGTAATCTGCAGGTCTCTGAAAACCTTATGGCTAGGTTAATATTGAAAAGTCTAATTCTGTGAGCAGATAATTGATAATAGATCATTTCTTCAAACTTCCTGTTGATTTCCCCACTGAGTTTCTTTCTGAGAAGCTGGCAGGAAGCTTTGAAAACTTTCCTTCCCTCCTTCCCTCCCTCCCTCCCTCCTTCCTTCCCTCCCTCCTTTCTTCCTTCCTTCCTTCCCTCCCTCCTTCCTTCCTTCCTTCCTTCCCTCCCTCCTTCCTTCCCTCCCTCCCTCCCTCCCTCTCTCCCTTCCTTCCTTCCTTCGATTTAACAATCCTGATTTGAATTCCATCATTGTGAAGTATACTGATTTTCGGTTCTATTCTGTCTTGAGTATCCATGAAGTAAATTTGGCTTTTTGGTTGAGGTCTAGCATTAAATGTCCAATGTAATAATGGATTTGCCCTTGAATAATTATCATAGATCCATGTCTTGTTGTAAGAACTGCTTTGGCAACAAATGGTGTTATTTGGAAAAGGCAGTTGTCCTTCTTGAACTCATTTGCAATAGGTTTGCCTTTGCTATATAAATTGAGTTCCTTGGGTAGAGGCTGTCTATCCTGACTTTTCTTCATACAGCAGAAATTAGAAATTTTCCCAGAGAAAGGAATGTACAACAATGAGAGCAGACTTTGGCCATAGCACCAACATCAGCAGAAATATTATATTGTATAAGCTATGCATCTTGCCTTGCCCTTTCTCTAATGAGGTCTTGTTGGAGATGGGTATTGTCATGTTGAGAATAGAGTCAGTTTTAAGCTTGATTGAAAACCAAAGCAGATGGAGGCTTTCATTTATAGCCCTTGTCACTCTACCCTGACATGTTTTTGCTGTTTTGGTGGTAGTTTATTAGAGTAGAATTGGTTGCTTTAAAACAAACAAACAAAAAAAGAACCAATTGTATAGAAACATTTTCATACATCATAATTACTGGCAGGCAGTAGACTGTGTAATTAATGTTAGGTAAAGAAGAATGTTTTGAATACAATCAATAGTGATTTTCCTTGGTAGTCTTTTTTGCTGTGGAGCAAAGGTCTGACCTTTTAAATGTAATAGAAAAAAATTCAAATGTGCTTGCTTGCTCTCATTTTCTTGTGGGCTTATAGATTTTATTCATGCTTTTTATTAGCTGTACTAATAACTGCATTTTAATTGTTAGTTTTATATAGCTGTGTCCTGTTCCTTTTTTAAATTATATGTCCTGGTTTTACTGAAAAGAAAAAAAAAGCTGATATCTTTATGAAAGAAAACAAAATAACTGAAAGATAGCACAAAAGAGATAGGTGGTTGAGTCCATTGTGAAGAAGAGTCTGTAACTCAGTCCTATGAATCCTCACTTAACAGTAATGCTCATGGCATTCAGTAGGAAGCTCTTTTCAGTCTGCTGAATTCCAACCAAGGTTATAAACCATTTGTGTCATTTCTCAGCTATGAAATGCACTATTGCTATTTTCCCACAATTATTTTTCCCTTTCACCAAAAATTATTATGCACAAAATTATTAATAATGAATACGTAATAAAATACAGAAGAATGTTACATAACATAAACATCATGATTTAATTATATGACAGCACCGTGTAAAATCACAAATATGAAATTTTAAAAGTAACAATTGAATGAAATTATTAGACCTGGATTAGTCTCACCCTATATGAAGAGGCTATAACAGATGACATACGAGTTGTTCATCGAATAAGAGCAAGAAGCGACCATACGTGCTGTCAATCGTGCACTTTTATGATTGTCCCTTTTTGTTATCTTGACAATAGGAAAAAATTAAGCAATTGGAAACAAGAATGGTCTGGGAATACCTAGATGTGATTTTATTAAAATAAATAAATAAATCAAATGCTTTGGAATTTGCACAGTTGTGGCAATCTTCTATTCATTAAAGCAGCCAAACACTTTTTTCAGGTTTCTGTGATATCCCGAAAAATGTGGCTATTTTTAAATACCACTACAATTTATTCTTTATCCTTCAATCCTAGTGAGTTGTCTGAACAGAATTATTGGGAAAAAACATTGTGACACATTCAATGGGTATGTCAAATTGCATCATCCTTCGCTGCTAAATCAATTACTGAATATAATCAGCAATGAATCAAATTCTGAAGTATATATGCAAGCTCATAATATTCTAATTTGTGTCATATTTTGTCTACATTTGGTTAGTGAAGTGCTTCTTGAACTTGAAGTAGTATAAGATTATTTGCAGAAGTCAGATTGTGTATTAGCTCATTCTTGGTTCCTTATTAACATTTTGATTGCAAGATCTGTACCATAAAACTTCAACAAAATAATTATTGAAAAAAGTTTAATGAAAAATAAAATTCCATCAAAATGCAACTTGGATAAAAGAAAATTAGCTATATGTTACCAGATTTCAATAGTATTTTACATATTGCACAGCAGAAAATATGTTTCCCAAAGTTTCCTATTTATACTCACACAGTCATAAGGGAAATTTATATGCAATTCCCATGTTTTACATGGAGCTATTGTATTTACTCCAAAGTGCTAATAATTTTTATTTCAAAGAAATATCCGCCAATTGCAAAAAAATTATTGATTTAAGAACATTTATATGGCTGCCCAACTCATTCTTAATGACTCTGGATATTTACAAAGATAAAAGCCCAATATAAAAAATATGAAAATCAATAACCTCATAGACAGACATACACACAGCGGCAATATCAACCGATCGATCTATATAAGACACCTAATGGCTCCATCCCAATCTGGGTTTCCCAGGTTCAAGTCTTCAGGGCCTTATGAAAGAGTGTCATAGTGGGGGCCAATCTTATGTCCATGGAGAATGATGTTCCATAGGGAAGAAGCCACATGGAGAAGGCCTGCTAGATGTACCTCATTAGGAGAGGATACCCATAGCATTCCTGCCTTCCTAGTCTGGTGGGTCAGGTAAATGTGATTGGGAAATGATGGTCCTTCAAATAACCTGGTCCCAAGCCAGATAGGGCTTTAAAGGTGCCACTTTTAATTGGACCAGGCAGAAAATTGATAGCAATTGCAGCTCCTACAGGACATATCTGCACATCTAGATGTGCACAAAACCAATCAGGATGGGTGTGAGTGACTGTGAGCAGGGATTAGATGGTGGATTGGGTTGAAGCAGGAGGTGGTGGGGGGAGTAGGAAAAGAGAAGTTGGTTACGAGGTAGATTACGGATCTCTATCCTATTTTGTCCTCTTCTTGGGGATGACTTATTGCCAGCTCTATCTCTTCGCTGTAAAGGTCTTGCTTTACAGTTACTTTTTACCTATTTGCCTGTGTCCATTCTTGCCACACCTTCTGGTATAATGAAATCTGTTGAGTACACAGTTACAGTGGGTTTAAGAGAATCTGAACATATCTTGTAAAGCATAGTTTAGCTTTTAGCAACTGAATGTCTTCATCTTAACAACAAGAAATAATGGCTGTTTTATGTCCAGTCACTGAAGCACTGCATCAGTTTTCCACGGTTAGTCATTGTTTCTTTCTTAGTGTTCTGAGTTCTGAGCAAAAACCATCATTTTCTCAGTTTTGCTACTTTGCATCTCTTTACTAATAACATGTGGAAATGTATTTAATTTTATCCTTGGTAAAGATGTGCCAAATACATTTAACCATGCTGCTGTGAAATCAAGACAACTATAACCTAACAAGTCCGGATCTACCAAGTTGGGGAAATAATGGATCATATTTATAGGGATACTGTTCGAACATGCATATTATAGAAAGAAGTTAACTGTATGCATTTTTTTCTATTTAAATCAGTTGGAGCCTTTAAATATCTGATCATGTCAACCTCATTATGATAACACAGTTAAGTAACTGTACCAGCCAGATCTTTCAGCCCAGCCAACCCCATCTCCTAATAGCATTGGGGAGGAAATGTTAAATAGGCCACCTCAAGCTTCAGAATGAAATAGATAAATCTGATGAATAAATAGATAACTGCCTAGTTTTCTTGGCATGGTAACCCAGATGTTTTAGACATTATACTTCAATTAATGTTCAGCAGAAGCAGTAAAAGTAAACAGAAAATAACTATATAATCAATAGATGTAAATTGCAAAAATTTCAACCCAGGATAATGGTAGAAAATTTATCATTATATTGTAACTTTGTTCCTCTGATAGATGCCAACTTATCAGACCAACATCTGATTATATTCCTCATTAACAATTTTTTCTGTGTTTTCATGGAAAAGTAATTCCAGCGATTTGGTATATGACTGTCATGTCTATAAATTATATATATAGGAGTCAACGGTCTTCTAAGATATTTTATGTGTTGTGTTTTCCATTATACAACATGACATAGAAAATCAAAATTACTCACATTTCTGAATGGAGTTGCCCACATCAAGTATGTATTATTTTTCATTATGGACAATGACAGTTGCATAGCTCCCAATGCTAGAAAAAGTATTTGTTTTTGTTTTTTTTATTAAAGAGTTTTACAAAAACAAAATTTTACAATATATCCCCAAATCCCCCCACCCCAAACCCGCCCACTTCCCCCCCCCACTTCCCAGAGCTAAATACAGGATTATAGTTATAATAATCATATTCTAAATAAAAATTATTCATAATATACAATTAACCAAATTCATAATGTGCTTTAACTCCCCTTTAATATAACTACTGTACATACAAAGTACCAATAACAATATCCCACTAAAATCTACTCATAAGCTAAATGGAACTTTTTAGTCCCATATTTGTTCTGAATATAATCTATCCATCTCCTCCAAACTGAAATATATCTTTCCTGTGAATGATCTTTCAAGTAAGCAGAAATCTTAGACATTTCTGCAAGATTCGAAACTTTAAGCACCCATTCTTCTATAGTAGGCAAACTATCCTTCTTCCAATATTGTCCCACCAGTAACCGTGCTGCTGTTATCATATTCAACATCAAATTAGTTTCTTTAACATCACAATCTACAACAATACCCAATAAAAACAATTGCGGAGAAAACTTTATCTTTCTCTTAAAAATCTTTTGAATGTTCCACCAAATTTTAATCCAAAAAGCTTTTATATTTCTACAAGTCCACCACATATGAAAATAGGTGGCTTCTAAACTACCACATCTCCAACATTTAGACTGTAAATTAGGATACATGTTAGACAACTTCTTGGGATCCAGATGCCATCTATAAAACATTTTATAAAAATTTTCTCTTAAGTTTTGAGCCTGAGTAAATTTAACATTTCTGACCCAAATTATCTCCCAAGTGTCCAACGAAATTGGTTCCTGAATATTTTGTGCCCACTTTATCATACAATCTTTAACTAATTCCGTTTCCGAATCCAATTCAATTAAAGCATTATATATCCTCTTTATATGTGCACAATTTAAATCTCTAAGAAAAAGTATTTGTTGTGTCATTCCAGGGACATGAAAGTGATTAGCATTCTTTTTGAAGACCCCAGCAATAGTTTTTAAACATCTACTCAAAAGTAACTGCCTCTGAGTTCTCTATAAGGTAAGTATATATAACATGATAGCAATGAATAGCTCATGAGCTGTATGAGATTCTTAGTTACAAAAAGTATTGTCCAAGGACTGTGCTTTCTTTTTCCAACTATCAGTTGATTCAATGGCCAGTGAGGATTAGAATTACTGGGCAAGATGGGCACACGCGCACACATGCACACGCACACACACACAAACATCATGGGCTTTTCATAGCAGGTAAAGATTCATTATTTCATCTTTCTAATAACTCTCAGATCAGACGAAGTGGCTAGGATATTAGTATATTCTCCTCTGACAATTGATATATTCACATGCAGGGGATGTACGGATGTATGAGTGAACCTTATTTCCACTCCACAATCAATGTGGTTGTCAGATTCAAAATATTTTCCCCTTTGGAATGTATACAGTGTAACAATTCCAAAGTTTTCCAGGCACAATTGGCAACTAGGAATACATTGCTACATTGCTACGATATTACATTAAAATGGTTCTCTCCTGTTATGCAGAACTTATTTCCTAATTATTATGAATGATATATCATGCATTTGTAATGCTGCTGGCTATAGCAACTGTAACAGTAGTTCATATCTTCAGAATACTACAATAGCACACATCCAATAGAATGAAACATAAATAGCTGCACAGCCTCTGGCCCAGGCATCATCCATATTTACTGGTTAAAGAAACTAACAACACTGCATGAAAATGTAGCAGTACAGTTGCTAGCAGTAGGCTCCCACTCAGACTGGTTAACATAAAGGACAGAAGTGATCATGAAAGATTCTCAAAAGGGAATAGCACAATCCAACAGCTCACCAATAATCTGCCTCCCTACAATATGGAAAGTCCTATCAGGCACCATATCCACCAAGCTATAGGAGCAACATGGCCAGTACATGAGGATAGCTCAAAAGAGAGGGAACAACACCAAAGGATCAAGCCAACAGTTTTCATAGATATAGCAGTCATGCAAAATTCAAGTAAGTGAATTGAAGTAATACTTAGCCCTGTTTTTTACCCATGCTCTCAACATGGGAAGTTCTGAAATGAAGAAGGGATGTAAAGTACTAGATACAGAGTACAGCATGGGCCACTTCTGCCTTTCTCTTCCCTCAAGCCTTTACATGGTCTAGCTTTAGACCCTAGAGATCATAACTGCTATGAAAAAAGAATGTCACAATTTTGGATGCATACCTTTTCAAAGTAGTTTATACTCATGATAGCTTTAACAATCAAGTGAATTGGGTTACATGTGGCATGATAGTGATGATGATATGATGATGATGATGATAAGGTGAGGGCTTGTTTTAGTCTGCCTTATTTTAATATTTTAGTCTTTGTTCATTCATTCAAGTGATTTCTAATGATATGTGGCTTTTATCTTTGCTTTATTCCATCACTGTAACCTCTTATCACCCCTTCATGGATTACTGTCTTGCCGTGGCATAACTCAATGAAGCTATGAGCTATGCCATGCAAGGCCACCCAAGATGGACAGGTCATAGCAGAGTTTTCTGACAAAATGTGATTCATTCGAGAAGGCAATGGCAACCCACTCTAGTAACTTTGCCATGAAAACCCCATGGACTGTACCAAAAGGCAAAAATATATGATGTTGGAAGATGAGCCCGTCAGGTCAGAAGGGGTCCAATATGCTACTGGGGAAGAGCAGAGGGCTAGTAGCGAAGCGACTGGGCCAAACTGGGCCAAAGCCAAAAGTAAGCTCAGCTGTGGATGCATCTGGTCGTGAAAGGAAAGTCTGATGCTGCAAAGATCTATTCTCCATAGGAACCTGGAATGTAAGAGCCATGGATCAAGGCAAGCTGGACGTGGTCAAACAAGAGATGACAAGACTGAACATCAACATCTTAGGAATCAGCCAACTAAAATGGACAGGAATGGGTGAATTTAATTCAGATAACCATCAGGTATACTACTGCGGGCAAGAATCCCTCAGAAGAAATGGAGTAGCCTTCTCTACATGGGGCTGCCCTTGAGGACCACTCGGAGGCTTCAGCTGGTGCAGAATGCGGCCGCGCGGGTTGTGATGGGGGTTTCCCGATACTCCCATGTAACACCTCTACTCCGCGAGCTGCATTGGCTCCTGGTTGCCCTCCGGGTGAGATTCAAGGTGCTGGTGATGACCTATAAAGCCCTAAATGGCTTGGGTCCAGGATATCTGAGGGAACACCTGCTGCCGGCATCAAGCTCCCTTTGTCCAGTGCGCTCCCGCAGGGAGGGTCTTCTCAGGGTGCCACCGGTAAGAGATTGCCGGCGGATGACACCCAGGGATAGGGCCTTCTCAGTGGGTACGCCTGCCCTTTGGAACCAGCTGCCAGTGGAGCTTAGGACTGCCCCCAACTTCCGTTCATTCCGCCGGGACCTGAAGACCTGGCTCTTCGAGCTCTCTGACCCAGGCTGAGAATTTTAATTTTAATTTTAATTTTAACTGGGGTTTTATTTGTTCAGGGACGGATGTAATTTTCTTAATTGTTTTTAACTTTTGTATTTTTTGTTTTAATCACCCTGTAAACCGCCCTGAGTCCTTTGGGAAAGGGCGGTATATAAATGTAATAAAATAAATAAATAAATAAATAAATAAATAAATAAATAAATAAATAAATAAATAAATAGTAGCTTGGATTTGGGGACGGAAATGCCTTCTGGCCATTGTACGGTGTTTGTAGGGGGGATGTCTTTGCCCCCCCCTCCCCGGAATGGCGGTAATGGCCGGCGGCCTAAAGATCGGCCGGGGCTTGGCCCTTCTCCTTATGCTGGCTGGCAGACATTACTGTGGCCCGAAGATTGGCCAGGATTATGCTTTAATGCCTGGTTGGGGGCTAGTGCTTCCCATTAATATTCCGGATTAGACCTGGGACTGGACCGTGGTGGGAGGACGGTCTTGGATTGTTTATCAACCGCCCCACTGGTGTGAGAGACCAGTTGGGGTAGGTTTACCCTGGGATTCCTCACTTTGTCCATCACAGGCTAGATGCCTCAGCCATAGTGAGAGGACGGTTGGGGTTTCTTTTTCTGAGTTCCACCCAGGTGAGAGCTCAGTTGGACTAATTGGACTGTGATACATCTACCGGACTTTATGCTATTAATACCATCGATCCACCCATTATTAACATCAGCCCTATGCAGACATTTTTCATTATTGTATGGTTCCCTTGCACTACTCTGGAGCCAAATTGTATGCCCTCAGGGGTTTTTCTCCCTCCTGGGTTCGACCTGCCGCCCTTCCTGCACTCCCCTTAATGATGGGCCCAATTGTTGGGACCCCGAGAGGTGGTTGGGCTTAGATAGGGGCCTCGAGTGGAGACGTATTAAGAGGCCTCTAATTCACTTTTTAGCCGGTTATTTTAATAGGTTAGGGAGGGTGAGGGAGGGAAGGGAATTATTAACCGGCACTCAGTGTGGCCCGGTTTGGGGTCCCGGCGGGACGAGGTTTGGGTCAGAGGTGGCTGGTTCTGGATCTGTGGGGTTGGGGCTTCAAATCCCCATGACGATAGGGAATGGCAGCAGGTGTGTGCACAGAGGGCTGTATCGACATCTGGGATCGCGCCCCTGCTGCTTGCGAGCGGTGATGCGCTCCAACCCTCCGGTTAGCACCCTTTTGCCCGGGGGTGAGGGTGATCAGGCCCCTGAGCTCAGGCTGGTTTACCTTAATGCCAGATCCATTGTTAATAAGGCTCCCCTCGTTCGTGACTTGATCGAGGAGGAACATGCGGATCTGGCATGCATTACAAAAACCTGGTTGGGCTCAGAGGGAGGGGTCCCTCTGATCGAGTTATACCCCCCAGGTTTCTGTGTGCTACACCAGCCACGGGCTCAGGGTAGGGGCGGTGGGGTGGCGGTGGTTATCAGGGAGACTTTATGTCCGCAGGAGACCACCATTGTCCAGATTGGCAGGAGTGAGTCCCTCCTCCTGAGATGTGGTTCTCGGGTTCAGATGAGCTTGTTGCTTACATACCTGGTGCCCAGCTGTGTGGCAACAGCTCTGCCCGAGCTGCTCGACACCCTCTCAGGGTTTTGCGGTGGAGTTCCCCAGGCTCATAGTGCTGGGTGACTTCAACCTGCCTTCCCTGGGAGGGTCATCAGAGTTAGCCTGGGAGTTCATGGCTTCCATGACGGCCATGGACCTGACCCAGGTAATTCAAGGCCCGACTCATGTGGGGGGTCACACTCTCGACCTGGTGTTCCTATCTGGACAGTACTTGGATGATTTGGGAGGGGGTTTACCGGTCGTTACTCCCCTGTCATGGTCCAACCATCATCTCCTGTGGCTGGTCTTCCATTATGTCACCCCCTGCCGCTAGGCGGCAGAACCAACTAGATGGTTCTGCCCCAGGCGCCTAATGGACCCTGAATGGTTCCAGATGGTGCTTGGGTCTATACCTATGGCCCTCACTCACAGCCCAGTTGATGCCTTGGTCGATGCCTGTGAAAAGGCGGCCACTGAGGCACTCAACTGTGTCGTACCCTTGTGACCTCTGACCCAGCGCAGATCCCGCTGGGCTCCATGGTTTTCTGTGGAGCTCTGGGAGATGAAGCATCAGAGACGGGGTCTAGAGAGCGGTTGGAGGTCCAGCCATTCTGAATCTGACCGATTGCAGCTAAGAACCTTTATAAGGTCTTATCTTGCTGCGATGAGGACAGCAAGGGCTAATTACTTCGCTGTCCTCATCGCGTCCGCAGATAATCACCCAGCCGCCCTGTTTAGGGTGACTCGCTCCCTTCTTAATCAGGAGGTGAGGGAGGACGGGCCAAGGAGTTTAGTCACCATCTGACAGACAAAATCGCTCAGATCCAGGCCAGCTTGGACTCTGACTGGGCAGAGTCTGACGCAGAGGAATCGGACGGTCTGAGTTCAATCCTGTTTCCCCTGATGATGTGGACAGGATCATGGGGAAGCTGAGCTCCACCACCTGTTTGTTGGATCTGTGCCCCTCCTGGCTGGTTTATGCGGCCCGGGAGGGGACACGAGGCTGGTTCCAGGCAGTAATAACTGCTTCTTTGAAGGAGGGTGTCTTCCCCACCACCTTGAAGGAGGCGGTGGTGAGACCCCTCCTCAAAAAGCCTGCCCTGGACCCAGCTGTTTTAAATAACTATCGTCCATTCTCCAACCTTCGCTTTCTGGCAAAGGTTGTTGAGAGCGTGGTGGCATATCAGCTTCCTTGCTTCTGTTTTTATATTTCAGAATCTATCCGCCTGAAATGTCTGTTCTTCCAGTCATCCAAAGGTCACCAGATCTTATTGGTTGAACTTGATGCTTAAAGTGCCTACTAAAGACACCGTCAGCTATTTTATTTATCTCCATCTTTCCTGTTTTCTTACTAGCATCAACCCTTTGGTCCTGCGCATCTGGTATAGGTTCATTTCTGTCAAAGAAACTAATCTTTTTATTTCTGTCAAAGAAACTAATCAGTCTCTTGCGGTTGGGAGCATACGCTCTTCTCTTTGGTGAATTATTCATTCTCTAGTCAGATTTTCAGCCTAATCTTATCAATGAGTACACCTTAATCCTTTCTGATTAATTTAAAATCCTAAACAGTTTTACAATGTCTATAGGAAAAAAAATCTAGTTTATTTATTTTATTTTATTGCCTTATAATTTAAGAAGCATTCACTTTTCTCCAAATACTGCCACCAAGCATTATATGAGAAGCTTTGTACAATGTTAAGTTTTTCAATCAAACATTATAAAAGTAATCAGGAATATGACTTTTCAGAGAACACATCTTCAGAAGATTAGATTGAAGCAGTTGGCTTACTGGTAGGATTTGACATGCATGAAGATCTCTTATAAATATAATCTTGCATGACTTGATTTCCTTTGTTACCCATATGTCTATTTTTCTCTTGTTGATTTATTATTTTTCATTTGTTATATTAAAATCTGACCTTGGACATTTTCCCCATTCTAGTATCCTCTATCATGATATAAATGATTAAAAGAAAGAATAAGAGGGAGGAGTTGCTGCGATGGTTAGATTCTTCTGTTAATCTGTTTTGACAGATTTTAAAGTCTTTCTATAAATAATACTTGTACACAGATGCAAAAACAATGAAAATCTGAAAGCAAAAAAAAAAAATCTACCAAGACATTTTAATAGTAAATAAACAAATTCATGACCAGCTATGGCTTTTCATGGTTTCTAGATGATACGGATATGAATTACTTCAAGCACTAGAGATCAAAATAATACTTTTCCATGAGTATACAAAGAATAGGAACATGATAGAACATGATGTTCTAATGCTACTTAGTAGTAAATAAACAAATCCATGACAAACTTGAATTTTCCATGGTTTCTATATGTATATTTCCTCCAGTACAGGGGCCATAATCTGATTGACTTCCCCCAAGGTGGTGTGCTAAGTGATGGACGATTCCATTTCTCCCACCAACAAAAAGCTGATTATGCCACCTAGGCTGGTTATTTAGCAACTTATCTTCCTAGATTTGAATGGGAGCACTAGGAATCAGGATGATTCTTGTACAATCGTGTACCCTTCAGAGAAGAGAGATCTTGATGACCACAAGGAGCAATCTTGATGACCTCTTGTAGGAGCAATCGGGATGGGGGTGGGGGGGTTGAGTCTTTTATCATTATTTTCCATCACACACACCTGGGTTTTAATTGCACTTTTTAAAGCTTTTCTTACTTTTTGGTTTACACTTTGATCAACTGGTTGAATGTGGATCTATCTATAACCTTTTTCTGGACTTTTATAACCTTTTTTTTCCTCACAATTTGACAACTTTAAACCACTTTCGCTGTAAGGAAGTCAGCGCCGAGAGAACTCACTCTCCAGAGTCCCAAAGGTGCTTTTTCTTTGTTTTTTTTGTTGAAAACATTTTGCTTCTCAACCAAAAAGCATCCTCAGTTCTTCAGGGGGGGGAAAGGTGCCTTTTGAAAAAGCACATTTGGGACAACTGTGCCTTGGAGACAATCTCCATAGAAACTGTCCAAAATGAAAGCTATTTGACTGATTTACATCTATACTGGATTTTACTATAAGAATTTTGTTTTTATTGATTTTATTTAATTATTAATCAATTAACTCATATTTTTTTTAAAAAAATCATTTTTTATTTTGGGAATTTTACCTTTACTTGTCTCATACTTTTGGACATTTTGTTATGGTATATCTGCTTCTCTTGCCTCAAAAGGAACAAGAACTGTTTGCCTTCACTACAAAAAGAGATAAAGCTTTCAGGGAAGCTTTTGAAAATGCTCTTTTATCTTACAAATTTTATTTAAAAACTTTAATAAAAAAAACTTGATGGGCCAGCAGTGGTTTCGAATCAATCCCATGATGATACTCAGAGGCAGAGAATAATAATTGGATTAGATTCAGTCTAATGGACTGGAAGCTGGTTCAATACTGGCAGATGTGAAGAAAAAAGAACCTGGTCTGAGTGTGGCAGTCTTGATGAAAAAAACTGAGAAGGGCATGAATGCAAGAAACTCAAGAGAGGATGAAATTGATGAGTGATGGACTGGATTGATTTGGGGGAATGGATTTATTATGTTTAATCAAACAACAATTGACATGAGTTGCTGTGTTTTTGTCTACAGAGACTTTCTGAACAATGGGTGTTGCAGAGATATTTCAGCAGAGGTTTATGGTTCAGGGGAATCAGATGAAATTATTGGGAAAGTACCCAATTATATAAAAAAAGTTGTATTATTAAGAAATAAATGAGGGTTTTTCATCTTGGACCATCCAGAGATAATCATGTGATAGATAAGAAGCTGTTGTAGACTTTCTATGAGTTAATTACAATAATAGATTGTTAACAGAGGGTTTGAAGTTTAACTTTGTTGCTGGGTTGCCTGTTAACTAACTTTTATCTATATATATAATAAAGGTAAAGGTAAAGGTTCCCCCGCACATGCGTGCTAGTCGTTTCCGACTCTAGGGGCCGGTGCTCATCTCCGTTTCAATGCTGAAGAGCCAGTGCTTGTCCGAGGACGTCTTCGTGGTCATGTGGCCGGCATGACTAGATGCCAAAGGCGCACGGAACGCTGTTACCTTCCCACTGTAGTGGTCCCTATTTTTCTACTTGCATTTTTACATACTTTCGAACTGCTAGGTTGGCAGAAGCTGGGACGAGTAACAGGCGCTCACTCTGTTACGTGGCACTCGGGATTTGACCCGCCAAACTGCCGACCTTCTGATCAACAAGCTCAGCGTCCTAACCCACTGAGCCACCACGTCCCTATATATATAATAGATGGATGTATAACAGGTCAACCTGATCACAAATATATGTAGAAGTTTATATATTTTGTGCCTGATTAAGAAGGGGAGGAATTATTATTGTAATGTATTTATCAGTATTCAGTTATGAGGGATAATTATGTTTGTTTGTGTGTGTGTGTGTGTCTGTCTGTCTGTCTGTCTCTGTGTGTGTGTGTGTCTCTGTGTGTTATTTTGCCTTTTTAGTGCACTTTTTTTTTCTTTTTTAAAAAAGTTTTTGTCTAATTGTGTTTTGTTTTTGTAAATTTTCCTTTTTCTTTTTGGAGTTTGCATTTTAACTTTCTGAATAAAATAAAATATAAAAAAAGTTATATGATTGTTCAAAAATGTACTACTGCTATTTCGTAATAAATAAGCTAATACATAACAAGTTTGAACTTTCCGTAGTTTCTATATGGAGGTACATTACCTCCACTACTAGAGACCATAATAATACTTTTTCATAGATGCATGAAAAACAATAATATGATTTGCTGAAACCTGTACTAATACTAGTTAGTAGTAACTAAACAAATTCATAACAAGCTTGATTTCTCGTGGTTTCTATATGGATATATATTACCTCCAATACCAGAGGTCATACTAACTATTGGAAACCCAAACAGGGAGATGTTCTGCCTCATCCTATGTGCTTCCTTCAATTATATGATTAGCTAATATGGCGCTGAAATGCTTTATCATGTCTTCAGGCTGTAATATTTATCAGTAAATATACTTTTTAAAAAGATGATGAATTTGATGTAAATCTATCTCTAGTTCGAGATGTAAAATATCACATCTCTTTTGAGATCCTAATTGTTTTCATTAAATAAAACCAAAGCCAAAATCCTATATTAGTTATCCTATAGCATTAGCTTCAATGAACTCAGTAGAACTTAAATTTGGATAAACATATAGAGGACAGCACTGCCAATCAAGACTAATTTGAACCTAATTCATCTGTCTTCTCTTTTGTTGTTGTTGATGATGATATTGTTTGTTTTCCTTTCCATTTCAAGCATGCTCATTATTAACTACTGAACTGCAAAGTATTATATTTTAAAAAATGATTCAAGACTTGTTTGGATATACAGAAAATAGCTTTTTAAACAGATTAATATATTGTATTCAGCTATAATTTCTGAAATCATGAAATTGAATGTATCCTGCCTTAGCTTAGATTCCACTGAAATAAAAAGGATTTAAATTTAATAGGATTATTGAACAGAATGGGTCAATAATATGAATGTATATTGTCATCAGAAATAACTCTCACTGGGATCAGTAGGCCTTATTACAGGGAAGACAGATTATACTAGTTCTCAAGCTAGATATAGATATAGATATAAAATAATGCATTTTATTAAATTGCAATCCTGATATTTCATATGGCTGGGAAATAATCATTTTGCAACATATTGCTTCCTCTGCTTCCTCACACAAAACCACTTCCTCCCCGTTTAGCATTCTGAAGCTTTTAGCTTAACAATATGGTGAGCTGGATTTTTATTCATAAAAAGGCATTACTGGGTTTTCATTTTCCAGGCAATACTAATGTTATGAAGGTGGGCATGTATTTAGAAGGGGTATGTTCTGGTATTTTAGGTGTCATCTTTCAAAAAATATTAAAATTAAGATTAAAATTAAACAGGAAAATGAATCTGAAGCAACAGCTAGAGTTAACCAAAGCAAGCACAACAAACAAAAAACAAAGCATATCTGAAGCTTAGAGAAATATTAGCAAAAAGTTTCCTTTACAAACTGTATACCTTTTTAAGGG
Organism: Vipera berus; assembly: GCF_964194415.1. Lineage (NCBI taxonomy): Eukaryota > Metazoa > Chordata > Lepidosauria > Squamata > Viperidae > Vipera > Vipera berus. Next base: position 76,259,153 of record NC_138205.1, on the reverse strand, counting down.
AGATGGATGGTTCAGAAATGCAATAAATAATAAAATAAATGCCCCTCTTCTGATATTAACTAGATTGTCAAACAAAAAACAAAAACCGGGATCATAAGATAACATTAACCATTTTTTTCTTGTACTATAAACCTTTTCACATATTTCCACATGAACAGAAGGTGGAGCTATTCCCACACACACTGTGTGTAGTTTCTTCTCTGGTGGCCCAACAATGAAGTTTATAAGGTGTGGATTGTAGTGATTTGAGTCCCCCAGGTCATCTAGCAAATTCCAGAGTGATTATGGATATTCCTGAAGAAAATTTAATTGTATAGTTCTTAAAACATAACATCTTAAGTACCTGTAGGAAGAAAAGTCGTCATCATGGTTCCTCCAAGCGGGGAATAAACATGGCAACTGCTTTGGGAAGAAGGTTCTAGTTTATTGCAGAGGAAAGCCAGACAGAAAGATGGATCCAACAGAAAAAGAAGGACTGAGCACATGTGGGTAGTGGTTTTTATACCCCCCTGGACTCTTTTGTCTGGAGTTATTTCCTGTTTCAAGCTTTGTATTTCCTTTGTCATGTATTCTGTCCTGAGCCTAGGTGTGCCCCTCTAGGATTCTTGCTGGTTGTATGTCCTATTATGTCCCCTGCTTCCCTGGGGCTGTGGCTGATGTTGACTCTAGAGATCTTTCTTCCTAATCCCAGTTTCCTGACAAGATTATCACCTCTGCATTCCTGCTGACTTGGTTTGTGCTTGGGACAGAGACACTTGGGGGCAGGGTTGGTTTCTGCTTTTAAAATCCTTTAGGGAAATATATTCTGCCCTTTTAATATTTCCTTCTCTGGGGAGCTGACTTCCCACATACCTATAAATAGAGAAACTGCTATATTAGATTAAAGCACACCTACTTCTAAATGAAGTGTCCTTCAGTGAAAGAAAAATAGTGTTTGGTTTCCATGGGTTAGACTGCAACTCACAAAATCAGAAGAATCAGATATTCTTATATTTATATTATATTTTTATATTTATTAAATTTTTATACCGCCCTTCTCCCGAAGGACTCAGGGCGGTGTACAGGGCAATAAATATTAAAAATGAAGTACAAAAGTTAAAAAACAATTAAATATTATGCCCGATATATACAGTAATTAAAAGCCATGTTAAAACCCCAACCCCTAACCCATCAAACCAGCCTGGATTGCTCAAATAAATAAGTTTTTAGATCCCGCCGGAAGGAGCGAAGGTCGGGGGCCATCCGGAACTCGACCGGCAAGCGGTTCCACAGGTCTGGCGCGCCCACAGAGAACGCCCTCCTTTTTATCCCTTGTTCTATTCCATGTTAGACCTTTGTTGTTTTGTAATCCAACTCTGCCCTGAGAAAGAATCCTCATGCTATCTCTCTCTATAAGCAATGCTTACAGGAGTCAGAATTTACAAGTGCTGTGCCACCAGGCCCCAAACCTGTAGTCAATCCCAAAAGATACTATAGTCAATGGTATCTAAAGCCATTTAGAGGTCAAGAAGAGCAAGAAATGATGCACTATCCTCATCTGGCTCTCACCAGGAATCGACAAGTGCAACCAATGCTGTCTCCATTTCTTAACCAGGCTTGAAACCTGCAAAGGGTCCAGATAATTAATTCATCCTGGACCTTTTCAAGCTACCATGCAACCACATTTTCCATCACATTCCTTAGAAAGGGTAGGTGAGAAATTTGATGAAAGCTATCTAGGTGGTGGGATCTAAGTATAATTTTTGAAAAGGGGGCAAACCAGGACCTTCTTAAAAGGTCCTGGGAATATCCCATCTTCCAAGGATATGCTTATCTCTGTCTGAATTCAACTAGAGGGCACTGTCCTGGAGGATTTCACCATCACTGAGGACCTTATCCACTTCATTAGTCAAACAGAATAAAACTGTTTCCAGATAACTGGGTAAGACTGTTCCCCAGGCATCTCTAATGGACTCTAACTGTTCTCCAAGGTGAACAGATCTGAGTGACTTTATCAGATGTTCTACGAATTTTTAAACATGGTTCTGTAGATGTTGATGCAGAACCTCCTACCCTAGAGGGGACTGGGTGACCTTGAACAGGACTACCAGGCAACTCACTGCATATACAATAAGAGCAAAGTTATAATACTGTTTTGTTACTCAGAATGAGAGTGAGACAGGCTTTAACCATCTTCTATCATGCCATGTTTTCCTCCAGCAGCACTCTAGGTATCTCTTGATCCTTTGCAATGTCCTCAACTTCTCTGTGAACCAGATGTGGGTGCCAGGAGCAATGGGTCAAGAGAACCCATGTGGTCAAGATCATGTTCAAAGCCTTGGCTGCCCTCTAATCTGAGATTATGGGCAGACCTTCTGTGGGGACGTGCAGCACAGCCCCAAGATATCCCCAATTCCTTTGGAACCTGTTTGGCTCCACCAGTTGCCCAGAGCAGATTGTTTAAATGGGTCCTGCCTTCCTGTGGAGAATCTCAAGGACACAAGTACATGATCTGACCATGACAGAAAGAATAAAGATAGGTCCCCAACATTTCATGTTGCCAGTGCTCCAACAAGAAAATCTTACCTGGAGCTGTTCCAAGTCAGGCTGTGAATGATCTGAGATAAGCCCATGGCTACCATATGGGCTATAAATTTCTGAGCTGCTTCCATGGCCAACCCCAGAAATGGTAGATTGAAGTCTCCCAGGATCATAAGTCTGAGGAACTCTACCACTAATCCCGAGACAACCTTCAATAAGTCAAGCCCAAAGATTACTGGCAACAGGTAGACTGGTAGAGTAGCAGCAGTGCCAGCTGATGCTGTAAGCCCAGCTTCAGAAACAGTGTCTTATAACCAGAAACTTTAGGAGCATGGCCCCTGAAGGCCAAACAGTATTTCTGGATGACAATTGATATCCCCTTTCCCCTGCCCTGAAGTCTTAACTGGTACAAAACTTTGAACCTGGCTGGGCACATCTCCAGAAAAATGATTCCCACTTCCAGAGTCAGCTAAGTCTCAGTAATGTATGCCAGGTTGGCTTACTTTTCCCCAAGAAAATCACACATGAGAGGAGCCTGGCATTCACTACCAGAGCTGAATACCAGAGCTGAATACCTTTGTGGGTCTTCTGTCTAGAAGGCTGGCATAAACCATCAATGTCTTCCCCTATAATACCCTTCCCTCTGGCTCCCCTCTAAAATATTCATGCCTGGCTGGAGTCCGAGATGGCGCTGCCTTGGGAGGAGAGGCGATAGACGGCCGAGCCTCTTGTTTTTCAGGCCTCCTGCGGCGATATTCTGCCGTTTCCAGCCCTGGAGAGGCTGGGAGAAGCGAAGGGGGCATCTTTGGAGGTGAGGTGTGATGCAATCACCTCGCTAGAAAAAGGAAAACACCCCGAGGATCTGGAGGCTTGAAAGAGGGCCGCAGTTTGGCAGCCCTGAAGCCAATGACTCGGCAGTTTGAGAAAAAGCAGGGAAGTGAGAAAGAGTGGAAGTGAGTTTAAAGACTTTCTGAGCGAGCGCACCGGCGGGGTGCTAAGTAGAAGTGAAAGGAGTGGCAGCCAGTTATCGGGGGTGGTTTTGGCAACAAATATTTTTCTTTTCTTCTTTTTTTTTCTTTTCTTTTTTTTTGTTACCCCTTTTGTTTTTTGCTGCCGTGAAGGCTGATTAGAGGCTTAAATGGACTTGTCTACGAATATGACATGATTGGTGGAAGCTTTCTCTTCCCTGAAAAAGTTAGTGTATTGCTTTGCGGACTTATAGAAACTGATGGATATTGATGTGACTCCTTTTTTTTTCTTCTACCTAAAGAGCGGAAGTGAAATTATTAGAAGGAAGTATGGGGTTTGTGATAAAGTTTCTGGGAAGGAGTCAACCTGTGGTGTACAGTAGTGTGGAGAAACCTCCTGGGACAAACTGAAATGTCTTTAACGACAACGTCAACTAAAACCTTAAGGAAGGCCCCTACCTTGACAGCAGCGGCCTCTCCGGTTACGATGCCACCAGGGGTTAGGAAGTCGATGGAGAACCTACCAGCGACAGAAAAATCTGCTACAATTCAAGGGATTTATACGATGCTACAAAACATGCAGGACATAATGGAGAGGAATTTTGACAGCTTGAAGGCCGAGTTGGGGGACATGAGAGAGGAGATGAAGGAAATTAAAGGAAAATTGGGTACAGTCCAGGTGACTCTGGATACGCATGAAGAGTGAATTAAAACAGTAGAAAAGGACTCTGAGAATATGGAGAAGCGGATGGAGAAATGGGAGCACAGGTGCATGCAAGCATCCAAGAAGCTGGAAGATTATATGGTGTACCTGGAGATGGAGAAAGCGTCCCTTTTTTTGCGCTTCCAAAATGTTATGGAAGACAGAGAAGAACAGCTGGAAGTAGTGGTAGGAGAAATGATTGCAGACCTGGTGGGGAAAGAGAAAAAAGAGGTTCGGTGCGATATTGATGAGGCTTTTCGAGTTTATACCAATTATGCCAGGCGATACAGCCTCCCTAGGGAAGTGCATGTTAGGTTTACCAAAAAGGCGCTTAGAGATGAAGTACTTCATATAGCTAGAGATCAACCAATTCAGTATAAAGGCCGTCCGGTTACAATTCTTAAGCAACTGCCAAGAAGGGTCCGAGAGCAACGTCAACGCTATCAATTTGTTACTTCGCAATTGAGGAAAAAAGGTGTGACATATAAATGGCTGCTTCCAGAGGGGCTCCTGGTGATGTGGGAAGACCGAAAGATAAAGATTGAGAGTCTACATGACGCACAAGATTTCTATAAAAATTTTTGTGGGACTAGTGATCAGGAGAGTGATGGAGAAGTGGAGAGTAGAAGTCAGAGGGAGAAGAGGAATCTGGTGGGAGCGGAGGGGGGAGGGGGGAGGGGGGTGGAGAGGGAAAGGGAGAAGAATATAAGAGGGTAACTAGACAGACTACCAAATCTAAGGCCCCACGTAAGTAAGGATATGTCAAGGGGTGAATTTTTTGACACTCAATGTTAATGGTCTCAATGCTCCTGTTAAGAGAAAAAATATCTTAACTAGATTAAGGAAATGTGGAGCTGATGTATTATGCCTTCAGGAAACTCATATTAAGAAAAGCCAAATTAATTTATTGAGTTACTCTAAACTAGGGAAATTATTTGTAGCATCTGCTGAGGAGAAAAAGAAAGGTGTAGCAATGTATGTTAAGGAGTACTTGTGTCCTAAAGAATTATGGGCAGACCCGGAGGGGAGAAGCCTGATGCTGGAGATAGAAATGGTGGGAAGCAAAGTGTTACTGGTAGGCATATATGCACCTAATAATAATCAGGGAGACTTTTTCCAGAAAATATATCGGAAAATATTAGATCTGGAGTATGAGCAGATGTGTCTCTTGGGGGACTAGATAGGGCTAAGTATTACAAAACAGGGAGGGTTGATTTGAAGAAGAAAAAAAGGAAAGATAGGAGGGTCTTACCCAAAGTATTTAGGGATATCTGTGAAGAATTTGCCTTAGGGATATATGGCGTGTGATTAACCCAGTCTCTCAACGTTATACCTACTACTCCCCCAGGCATAACTCATGGTCTAGGTTGGATATGGTATGGTTGTCGGATGGGCTGATACCTTATGCAAAGGATGCCATGATTTTGACGAACGAATGGGCAGACCACAACCCGGTGGCTATTACATTGATAAGGGGGAGTAGAGTGAGGAGTAGATGGATGATGAGCCTGGAGATCCTGAAGGATACGGTTTTTGTACAAAAAATTAAACAAGAGATGAGTCTGGTTTTTTTAGAAAATAGGACGGAAAGGATGCCCCTACGAATAGTTTGGGATACGGCTAAAGCTTATTTGAGAGGCTCGATAATAAAACAGATGGCAGTTAAACGTAGGAAGGAGGAGGAAAGTAGGAGGGAAATTGTTGAGCAACTTACTAAGGCAGAGAAGGCTCTCCAGCCAAACCCACAGAAAGTTTACGGGAAGGAGCAGGTGGATTTTTGGAGGCATAAACTCAACCTTGTGGACCAAGAGAAAATAGCACGTCAAATTAGGGTGGCAAGGCAGAACTATTTTGATATGCCAATAAACCAGGGAGATGGCTTAGCTATAGAATAAGGAAAGAGGAGGAAAGTAGAAGAATTGAGCAGTTAGAGGATAAGAGGGGGACACTGATAGGGGATAAAGAAGGGATAGAAAAGATAGCGATTGAGGAAGAAAAGGTTCCTGAGGAGAGGATTAAACAATACCTGACGGAGTCAGACCTTCCTAAGTTATTTCCTAATGAGAAAGAGGCCTTAGATCAGGAGATAACAATAGCAGAAATTGAAAAAGCGGTCAGACAACAGAAATGTCAGAAAACCCCAGGCACTGATGGAATTCCTGCAGAATTGTATAAGGTATTAGTGGAATCGTTGGGAAAACATATGAAAGATCTATTTAATGAAATTTTGGATGAGGCTATAGTCCCGCAAACTTGGTTGGAGGCAAATATTAGTTTGATTCCTAAGGATGACTTCCCTTCGAAGCATTTTAAAAATTATAGGCCAATATCCCTTCTTAATTCAGATTATAAAATATTTGCAACAATAATTGCAGATAGATTAAAAATTTACTTAAACCAATTCATACATACAGACCAGAATGGGTTCCTTCCCACTAGACAAATAAAAGATAATCTCAGAATTATATTAAATGTTCTGGAGTATTATGAAAGCCGACCAGATAAACAATTAGCTTTAATATTTATCGATGCTCTAAAAGCATTTGATAGGGTTAATTGGGATTTCCTGATGTGTCAGTTGGAACATATGGAGTTTGGGGCTAAATTCTGTAATATGGTTAAAGCAATCTATACTAAGCAGGAAGCAAGATTGTTGATAAATGGGAATTTAACTGACAAATTTGATATCTGTAAGGGCACTAGGCAGGGTTGTCCACTCTCCCCACTTTTATTTATCTTAACCTTAGAACCCCTACTGAGAATAATAAGGAAAGATGAGGAGATTACTGGGCTTCAGATAAGAGACCAAATTTATAAACTGCAGGCGTTTGCAGATGATATGGTCTTCGTTTTGGAAAACCCTCTGGAATCCAGCACGGCATTACTAAAAAGGATTGAGGAATTTGGAACGTGGCTGGTCTGAAAGTAAATAAAGATAAGACAAATATATTGACAAAAAATCTTTCAAATAGAAGTAAACAGATGTTAGACGACACTACAGGTTTTAAAATCGTGAAGAAGGTGAAATATTTAGGAATCTGGTTGACCGGAAGATGTTCAAGTATTAGGGAGGATAATTATTCTAAATTACTGATACAAACAAAAATGGACCTGGGAAAATGGGGTAGGATACAGTTGTCATTATTAGGAAGGGTAGCCACGGTGAAATCTTATGTTTTGCCGAAATGGAATTTTCTTTTTCAGACAGCACCAGTTAAACTTTCGCTGAAATTTTTAAAAGAGTTAGAGGGGGTAGTTTCTAGATTTGTTTGGCAGGGGAAACGGCCCAGGATTGGGAAAAAATGATGCAAGAAATTAAGGAAAGAGGGGGCCTTGGCCTACCGAACTGGGAACTTTACTATCAGGCTGCCCTCTTAGTTTGGGGCAAGGAATGGATAAGTCTAAGGAATAATCGATTGTTGAGTTTGGAAGGATTTGATTTGCTGCAGGGATGGCATGCAGCTCTTTGGCGGGAAGGTACTCCTCCAAGCAAACAGTTTGGAAGCCTTGACCCATCCGACCCTACTCAAGAAGGGAAGAAGACCAACTTATAAAGAACTTTTAGATAGCAGGGGAGAACTCAAAACACAACAAGATCTGGCTCAGCAAGGGTTTCAACTGGAGTGGTGGGCCTACCTGCAGATCCAGTCAAGGTATAAGAAGGATAAGGAAGGAAGGGGTATTTATCTGAATCTGCAGGAATTAGATAAGATTCTGCTGGGTCCGGAGAAAGGGATGATATCTAAGTGCTATAAATTGTTGCTAACTAGGGTAGTAGGGGAGGAGGTGGTAAAAGATGCGATGATTGCCTGGGGGAAGAATTTTGGTTATGCACTTCCACTTGAGAAATGGGAAGAGATTTGGTGGACTAATATGAGGCTGGTGGTTTCCACGTCATATAAGGAGAACATATACAAAATGCTTTATAGATGGCATCTCCCTCTGGCTAGACTTTCCAAAATGTTCCCCGGATTGTCGGCCGATTGTTGGAAGTGTGGTAAAGGGATTGGCACATACTATCACTTATGGTGGACATGTCCGGAAGTGGTTAGATATTGGATGAGGATCCAAAAATGGATAGAGGAAATCACAGGGTGTTTAGTTGATCTTAAACCAGAGACGTATCTGCTTGGCTCCAGGCCTGGAAATATTAAGAAGGAAATATGGTATTTGGTTTTACATATCTTAACGGCGGCAAGGATGGGGTATGCTCAATTTTGGAAGGCAAATCATACCCCTCTGGATGAAGTTATAATTAGGAGAATACTTGATTGTGCAGAAGCAGACACATTGACCAAGAAGTTGAAGGGTAAAGAAGAGACACCAGCATTTCTATCATGGAATAAATGGTATATTTGGATGGATAAAAGATTAAAGAAATGAAGGTGGCTTGGAGGTTGGTCAAAAATGAAGTGATATAGTCTTTGTTAATGAATAAGCTTTGGAGTTGAATGGTTATAAGAGACTTAATGAGTGGAATATAATTGTTAGTTTAGAAGTAGATATAATGTGAAATTTTTGAAATGGTTTTCAATTTTTTGATTTCTTCATTTTTTGTATATTGTAAATGTTTTTTTTGTCTTTGTTGGTGTATGGTGTGTTTTTAACATGAAATGTAAATAAAGATTCATTTATAAAAAAAAATATTCATGCCTGTCGCCACTTGAATATATTGTTCCACCCTAAATCTCCCATGATGATCATTCCCCCTCCATCCCTGATTTCTCTCCTCTAAGAGACAAGGACTCTGCCATCCTCTATCCAATCACATTCACACCAGCTCCTCTGATGGCATAGAAGTGGGAAGAGTGTCCATGTGGCAATTAAGCCTCAGGTCTCAGTGCAGCAGAAGCTTTCTTCACACAATCTTATACACAAAATCATCTCCCCCAGCAGTTGGTTTCTGTCACTAGCCAGCAGAGAGTGGGCACATCCACACATTCTGGATGGAGGGTGGCAACATCCAAAACACCATCCACACAAGCCCTCCCTGGCTCCCACCCGAAGAACAGGCTTCCAATCACCTCAGGACACCTACCCTTCTTCAATGCCAGCACCCCACTATTTCCATAACTTCCAGATAGTTAAAAATAGTTAAAACACAGGTAGGCTGGCAGGTAAGCAGCTATAAAGTCACTTTCGCTTCAGTCAGCCCCTCTTCCTCCCCCTGCCCCAGTAATTCAATCACAAATCACAAAACAACAATCCCATTAAAATTCTCAGAGTAATTGAAATACTCAAAGCAGTCTCACTGGAAACCATTATGTCTTGTTTCACCAATAGAACATCAAGTTTTACTCCAGTCTCAAAGAAAAGACTCTTGAAACAGATTGAAGAAAGCTTTCTAAGTTTGGATATTTTGAGGTCAAAAGATATTGTGCATTCCACATTCTTAGGCCAACTGAAAAACTGTAAAATATTGCTCCAATTTCTTTCAGAATGATGACTGGAGATTGCTTCCCCCACCTACCTATATATACATTGAGGTATAACTGGATTTCAGCATATGCATCTTTACTTCGTGCAGAATAGCCTATGCATATAAATGAATCAGAGCAGCCTCTCTCCTACTCTTTTCTAAAAGGCCAGTGTTCAAGAGACTGGAGGCTACTCATCTTACTGCATGTTCAGAAGGATGTGTGGAGCTTCAAGCAGACAGAGCTAATGGGTTTTAAAAAGTAGCAGGAAAAGGAGAAACAAAGAATGTCATCAATGTTAGTCAACATTGCTAGAACAATGAATGTCAACAATGTTGAATGTAAGGGAGTTTTAGAAGTGATAACTTCTATTTATATACCTAATGGTAATAAGAACGTCTGTAAATATAATTTGGATACAGACAATAATCTGTATGTAGGTTCTGAATTAAACCATTTTCTGAATTTGCATGACATTCCAAACCATCAGAGTAATTAATCAAAATGAAAACGAACTGACTTTTGAATGAATATTATGTGAATTTGGTCATTTTTAACTGGCCTGGATGTGCATTTGCAGAATGAGTTGGACAACCATTTGCAGGTGAAAACATGCTTTGGTTTCTTTTTCTTTCTTTCAACAGGTAGCTACCTAAATAAAGTATAAATTAAATGAATGCAATATGTATTCAGCATATTGGATTCTTTAGAATAAAAGGCATTGCAGGTTTTCAGTCAAAGTTTCATTTCTGAGCATAAGCAGCTTTTGAGGCATTGATCTCTGAGAAACAAGGCAGATATAAATTGATCCCTCTCCTTGTTGTTCATTTTCAGGATTTGGTTGACAGATAGATAACTGAAAAAACACATTTAGGCCTTCCAAACACATCTGCTTCATGGACCATTGACTCAGAAAGCATTTGACTGGTGTTACCAGAATATTTGCAGATGATTTTGAGATTTCTTTTCTGCCAGTTTCATTACTGTTGTTTCTTGTCACTCCATTCATCTAGGGAGGCAAAGATGAACAGTCCTTGCTGTTTTGATGTATGTTGACTCATATACCAAGTCTTCATCCCTATAGATAGGGATTCAGGAAAATAATTCACATGCAGCTTCTATCCATAATACTGAGGCATATTTAGTAAAATATGCATTATTTTGCATAATTAATTAATTTGCTTAATTCAAAAGATTCCAAATGTTGAAATCCTAATCACCTATCCATCCTCTTCCCCATCATGGTAGTATCATGAACTACAATTCATTAAGAAAGTAATTTTTAAAAATTAGTAAAAATTGGAATAAAAAAAATGCTATCGGGAGAAAATTTAAATATAATTGCAGCACTTCTTAGGAGAAAACATGGTAATATATACAGTAGAAGAAAAAACTTGCAGCAGAGGTATTCTTCAAATTAAAACCGGTCATTTATGGAAGTTGTAATGGCTTGTAAAAGATAATTTACATTATGTAAAGCACTTTCTACCATCATAAAACAGTCCCCCTCCATGATCATATGATCATGATCTGTATGTTTTGCAAACCGTTTGCAGTTATGATTGGTTGCCATGTATCCATGATTATGTGATTGCTATTTGCAATTTTCTCTACCACTTTTCCCAGAAAGTCAATGGGAAGCTAGTAGGGAAGGTTGCAAGCTGCTGCGACCTGCCAAAAGACTTTTCCTGCCCTCCATGTGGGGGGGGAGAGGGGAGGGAGAAAATACATTGGACTGCAGAAGCAAAGTTCAGACCTTATGATGCCTCACTCTCTCCAACCCAGCATGCGAATTCCCTTGATAAACATCCACAGTTGAATGAAGTGGTCACATGGGCATCTCACTAAATGATTGTTTTACTCAACAACAGATATTCTGGCCTTAATTGTGGGTGTAAGTTCAGGATTACCTGCAGTCTGAAACTGTTGCAGACTCAAGGATTGATGGAAAAATGGGAGATCATAAATCTTCAGTCAAATAGATTTTCACATATTATTTTTTTTATTTTATTTTAATCCCATTTATATCCCGCCCTTCTCCGAAGACTCAGGGCGGCTTACAATTTAAGCACAAATCAATGTGCTTAGCAATAGCCTTCATTCTATGTATATGCCTGCTTATTAGGGCTTTGCCCCCCCCCAAGCGGCATTATTACAAAGTCAGCTTATTGCCCCCAACAATCTGGGTCCTCATTTTACCTACCTCAGAAGGATGGAAGGCTGAGTCCACCTTGAGCCTGGTGGGATGCGAACCTGCACTAATTGCAGGCAGCTGGTGTTACTTAAGGAGGCATTAGCCCACTGCTCCACCAAGGCTCAAATATGTATAATCAAATATTACTCAAATATGTATATTACTCAAATATGTATAATCCAATCTGAGATTACAATACATAGGGTCAGTGCTTTTTTTGTAAAAAAAAAAAAAAGGTGCTGGAACTCACACATGTCATACAACCCGCCTTCCCTACCCTACAAGGTTCCATCCCAAAAAGGTGCCGGAACTCCGTTCTGGGCGTTTTATGACAAAAAAAGGCACTGCAACGGGTGCTTATGTTGTAGCGGCCTTTATTATATTTTTCCGTTTTAGTTGCTATGAGTTGTCCAGAGTCATTAGATGGCATATAAATTCGATAAATAAACAAATAAGCCTAATACAATAAGCAGTAGTGGCAGGTATTCATATATCAGATCATCTCTAAAATATAAAAATATAATCAATTGATTGAATCATAAATTAATATGTAGATATATAAAAACTTTATATTATTTGTTTTAAACCAATGAACAATAGAATGAAAATATTTTATATTTACAACAAAATTTTAAAAGGGCATGCTTTTATAGTGGCTTCCATGTGGACAGAAATTTCAAGTATTAACTTTCTTCTGAATGATTTAAGACTTTTGTACATATTTTAAATAAATAAATAAATAAATAAATAAATAAATAAATAAATAAATAAATAAATAAATATTTGCATATATTTGATTACATAATGGGTGGATATTAGCAAGGGGTGAAAAGAAATGGACCTTGCACACTTCAAATTTTCATCAATCCTGTTTTATGATCCCAAAATAATTTCTAGTACCAACTGGAAGAGTATTCATTGTCCATTAGTTACACAACAATCTCATGGCTACTACAAGTTGAATTTGGAGGGTTATTAGAAATCTGAAATTTCCATAAATCCAGTTTATTTTTTTCTTATTTTCAGGTAAACTAAGAAAAAAGTTATTATAAAACATTACATTATATTATTTGTAAGAGTATTTTATTTGTATATGAAAAATATTTTTTTCCTAGTCTTTTTCTCTCCATATCCTTCTGTATAATATAAAATATGAGAAATTTGGCTCATTTCTTTGAATTTGGATCCAGAGCCCAATATGTTGTGGTTTAACCTCCTAAAATTCACTGTCTAAATTCTACCCTCCATTCTATGTCCTCTTTTTCTAGAGAGAAAGAAAAACTTTGAAATATATATTTCAACCCAACATCCAAATTCGCAGGTGAAACTTCTCAATAGGTCTCTTAAAAAAAATAAAAATTCACTACTTAGCAATTCCTTCTCTAGCACTTTGTTTGAGAGCATAAGTACTCCCCATCTGCAGAGCAGCAAGTAAGCAGTGCTGCTTGTACAATTGCAAGATTAGCTTTTATTATGTCTATAATAAGCGATTAGAATAATATCCTTGATAATAAGATGCATTGTTCTCCCCTGAAATAAAGTAGACAGATTATGTAAATTAATTGCTTGGAAAAAAATAATTTAACTTATAGTGAACAGAATTTTTTCTAACAGAAAAAAAGAAGACATAAACCAATAGAATGAAACCAGGAGGCCTTTGTTTTCTTATCTGTATTACACATGTATTATTTTTCTCCTCCAGTTTTGGAAAGTTTAGATATTCAAGTGAGAATTTGTCTTGATTGCTTATTTAGGGACTATGCTATGATAAAAAAAATAATAAGTTGCTTTATTGCCAAACATTTTTCACATTTGCTGAGAAATTACAGCATTACTCTCAAATGAGAATCTAGAACTATTCTCTCTCTCTCTCTCTCTCTCTCTCTCTCTCTCTCTCTCTCTCTCTCTCTCTCTCTCTCTCTCTCTCTCTCTCTCTCTCTCTCTCTCTCTCTCTCTCTCTCTCATTATATATATAGAATGGGAACTGATCAAATTTGCTGACAACACTAATATGGCAGCAATAGCCTATACCCCAGAAGAGAGGCTCAAGATCCAGATGGATCTCAACAGATGTGAACACTGGGCCTTATACAACAAAATGAAATTCAATTGTAAAAAAAAGTAAAGTCTTAAATTTAGGAAAGAAAAACCAAAGGTACAGGTACAGATTAGGTGAAATCTGAATCAATAGCAGTAACAGAGAGGAATCTTGGAATCCTAGTGGATAATTATTTAAATATGATCCAGCAGTGTGTGGCAGCAGCCAAAAAGAATCCAATGCAATCCTAGGCTGCATTAACAAAAGGATAGAATCACAATTATGTGATGTACTAAACTGCTTTACAAATGTTAGTAAGATCACACCTGAAATACTGCATCCAGTTTTGTTCACCACATTGTAAAGTAGGAAGTTGGAATAGAAGGTCCAAGGTCCCTTCCAACTCTGATATTCTATGTTCTAAAAATTAAAATTACGGTATTATTAAAAGACTAAGAGAGTATGTCAACAATCAATGGAACCACCTCATCAGATCACCCCTTGTAACTCTCAGATCTGTTAACACAGTAAGGCTTTGAAGGACTTCACAAGATTGGCAGAGATGGGGCTAGTGTCACCTTGAGGAGCAGAGGAAGTGGATGTTCCACAGGATTGAGCCAAGGGCAGAAAAGACCCATCTCCTCCTACAAAGACGTAACTCTTTCACAAATGGGACCCAAAATATAACTCTTCTGCCAGATCTGATGTGAAGGGTAGATGTAATCAAGACAAGACAATAACTCAAATTCCTAAAGGAGCACTGGATTAGTGATAAAAGTTTAGGTAGAATAGTATGTGCTAACCCATTAAATAGTATGTTTGAAATGTATGAGCCTTAGATCCTACTCTGATAGCCAGATGCTTAATTTAGTTACTGCATTATCATATGCTAAATTGATTTAATTTTAATCTTGGTTAGATTGTCTTGTTCTTACTATGGCATATGACCCAGGCTCTTTATTCTGACATACTGTACAACAGTATGGAGGAAGCATTGGTGGGATTCAGATATGTGAACAACCGGTTCTCTGTGTGGATGCCACTTCCAGAGGTCCATTGTGGACCTGGGTCACAAAAAAATAGCTCCCGGTTCTGCCGAAGTGGTGCGAACTGGCTGAATTCCACCACTGGGAGGAAGCTAATTCAGTTATGATGCTAAGTGTGTTGTATGTAAGTTGTTTGAATAAGAAAGAGAAGATGGAGGTTCTAGATCTATACTTATCTTCATTATTAATAAAATAGTGTTTTTAATCTCACAGAGAACATAGAATTTTGCTAATAGCATTCTTACATTAGCCTATATACCAGCTAATGTAATTTAGCTGTCCTTTTGTACTTTGACACATTATGAATGTGTCAATTACTTGGTTTGCTTCTACTAAAGTTGTCTTCTCTATCTTTATTTCTCTTAGACTTGCTTTTACACCACTAGTCCATGTAGTATCCCAGCCATGTTTTTTCTCCTATGCTTCAGTGTAGAAACATAATTAAAAGAATTTGTAGAATTTTGTCTATAATGCTGCTGAAAAATTCATGAAAGGAAGGGGCTTTGGCAGCCACTGAGCCAATATGCACCTTTTTGCAATAGCACACTAAAGAACTGCTAACATTGCTTTTGATAGTATTGCATAGAAATAGTCCATGAACACAATAAGAATTACTTCACTTGCAGTTAAAATAAAAAATAGCCCAAATGTGTAAGAGCACATATTGCTTTCTGTGGCATATGAATAATTAAAAGAAAATTCTTCTCCTTCCTCCAAATCCCTTAGCAGCATTTTCATGCAGCTACAAAAGTATTGCTGTCACCACTCCACTGCATGTTGATTTCTACAATTGGCTAATGAGAAAAAACAGAAAATAATGTTGGTCAACCAGTATTCTAAGCCTGTCTTCATTCCTCATTCACTACATGCACTTTATATGCAAAAAACAAAGAGCAAAAAATAAAGAATGTAGGTACCATCTGGTACATTACTACAAAAAAAAAAAAAAACCCTGGGAGGTTGGTTAAAATGAGATCTCCCATCAGTTGTAAAATGGTCACTTCATAGCTGTAGAAGATACACACACTGCAAAGTATCTGAACCAGAAGCTACTCGCCTTAGCTTGCAAAGACTGTAAGAAACCTATAGTGTCATTCAAACACACTAGTGTGGGCCTCATCACTAAGCAGATTAGATAAGTCTTTGCATATCAAAAGGACATAGCAAACAAATTAAATCTTTTAAATAGCTGAATGGCAATCTATGATTCAGAGTTCTAGGCTCTAGGAAAGAACAGGAATTTATGCCAAACAGGAGCAAGAACTCAAGATATTGTTGAATACATTTTTTTAACTTATTGATCATTATGAGATATATAGAGGTGCGGTGGCCCATTGGCTTAAAGACCCTGGAAATGGTCTTTGCTCTGGTGGTTTTACCCCTAGAACCTCATGGCAGAGTGAATTCCCCTCTCTTGCCTCACTTGCCAAACTAGCAAGTTCAAAAGCGTGCTTATGGTAATAGATAAATAGGTAGCATTTGGGGAATTGGGAAATGTGTGGGTTGGTCAGACCCTGTTATGCTGGATATGCCCAGATGTGACACCCAACTTCAAGGAGACACCAGTGGTGAACGAAGATCCTAGATGACACCACAGGACATGTGAGCTGCAGCATGTATAAGCCTGTCCTAGAGATGAAAGCCTAGGAAGGCTATTATGTATGTTACTCCTCCACCCAGGGTGAATGTTGGGTGGAAGGAGTGAATGAAGTGCTGACTAACTGCAGGCCAGTGACAGAGATCAGCTGTTGGGGAGGACACAGTGTATGCGGGGAGTCTTTGCTGACACCGAGAACCCAAGCTTAAGTGCTACCTAGATTCCTTCTTCCCCATCTGTGCCCTAGTAGAGCTTATACTAGGACAGTTAACCAGTATACAGTTGGCCCAAGGAAGGGCAGACCCTTGGGCCGTTACAGGAAGGAGGTAAGAATAGGAAAGATGGTTCACTTATGGAAACCTGCCAGAGGGCAGGCCATTACAGGGGAGTGATGTTGATACCTGCTTTCTGTGCTCACAACCAGCCCCTGGACAGCAGAGGTGAGAGGCCTGGGTATTCAGTGCTCATGGTAATACTAGATTGGTTAAAAAAACAACATCCACCAAGCAGTGGCAGATCCTTTGGCCCTTAGAGGAGAGAAGTTAGTGTGGGAGATGGATCACCTACGAAAATCTGCCAGAGGGCAGGAATTATAGGGGAAGATGCCCTGATGTTTGATATGGGCATTCTGTATTCACACCCAGAGACTGAACAGCAGATCCTTAGAAGTCTGGCTATTCAGCTGTCTATGGTGATGCTTTATACAAGCCTTCCCTTTATCTGTAATTTAATTGGGGAAGAGCATGAACTGGCATGCATTACCGAGACCTGGCTGACTCCAGAAGGGGTACTTCCCCTCTTGGAGATCTATTCAGCTGAGTTTAATGCTTGGCTGAAGTCATGGAAGATTAGAGAAAGGTGGCAACTCCTATCCAGGAGTGTCTTTTGCCCTTCAAGGCCCATTTCTCCAAGCATATTTGCTTGTGAAACTTCTTCTTGCAACAGCAATCATATCCCAGGTAAGATTTTCTTGTTGGAGCAGTGTCAATATGATCTGGTGAAGGATCTGACAGTAGCCTCTTTGTCATAGTCAGACCATGCCCCTGCTGTCCTTGAGATTCTCTTGTTTTATCCCTCTCTTCAAGGAGGTGGGCCTTATTTGAAGGGTTCACCCCTGTGATTTATGGACCCACATAGGTTCCAAAGTGGAGTGGGGGATATCCCAGCAGTTCTGCTGAATATGCCTGTTGGCTTCCAATAGAAAATAACCAACTCACAGGTACCCTAGTGGCAGATTGGGTTACCACTTGGCTATTTTGGAAAAAATTTTTCAAATGTAAGTAAGCCATTAGTTCTATTTCCTAAACACTATTCGATTATTATTAGTCCTTAGACATTGAGGAATGATAAGAGGAACCCTGAGAGTCATTGGAGCATACAGTTCCATATGGAACTTATTCTTGGGGTGAGTATCTGGGAGGGCTGTTATATATATCATCAGTGTATGTTGCTCTTCTACCCAGCATGAGACTTGAGTGGAGGAAAATAATGAATGTGCTGACTATCCGTAGTCCAGTGACAGGGACCAGAAGTGGGGGAAAGACATTGTGTATGGGGGGAGACTTTACTGACACTGAAAACCAAAGCTTAAGTGCTGCTGTGGTCTGCTATTCCCAATTTGTGCCCCAAGTGAGCTTGAACATGGTTGGTTGATCTGTATGTGATTGGTTCAGGGAATGGCAGACCCACTGACCCTTAATGGAGGGAGGTCAGGGTGAGAGATGATGGATCACCTATAGAAACTTGCCAGAAGGCAGGCAGTAACAGGGGAAGGTGCCCTGATGTTTGATACCAACCCTCTGTGTTCTTGCCCACCCCTTGGCAGCAGACCCTTAGAGGCCTGGGTATTCAGTTTCTTATGGTAATGCTAGATTGGTTAAAAACAACTCCCCCCATTTAATTGGGATGAGAAAGCTGACCTGGCATGCAATACTGAGACCTGGCTGATTCCACAAGGGGTGGATGTATCCAGATGAGTTTATTAATTTGCCTCACCTGAAATCTCAGAGGATTGGAGGATAGTAAATCATTCCAGAGTGCCTTTTGGCCTTCAAGGCCCATTGTCTCTGAGTGTTTGTTCTTGTGGTAGCAAGAGACCTCTTCTTGTGATAGCAGATAAGATTTTTTGTCACAGCCGTGTCAATATGATTTGATTGGAGATCTAACAGTAGCCTCTTTGTCATAATCAGACCATGATCTATGTCTGTAATGGCTTCCCCAGATACCATCTCAGAAGATGAGGAAGAGCCCTCTCCTGGGAGTTCAGGAAGGCATGGATGGGGATGTCAGCAGAACGTGGGAGGTTCCATGACAGGAGTGGATAGTCTGGAAGAGAAAATATCAGGAACATCAAAAGGCCAGTGAGTGAACAATTGCAAGAGAGGCTGGCTGGAAAGGAAAGAGGGGGGACACAGCTGCAGTTGGAAAATATGGATGACTGACCAGAAGCGGGGGCAGAGAATAGCTGCAGCCAGTCAGTGCAAAAGAGGAGAAATTGCCTCCCACACTGAATTCTAGGGTGTGTAGAGCTGAGCGAAGACAAGAGCATAGCAGTTTGCCCCTCCTAATGAGGTTCACCAATGAGTGCCTATTTTACTCAGCATTTGGAACTGAATATTATTGAAGAGCAGAGCCTCAGAGGTCTAGGACTTCAGCTGCTTATGGTGATACTATTTTGGTTAAAACCAAGACCCTCCTTATCTGTGATCTAATCAGGAAAGGGCAAGCTGACTTGACATGCATTACTGAGATCTGGCTGACTCCAGAAGGGGTACTCAACTTCAGCTGAGTTTAATGCTTAGCAACAGCTGAAATCCCAGGAGATTGGAGGAGGGTGGCAACTCCCATCCAGGAGTTTTCTTTTGGCCTTCAAGGCCCGTTCTCTCCAAGTATTTGCTTGTGAAACTTGTGACAACAGCTATGATTTTCTTGTCAGAGCAGTGTCAATGTGATCTGGAGGGGGAATCTAACAGTAGTCTCTTTGCCCTAGTCAGACTATGCCTCTGGTGTCCCTGAGATTCTCTCATTCTTTCTTCCCCCTCTACAGGGAGGTGGGCCTATTTGAATGCTCCACCCCCAGCCACTGATGGACTCACATGGATTTCAAAGTGAGATGGGGGATGTCCCAGGGATTCTGCTGCACACCCCTGTCAAATTCTAATAGAATAGAATTCTGTTATTTTCTAATAGAAAATACTGAACTGACTTGTGTCCTGAGAAATTTGTTAGCTTTGGACCATCCAAGTGTGAAGATTTCTTCTAGAATAGGAATCAACAAAGATCCAACTTCTGGTTTGCCGCATGGCTGCTATGGACATGCGGAAGATGATGTTGTGATTCAGGGTCAGCCTGTGGGTTCGGCAGTTGGGTCGGACGACTCAGAGGAGGAGGAGGGGGGGTGTTGAAGAGCTTGCTGAGGGGATTGGACAGCTTGATGAGAGCCCCCAGCCAGGCCCCTCTCATCTGGTCACGACGCAGACCCAGCTGTGTGAGCCTGACAGCGTGGATGAAGATGACCCACAGCTGGCCCTTTTCAAGGACGCCCGACGCAGGAGGCAGTCAATCAGGAGTAAACAGAGGAAGGCAATGGGGCTCCTCGGAAGGAGGCAGAGAGAAGCCACGCCCTGAACTGTATTTAAGGGGGAATGCGTGGGAGAGCTGGTTTGCTGAAGGCAACCGCTTGAAAAACTCCTGTTTCTTGGTTTGAGTCTTGTTCTATTTGGTTTTGTAGCAATAAATTTGGCAGGTGTAATTCCAGCCTCTTGCCTTCTTGTAAAAGGGGTTGTCCCTGCCTTTTCTGCAGGGCCGGTAGCAGGCTGGTACAGAACAGATGATTCTCATCTTCCCTGTCCAGTTTTGCATCACTGGGGAACCCTGAAAAGGGTCAAAAGTTGCCCCTAAAAGCGACCAGCTAGGAGGGGCCCTCGCTGGATTGCGGGAGAGCAACAACTCTCTCGTTAGAGCCAGAGAATCCCTCCGAACTGGCAGACAAAAGATTGTCCATAGAAATACGGCTCATCCCTAGGCTGCTAACAGCCGAAGTTGCATTTACCATCTAGCACTCTAAAGAAGCGTGGAAGAGACTGGGTGAGATCTGCCTCTTACATCCTAATTACTTACTTACCTGCATAAGCTGCTAAATTACTTTTCCCCCTGTGGTGAGGGAAGGGAAATTTTAGCCCTCCCTCAAGAAACAGCAGCGATTGACTACCCAGGAGAGTTTAAAACTCAGAAATCACTATACATAGTTATGAGAACAAAACAAGAAAGTAGTAGGTCAAGTTTCCCTGAAGTATATTTCCCTCAGAGTAATTTGGATGAATACTCGGGTAAAATTCAGGCAACAAAAGAAAAGGTGGTAAAAATTGATAGGCTCTCACTAGAATTTCATAAATAGATTTATCAGCTCAGTGTAGAAATCATAAAAATAAAAATAAATTATACAGTGGATTTTTTGGAGCATATAGACGTTCAATATGAAACTAATTTGGATGAGAGGGCCCACTCAGAATTATGGTGCAGGGAATTTCAGCTACATTTTCGAGCTTTCCTTGAAATGTCTGGAGACGACATAAGATCACGAATGTTTAAATCTTTGGTTCAGTTAATAGGCTGAGATCTAGAAAAACTTGAATCAGAACTTGACAAGATGTATAGAATAAACTACTGAGATCAAAAAAAAGTTCAGAGGGACATATTAGTCCACTTTGTAAGAACAAGAAAAAAAATACTTGTACTGAAAATTGACAATATGGACATAATGGTCTTGAAAGAAACCCTTGTCATAATTTTGAGGAAAAGGAAAGCTTATGCCTCCCTAACAAATATTTTGAAAAAGAGAATTATTTCATTTCATTGGGATGATTTGAAGGAATGTTTTTTAAAACATTCAGACTGAATTCTATAGAAAAAGATTGCTTGATTAAACATAAAATTAACTCTGGAACCAACACACACACAAAAAATGGATACTGATATTTTAATACAGAAGATTCTCAAAAATGAACATAAAAATCAATCCAGAAACTTTCCTTTTAGGTTTTTTGGACAAAGAGAAACAAAAGATCTGGAATTTTGTTGTATGTGCTGATAGCAGTGAAAATGCTCTATGTAAAAAACTGGAAAAATAGACCAGTTCCCACAAGGGAAGAATATCTGGAAAAACTGATGAGCTAGCAGAGATGGCCAAATTAATTGCTTTAATCAAAGAAAAGAATACATTTAATTTTGTTTCTACTTAGAAACCACTTCTAGATTTCTCAGACAAAAAACGAAATTTTGATTTTGGGTTTTGCTGACTGGAGAAATTTGTTATAGAAATGGCTAGTATACACTAAGCATGCAAAAGTAAAATGTTCATTCTACTGCAATGGAAAGAGTTGGAAGTGAATGCTTTTTTCCATTTTCCCCATTTGGTCTATACTACTCTCCACTGACTTCCTTCCTCTTCTATCTTTATTTTCACTTGTATTTATATTTTGATAATTTTAATATATGTGTGTGTGTGCGTGTGTGTGTATAAGGATCTAAACATTTGTGGCTTAATTTTGTCTTTTTTATTAATCTGCCATGGCCATTTGATTTTGAAAGCTGTAACCTGTGACTTAGAATTGTTTTTTGTAGCAGGCTGAAATCTTACAATGTTAACTACATCTGATAGGCCTATTTATAACTGCTGACCTTCAAAGTTTTTTTTTTTAAAAAAATGTTCTACTATTTGACCACAAGAGGGAACCAAAGGCTAAAGAATATGGGAAAGCCTCATTTGATGTGAACAACAGATTGAAACAGACTCAAAGGATTTAATTCAGCTAGATATGAGAAATATCTTGGAGGAATGCTGAGACAAAATAACTTTGTAGATAGTTTTAAAAGTATTATAAAGGAAGAACAAACCCTTTAAGTAATTGAAAGAAAGATAATCTAGAGATGCAACCAAGTGTAGAAAGTTATCAAACCACTGAGGTTTGATAAGTTATTGACAACACTACCATTTATCAGATCTGTATTCCTCCTGGCTAGGTGAAAGCTTCCATGATGGCAACCTTGAATGGGCAACCTCAACATATCACAGAAGAATGAGATGTTCCCAGCACCATTTAAGGAAACCTTGATCTGTCCCACTCCTTAGGAAACTATCATTGGACTCTACCTGCCTGAATAATTTTACTCTAAGTGATTGAGCTACAACTCCACATGATTCTGGATGAAATGGATTGTCCGAGTCCCTTTCAATTAGATTTCAGGGCCTGGTTATGGGACAGTAGCAACACTGATTTCTGCTCATAGATGATGTCTGACAGGGGCAGGATGTGCCCTCCTTGATCTTTCAATGGCTTTCGATGCCATTGATTATGATATCCTTTTGAGCCAGCTATGAGATTTGGCTGGCTGCCAGAGTTTAGCATTGGCTTTTCACCTCTCTCCAAGGCCAATCCCAACCCACTGTTTGTTAGGAGCAAGAGGTCCAGCCACAACAACTGCTTTGTGGTGTGATTTTCAACAGCTGCATCAAGGATCTGGATTATCTCATCCAACATCATGGAATATGAGGTATATAAGGTATTATCAGTATGCTTATGATACTCAGCTTTACATCTGTCTCCTGGGTGACTGTCGCTCTCCTGTTGCTGTCACTGCCCTTTTGTGGTTTCTGGAGGCTGTAGGGATCTGGATCAGGGGAACAGGCTCCAAGAGTTGATCTTGGTTAGGATCATACTATTCAAGACAGATCCTGTGCTTAAACTGGGTATTTGCCTAGATTCACAACTCCTGATTGAAGAGCAGGTCATAGTCATAGCTAAGACAGCTTTTGCACAACTTTGTGTTATGTATCAATTGTGTTTTTAGGACTGTGAGGCCCTACACTCAGTCACTCATGCCTTAAGTGTCCTGTACCTTGGATTGCAATGCATTCTACATGGGGTTACTCTTGAAGAGTATTCAGAAGCTACAATTGTACAAAATGCAGCAGCATAGCCAGTTCTAGAGACCCCTAGGGTAACACATATAACACCACTATTATGGGATCAACACTGGTTGGTGATTTGCTTCTGGGTCCAAATAATGGTGTTAGTCATCACATTTAAAGCCTTTAATGGCATGGGAAATAGTTATCAGACAAACTATCTCACCCCAATGGGATTGGCCTAGTCAATTCTCTGGCTGAAGGTGCTTCTTGTGAACCTTGTCAGCCAAGGAATTTAGTTAAGAGAGTTGAGAAGAGGCTTCTCTGCTGTGGCCTGTTTCCTCTAAAACATTCAGCACCAGAAGTGAGATCCACTGTTTTGAACTTCTGGAAGGGCCTTAAACTGGATCTTCTGGCTGCCTGGGGCCATGATGGCAGTGCTTTATGGTGAAGGTGGTTGGCTGAAAGATAAAAGATCACCCTTGCAGTCTTTTGTCCTCTTGAATGTTAATCTTTAATTGTGGTTAATTTCAATGTTTTTATATTTATGTTTTATAGCATTGTAAGCCACCCCAAGTAACTTTGACTAGTGAGATGAGCAGCATATAAATTTAATAAACTATAGATCCAAAGAAATGAAAAATAGCAGTCAGGATAGCCTCTGGAAACAGGCTATCTTCCAAGAAGATTAATGCATTTTTCTTTTTCTTTACTAACTTCAAAAGATCCATAAACATTTTTCATGAAATCTCTCCCTTCCCTTTGTATTCTGCAGGATAAAATGATGAAATTGAGATGTGCTTTGACTTGTAGGCCCTGGAATTCTGTCAATAACAGATGTCAAAGTAATTTACTAGTAACAATTGACAGAACAACTTTATCTTTTTCCCTACTCTATCAGCAAGTTTTTCATAAGCTGAAAAAGTATTCAGTTTTTTTGCAATGAAGTATCATTTCCCCCAAAGAATAATTTATGACATCTGTAGGCCAATTGGAAAAAAACTAGATCTTCAGTGTCCATTCTTTTTTATGAATAGTCTTTTAATTGAATAAGAAAAGAATTGAAAACTTTTCAGGGAATACTATGTTACAAAAGTAGATCATGACCAAAGGAAATTAGGAAATATTCTCTGGATAGAGGGGAAAAAAAGGAATGCCCTTTGTTATAGCAACATGTATAGAGGCAGAGAAGGCTGTAATGATGGGAAAGGTGAAAGGAAAGTGAATGTAAGGAAAACCTACAGCAAAGTAGACGGACTTAATTATAGTAGCAATGAATGAAATATTGGAAGACCTGATGGATGAAGTTAGAGACCGGTTGACACAGGAAAAAAAATTATGTAGTCACTAAGTTGACAACAACTTGAAAAAACAATATAATCAATCAGCACCCTTCACATGCTGATTTAGGTCAATTTTCAGTGATTCAATAATATCATTGGGATTCATTATGTCCCAAGACCTCCAGCTTTATTTTCAGAAAAAAATCAGGTAAATGATAATTAATCACTTTTAGACCCATTGAATTTAACTGAATTGAACAAAGTAGCATGTAGAACCTCCAAATCCTGAAAATTGGGTATCCAATCCTCAATTATTGGCAAATTATTCCATTGGGCTGCAGTTGGAGAACAATAGGAGATAGCTCAATGAATATCTTACTTTTCTTCCCCTCATTCCTGGCTTCCCCAATTAGAAGTCACATCATTCCATGTAATTACATCAAAATGATTTGAAACAGGAATGTGAAGGACTTTTTTGTCATTTTATTGTAATTTTAGTCCTCACCAACATGGATGTCCTCCAGTTTGAGGGCCTCAGATTGAGACTACCACTTCTAGAACTCACCACAAGGATGAATAAGATACAACTACTAAGCCATTTGCAGAGGTGCAGTGGCTCAGTGGCCTAAAAGTTGCCAGAAATGGTCTGTATTCTGGTGGTTCGAGTCCTACCAGTCCTACCTGTCACTTGCAGAGTGAGTCACCTCAGACTGAAGAAATAAATCTACTTCCAGATTTTGGAGGGTGCAATTCCAGCTTTTGGGAAGCAGAGAAGACTAACTAGGTATTGAACAGTACTTAAGATACTGTAATACTTACAGCCAGGATAACTGGCCAATGCTTCTCCCATTAGCTGAATTTGCATATAAAAATTCTGTGCATTCCTCAATTGCTATGGCTCTTTTCAAAGTATGTATGGGAGACATCCAAGAGCTTTACCTACAAGCTCCCAACAAGGATTGGAATTCCTTCAAGAATGACATGTAGTGCAAGTACACTAAAATAGCAACAGAACAAACAGAATTAGCTCACAAGTATTCAGTCAATACACTTAGGCAGGAGAGACTGCAGATTTCACAGGAGACGTGTGACTTTTGACTTAGCTTCTATCAGACTCAAAGAAGCTACCTTTTAAATGTATAGGCTCTTTTAAAGTCCTGTAACAGATAAATACTATAGACTTTCAGGTACAATTTATGACATCACTCAAAGCACACCCTATTTTTCATTGCTTGTTACTGTCTGAAAGAAACACTGCCAAACACCTTGCAATCAAAGGAGCCATTAGCCCTGCCCATGATAATAGAGAATGAAAAATACAAAATAGAAGAAATCTTGGAGCCTCCAAAAGTGAGGGAAATGGATCTGTTATTTGATTCTGGAAGGGTTACCCAGAGGTGGAACGCTCTTGGGAAAACACAAGATACCTGCATGCACCAGAATTGATGGATTAGTTCCATCAGCATTTCCTGGACAAGCCATGATCTCCCATAATTCTGGTAATCACATTAACCCAGATCCAGTGCAGGAACTAGTGAGTGAAGGTGTTAACTACACAGAGAGGTCCCCCACAAGAGGGAGAATCGAGGCTGGCAAATTTCAGCCTTCAACTTTGAGCCCTCATTTCCCAAGGGAAATGGGGGGAGGAATTTGCTAATCATGTAGAATCATGCAGGAGGAGCCACCAAGTTGGGAGATTTCTCAGATGTGCAGGATGGCAGGCATCTGAGGCATCTTTATTCCCACTACTGAGTTCCCGTGAGAACTGCAATGAAGAAATATGGAAGAGCAGGGAGATGTGATGGAATGTAGTCCAGAGTTGCAAGTGGGCAGGACTAGTTCCTAGAGAGAAAAGAGACTGGAATGTCTGGTAGGCAGGAAGAGGGCAAAGACTAACACACACACTCACAGTCACACCCTGCACTTCAGAGAGTGTATCCATAGTTTTGCAGATAATTGCATTAGTCTGGCAAGCTTCTGTCTGTAGGCAAATAATAACTATTCAGTAGTAATTCCATATATTTTGGGTCTTTGGGACTGACATTTTATTTATCCAACCTTTATTACTTTTACAAATAAAACAAGGCAGCAAATATACATCAATACTTAGCCTGTAATTTGCTTCCTTTAGTAGGCAACAACAATACTTGGTCTCCTACATTGCTTTGTCTTTAAACCCTTATCATAGTGTCTCTTCTGTTCTTCCTTGGTTGTCTCTGAAAGCTTCTGGGCAATACATCCTAGGGATTTTAACTTATTAAATCTCATGGATGCTTGGGAAATTTCCCTCTGTGCCAGCAATAGAAAAGACAGACCTGTTTCCCAATGTTTTGGGTCTTGGCCTGCATATTTCTCAGGCATAGGTTGGTTTGGTTCATCCTTTCATTAAGACTGTCTACTTGTGGAAAACAAGGACCACCCATTTTATTTCTAAAGATATTTAAGCTGTACTGAATCTCCATTGATATGCCTAACCTACTAAAGATTTTTATCACCTCTTTTGCTGTTCTTTTAGCTGTCCTATTCCTCAATGGAACTGCTTTGGGACACCGAGTTGCATAATCACAGACAACTAGGTTATATTCATTGGTTTTACTGGATCATTGCAAAGACACTACAATGTCCATGGCTATTTTGCAGAAAGCAAAAGGAATTAAAGGCACTTTTCCCAGTGGAACTTTTTCTCCCTCTCGCTTTTACTAATTGACAGACCAGGATCTAGGGTAATGGCCACATCTTTACAAAAACCTTGCCAATGAAATATATTTAATATTCTGAGTGGGGTCCTAGCTCTAGCCTTATCTCCAGGCCATGGATTTTCATGGGCCATCTTCCAATACAGCCTTAACGTATCTCTGGGGAACTACTATTTGTTCCATTGGTTCCTTTGTATATGGATGTAACTTAATTTGAAACAATAACCCTGTTTTTCTTAGAATCTGGATGTTGTTTCCCTGCTTCCCTTCTTTTCTGCTGCTAACTAACCAAGTTTTAATGGGTCTTTCTTTTGTAAGGGCCCCTTTTCCCATTTAGGAATTTCTTTATCCCTATTGGCTCCCCCATATTTTTGTCAGCCTTATTCCTTTCTAGGAGACCTTACTTTTCCTATTAAATCAATATGAGTAGAAAGGATCCCCCTTTTCTGCTTCTGCTCCATTTTTGTCTCTGGCCTAGACTAGGTTCTTGTGGTTTCCTCCACTACTAACCCTAATCCTAACCCTAACCCTTGACTACTTTTGAGTCAAACCTTTAGTAAGGAGAAAATCTGTTCCAATCACTAGGTTACCTAAGGATTATTCTTACCACCATTACTTATGCCTGTATTTTGGCATTAATCAATGGGACTATCTCAGTCTGCCCAAACAGACTTATGAAAGGCTCCCCTCCACCACCCATAGATATTGCCTTTTTTACTAAATGAGAATGTAGTACTGTCCATCTTCTCCCAGTAACTACAAGGTAATTAAGAGGTAACCTACCATAATTTTTCTTCCCAGAGGTACTTGCACAACAGCAGACATTTTTCATTTGGCTTTTACAAGCTTTTGACAAATTTCCACCTTTCCCACAGTTGTAATAACTACAGTTCTCTTTAGCTTCTGCCTTTTTTATTTAGACAGGAGCCAAAGCTTCCTTACACCTTTCTCCTTTAACATTTCCAGCTCTCTATGTTCCTACTTTCTGAAACAGTTTGTCATGATATGGAGTCAAGTATCTGAGTCTAATTCATTTTCTGACTAGTATACCACCTTCTTTGGCTTAACTGCAGCTTAGGGTGGACCTCTTTCTCTGCTAACAAAGTGGCCTCATCAATGTCTGACAGAGAAACTACCTTTTCCATTCTTGTTTAATGTAGACTCCAATGAGAGGTCTGGTATCTGCAGCCAGGATGTTCCTTACTCCTTGCAAAGTCTGAGCTACGCAAGGGCCAAGTTCCCTTCCTTTTGAAGCTTTTCACACAAAGTCCTTAATGAATTCCCTGGGTCTGGACCAATCCCATCGGTGTAGATGAATTTGTGTGCCTGTGTAGGTATCCCACCTTGTTTTGGATATCACACCTCGACCATACTGTCACAGGTTCTTTTAAATTATATCCCATTTGGGAACTTCAGGGTCAAAAGAGCCATCAACAGCACAAATCCCTAGACAATCAGGGTCTATTTGTCCCCATAGAGGTTGGAGAGATAAATTGTGTGCTTGCAAACTGTCCAACATACAGAAGTGCACCAAAACACATTCAGCTGTACAGGTGAATGTTTGGAATTATTTCCAGACTATTTTTTTCTTGCTGCTAGCAGTTCTACTTTACAGTACCCACCTCTAGAAACACAACCCTCACAAGCACTCTCCTCCACTCTCACTTAGGTATTAGGCTATATCTTAAGAGTATTACCAAGGTTTTCTTCCTCCAAATCCTGTTCTGACTCACTCTTTAATTCCATTTTCCAGAAGTTTTTCTGCTTTCTTTATAGGCCTGCCTCTCTACTTCTTTTTCCCCTCCCCATCTTTCCTTTGCCTACAGAAAACTTCATTTTTCATTGCTGCTTTGCTTCAAAGCCACACACACACACCCCTCACTATCCTTTTCCTAACTTCCACCACACCCAACAGCTCTGCAGCAAGCTTTTATAGGCAGTTCTGCTAAGCTGCCACTGGGGAGAGCTCAAAAGGGAGGGGCATAAGCAACTCAGGTGCTATAAGTTGTCTGAGCAGCTTGCTCTTTCACAGTCTTCATACAATTCAGAAACCTTTAAAAAAGAAAAAAAACAGAGTTTTTAGTTCCATACCAAAGAACATTCCCTGCTACAGTCACTCAATTCATATGGATGACAATACGTAGGAGCAAAACTAGCAAATTCATCCATGCATCCTTAATTATTATTAGTTCACTGGATTTCATAGAAATGTAGTTTGTTTCCAATCACTTTATAGTATTCCTTAGATTTGCAGCTGCAGTCATAAAAAGTTAAATTTCAGTTTAGAACACTGTAGTACATTTTTGCCTTGAAAAAATAAAATCTAATTCAGGAGTGAAAAATGATGGCCAGAAAACCTTAAAACAAGGGAAGTATCTTAGTTGTTTCTTATAACTATTAAGGGATATGTAATCTTTAGTTGCAAAAGTACCTAACATAATAGAAATAAAAGCAGAAGGCATCTGGAAATGCTCTAATAATCCTATGAAGGCATGTTCATAGTACATTGTGCTTATGTTCAATTTGACTAAATTTATGTTAGAGGGTCGCTACCTAAAATGCCAGAGCCACATGTGCTGCTCTTGTCAAAACCTTCAAAACAACTTGGAGCAAACAAGTCTTTAGTGTGACAAAAAGGAAAATGAATAATGATAAGGCAGTAATCATATCAGTTATATTTAATTAACTGTAATAATTCTTAGCTGCTACATCAGAGAATGCACATTGTAGCATACATTTCAAATATAAAATGTATCTGTCAGGCTAGAAAAAGTTATAATCCCAATTTCACATTATCCTTCCATAAGACAACACTCTGGCAAACTATGCTCTTGTGCTGAAATCTTAATTAAAATAGTAGGCAAGAATGAAGCTAAAGCAATCATGATTGCTCATTGCCAATAAAAAGATAAAAATTACTCTGAAGATTTCAACTTTTGCTTTCTTGCTCCTGTCTTTAATGAATATTATTGTGCTTGGAGGTTTTGCATCTGAATGTGGCTACTGAATATTTACACAGTGACCATCTTTGACCAGGGAATTGCTGATCCTGCTATAGTTATAAGGATACTAAGCTTAATATTAACAGCTTCTGTTTTGCATAGATAAATAATTATACTAAAGTTCCTAAATAACTATATCTTTTTTGAGGCTTTGTCTTAACAAGTAAGTTGAGACTGTCTTTCATTTCTATATAAACATAAAGTAGACTACACCATACCAAAGTATGGTGCATAATTAGACTTATGTGCTGCAAGATTATTATCAAGTGAACATTTCTAACCTAATATCCTCCAGTGGCAGGAGAACACTGTAATTCTACCATGTCTGAGTAAATCCCAGGAGGGATTTACTAGAAAATGTAACTTTCTGTGGATGAGAGTGGTCTTGACTCTAGCTCCAACTAACTCTAGCTTAAGCACCGAACACACATCATTTTTTTCTGCTGCCATGCTTTCATTCATCGAATAGTTATATCACCCTAACTCAACTTGTTGCCCTTCAGATGCTTTGAACTACAGCTCCCATCATGTCAGTCAGCATGACTATTGCTATGTTAATCAGGGAATATTCCAGCATATCTGAAAATGGCTTGGCTGGAAATAGCTGGTCTATAATTACTTCATCCTGAGAACCTGGTTTTCAGTTTCATGTTTATTTATCCATACTGAAAGGCTAAGCTTCACAATCCAACCTATTGTCTTACATATCTTTTCGAATTCTATACATGCTACAAACTATGTCATGCTTAGTGACTTCAACTTAATTAGGAATAATTAACTTGAGAAATATATTTATAAT
Organism: Vipera berus; assembly: GCF_964194415.1. NCBI lineage: Eukaryota > Metazoa > Chordata > Lepidosauria > Squamata > Viperidae > Vipera > Vipera berus. Next base: position 76,227,983 of record NC_138205.1, on the reverse strand, counting down.
TACAAGATACATAACAGACTTGATCTGATTCTGAACTTCTTGATGTTAGCAGGCATTGCCTTCATTAGTCCATTTCTGTTTCCATAGTGACAAATACAGACAAAAGGTGAGAGTGAGAAAATGCCATGCTACACTACAAAAAGCAAGAGATGAAGGAAGTTAAGAAAACATATACGGAACGATATAGGAGCACGTCTTTTATTGTAGTTTTTTTTAAAATTCCATTTATATCCCGCCCTTCTCCGAAGACTCAGGGCGGCTTACAAGCTTAGCAGTAGCCTTCATTCTATGTATGTGCCTGCTTATTAGGGCTTTCACACACCCCCAAGCGGCATTATTACAAAGTCAGCTTAATTGCCCCCAACAATCTGGGTCCTCATTTTACCTACCTCTGAAGGATGGAAGGCTGAGTCAACCTTGAGCCTGGTGAGATGCGAACCTGCACTAATTGCAGGCAGCTGGTGTTACTTAAGGAGGCATTAGCCCACTGCTCCACCAAGGCTCTGTTCAGCAATAAATTAAACTCAGCAATAAATTGTATATGTTATTATGTAATTGTTGTGAGCCACTCAGAGTTGCTTAAAATAAGCAACCATATGATCTTTCAAGTAAATAATTTCTGAATAATATCACATGTCTACACTAAAGATTGAAATAAATAGAATCCATATTTATCTTACTTATGTACTTACTTACTTATTTATTGACTAATTCCCTCTATACTTGGACATATTTTATAGATTAGCTTCGTAACCAGTGAACTCTAAAGTTTAAAATAAATCAATATCTAAGTTAGCATGACCTTATTTTTCCCTGATATACTATTTCTGGGTCAATGCAGAAAAGAAATTCATGTCTTTTTGTGTCTAGTTCTTAATCGTTTAATGAAAATGCATTTGCTTCCAAAATTTCTCCGAAAGTAGAAGGATATATTGCAGAATGTTTTATGGGTAGACTGTAATAGTTCTATCTATATGATATGAGATGGTAATTAAAAATATGAGTGATCCTCCCTTTCAATGAATCATTTTTGTAATGGGACTCTTATTTTGGATCAAAGGTGCCTTATATCATCAGCATTATGAAGAATTATATTCATTTTGAATATTAAAAGTTTACAAAGCCAATTCTTTTCACTCATAAGAAACTAGTGGGACCTTTTCCCCCTGAAAATGTCCATTCTTCCTTGAAGATGATCTTCTAGCAGCTGAATGCTTTAAGTGGGCGTTGCTGCAAATAAGAGTGAGATTATTACCTTTTCATCATCTTTATTTTCTCTCCTTTCTTTTCTGAAGTTCCTTTCTCCTTCTTTTCTTCCCTCTTTCTCCCAACCAGCCAGATGTTGTAAGAGGAGCAGGCCACCCTCGTAAGATATGTAACCTGATTATGTAATTTGAGATCCATCATGCCTTAATATATTTTGTAAGTAATGTAAACCGTTGACCAAATATCAATGCTAGATTCGAATTTCAGAGAACCTTGAGCAATTCCTTTTAAAAATAAATTATAAGGTTAAAACAAATTGTGTAGTGTATTAGGTGCAATTTTCCTTTTTCATTCCCCAGTTCCCCAGTTGAGTAAAGCAATGCAGCAGCAATTCTTACTTTACCTATTATACCTGCTTTAGTGCGTCATTTTACAAGTTTGATGAATTACTTTGTTTCCTCAGTTATAAAGTTGAATGCTTAACCTTTGGCAAGAGCTTTAAAAGAACAAAACTCTCATTAATTATCACCTCTTGCATATTTTTGAACTACTCAGCCATAATATTTTCCTCTAAGTACACACAAGCATTAAATGAAAAAAGCTCTCTCTTATTTTTCTTTTTCTGTTTTATAATTTTTATTTGGATCTTTTTTTAATCTTATTTTTCAGAGTTTCCCAAGGATCCTGAACTGTTTTCCTCTCTAGGATTTGTATCTTATTCACTCTCTAAATCTGTTTAGGTTAGCTCTCTTAAAGTCTAAACATTAGATTCTGATTCTGTTCAGTTACTATGCCTGCATTATGGTGAATTCTAGTGTGACATGATCACTCTCACCCAGACTTCCTACAACTTCCACCTCCTCAACCATTTCATTACTATTAGTAAGATAGTAAGGTTTTACAATTATTTTTTAATTATTTTTTAATTTATTTTTTATGCTTTTAATATTTATTTATTTTTCAAAAGTGTACTGGAAAAAGTACATTTCTTGACACATTTTCACTTCTATATGAGCAGATCAGAACATTATCAACCCATCTTTCCCTAACTAATAATTCTCTAGCAGTTATAATTTTCACTAATCCTGGCACTCCTGGTCTGTGTCATTTCTACTTTAACAATCTGGCTACATCAGCAATATGATCTCCAGAAAGCTTTCATCTATTCACCTGATACTGCCTGGACCTCTTTTACAAATTCTTCATTCTTCCCAGTAGCCAAATCATCACCCACAGGTCTGGTAATCTCAAATGTTAACACCACGACTATTTTTATGTTGTTGTTCAGCATCTTTCTATGAGTTTTCTTAGCACATGTAGAAAAATAGATTGCCATTATTTATTTTCTCATAGTGCCACAACTAATAGAGTTGTTGAAAGCTCACCTGTGGCTATTTGGCCATAAGCCTATAAGATAAATTTTATCTGACCCTAGGGCAATACTGTCTTCAACAATGAAATAAGATTGGAGTCTCAGGACACTTCATATTTGTCATCACAGGACTTACTTTGGATTTCTGTGGAATTTCATAAAATTGTCAGCTTCCCCAGGACTACAGCTTTAAACTCCCACTATATAACATCAGAAGACTATGCCTCCATCTCCTATATAGTGCAGCTGTACTCCAACTCAGAATGAATTTGAGCAATTTTATCTATATTGGGTGTCCGGAATTGTCGTCATAAAAACCCCAGTTCCTGATCCCAGAGGGACTGAGTTACTCTGCTGGCTGACACTTGGAAGATGCAATAAGGAGTGAGAAATAATCCAAAATATGTTCTAACAAAGGCTTTGACTTGAGTTCAGTAAAATTTGCTCCTAGTTTTCCCACTATGGGTGCTGTATGTGTCTCTTCTGCCACTGTTTTCCCATATCCTCCATTCCCCATATGTTCCTCACACTGCTGTTCGTGGTCTGCAGCTTCTTATTTGTTAGGAAACATCTTGTTTAGATCACAACTAATTTGCAGAGCATCCAACTATTTGGCACTTACTCTTCAAGCTAACATGTAGTATCCTCCGAGTACAGGCTTATAAAATTAAACATTTTAACATAACACATAATGTCCTGTTTTCTGTATAGGAAGAAATTTGCAGTATGTGACACATGTTACTTGCAGGCAGTCCAATTTTTCTGATTTACAGGTGTATCATTCACAAGAAAGGGAAATTACTGTCTATGCCGAAAGGGATAGGGTATAAAATGGGTGTTTCTTTTTCCTTCGAGCAAGTTTTGTAGTGTAATGTTACCTATAGGGAAGTTACTATAATTCTAATGATCTCTATTTTAAACATTATTTGTTAACAACTTAATATCTTAAAACATCTTGAAAGTCTTTTGACAGATCTCAAAAGGCACTGTCATAAAACCAGGTCTGCTTATTCACCAGAATCATTCAAAATACCCACAAGAGGCTGTTAACTTTTCCAGCTCTTTTTGACTCATAATATCCAAGCCAATAAATGTCATCATCAAAATAACTTCCAAGTAACCCTAAAATGTATAATACAAATTATACACTTTTTCAATAGTAGAGCAGAGGAAAATTTTACTGAAAATTGGGTGATAATTTTATAAATATTAACATTTTAAATGAGTCATAGCAGATGGGAAGGTAAGATCTAGAAAACCAATAAAAGTTGGGTAGCATTCACAAATGGCATAAAAAGAGGTACAGGATTAAAGTTCAATGCAGAGGTAAAAAATAAAAAATGCAAACACAAAACAGGTTCCAGATTTTGAAAGATTCCAAAGTTTTTAAAAAAGGGGAAAAATGAATCAAATATATTCCCTATGTCTGTTTATGGTACATCTTCCCCAATTTACTTTGGTCACAGTCCATGGAAAACATCTCTTACATAGATTCAGTCTGTTGGACATGACCCAACTAATTGAAGATGCCTGCCGGTCATTGCTAATCCACTTGTTTATTCAAGCTCAGTGAGACAGCAGAGACAAATTTATTCAGTCCCCAGCACATGATTGGTGAGCTGAGTTTGGCTTGTCATATCCATGGCTCTTGTGCATCGGAAGCTTCTGGCAGGATTTCTATTGGTTTTCTTTTTGTTTGTTTGTTTTCTTCACATCTGATAGAGACTCAGAACTTATTGAGATGCCAAAGTGCCAGTGATGTTATTAACTGAAAATAACCCTTTCTTGTTCTCTGAAGAACTCCACTGCAGTCCATCTTTCCTTCTTTTTCATTTTCTTGATTGCATTTGGGACCAATTCGTAATTTCTGCAGCACAAATTTTTCTCTTTCCATCTAGCAGGATGGCTGACGTGATTATATTTATTAAAAAATAAAAAAGTAGCAGCAAAATATTCTTTGTAGAAACAAAGGAGAAAAAAAATATTACTCCACCCCCTCTAGACTACAGCTTTAACTATTATGTCTGTCAAAGACTATACATGGTCATTCAGGACAATTCAAAACTATTCATATGAATAAATACAAAATTATGTAAAGTTCATTAGAAATGAATACAATAGATAGTGAAACCATCTGGATTGAGAAATCTGATTTGGTTAATAATTTATTTGAACTGCAATCCTTCTTCAAGAATTGGGGAATTCTGTCACATGGATCTAATTGGATTTACCAGGTAGGCTTAATTGCTGCAAGTTTTATTGTTTCATGACCTGAAGCAATACCCTTCTTTCTCCATAGAATTTACCCCCATCTGCCAACTGCTTCCACCATGTTTCATCTATCTTGTCAGGAAACAGTAGAATGTAGAAAAGCTGACAGAAGCCAATGCTGGTAGCAGTGCTGCAGGGATATGACCTAGATCTGTCCACTTCACTTATTTTTGAAAATTTAGGTATAGGCAAAGTGACAAAATTGCTCACAGTTGCATTATACCTACCCTGATTGGAAAAGTGCAAGTAGATGAATCACTCCAGGATCCTATCTAATCCTTTTTGATATGTAGACTTCTAGACATGTAGGCAAAATCAAGTTCTTCTGCCAGGAAAATAGTAACCATCATCATTTTGGGTAACTAACATGTCAAACTCCTGGTTCTGAGTTATAGCATAATAGTGCCTCTGAATATATCTGACAAATTCACCTAAAAGCCTAAATAGAAATATTCTTATATTTCTCAAAACCTCTGAGCATTATTATCACTCAATTCACAAAAACATGGATTCAGCTGCCATATTATTTTCTGATTGTCTAGTCAGATTTATAATATATAAATAGAGGGGCTTTTTTCATTGGGAAAAGGAACAATCATTTGACAAGTAATCTTGATTTACAATTGCAATTGGGACCAGAATATCCATTGCTAAGCAATACATTTATAAAGGAAACTACATCACAATTGCTGCAGCCAAAGCTGCCTACAGGTCCAGTTTTCAGGCATTAGGTGAGGCAATGTCCTGCTGGCTTCTACAACTAAATCAATGGGGAAGCCAGTAGGAACTTGCAAATCCCAAGCAAGTAGGCTGGCAGGTAGGTAATTGGCTTCTCCTAGATGGTGTAGAATGTGAGAGGGTGTGCAAAGGGGCAAGGGAGGTACAAGAAGACTGAGGGAGGTTTCACAGAAGTACATAGGTATGACAAGACTTGGAGAGGATATGTAGGAGTGGAGAGGCTGTACAGGTTGAAGAGGCTTTCCCCAGCATCTTACAGTAGGGAAGGTTGCAAATAATGATCACATGATCAAAGGATGCTGCGAGCAGGATGCCAAGCACACAGATTCCAATCATGTGACTATGAGGCTGGCTGGAACTCCTAGGACCAGTCATAATCAACATTTGTTCAGCACCTTCATAATTTTGTATGGTTGCTGAACAAATAATTTTAAGTTGAGAACTTGGTGGAGCAGTGGGCTGATGCCTCCTTAAGTAACACCAGCTGCCTGCAATTAGTGCAGGTTCGCATCCCACCAGGCTCAAGGTTGACTCAGCCTTCCATCCTTCCGAGGCAGGTAAAATGAGGACCCAGATTGTTGGGGGCAATAAGCTGACTTTGTAATAATGCCGCTTTGGGGGGGCGAAAGCCCCTTATAATAAGCAGGCATATAAATAGAATGAAGGCTATTGCTAAGCACATTGATTTGTGCTTTAAATTGTAAGCCGCCCTGGGTCTTCAGAGAAGGGCGGGATATAAATGGGATTAAAAAACACCTAATTGTATCATATTTATATAAACTGCTGAAAATCATATTTGTCAGGCTGAAGACCAGAAACGAGATGGTGAGATTCAGTCAAGTTCAATCCCTTTTTTATTTACACCAAATAGACAGAATCCTGCCAAATTAAAGCTATAATTCTCTAAGCCACTAGATACAGGATTCCAGAGTGTGGCTACTCTGAACCACTGCCTCCCCACACCTATCTCAGGACTACACAGTGTCTTAATCTCTCTGGGTAAGCTTTTTTTGTCAGCGCGTTAGCAATGTTGTAGGTTGGGGTCTCTGGTAATAATACAATTGAATGAAGAGATATGTCTGGCTTGTGTGTTTTGGAGCATCAAGAGAAGAATGGGAGGATGGGTCCACTGCTTTTCATCTGCCACTGTTCCTCTTTTGTGATTTGACGTTTCTTGTTAAGGTCATTGGGACTTCTCTTGATCCAGTTGTCTAGTTTCTAAGTGCTTTTTTCATAGTTTGATATTTTTAATGCATAGATTTTATTACACATTTGTAGGTAACTCTAAGAAAGCTCATTCTAAAAGTAGAGGTTCAATGTTATAATATACAGGTGAAAGTCGAAAAATTAGAATATCGTGCAAAAGTTCATTTATTTCAGTAATGCAACTTAAAAGGGGAAACTAATTTATGAGATAGACTCATTACATGCAAAGCAAGACAGTTCAAGCCGTGATTTGTCATAATTGTGATGATTATGGCATACAGCTCATGAAAACCCCAAATCCACAATCTCAGAAAATTAGAATATTGTGAAAAGGTGCAATATTCTAGGCTCAAAGTGTCCCACTCTAATCAGCTAATTAAGCCATAACACCTGCAAAGGGTTCCTGAGCCTTTAAATGGTCTCTCAGTCTGGTTCAGTAGGAATCACAATCATGGGGAAGACTGCTGACCTGACAGTTGTGCAAAAAACCATCATTGACACCCTCCATAAGGAGGGAAAGCCTCAAAAGGTAATTGCAAAAGAAGTTGGATGTTCCCAAAGTGCTGTATCAAAGCACATTAATAGAAAGTTATGTGGAAGGGAACAGTGTGGAAGAAAAAGGTGCACAAGCAGCAGGGATGACTGCAGCCTGGAGAGGATTGTCAGGAAAAGGCCATTCAAAAGTGTTGGGGACTTTCACAAGTAGTGGACTGAGGCTGGACTCAGTGCATCAAGAGCCACCACACACAGACGGATCCTGGACATGGGCTTCAAATGTCGTATTCCTCTTGTCAAGCCGCTCCTGAACAAGAAACAACGTCAGAAGTGTCTTACCTGGGCTAAAGAAAAACAGACCTGGTCTGTTGCTCAGTGGTCCAAAGTCCTCTTTTCTGATGAGAGCAACTTTTGCATCTCATTTGGAAACTAAGGACCCAGAGCCTGGAGGAAGAATGGAGAGGCACACACTGCAAGATGCTTGAAGTCCAGTGTGAAGTTTCCACAGTCTGTGTTGATTTGGGGAGCCATGTCATCTGCTGGTGTTGGTCCACTGTGCTTCATTAAGTCCAGGGTCAACACAGCTGTCTACCAGGAGATTTTGGAGCACTTCATGCTTCCTTCCACAGACGAGCTTTATGGGGATGCTGACTTCATTTTCCAGCAGGACTTGGCACCTGCCCACACTGCCAAAAGCACCAAAACCTGGTTCAATGACCGTGGGATTATTGTGCTTGATTGGCCAGCAAACTCGCCTGACCTGAACCCCATAGAGAATCTCTGGGGCATTGCCAAGAGAAAGATGAGAGACATGAGACCGAACAATGCAGAAGAGCTGAAGGCCGCTATTGAAGCATCCTGGTCTTCCATAACACCTCAGCAGTGCCACAGGCTGATAGCTTCCATGCCACGCCGCATTGAGGCAGTAATTGCTGCAAAAGGGGTCCAAACCAAGTACTGAGTACACATGCATACTTATACTTTTCAGAGGTCCGATATTGTTCTATGTACACTCCTTGTTTTATTGATTGCATATAATATTCTAATTTTCTGAGATTGTGGATTTGGGGTTTTCATGAGCTGTACACCATAATCATCACAATTATGACAAATCACGGCTTGAACTATCTTGCTTTGCATGTAATGAGTCTATCTCATATATTAGTTTCCCCTTTTAAGTTGCATTACTGAAATAAATGAACTTTTGCACGATATTCTAATTTTTCGAGTTTCACCTGTATTCAGTTCATATACTGTATTTGCTATTATGAGTTCAAATATTCTAAAAGCCTCAAGCCCACAATGAATTCCTTCAAAGATAATTAAACCCAATTAGTGCTTCTGTCCTTCTTCTGAGAACATATGCATTTGGGGACTGACAAATTGAGACAGAAAGAAAGAGAATATTAAAGGCTATTTCTTCAGCTTCTCAATTAGTTGAGGCCTTTCTCTCCAACTTCGCTTTGGCTTCAAAGCTAACACAATTTTGCATGCTAGCTTAGATAACTTCAAAAATCCACATCAAATATCACATCACATTAAATCAGGAAGAAGCTGGCAATAACAGCTAGTATTTTGCTTATTTATATACAAGCATGTCATGACTATTTTGAAACTTAAGTGTTCCAAACTTGTTAAACTATAAATGGAACATTGATTGTCCTTTACAGGAAGGGTTGCTGAAAACTATAATCACACTTTCAGGGATTCAACAGGATTTGCATGAGCAGCCAGAAGTGTCTGGGTGACAGAACTACTATATAATTATACCTTGAGTGATATGTTGTGCTCTTTACCCATTGCTTCTATGTAGTATAGTTGAATAAACTAGGATGGTATTGCAAGCACCTGCAATTGTTTATTCATAATAATTCAGATTTTTAAAAATGACATTTTCACAAAATGTAATAGTTAGCATAGACATAAGAAAATCAAGCAACATTCTTTTCACTTGTTTTAAAATACACATCTGTGTAACACAATTCTACATATTTTAATAGGTCAATGATAATTCATAGTATACAACTATGTTAATATAGCTGAATTCACATAAAAACATATTCAATAAAGCTAAATCCTGAAGAAATTTCAGAAAAATAAAAAAATTGGTTTCTATGGAGATACATGCTATCTTTCCATTTTTATTTGGCCTTAAAGTTTGTTTATTTATTTATAGGGATTGGCAAATTTCAGAGATATCCAATATGATTTGATGGAGCTCATAATCAAATCAGACTTTAAATCTGAATTTAATTTAATGGCTAAATCTAATCAGATGCCCTTGAAGTTTATGGGTTCAATGTATGTAATAAAGCTGGGTATGTTTTTCTGAATCAAGTCAGAACTCCAAAAACATTTTGTTTGATGTGAAGACCCCTCTTTATTTAGGAAATCATATATTGTACAATATGTGCATAATTTTTAAGCAGGGGATTCCGTTCCCTTCTCCCTTTTTTATCTTCCATTCTAATCTTTACTCTTGTATGTTCATGACCCAGAGTGGGCATGGAACTTTGGCTTGGTGAATCACTGGGGTAGCTCCAAACAACACAAACAGTAAATTAGGTAAAAATAATCTCATATTATGTATGCTAAGTACTCATTATGTACTGCAGTGAAATATGTTCAATTCTTCACAAGTGCATTAAAGAATCAATTGCAATCATAACATATAATTTTCTTTCAAACTGATGGGATTGATAAATATACAAATAAATTGCAAATTATGATCAGATCATTTCACCAATCAATACTTTTGTTCATTACTAGATGTTCATTTGCAGTTAAGATATTTTTAAAAATCCATTATCCAGGCATATTAACTTTACATCCAATGCCTTGCTTAATTAATGCTTATCCATAAGCACTCTGTTTATGTGAAACAATATAAGTTTGCAGTTAAAATTGGAGAAAACAAATCTTCCTACTCATACTCCTTAAATTTTACTTTCTGTCATAAGTTACTGAGATGCTGCTGGAATTTAAAACTCATTTGAATGGACTGCAATTTGTTAAATTGTATTTCTTGGAGGCTAAAGCCAATTGGCCTTATAGACGAGGGCTCCACTAGCTATAAACCTAATTCAATAATAAGCCCAAAGTAAAAAGAGCTAAAAAATGAATTCAGCGGAAATTTGTGTTAATTTTGAATGAAAACTTTGTAAGATATATTGTTTATTGTATTCTAAGATGAAACCTATCAAATATCTTCCTCTGAAAGAAATATTGAAGAATTTAGAAATGGCAATCATGAATAGGTGGTTGTAGGAGCTTTCCAAGTCATATATCTAAGTCATAATAGTTTGTAAATCAGTTATTGTAAATTATGCTTTTATACATTTGTGCTGGAATTTTCATCCTACTCATCATCAAAGAATACCCTGAATGACAAATTATTTTCACTTACATAAAAAGATGCTATCTTATTAGTCTAATTTAAATCTTCAGACAAGATATGCAAATTGTGAATATCTGTTCTAAAATTAAATAAATACAAAAGAACCAAGACTAAGTAACTTCTTAAGTTATAGGCTTTGGCATCTTAAGAATAATTGTAATGATAGTATAGGAAGGACTTTGGGAGATGAGGAAGAATCACTGCCAAAAAAATGTGACAAACATGTCAGAAGGATCTTTTCTAGTTTCTTGACCTGTAAAGGCAAAGGGGAAGAAATGTATTTTCTGTCTTCCAAGATCCCATTTACTTATTTAGTGTATGGCATTACACTATATATACATTCACCTAAATCAAAAATGCAGTGAAATGTTAATGTTAAAAAGATCTACATTCAGATACTAATGTCTAGGTATCTAACCATTAAGTGAAGCATGATTTATTTGGAAAAAAAATCAGTTATTAAACCAGTATACTGTATGCCTTCAGCTTACACGTTATACCCCATTAATGCAAAATTATACAATTACTCCATTTGGTCATGCTTCCTGTAAGGACTACATCAATCTTGCAAGTTTGTCACTTGCCTGACAAGATCATTCCCACATGCCATTAAATCAAGCCTCTATGAATTCCATTTGAGTTACTTTTGACTAGGTATTTTATATTGTTTGCCTCATTAAAATGAATGAGGTTAGGAGTAGTTTAATTGCCTAAAACTAAGTTTAAGTTTGACTGAGTTCAGTGTGAGTAAACTAAAGCACAACTGATTAAATCAAATTATTGAATATTAGCATATATTGGATTCTTATATTTCCAGTGTTTCAATTTTAAACTTAACACTAGGGGTACCTACGGAAAAGAGGATTAAAAAAAATATATCAAGATAATGGGAGTGACTACCAAAAGCTCTGCTCACATCTACATGTATGTAGTGCATACCACAGTCACTATAAAGAGATGGGGCTCTGATCATATGATTGTTATCTCCATCTTAATCCTTTTTTTTTAATTTCCTGGTGTGGAGCCCGTTTAACCAAATCTTTTGCATTCCATAGATCTTTTTCAATTGTACTAAAAGTGCATGCACTTTTAAGATAAAAAAGTTTATATTATTCATTTTAAACTATTTCTTCTTTAGACATTATTACTTTTTTAACTTTCCCTGCTGTGAAGATTTATGCTGCCTCTAATCCATGCTGTTTTATGCTGTTGTTTTATACATTTTTTTAATCCCATTTATATCCTGCCCTTCTCCGAAGACTCAGGGCGGCTTACAATCTAAGAAGCACAAATCAATGTGCTTAGCAATAGCCTTCATTCTATGTATATGCCTGCTTATTAGGGCTTTCCCCCCCCCAGCGGCATTTTTATAAAGTCAGCTTATTGCCCCCAACAGTCTGGGTCCTCATTTTACCTACCTCGGAAGGATGGAAGGCTGAGTCAACCTTGAGCCTGGTGGGACTCGAACCTGCACTAATTGCAGGCAGCTGTTGTTACTTAAGGAGGCATTAGCCCACTGCTCCACCAAGGCTCTAATTTTAAATTATAGCACCCCAATCCCTTTCTGAGAAATACTGTAATGGGTAACATTGACCACAATTTAATTGTACCTCTCTACACGTACACTCATGCCTCATAAAGGTATAGAAAATTAATTTCAACTTTCTAGAAAATCATCCTTCTTTCCAACTGAAATGATATCATGAAATTTTACAATTAATCCTTGGGTGAAAAGAAAGAATTCTGATCTGCTCACCTGCTCTATTATAAAAGCCTGTGGGATTTTCTAAGTGGGAGGAGGCTGATGATACTAGAATAATGCTGTGATACATAATGCCATTATTTGTACAAATAATGTTCTTTTTCTGTTTGCATTTACAATATTAATGGATTTAGTTATATTTATTGGAAAGTATAGATATGGTGAATTGGATCACTAAAGATTCATTACTGAACCACTCTGGAATGAGATTGAAGAAGAAAAACATTAGCTCTAAAAAAATACCAGATTGGATTTATTACAACATAGGCATAAATGTCATTAAAGTTCTTCCCCAAATGTGTAGACAGATCAAATGGATGGGAAAAATAAATTTCTCCACAGGAAAGAGAAATTCTCCAATAAATTCTGCTACTTTTAAAAAGACAATACAGAAGAAGTTTATTCTTGAAGTTTATTTTTGTGATCTAATGCATCTTTTATTGATCCTAGCAAGTGTAGTATTAATTGACAAATTGTTGTATAATGAAAGGAATAAGTTTTATTGATTCCCCTCAATAATCTTATCAATGAATAAGGATAGGAACAGTGAACACCATATTTAAAAATTTCTCTGAGATTCTTCTCTCCTATGAAAGAATTTCTAAAGCAAGTTGTTTTTCTTCAGATTTAATAAGGACTGGTAGGAAAAATAAAACCTATATTTGGAGGATTTCTCTATCTAGTACAAAATGTTACTACTTCTTGTAGCTTAAATGGTTGCCCTGTGAAATTTAGCTGTGTCTGTACTACAAAGGCTCTACAAAATCTCAGGAGACTGACCTCTACTCAGCTGCCCCCAACTATGGTATTCTCCAGCAGCATGGAATTCAGTTTTCTGTATCTTCAGCAATACATTGCTGAGTGAAGAATTCTGAGAATTAATATCCTTTTTATTTGAAAGTTGAGGCATGCTGTCCCATGTAAATTTTTATTGGACTATATGATGTGCCACAGAATTATGGCCCCTGCCCATTCTTTTAAATATTCAGCACAGATCTCTGCCAAGCTAAACTATATTTATCAGGAAATAGTGATGCTTATTATCTAGCTACTATTTTTCAATCCTATGTCGGTGTGCTTCCCATTTGTGTTTATCTCTGCCATCTCACCCCACAGAAAGCCATTAAAAACCATTCAGTAACTGCAGTTCTTTAGGTATCACATTAAACTGTTCTAAATATACCCAATTTAAAATGAAAAGGCAAAACAAAAGCCACACATTGATGATCCCAAGCAATTATAATATATACAGTGCACAAAATCACGACAGCAAAACAGTGTGAGGTTTTAGCATGATTTGGAAAATGCCTAGAGAAATAAATAGTCTTCATTTAATGTTGGAAGATTTTTGTGAGCATTCTATCAATGGGGCAAAAAAATGCATTTTCTGATGACCATTTGCTTCATTTCATTTGGTGAAAGGACTTGTGAAAAAGCCTAAAATGAAAATGCTAAGGTCCTGGCTGGTGGATGATACACTGGAAAGCCCCAAAATTTTAGATCATAATAGTAGAACAGAACTCCATTCTACCAGTGATGTAGGAAAATAGTTGCATAGCACTTATTATGCAAGCACATTTCTAATGCTGATTAATATTGTTGGATAGTAATATATACAGCCTGAGTAGTGTTTTTATGAATGTGATTATACATAATGATCAATCATTTCCCAAGGCTGGCAGAACTATGTTCTGCAATGCCCTCCTTAATTATTTCTAGTTTCTGGAAAGTGATATCTCATAATTTAGATCCTGCTTTAAAATGTCATATCTGTAAAATGCATGAGGAAAAGTTAATAGACTGAACTGTTTGCATCATAAAAATCTGTAGAGCTGCAAAACATATTACAGATTTAAGAATGTAAATAAGGCATTGAGGCAATAATTACTCACTTTACTGATAATTAAATGAGTCTCCTAGAAAACCATAAATCCACCAGTTTCCCATTCATTTCTCCATATTATAACTGAGCAGATGCTTTTCTAAATTATTACTTGTACCTATTTAGGCAGCAAGATAGAAATGAGAAAATAAAGACATTAAATGGACAAAATCTCATCTATGTTATTTGGCTCGTCATTTTCTTTACTGAATTCATATGCAATCTGTAGAAGTTCCCACAATGAGCTAAATCCCAATCTTGGTTAATAAAATTATTTCTGCATTCAAAACAAATATAATGGTTTAATGTCAGGGCCAAATTCAAACCTGCTCAAAAAAATATATGACAGTCAAATGAAAACAATTCCTTTTATTTTCCAATGCCAGGCTTTATGCCTAAACCAGTGCCACCCTAATAATCATGATACAAGTAAATCACTCTTATTTTTATTCACCTATGCATAATCAACATTCATTATTAATAAATCAGAAAGAATATTACTTTATATGCTGAATCAATATTCCTTGAGGCTTCTTTGCCAAGCATTCCATTGGCTTCCAGTCCCAGCCAGAAGGATATGGACAAAGAAGGATATGGAAAACACCAATCATTGTATGGCAATGTGACAGTGATCATACGGTGTTTATATTAGCCCTGCTTCATTAAGTGTGTGGGTGTGGGTGTAAAATAGCACTGTAAAAATTGTAAAAACAGTTCTTTTATCATTATTTTATTTGTTACATGATCTAAATTTGTTAAAACTAACTTATTCCAACAAACTCTGAGCATAATCATTTAATATTAAATGTTGATTTTATATTTTAAATACTTTTAGATACACAAAGACAGCAGTTTGAGAAAATTTGCTTGATATCTATTAACCATTAAACCCATATTAACAAACTACTTCCTATATTCACAAAAAAACTTTTATGATTGCACAACATGCTAAGAAACTGGATGTGCTTCCAGAAAGTGCTTAACAAAGTATCCATCCCATCTAATAATATAACTATAGACATCTTGCAATCATCCAGATTAGATTAATTGCATTTGATTTGCACAAATCATGGGATTGAGTTAGTTCTTGATCTGGTGGTGATCACATTATAGCATTAAATGAGCCCTATAGGATTGGGCTAAAGGTATCTATTCTGGCATTCTATATCATACATTATCCAAACATCATAGTCAGATTTCTCATTAGTGATTCAATGGGACCAATTTCTAAAGAATTAATTTTTAGAGTATATTGTGATATGAATATTCACATGTAAGGAAACTTTTTCAGCTCTTATTAAAGTGCTAAAATGATTTTTCCCCATTTTTATAGAAGCCCTCACATATTAATTAGTTAAATTCTTAAGAATGTAAAAGTCTGATGAGTTGGGACCAAATCTACAATAAAAATTAAACTTCAATTTTGGAGACTGAAGTTGGTGCTGGATGTAAATCAAGTGTTGCCTAATAATTGATTGCATAGCCATAGGATATTTGGCCTTGTGTTCTCTAGCCATGCAAGCTAAATATTAATTCTGTGTTATGCACAATTACATTGGTTGACAATATTAAAACAAAGTTCTTTAAAACTTCATAGAGAAGATAGAATACAAATATAGAAAGATAAAGTGTATATTTGACCTCAGTGTTCCCATAATTTATGAAATTCAACATTTTTTTTTCTTAATATATTTTCTTGATTTTTTTACAATAACAGTCTTTAGTGCTTAATAAGCAGTGTGTTGTCTGGGTTCATATATTTAAAAAACAATCAATAATAATTAATTTCTATAGTTCCATAATCAATATATTAATTAATGATATATTACTTTGATCTTCTCTTCTTCCAGTAGTATTCTCCTTTTGTCAACATTAAACAAATATAGTTCTTAATATTTTTGATACAAAGATAAATATAAACATTTTTCTTGTATTTGTACAAATAACAGTAACATCAGCATATAACATCTTTTCTGATCAGCTTATATTTCAATTGTATTTATAAAAGTCATTTTATTAGGTCACTAAATGTCCTGTTTTCAAGATTCTTATTTAAGTTTAATTTCTCCTCTGTATTGAAACCATTCTTAATTTAATTTAATTTAATTTAATTTAATTTATTGAGATTTCTATACCGCCCTTCTCCCTAGGGGACTCAGGGCGGTTCACAGGGCATATATAAATAACAATACAAAAATTAAAAAACAATTAAATCAATGCCCAAGTTAAAACAAGAATGATAAAACAAGCCTATAAAAACCCATATACCCCCATCAGGCCAGACCCGCTAGTTCAAATAAATGGGTCTTCAACCCGCGACGGAAGGATCGGAGGTCTGATGCCGTCCGGAGCTCAACCGGCAGTTGGTTCCATAATGCCGGAGCACCCACAGAGAAGGCCCTCCCCCTGGGGGCCACCAGTCGACATTCCTTGACCGGAGGCACCCTGAGGAGGCCCTCTCTGTGGGCACGCACAGGGCGGAGGGGAGTCGACGCCGGCAGCAGGTGGTCCTCGAGGTATCGCGGACCCATGCCATGTAGGGACTTAAAGATCATAACCAAAACCTTGAACCTTACCCGGAAGACAACTGGTAACCAATGCAGCTCACGGAGCAAAGGTGTAACATGGGAGTACTGGGAAACTCCCAAGACAGCTCTCGCGGCCGCATTCTGTACCAGTTGGAGCCTCCGAGTAGTCTTCAAGGGAAGCCCCATGTAGAGAGCATTACAGTAGTCTAGGCGAGAGGTCACGAGCGCATGAGTGACCGTACATAAGGCCTCCCGGTCCAGATAGGGCCGCAACTGGCGCACCAGGCGAACCTGGGCAAAAGCCCCCCTAGTCACGGCCACTATATGATCCTCCAAAGTGAGTCGTGAATCTAGGAGGACTCCCAAGTTGCGAGCCCTATCCACAGGGGGTAAAAGCTCACCCCCCATAGAAAGAGATGGAACATCCCAGGTGTCCCGGGAAGCCGGAATGTACAGCCACTCAGTCTTGTCAGGGTTGAGTTGAAGTCTGTTCCTCCCCATCCAGACCCGAACCGCCTCCAGGCAACGGGACATCACAGCGAGGGCATCACTGGGGTGGTTTGGGGTCGAAATAAAAAGTTGGGTATCATCAGCATATTGATGATACCCAACTCCAAAACCACGAATGATCTCACCCAGCGGTTTCATATAGATGTTGAACAGGAGAGGCGAGAGGACCGACCCCTGAGGAACTCCACAAGCGAGAGTCCTAGGGGTCGACCTCTGCCCCCCTGCCAACACCGACTGCGAGCGTCCCAGGAGATAGGAGGAGAACCACTGAAAAACCGTGCCTCCCACTCCCAATCCCCTGAGACGCCGCAGCAGGATACCATGGTCGATGGTATCGAAAGCCGCCGAGAGGTCTAATAGGACTAGGACAGAGGAATATCCCCTATCCCGAGCCCTCCAGAGATCATTCACCAGAGCGACCAATGCCGTCTCCGTGCTGTGCCCGGGCCTGAAACCCGATTGGTAAGGGTCCAGATAATCCGCTTCATCCAGGACCAGAGGGAGCTGATGCGCCACCACACTCTCAACAACCTTCGCAAGAAAGCGAAGGTTGGAGACTGGACGAAAGTTGTTCAATACAGCTGGGTCCAAGGCAGGCTTCTTGAGGAGAGGTCTCACCACCGCCTCCTTCAAGACGGTGGGGAAATAACCCTCGCTCAAAGAAGCAGATATAACCGCCTGGAGCCAGCCTCGTGTCCTCTCCCTAGCTGCATAAACCAGCCAAGAAGGGCACGGATCCAATAAACATGTGGTGGAACTCAGCTTCCCCATAATCCTGTCCACTTCATCAGGGGTCACAGAATCAAACTCCTCCCAGATAACATTGACAGGACCGCCCGTGTCCTGATCGCCAGACTCTGCCCAGCTGGAGTCCAAACCGGTCCGAATCCGAGCGATTTTATCCGACAGATGTTGACTAAACTCCTCGGCACGACCCTGCAAGGGATCCTCCCTCACCTCCTGAGTAAGAAGGGAGTGAGTCACCCTAAACAAGGCGGCCGGGCGATTATCTGCGGACGCGATGAGGGTGGAGAAGTAGTTACACCTCGCCTCCCTCATCGCAGCGAGATAAGACCTAATGTAGGTTCTTAACCGCAATCGGTCGGGTTCAGATCGGCTGGACCTCCAGCAGCTCTCTAGGCCCCGTTTCCGACGCTTCATCTCCCGGAGCTCCGCGCAGAACCATGGAGCTCGCTGGGATCTGCACCGGGTCAGGGGCCGCAAGGGTACAACCCGGTCAAGTGCCTCAGTGGCTGCCCTTTCCCAGGCTTCCACTAAGGCATCCGCCGAGTTGTGAGCAATGGAGGCAGGTGGGGACCCCAGCGCCGCTTGGAATCTATCAGGATCCATTAGGCGTCTGGGGCGGTACCATCTAATTGGCTCCGTACCCCCACGGCGGGGGGTGGCAAAATGGAAGACCAGCCGCAGGAGGTGATGATCGGTCCATGACAGGGGCATAATAAATGGAAAGCCCCCACCAAGATCATCCAACCACCGTCCAGATAAGAAAATCAGGTCAAGGGTGTGGCCTCCCTCATGAGTTGGTTCAGAAATTACCTGCGTCAGGTCCATGGCCGTCATGGAAGCCATGAACTCCTGAGCGAGCTCAGATGAGCCTCCCAGGGATGGTAGATTGAAGTCTCCCAAAACTATAAGTTTGGGGAACTCAACCACCAACCCCGAGAGGATATCGAGCAGCTCGGGCAGGGCTGCCGCTGCGCGACTAGGCGAAATGTACACGAGCAGCAAGCCCAACTGCGCCCCAGAACCAAATCTCACAAAGAGAGACTCACACCCGACTATCTGAGGAACGGTGGTCTCCCGCGGACATAAGGTCTCCCTAATGATCACCGCCACACCCCCACCCCTACCTTGAGCTCGAGGCTGGTGTAGCACCCGGAAGCCTGGTGGGCAAAGGTCAACCAAAGGGACCCCACCCTCTGGGCCCAACCAAGTCTCCGTGATGCAAGCCAGGTCCGCATGCTCACCCTCAACTAAATCCCTAACAAGGGGAGCTTTGTTAACCACGGACCTGGCATTCAGGTACACCAGCCGGAGCTCAGGAGGCTGCACATCCTCGCTCCCGGAACCTCGGGAAAGAAGCAGAGGGTCGGAGCGCCTCACCGCTTGCAGATAGCGGAGACGGCCCTCCCGGTAACGATATGGCCCCCTGTCTATCCGCCTGCTGCCATTCCCCATCGTGGGAATTGGTAATCCCACGACCCGCTCATGAGCCCCGGAGACAACGACCCCCCGTTCTCCCCCCGCGCGGTCAGACCCAAGTCTGGCCTGAACTATGGTTGATTGGCCGCCCCCCATAGCCAGACAACCCCCATCTCCCACCCCTCTCCCCAACCCCGTAAAAATTTTTGATAAAAACATAATCAGGGGCCTCTTATTAAATTTATGTTGACGGCCCCTGCCCCTGCCCAGCCATCTCTCAGAGACCCAAAACTCGGGCCCTTCATCGAGGTTAGGATTTAAAGAGGCGGGTCGCACCCAGGCGAGGGGGGCACCCCTGAGGGCGAGCACGTCCGTGCTAGTATATTGTCGCATGTTAGTCCAGCAAGTCCAGAATAGGCAGTCCCGGAGGTGACCATGTCCATAGGAGGGTCGAAGGCCGGAAAAAAAAATATCTGGATCCACACCCAACTGCACTGCCACTCAGTTGGGTGCCCCGGTAAACAGGCCACCCCCGCCCTCTCACGGCAGGTTGCAACTCTGTACCTGGGGGTGGTCAAAGATATACTCTGGGTAGGCATGCCCCATAGAGCTCCCACCTCTATGGGGCTGCAGATGTAAAAGTCAGCCACTCTCCCACCGTGGCTGGTACCCAGGACCGACCGAATCCAAAGGGGAGAGGGGGAGGTAGGCAAAGTTAATAGATGTATATATTCAGGCAGAAGGGTAGACGGGCCAAGATAGAAGAAATGGTCTGAAAGAGTCATCACCGCCGCTAAAACGGTCCAAAAGCGGTATAAGGACCACCTGTCACCGTTGCTCCATTGAAGCGGTCCGAAGACGCCGTTGCCAACACAAGCGGTCCGAGGCAGCACAGAAAACATCATCGCCGCTGGGATAACTCTCAGTCACACTCTCCGCCGCCAAAACGGCCCGAGGACGACAGCGCCACCAAAAGCAGCCTGATGCGGTCTGGGGTAAGATGGAAACACCACCGCCAGCGAGAGGGGCCAAAAGCCCGAGAAACGCCGCAGCCAATCACCGGCCTCCACAAACGGCCCGAATATCTTATCAGTCATAATTTTCTCAAAGTTAATTACCTTTAAATATCCAAACTTTTCATTGAGATACACCATTCCAATATTTTTACATTTCATATATTATAAAAAATACTATACTATTTGTATATCTTATCCCTCTTACTGTAGGACCCCTTTATATCCATAATTTATCTATTCCTTTAACCACATTCAAACAAGTGTTTAATCATATAGTACTCCATCTGGTAAGTCGAATCAAATCTCTTGAATCTAACTCTAGCCTTCTTCTTTGCCAAGTAGCTTTCCAATTCAGTGTGTTTAACTTACCAGGGGATTCTTCTTGTATTTTTGTAAATGTTGTTGAGAATAGTAAAGACAAGTTAGGTAGGACATACTATTTTTTTGTCTCCCAAACTCTAATGATTCTCCTGACTGCTCTGTAATCCATGTGCTCATTTATGTCATCAAAGTTGTTTTTAATCTCATCATGATTTGAAACCTCCTGGAAAATATTTGCCTTGTCTTAAGGTATTGCTCCAGCAGATCTCTGGTGTTCCAAGCTTGGGCCTTCAGAAGGTGATATTGGGTATGGTTTCCTGCCACTTTTAGATATGTATGCAACAACCATTTTATCTCCCCCCTCTAGATATTCATTCACTGTTACCATAGTCTCTGTTATTAGTCTTGTCAAACCAGCCAATCTTAAAGTCCAAACAACCAAATGTTATATAGTTCTTATCTTTATATATGGTTTTTATAATTCCCAATTGTCAAAGCACCACCAAAAGCAAAATTTTATAACAGTTCTTCTATTCAGGGGTCTTACAAAATTGCAGTCCAGAATATTTAACCATCCAGCAAATTCTCCCCCTAGAAGATTAACCAAAAGTCAAGGTTTTTCTAGTTAGTGCTTTTGGACTTCGGCTGCTGGTAGCTTGGGCTAGTCATTGTTGTGTAACTAGCCTTTCTCCTGTTAGGTTGGAGGGCTTCCCCGGATCAAACAGATTGACTGCCATCTTTCCATGATCCATGGGGGGGATCTCCTTCTTTATCACCTCTCTGGGGCAACTTTAGACCCATTTAGGGTCCTCTGGCAGGGTGAAACCAGCCGTGGGGTGCGGAGTTCTGCAATCCCTTGGCCGTGATGCTACAGCACAAAACCAGAAGTCCTGAAATTCAACATTTTTATTCTTCATAGGATTCCAAAAATTTGTACCTTACTTCTTGGGAAGGAGAAGTGGGGCAGAAGAGCAATGAGGATCTTTTTACTGTCACATTTCCCCCCTTCTATGTCTCTTCTACTTCAGTATTTTAACATATACATACATGCACACTGAGAAATCCTCTAATAAAGCCTCAGTTTTATTCTTTCTGACATCAAAATTCTCCTAGGTGCTGATACTTGAAAACTGTCATTGAGGTTTATTTTTAAAAAATAAGAGAGAGAAGGTGGAATTTTATTGCTTTCTTTCACAGGGGGGATATCCCAAGTGGAGACAAGGGAGAGAGTGAGGAGAGAGAAAGTTGCTGGGGTTGTTAAATTCAGATTTTAATAATAAAGGACAGGGGGCAGGGGTTTGACACCGATGGGACCTGAGGCTGCAAACAACAACAGAAGAGAAGGAGAAGCTGGTTGTTGCTGCTTTGGAAACTAGCGGCCATCCAAACTTTGACTATTGCTGCTTGTGCAAGTTTTAGACATTGTGGGGAGTTGCCCTGAGGGACGAGTTGTTACTGCAGAATGCTGACTACTTTTGTTCTTGTTCCTATTGCTGCCTGGAGCTGGGTTTCCCCCCAACACAAAAACTGGCTTCCAAACGGTCACTGGGAAATCATTGACTATTGCTGCTATGACTGCCTGGGCTGTTAAACACCACCACGTATTGACTACTGGAGCTAGGGGCTGGCAACCTTTATTCCTGAAAGCTCCCTTTCAAAGTCAAGAGTCCGCCACCCCGCCACTTCACATGAGCTTCTGCTAGAAGAGACACTTTACAAACACCTAGAGAGTGCAGCTGCAGAGCTTGACGGAAGGAGCGGGGCTGGGAGGGCCTGGGCTTTGGCGGCCTCAGAGGGGGTAACACTTCACAAATAAAAATAGCTCTCTTGGATCAAGTTAAGAACAATTCTTGTTTTTCTACTAACATCCCCTGGGAATAAGTCTCATTGCTTTTAGTGAGATTTATTCTAAGAAGATTCGTATTCAAGTATAACAGTATAATTTATTTATTATTGTTTAAATTTTCAAAGACTAGTGCCTTAGTCAAAGAGTTATATTTTTCTTGGGTTTGTATTGATTCAGTTTATTTCTTTATATTATATTGTTTATTATTGTGTTGATCAAAACCATATATAGAAATTTGTTACTGAATATGAGACATTTTTGTATGTGGATACTGTTATTTAATTAATAAATTAATAAAGTTGCAATATAAATAGATAAGTACATATATTCTACCTTCATAAAGAAGAAGGAATTAAAAATCTGGACTTTGTTGCCTATAGTATAAAGCAAGTTAAGCAATGGTATGGATAGTAGAAATGTGTATTCCAATCAAATGAACTCAAGATCCAGTCAGCGTGAGTGTGTTCTGACAAACAGACACTAATGCTAAATCAACAGAATATCAAGACTGTTGACAGTATAACAATCACATGAAAAGCACTAGTTATTTTCTGTAGTGAACTAGGTAATTCCAGAAATGGAAACAAGTTCAACAACATCAGATTAATCCTGCTTTGGCTCAAAATTGCATTTATTTTTGAAGCTTTGTTATGGTGTGTAGCAAGATTTAGAAAAACTAGAGATTGAAATATGCTGTCTGCCTTAGCCCACTGGATTTTCTACAAAACCTTTTATCTCGCATTTGTGTCTGTTAAACTGCTTGCATATGGATTATCTCATTTGAAGATTATATGAAAATAAATCATGGAATTCAATGAGTTCACTGGCAATTGATGGCATATAAAACATTAGACAAGGTACTGATGGGTACAGAGAATAGCTATACTGAGGTTTGTTGCATGAGATGTAACAGGAGTGGAAATTGGACTTGAGCTTGATACTCAAGATGAATTAGGCCACTGGAATCTTTAAATACTTTTCTGAGACTGAGAAGTTGGAACAAATTTGGGTCTTCAAATAGTTTATATATGATTTAGCTCTTTGAGCACTGCAGAAAGGCTAATTATATGCGAGCAAAAACTGCTACATTTATATTTTGTTCCTCTGTGCTCCGATATCAGAGGGAGATGAATGCAATCTAGTTATTGAAAAGTTTTTTTACCAGTCATATAGAATCATTCAAGCCATTCTTCAATCAGAGTGATTTATAAATTTATCTACAGAAATACCATATAATTCAATAATGCAATAAGTGCTACACACATATTCCATTTTTAACCATTGGAATGTAAAGCTTGCTGAAAACAGGCTTCATCCCCCAAAGATTATTGTTTCTGCAGATTTTATCCCATTCTGTAAAAGTCAATTACACAGCCTGTTATGATGATCTCATTTTCCTCAAAGGAAGTCATGATGTGCAGTTCAGATGAAGTCTCTGAGTCACAACAGGCAGTCTTGTCTTATTCTAAGTTGAAATTGCCAATTTGGGAAAAAAAATCAGATCTATCTGAAATAATTCTGTGATTGATGCATACCCTAGTAATGTGGATAGGCTGTTAGGATTTTCGTTGAATGTTGTCAACATTGGATTTGGAAGGTCCTGCTTATGTGAACTTTCTTTTTGATTTTTGAAATATGTCAAAGTACTTTTCAATAAAGCTAGCAACATTTCTCTGAGGTCTAGTGAAAAAATAGATATGTCTCAGAAATTATGGGTTTGAGATGTATCAGAGGAAAAGCAACTCAGGAAATCTCACATCGTATTATTGCTATTGCTAGTACAGACTCTTGTGCGCTCATTCATCCTATCAGCTTGATATGTAGAATCTAATAGCTTTAAAACAAATTGCTAGTAAGGATTGAAAGCATGTGCTAATGTCTTTGCTAAGAGTCTTGCTGTTTTTGTTTTACATAAATGCAGTGCTTTTTTTGTAAAAGAAAAAGGTGCCGGAACTCACACATGTCATACAACCTGCCTTGCCTACTCTACAAGCTTCCATCCAAAAAAGGTGCCGGAACTCCGTTCTGAGCGTTCTATGAGAAAAAAAGCCCTGCATAAATGTATTGCTTAGTTTGGCAGGGAAAAATATGATGGGGAAATTGGGGTGGGAGGAGGGTAAGATATTCCAGAATAAGAGAGATTGATCTGGTTGGATAGAGGGGGGAGTCTTGATCCTAATGCAGGGGAGTGAACTGTGCATTGTTTATTTGCAGTGCTTGGTCTTTCCAAGCAGACTTCCTGCAGGTAGTCAATCATGAGGCTATGTTTGTGAAATTCAAACAGAAGGACAGACAAAGGGTGTAAGTATTGTACTATCCTCCCAGATGTATAATGGCATCCCCTTCCAAGCTGCTTGATCTCTTTCCAAGAGTAGCTCTAGATCTGCCCAACTGCCAGCGCTGTATGATTTAAACCATACTTCCTTGAGGAAGATCAGGAGATGAAGTAAAATAAGAAAACATCTGAAATGCCACTGGCGAAAAGCTAAAAAAAATGTAACTAGACATTAATATGAACTCAAATTTTGGGGCTAATCCATGACAATAAAAATGGTAAAGATTATTGCTTTGTCCTTGTTGTGTCTATGAAATGTCAGCAGCTGTGCTGCTTAGTGTTATGTCGAGTTCAAGGATCAAAGAGACTCAGACTTCAAGCATGCATGACTTTATTAGGAGGGAAACGTGGTCCAGAATGGAGGAACAAAGGGTACCAGTCACCTTTATACCTGGCCAGGTGAATACCTGGCCAATAGAGTTAAACCCCTGCTTCGCGCCGGCGGGTCAGCCAATCCCTTTAAATTCGGCTCTCCCGCCGAATGCTGTCCCTTTAAATCCTGCTTCCCTGCCGAACGCTGTTCCTGCCCAGAGCTGTCCAGCTCCGCACCTCCTTCAGTAGCTGTCACATGTGTATGCTAAGCTGCATACACTACACCCCTTCCCCCATAGCCAGAATAATACCCTACTTCCATTTCCAACTTCTCATTCCCCCCCCCCCGCATTCTATATACACATTGATTTCCCACAATCTTCCCCTGCCACCTCACCATAGTACATATTCTGAGAGATAGGCAGGAGTCCTGTGGGTCTTGCCAGAACGCCTCAGGGGTTCTTTCCCCTCAGGCCTGATGTTGCTTTTGAAGGCCTCTGGCCTGGTGCTGGGGTTTTTTCCCAATTCAGGTGATGATGTTCCCGGAGAGGAGGACTGCCGGTCCACCTGGGTCCTGTGGTTCTGTGGTCTCCCAGGGCTTCCTCCAGCCGAGGTAGTTCCATCACTCAGGTCCAGGTGTTGGTGGGGTTGGGATTGTTCCGACCCCCCTATATTGGGAAATACTTCCCTAATTATTGTGTCCCTCTGAACCCTCTGAGTGGACTCAGGATCAGGTAGGGCCCCCAGAATGTTGCTGTCAGGACCTTTTTCAGGTGCTCGATGCCTGAGCTGATCAATGTGTCTCCTCCACTGGAGGCCCCCCTCCACCCCTACGATGTAAGACAGTGGCCCCATTTGCTCCACCACTTCCCCCTGCACCCATGCATCCCCAGAGCTGTAGTTCCTTGCCCACACAGAGTCCCCCTTTGAAAATTCCCTGGTGACCTTTGGGTGGTATGTGACTGCTGCTACTCTGTCAGGGTGTAGTCTGTCCAAGGCGGTTGTGAGGCGCCGTCCCCAACGGAGTTCTGCTGGGCTCTTCCTGGTAGTAGTGCAGGGAGTGGTGTGTTGATGTAGTAAAAATTTGGCCAAGCGTTGTTTCCAGTCCCCTTGGATGATGTGCTTCAATGCGTCTTTTGTGGTGTGCACCATGCATTCAGCCAAGCCATTAGTCGAAGGGTGAAAGGGAGCAGAGGTGACGTGTCTAATCTCATGGGTCTGGAATTCCAAGGAGGTAAATTGTGGACCGTTATCAGAGACCAATACATCAGGAAGGCCATGAGTGGCAAAGAGCCCCAAGAGCACCTGGACTGTCCCTGTTGTGGTCATGCTACTGACAGGTACCACCTCCAACCATTTGGAGTGACTGTCAACCACTACCAAGAATGATAGCAAGGGGCCAGCATAGTCGATGTGAATCCTGGACCAGGGTGTGTGTGTTTCTTCCCATTTGTGGACTGGGGCGTGGGGCTGTGGTGGCTGTGATCTTTGGCAGGTGTAGCAGCCTGCTACCTGGTTCTCAATATCCTTGTCCAGGCCCAGCCACCACAGATAACTTCTTGCCAATGCCTTCATCCGCACTACCCCAGGGTGACCCTCGTGTAATGAGTGTAACACCTTGTGTCTCAATGTGTGAGGTATGATGACCCTGTAGCCCCACAATAGGCAGCCCCTGTGTGATGACAACTTGTGCTGCCTGGTGAAATATGCCGTGAACTCTGACCCAGGAGATTTGTCTTGCCATCCCGTGATCACCCACGTATGGACCCTACTTAATATTTTATCTGTTGCCGTTTCAGCTGCAATGTCAGTGGCACTGAAAGGACACTCTGGCAGATCCTGAATGTTCAGGATTTGAGCTGCAGGTGCTGGGTCTGGTTCCATATTGTTTAAGGGCAGTCTGCTTAGGCTGTCAGCGTGGCCCATTTCCTTGCCTGGCTTGTGTACTAGTTTACAGGAGTAGGCTAAAAGGAAAATGGACCACCGGAGCATTCTGGGTGACATGATCTGTGGGGTTTGCTTGTCTGTGGTGAACAGACCAAGTAACAGTTTATGATCTGTAAAAATAGTGAAATCCCTACCATACAAATAGTCGTGGAATTTCTTTACTCCAGCAACTATTGCCAGGGCTTCCTTGTCTATTTGTGCATAATTCTTCTCTGCCGCTGACAACGTCCTAGAGTAATAAGCAATAGGGACTTGTCTGCCATCCTCTTCCAGGTGGTTCAATACAGCCCCCACTCCATAGGGGGATGCATCACAAGCAATGCAAATTGGTTTGGTTTCTATGAAATGGGTAACGGTGGCATTGCTTGCCAGGAGGTTTTTTAGTGCCAGGAAGCTGGAATCATGTGTTTTTGTCCAGTTCCATGTGGAGTGTTTGTCCAATAACCTGTGCAAAGGTTCAGCAATAGATGCCTTATGGGGTAAAAAAGCATGATAAAAGTTAAGTAACCCCAGGAAGGCTTGCAGCTCCACCTTATTTTTTGGCATGGGTGCCTCTTTGATTGCTTTCACCTTAGATGCTGTGGGTAAACTCCCTGAGCATCAATTCTAAACCCCAAAAATTCTCTCTCTGGCACCCCAATGCTGCACTTATCCCTCAGCTAATCTCAATGTACATATGTTGTACTTTGACAATAAAGGTTGTTTTTTTTAATAATAATAATAATTATTATTATTATTATTATTATTATTATTATTATTATTATTATTATTATTATTATTTTTATTATTATTATTATTATTATTATTATTATTATTATTATTATTATTGAGCTTAAGGCCAGCAACACGGAATCTTCCCAAAACTGCCCACAGACGTTCTGCCAGAACCTCCTCTGAGTCCCCTGCTATAAGGACATCATCAAAGTATGAGCAGACTCCCAGTATACCCTTTAGTGTATGCTCCATCACCTCTTGAAAAATGCCTGGAGCTACGCTAACTCCAAACTGCAACCAGTCTACCTGGAACACCCCCTTGTGGGTGACTATTGTTTGTGCAGCAGTGGTCTCTGGGCTGAGCGGGAGCTGTAAGTAAGCCTGAGCAAGATCCAGCTTGGCGAAGATCGCGCCTCCCTGGAGTGATGCAAGGATGCTGCTGACCGTAGGCACAAGGTATGTGTGTGGGTTTAACGCTTTATTGATTGAGCATTTATAATCAGCGCAAATTCTGATGTCACTGTTTACCTTGAGAGGCGTGACAATGGGGGTTTCCCACTCTGCTCCCTCGACTGGATGCAGCACCCCCTGCACCACAAGCTTGTCCAGTTCCCACTCAATTTTGTGTTTTAATGCAAACGGTACCCTCCATGGCTTTATTTTAATGGATTGTATGTTAGGGTTCAATTTGAATGTGATTGGTGGACCTGTGTATTTTCCCATCAAACACGTCTGCAAAAGCCTTACACATGGATTCGATGCTTTGCACTTGGGACTGTGTCTGGTGAATTCCGATAATGCGAATTCCCAGCACTTTGAACCAGCTCAACCCCAGCAAGCTAGTCCTTTGCCCCTTGACCACTAGGACATCCAAGGGCCCCTGGAACTCCCTGTACCTCACAGGAAAAGTAGCCTCCCCCGGACTTGCATTGGGGAATTCTGAAATTTGGTGAGGGTGATGCTAGATGGTCTCAAGGGAACCTGCTGGCTGCTCCAGTTGCAAATTAACTTATAGGTCTCATACGAAATGACTGAGACAGCAGAGCCGGAGTCCAGCTCCATTTTACAGGGAACCCCTTGGAGATGCACCACTAGCTTAATTTTGGGGGTGAGTGGTTGTCGAGCCCCCATATTAAACACCGCCCCTCTGCTCTCTGTGTGGCTGATGGACACGGTGTGTTTCGGAGCCCTAGTACCTGACGCCTGGTGAGCTTCAGCATCCACCTTGTGCAGTGTGTCCCGGTTCCAGCTCCGACAAACGGACACGATGTGTCCTGTCTTGCCACACGCTTGACATTTGGCCATTCTGAACTTGCAGGCGAAACGATGATGGTTCCCCCCGCAGCCGGCACATTTCTGCTTGGTTGAGCCGCACTTACAACCGGAGCATTCCCTGTCCTGGCCATTGGCCGCAGCTGTGGTCTGTTGACCCCTCAGG
Organism: Vipera berus; assembly: GCF_964194415.1. Lineage (NCBI taxonomy): Eukaryota > Metazoa > Chordata > Lepidosauria > Squamata > Viperidae > Vipera > Vipera berus. The sequence goes on along the minus strand of NC_138205.1, from coordinate 76,198,524 downwards.
CTATCGCGCTGTCCCCACTGGTGGGGGGCTCTAAGCTGTAGCGCGTCCACCTCCGACTCCAGATCGACTGTGCTGCTTTCTTTGGCCCCGTGCGTCTGATGGACGGTGATACTCTGATTGCCTCGGTTGGTCTCAGTTGGCTCTGGCTTCTCAGCTAACTCCCAGGCCAGTACTCCCTCTTGTACTTGCTTGAGAGTCAGCCCTGGTCTGGCCAGAAGCTTCTGCCTCAGTTTTCGGTCCCTGAGGCCAAAGATGATTCTGTCCCGCAACCTCCTTTCTAAATTGTCAAAGTTGCAAAAGCGAGCCGCCTGTCAGACTGCAGCCATGAATGCTGACCCCGATTCACCCAGCAGCTGGTTCCTCTTTACAAACTCGAACGTCCATGCCATTTCTGACATATGCAGGTTAAAATGCTGATTCAGTTTGTCAATGAGGTCATCGTACTTCACCTCCCCAATGGCCATGGGTGAACACAGACCCACTGCCAGTTTATAGATGTCCTTTCCACATGTGCTGAGTAGGGCAGCCACCTTTATCCTGTCCTCAGTAATGCGGTTTACTATGAAATAAAATTGTAGCTGCCCCATGAACGTTTCCCATTCTTCGGGCTGGGCGCTATTGAAAACAGGAGCTAAACTGACTGGTGCCATGGGGGCTTGAGCTAACCCAACTGGTGCCATGGGGGCTTGACCGACCTGAGCCATGGGAGCCTGACCATCCTGAGACATCTCGAGTGATCCGATCAATCCTGTTACGCTTCAGGCGATGATTCCCTGCCAGACGGGGTGTCCTACCACCCTTTGGAACAGGATCCCATCCTTGTTGCCAATTGTTGTGTCAAGTTCTAGGGTCAAAGAGACTCAGACTTCAAGCATGCATGACTTTATTAGGAGGGAAACGTGGTCCAGAATGGAGGAACAAAGGGTACCAGTCACCTTTATACCTGGCCAGGTGAATACCTGGCCAATAGAGTTAAACCCCTGCTTCGCGCCAGCGGGTCAGCCAATCCCTTTAAATCTGGCTCTCCCACCGAATGCTGTCCCTTTAAATCCTGCTTCCCCGCTGAACGCTGTTCCTGCCCAGAGCTGTCCAGCTCCGCACCTCCTTCAGTAGCTGTCACACGTGTATGCTAAGCTGCATACACTACACCTAGAGTCTCTTGAGCCCTTCTAGAGAAGGAAGGGTTAGATGATCCTATTAGTGCAAGTTATTATTTTTTGGCTGAACATTTCATAGATAACATTACTCATAGTTGCTCCAAGTTGGAAGCCAAGTGGACAGAATCCAAAGATATGACAGAGATTACATTTTCCAAAGTTATTTAGTGTCAATCCCTTAGCAGTTGCTAATGCTCAAATAATAATAAAGATTCTCTTTAACCTTGTTTACTGAATAGGAAAAGGAAATAGGATATGCTTACTTTAGTACTCAATCATCTTTATATTTAATTTAATTTAATTTAATTTAATTTAATTTAATTTAATTTAATTTAATTTAATTTAATTATTTAATTTAATTTAATTTAATTTAATTTAATTTAATTTAATTTTTTTAATTTAATTTAATTTAATTTATATACCGCCCTTTCCCGAAGGACTCAGGGCGGTTTACAGGGTATAATTTTTAAAACATTAATACAAAAATTAAGACCAATTTAAAAAAGATTAAACTAAGTCCCTGCAACATGTAAAACCCCAATTAAAACCCCAATTAAAACTCAGCCTGAGCCGGAAAGCTCGAAGAGCCAGGTCTTCAGGTCTCGGCAGAATGATCGAAGGTCAGGGGCAGTCCTAAGCTCCGCAGGCAGCTGGTTCCAGAGGGCAGGCGCCCCCACAGAGAAGGCCCTCCCCCTGGGTGTCATCCGCCAGCATTCTTTGGCCGGCGGCACCCTGAGAAGACCCTCCCTGTGGGAGCGCACAGGACGAAGGGAGCTTGATGCCGGCAGCAGGTGTTCCCTCAAATATCCTGGACCCAAGCCATATAGGGTTTTATAGGTCATCACCAGCACCTTGAATCTCACCCGGAGGGCAACTGGAAGCCAATGCAGCTCGCGGAGCAGAGGTGTTACATGGGAGTAACAGGAAACTCCCATCACAACTCGCGCAACTGCATTTTGCACCAGTTGAAGCCTCCGAGTGGTCCTCAAGGGCAGCCCCATGTAGAGAGCGTTGCAGTAGTCTAAACGGGAGGTCACGAGCACATGAGTTAGAAATTTTCTTGATTTTCTTCCTTTTCATCCATTTTTATCCATTTTTTCTGATAAAGGTGTGCAGATGTTCTATACTTGTAAAATTTTGAAAATGATCATCCTCTGATTTCTCAGGTTCTGAGAAATTCATTACAATTGTGAAGTTTTGGAACCTATGGATATCTAAACGGGAGGTCACGAGTGCATGAGTTAGAAATTTTCTTGATTTTCTTCCTTTTCATCCATTTTTATCCATTTTTTCTGATAAAGGTGTGCAGATGTTCTATACTTGTAAAATTTTGAAAATGATCGTCCTCTGATTTCTCAGGTTCTGAGAAATTCATTACAATTGTGAAGTTTTGGAACCTATGGATATCAAATAAAAAATGAAAAGGGGCTGGAAAATTTTTGGTTGCTTGTAAGAATGACTTGAATTAGAGTTTGAATAGGAAAAATATCACTATCCTTTTTTTTTTGCTAGACTTCTCAGTAGTCTTGACCAAAATATCCTTTTGGATTGTTTGAAAGGTTTGGGAATTAAAGGAATAAGAGGAATTTTGTAGAGGTTACAATCCTGAGTAGACAGGTCCAGTCAGGAAGCAGAAGAGATCAATTCTCCATGAACATTTCAGATCCCAGAATCTGATCTTTCTCCATCTTAACAGAAAAACAGAGTTTCAAGGGACTTTGGAGGTCTTCTAGTTCAACTCTCTGCTCTTTATACCATTTCAGACAAATGGCTGTCCAATCCCTTTTTAAAAGCCTTCAGTGATGGGACCCCCCACAACTTCTGAAGGCAAGCCATTCCACTGGTTTATTGTTCTTATTTAATATTTACAAGAAATTGTTGGAAGAGGTCATGCTCTGGCGAGATGTCTTTAAGGAACAGATGATACCAATATATATCTTCACTTCAGACCAAATGGGGCATGTAGTAGAAGTCCTGGCCTTGTGTCTCAGGTCTTTGACAAAATATACAATTTGGAATGCAAGTTTTCCAAATTTAGTTTGTAACTAACAAAACATGTTGCTTTGGATGTCTTGTTGAAGAAACTATATTTAAGTATATATTATATTTCAATAAATATTAATGGTTACATTAATGAAATAAAGAAGGGAACACCCCCCCCAAAAAAAGAAACATACAGTACAAATAATTCGATGTGTACTCATATAATGTAAAGTGTATTCAATTCTCTTTACCTTGGTTATTCAGAAAATAGTAGCTAGCATATCCTATCATTTGTCTCTGGAATTGTGGTACATCCAACCTCTGGACAAAAAAAAATCACACATACAGTATCTATATGTAGTGCATCCATGGGTATGAATTAATTTCAATTGCCTTATTAAAATGTACCTTACTTACCTAAAATAAATATTAGTTTAAGACAATTCCCTGACAAAAGGAAGATAAAATACAATTATAGCACTGGTAAAAGGCATTTTAGTCCCTCACAGTTATACCTCTGAAGTGGTTGTAGTTTCATGTAAAGAAGCAGCTTGAGGCCAACATGGGTGAGGGAAGCAAACTTTTTTTTAAGTATGCTTTTAAATGCAAACATTTAAATGAAATTATTTGGATCAAAAGAGAACTTGAAACCTATTGCTTTTCACAAATATGCCTTTTTGCATATTTTTTGTGGGCTACTTTGGACTTGAAAAAAACAAAAACAAAATAGATGTCTATTGTAAATGTTGTGTAGCCGGTTCTTTGCAGGCAATAAGTGAGATGGAAGGTTGCAAACAGGAACATGCTTTATTGAGGCAAACAGACAACAGAACTGAAACAGAGGCTGCTGCGCAGCTACTTATATGGTTGGCCACTAGGCGGCCACTAGGTTTAAAGGAACCCATTCCCACTCCATGTCAACCAATGATCTTCTTGGAGAAAAGACGTCTGGCTTAGTCAGTGACCATTACACACACATACCACTGAGCAACCTTAAGCAGCATTCCAACAGACATATGAATCAGTTCAAGTAAAAAGCCCAATATATTACAGTAAACACACACATACCAGTCTCATTGTGTCTCAGGATCTAAGGAACTATATTAGACAAATTAAAGAGAAAAATCAACAAGAAAACAGAACATAAGTAAGATATTGCCATTAAATCACCAGCTTGATTTATGGGAAAGATACAGCAATTATAGACTATTTAAAAATGATGATGGGATGATAATATTATTAATGGAGCTTTGGATGCCAGAAACATTATTACTGTTTCTGGCATTACCCCCATAGCAATGTTTTCATATTTTGTATAATTTTCTGCTTTTTTTCATTTAGGCTGTGGAAAAAATGGAAAAACCAGAGCTGGGTAAGGATGGGCCACCATAGGAACTATGAGTCTACATCACAATTATCTCCATTAGGCAAAGTTTGTATCATTTAAGGTGGTTTGAAGAAGATGTTCACCAAAAGCTAAAGATGAATCTACAAATATATCTGATCTGACCACATTAGGTTATACCAAAGTCAAAGATCTCATATGTGCAACCAACTGAATAATTAAATACTCCATCACCAACATCAGGACCAAGATGGTATCGTCCAGATTAGAAAGACAGCTCACTTATTTTGTACTCACCACTTTAGTTCAGAATTTTCATTTTAGTTTCCAAACTCCTTCTGTTGAAGACACAAAAAGTTACTGTAGTGCTCTTTGAAGAAGTTCATATCATTTGTCAGAGTCATTTATGAAATTTGCCATGACAGAGTCATTAGTGGTTAACATTCATTTTTTTTCACTTCATTCATTGCATGGACCCTTAATTGAAAATATGCTAATTTCAAAATGAAATGTTATTTTTAGAGACACAAACTACTTAGGCCAGTTGATTCATTAAAGTAAGTTGTGCTCATTTTTCAAAGATAGGTTTTTTTGGCAGTTATGCTGGACTAGCCATATGAATGTGAGCTTATCTTGGCAAACAAACTGTATTTTCATTTTTTCCCCAGTGTCATCCTCCTACAAACAGTATTTTACATCTAAAAATGTAGTTTTTAAATTTATGTTTGCTCAGATAGCCTATGATTAGAACACAAATGAGATTCTATCAGTGTTGCTAAATTAAAATTCCCAGAATTCCTCCCCATTACTTATTTTGGCTAGTTCTGCTGCCAATTTATTGTAAAAATCTTCTAGATTTGTATTCAGCTACCCTTTCTTGGTGAAGTATCCCTGGACTGATTCCACCTACTTAGGCTGATTATTGGATCCTTCTTGGCAGAAGCAGTATGAGAGTTTCTTATTCCAATTGAGCATATGTATATTTTCCAAAATGGGGAATCAAACATTATTTCTACCCGATAAACTTGTAGTACTCCAGATATCATTGACCTAGAACCTCCTGCAACTTAACAAATATACCCAATAGTAAAGAATTCTGGGAGTTACAGGTTAGCAGTACTGGATAGCTACAGGGACTGCACCATCATCATCTCAAAACTATGAGTGAAGGCAGACTTTATGCTCTTATCACTTAGGTAACTTTTCCCTCCATCTTTTGCATTTGTACTAATTTTACAGTACTATTTTTAACAGTACTACTTTTCAATTTTTTCAATATCACCTCAGATTCAAGCCAATCTAGTCAAGTTTCATTATTTATATGAATGAGGTCCAAAGTATTTAACTTTTAATCTAAATATTTCATATAAAAGATATTTGTTTATTTAGTTACTTCTGTTATAGTTAACAGAATAAAATAGAAAAGAACCAATATGTAAATATTGAATTGTAGAATTATTTAGACCAGGCATGTCAAACTGCCGGCCCGCAGGCCGGAAGCATCATGACAAAACTGCGCCCTCCCCATTGCTGGCAATGGGGAAAAAGTCGCGATACGTCGCACGACATCACGTGACGTTGCAAGTTTGACATGCCTGATTTACTTTTCTAAAGATTGACAAAGCAGCTATCAAATTTGATATCAAAACTATTAAGGTCATTATGGTAATATCCAATATTCTATATGCTGTTTCAAAGGTATGTAAATACTTGGGAACCTCCTCTGGCAAGTGGGCAAGATTACACAATATGTATTGTGTTATTTGTTAATAACCTATTTGGGCCCACAATAATAACCCATTGGTTACGGTTATTAAGATACCTTCTAGAACTGGGGAAAAACTTAGAAACCTAAATATTTGCACCATCTTTTTTGTAGACAGTAGCCAAATGTCACATTCCCTATGGATGTGTGTAAATACATCATTTGGGTTATATGGATTATATGTAGAACAATTCATTCATTATTCTGTTAATAGAAATCAGTGACTTTGCTGACTTTGCCTGGGAATTGGATGGAGCCTGATTTTTAAATTTTTCAAAGGCCACTGGTAATATTTTAGTGATTATGCAAGGATATCAAGGCCTCTTTACCAGATCTGGATTTTGGATGTAAGTACATCACTGCCACTATCTGCTGTTTAACACTTTGGATTGAGCACTTATAAGATCCTATCTAAACAACAGATGTAAATTTGGCTTATGTTGCATAACAGTGAAGACTTTTAGCTGGAACAAGGAGGAACACTACTTACCAGCAGAGGAACTCCAGTTGATTTGCCAACCCAATCAACTTTATTATTGGCTCTAGGAAGAGAGGGCAGGAGAGGGCAAAATGATCACCTTGTGGGATATGGGGCAGGACAATGCATTAGTATAGTGGAAGGCAGGGGATGCTATGGGAGCCAAAAGCTAGACTATTACTGGGGGAAATGCCCCCATTGCATAGTATCATGCTGGGTTCCAGGCCTCTGAGCTCATTCCTAGTTTCTGGATAGCACACATTCAGAGACCTTAAGATTCAGATGCTGCTGGTGAATGTCAGGTGAGTCAATAATAAGATCCCTGGGTAAGGGAGGTGGGGTGGCAGTGGTCACAGTGACAATCCTGTTGGCACTTGTGGGTCTTACTCCACAAGTTCTTGATTGAGAGACCCTGCTTCTGGACCTGGGTTCACAGAATCAGTTGGAAGTGTTTCCTCTATAAAGGCATCTACTGCATAACAACCTCCTTTCCTGAGTTGCTGAAGGCCATTGTGGGGCTGGCAGCAGAATTCCCCAGATTTATAGTTCTGAGGGGCTTTAACTTGCCATCCTTGGGTCTGGTCTTGGAAAAGGTCCAGGAGTTCATGACTACCATGTGTAATGCCCAGAGAAAGATCTTGTGCCCTATCTGAGAACACTTTGATTCGTTGGACCTGATGAAGTTGACAGGTTCCTCGTTGTTGATAGTACAACCATCTGTCAACTAGATCCTTGTTCTGTCTGGTTGGTGAAAGCCTCCAGACAGTAACTAGCAGGTGGGCTCAAGGTGTGTTCAAGCAGTAATACATTTCTCATTGTAGACAGGGATGATTCTGGGCTTTTTGAGGAGTTCACCTGGTTCACCCCCTCCTTAAAAAAATAATTTGATCTCATCTTCCTAGACAACTTTCATTCAGTTTTCTTTCTTCCCTTCTTAGGGAAAGTGGTAGAAAATGTAGTTGCTTGACAGCTTCAGAGGGTCCTGGATGAAACAAATTATCTGGACCCCTTCCAATCAGGATTCAGGCATGGTTATGAAACAGAAATGGAGCTGGTCTCCATCAGAAGTTGAGGTATTATCAGTATGCTGATGATACTCAAGTTTATATCTCCACCCCTGGTGATCCAAATGATGCTGTCATTGCCCTCTCATGGTACCTGAAAGCAGTGGTGGATGGGGATTACAGGCTTCAGACTGAATGGCTTTGGGTGCTTGGAGCTTCAAGATCTGGGATTTTAACTTACTTAGTTGTGAATGAAGTTACACTACCCCAGATATATCCAGTCTGCAACTTGGGGGTTCTGCTGGACTTGCAACTCCTGCTCAAGGAGCAGGTGGCAGTCATGGCTAGGAGAGCCTTTGTACAACTTCATGTTATGAGCCAATTGCTCATGACTTCCTGCACTCAGTCATTCAAGCCCTGATCATTTCACAACTACTGCAATGCATTCTCAAAGAAGCTACCTTTGAGTAACATTCAGAAATTTCATCTGGTGCAGTGTGCAGTGGCGCAGGCAATTCTTGAGGCCCCCAGAGTGGCCCATATTACTCTTTTGCTTCATGAGTTGATTGGCTGCCAGCTGGTTCCAGAAATCAAAGAATACTGGATGATGGGTCCAGGAAATGCACTTTCTCTGCCACAGCTTTTGCCCTTTGCAACATCTTATCCCCTGAGATGAGGTCGGCTTCCACCCTTCTGACTTTCTGCAAGAGCCTGAAGACTGGCTCTACCAGATGGAGTTGGCAGAGATGAATTAAGAGGCAATCCCACCTCCCTCCCTTACACATTCTGCTAAACTTCCCTCCCCATTTTTCAACTATAATACTATTTTGATTGTAATTTCCATTTTCATTGTTTTAGAAATATTTATATATTAAGTTTTTAATGCTTTTAACTCTGTAAGCTGTCAGAGTCATTTTGAAACAAGATGGGTGGCAAATAAATTTAATAAATAAAAAATAGTTGAACTTCTTTAGTTTTTTTTCCTTTTCTTTTGTGTTTTGTTTTGTTTTACAACAGAAGGCCAAGTTAAGGGAGAAGGATGCTAGTTTGCCTCAGGGCAGTTGCCATGTCTGCTTTATTATATATACAGCCCTGTCCTTTGGCTTCACTTTTGAATGAGCTTGGGTTCCTAACTGTATTTCTCTGACAAAAATAGCTGTGAGCAAAGCAGAAATGTATCACTGGTCTTGAAGAAATGACCAGTTAGAATTGAGTCCCTTTGAACTTCTACTGTCACCAAATATAAATGTGGAGAGAAAGACAGTTATCATATATTTATCCAAGTTCAAAAAACCCAAGAATTGATATAATTAGGATCTGACAATCTATAAGATTATCATGACTTGATTAATCTTGATTAATGTCAAAAGAAGGTGTAAAACATGAAGACATTTGCAGGAGGTCTTTATTGATATCATTAAAAGAACTGGTTAGAATATCAGCATTGTAGTAAACATTTGCCCTGTGCAAATGGTTGCCATTTATCTAATATATTCCACAACTTCTTGAATTTTCCTATTTTCCTCATCATTGTTTATATAATTTGGTCAAGAGTTTGACAGAAAGCTTGCATTGATTCTGGTGTACTTCCTGGTAAATTAATCTATCAGCAGGAGGTCATTTCTGGAGTAATTATGGAGTGTCTTACTACTTAGTAAGATTGATAGGACAGGAAGAAGCTTTCTAGGAGAAATTGGAGGACAATTTTCTTCTTGTGCTAGCTGTGAGATACAGTGAGGTTCAGTTCTGTAAACATCAATACTTTACATTTCCCACCATTCCTATTTTCACTTATCACAGGAAAGGCCAATTGTAGGATTAAGCATAAGGCAGGAAGCAATGAGATGTAAATATGCAAAGTGCTAATTAGCAAGCCAGCTATTTTGAGCCAGCTTCAAAGCCTGTTGAATGGGATTGATCTGTCCTGCCATGTAAATTTGAACCCTGCAGATTATGTTAGTGAAAACCTATTGTTTTTCATTTGACGGGGCCAGTTCTGTGATACACAGATTGCATCTTTAAATATAAAATTTAATAATTCATTAGCAGCAATATTCACTAAATGCTTTTGCCATGTTATACTGAAACTGTCTTTTGAACATGTCTTTTATACAGTGAAAGCATAAATTATTTGACTGCTCTGACCATTGGTAGATACATATAGTTTCATATAGACTCCAACTTATGAAGAGTCTGTAGCCTTCCTTTAATAATAGCACATAGAGATAATCCTCAACTTACGATCATTTTGGACCTGAATTTTCATTACTATATGAGATAGTTGTTAAATGAGCTGCACTCAATGTTATGATCTTTTGCCACAGTTGTTAAATGAATCACTACAGTTGTTGAGTCAATCATATGTCATTTAGCGAATCCAACTTCCTCCATTGACTTTGTTGGTCAGAAGCCTTTTGGGAAAGTCATAAATGGTGATCACATGATCCTGGCATGCTGCAACTCTCATAAATATATGTCAGCTGCCAAGCATTCAAATTCTGACAGTGGGGATGCTGCATCATTATAATTTCAAGGACTTATACATTATAACTTATAAGACACTTTTTTCAGTGTTGCTGTAACTTTCAAAGGTTGCTAAGCAAATAGTAGAGATAGTAGAGGTAGTAGACTATCTCTATTTATAGTGCATTTATCTAAAGGGAAGAAGGTCTCCTTTAAATCAGATTTGATTCCGTGGATCCATCTAGAGATGGGAGAACTTACGAAGTTCCCCATCTTGAGCACAATTAAACATTACCTACTTGGTAGACTATTCTAGACTGAAAGCACAAAATAATAGTTCAGTGCCAAGAAACCTAGATATATATTTAGTTACTACAATCTGAGAATTTAGAGGCCCTGATTTTCTTACCATTGTGTCATATATTCCTTTTTTATAACAGCAAGTGTGGCTAGGAAAATGCAACGTTTGATCCCAGCAAACGCCCCTCCCTATGGCGTCTCCTTAAAGCCTATTTCCCAGGTGAGCCTTGTGAAGAGGGGCAGGGTGCCCTCCTTCCGAGTAGTCAGGTCACCCTGCACTGACTCCATCCACCACGTCTGGAGATTGAGTTGGGGAGGCAGCTGCTTGTCTCTGGAGCTCCGTTGCTCCTCTGCTCTGCTGCCTGCCCTGTCCATCTCCTCCCCCCTCAGTCGGTCATCCTGTGCCCTCTCTTCCTCCCTGGCAACCCTTCTGAGGTCCAAGAGACCTGGGACTGCCTCCTCCTCCTCCTCCTCCTCCTCCTCCTCCAATAATTCCTCCTAGGGCAGAGAAGCAGCACCATCTCCTTCCATCAGCCTCAGCTCCATATCCTCCTCCTCCTCAGACAATTAATTGAGATTAAGGTGACAAATTTAATACAGATATATTTAATAAGGATAAGCTAAATTTGGCCACTGGAGACTTTAATTATCACAGCAGCATCTGGGGATATCCTAATGATGACAGAAATGGGGAGGCAGTGGGCAGATTGGAATAACCAGTTAAGACCAAATCCAGCAAAAACACAGGTATGTGCCTTCCATCTTCGCAATAAGCAGGCTGCTAGGAAGCTGCTTATTATATGGAAAGGGACGTTATTGGAGCATTGCCACAGCCCTAAATATTTAGGGGTCACTCTAGATAGGGCACTAACATATAAGCAGCATTATACAAATACTAAAGTGAAGGTCAGTGGACATTCTCAGGAAATTAATCAGCAAACTGGATCTTTGGAAAGCTACAAAGAACCAATGCTAGATGGAACTAACAGAGGAGCTGTAGAAAGCTGGGATGTAAGGAAATCATTGAATAGACTGCATATGGGTACAACAAGATCCAGTTGCTTCTGGTCTTTGTGATTGTGGTGACATGCAGACAACACATGTATACCTGCCCTTTGTATCCCAATCAGTGTACATTTGAGGACCTCATCACAGCATGACAGAATGCAATTAATATTGCTAGTTTCAGGGCAAGATCTGTTTAATTTGTACATATTTTAATCCGGTATATTATATTTTACATATTATGTCATATAGTGTGCCTTATTTTAATTGTGATGCTTCTGGCACAAATAAACAAACAATTTTGATAAACTAATAAAAATTTGAAACAACAGAAGACTAAGATTGCTTTTAACTAACTTAGACTTGACTTCCAGTAGGAGTATGCAGCTCTTTGAGAAAATCATCCCTTCAAAGCTGTAGGGCATTCTCCTACACACAAACACTGTCTCCCTGGGTCTAAAGATGAAAAGACATTGTTGTGGAGATTTTCTCTATGCCATTCCTCTATGTTTTCTCAACACTTTCAAAAAGTATTTGTCAACTTCTGAAACGAACCTGCCTGAAGCCATCTTTGTCATTCTCAGTTGTCACACAGGAGGAAAGGGGGAAGAAACAGAAAGCATTGCTAGATTAAACACAGAGCAATCCCTTGGGAACCAAGGTCATTCCCACAGGTGCTGGAAGGTGGAGAGAAGATATGTCACGGAGCCTGCCAATTGCCCTCATTGGGTAACGTGATCAATAGCATAGCAGGGGGAAGGAAGTTTTACATTTAGTTATGTTGAATTCCTGGGCGGAGGGGAATTCAGAGTTGATTTCACTTTTGACCATGCCGATATTATGTATCCAATAAACATATTCTTAGAGGAAACTTCAAGCTTCGAGATTCTGATTTATTTGGGTCCATTAGTTGGAACCTTGACAGTATTCATGGCCAGAAGTTTTTTCTAGAACCTTGACTTACTGGAAGAACCAGGAGAGGCATCTACAACCCATGTAAGATTTGGGTGTGGGTGATTCTGGAAGGTAAATTTCAGTCTCTTCACACAGACTAATTTTCTAATTCACAAAGAGGTTCTCCTTAGAAAGAGGCTCAAGATCCCTTCTTTGCATGTTTTAACCTTTGTTTTCCATATTTTGGTCTCAAATTTCAACATTTTTTACAACTGTAACTTTACAGTACAGTATATTGAAGACATTAATATTCAGCTGATACTTCTTCTAAGCCAAACAGTGACTGAAAATATTATTTGTGACAAACTATTTGCTGAGCTGTAATGATGGATATAACCTTTAAAACCTTTTAGAATGCAAATACAATTGAGACTGACACTGACAATGGCAAGCAACTTCCTTGCAAAAGGTTAATCTGTTTCTTATTCTTTAGGGAAAAAACTCATTAGCAAGCAGTCACTCTATTTTTTTATTGCTAAAATTGAGCAAATCACTCAACAGTTCATGGTGTTTTCATCATTAACTACTTTTCATTCACTAACTTCCTTTCTTTTCTTTGCTTATGTAGTCTTTTCATTGTAATATTTGCAAATGAGATATGTTAAATAACCTAGAATTTAGTTTTATCTCTATTAATATCTGTTTTCTTAATCCCTGGGTTTTTTTTTGTCCTCTTATTATAATCAGTACATTTCAGATGAAAGTTACCCTAGGCTTTGGCAGGTTGGTTGACCTATACAAATGCTCATACTCCCTTCAAGCAAGAAACATTATGGAAGACAACCTAGTTTGGAAAGCAGTGTTTCATTTGCCTAAGAGTTGAACCGGTATTAATTACCAAAATACTCTAATACACAAGGATTTGGGATGATTTTATTTTTTCTTTGTGGCTTGAAGAAAAATATAAAATTTTCATATCTTTCTGAAGACATTTTGTAAAATTCAAGGGGATGTTGCATTTGACATGAGTGTAAACAAAATCAATGGAAAATCATTTTTATACATTGAATTCCCAAGCTTCCATGCTTTTATTTTCTAAAACTTTCTCTGAAAAGGCCTGACCTATACAAAGGAAATTAAAGGAGATTCTTGGAAAGGATGCAGAAGCTGCTTCTGTTTGCAACAGTTAACGAAGACCTGGGCATTATACAGCCCCCGGGCCATATCTGGCCCTTTGATTGTCCCTCTCTGGCCTGCATGAGGTCAATCAGAAATTAGAAATCAAATGTAAATAAAATGTAACATGTATTTTTGCCAGTAGCAATTAATAAAAACCAAATGATAAAGCAATACAATTAATATTGAGCAAGTTTAAGTTCAGCCTTTTGGTTCGGCCTTTCACAACAGTCTAGGATTCTCATGTAGCCTCTTGGAAAAGTTAATTGCCCACCCTTGAGTTAAGGTATGCTCAGTGGTGGGATTCAAATATATGAACAACTGGTTCTTTGTGTGGACGCCACTTCTGGAAGTCCATTCTAGGCCTGGGCAACAAAAAATTAGCTGCTGGTTCTGCCGAAGTGGTGCAAACCGGCTGAATCTCACCACTGGGTATGCTTTAGATTTGGCTGAACTTTAAAATGAAACTGGGTCTTTTAGAAGACTCAAGACAAGCCTTTCTGAAACACCCAAAATTCAAATCCAGATCCTGTCAAAGTTTCAGTCATCATTTGCTTCTTTGCAGAGAAATAGCAAGTTAGACACTACCATTTGGGAGAGAAAAATACCTTCCTTCCCAGCCTCCCAAACAGGAAAAGAGAATTTGGAGAGGGTAAAATGGCAGTATTTTGACTGACAGCTTCATCTTCTAGTTATAGAGGGTAGAATTATTGATCATACCATCCATAGTAATCTACCATTACTATTGGTACAGCAAACTTTTCTATTTCTGCTTTTGGTCCATTTATATGGAATGGTGTTAAAATGAAAGGAAATCTCATTACCTTAAGCATAATTCTTGCATTTAACTGTGATACATTCCTTTAAATGGCTCCATGGCTAAGTTTTAATATTTATCAGTGATGATAGAAAGCTAGAGCTGTAAAAGCCCATGAAGTTATCCCAACATGGAAAATGGCTATTGTGCACTTCATGTTTCATATTACCTCAATAAATCTCAAATCTGAGGGGGAAAACAATGCAGAAATATGATGTTCATCTTGAATGTAATATTCAGTAGCTTATATTTATCAGGACATGCTAAAAAGGCATTGAGAAAATATGATCTGAATTATTATCTGAAGCCAGAAATTAATGTGTATATTATACTGAAGAATATAAGTAGACTATAAGAGGAAAATAATAGAATCGGGGAAAACAAAATAATAATATTAAATTTAAAAAGGTGTAGGGCTTTGGGATGCTGACTGACTATTGGGTAAAATGAAGTATCCTGGAATGAAGTATGCTGATGCCTTCCCCAAAGAAAAGATATATACATTTCAAAGAGGGTTTTTTCCCCTCACGTGATAGCACTTACATTCCATCCTTTTTATTCCAGCCACACTCCACCCTAGTCTAAGATTTCCAGGCAAAATGTTTGTCTGATGAGGGGAAAAAAAGTTGGCCAAAGAGTGAGACAAGCCTACATACTGCCTCCTAATGTATTCAACCTAAGAGCTAGGAAAATGAAGGACTGGGATTAGATTCCATTGTCTATTATTTTATTATTCCCAATATCTAAAAGTTGAAACAAATTAGTTAAATGGTTTCCCATCATTCTTTCTGCTATCCCAGGATGCTCTCTACCATCTCAGTAGACTTCTGCCTTTCATGGCAGGTCAGCAGATTTTAAACTATAAAATCAAAACACATCCTCTAATCACTTTGATGTTTGAATGCCTCATCTCTCTTGCAAATAAAAATTATGCTAAAACTGATGGTCTGCTGTGCTACATCCTAGCTTCTGAAATAATTTTATTAAATAATCTATGAAAATAAAATAAAAACTGATGAAGACATAGAGGCCAGTATGTGTTGAGAGAGATAAGTATACTTCTATTTATACTTATTGGCACCATGCTGGGACTTGGAAACTAAACAGACATCACACACACATATGCATACATACATACACACACACAGTCATTGATATACATATATAGGTACATATACATATGCAGGTACAGGTACAGGTACAGATACATAAATAAAAATAGCTAACCATGGAAAGAAAGGCTCAAAAGATTTTACCACACAAACATTCTGCCATATGCAAGCTTTGGAGTAGTAATAAAAAAAATAGTAACAGAAACTGCCAAGTCAAAGCTCTAGACATGACAGCGTTTGGATGGACTACAGCAACTATTCAAAAGTATTTTCATTTTAGTCTGGTAGCATGGGAAAAGGCTGATTCAGGTTGTTAGACAATGTGACCTAAGGGATTGAACCTTCTTTTCCATGTGCTCCCTGCCAAAAAGCAGAAACAATTAAAGAGAAATTTATTTTCAAAACTCATATGTATGCTGAATGTCTAGATAAGAAAATGGCTACATACAAGAGAACTCAAGCTGTTCAATAAAATAGGATGTCATAATTTTAATGATAGATAAATTCTCTTCAAATAAGTATGATTATTCTCTACAGCAAAACTAAACAATATCCTGATTGTTTTTAGCAGCCAGACTATAACAAGTATTAAATGTGTGTTTTCATTGTGTATCTCAGTACTTTGTTAGCATCTTGCTAAATACTGAGTTTTCCCCTTTTATACTTTAAAAGAGCTCTCTAGGTTTAGAGTCTTAATTTTCTCTGAAAACGCTTTTAACAGAATCAGTGGCTTCTGACTTATTTCTACAGCTTTAGAAACCAGGTGCATGCGAGGAAAAATTAACCTTGATTATACATTAAGATCAGATTTACTTCTATTTGGCAAAATTAGACAGTATATATTGACCAATTTTGGCTGATAAAAGAACTGTGTCACTAGTATATCATTTTTAGGAAAGTACCAGCTGCATATGGAAGTTGCTTTGAATCACCATTAAAATGGAGGAGGAACTGTAACTATTGAGATACAGAAGAACAGAAGAACAGACATCACACACACATATGCATACATACATACACACACACAGTCATTGATATACATATATAGGTACATATACATATGCAGGTACAGGTACAGGTACAGATACATAAATAAAAATAGCTAACCATGGAAAGAAAGGCTCAAAAGATTTTACCACACAAACATTCTGCCATATGCAAGCTTTGGAGTAGTAATAAAAAAAATAGTAACAGAAACTGCCAAGTCAAAGCTCTAGACATGACAGCGTTTGGATGGACTACAGCAACTATTCAAAAGTATTTTCATTTTAGTCTGGTAGCATGGGAAAAGGCTGATTCAGGTTGTTAGACAATGTGACCTAAGGGATTGAACCTTCTTTTCCATGTGCTCCCTGCCAAAAAGCAGAAACAATTAAAGAGAAATTTATTTTCAAAACTCATATGTATGCTGAATGTCTAGATAAGAAAATGGCTACATACAAGAGAACTCAAGCTGTTCAATAAAATAGGATGTCATAATTTTAATGATAGATAAATTCTCTTCAAATAAGTATGATTATTCTCTACAGCAAAACTAAACAATATCCTGATTGTTTTTAGCAGCCAGACTATAACAAGTATTAAATGTGTGTTTTCATTGTGTATCTCAGTACTTTGTTAGCATCTTGCTAAATACTGAGTTTTCCCCTTTTATACTTTAAAAGAGCTCTCTAGGTTTAGAGTCTTAATTTTCTCTGAAAACGCTTTTAACAGAATCAGTGGCTTCTGACTTATTTCTACAGCTTTAGAAACCAGGTGCATGCGAGGAAAAATTAACCTTGATTATACATTAAGATCAGATTTACTTCTATTTGGCAAAATTAGACAGTATATATTGACCAATTTTGGCTGATAAAAGAACTGTGTCACTAGTATATCATTTTTAGGAAAGTACCAGCTGCATATGGAAGTTGCTTTGAATCACCATTAAAATGGAGGAGGAACTGTAACTATTGAGATACAGAAGAACAGAAGAACAGACATCACACACACATATGCATACATACATACACACACACAGTCATTGATATACATATATAGGTACATATACATATGCAGGTACAGGTACAGGTACAGATACATAAATAAAAATAGCTAACCATGGAAAGAAAGGCTCAAAAGATTTTACCACACAAACATTCTGCCATATGCAAGCTTTGGAGTAGTAATAAAAAAAATAGTAACAGAAACTGCCAAGTCAAAGCTCTAGACATGACAGCGTTTGGATGGACTACAGCAACTATTCAAAAGTATTTTCATTTTAGTCTGGTAGCATGGGAAAAGGCTGATTCAGGTTGTTAGACAATGTGACCTAAGGGATTGAACCTTCTTTTCCATGTGCTCCCTGCCAAAAAGCAGAAACAATTAAAGAGAAATTTATTTTCAAAACTCATATGTATGCTGAATGTCTAGATAAGAAAATGGCTACATACAAGAGAACTCAAGCTGTTCAATAAAATAGGATGTCATAATTTTAATGATAGATAAATTCTCTTCAAATAAGTATGATTATTCTCTACAGCAAAACTAAACAATATCCTGATTGTTTTTAGCAGCCAGACTATAACAAGTATTAAATGTGTGTTTTCATTGTGTATCTCAGTACTTTGTTAGCATCTTGCTAAATACTGAGTTTTCCCCTTTTATACTTTAAAAGAGCTCTCTAGGTTTAGAGTCTTAATTTTCTCTGAAAACGCTTTTAACAGAATCAGTGGCTTCTGACTTATTTCTACAGCTTTAGAAACCAGGTGCATGCGAGGAAAAATTAACCTTGATTATACATTAAGATCAGATTTACTTCTATTTGGCAAAATTAGACAGTATATATTGACCAATTTTGGCTGATAAAAGAACTGTGTCACTAGTATATCATTTTTAGGAAAGTACCAGCTGCATATGGAAGTTGCTTTGAATCACCATTAAAATGGAGGAGGAACTGTAACTATTGAGATACAGAAGAACATAATGTTGGTATAAAAATTACATAACCTGTCTAGTGACTGAAAGATGTCAGATGACTTTTAATATCTTAAAATGAATATCGCAATTTCTAGAAGACCATATTGGAAAGCATGTCTCCTGACTATAAAGCACAAAATGGGAAAGAAAAGCTTTATGTAATTATCCCCATCCATTGGTCTGCTTCATTGTAGGAAATACTGATTTTGTAAAATCCAGTAGAACTCTCCTTGTCTTCTGTGTGAATCCCTTCAACAATATTTACTTTATAAATGCATATAATGTTATACACTGTATACATTTCTTACTTTCAAGCTTCATCTCATTTAAAATGCACAAAAGGTTTAGTGTAAAGTTTCAGATATTTAAAACTGAAAATTGCCTGGCATATTCTTAAATAGATTTAAAAGTTAAAACATGGAAATATAATACACAAATAATACACATCAGTGGAAGGTCCTGAGAGATTAAGGCACATTGGAAAATTGCAGCACTTTTGAAAGAACCCATAAAGGAGCAGTGGTATTTAGAACAGACCTCATACTAATATATAATAATAATAATAATAATAATAATAATAATAATAATAATAATAATAATAATAATAATAATAATAATAATAATAATAATAATAATATAATAACTTGGAAGGGACCTTGGAGGTCATCTAGTCCAACCCCCTGCTCAGGCAGGAAACCCTATACCATTTCAGACAAATGGCTGTCCAGTCTCTTCTTAAAAACTTCCAGTGTTGGAGCATTCACCACTTCTGGAGGCAGGTTGTTCCACTGGTTAATTGTTCTAACTGTCAGGAAGTTTCTCCTTAGTTCTAGGTTGCTTCTCTCCTTGACTAGTTTCCATCCATTGCTTCTTGTCCTTCTTTCAGGTGCTTTGGAGAATAGCCTGACTCCCTCTTCTTTGTGGCAGCCCCTGAGATATTGGATCACTGCTATCATGTCACCCCTCACCCTTCTCTTCATTAAACTAGACATTTATTTATTTATTTATTTATTTATTTATTTATTTATTTATTTATTTATTTATTTATTTAATATACCGCCCTATTCCCGAAGGACTCAGGGCGGTTCACAGGGCAAGTTAAAACAATACAAAAAGGAAAGATAAAATAGAATTAAATTAATACTAGCCCACAGGATTAAGACAAGATAAAATTTAAATTTAAAATTAATTTAATTTAAAACCCCTCAGTCCAGGCCAGACAGTTCAAACAACCAGGTTTTTAGGTCCCGGCGAAACGAGCGAAGGTCGAGGGCAGTCCAAAGTTCCATCGGCAGCTCGTTCCAAAGGGCGGGCACACCCACAGAGAACGCCCTCCCCCTGGGAATCACCTGCCGGCAATCCCTAACTGGCGGAACCCTAAGGAGGCCCTCCCTGTGGGAGTGCACAGGACGATGGGAAATGGTGCTCCCTAAGGTAATCCGGACCCATGCCCAATTCCAGCAACCGTTCCCTATAGGTTTTATCCTCCAGTCCCCCACTCATCTTTGTTGCTCTTCTCTGTACCCTTTCTAGAGTCTCGACATCTTTTTTACATCGTGGTGACCAAAACTGGATGCAGTATTAGAGGTGTGGCCTTACCAAGGCATTGTAAAGTGGTATTAGTACTTCACGTGATCTTGATTCTATCCCTCTGTTAATGCAGCCTAGCACTGTGTTGGCTTTTTTGGCAGCTGCAGCACACTGCTGGCTCATATTTAAGTGCTGTAGAATCAAAGATAGGTTTGAAGAAAAAGGAAGCCCTTTAGACCACCCCAGCAAAATGTTAAATAAGAAAAGATGGCACATTCATAACTGACAGGTTGCCATTCAACATGAAATAACAGTGAGTTGCATATAATCAACCCATTGCCTTCATTTCTTATTTTGTTTCCTGTCTTTTCTCTTTTATTTTCCCCTTGTCCCTCCCCGCCCCCCGCCACCAGCCCTTTGAGAATTTCATGGTTTAATCTTTTATGAACAAATTGATTAATGTCCTGACCAAGCAGAAATTCACTAGATTCCACAACTTGATACAATAAGCATCAGAGAATCAACACAGCAAAAGAACATCTTGAATTAACTTGCCAAAGTGCCACAGCAGATATTTCCTGGTACATAGTGGGTATAAGTAATCTTAATGAGAAGCTAAAATACAATTAGTGTGATCTTCCACTTCTTAAAAAGTGCTCAATCTGTTGAGTTTGCCAAGTTTTTATCTCAGGATGGATTCCTGCTGCTTGATATTTAAAATATAAAAAGACTGCTCTGGAAATTGTTGAAAATTTTATATCTCTTAATGTAGAAAAATCATTAGAATTGAAGCAATGATTAAATTGCTCAAATAAAATAAATAAGGCTGTATAGGAGGAGAGGGGTCAAAAAAGTCAAGATGGCAGCCACAGTTGCATGTTCAAAGCCCTTCCCCTTTGTTATGTGTGGAAAATAACTGTACTTTTATCATGCAATTGTAGCCACTATATTTTTTTTAAAAAAAACCTCTCTGGAAACATTTCTATAGTTCAACACTGAACTACATAACTTATTCTAGATAATGAATCCTTTAATAGATTTGAACTTAATCTTTTTTTCCCAAACTATTTGAACTATTTTTCAATAGATAAATCTGACATCATAATGTATCTCAAAATGAATGTGGTCATTAATTCTATTTTTACTTTCCTCATTAGTAATGATAATTATTAAGGCAATTAATGCACTTTTTTCACTTACATTATTAATAGGTCAAGTTTATCTTATTCAGTGCTTATAAAAGCCTTTTTTACGTAGGAAACCTTTCTCTGGAGGAAGAAATTATTTGCTTTTTCTATTTAATTAGATATTTTGTTTCCATCTGAACTGTCTCTGAGGCTCCAAATAAATTTAATCAATTAAGATAATAATGCCTGCATGTAAATTTAATGAATATATATGTGTGCATTCACACATGCATGCACATTTTAAATCTTTCAGTACCAGTGCCATTTATGGTTATTTTCACAATGAAAAGCTAACAGAAAAAATGGCAGCTTTCTCTAATATATTTATTTAGAAAGAAATGGAAATGTTGCCACTAATCATTAGGGAATTACTAGGTGGCTTGCACATTGCTCTCAATTACTACTAGAAAAAAGTACTTATATTAGCTGTACCCTTTCAAGTGTCCTCTAGATGTTTTGACTTAAAACTTATATACATGCTGCCCAAGATAATGGGAATTGTAGATTCACTAGACTGGAAAAAAAGTGATTGTCTTCAGCAGAAGCAGCAAAATAAAGATTCTCCAGAAGCAGATTTTCCCCAATTTATACTATTCATCTATATTAAGATTTCCTTTCACTGAAACTATTTGTACTGCATATTTCCCCTCTCTCTAAAACAAGATCCCCAAACTCTTAAGCCACTGACCCCTTCATGAAGTTTCAGAATGCTCATTGTGACCTCCAAACATTTATTATAGGAAAATAAATAATTTAATAAATATTACTTTAATGGTATTGGGAATGATAACAATAATTGACATCAATATTAATCACTTTGGAAACCCTGCTGTAAAACATTATATTGGTGGCTACTAATATGGCCAGCATGAGGAATGGCTTTTGCCAAATCTATACATATTCCTAAACAGACCTATAGGTGGATCTGTAATATCAGATTGCCAAATACAACAATAATTATTTTGATAGACAGTCAGTCAAGTTCCCAACCATTACCAATGCAAATATGGAATCAGTAGGATACTGTAATCCCTTGCAATGGGATGTAGTCAGGACAATTGAATGGAACTGAGCATTTACTGGCTTGATGCCCTTCCTGACATCTACATGAAGCTCCTAGCAGATATCTGCCACTATCTAGCATTGAATTCATGGCCTCCTGATTATGAGGCAAAAGCTCCAACTGTAGCCCACCATGCCACTTAGTCAGTAGCAACTTATAGACCCCTTAAATTGAATTTTATTCCTGATGATATCGTGGACATATTTACATTATTTTGGGCAATATTTTTTATTGAAAAGTTTTAAAATACATTTTTGAAACATATAACCCATCTACCCCACCCCTCTCCCCACCCCTCCCATCCCAACACACACACCCGACTTCCCAGAGCCGAATACAGGATATTACATCATACAATCTTACTCTAAAATATTCTAATTACTATAATTACTCTTTAAACCCTATCGCACTTTAACTCTCCTTAACCATAGAAGAAAAATAATAATATAGCCTCTAATTACAATAACTAATAACTATTCAAATGCTAAATAATACTTTGTAGTCCCATATTTGTTCTGAATAAAATCAATCCATCTATTCCATTCCACTATATATCTCTGTTGCAAGTGATCTTTCACATATGCCGAGATTTTAGCCATTTCTGCCAAGTTCGAAACTTTCAAAGTCCATTCTTCAATAGTAGGCCAGGTCCTCCTTCTTCCAGTATTGCGCTACCAAAAGTCTTGCAGCTGTTATTAAATTCAGCATCAATTTGGTTTCTATAGCAGTACAATCAGTGATAATACCCAACAAAAACAATTGTGGTAAAAATCTTATCTTTTTCTTAAGGCAATATTGAGGAAATAAATTGCCTTCTTCTAAGATATCCTGGTGATCTCCACTTGAAATCCTAAGGTGCAAATCTGTTTAGATTTTTTACAGATTAACCAAAATTAGCGACATGTTGCTGCCAAGATATCTGAGTTGGAATATCTCCAGCACTTGTGCAAAATTCACTGATTTGATTTATCCAGAGAACAGGACAGAATTTTCAACAACTGCATTAGTATAGTGTGATTGTATGTTTAATTTTCATACATAATGGGAACCATCATGAATTAATTTAGCAACAGAAAAGGGAAAATGGATGTTTAAGTAATTTTGTGTTTTTCATTTTTAAGGTATTGGTTGGGTCTGTAATGGCATGCTTTACTGTAAAAAGAGAGAGAGATTGTAGTGTACTGTGTGACAGAGTAACTCAGTCATCATTTAGATTAGAGAGGGTGATTTTAACCAAAACAACACATTTACTCACTCTAGAGTAGAGGATCAGTCCAAATGTGGCATTGCCCTACTTGGTTCCAGTTCAAAGGAAGAAAATTATGAGGAGATTAGCAGACTTTCCAGTATGAGATTGTTCCAGAAACTATTGGATTACAAGCTTAAATAATAACACATTGCACATTGTGAAAAGAGTTTTTCACAAGAGAGGATGGTTTGGAAAGTAGATGTGGATTTTCCTTATTTGGGTTCTTTGGTCTCCCTTATGCCAAGCTTCTGTTCTTGCCAGCAGTCCCACGATGCTAGTCTTGACTAAACTAAGATTGATTTACATCATGCCTTCTCCTTCCACAGCTTAGTAGAGAGATTTGATTGTGTAGTATGTTCAGTCAGAATCAGCTATATCAAGAGCAACTTTATTTATTATTCGTTATCTTTCATTCATTCATAACAACCCATCTCAGTGGTTAACAATAAAATAAAAGACACACACACACACACACCATTTAGAAGTTTAACATCCAAGCAATTATCTACACAGCCAGGAAACCGGGTCGATCACAAACAGGGCCCCAAATTCAGGCACAAAACCAAGTTTTTAAGTCTTTATGTAATGCCAACAAAGATAAGAACACTCAAATCTCATTGCTAGCTTCTTGTCTATATACTTGTTGAAAACAGTGCAGCCAAAGAATTGCCTGATTATTAGCTGTGAGTCATCTCCACACATTGATGTTTAAAGGAAACATGGATGAGCTTTCTTTAAAATGGCACTTTTTGTATCTATAGTGGTCTTGCTTTTTCATGCTTTTTTATATAATTTGGGTCATGGTTATTCCAGATAAGTCAAATAATAGTCCAAATGTTTCATGAAAAATGTTATCTACTTGCTATTTTTAGAAAATAGTCTTTTGTGAATTAGATGAAAATGTTTACATAAGTTCAATTATAAAGTAGATTAAACTGATTGAATCATAGGTGATAATAAATGGCTGATTTCAATGTCAATGGACTAATTAGTATTTATTAATAGCTAATGAAAAAGAATCATTCCAAGATTCAGTTGTGCCATAATATTTTTGAAACCTTAATTAGATTCTATATTTGGATAAAGTGGTTGTCATTTTTTGCACTGTTTTTCTAGCCCCTCTCCTTCATAGGGCACTTAGCATGCTTTTTACTATGAATGTTCACCAGAACTGCAGATTATATTAGCATTAGTGCGTTTACTCAGAAATAACTACCCCTGAAATAAAATGTTCTGACATATAATTAAGTATCTTTGGAATTAGAAGTAAGCCAGGTAGCCCTGTTGTTTACCCTGAGATAATATTTTGTGGCATAGCTGGAAAAATAATAGTAATTCAGAGCAAAAAGAAGAAGAGAGCAATTTCAACAACTATTCACTGATTTCTTTAGCACAGCATGCAATAATGTATTTGCAGACATGGAAAAAATTGTTCAGTTTGTATTTTAAAGCAAGCATACCTATTGACACTTTCTAAATCTTTATGCCCAAAGTGCAATTATGTATAGTCAGCCTCTGGTATTTTCTGAATTTTGTGGAACAATTTATAAGCTGATCACAAAGAAAAGTCCTTGAGCAATATATTTATGAACTATAAAGATATTATAAATATTAGAGAAAAATAGAATCCGGTCTTTCAAGGGAAAGAAAAAACAAATCAAGCAGCATCTCCACCAGCTGGCTTTTAGTCTTTACAATGATTGAAACAATCATCAACCAAACTTGCCAAGAATAGATATACAAAGATATACATGGTTTCCTGTTTTTTTCAGCCACCATATCTATAAGAGGTCTGTCTACTGCATTCTGCAATAACTGAAATTTCCGAGATCTTCTTAAGTTTATTCCTGAATATGTATAAAGTTTTAAATGGTTACCAATTGGAAACAAGATTTTTGCTCTCTTACTGTTCACTGCTAACCCATTTTTCCCATTCCTGCACTTTTTTGGTTCATGTGTTGGCTTATTTTTCTTTTGTTAATTAAGAATATCAGCAGTTGTGACCAAAAACATTTCAATGCCCTAAAACAGAGTCCAAATGTTCTCTTCAAATACTGTATCAAACATTTATCTTTTTTTAACAATCCTGGTATTATCCTAATTAATCTCTTCATTTCAACTTGGCACTTTGGTAAGCATTCCAAAACCACACTATTCTGGAAACAAATTAATTGATCGTAGCTACATGCTGCTGTGTTTGAAAATAGGAATGATGAAGCTTTTTGATAGTTTGTCTTTATTCAATAAAACCAGACAAACTAAAACAAAATGGATAATTCATTTTTGCTTCATTTGAAACCTTTATGGTGTAATCATTTTCCAGTCCATATAGGTCAGGGGTGTCAAACTGTCGGCCCCTGAGCCGGATGCATCATAGCGAAACCATACCCACCCCATTGCCTTCTTGAGGGCAGCCACTCTGCATGTAACAAATCAATCTGCATGTACTCACAGCGGAGAAGCTGGCTCAGAGACTGCCTAACAGATTTTCTGTCCCTCCAATGTCCTCTATTGCATCTATTGTCATAGATTTGCAAGGTAACCTGGTTGGTCTGTAAACTATAAAGGTCACCTCTAAACTATTTGATTGAGTGTTGTTTTCTTTGTGGATAATCTTTCCTCTCTCCTTTGTAGAAGGGAGAGAGGGGCCTATTCTAGTTTACATTTCTGCATTAGCCATCCCATATCTATCATTATATGTTCTTCTGGGTCCTTCTACGATGTTTGTTTGACTGTTGATAAACTTTGCAAGAGACTCTTTCAAGCAGTCAACCTAAGAGTTCATAGATTGAATTTACGGTTTGAGCTGTGAGCAAACATTGTCTGAAAGGAAGGCCTGTTTCATTCTCCCTTATTAAGTTTGTTACTATCCCATCCTGTGTAGGAAAAGTGGGTGCTAAATTCCAGGGAGGGGAGCTATTTTCTGTGAGACAAAGAGAAAGTTCTGAATGCTGTTTGCTTTCAAGTTCAGTTTGTAAATTCCATTCCAATGAGTCATATACAGATGAGTTACTTACTGGAGCATAGACATATTTGCAGTGAAATCTTCCATTTTCTGCTGCTTCAGTGGCTTGGAAGAACTCTGTGCTGCCGAGTGAACACACTGTCTCTTTCTCCTTTTGCCCATTCTTGGTAATCCTGGCTTGTAGAGTTGTTAAATTGTAGGTAAAAAAAGGTAGCATCTCCAGGATATATTCTTGTAAAAAGTCTTTGATTATTGTAAAAAGTCAAACAAGGGTTAAAACAGGTTTAAAAATAAGTTTAAAACTAGTTTTAAAAAAGGTTAGAAATGAGTTAAAATGAGTTTTAAAAGGTTAAAATAGGTTAAAAAGGGATAGGTTAAAAATACAATGTTAAAAAGTTAAAATAAAAATAAAATAAAATAAAATAGAGCCTTTGCTTTTGGAGGAGCTCTTTACAATCTTTGCTGCCTGTCCACCATCTTGGCTCCTCCCCTCCATTGATTAATCCCAATTCTCATTTTATAGATAGCCCAAAATGTTTTCTTTCTTTTTTGTGACAGCTGTTCTGTGTTATTAAGACATTGAAGATCACCAAAACCAAGTTATCTTATCCTGGGCTTTGCCAGTCCCTGTTATAAAGCAACTGCTGTTGTATATTTTCATCCACCACTAGATGTCATCACCAGTCAGTAACAGATAATTGTTCACTTCTATTTTCATGATTTAAAAGGAAAATCTTAACAGATTCCACTGATTTCAAACTTACCCAAATTAAGTTTTATATTCATTTCATTTCAGTATATTTCTGTTCCCCCTGAGGGAGGGTGAGGCAAAGATCTCCCCCCCCCTTCTCACTTTCAGAGGCTTTTTGCTTCTTGGGGTTTTTCTTTCCCCCCCCCAGGAAATCAATTTTCAAGTAGAAGAGAGAATAATCACTGTTCTTACCCAGTTTCAAACACGTTGTTTACAGTCAGCTTAAAATAGTGCTTTTGGGCTTCAACTGTTTGTAGCTTGGGCTAGACTCTGAAGTTAAGTTAGCCTTTCTCCTGCTCATTTCTAGAGGGCTTTTTACAAACCAATTGGATCAACCAGCATCTCTCCACAATCGGCGGGACTTCCTTCCTTCTTTGTTGCCACTACAGGGCAATTTTAGACCCATTTAGGGTCCCCTAGCTAGCAGAAATTGGCTGTATGGTGCAGAGCCCCGAGATTCCTTGGCTACTGTGCTACTGTGCAAAACCAGAAGCCCAAAATTAATTTTCTCTTGCATTGTACCAGGAATGAACAAAATTCAGTTATATGTGAGGAAATCCTGAGATTTATACCTCCTTAATGCTACAATTTTATTGTACTACAATACAATGTTACAAAGAATGCTGCAATTTTAATATATAAGGTAGTTTCAAATGTATGTTGGAAATATAATTGCAAAGAGGTACTTTTTATTATTTCTGGAGAAACTGTTAAAGAAATAATTTGATCAGATTTTTTATTTTAATTCAGAAGATTCTCAAAATAAATATAAAACTAAATCAGAAGTTTTCCTTTTATGTTTGATGGGTAATTAACTAAATACTAACTAACTAGTTTATTACAGCCATACAGCCAGAAACAGTAAAATATCCAATTTTAGACTACTTATATGCATACACATATAAAAATGCATTGAGCATGATCTAATGCTGAAAAAGAATACATATAAAATCAATTTTAAAATAAAAAATATTAAAAGGATCTAAAAATAATATTTATCTTATTTATGTTTCTGACGAGTCCCCAGTGCTGCTGCATAGAATCTAGCCACCTGAGCCATAATCATAGTTTGTTCATCCTTAAGCAGCCACTAGACTTAAGTAATGTCAGAACAGCCAGGATACCTATCGATTATTGGGAGGATATGGTTTTTTCTAATATCTCTATGGAAAGAACATTGAAGGAGTATGTGTCCAATGGTCTCCACCAATGCTGAGCCACAGGAGCAGAGTCTTTTAGTCAATGGTATCTTTTTATACTTGCCGTACATGACAGCCAATGGAAGCGCATGGCACCATGAGAGTGAAAATGCTTTATGGTAGTTTGCTGACTGCAACTGGCTAAGATAACTAATGGGAGTAACAACATATCTAATAGAGTCTGGAGCGAGAAACAGTGGAGCTTTCCCTAAATCCACTTGCTTCTCTATGTCCTCTACCCTTTGTTGCAAGGTTTGCTTTGCTTGGTTGTAGTCCAATTTGAGTATAGACGCTGGAGAGAAGTTTAGTTTGTCAAAGTTGGACTCAACTGCCTTGATCCATGATGAGGAAAATTTGTCTTGGAGGATTAATGGAGCAAGGCCTTTGCAGAAAGAAATTAAGATTTAGCCAGATATTTAAAGAAGGTATACAGATTATTGCTTCGACTTTTATCAATCCTGTCTCCAGGTACAGAAGTGCATTTGAGACACAATGCGGCATCTGGAGAATTGCTTTAATAAATTTCTTTCTTCTCTATGTTTATTTTATAATAAAACTATTAAAAAGAATGCTACAATTCTGGAGTGACAGCAGGTGAAATGCTCCTATTCCTATAAGAGGATATTTTATTCCACTTGTTTGGCAGAAAATTCTATAAGAATGAGTGGCTAATGGAAGAAGAAGCAGCTTCCAAAATAAACCTGACCCATATATCTTGTAGTATAAACATACCAACAGAACTCAGAAGTACTAGGAGCTAACTTTGAGTTCTTATGTTGACTATGAGGAGAGGAAGGCCAGCCAGCTTCCATGATCTATTGACATCTTTGTCATTACTCTAGATAATTTGTCAGAAGATAAGGGCAGTCAGCAAACCATTTCTCAATTCCATCAGCAGCAGTTGTATGGGCATTTTTGGCATGCCATATTCACAGATACTGTCAGTTATTTTTCTGGTTCTTCTCATTTAACTGGCTATTATGTACAAGGGTTTTTAAATTTTAGTCTTCTCCAAGTCTAGTAGATGACATGGCTGTGCATGTGTTAGGGTTCAATACCACAGAAGACATTTCCTCAGAATATTACTATTTAAAGAATAGACACTACAATTAGAGGTATATCTTCTTCAAAACTAATGCAGACCAGTGAATGAGAGCCAACATATGTCACAGTTGAGACATGAGTTTTGAATTCGGGAGATACAGATTCAAGGCTCCAAACAAAAAAAATTCATTGGGGGCATCTCATTTCTCTCAGTCCAAACTTTCATAGGATTATTGTAGTGTTACTAACTCCCCAAGAGCTCTCAAAATCCTGCACCAACATTTATTTAATTTCTATAGCCATCCACCTCAATTAATGACAATTTACAGTTCAATGTGTGTGTGTGTGTGTGTGTGTGTAACAGTTAAAACAACAAAAACATTTTAAAACAACAAAAAAAAGCTAAAACACACATCCAAAATAAATATACATTGGGTTAGGGTTAGGCATCTATATGTAATTATGAATTAAAGCCAGATACAAATGATGTACTCATTGTTAAGGAGATCTATTGTCTATATAATATCTACCTTCTTATCCATCTACCTATCTATTTACACCCACAAAGATATCCATTATGTTTGATGTGGCTGCTTTTGCCACTTTCCATACCTAAGCAAATAAAATGAAATGAACAAGAAATCATGCTTCCCTAGTGAACTAACTTTATTAAGTTAAGGATAAGTTCCTTCCCACTTCTTTCTTTCTTTTCCCAACTTGTTTCTCTTCATCTCCACAAGAAAATATTTTCTGTCTCACTTTCTCCCTCTATATAAATTACCTTTTGACACCAACCTAATGACAAGTCCACACTGGATAGACAAATAACATCAGGAAAATCAATACTGTGACTAATTAACTGTAGACACGTAAATCCATTCTTAGATTAGAATCTCTTGGTCTTATCTCAGTGTTAAGATAGCAACATGAACAACTCACAGCCACACAACAAAATTAATCTGACCAAAGTCAATTGGAAGCAGATTTTCTTTCTGATGAAATAGAAAAGCAATATGTTTTAATGCCAGCAAAGCTGATGATATTTGGAAAGAAGCCAATTTAACCTGGGATGCTCATTGTTAAAGAGAGAGACTGGTCCAAGGCCTTCTGTTATACAAAAGGAACTGGCTAGTTTATTCCAAAAATAATTCCAATATTTGATGGGCGGCAGACTTGATTTTAAACACATAGAGGAATTATTTCAGTGCTGTGTGATGATATATGAAAAGGTAAAAATGCTGAGACATATAAAGATGAGAAAGAAAGAAAAATTTATACTATATTTCTATCTATCTCTGATTTTCAGATGCAGCTTTAGTTAAATGTTGAGACACTATTAATTATCCAGTGCAGTACTGCAACATCCTACCTACAAAAATGGAGCTCCAATCAGTCAAACTAGGAGACTAAAGTTTATTGTATGATTTTATATTGTCCTAAAGTCAGTACGTTTTTTTAAATTCAAGAATCATACTTAATTTCATAGATAATGGTATTAAACAGCAGTTTGCCTTATCTATTCAGACAGTGGAAGATCCAATATATGTGGAAAACATAGATGAAATAATTCTGATCCCATCTTTAAAAGCACCACTTCCGTTCACTTCATAATAATAATAAGAAGAAGTTGGAAGGGACCTTGGAGGTCATCTAGTCCAACCCCCTGCTCAGGCAGGAAACCCTATACCATTTCAGGCAAATGGCTGTCCAGTCTCCTCTTAGAAACTTCCAAGATGTAAAATCTATATGGAAGAGGGGAGGGTATAACTTTTACAAGCATTTTATATCTAATTTGCTGAATGCTCCAGAGTTTTATACACACTGAGGAAGGGATCCTGTGGGCTACTCACATTCAATAAGCATTTCAGGACTTAAAGCAAGCTTTTAGTTCCTATCTCCGATCTTGCATTTTGCACACCTGTCTTTCATTGATACATCTAAGATAGCATTGGGTGCTATTCTAATTTATGCTACAAACTAAAGGAGAGAATGATCTGTTAGCTTGTTCTTTTATATGTCAGCAGGATGCAATGTTTTTTTAATTAGCCATAAAAGATTAGAGATTAGAAACTTTTTTTTAGAAAAAGCTGTTTGTCTAGTATTGATCTATACTAGGGCTTTTCAACCAT
Organism: Vipera berus; assembly: GCF_964194415.1. Taxonomy (NCBI): domain Eukaryota; kingdom Metazoa; phylum Chordata; class Lepidosauria; order Squamata; family Viperidae; genus Vipera; species Vipera berus. Next base: position 76,166,950 of record NC_138205.1, on the reverse strand, counting down.
TTCACCTGTTGTACCACTTTTAGGATATGGCAACATCCGAGTAGCACCAGTCACCCAGGAAGGTGTCAAAAACTGGATGACCAAAAAGAAAAGAAAAGAAAAGAAAAAAGTGATGAAGTACAAGTAGTCCTCAACTTACCACAGTTCATTTAGTGACTGTTCAAAGTTACAATGGCACTGAAAAATGTACCCCCCCAAGCTACAGCTGAGCAAGATACTGCCTGACCAACCAGTGGTGCTCTTCCTCCTGTCTGAGGTTTTCATTGTTGTGAGAATTTCTGTTGAGGATTGGCAGCAGGGGTGGGGTGGGGGTGTTTAGTTTTTATTCCCCCTGTCTGCTGGGTGGTTGCAGCAGGATTTGGTCACTTCACATGACTCTGGGACACTGTGACTGTCATAAATATGAATCAGTTGCCAAGCCTCTGGATGTAAATCACAAGACCCTGGAGATGCTGCAACATTCCAGCTGATCAGCGCTTCTTCTGGGCTCAGCTGGAGCCTGGCGCTGATCCTGGCGCTTCCACTGAGCCCTGACAGCCCCTAGGAAGCGCTGATCCTGGCGCTTCCGCTGACAGCCCTGCAGCTCTAGTCATCTCTCACTCAGGCTTGTGCGGTGCTGCCATGAGTTCAGCTCATTCTCCTCTCCCGGTACCACTTTTCTAGGATGGTCACGTACCACCTGCCAGGTGCCAATGCACCACAGGTGGTACCCGTACCACTGGTTGAAAAGCCCTGATCTATACATCTCTTAAGGACAAATAACATTTCTAGAATTGTACAGAAACTAACCAAACCTCAAATCAGGTGGGCAGATTTTTTTATATACCACCTACATTCTTACCAAAACAGCAATCAAAGTTATTATGCTGTAAGCCTCTATATAGTATTCTTTCTGCTTCACCTTCTACTATTTTGAAACCTGAGAATGTGGTGTCTGTAATGTATTGGGCTTGCTTGTTAACACCACGTGGTAATGGCTGGTAACTTGCTAGAGAAGGGAGCTAGCTAACGGCTCCCAGCATCTCAGACAATCTGTCTCCAGCACTGCTATTGATTGCCCCTAGGCGGCAATAGGTTGCTTCAAGCCTACTGGCCACCAACTAGGGGCCAGGGTATAAATTGCTGCAGCTATAGCTCTGTTCTTTAGTTCAGATCCTGCAAGCAATAAACCAGGTTCTTTGCTGAACTCACTCGCCTCGTCTTCATTCCTGTGCAACGAACCCAGTACACAACAATGTCAATCCTCATTCACTGAGATGTTAGGATGGGGAAGAACATTCTCTTCTAGACTTTCTTAAACATATTCAAGAGAACTATATGTCAGGGCTCAGATGGATGATCTCTCTAGCTCTTTCTCATGAAGCAAAGGACAGCTATTCTACAACCCTCATCTGTTTATATCCCCATCTCTCAGAGAACAAAGTTTTGCAGGATTTTCATTATAAATAATTAAAACTTTGGTATTTCCAAAACAGTACATTTTTAAAAAATGGGATTTTCATAGAAGCTTATACAATAATGTATGTTCCTTCTTGTCATATCTGCTATTGGTTCAAGCCTATAACAGATTAGGCTACCAGAATGTTACAAGTCTTTCCATTTCTAACAGGGCCATAAGTTGCTTTTTCTTTGGCTTCTATTATTGAATTTCCAAATATTAAGAGTCTGAGAAATATCTTGGTGGTTGGTTAAAACAAATGGCTCCTTTTATTCCCTACAAAGGTATGTCTATGGACCTCCAAACTCTTTATTGACTACCTTTATGAAGTGTGAAGGAATGGTTAATCATGTTATACCCAATCATGGCACTGAATTTACATAACATTTCTAGAAAGCTTTATTTCAAGTCTCAGGTTCATTTATCCTGAGCCTATCATCTTCTGATAGGTGGTTAAATGGAAAAAAATAATATAGTTCTGGGGTGTCAGAATCCATTTATATCACATTTCAATATTGTATAGGTAGAACAACGTGCTATTTCTGGGGATTCTGCCATCTCTCCGAGGGGGGGGGAGAGGATGGTTACTAAAGCGATTTTCAAACAACAGGGGATGTTTTACTGGGGAAGGGAGGGGGGACAGACAGGTCTGGATTGTATCTTCATTTACAACTGAAAAGGAAAGCAATAACCATAAAACCAAGGAGAGTTCCCTTTCCCATGGAAGGACCTGACACCTAGCAACTGACGACAGCCTGACCAAATGGATGAGGGGAGGGGCTGAAATGGGAATGGTTTATATAGGATTGAAATGTAACTTTTGTCAGATTCCGTCCCGTATTCCCACAATCGATTCCATCCTAGTAAACATTTTCCTTTTGGACTAAACTTGCATCCAAGAGTTCTTATTTCCTAAGATGTGGATTGAGGTGGGACCTGACAGTAGACGGAATCTGCTTTAAGAGTCAACCTGGAAGGGAAAACCTTACCGGGGGACTTTGCAACAAATACAATGTCTGGCGACGAAGCAAGAGAGGAGGGAAGCCCCATGGAGGGGGAGTCTTCCCCCCAAATGGAATCCCAGAGACAATGGGAAGCTGAAGCAGCATATTCCCCCGGGGAAGAAGCGGTGGAGCAGTACGACCGAAAACCCCGGTGGTCGATGGGCGTTGGAAGGAAAAGTGAGTGGGAAAAGGCTTCGGGAGAAACGACCCTGAGGCGTAGTAACCACCAACCGGAATGGAGGCAAGAGATGGAGAGTTCCCTGCACGCCAGCGAGGAGGAGCGGATCCTGGAAAAGGCCATTGATCTGATGAAAGCAACCCTGAGTTCACTGAGGGAGGAGAGAGCTGAAAATCGCAACTGAGGCAGTGCCTAGGGACACAACTGGAAAGGTAACGGAGGGGATCCAACACCTGAAACCCCGGGGCCATCCAATGGAACAGGAATTGCTGCCTCAGCGGTACCCACCCCCCCAGAACCACAGATGGGGACCAGGATGAGGAGCGATACCGGCCACGGCGCAGACAACGCTCCAGCCAAAGACTCCCGCCCCTGGAAGTCAAATTCAAGGGGGAGCCATCACGACTGGGATTTTTCCTAACCCAAGTCCTCAGCTACATGGAAGAGTACGGACGGGACATCCCCAGTGACAAAACACGCATCCGAATTGTGCAATCTGCCCTGGACGGGACGGCTGCAGACTGGGTGGTGAACTTGCATGACTCCAACGCCCCAGAACTCAACGACTTCAACCGATTCATGTCATCTTTGAGGCGACGGTTTGAGGATCCTTTGGCTGACCGTAAGGCCCGGGAGAGAATCAAAACGGTGAGGCAGGGCAGGCGAGCAGTGGCTGATTATACCCAAGAATTCTGAGCCATTGCCAGCAAGCTGAACTGGCCAGAAGACATCCTCCTTAGCTACTTCAAAGACGGTCTGAACTACGACCTGTATGATGCTTGCCTGCCTCGAGGAGACCCACCCCACCTCGACGACTGGTACATCCTGGCGGAGGAAGTGGAAATAGACCTACTGAAGAGACACCGCAGAGGAAAACCATGGGGCCGCCTGCCACCCGAGCAAACACGCGAGGGGGAAAAACCACCAGCCACAGCCCAAAAATCAACAAGTTGCTTCAACTGCGGGAGAGAGGGCCACCGTGCTGCAGAATGTCGTTCAAAAGCCCCCCCACGAAAACCAGAGGCATCATCCACCAAGAAGCCGGGGAAGCCCCAAGGCAACACAAAAGAATCTTCCATGAAGGGGACAGAGACTGTAGAGTCCACAATTCCTGCCAGGAACTGGGACTGGACTCCGGCCTGCACCGCAGGGACGGTGGACAACTCGGAAGACAGCTCAGAGGGAGAACCATTGGTAAGTGGACCCCTTCCACCCATACTTAAGACAGTGACTATATTAGCTTCCCCTATGCCTGAAGCAGCCAAAATAAAAGCTCTGATAGACTCTGGGTGCATCCGCTGCCTTATCAGCCCAACGCTGGTGGAGAGATTGAGCATCCCAGTGAGGAGGCTAAAACAACCAATCTCTTTTAGTCAGTTAGATGGGACAATAGCAGGGGGAGGACCAGCCACCCTAGCCACTTTACCAATCCACCTATCACTGGGGCCCCATGAGGAGGACATAACGTTTATAGTGGCCCCAGGCATGGAATGCCCAATGATCCTAGGACTGGAATGGCTGAAGAAATGGAACCCCGGGATAAACTGGAGGATAGCAGAACTCAATTTCCCAAAGGGGGGGCAGAAGAACTTAGACTCCAAAAGCACCCCCCCAACCCAGAGGGAGGAGACAGCAGCAGTGGGGAAAGAGAAGGGATTACCAGAGATACCGGAGGAATACAGGGACCTGGCTGAGGTTTTCAGTGAGGAAAGAGCAGATGAGCTTCCCCCCCACCGCCCCACAGACTGCACCATAGAATTCAAACCTGGGGCAAAACTCCCAAAACCCAGGATGTATGCCATGAGCCCAAGGGAAATGGCAGAAATGGAGAGATTCATAAAGAAAAACTTAGAAAGAGGATTTATTGAGCCTGCCAAACCCAAAGTGGCCGCCCCGGTTCTGTTCAGGGAGAAGAAGGATGGGTCCTTTCGTTTGGTTGTGGACTATAGAAATTTGAACACAATTAGTGAATGTAATCTGTACCCCCTTCCCCTAATGAAGGATATGTTATCCCACCTATCGAAAGGAAAGATTTTTACCAAACTAGACCTGAGGGAAGCATACTACCGTATTAGGATTAAGGAAGGAGACGAATGGAAGACTGCATTCAACTGCCCAATGGGGTGCTATCAATTCAAAGTATTGCCATTCGGACTGCAAGGGGCCCCCGCAGTCTTTATGCAATTAATTAATGACGTGCTGAGAGAGCACCTATATAAGGGGGTCCTGGTTTACCTCGATGACATCCTTATCTTCACAGAAACCAAAGAGGAACATATCAAACTAGTCAGAGCAGTCCTGAAGAAGTTGCGAGCTGCCCACTTATATGCTAAATTATCGAAGTGTGAATTCCATCAGGAAAAAATCGACTACCTGGGATATCGCATATCTCCAGAGGGCATCGAAATGGACCCTGAGAAGGTCAGGGCAGTACTAGAGTGGGCACCCCCCCACACACGGAAGCAATTGCAAAGTTTCCTGGGGTTTGCAAACTTCTACCGCCAATTCATCCCCGCATTTGGCCAAATAGCCATGCCCCTCACAAATTTGTTGAAAACGAAGGGGGGGTCACCCGTGAAACCCAGCCAGCCTCTGAAATGGTCAATGGAATGTCAAGCAGCATTTGAGAGGCTAAAGAGACTTTTTTCTGCTGAACCTGTCCTAAAACACCCAGATCCCGACAAACCTTTTGTAATACAGGCAGATGCGAGTGATGTAGCAGTAGGAGCCGTACTATTACAAGAAAATGATGGGGGGACATTGCAACCATGCGCATACACATCCAGAAAACTCACAGAAACAGAACAACGCTGGCCAATATGGGAAAAAGAGGTATTCTCGTTGAGGTGGGCATTACTAACATGGCGCCAATTTTTAGAAGGAAATAAAATACGTTTCCAGGTCTGGACAGACCACAAAAATTTGGAAGCACTAAAAACGCCCAGGAAGCTCACTCCTAAGCAAGCCCGCTGGTCCCAACATTTTCACCGATTCAATTTCACTCTCAAACACTTACCGGGGGGAAAGAACTTCCTGGCAGATGCATTATCCCGCATGCCCCAATATAACAGCACAAGAGTTACTGACTTTAAACCACTTGTACTGGAACAACAACTGGCAGCACCAGTCACCACCAGGGCACAAGAAAAAATGAAGCCGAAGGTAGATAGCCAAACTGGAATAGAATTCAGGAAATCTTTGGAAAGTGATGAATGGTTCCAGAAAAATAAACATATGTGCACAATTAAAGATGGACTGCCGTGGGTGGGGGAGAAGCTATATATACCTGCCACACAGAGAATCAATTTCATGCAACTGTGCCATGATACAAAATCAGCAGGACACTTTGGCTTTGTAAAAACCTTACACTTAACTAAAAGGCAATTTTGGTGGCCATCTATGAAAAAGGACATAGAAAGCTATGTGGGTAGCTGTCAAATTTGCGCGATGGCCAAAAGACTGCAAGGGAAACCGCCAGGTCTGTTACAACCGGTGGCAAACCCCTCAGCCCCATGGAAAGAAATAGCCATGGATTTTATCGTAGAACTGCCAGAAAGTAATGGAAACACCGTAGTCTGGACTGTCACAGATCTGTTCTCTAAGCAAGTACATTTCATACCTTGCCAAAAAATCCCGACTGCAAAAGCATTAGCAAAACTTTTTGTACAGCATATTTACAGATTGCACGGGGTACCACAACGCATCATATCTGACAGAGGGGTGCAATTTACGTCGGCATTTTGGAAAGAATTTTTATCCCTCTTAGGAACTACCCAAGGACTGTCATCTAGTCACCATCCTCAGACAGACGGAGCTTCTGAAAGACTTAATAATATACTTGAACAATATCTGAGATGCTATATTAATTTTCAGCAGTCCGACTGGACGGACCTACTGCCTTTTGCAGAAGTAGCATATAATAATGCAGTCCACTCAAGCACAGGTTACACTCCTTTTCAAGTAGCTACAGGCCAGAGTTTCAACCCAATACCAGAACTAACCCCAAAAGAACCGGTTATCCCTGATCTGAAGGAATGGATTGCTCAATTACAAAATACATGGTCAATCGTTAGGAAAGCGTTGGAAGATGCCAGAAAAGCATACAAGACACAGGCAGACAAAAAAAGAACCGATCCCACACCATTTAGGGTAGGAGAGATGGTATATTTATCCACAAAATACCTGAAATCACTCCAACCCTGTAAAAAACTAGGACCAAAATATATTGGACCCTTTCCAATTAAAAGAATCATAAACCCAGTAACAGTTGAATTAGAACTACCCAAAAATCTTAGACGAATACACCCAACCTTCCACTGCAGTCTATTAAAGAGAGAACAACAATCACCACTACGAGAAAAAATCCCACCACCACCACCCCCCATCATGGTGGAAGGAGAACAACATTTTGAAGTGAAAGAAATCTTAGATTCCAGAAAACACCATGGAACGATACAATATTTAGTGGCATGGAAACACCTCCCCTCCTCAGAAAATGAGTGGGTTAACAAACTCCATGTTAAAGCACCTAAGTTGCTTAAGAGGTTTCATACAGAATATCCAAACAAACCAGGCTAACATTTATATGTTTTCTTTCCCCACAGATGGACTCATCTTTTTTCTGAAAGGAGAGCCGAATGTCAGAATCCATTTATATCACATTTCAATATTGTATAGGTAGAACAACGTGCTATTTCTGGGGATTCTGCCATCTCTCCGAGGGGGGGGTAGAGGATGGTTACTAAAGCGATTTTCAAACAACAGGGGATGTTTTACTGGGGAAGGGAGGGGGGACAGACAGGTCTGGATTGTATCTTCATTTACAACTGAAAAGGAAAGCAATAACCATAAAACCAAGGAGAGTTCCCTTTCCCATGGAAGGACCTGACACCTAGCAACTGACGACAGCCTGACCAAATGGATGAGGGGAGGGGCTGAAATGGGAATGGTTTATATAGGATTGAAATGTAACTTTTGTCAGATTCCGTCCCGTATTCCCACAATCGATTCCATCCTAGTAAACATTTTCCTTTTGGACTAAACTTGCATCCAAGAGTTCTTATTTCCTAAGATGTGGATTGAGGTGGGTCCTGACAGCTGCTATGTTAATTATAAGAAGGACTATTAATTATATACATTAGCTATATTTTGCACTTAGAAGACTGAGGCACATTTTATGAAGAATAAGGGCAAAATCTAACATGGAAAAATGTTGCAACATGCTTATGTTTTGGTTGTGATTTTTCTTAACTTGGTGGCTTGCATATGAATTGCGTTGTTAGCCAGTATGACCGAGATTGGGAACTGTACTGAAATATTTGTTTAATTGGAAAGGATCTGACAAATGTTGTCTTAAGCTATCTGGTATTCCCAGATTTTAGAGGCTGAACTTACTTTGAGAAATTCCAAACAATTGCTTAAGAAATAGGAAATATGATATTCACTACCTCCATACTCTGGACCCTAATTCTAAGGAATTCTATTAATATGCATGTTGTAAAACAAATATCTTTATAGATCAGCCAAGAAAACTTTAGCTTAAGAGACATTGCTCCAGTTTTAAATTGTGAGGCTACCAGATTTGGGCTGCAAATTTCGGATGTTCACTAGCTACTTACACTTATAGCTCCCTATTGCTACCTAATGGATTTCCATAATGTTGCAACCTAGAAGGAGTAACCTTAGTAAAAACAAGATGTTTGTGGGGTTTATATGTGGGGAAAAAATATACTGCTTTCTCTATGAAAGCTGCTTAAGTTTCTCTGAGAAATAACAGTTCATGCATGAGAAAATGCAATAGATAGATAATATATAGATAGATGATAGAAGATAGAATAATAGACAGACAGATATGGTTATAGAATATAGATTTTCTAGCACACGGACACACAAAAACATATAGACTAAAGAAGATTCTAAAAGAGGCATGTAATTGTGAGATCAGATGCACAAAGGAACTATCAGCCAGATCAAATAAAACATCAAGTGGAAATCACCAAGGTGACTAATTAGCTTTAAAGCACTCAAGTTGATTTTCTACTCTTGATGTGGATGGCACTGTTTTGAGAATGTTAATAAGAAGGTGAAATGAGGATGCATGTTAATTGCCTTAAATTTGTACCTCAGCATTTTTATATTTTGAAAATGGCCATGTATGTCCTGCTGAATAGGGTTGCCTGATATTTCTGAACAAAATAGATTGAAGATTGTTTTTAAAACAGGAACAGGATTTTGTGTCCCTGATGCTTATCAGCAGATGCAGAAACACATTCACAAACATTTTAACAGTAATTTTCTTCTGAGTGCCATTTTCATGTCTGGTTGATGACCTAGCAGTACAATTATGCTTTTTATACCACTATCTTCACTGGCATCCTATAAATCAACATTTCTCAAACTTAACAACTTTACAATGTGTGTACATTCTGGGAATTCTAGGAATTAAAGTCCACATATTGTAAAATTGCCAGGTTTGAAAAACACTGCTCTAAATATATACCAATGTGCCTCAATTCAATGTGGCAGACAGAACAAAGCATGTTCTTTGTGGTCCAACTTTCACTGCCATACATTGCAACTGGGAAGACCATAGCCTTGACTATACGCACTTTTGTTAGCAGTGTGATGTCTCTGCTTTTTAGTGTGCTGTCTAGATTTGCCATGGCTTTCATCCCCAGAAGCAAGCGTCTTTTAATTTCTTGGCTGCAGTCCCTGTCTGTGGTGATCTTGGAGCCCAGGAAAATAAAATCTGTCACTACCCACATTTTTTTCCCATGTATTTGCCAGGAATTGAGAGGGCCGGATGCCATGATCTTGGTTTTCTTAATGTTTAGTTTCAACCCAACTTTTGAACTCTCCTTCTTCACTTGCAACAAGAAGCTCTTTAGTTCCTCTTCACTTTCTGCCATTAGAGTGGTATCATCTGCATATCTTAGGTTGTTGATATTTCTCCCAGCAATCTTAATTCCAACTTTTGATTCATCTAGCCCTGCCTTTTTCATGATGTGCTTTACATATAAGTTAAACAGGCAGGGTGACAGTATAACAGCCTTGCCAGACTCCTTTCCCAATTTTGAACCAATCAGTGCTTCCATGTCCAGGTCTCACTGTTGCTTCTTGGCCCACGTATAGGTTTCTCAAGAGACAAATAAGATGGTCTGGTACTCCCATCTCTTTAAGAACTTGCCACAGTTTGTTGTGATCCACACAATCAAATGCTTTAGCATAGTCAATGAAACAGAAGTAGATGTTTTTCTGGAACTCCCTAGCTTTCTCCATGATCCAGCGTATGTTGGCATAACTTTAAGCATAACTTTACTTATGCCTCTGTTAGGTCCCTGCCATTTTGGTCCTTTATCATTGCCCATTTTTGCATGAAAAGTTCCCTTCATCTCTCCAATTTTCTTGAAGAGATCTCTAGTCCTCCCTATTCTATTGTTTTCTTCTATTTATTTCCACTGTTCATTTAAGAAGGCATCTGTTCTAACTATTGTCTGGAATTCTGCATTCAATTGGGTGTATCTTTCTTTTTCTCCCTTGCCTTTTCCTTCCCTCCTTTCCTCAGCCATTTGCAAAGCTTCCTCAGACAGCCATTTTGCTTTCTTGCATTTCTTTTTCTTTGGGATGGTTTTAGTTGCTACTTCTTGTACAATGTTGCAAACCTCCATCCATACTTCTTCATGCACTCTGTCTATCAGATCAAATTCCTTAAATCTATTTGTCACTTCTACTATATATTCATCAGGGATATGATTTATTTCATACCTGAGTGGCCTAGTGCTTTTCCCTACTTTCTTCAGTTTAAGCCTAAATTTTGCAATGAGAAGCTCGTGGTCTGAGCCACAGTCAGCTCCTGGTCTTGTTTTTACTGACTGTATAGAGCTTCTCCATCTTTGGCTGCAGAATACATAGTCAATCTGATTTCTGTGTTGACCGTCTGGTGATGTCCACGTGTACAGCCGTCTTTTGGGTTGTTGGAAAAGAAAGTTTGTTATGACCATCGTATTCTCTTGACAAAATTCTATCAGTCTGTGCCCTGCTTCATTTTGTACTCCAAGGCCAAACTTGCCTGTTATTCTGGTTATCTTTTGGCTTCCTACTTTAGCATTCCAATCCCCCATGATGATAAGGACATCATTTTTTGGTGTTAGTTTTATAAGGTGCTGTAGGGCTTCATAGAACCGGTAAATTTCATCCTCTTTAGCACTGGTGGTTGGGACATAGACTTGGACTACTATGATATTGAGTGGTTTGCCTTGGATTCACACTGAGATCATTCTGTCATTCTGTTAATTTAACCATTATTCACATTCATTAGTCAGAATGCATAAAATCTGACACCACAACAGCTTAGACCAGTAATAGTGAGCCTATGACATGTATGTTAAAGATGACCCACCATGATGTTTTGGGTGACACACCGGTATTTGCCAACAACTATTCTCTAAACACTAAACATTAAGAAAACGAAGATCATGGCATCTGGCCCTCTCAGTTCCTGGCAAATAGATGGGGAAGAAATGGAGGTAGTGACAGATTTTATTTTCCTGGGCTCCAAGATCACTGCAGATGGGGACTGTAGCCAAGAAATTAAAAGACGCTTGCTCCTCGGGAGGAAAGCCATGGCAAATCTAGACAGCACACTAAAAAGCAGAGACATCACCCTGTCAACAAAAGTGCGTATAGTCAAGGCTATGGTCTTCCCAGTTGCAATGTATGGCAGTGAAAGCTGGACCATAAGAAAGGCTGAGCGCCAAAGAATTGAAGCCTTTGAACTATGGTGCTGGAGAAGACTCCTGCGAGTTCCTTGGACTGCAAGGCGATCAAACTGGTCAGTCCTAGAGGAGATCAACCCTGACTGCTCTTTAGAAGGCCAGATCCTGAAGCTAAAACTCAAATACTTTGGCCACCTAATGAGAAGGAAGGACTCACTGGAGAAGAGCCTAATGCTGGGAAAGATTGAGGGCAAGAGAAGAAGGGGACGACAGAGAATGAGGTGGCTGGATGGAGTCACTGAAGCAGTAGGCGTGAGCTTAGATGGACTCCAGAAGATGGTAGAAGACAGGAAGGCCTGGAGGAACATTGTCCATAGGGTCGCGATGGGTCGGACACGACTTCGCAACTAACAACAACATTCTCTAAACCATGCTTCGTAATCACATGATTTTTGAAGAATTGGATGTGTTCTTGTGCAGCTCTCTGAATGTCACACATATTTTTTTGCAACTTCTGGAACCTCAAAAAATTGCATGCCAATGGGATGTGCTTTCATATGGCTTTTGGAGATTGAAGAGGCTATGCAATAGCACTCTCCAAAATTGTTTTAAGAACAAAGGCCTCCAGGTAGGCCACAGGAACATGTCAAGAGAAAGAGAATACTACCTGAAGGAAAGTGACATGAGGAGCAGTGGACTGCGATGGCAATTGTGCCTTGAAGAACAGTACCAGATGGTCTTTTTGTGTGGCAGCAGTTGGAGTATGGCTGAAGTCATGGCCTCTACTTCAAATCCAGCCTTAGAGCTGCCATGGTGTACCACTCTCAGGATGGCTTAAATGATGTGTTTTGCTTGTGTTTCTGTAGGTGGGAGGATGTGTTTGTGTTAGAGAGTGGGGTGAGGGGAAAAATCAGCAGAATCGAGTTAGGTATTTTCTGAATTTTTGACATGCCAAACCCAAAATGTTCACCATCACTGGCCTACACCTTCACTTGTACAGTTAAAAATATAAAGGAACAAAAGAGTAGGGTTTACTGCAGGGAGTGTTAAGAATCACCAATTTAAAAATAACAAGTTTCTCCTCTGCCAAACTGGAGAAAAACTGGCTTTTTACCCATCTTGTTCAATAATATTTTATTTGACTGATTGACCAACTGACTGACTATGGTTGTCATGCTTTGTCCTTATTCTGCCATGACCCTTCAATGAAATAGGTCACTGAATATTAAAACAAATTACCTTTGTCGAGATCAGGGTGTCAAACTGCCAGCCTGCAGGCCGGATGCATCACGCAGAAGCTGCGCCCACCCCATTGCCAGCAATGGCAAAACAGTCCCGATACATCGTGCGATGTCACGTGACATCACAAGTTTGACATATCTGGTCTAGATAGAATGTCATGGGTAGGAAAAGAACTAGTATTGATTCAAACCACAATATCCATCTTGTACTTAGATTCTTGACATGATATAAGAATATAAAGCATAAACATATAAAGTAAGAAATAAATAAAATTTCAACCATAGGAGTTGAATCCTTCAAACTTTATTTTTATTTCACATCCTCCAAGTCCATTTAAAATGTTTAAATCATTCAGGAAAATCAGGTTTTAGTTTCAAGCATTTTTTTCCCATTACCTATTTTTTTTAGTCTAGGAAAGCCTCTATAAAGTTACACAAGAGAAAGAGGTTCTTGGGTTTTAAAAGTGTCAAACCAAATGACAATTGGTTTGGAGGGTCTGCCTATTGGCTTTGCATTCCATGCTATTTTTTTCTGTCACAGATCTCTCCATTTGCTATAAAAGATTTGAAAACTAAGTTGTTTAGGAAAGAATGCAGGGATAGTAGTGCATTATATTTGCGTGTTCTGAGCAGAGCATTATTTGTTTTTAGCTTATTACATTATTGCCAAATAAAGACAGGCGGAAAAAATTTTAAGGCAGGAAATTTTGAGTCATCTTTTCTGGGATAACTGTCAAGCTACAGACAATTTGGTCAAAGCTGACAGATGATTTTTTTAAAAGTCTGGAAATGGTATTATCTACTTGCAGATTTATACCCATTTGTTATGTGTTACATTTTCAATATAAGAAATAAGCTTGACTTCACAATGCTAAAATGCAAGTTTGTAAGTTATCATAAAATTGAAAGAACCATCAAGTCTAATTCCCCTATTCCAGGGGTGTCAAACTGCCAGCCCATGGGCCATGCCCACACCATTGCCAGCAATGCAAAAAGAGTTGTGATACATCGCAACACGTCACGTGACGGGGCGAGTTTGACACCTGTGCCCTATTCAGTATAACAAACCAAATTAAAGCATGCATAACAGAAGCACCTCATTAGATAATTGGTTTTCCCATCCAGCTGCTTTTGTAGAAAACTTTTCCTCACATGTAACTGGATTCTACCTTCCTATAACTAAAGCCCATTATTTCCTGTCTGCAAGACAGCAGTGACCAAGTCCTGGCTTTCTTCTATGAGATAATCCTTCAGATATTTGAATAGCACTATTATATTCCTCCTCACCACACACATTTATGTACTACACCTGTTTCTATATTTTCAATTTCAGAAAGATTCCTGGTATTAACAATAGTAGCAAAAAAAGCAATTAAAATATCAATGTAATAACAATCCCTGCCATTAGAGGGTAGTCCTAATGGTGAGAAAGACATACATAATATTTTCTTAAACAGTCTGGCTTTCCAAAATGCAAGCAAAGTAGGTACCAGCCAAACATCTAAGCTATGCCATAAGGAAGAAGAAACAGTGCCTCTGCTCTCCTCCAGATATCATGAATGAAATGTTCTTTGGACATCCTTCCTAGCATCCTTCCATATAGAATGTGCCATTTCTCCTTCAAGCAAACAGTTCTGGAAGTACTTGGGGGAAAAACCATATAAGGTGTTATAAGTTAAAAAACAGAACTTTGTTGGAAACCAATGTAGAGCCTATAGGAACCAATATGAAATGGCATATATAGGTCTCACTACTAATCACATTCTCCATCAATTGTAGTTTCTGAATCATGTTCAAAGTTATTCCCATGTAAAGTGATTTAAAATAGTCTACCTTCAAGATGATAAGAGTAAGAGTTAAGATCATCAAGGCATCCTGATCCAGATATGGCCACCAACCATCCTCCAATCCAACTTATGAGTCCAGATAATACCCACCATAAATTTTCTCTTTCTTGAGAAGTGTTATCCCAGTTAGAGGCAAAAACAGGAAATGGGTGACAGCCAGATCATTTTGGGATGAACAGTGCCACCACCTTGCAAGAATTCAAATTAAACTTCTTTCAATCTTCCAGACCCACCAGAGACCCAGTCAAAATTTACAGAACCACTCCAGCTAAAACCCAACATGAATATATAAAGCTTAATAGAATCAACATATTGTGTACCTCATTCTGAACTAATATTTTAGTTCTCTTTGTAGTTTCTTAAGATAAAGCACAAGAGTGCCATATACCATAAGGAAGCATACACTAGGGTAGCTTCTCTTTTCTTAATATCACCAATGATGATCATCCACAAGGGCATAAAACCTTTTCTTCCTCATTCACGCCTTGCACCATTTTCTAAATATCTTCCCCAGAATGTAGAGGCTGAAGATAGGGTAGAAGTTGTCAAATACTGCTGGATCTAGGAAAAATTGAAGGGAGTGCATAGAAACCTATTTGAAGTCTCTACCTCTTTGTTTTTGAACCATGATACTCTACTCCCTAGAACTGTTCATCAGAGCATCAGAGAGACTACTTTGGACCAATGACCATCTTTGAGATCCAGAGTTTGATCAGATGCCCGATGGCTGTCAGGTGGCTGAAAAAATCCGCTAGAATGGACTTCCTTAAATAGTGCCCTAATTTGCCAACAAGGTACAATGTGGCTCAAAGGCTATTCTTTTGCATCCTGGAATATCCCCCAAAATCTACAATTTTAAAAAATGTTTCTGCATTATGTATCAAAAATAATAGCTATACCTTGGAACCTATATTGTCTCTTGATTCTATTTGCTTTTATAAACAGTTTGGAGACCTCTGCATATCTGGAGCAGATATGGTTATAGCTATCCTCTTATTAAAAGCTAATCCTCTTATTAAAAGCTAATATTTTTATATTTTTTGGATGAATATGTAGAGCACCACAATGCAAGCTTTTTTTAAAAGTCCCACTGTGGTTCTGAATAATATTCTATACACTTTATCCTTTGTATTTTTTTGTCAATACAGTAGAATTATCTCATTTATTAACCAGTGTTTCCCTATCAGAACAGCCATCAAAAGTATGTCCAATGAATAAAAGATTTGTCTATTTGGGGTAAAAAAAAAATTCAGCTAATAAAGTGATAGCAGAGTTGCCTAGGCTGATATAAACATCCTTTAAAGCAGTGATCCCCAACCTTTCTCGCTTGGCAGCCCAGCAGGAGAGAGGGGAAGGTTCTGCATGAGTGGTAGGTATGAGTTTGTGCAGCTCCATCTGCACAAATGCCCGCTGCTCGTACAAATGGAACTTCGCATATGAGTGGGAGTGCCAGCCATTCACACAAGTTGAGTTGCACACAAGCATAAACACCAGCAAGTATAGCTGTGCACATGCACACATTTGCCCACCACTTGCACAGCCCAGTTCTGAGATGGCCAAGGCCCAGTAGTAGGCTGGGGTCCAGGGCTTTGGGGACCCCTGCTTTAAAGTCTTATATTGGCATATGCAAATAGTCCTTCACCTACAACCACAATTGAGCCTAAAATTTCCATTGTAAGCAACCCAACTGTTAATTCAACTTTTCTTGCCACAGTTGTTAAGTGAATCACTGCAGTTATTAAATTAGTAACATAGTTGTTAACTGAATCTGGATTCTCCATTGACTTTGTCAGAAGATCGCAAAAGGTGATCACACGATTCCAGGCCACTGCACCCATCACAAATACATGCCAGTTGCCAAGCATTCAGATTTTGATCATGTGACCAAGGGGTTACTGCAACAATAGCAAGTGTGAAAAATGGTCATAAGTTACTATTTTTAGTACTGTTGTAAATTCCAGTGGTCACCAAATGACTAGATATAAGTCAAGAACTCCTTGTATTATTAATATACATGCAGTGCCCTATATAATATTCAGTTTTGTGATGTTTCACAAATAAGGTTTTATTTAATTGCTAGATGTAGCAATAAAAAAACCACATTTCAATGTCATGAGAAGTCTTTGGTTTTACTGTAAGTTATATACTACTCAGTAGAATAGGTTTTTTTAAAAAAAATAAATAAAAGGGACATTGCTAACAAATTTTAATAATAGGTTTGCTGTAAACCAAATTACAGTCTATGGCCAGAAAGCATGACAAAGTTTAGAACAAATGTAATCCAATCTTTCTTTTATAGATAGAAAAGTCAATGTAAAGCGATGGCTCCAAATGACAGGGTAAATTACTTTCATTGTCTCTGTTCAGATTGTAAGCAGAAACTGTTAAAAAAACTACCAAAGTATACATTTTTTTTATTTAAAAAGTTTTACAATACATTTTAACTTTAATCCCCCCTCCCCCACCCCTATCCAACCCTCCCTATCCCTCTCCCCCACTCCCTCCTTCCCCCCCCCCGACTTCCCAGAGCTAAATACAGGGCATAAAATCGAAAAACAAACATAAACACCCCTATGTTATCAACAATAAACTATAAATTCTATCTCTCTCTAGCTCATATAAAATGAGTACCAACAATATTAATATTACAAATAAAGTAGAAAAGAAAAAGAGGAAAACAGAAAAAGAGCTTTACTCAAAATAAATTTTCTTAATCCCAGTCCTTATTCATATTAATTTCAAAAAAAAAAGAAAAGAAAAGAAAAAAAAACTTTCACCTGCTATTTGCATTCTCCCACCTTTCTCTAATTTCCAAACAAATTCTCAGTTACGCGCCAAAAGCGCCTATCTCTGTTAATCTTAATAATCTCCGACCAAACTAAACTATGATCAAAAATAGTTCTTGCATGTATCACACCAAATGTCTCGCAGTTCCAAATCATCCTTAAGTTCAAATAAAAGTTCAAATAAAAAGAGTATATGTAAAAAAAAGATTTAGGCAATCTCTAAGACAACTTGTTGTTAATTAGGAGCTTACATACCCATTCTTAGTTCAACACATACTTTAAGTCCATAACCCTAATATACTTTTCTAGCAAGCAAATAACATCAATCTTAAATTGTGTGAAATATTAAAAAAAAAAAAACTTTCTTTCTCCTCTATAATAATTTTACTCCATTGACATTCTAATCTAAAAATTTAATCAGCAATCTTAACGCCCCAAAACTTTTGGAGCACCTCTGTCATGACCCCCAAAACTTCTTTAGACCGCTCTCCTCCCACATCTTCACTGTAAGCACATTTTGAAGATTCCATAACTTTCTGCTGGTCTTGCTCTTGCTCTCGTCTCGCTCTTCTTAAGGCGGCACGCGTCATCTTCTGGCCTCCTGCAGCAACCGATGAGACTGTGACTTGATCCCCTCCAACATCATTGTCCTCTGTCTGTCTATCTGCAACATCTTGAAGCTTTCCCACACCGTATCCTTTTGCAGCTTCCAAAGATGATAGGGGGGTTGCTTTTAACACATTACTATAAAAATCACGTGCCTGATCCACAGTAACCAAACGATGTCTTTTACCTTCGTACGTCGCCACCAATCCAACTGGAATCTCCCATCTAAACTTAATATCACGTTTCTTAAGTTCCTGTACTAGAAATGCAAAATCTTTCCTTCTCCTTAGGATCTTCCGAGGGATCTCTTTTAAAACCAAAACTTCTTGCTCAGCCACTACCAAATTAGTATCATAAGCAGCTTGAATGACTTCATCTCTAATTATTCTCTTTGTAAAATAGACCACCACATCTCTGGGTAACTTCCTCTGTCTTGCAATCCATGAATTTACACGAAAAACTTTGTCCATATTTCCCTCAATTTCAGATGCTGACTGGCCCAGTACCCCTTCCAGAGCCTCAGAAATCAGCTGCTTTAAATCTTCTTTACCATTCTCCTTTAGACCCCTAATTCTAATAGCATACTGCATCTGATTATACTGAACAAGGCTCAATTCATCGTCCATTTTATCCCTTATATTTTCATTTTCTAATACCTTTGCTTCTAATATAGAGTTCTTTTGACTGAGATCCTCCACTTTTATATCCAGCTGTAGCACACATTCAGCTACGGATTCAACCATACACAAGATGTCCACCCTCATTGCTCTCAGCTTCTCTTCCATCGTCTTCTCCAATTTCTCCATTTTCTCCTCCATTTTCTCCTCCAGCTTTTTCAACTTTTCATCCATCATATCAGACATCAATTGTGCATGCTTTCCAAGAGCGTCTTGTAAATCCTTAAGCGTCATTACCGGGGGAGATGCAGGAGGAAGCAAAGCTTGCAATGAGGTCTCTTGCACCAGGGAAGACCCCGCATTCCGAAGAGCTTTAGAGGTTTTAGCCGCCATCTTCCCCCACTTTCACTTATTACGCACTTTCACTTTAAAGCTATAAAATCCATTGAGCTAGAGAGTAAAAATAAAGAGTCCACTTCACCTTGACCTCCTGTACCGCTCTGCCTGCATCTTGATAATCAAAAGTATTTCCTTTTGGCAGGGGTGGTTGCTAACGCCTGGCTCTGCTCCAAAAATCCCAGAGCAGAGGCGCTGCGCAGCTCGGAGCAACCCAGGCTTCGGGGGGGGCTCATCCTTCAGCCGCCCAAGCTCTCATCTCAGGCGGCCCCGGAGAGCTCAACCCCTACCTGGGGCCTCACCCCCTCCTCTTCTCCCGAAGAGGGGGCTTCAAATCCATCTAAACAGCTGATCGGCGCTGTTTACGATGGAAAAACACAGCTGCGGAGCGGGCAGCCCGAAAACGGCTGTCTTTCAGCGTCGCGTCGCCACCGGAAGTCCAAAAAACCACCAAAGTATACTTTTGAAACTGTTGATCAAATATGGAGTAATTTCAAGGAGCAGGAAAGAGTGGAGCTGGATATAAGATCCTCCTTGCTGCTCCAAAGAAAATAACAACAACAACAACAACAACAACAACAACCTCCAATGGAGCATCTAGTCCAACCCCCTGCTCAGGCATGAAACTCTATAACATGAGCCCCTGCTGATTGGACCTCCATTTCATTTAAACTGCCCAGAGGTTGCTGGGAAGAGCTACAATCTGTGAGTTAAGAAGGAGGAGGGCAGAGGAGGAAAGTAGCTGAGCCCCTAAAAATCAAAAACAGCAGCAATACATTCAGGGCAAATGCGTCTGAGATTCCTTTTATCTCAGAATGTCTGGATTAGTTCAGTGCAACACTTGTTTTGCAGCTGTCTTTTGCACTACTCTTTTCAAACTTGGAAACTGTCCTATATGTAAACAAATTACTAGTCTACAAGGACAGATTATTTATCTAGGGTCTGTAATCTGTGCTCTTCAGGCAGAAATTAGGTGTTCAGTTCAGCCCTTCTACTCTATTCAGCCTCCATGCTATCAGCCCCCTCTACCACAAAGATCCTGCAGGAGGGCAGTGTGGATAACCGTGGGATATGGCAGGGTGAGAGCTGTGAACCATAGACACAAAGCTTTCACTGTGTTCCTGCATAACAGATACAGTGCCCTTGCTGACCTTAATAGGGACATTAAGGAAACAGGTCAAGGTAGCTGTGATGATAACTCAATAAGCACAGGATTGTGCTCGGAGATGAAGAATTTGTTTTTGATAGGGAAAAGTGTGAATCAGGTTTTACACATCAGTCATGCAAGAAGAAAAAGAGAAACCACCTTCTGGTTGGTGATTCAATTATAAGGGATATAAATTTAGGAAAGGATACAGAGGTTTCGAAAGAGGTCAGGTGTCTTCCAGGTGCTACTGCCAGCAGGGATAAGAAGCGTATTTTTAAAATAGTCAAGAATGCCAGCAAGGCCTGTGATGTGGATGCTATTGTACATCTTGGCACTAACAATCTGTCCCAAAAAAATGTACTCTCTGTGCAGAATGATTTCCAGAGCTTGAGGTAGGAACTTAGCAGGATAGGCGGTAGGCTTACTTTTTCAGAGGTTTTACCAGTATATAAGGAGCAAAATGGAAAAGGCCAGCATATAGCATAATTCAATATGCGGCTAAAGGAGTGGTGTTAAGGGGAAGGCTTTGGTTATATTAGACATGATGTCTATAGCTGGTCCAATGAAAAAAATGTACAAAAGAGATGGTTTGCATCCCTCAAAGAAAGGGACTGAGTTACTTGGCAATAAATACACAGATTTTATGGAGGAATATTTAAACTAAACAATGGGGACATTGAGTTAATTGATACAGAACATCCCTGTCCCCAGCAATCTAAACAATATAGGGTTAACATTGCATGTAACATAGATATGTGTGTGGACAAGAATATCAAACTTGCTGTCAAGCAAAATCAAGCTTTTAATAGCGAGTGCCACACGAAGTGCACTAATCAAACAGGTGGTAAGAAAATAGGGGAACTCAGGCACCACACAGGTTATGAAGAAAGTAAACACAGGGTCAGTCATAAAGGACTCAAATGTCTATACACCAATGCACAGAGTATGAAAAGTAAACAGGGAGAACTAGAAATTCAGGTTAATGAGGTCAGATATGATATTATTGTCATTACGGAAACATGATGGGATGAAACCCACAAATGGAACACACAGTTAGAGGGATTTAAATTATTTAAAAGAAGCAGACCAAATAAAAGAGGAGGTGGAGTTGCTATCTATATAAGAAATAACTACATCTTGGCTTCAGGTTCCTGTTTTCCAGTGAGCAGTCTGAAGATTCAGAATGCCGAACCCTTTGGCTGAAATTTCTTTTTGTTGGGGACCCTAAGGGGCCAGAACCCACCCTGAAGGGGTGGAATGAAGGAAGGAAATCCCAGGGACTTAGGAGAGATGGCGGTCTCCCCAAACAGTCCAGGAGAAGCCTCCCAGAAACCAACAGAAGAAAAGGCTGGCTAACTCTATGTCCAGCCATAGTTGGAGACAACAGAAGCCATAAGCTTTTAAACTAAGTGGATTTTAAACAGCATTCTTGAATCTGGGTAAGAATATTGATTTTCTCTATCCTACCTATTTTCCTGAAGAAGAAAGTCCCAAAAATAAGAGATCTCCAGGAAAAAAAGGAGGGGGATTTTATTCCCTCCTTTTGGTTACTGGAAGCAGTGAAACTTACCCTTTAGAGAGAGAAAAAAGACTAGAAAGACCTGAAAAATGAGCAAACGCTGACATCTACTGGTGGGTGAGGATTTTTTTTCTCCAACCCTCAAAGTTCTTAGAAAATACAGCTGTGTTAACAAACTGAGAGTAACAAATCTGAAGCAATGAATACTTTACAAAAGGAAACATGATAAGCAGCAACAATTTCAAAGGACAATAATTTTAAACTACAAAGAAATACAGAACAACCTTGAGAGTATGAATCAACTTATCTCCAATTTAATTTCACTCCAAGAAATTTCCCAGGAAAATACAGTAGAGATGACTGAACATAATTCTGAGGATAGAGACTTAAAGATGGAACTGTATAAAATAAAAAATCATGATTTAATTCAAATGGGAAATATTTCAACACGTCCAAGCAACTTTGAAGATAAGGAAAAGAATGAGAAAAAATACTTTACAGGGAAACGAATGATGCAGCAAAACATACTGATTAAGAAAGGCAATGGCCAGAGAAAAAAGATTAAAATGGAAATCAAGAAAATAGATGATGGAACTTATCAGAGAGAATACTTTAAAAAGAAACATTTGTTTGAATATGGCTAAAGAAATGGAAAAACTTTGAAATATATTACTCTCAGAGGGATGAACTTTTTTAATTAATACAATATGTGTTTTTTTTCTTTTTCCTTTCTGTAAGAAAAAAAAGTTGAAATGATTTAAATAAAGCAAATGTTTTAGTTATTTAAATGTGACTATAAGAAAAACATAAAAAATGAGTTTTGAATGAGAATTAAAGGGTTAGATGATTAGATCTACTGAATGGAATGTTAAAGTTTAAATAGATTAAATACATTCTTAGCTATGGTAAAAAAATAAGAAATTGAGGAATAAATATATATTAAATCAGGAGGTATACATATTTTAAGTTGTATGTTATTTTTTGTATCTTAGTGCTTTTGTCTTTTTTTGTCTTTTGTCTTTTTTCTTCTTTTCCCCATCTTTTTTGTGTCTCTCCTCTTTTCTTTTCTCTTTCTACTGTTTTACTTATTGATAAAGAAATACAAAAGTATGAGAGGGCTTATATGGAAAAAATAGAATTAAATCCAATGTAAATGTAGTTAATTGTTGAAAAAATTGTCACTAGTAAGAATATTTAGAATTTGGGGGGAGAAATAAGATGAAATAAGCATGGTAACAGAATTTACAATAAGGCAATTAAAATGACAAATAGGATTATTGGAAAAACTATATACTTAATTGTTGTTAATCAAAATAATGAGAATTGTCTTAATCTAATGTTTTGCAAGGAAAGATACTTTGGGAAAACGGGAAATGAAATGAAATTTGTCTTATAAATGTTATAAGACAACATACTGTTTACAAATTACTGAATGATTTATGTTATGTTAAAAAATACCAATAAACTATATACAAAAAAGAAGAAGAAATAACTACATTTCTACAGAAATAGAGCACAGCAATGATGAAAACTGTCTTGAATGCATTTGGGTCAATATAAAAGGGGGGGAAAATGACATTGCCATAGGTATATACTATAGGCCACCCAACCAAACAG
This sequence comes from Vipera berus, assembly GCF_964194415.1. NCBI lineage: Eukaryota > Metazoa > Chordata > Lepidosauria > Squamata > Viperidae > Vipera > Vipera berus. Next base: position 76,143,840 of record NC_138205.1, on the reverse strand, counting down.
AGGAAATAGATGAACTTTTTGGGATTCAGCTAACTAAGGCATGTAGGAAGCATATCACAATAGTAATGAGGGACTTTAATTACCCTGACATCAACTGGGAGACAAACTCTGCACCAAGTGGAAGATCAAAAAGATTCCTGACAACCTGGTAGACAACTTTGTCTCTCCAAATGTAGAGAAGGGAACTAGGGGATTAGCCATATTAGATCTAATTCTCACTAACAGAGATGAAATAATAGAAGGTGTTGAAGCCACAGGAACCTTGGGGGGAAATGATCATGCAATATTGGAATTCAACATTATGGAAGCACAAGCAATAGAACAGAGTCAAACTAGAGCCTTGGACTTTAAGAGAGCCAAGGATTCCATGGATGAGAATCCTCAAGGGGAAAACAACTCAAGAAGCTTGGGAAATTTTGAAAAGTAAGATACTAAAATAGAAAAATAACAGCTCTCAAAAAAAACCCAGCATGGGTGCAAAAAGAACTCTCTGAAAATTGAAAGATAAAAAGGGCAAGTATAAAAAGTGAAAAGAGGGGCACATAACAAAAGCAGAATATCAGCAAATAGCCCGAGCCTGCAAAGATAAAGTGAGGAAAGCTAAGGCTCAAAATGAACTAAGGCTTGCAACCAAAGTCAAAAATAATAACAAAAAAAGCTTCTTTCAACATGTAAAAAACAGGAAAAAAGTTAAGGAAATGATTGGTCCATTAGTGGGGGGAAAAGTGGAAGAAGGTGACAAGCAACAGGGAGAAAGCAGAACTATTTAACTTGTTTTTTTGCATCTGTCTTTACACAAAGGGAAAAAACAGTCCAACCTATCAAAAACAGTGCCATAAAAAACAGAATAGAAACAGAAGTTAAGATAGGCAAGAAAATGGTAAGTGAGCACCTGTCCAGCCTAGACCAATTCAAATCACCAGAGCCAGATGGATTACACCACATGGTTCTCAAGGAACTGGCAGATATGATCTCAGAACCACTGAACTATATCTTTCAAAGATCCTGGAGCCACGATGTAAAACAGATGTTGAGACTCTAGAAAGAGTACAGAGAAGAGCAACAAAGATGATTAGGGGACTGGAGGCTAAAACATATAAGGAAAGGTTGCTGGAATTGGGTATGTCTAGTTTAATGAAGAGAAGGATGAGGGGAGATATGACAGCAATATTCTAATATCTCAAGGGCTGCCACAAAGAAGAGGGAGTCAAGCTATTCTCCAAAGCACCTGAAAGCAGGACAAGAAGCAATGGATGGAAACTAGTCAAGGAGATTCCAACACTGGAAGTTTTTAAGAAGAGACCGGACAGCCATTTGTCTGAAATGGTATAGGGTTTCCTGCCTGAACAGGGGGTTTGGACTAGATGACCTCCAAGGTCCCTTCCAAATAATAATAATAATAATAATAATAATAATAATAATAATAATAATAATAATAATAATAATAATAATAATAATAATAATAATAATAATAATAATAATAATAATAATAATAATAATTATTATTATTATTATTATTATTATTATTAAACTTTTATTCATAAAACATGAAACTCAGTCAACTGAACACTCAAACTGACTGGCACTAATGGTTGACACGGGCTGCTGCCAGCATCCTAGGTATCAACCAGGTATCTCCTTAAAGTGTAAGATGTTCCGAGTAGCGCAGTTTTTTGTAGCTTTGCTGGAGTTATTGCAGGAAGTTCCAATTTCTTGATGTGTTTTGTAAAGTTTTTGGACATAGTTCCCAGTGCCCCGATGACAATGGGTATCACTGTTACGCGTTTCATCCATAATCACGCAGTTTCGATGGCCAGGTCGCTGTATTTCATAATTTTTTCCAGTTCTTTTTCTTCGACTCTGGCATCTCCTGGTACAGCGACATCAATCAGCTGTACGCTTCGGTTCTCTACAATTGTGATATCTGGCATGTTGTGTTCCAAATGGTGATCTGTCTGTATTCAGAAGTCCCACAAGATCTTCACCCTCTCATTCTCGACAACTTTTTCCACCCTATGTTCCCATGGCTTTTCGGACACAGGCAAGTCGTATTTTTTACACAATGCCCAGTGGATTAGTATAGCAATTTGGTCATGTCTAGCTTTGTAATCAGTTTGCGCAATTTTGCTGCACTCAGATATTAAATGTGAAACAGTTTCAACTTTGTTGTTGCAAAGTCGGCAATTTGGATTGTCAGTAGATTTTTGTATCTTCGCTTTCATGGCATTAGTTTGTAGTGCTTGTTCTTGAGCAGCCAGTATTAAGCCTTCTGTTTCTTTCTTGATGGTTCCCATCTTAAGCCACGCCCATATCAAGTTGTTATCACATTTTCCTTCAATGTTTTTCAAATGTTGTCCATGCAAAGCTTTGGTTTTCCATCTATTTAATCTATCATCCAGCTGTTTTTCCTTATATTCTGCCTTTGTTTCTGTTATTTTGATAATGCTCTGTTTTCACAGCCTGCAGCAATTTTTCTGTACTTTGATTCACATAGTCATTCAAACTTTGTTTTTCTTCTTCTACAGTTTGGTGGATTTGCAGTAGCCCTCTGCCTCCTATTTTCTTGGCAAGTACAATCTGTCGATGTCACTTCGTGGGTGTAGAGCATGGTGCATGTTCAAAAGTTTACATGTTTTCCAGTCTAGGTGTTCCAATTCAGCCAATGTCCAGTTGATAATTCCAGCTGGGTAACGTATCAGTGGGACTGCCCATTTATTAATGGCTTTAATTATATTTCCACCATTCAGCTTTCATTTTAGTATTTTGCGGACTCTTCTGATGTATTCCTTTTGTGTTGACTCTTTGACTTTTCCATTCAAGATGTTATCTGCTTCCAATATGCCTAGGTATTTGTAACCATCATCCTTTGCTAGTGCTTTCATAATACTTCAGTTTCCCCGTTCTATTCCTTCTATTTTTTCCCACTTTTCCTCATTGCATGGATAATATAGCACATTTTCCAAGTCCAAAGTCCATTCTGATGTCACTGCTAAACAGTTGAACTGCATTGAGTATTGATTCAAGTGCAGTGTGGCTATTTGCATACAGTTTTAAGTCATCCATGTATAGTAGATGGTTTATCTTGCCATGCTGGCTTGAGATGTGGTATCCCAGTTTTGTGTTTCATAATATTATTGTCAATGGAATTAATGCGATGTTGAACAGTAGTGGTGAAAGTGAGTTCCCTTGGAAGATTCCTTGTCTGATGTTGATTTCACCAATGTCTCCCCATTTGCTGTTAGAACTGTTTTCGATTTTTGCATATTTGCTTTCAAAAATGTACAGATGTTTTTGCTGACTCCAAAGTTTTCCAGACATGCATTAATCCAACTGTGGAGTAATGAGTCAAATTCTTTCTTGTAATCCATCCATGCCATATTTAAATTTTTCATTGTTTTGCATTTTTAAGTACCATTTTGTCAATGAGCAGCTGATCTTTTGTTCCTCTTGATTTTTTATAATTTCCTTTTTGTTCTGCTGGATCCAAATTGTTTTCCATCAGATGATTGAATACTGAATTTGCCAGTATTCTTGTAAAAAGTTTGAACATTGTTGGCAGACAAGTAATTGGGTGGTAGTTGTTGTTGTTATTGTTGTTGTTGTTGTTATTGACAAATGGCTGTCCAGTCTCTTTTTAAAAACTTCCAGTATTGGAGCATTCACCGCTTCTGGAGGCAGGTTGTTCCACTGGTTAATTGTTCTAACTGTCAGAAAATTTCTCCTTAGTTCTAGATTGCTTCTCTCTTTGGTTAGTTTCCATCCGTTGCTTCTTGTCCTTCCTTCAGGTGCTTTGGAGAATATCCGCTAAAGAGCTAGAGCTTGAGAAAGGAGCTGCAAAATATCCTAGTGTGAGAAAAAAAACCACAGGCTTTCCTTCAGAATAGCACAGAAGAGACAGGACAGAAAAACAAGAACTAAGTTCTTTCAATTATGGTGGTTTCTCAGAACTCGACATTAATGGGTTCTGGGTGGCACCACAAGTAATAAAAAATATGAGTGCCAAACAAACCAGGTGACTTACCATGTGACCTTTTGTTTTGGTCAGGAAGAACTTTCTGTCTGTACTTTTTCCTATGTTGAAGATCTTCCCAGCACGGCCGACTTCCTGTCCATACTCTGTGGCTGTCCCCCTCTTCCTTTTGCTGCATACCAAATATCAAAGAAGCAATGAGTACTGGGACTGTTAGATACTGGGTTCGTTGCTTGATTGATGAGAGAAGGTGAGTGAGTTCAGCAAAGATCATTGTTTATTGGTTGCAGGAACTGAACTGAAAACAGGACTGTGAATGCAGCAATTTATACCCTGGCCTCTAGGCAACGGCCAATAGGTTTAAAGCAAACCTATTGCCACCCTAGAGGCAGCCAATGGTGGCACTGGAGACACTTCGTCTGAGGAGCTGAGAGCCATTAGCCAGCTTCCCTGCTTGAGCGACCTTCCAGCAATTAACCCCATGTGATGTTCCTTTAGCAAGACAAAGCCCAATACATTACACCCCTCCCCCCTAGAATGTACACACATTATAACAACAAAAGGAGAATGATTACAGCAATTACAAGTTTTACAGAGGTACAACAGTAATATGCAATGTACACATTTTTCTATACTGGCTAATACAGAGACTCTCCTGGCTAGCAGCACATTAATGATACATACAACATTATAGCTCAGTTATTTCAGAACAAAATCTTGTAGATATGCAAAAGGCTTGCAAACCCTCATGGAACGCCTGGGAGAGTCAGGTACTCCCTGGCCTACCAGTTTGCCCACTGGGCTGGGTAGACCAGGGTCCATAAGTTCAAGTGAGTCAGGCTGACTCAGAATTTTCTGGCTGGGCTTTCCAGGTCGGCCCACCCCAGAGTCCAATCACTCCACAGAGTTAGCACAGCGGCTGTAGTGTTCTGGTTGGCTTTCTCGGTCAGGGCCCCCAAGTTGCACTCCTGGGTTTTGCCCCCCTATGGCCACCTCCCCGTTTGTCTGACTGCTTGGGACCTCAGAGCCTATGGATTGATCGGCCTGGCTGCCAGTTTGCAGCCCATGGATGGGATCTGGGACCAAGTCCTCGCTTTGTGACTGTTCTGGAAAATGCTTCCTAAGCTGATCGATATGGCGACAGACGACTCGCCCACCCTCTAGGCCCACTTTGTATGAGAGGGGCCCTGATGTTTTGGTGATTTTCCCTGGCACCCACAATTTCCCATGCCCATAGTTTCTGGCCCACCCTCCGTCGGCCACTTGCAGCCCCCTCGGGGGTTTTGGGCAAGAAGCCTCAGCTGCCACCCAGTCTGGGTGCAACCTGTCCAGTTTCATGATTAGTCACCTCCCCCAGTACAGCTCTGCTGGGCTTTTGCCCATTGCTGTGCATGGTGTGGAATGTTGGCAGAGCAAAAGGTTGGCCAGTCTGTGGTGCCAGTCCCCAGTCACTATGCATTTCAATGATTCTTTCATGGTTCGCACCATTCATTCGACTTGACCATTACTAGATGGGTGAAATGGAGCCGATGTCACATGCCTAATGAGGTTTGCCCTCAGGAAAGCCTGAAATTCTGCCGCAGTAAATTGGGCCCTGTTATTGGACACTACGATGTCCGATAGCCCATGCATTGCAAAGAGTTTCCTAAGCACCTGGATGGTCCTAGCAGTAGTCATATTTGCGATTGGTATAACTTCTAGCCATTTAGAGTGGCTGTCGACCACTATAAGAAAGAGCTGTCCCTGAAAGGGCCCAGCGAAATCTATGAATGAATGAACCTTTATTGTCAAAGTACAACCATGTATACATTGAGATTGGCTGAGCCTCCCTTCGTGCCCCCACCCCCAATTTACAGTGACACAAACCCTCCATCTTACTACACCATGTGAGCTAATTGCACAACACACCGGCCAATATGAATCCTCAACCAGGGTGTGTGTGTGTTTCCTCCTACCTGTGGATGGGAGCGTGTAGCATTTCAGGCCTAGATTGCTGGCATGTGTAACACCCATGTAGTTGAGTCTCAATGGCTTTATCTAATTTTGGCCACCATAAATAATGCCGAGCTAAAGCTTTTATGCGAACAATACCCAGATGACCTTCATGAAGCGATTACAATACCCTGTTCCTTAATGAGGTGGGAACAATGACCCTGTTCCCCCAAAGAATACACCCCTTATGAGCTGAGAGCTCATGTCTCCTTGTAAAGTAGCTCTGAAACTCAGGACCTGGGCTTTTCTCTAGCCACCCCGTGTGGACCCAAGATAGCACTCTGCTTAGAGTCTTATCTGCTGATGTTTCTGTGGCTATGTCCCCCGTGTGGAGGGGAAATTCTGGCAAGTCCTGAATGGACAAAACACGGGCTGCTGGGGCCAGATCTGGCTCGATTTGAGGCAGTGGAATTCTGCTCAGGCCATCTGCATGGCCCATATCCTTTCTGGGTTTGTGAATTAGCTTAAAGCTGTAAGCCGATAAAAAATGGACCATCTTAGCATTCTAGGGGATAAGATGTGGGGTGTCTGTCTGTCTGTAGTGAATAACCCCAATAGCGGTTTATGGTCTGTGAAGACCGTGAAGTCCCTGCCGTGTAAGTAGTCATGGAATTTTTTTACTCCAGCTACAATGGCCAGTGCCTCCTTGTCAATTTGTGCATAATTACGCTCTGCGGAGGACAGTGTCCTGGAATAAAAAGCAATTGGAACTTAAGTTCCATCGCTCTCCAAGTGCCTCAGGACAGCCCCCACCCTGTATGGGGATGCATCACACACGAGTCATACCAGCATTGATTCCTTAAAATGAGTGATCGTTCAACTAACGGATAGGAGAGACTTCAATTCCTGAAAACTTTTTTTGTGAACACTAGTCCACTTCCACACAGTATTTTTGTCCAAGAGCCGGTGTAACGGCTCTGCTACTGCGGCCTTGTTAGGAAGGAATGCATGGTAAAAATTTAGGAGGCCTAGGAATGCCTGAAGCTCTCCCTTCGTTTTGGGGCTGGGTGCCATCTGAATGGCTTTTACTTTAGACTCAGCAGGGTGGATGCCGTCAGCATCTATAAGGAAACCCAAAAATTCAGTTGAAGGGACCCCAATACTACACTTGTTCTTTTTAAGCTTGAGGCCTGCTTCGTGCAGCCTTTGAAGGACGGGTCTCAGCCTCCTTGTCAGCACCTCAGTGGACTCACCGGCAATGAGCACATCATCAAAATAGGGGTAAACCCCTGGAATGCCCTTGAGCATCCGCTCCATAATGCCTTTAAAAATACTGGGGGCTACGCTGACCCCGAATTGCAGGAGTTACAATTGTCTGTGCCACAGCTGTGGCCTAGTCAACAGGAAGCTGTTGGTAGGCCTGAGCCAAATCTAATTTTGCAAAAAAATGTACCACCTTGCAAAGACGCCAGGATATGGCTTACTACTGGTACTGGGTATGCATGCTGTTTGAGTGCACGATTAATTGTGCATTTATAATCGGCACAGATTGTGACCTCCCCATTGGCTTTTAGTGGTGTTACGATTGGGGTCTCCCATTCACCCCCATCTACTGGCTGAAGTACTCCCTGTTCTACAAGTTTATCTAACTCAGCATCTATCTTGTGTTTAAGAGCAAATGGCACTCTACGAGGTTTAATCCTGACTGGCACTACAGTAAGATCTAGTTTAAATGTTATAGGCAGGCCCGTGTACATCCCCAGAGCTGAGTCAAACACATCTGTGAATTCCTCACATACTGTCGCTAGACTTGTGACTTGCGTCCGGTTGATTCCAGTGAATCAAACCTAGTGAATCAAACCAGTCGAGCCCAATCAGGCTCATTCACTGACCCCTTACTATGATAATGTCCAGGTGCCCAGAAAACCCCTTAAATTTAATGGCTAGTGTGGCCTCACCCTTGACTGCGACTCTGGCATTCTGGAAATCAGTTAGTATAATGCCAAATGGCCTCAGCTTGGCCCATCTCTTACTGCGATTACAGATGAAATTAAATGTCTCAACTGAAATAATGGATATGGCTGAACCCATGTCCAGCTCCATCTTGCAGGGGACCCTTTGCAGTTGCACCTGAAGTCTAAACTTTGGCTTAATAGGGTGGTGAGCTCCTGTACACCAAATGCTTCTGTGGCTGGAGCAAAACCCTATATTATACTGTCCCAGGGCCCCGGTACCTCTCCTGGTCAGAATGTCCAACTGGCAATTCAATGGCTGGTCCCTCTGGTGATCTCTGCAGATGGATGGGATGTGGCCAGTCTTTCCGCAGGCCTGGCATGTGGCTGTCCAGAACCTACAGTCCATGTGTTGGTGGCAGCCGCTACACCCTGGGCACCTAAGGAAGGGATCTGCCTTGTAAGTCGCTCCTTTTTGCTTGTCACTGTGACGTTGTTGGTCATTGTGTCTTTGTAGCTTGTCAACTTCTGTGTTTTCTTCAGGGTCTTCTGTGTGTTGGACAACTTCCTCGTGCTGTGCTGTTTTGGCAGGCTGCATGGCTTGAACAGCCCTGCCAGCAGCTTCGTCTGCCATGATCTCTTTCAGTGCATCTGAGAATGACAGAGTCTCTTTGGCAAAGAGTTTTTGCTGTAACTCTCGATTCTGGAGACCGCAGACAAGCCGGTCTCACAGCCTCTCCTCGATGTTGGAGAACTGGCACAGGCGTGCAGCCTGCCTCAATGCCGCGATGAATTCAGACGCTGTTTCACCTGGTTGCTGAACTCTCTGTTCAAATGCATGGCACCAAACGATTACTGATAGGTTGGGTTGGAAGTGGTCTCTGAGCCTTTTCTTCAAGTCCGTGAATGTTATGGACTCCAATGGCATTGGCGCGAACAAGTTCTCTGTGATGTCAAATGTGGCTGGGCTGCACACACACAGGAGCATAGTGGCCTTCAGGCCATCCTTGGCAACTTGATTCGCGGGTAGATAGTTCTCGACCCTGGATAGATACAAAGACCATCTTTCCGGGTGAGCTATGTCAAATTCTTCCATCTTTCTGACGTTTGCCATTTCTGCTGGTCTTCATGGCTGGGGCTCGTTGTCTTCTTGTCCTGCTCCTCCATTGCCCAGGGACTGGTCCTCTGGACATGTGGTCACTAGCGTGGCTGTGCTAGGCTGATCGTAGGGGGGGGAATTGCTTTTCCCGCCAGACATGTTCGGCCTCTCCCCTAGTGACTCTTCAGCTCAGTTGGAGGAGCAGGATCCCACCTTCGTCACCAGTGTTACATACTGGGTTCATTACTTCAATGATGAGACGAGGTGAGTGAGTTCAGCAAAGATCATTGTTTATTGGTTGCAGGAACTGAACTGAGAAACAGGGCTGCAAATGCAGCAATTTTTACCCTGGCCTCTAGGCAGCGACCAATAGGTTTAAAGCAACCTATTGCCACCCTAGAGGCAGCCAGTGGCGGTGCTGGAGATGGGTTGTCTGAGGAGCTGGGAGCCGTTAGCCAGCTTCCCTGCTTGAGCGACCTTCCAGCAATTAACCCCACGTGATGTTCCTTTAGCAAGACAAAGCCCAATACATTACAGGGACAACATTTGTTGCATCAAAATGTGTTGAATAATGAATTCAACAGGTTTTGAAGCAGTTAAATACCAAGGCACCACTGTAAATGCAAAACAGGAACAGTCTGGCCTGTGTCACTGCTTTATATTCTCTGAATGGATCCTCCAGGCAGTGGCCAATTAAAAAAAATGGGGTTCTGTTTTTGCTTAAATCCAAAAGAGGAATGGAGGATTAGGGTCCAACCTGAGACCAGTAGCCCAAAGGAAATCAGCAGAACAAATTGGAACTAAAGTTTGCTGATGGCCTAGTACCTCTGATTTCCAGCTTTCATCAAAGCACATCAACTCAGTCTACCTTGCTCATGAACGTATTTGAAGGCAAGCTGCTAATACAAAAGTACAATTTCCAGGGAAGCACATATTAAACCTTCCTGAGGATATAGAGTGGCGGGGGGAGGGGGGACACAGTGAGGTGGTCAAAAAATTTGGGCTAACTTCATATGAGGCCAAGGAAGCTAGTGTGGATTTGCCAACAGATGCTATTCATCCATTCTTGTTTATTATGTGAAAAACAAGGAAATGGCTTTGAAGGACATGAGAGATAGCTGCTACCAAGGCAACATCAGATAAAAGAAACTTGAGCCCTGGCCAAGAAAAGAACTTCAAAAGCAACTCAGAAAAGCCCCTCCCTAGCTGACAGAAGTATAAAGGGAGGAAGAGGAAAGCACACATTACAAGTTTCTGTTATTACAGGTCTTTCAATAAAAGCAGTCCTAAACTATACAGTGTTGGTCTCTTAGTCTGGTTTATTTTCTTGGATTAAAACATTATCTCTTTCTTTCTTGTCCTGATTCATATATATAAAGAAGCATGCAACACATTAATCATTTCCCCCTATTTTCTCTTTTTTCCATTTCTTTTTCCTTTCTCTTCTCTGCTTTTTGTTGCCTTTCTTCTTCACTGCATTCCCAGTGAAAATTACAGCCTGAAAAAATGGCCCCATTAGCAATAATTCAAATATAGCTACTCCTGCCCCAAAAATCTAATTGCTACCCTAGAGAAATTTGGCCAGTATCCCACAGGAATCCATCAGCAATAATTCTTCCCACAAAAATGAGTATCCCCATGCTGTAATTAGATTTTTAAAAGATAAGGTTCTCTTTACTTGAACTTGTTTTGAATTCTTAAAATCAATTGCTCTAGATTAGGGATAAGTGGGGATGGGGGGCAAATTAAATCCAAAAGTGTTGTGGGACAAAAACAGATCATAGAGACTGCTAATTCTTGTTGCTTAGGTAGCCTATATGTTCCCTTCTAGTTATTGTACAGTATCTGACCTATTATGTCCAAAAGATCATTGTATTAATTTTCTTACAAAAAGAATGGATGCAGCAGATTGAAACAATTAGATGTGTGCTCAAAGATAGAGTTATTGTATAAAGAAGAAAAATTCTGGCTTTGGAGGATATGCTCTTCTTACTTCCTATCGTAACAGAAAAGTTTCAATTATGATATTCAGAATAGCAGAGCAGTCACTAGAAAAACCAAACCTAGCCATTTGCATCTCCTTGCCAAGCAGCTACTGAACTGCAGGATACCCTTTTCACATAATGTTGGTGCATTTGCTTTAGCATTGGATAAAACACAGTTAGGAAACTTTTTACAAGCCAAGCTTTGAGCAGCATGCCAAAACTTACTACAAGTGAGGCGTATTATGGCTTTGAGCCATCTGGAAATACAGACTGTGTTTACAACAAATTTGAAACAAATGATAGAATTGGATTATGAGGAGGAATGAATATGAATGGACTTTATGGAAAAGTGATTATTTCCTGGACAAACTGTTTTCTACTATCTACTATCCATGAGGGAACAAGGGAGGGAGAAGACAGGTAAACAGCAGCCTTCACCATATTTTCAATGATCCAAACAAGTTGACTGATCCTCACAGCTGAATCACTGTGGAGGAAAGAGAAGACAAATCTGTCAGTCTAAATGCCCTCATTACAGAGGAGAGCAAAAATAGTTAATCACTTTGCTGCCAGCACTATCTCCGTGGCAACCTGTGGATACCGCTTGATGGAAATCTAGGACGCATTCTTTGACCTTTGAATAGTGCCTGTACATTCTGCCATCTGCATGCTTTATTTGTGATGGCAGTTACTGGAGATATGATTTTCTATGCAATTTATGCAGACTGATACGTGCAAAATGTTTCTAGATATTTAAGCCCTATTGCATGTAAAGAAATGAACATCATCTTCTTGGCCACACTTGTTTTTTTTAAGTATGTTTTATTAATTTTTTAACAGAATCACCTTAATATTTGGTAGACAGTGCATTGTCACTGTCATTTGTTTACAGTTAAATTAAATTCTATAATCTATAATCCACATGATAACTTTGCTTGATTTACTCTTTTCCCCATAGTGTTCTTTTATCAACCTTAATACAATTCTTATTGTTTTAATAAATGATAATTAAATATAAAAGTTTTCTAATAATTTCTACAAATAATTTTTATTTTATTTATTTTAATTCCATTTATATCCCGCCCTTCTCCGAAGACTCAGGGCGGCTTACAAGATTAGCAGTAGCCTTCATTCTATGTATATGCCTGCTTATTAGGGCTTTCACACACCCCCGCAAGCGGCATTATTACAAAGTCAGCTTAATTGCCCCCAACAATCTGGGTCCTCATAATCACATCAATATAATATTCCTTTTGTATCTAATCATTCTGGTTGTCTCATCATATATCCTGTTTACAATTCTTGTTTACATTTGTTTTTCCCCACAATGTTCTAAACATTTTTACTGATTAAGATTTTCTCAGAGTTAATTACATTTAATATATTTAAATCTATTTTTCTCATGTAAACCAACCCAATATTTTACTTTTCTTAAGGAATAAATAAGACTAAAAAGAGAAAGAAGAATAAGAGAAAGAATAAAATAAAAAGATAGTATGCTACTTAAAATCTCTATTTCCTATAAGCTAACACATATTTGTTTCCAAAAAATCATTCTTTTTTACTATAATTGAAAATGTGTTTAATTTTGAAATATTCCATTTAATAAAACTAATCCTCTAGTCTTTTAGCTCTTAGTCAAAACATTTTTAACCATTTATAATTTTCTTAAAGTCAATCACCTTCAGATATCTAAAACATTTCCTTTATATAAGCCATTCCAACTCTTATATTACTCATATCCAAAAATAAAAGAAAAAGGAAAAAGAAAGTACTATGTTACTTGAGGAGCTCTTCCCTCTTAAAGTCAAATTCACATCCAAAATTTTTCTGTTTCTTTAACCATTCTCAAATAGGTTTCTTTTTTGAATATTCTCTCTGATAGGCTCCCTCATCTATTTTCTTAATTTTCACTTTAGCCTTTTTCTTTTGCCTAGGACCTTTCTTAATCAATATGTTCTGCTGAGCCAAAGAATCTTTCCATATTCTTATAGGTGTTACTGTAGATATAAAAAGTAAGTCAAGTACAGTATCTTTGTTAGAGGCGTTTGCCCACTCATTTTTGTTGAAAATCTTTTTCCTTCTTTTTCTCTCTGCTTCTCTTGTTATTTTTTGTCCCTCCAGTTCTAGTGTTTTCCCTGGCACCTCTGCAGTCCATTTTATCCAGTCTTTTTTCTTATCCTCAAGTTTATTTTGTGGTGTTGAAATACAGGTTGTCTTTTCCAAATCCAGTATTTCTTGTAAGTTTTTTCCACTTGGATTAAATCATACTTCTTTGTTTTGTAGGCTTCCATCTTTAAGTCTCTATCCTCAGATTTGTGTTCAGTTATCTGTTTTATCTGTTCCTTCTCTGTTGTATTTTCCTGATTTTTTTTGTTGTTGTAAAGTTGAATTGGAGATGAGTTGGTTTATATTTTCAAAGTTATTTTGAATTTCTTTGTCATTTGAAATCATTGCTATTTGAATTAGTTGCAACATATCATATGTCTTCTCTTGAAAAGTATTTATTTTTTCTTGGTAAGTTCTTTCTATAAATCTCTGGTTTTCCATGATGATCGGTGTAGTGTATGCCTTTAAAGCATACATGGAAATGTCAGCACAGCAGGGGGCTGGACAGCTCCAGGCTATAACGGCTTTGGCAGGAAAGCCTGAATAGAGCGAGTCATTGACAGCCCCAGGGCATGGTCAGCTCTGGCGGGAAGCCGGGGTTTAAATCCATTGGCCACCTGCACTGGCGGGAAGCCCAGGTTTAAATCTATTGGTCACCATTCACCTGGGCAGGTATAAAGATACGCCAGGTAACCCCTTTGCTCCAGCTTCATTTTCTGCCTCAATAAAGAATCAATACCCAGCTCAAGTGTCAGTCTCTCCATTCAACCACGCGACATTGCAATCAAGAATCCAATTTTTTTCCCCTCTAGAAATAGCTTTGAAGTCAGAGTTAAATAGATATTTATAATCCAGAGAGTACAAAAAAGTTCTTTAGTTGTTGTTCATTTTACCTGTAGCCTAGATTGTTTTCTTTTTTGTCACAGCTGTTCTCTATTGTTAAAGCTTTGAAGGTCACCAGTAGAGATTTGTTTTTTCCAGATTTTACCAAGTCTTGCATGAAAGCCATAACTGTCATAGTCTTTAAGTAAGTGTCAGCACTGGTTTATTTTTCAGATTTTGGTCCTCCATAAAGGGTTTAATTCACTGCTTCCGTTAGCAAAAGGGTGGGACAAAAAAAAACCTCCTTCACTTTCAGAGGGGTTTTTTTTTTTTGCTTCTTGGGATTTCCCCCCCCCTTTCAGGAAAGTTAATAGATAGGATAGAGAAAATCAATGTTCTTACCCAGATTCAAGCACACTGTTTACAATCAGCTTAAAGTGCTGCTTTTAACTTCAGTTGCTTACAGCTTGGGCTAGACTCTGAAGTTAGGCTAGCCTTTCTCCTGTTGGTTTCTGGAAGGCTTCTCCTGGACCAATCAGGTTGACCGTCATCTCTCTGAGGTCCCCTGGACTTCCTTCCTTCTTTGCCACCTCTTCAGGGTGGCTTCTGGCCCATTTAGGGTCCCCTAACAGGAAGAAACTCAGCTGGAGGGCATGGTGTGCCCAACTCCTCAACTGCTGCGCTGTGCGCAGGACCAGAAGTCCTTCTTGGCCACACTTTGACTTACCAGTATTTACATATTCTTATTTTTTGCAGATGTAAGAATATTTCCATTCACATGACTAAATATTACTTCAACAAACTAACCTACATAAATAAGCAGTTAGGCCCATGAAAAAACATTTCAGGAACATATACAAAACACTTTAGGTACATATAATTATTACAAGCAGTAAACTAAATATGTTCTTTTGAGTTCCGTGATAGGGCTTACTGTAACAATTGTTTTCTTTCATGTATTCCTTGCACCCAAATTTATTTGAATTATTATTTTTCCTTCTGATTCCCCTCTCTTTTTCTTCATTGGCTTGGCTCACACAATATCCCATCCCATAATGCTGAGGTTTAGCTCAGCATGTGAACTACAGCTATTTTAATCCATTGATCAAGTTTTTGGACCTTAATAAATTTCATGAACTCAGCTTATTGTGGAATATTGAATAAACCATAGTTATGCTATTACAAGGAGTGATATATATACCCAATTGCTATGTCATATTCTGCCATATGCCATGCATATCCCTAAATCTGGATAATTGGACAACTTAATTTGTTTCTATAGTAAATATTATGTAAATTGTTTCACAAAATCAATGAAACATAGAAAAATTATGGAGTCATTAGAAAAGAAATGGATTTCCTCAATTTGAATTAAACATGTGATCCTAATCCTACATACAGGCATGTAGTTATAATTCTTCTTTTCCCGCTTTGCTTATCTTTGTTTTGTTTATACTGGAAAATTACAAAGAGCTGTTTGAAGTTCAGTAGAGAATTCATTGAAAGCAACACTAAAAGAGCAGCTCCTATCCAAGCAATTTCCTATTGTTTGGACTTTCAAATCCCAAAATACTCAGCAAAAGCATCCTAGACAGGAATTCTGGGAGATGAAATGAAGGGTGACCAGATTGGGAACTTGCTACACAACAATAAATCAGATATTATATGCAGAGACAGGAATATGCCTTTTTTACTCTTCCACTCCTAAGATTCTTTGTTCTTTATTCTAGACGTAAATAAAAAGATAGCACCTGGTAAGTGCCTCTTGAGTTCTATGTTACTTTTTGTTGAAGGTGCCAGGGCATCAGTGCCATTTGTGAATGTGGAATGTGGAAGAACACATAATTTGGTATATATGCCTGATCTTGAAATTCAAAATGTTAAGGACACATTACTTCAACACATTTTTCAGCAGTACTGTCAAAGCTGTAAGGGATTGGACAAAGGCCTGCTGATCAAAGTATGAAGTGTGAACTCCCTGACTATTACTATTCATTTGCAATCAAGAACTATATTGTTGATTGCTTCTCTGCACATGGATTGAAGTTGTCTTAATCTGACCCAGACCATTAGTCCATTTCAACAAGATTGACTGGAAGTAGTTCTCCTACATTTTTGCAGTTCAGTTTGGAAACAAAGTTTCAACCTCTGTCCTTATGCACATAAATCAGTTTAAACTATTAAGTCATGTCCCTGTCTGATAGAATAAACAGAAATAACATTTAACGTTTACAGGTAATCCTTTACTAACAACATTCATTTGGTGACCATTTAAAAATAAAATAGCACTGATAAAAACTGACTTACAACTGGTCCTCTCACTTATGACTGTCACAGCATGCCCCATTCATGTGATTGACATTTAAGTGCTTGGCAACCTGCATATATTTACAATGTTTGCAGAGTCCTGGAGTCATGTGATTGCCTTTTGCAACCTTTCTAATTGGCTTCCAACAAACAAAGTTAATGGGGGAAACCAAATTTGCTTAACAAATATATAATTCATTTAACAAATACAGTGATTTGCTTAACAATCATAGTAAACAAGGCCTTAAAGTGTGACTCACTTTAACAATTGCCTTGCTTAGCATTTGAAATTCTTGTCGCAGTTGGATAGTAGCTCAAGGACTACCTGTATATAAAATACTGTTGCAAAGAACATTGTGCAGTATTTTTTTCCTATCAGTGACCATTTAATTTGATGGAAGAAAATTTATGTTAAAAATTTGACATTAATTTCAAGGAAGAAGAGGATTTTAATAAAATTCACAAAAGTGAAGTGTACTGAATATGCTGTTCTGTAGTTATGAGATGGCCAAGATGGATATCTGTACAATCACTCTTCCTGAACCTGCAAAGATAAAGTGAGGAAAGCTAAGGCTCAAAATGAACTAAGGCTTGCAACAAAAGTCAAAAATAACAACAAAAAAGCTTCTTTCAACATGTAAAAAACAAGAAAAAAGTTAAGGAAATGATTGGTCCATTAGTGAGAGAAAGTGGCAAGGTGACAAGCAACAGGGAAAAAAGAAAAACTACTTAATTCATTTTTTGCATCCATCTTTACACAAAGGGAAGAAACAATCCAAGCCATCAAAAACAGTACCTTAAAAACAGATCAGAAACACAAGTTAAAATAAGCAAGAAAATGGTAAGTGAGCACCTGTGCGGCCTAGATGAGTTCAAATCACCAGAACCAGATGGATTACACCACAAGGTTCTGAAGGAACTGGTAGATGTGATTTCAGAACCACTGAACTATATCTTTCAAAGATCCTGGAGCACTGGGGAACAACCAAAGGACTGGAAAAGAGCTGATGTAGTTCCCATCTTCAACAAAGGGAAAAAAATGGATCCAGGAAACTACAGACCTATCAGCCTGACCTTAATATCTGGGAAGATTCTGGAAAAGATAATCAAGCAACGAATTCAGCAAACACCTAGAAGCAAACAAAGTCATAACCAAAGCCAACGTGGGTTTGTCAAAAACAGATCATATCAGCAAATCTTATTGCATTCTTTGACAAGATGACAAAATTAGTGGACCAGAGGAATGCTGTGGATATAATTTACTTGGACTTCAGTAAGGCATTTGATAAAGTAGATCACAACCTACTACTTGATAAGATAGGGAAATGTGTGTTAGATAGCATCACCAACAGATAGATTCATAGCTGGCTGACCAGCCATACTCAGTATGTGGCCCTCAAAGAAACTGCATCTGCATGGAGGGAAGTGTGCAGTGGGGTGCCCCAGGGCTCCGTTTTGGGCCCAGAGCTCTTCAACATCTTCATCAATGATTTGGATGAGGGATAAATGGGAAACTCATCAAATTTGCAGACGACACCAAGCTGGCAGGAATAGCAAACACTCCAGAAGATAGGCTTAAGATACAGAAGGATCTTGACAGACTTGAACATTGAGCACTATTTAACAAAATAAAATTCAATGGTGAAAAACATAAGGCTCTATAAGAAAAACCAAATGCACAGGTACAGTATAGATGGTACCTTGCTCAATAGTAGTAACTGTGAGAGGGATCTTGGAGTCCTAATGGATAATCACTTAAATATGAGCCAGCAGTGTGCTGCAGCTGCCAGAAAAGCTAACACAGTGGTAGGCTGCATTAACAGAGGAATAGAATCAAGATTGGTTTTTGCTCTGTAGTGCATGGCTATGGGATTGCAGAGCTCCATGCCTCACAGCTGATTTCACCCTACTAGGGAACCCTAAATGGGTCTGAAGTCACCCCAGAGAGGTGACAAAGAAAGAGGGGTGCTCCGATGATCACGGAATAAGGGTGGTCATTCTGTTTGATCCGGGGAAGCCCTCTAACCCAACAAGAGAAAGGCTAGCTTCACACCATCATCTAGCTCAAGCTACTTGCAGCCAAAGTCCAAGAGCACAAACCAGAACAACAGTGAACATCCTTGGGACTGGTGAGAATATCAATCTTCTCTCCTCTCCTCTGTAACTAAGTCATCGGGAATAATCCCAAAAGTAAGAAAACCTCTGAAAGTGAAGGGATGGAACTACACCCCCACTCCCTCATATATGGAAATGGCAAATTAACCTTTAAGGGAGAAAGAAATATATTGAAATCAAAGTTAAAATATTACAGTCTGGATAAATCTAGAAATTAAAAAAAACTGCTAAGATTATACTTTAAAGGGTTTTGATGAAACTATAAACATAATAATAAATAATATTTTTTGCCTGAAAAATCTGGAAAACAAACAACTACTGACACCTAGTAGAGAACTAGAACTAGAACATAGTTCATACATACTGACTGTTGTCTAAACTCAAGAATTCTTTACAGAAAAAGAAAAACTTTGACTCTGGGCTAATCTTTTGGGGGGAATTTACAGGAAGGACTCAGCTAAATATACTGAATTGCAATTTTGATTGGTTGGCAACTGACCCCTGAAAAAAAGAACTGTTATAAAATACTGATCTTACTGATGCCTTGAAAATTGGAAATACAGTGGATTATAAAAACTATATATAAAGATAACAACTATACAAAATTGGGCTGTTTGAATTCTGAGTTTGGCTGGTTTGATAAGGCTAATTATAGAGACTATGGCACTGATGAAGGACTATTTGAAAGGGGAAGACAACATTGATGTTGCATACTTATGAAAAAATGACAGAAATCCACATTTAATACTTACTCCTGAAGGACCTCACCTGAAATATCAAAGACCTCCAGAAGCAACATTTCAAGACAAGACAAATACTTTCCAGGAGGAAATGTATGTAAAGCTATGACAGATACAAATGACAATAGATTCAAACCACGAGGAGATAAAAAACAACTCACATCATAAATGAGCACAACTCTAATCTAAACCCACAATCAAAAAACACTCAGAAAATGATGTTAAAAAAATGAACAAACAAATCAGATAACAGAATATAAACTAGAAGAAAATGACTTAATATAGCAAAACTACAAATGAAGAGAATTATAATTTAACACAAACAGGAAAAAAACCTAAAAGACTTTGACATAACAATAAAAATGGAAGAGATACTTTATTCATCAGAATATCAAAATAAAGTTGAGGATAAGAAAGAAGATTTAACAAAATGGACTATAGAACTGCCAGGAGAACCATTAGAGTTCAGGAGACAAAAAGCATATATTCTACGCATCCTGTCTTCTCCACTCCCAACAATACAAAAACACAAGAACTGCCTGGAAAACAGAATTTATCAACTTGGAAAGTTACTTGGCAAAAAAGGTCAGAGACAGATTTAAGAGATTTGATTTGCCCTACCAGATGGATTATTACATGAGAAACACTTGTTTGAATATGTTAAAAGAACAGATAACTTTGGATATAAAGGGGCCTTACAATAAGAGAAATAAGAGATATAAGTAATATAGTATTTTTCATAATATATAAAATATAAAAATATTGGGATGATGTATGTGAATGAAAAGTTTGAAATTTAAAAGTAAATTAAGTTGAAGAGAATTAGGACTAAGGAATGACTGAAATACTGAGGGGAAATTAAGTTTAAATAAGAACTTTGAAAATAGGATATATAGTGATTTAACAAATTAACTTTTACAAATATAGGTGAAATATAAACTGATCAGAAAAGATGTTATAGGTACCATATTTTCCGGCGTATAAGACGACTTTTTAACCCATGAAAATCATCTCAAAAGTTGGGGGGTCGTCTTATATGCCCAGTCATCTTATACGCCGGAAAATCAGCGAGCCCGGGAAGGCACGCCCTCCCCTCTCACTGTGGAGGAAGCAGGGCAGGCTGGCGTCTGGTGGGAGCCGGCAGGGCAGTCCTGCGCATGCGCGCGCTCCCCAGCTGTTAAGGAGCACTCCTTAGCAGCTGGGGAGCGTGCGCGTGCGCAGGACTGCCCTGCCGGCTCCCGCCCGACACTCTTCCCTCTTGAGGCAGCATCCCCGAGGACTCCTTAGGAGCTGGGGAGCGATGCTGCCTCAAGAGGGAAGAGCGTCGGGTGGGAGCCGGCAGGACCCGACGCTCTTCCCTCTTGAGGCAGCATCCCCAAGGACTCCTTAGGAGCTGGGGAGCGATGCTGCCTCAAGAGGGAAGAGCATCGGGCAGGAGCTGGCAGGGCAGTCCTGCACACGCGCGCACTCCCCGGCTGCTAAGGAGTGCTCCTTAACAGCTGGGGAGCGCGCGCGTGCGCAGGACTGCCCTGCCGGCTCCCGCCAGACGCCAGCCTGCCCTGCTTCCTCCACAGTGAGAGGGGAGGGCGTGCCTTCCCGGGCTCACTGATTTTCCTGCGTATAAGACGAAAAATCTTGAAAATCATCTCAAAAGTTGGGGGGTTGTCTTATACGCCCAGTCGTCTTATACGCCGGAAAATACGGTAGGTGTCATAAAATAGATAAGCATTATAGTATTTTTATAACGCATGAAATATGAAAACATTGGGATGGTATATCTAAATGGAAAATCTGGATATTTAGATGATTAATTTTGAGAAAATTATAACTGATAAGAATTGTTTGAATATTAAGGGGAAATCAAGCTTAAATAAGAATTATGAAAATAGGATATATGGTGAATAACATGATTTTTATAAAAACAACACAAGTTGATAAGAAAAAATGTCATACATGGATGTTATTGTTATTTGTACAAACATGAAAAAATGTATATATTTAACCATTTATACATTGAAAATATTAAGAATTATATTTGATTAAGGTTAAAGAAGGAGAATACTATTGGGAGAAGGGAAGATCAGAGAAATATATTATTAATTAATATACTAATTATGGAATTAGTATAATTAATTATTATTGACTGTTAATTAACTTTGTTTTTCAAAATATATGAACCAAAACAACATGCTGTACACTAGGCATTAAGGGTTGTTATTGTAATTAATCAATAAAATATTCCTTTAAAAAAGAAGAAGAAAAGAGTCAAGCTATTCTCCAAAGCACCTGAAGACAGGACAAGAAGCAATGGATGGAAACTAACCAAAGAGAGAAGCAACTTAGAACTAAGGAGAAATTTCCTGACAGAACAATTAATCAGTGGAACAACCCACCTCCAGAGGCTGTGAATTCTCCAACACTGGAAGTTTTTAAGAAGAGACTGGACAGCCATTTGTCAGAAATGGTATAGGTTTTCCTGCCTGAGCAGGGAGTTGGACTACAAGACCTCCAAGGTCTCTTCCAACTCTGTTGTTGTTGTTGTTGTTGTTGTTGTATTTTCAGCTTTCAAGATTTTCCGTCAATTATTTAATTTCCAAGAGAAACCCCCATACTGCCAATACTCCCTTGGAGCTTTTTCAGAAGTGATGCTACTGTCACCACTAAAGGATTCCTATCCTGAAGACAAGTGGAGCAGGAGATTATGTATGTAGCTGATAAAGCCTGTCTATTCTTCATTGAGAAAAACATAGTGGTTTTGTTGGCATAACACACTTTTCTATTAATAATTGAACCATAGCTGCTTATATCATCCAATTAGGAGTTCATAATCACACAATAAACCCTGAAGTTGAATTCAGCCAACATACAAAGTTTAAACGTAGCTCATGATGTCACACAAACATAACCATAGCAGTGATCTCATCTTTACTAATACAATTTGATGAGATAGATATTAAGAGTCTTTCCACAATTTATTGTATCACTGCCACCATAGCAATAAAATGTCTGAGTTCTTTAGTCCTATTTTGTCACAGCAATAGCCAGATGATGATGCTATAAACGGCTACTCTAAAAATTCTCAGTGACTGACCAAGATTTGAAATCACCTCTCCTGATTTGTAGCCTACAGCTAATCATTGCAGCAATCGGGCATAAAAGGACGTTCAGGGTTACATCTTATTTTTCCTGGAAAAATGAGAGGCAGAATAGCTGTCCACTACCTCATTGAAAATGTAATCAGAAACAGAAATGTCTGAATTTGGGCAGTCTTTGAGGATTTACTACAGTTCCCCGAGCGTCGTCAGACTACATAATACACTCCTTTCCACTACTAAAAACACGTGTTTCTCTCCAAGGCGCAGAAAAGAACTGCCTCCCGTCCTTAGCCTCTCCATGTGTTAAGCTCACGATTTCTCCTCACCCTTTCAAGGGTGGGGGGCGGGGGCGGTGTGTCGGCTTCTCCGTGTTACACCTACCCGGCTTGGGGGGGGGGGGAAAGGGAGGGACAACAGGAGCGAACAGTAGCAGTGGGCGCGTCGACCGTCCCTGATTAATTTGATGTCGGCGAACAATCCATAACTTGTAAGCAGGAGTGTTGGGAGAAGGAGGGGGAGGCATAAAACACGAAGGCAGTAGAGAAAGGCTGTAAGGTTTATTAGTTGTTAAGTAGAAAATCCACGCCTGCATCCTGGTGTCTGGTGGAGTCCGAGGAAACACGCTGGCTTAGGAGGAATGGCGAAGCAAAAACACGTGAACTAAACGGAGAGCTTTTTGACAGCCAGTCACAGCCGCGGTCTTTCCTGTCAGAGGCGAAATGATTCCTCCGGGTAACGCGACTGAAGTCAGCCTTGAGAGAGTGGAGAAGGAGAACGACATTCAGCCCCCCTCTCCTGCCTCCACTACCAGCCAGGAATCAAAGGTATCTCGAGCGTCGGGGTGTTCACCAAATACGCATACTGATACACATGCACGCACGCACGCAAACACTCACATATAGATGTTTATCTCCAGCGCGGTACCCAATTTTTCATCGTTTCCTATCGGAACCTTATGTGGCAAAAGAATTCTCCGAAATGGCTCTGGAGGGATTGCGTAGCTGGTTTGGGTTTTTAGATTGTTACTGAAAGTGAATGTGTTTCAAAGGATTCTTTAGTGGGAAAGTTTTCAGGTATTCCTGGAAGAATGGGAGGCAGATAATTGATTTTTTTAAAACAAATTACTATAACTGGGGCTTCATTAACTTCAGGCTCATAAATTGCTCACTACTATATTGAATAGACTGCAATTTATTTATTATAAAAAAGTTGGTTACTGTTTTAAATGCTTTGCAGGAATTTTGCAGTTTAATCAGTAAGCAGATCAGCTGTTAAAGGCTGATCTTAGTTTGTGCCAAGACAGCCATCCTGTAACTAATAGGATTCTCTCTCCATTTCCTCACCATTTTCTAAAATGATTGTTACTGGCCTGGTTAGCCCCACTTGCATATTACCAGTCAAGGTTCTTTCCATTTCCAACATTTCAAAACTTAAGTGATTTAGCAGACAAAAAGTTTCTTTGGATAGGATCAATCCGTGGTCCACGGACCCCTGGGGGTGGGGGGAGGTTGATATCATCACAGGGAATCCACAAAGGCTTGAAGAAATATTATGATTTCAATCTTGAGTTAATTCTTGCGGGTCCATGGCCATGGTTCATAGCCAAAAAGGTATTTAAAGAGGGTCTGTAGTGAAGAAAAAGTTGAGAACCACTGGATTAGATTAAATCTGGAGCAGGGTTCTTTAAAGGGACTGAGGCAAATTAAAGAAGCAATGAGGCATTTCTCTTTAATGTGGGCCTATTATGAAAGGCTAGGAAGTACCTAGGGGGCTCAGCCACTTGTCCATTGAATACATCAACTAAAGAGACTTTTTTTTTCAAGGACCAGACATTCAACCCAAACTATCATATAGTATTGCAATAAAGTACTTCAAATATGTGACACTGTTATATAAATTGTGTTGGCACTATTTGTCAGTGATCCCTGAGAATAAGACTACATAAGGTTTATAATGTCGAGGTAGAGTCAAGGTAGGATACAGAGTTAAAAGCATTCTAAGAAGGGTCAGGGTCAAAGAAACCTCAGGGCAGGATGGGGCATTCAAAGGACGGAAACAACACCAGGAAGACAACTGGAATGTTCTTACACAAAATCCTTTTCAAGTGACTTGCATTGGTTCAATTGCAAATACAGCTCCCTTAGCTTCCAGTTAGTACTGTCAACTCCAGGAATTCAACCCATCTAAAGAGGCAATGAGGCTTCAATAAAATACCATTACTTGGTGAGAGAGAGGACAGACATTGCTGTGATTTCCCTTTCCCATTTGATCAGTATAATTCCAGCAAGCATGTCAAAGATAGAAACCAACGAACAGGATGATGCTCTGAATCATATCATATAATCAATGGAACTGCTCCATGCTGTAATGAGAAGTTAGATCAAAGATCAACAGTGTGGCCTTGTATCTGTTTGTGTTGTGAGATACAGGGAAGACTAAAGTGACTGATACATATATTAATTTGTCCTATGGGAAAGATAATTGAGACATCTTGAATTTATAACAGAATTGCAGTCTAATTATAGGAAATATCAATTGCTTTAAAGTTTTGAGTGAATTTGATGCTATATGAAGTACCGTATTTCTTTTTGATAAAGGCGGATATAAATACTTTGTGGGAAAGCACTTTTGACATTTTGGAAATATTCTCAGTTAAATTTTCACACATAAAAATGGGAAAAACCATATTTCAAATTATAAAGTATGAAATGATAACATTTAAAATCTAAATTACTCTTGAATTTTGAAATTCCAATTCTCAAATTTTGGACCACTCTTTGATCTGACAGTTTTCTGTTGGTCATTATATTCAGTTAACTAAATTCAAATGTTGGTATAAATAGTCAAATTATGCTAGCTTTAAAATGATACAGAACTTTTAGTATATTTTTCAGATGAGGAATAAAAGAGTACAGGTTTCTTTCTGCCACTACACATTATATTTCATAAACAAATTATAAATTCAAAACTTAGTGCACATACTTTAGCAAAGTTTATGCATTTTTTTAAAAAAATAAAAACAATAGCCATCCCCACAGTGGAAGCTTTTAGGACTAGTAAGACAAGAAGATTAAGGGAATTAGAAGAAGGAATGGGGAAAGCATTCTTTTTCTATCTTGAAGTTTCTGCTTCTGTGAGTGCCAAGCCATGTTATGAGACTTATGGTTTGTTCAGAAACCTGAATAAAAGTACTCACATTAAAAGACATTATAAAATGCTTTTTATAATTTTGTTTTGTGGAGACATAACTGGAGAAAGAAGAGGGCTTTTTATCTAATCACTGCTTTCTTGTCTTCTCCTTACCCTCCCGTGCAACAGGTGCTATAACTAAAGTGCTGCATTTCGTTAGGGCAGCTCTAAATCAGCTGGCTTCTTGGCGACTGTCTTAAAGTCAGAAAGTAATGTATTGCAAGTTTCTCAGTGCTGCACTGTGTAAACATATCTCAAGGGTGGCTATTTCTGCAGTTTACTCTTAAGACCTCAGTAACTACTTCTGTAGTTGTTTTTCTATCCTTGCCTTAAACCAAAGCCAGATGTGTTGTCATCAAAGCAAGCTACAGCTGCTATTTTTATAACCCTTTTTATCTTATGGCCTTTAAAAAAGAAAAATAAAACACTGAGCGTTTTCTAAACAAACAGGGTACTTCACCCTTTTCAAAAGCATATTCTACGAAATCAGTAAGGCTTATTTCAAAATAAACATAATTTAAGTCAGATTTGAAGTGCAGAAATTTGACCTTATTTCCATTTCATTTAAAATTGGTTTCAAATTATAGTTTAATTGGTAGTTGCGAGTCAGACGTGCTGCTGTCCCATTTAAACCACATTACTTCTGCATAATTTGGCAAATATATGTTGCTGAATCCCATGTTCCACGGAGTCCCTAGACATTTACAGTTGGGGAGAAAAGAAAACCAGGACAAATGTAAATTCCCTAGTTCAAGCCAGAACATGTGACAAGTTTATGAACTGAGTTAGACAAGCCATCACCCAGCTTCTTTGGCAACTGCTATAATCCTAAACATTGGTTTGAAATGTTCATTGGAACCAAGGCATGCTCTTTCAAATATAAAATATTACAAGAAAGTACAGTTTATTAGAAGATGTTCTGGTTTCTTCTGAAAAAGTGAATCAGCTGATTTTAATACTTATTTGGCCCATCTTTTACAGCAGACTAATCTTCCTAGTAAATAGTCATTTGTTTAAACTATTGCTTGCTTTTATATCTTGTTATATTTCATGAAGGTTCTTTCTGTTTCCATTTGAACTTTTCTACATTCTGTGAGGTGTGTTGGGCTGAAAGGAATGATGGTTCAATGATTTCATGACCAAGTAGGGACATGTTCCTGGTCCTAAAGTTCCATGCTTCCTAAAAGATGGGGGCAATAGATGGTTTGTAGGCACTGCATACGTCCCTCCAACACTATTTTTTTTTTTAGTTTCTGTGTCTTCTCAGATTGCTCTGCTGAAATACAGTTGCAAAACAATGATAGCTGGATGGTTTTCTTATTTACATTGGGAGTCAATTGGAGTAGATGGATTATACCTTCACTAAGATTAACAAACTCTTATTTATTTTATTTGTTTCAGAGGCAAAAAACATGGTTCAGAAAATATCTGCCGTGCCCAACTTGAGAGCCAGTTGGGACATTAGTATGCTAAAGCTTTTCATGCTTGAATCACTTCTGGCTCTTGATGGATGGTTTAAATTTCTACCATGTAGAAACCTAGTTTGTCAATGAGAAACTTAGATTCATCTGTTCCTCTCTGACCTCATAATTTGGTTTCTCCCCCCCCCCACATCATAGATTTATTCAGACATGCAGCCATTAATCAGGCTGAACTGGTATCTCCAAATAAATTTTACCATGTTCTAGATAATTAGATGAATCAAGGAGGAGAAAAAAAACCCTGAATTACCTCAACATATCTGACAGTTTCCACCATTCTGATTAAATTTTCATTTGCAGTTTGCACTAATCAGTAGATTTGTTACATGGCTGAACATAAACTCAAAGTATTATATTTCTATCACCTTAAGAGGTTATCTTGGTACATACAGCCTGAAATGATGTCATAAGAAATTACAAGATGAAATGTGTCTGTTTTTTATATGTCACGTTATTTGCCAATTGGAAAAAGACTATAGAAACTAACTTGTATATTTGGTTTCATGTATGCTTAAGTGTATTGTGTGTGATACCTTTAATCCTTTTGTGAAAAGTAATTGAGTGGAGAACTCAGCTTTCCAGGCCCTACAGCTATGGTGGGAATCCTCTAATCCATAGACCTAATTCAGCCCATAGAACTTCCTAGTCTAGTTTGGGCACAACATGTTTAATTACTTGGGAAAATAATAAAAAGACTAAACTGACTTCTTTAACTATTAAGGTACTTCCAAACCAGCAACTCCTAATATGTGCAATCATTTTGTCCTGCATTTCTTAAAAAAGCTATTTCATGATAAGAAAATAGAAGGAGTGCTGGAAAAGAGAATGAATTTAGAAAGCTGTCTGAATGAGGCAACAAACTTCATAATAAAAGCCTTGTCTGTGAAGGCACGTGTTTTAATTTAGGCAAATAGGATTGGGTATTAATTGTGAGGACAATTGCGAAGTACATCCCAATAAGTATTAGCAATAGGTTAAAATTCTCATATTTGGGAAATCAAGGTGTTCTGTGCAAAATGTTCTTTGCACTTCTCCTTCAACAGAATTCTCTCTTTTAAATATTGTGATTAAAAACAAAAATCATTTTAATTCCTTCTTTAAAGGTAAAGGTAAAGGTGCTCATCTCCGTTTCAAAGCCGAAAAACCAGCACTTGTCCGAGGACGTCTGCGTGGTCATGTCGCCGGCATGACTAGATGCCAAAGGCGCATGGAACACTGTTACCTTCCCACCGTAGTGGTCCCTATTTTTCTACTTGCATTTTTACGTGCTTTCGAACTGCTAGGTTGGCAGAAGCTGGGATGAGTAACAGGTGCTCACTCTGTTACACGGCACTCGGGATTCGACCCGCCAAACTGCCGACCATCTGATCAACAAGCTCAGCGTCCTAACCCACTGAGCCACCGCGTCCCTTCAATTCCTTCTTTAGGTTTGCTATTATCTGAGTAGTTGTCAGATTCAGAGACTAGTATTGATGTATTTTGAATGACTGTCAGGTGATTACAGATCATAACACCTTGTTATAGTGACTATTGGGGGGAAAAGAGCCTTGGTGGAGCAGTGGGCTAATGCCTCCTTAAGTAACACTAGCTGCCTGCAATTAGTGCAGGTTCGCATCCCACCAGGCTCAAGGTTGACTCAGCCTTCCATCCTTCCGAGGTAGGTAAAATGAGGACCCAGATTGTTGGGGGCAATAAGCTGACTTTGTAATAATGCCGCTTGGGGGGGGGGGCGAAAGCCCTAATAAGCAGGCATATACATAGAATGAAGGCTATTGCTAAGCACACTGATTTGTTCTTAGAGTGTAAGCTGCCCTGAGTCTTTGGAGAAGGGCGGGATATAAATGGGATTTTTTTAAAAAAAGAACTCCCTCTTTCACTGAAGTCACTGAAAATGGAAATTATTTACACCAGTTTCAAGGTTGGTATCAAAATGGGCATCCTATAGGGATATACCCAGGCATGGAAGAAGTATGGAATATAACAAAAGTAAGTGCCTCCCTAGGATTAGTTTTTCTTCCTAGGCTGGCAGCACTTAATCCAGCCTCTCATAATTGATAACAAATCACTTAATTCTCTTTAGCAGAGAGATCCTCCATGTAGGATTGTTGAAAACAGCATTCTGAGGAAAGTCAAATGGTTAAACCTTTAAATAATTTACAAAATTTTACAATAACACATTCTATATTTGAAGTGTGCAAATTTTCTCCAAAATGATGCCCCCTAGATATATTAAGATTTCCTACCTAGTGTGGCTAAATCTGAAATTGTGATCTGAAAGCATCAAGAGGGAGAAAAACACTGTAGAGAGTCTTTCACTAGAAATTTATATTTTGTCTCTAGTAAAGAGCATTTATTGATGGAAGGAAGATGAATGTACACTGAGAGTGGTAGGAGATTCTGTAAAATATTTTGTGGATATTGAGTATATTACATTTAGGCGCTAATAGCAATAACACCCCTTCATGGATTACTGCCTTGTCGTGGCGAAGGGGCTTGTGTAATTCAATGAAGCTATGAGCTATGCTGTGCAGGGCCACCCAAGATGGAGAAATCATAGCAGAGAGTTCTGACAAAACATGATCCACTGGAGAAGGAAATGGCAACCCACTCCAATATCTTTGCCATGAAAATCCCATGGACAGTACCAAAAGGCAAAAAGGTATGATGCTGGAAAATGAGCCCCTCAGGTTGGAAGGTGTCCAATATGCTACTGGGGAAGAGCAGAGGGCTGGTACTAGTAGTGCCAGAAAGAATGAAGCGACTGGGCCAAAGCCGAAAGGACGCTCAGCTGTGGATGTATCTGGTGGTGAAAAAAAATCCAAAGCTGTAAAGATTTATTCTCCATAGGAACCTGGAATCCATGAATCAAGGAAAGCTGGACGTGGTCAAACAAGAGATGACAAGACTGAACATCGACATCTTAGGAATCAGTGCTCACAGGATTGGAAAAGATCAGTTTACATTCCAATTCCAAAGAAAGGCAGTGCCAAAGAATGTTCAAACTATCGCACCATTGCACTCATTTAACATGCTAGTAAAGTTATGCTTAAAATCCTACAAGCTAGGCTCCAGCAGTATGTGGATCAAGAACTACCAGAAGTACAGGCAGGATTTAGAAGAGGCAGAGGAACTAGAGATCAAATTGCCAACATACGCTGGATCATGGAGAAAGCTAGGGAGTTCCAGAAAAACATCTACTTCTGCTTCATTGACTATGCTAAAGCATTTGATTGTGTGGATCATAACAAACTGTGGCAAGTTCTTAAAGAGATGGGAGTACCAGACCATCTTATTTGTCTCTTGACCTATACGCGGGTCAAGAAGCAACAGTGAGAACTGGACACAGAACCACTGAATTGGGAAAGGAGTCCGGCAAGGCTGTATACTGTCGCCCTGCCTATTTAACCTATATGCAGAGCACATCATGAGAAAGCCAGGGCTAGATGAATCAAAAGTTGGAATTAAGATTGCTGGGATAAATATCAACAACCTAAGATATACAGATGATATCACTCTAATGGCAGAAAGTGAAGAAGAACTAAAGAGCCTCTTGTTGCAAGTGAAGAAGGAGAGTGCAAAACTGGGATTGAAACTTAACATTAAGAAAACCAAGATCATGGCATCTGGCCCTCTCATTTCCTGGCAAATAGATGGGGAAGAAATGGAGGTAGTGACAGATTTTATTTTCCTAGGCTCCAAGATCACCGTAGATGGGGACTGCAGCCAAGAAATTAAAAGATGCTTGCTCCTGGGAAGGAAAGCCATGGCAAATCTAGACAGCACACTAAAAACCAGAGACATCACCCTGCCAACAAAAGTGCGTATAGTCAAGGCTATGGTCTTCCAAGCTGCAATGTATGGCTGTGAAAGTTGGACCATATGAAAGGCTGAGTACCAAAGTATTGAGGCCTTTGTACTATGGTGCTAGAGAAGACTTCTGCGAGTCCCTTGGACTGCAAGGCGATCAAACCGGTTAGTCCTAGAGATCAACCCTGACTGCTCTTTAGAAGGCCAGATCCTGAAGTTGAAACTCAAACACTTTGGCCACCTAATGAGAAGGAAGGCCTCACTGGAGAAGAGCCTAATGCTGGGAAAGATTGAGGGCAATAGAAGAAGGGGATGACAGAGAATGAGGTGGCTGGATGGAGTCACTGAAGCAGTAGGCATGAGCTTAAAAGGACTCCAGAAGATGGTAGAAGACAGGAAGGCCTGGAGGAATGTTGTCCATGGGATCATGATGGGTTGGACATGACTTCGCAACTAACAACAACAACAAGCAATAACACCTATATATCGCTTCATGGTGCTTTATAGCTATGTTTAAGCCTTTTACAGAGTCAGCATATTGCATCCAACAATCTGGGTCCTCATTTAAATGACCTCAAAAGGATGGAATATGAGTAACCTTAAGCCGATGAGGATCAAATTCCTGGCAATAGGCAGTCAGTCTGCAATACTGCATTTTAACCACTGTGCCACCATGGCTTCTAATTGCTGAAAAAGGAGTAACACATAATTTTCTAAATGAATTCTTTGTCTATTCTTGTCTGAACAGTTACATTAGAAATAGGAGGCATACCTGATTGATATATTTGTATCCCGGTGAGCCTTGGTTCCATAGGCTCAGTGAGACAGGAGCTAGAACATAGCAGCTAAGCTAATAGCTAGTGAGAATTTGCTCAAAGGTAATTTACAACGTATTGTTAGCTTTCCCTTCAAAAAATTTCCAGAAATAACCCGTGTCATTCATATAACAGCCCCACCCCCACTGCTTAGACAGTAAACATATTTTGATTAAATTTCTTAATATAAAAGCCTAGTCTTCAGCTGGAGTCTTTTCAAAGCTAATTATTTTAAAATCATTGTTTGTTTGTTAAATAAACTCACACCATTGTATTTCCTGCTTAATGGAATTAATGCACTCTGAGTCTCCATTGGGGTACGTTACCAACTACTGAATATTTTAAAAGGCAGAGAATGGCATATGGACAGTTTATTGAGTCTCCTGAATAAACAACATACACTGTGCAAAGTTGGAAGGGAACATGAGAACAACTCTTTAAAATCCCCAGAGAGGATTTGACACTCATCTGCAGCTCTAAAACTATTCCCACATTTCAGCATAAAATGGTAAGTATTGTGAATGAACAAGATTTGTAATATTGAGGAAAGAGAAAAGTAATTAGCAAGTCTTATAAAAATGGTGTAAACATTTCAAATAACAATCTTCATGGATCAAGGAAAAAGGTGCTGTATGATTGTGACTAGCCTGCTTTTAAACTTTCAGACTTAGGTGTATTGTTGGAAAAGTCATTTGATGTGTCTCTGTCTTTTTCCTCTGTCTTGCTTTTTCCCAGATAGCTTTTCAGTTCTATATTATGAATAGAAGATTAGTACATTGGAACTAGTATGAGTAACTTGAAATAATGTGTTCTGACTCAAATCAGTATTATTATACCATCCAGAATAGGATAAAATATTAATTGCTTTCTAGGATTACGTACTACTGCTATGTAGTAGTTAGCATGTAAAAATCAAAAAGTTGCTTTGGAGTATGGGGTGCACCAACATAACAACTAATAGCAACTTCTTAAAGCAGCTGCTCTTTTTCCAGGCTTGCACATTTGCCCTCCACAGCTAATCTCTGAATAGGATGTGTTTGATTTAAGAAATTACCAATGAATATCTCCCCATTTTTATGGCAGAAAGGCAATTCTAAAATTTCAGCTAATTTCCATATTTTCCTTCATGCAGCAAAAGCTTAAACAATAATTGTTTTTAGATTAACTACTACAATATTGGCAAGTAAAGCACGTGCATCATGGAGATATAAAATGTGGCATATTGTCAGATTTGCAAGTTTGGCAATAACTGACAATAAATAGCAGCTGATTACTGTGGGATTATATTATTGTGGTCCAATGCTTCTATGCCCACCTTCTTTTTAGTTTACCAAAATTTCATTTCTTTAAACTGCCATTAAGTTTCAATCTCTGAATATTACAAACAGACATATATAGTCTGCTGTTTTCTTATTCTGGGCTTTTAAACAATAGTCAAAATACTCCAATAATAGTTCTTTTCATGATAAAAAGGTATACATTGGAACACATTACAGTTACCAATCTGTTTTAGCTAAAAGTTGGCAGAAAATATAACTAGGTAATCTTAAGCGGTGAACTTTAATTTGGAAATAGTACAGTCAGAATATCAGACATTAAACATTGTTCATTCACATTAACAAAAGGTTTTATTGTGCTGGTTGCAGACAATTTAGGGAGAGCAGAGAAAGAGAACAGATTGTAGTTCTTTACTACTTCCTTTGCAATGGATCAGTAGTGGTTTGGAGAACTTAATGAACAAAGAAATGGACCCCTATCTTGGAACTGTTTAATATGTGATATGAAAGCCCACCAGAAACTTTATCTCCAGTATGTTTTTAATACTTCCCATGATTTAGATATTAGTTATTTAGCTAAGTCATGGATGTTTTAAAGTCTGTTGATTTCATGCTATCATGTGCTACTTTGCAGGCAGTATTTTATGGAAGAACTCTTAAGAAGTTTTTGTAATGGTAATAACCTCATATGTATGTTATCAGATGAATAATAATTTTATTAAAATTGTGTGGAGACTCAGTTACCTGGACTTACAAGTCAATTAAAAAAATACATGAGGCAAACTGCTAAGTGTTATCTGTGGTTCAAAAAATACAAGTGCTATGCAAAGCTTTTCCTAAATGTAAAAATGATGTGTCCAAATGCAGACCTCTAGTTAAGAGCAGCATTGTTGGAATTTCATTAAAACTATAATAACTATCATTAAAAATTTACACTCTTGGCTTTCCTTGCTCTCCCCTCCTCAAAATGTTTCTGAATTTAATTGCATGAGTAATAAGAGTAACACTGTACACAGATTAGGAATTTTTACAATATTTACAAGGGGGAAGGGAGAAGGACAATTGCCTCTATGCTAGCATGGAGGATGGGGCAATCAAGTCCTCTTTTTCCAGCCCTTCTGCTTATCTGCAAGGAATTCCATATCTTCTGGACACAGTTTCTTCTAGGGAAGACTTACCATATGGGTTAAAATTGCTTCCGTTCTCATTCCTGATAAATAAGGTTTCTTATCTCAAGAAAATTGACTCTGTGAAGAGTGCCCTGGTCATTCTCAGAACAAGAAATTAATGGAACTAAATGACATTGATAGTGGATCCATTGTAATTTGAAAATGAATAGAGGTAATTAGAACAGGATGTCTTAGTCCTACTACTTAAAATTCCTTAGGCAATCCAAGGTAAGGTTGTTCAATTAGTAGTCTGTCAATCAGCCTTGTTATCTACGGTCATATAAATATACTCAAGTAGCAATAATATTAAGGATGGTAGCCAGTTCTTTCATCATTCTCAAAGAGTTTTGGAACTACCCCTTGAATTCCTAAATCAATTCTTAAAAAAAAGAAAAAAGATCAACCTGATGTAACTGTTTTTAAATGGAGTATTATCCAAATCCAACAAACACACTGCCTTTTTAAATGACTCTTGCTTAAATAAAGCTAGTGGCTCCAAATAGAAAATAAAATGTTACTTATTATGTATACATGCTAATTAAATACAGAACACTCTAGCAGAAAATCTTTAGTATTTGATGCTGACATGCTTTTTATAATAATAATGTTATATTTCTTTCCTCTTTGGTCATGACAAAACAGAAATTACTATTAAATATGCATGTAGCAATTTTAAAAGATAGATAGATAGATAGATAGATAGATAGATAGATAGATAGATAGATAGATAGATAGATAGATAGATAGATAGATAGATCTTAATTCTTTGTAAGAATAGCTTTTCTCTCAATATGATCAAATAACATCAAAGTGCAGTTTCTATATGAAAGAATTATGGCACTTGATTTTATGCATTTGGAAAATCGAGTTGAGCCAGAACATTCAAACAGTGCTTTCTGATCCATTGTTTTCCTTGCTTTATTGTTTATGATTCTTGAATTACTATTTTGTTTTGTTTTTCATCTTTTGGGTGAGGGTTTAAAGTGGGGAAAAACCCTATATGTTTAAAATTATGGTAGTGAAAATATATATTTGTTTGTTCTGGTAAGCATAAATGAAAAATTAAGAAATATCAATTCAATTTGTATGTATGAATGAGAACCAGATTCATTAAACCTGAATGGTTCTATCCATAAGGAAATAGTAGAATACCAAAGAGGTAACTATTTTGTAATAAAAATAATACAACAACTAGAGCTTATAAAAATTATAACAACATATATAAAACAAATTAAGTAAAATTAAACAATACAATACATAAAAGAGAAGATTGTCACCAAGGCCAGTCCAGAAGTCTGGCATCCCTATTTCTTGGAATTAAAAAAAAGGTTTAAATTCAGCTCTCACATGTTTATCTTTGAAAACTTGGTTTCCCTCAATTTTCTTTTCATCCTTCTTAACCTCATTGGTTTCCACAGAACAAGTAATTCTATAGAGAACAACCTTTGGCATGGTGACGACGCACAATGTCTTAGAAATTTAATACTTATTTTCTCTTAGATGTGACTCATCTTGAATTCTTGTTTTCTTGAAATCTTCATTCAGAAGAACAAAAGACATATTTAGTTGTAAAATGCAATGCCTATTATGTTAGTATATCTCTATCTCTATACACGAGAGCTCTTCATATTTATGATAAAAACATCATTAAATTGAATATCATTATACATTTTATCACATAAATAATAGCATTTGCAGTTGTTACCATACTTTCACAGAGCACTTAAACCATGTTACAATACATACTTTAAACTTCAACTCACATTTTCTTCTTGTTTTGCCTATTTTTTAACCTTAAAACTGGACTAAAACTTAAGTAGAAAAACTTACAGCAATATAGTTCTTAAAATATGTCAATATTCTGTAGCATTTCACTTTCATAGGTTTTAGAATAGCATTGGCTTCCAGCTTTAAAGCAAAGCTTATTGCCTGTCCTCTTTTTTTTCTCCTGAAGCATAGCAATTGTTGTGATCATGTAAACAGGTTTCAAAATGCCAAAAATGTAATAGTTTCACATTTATTTCATGCTTCAGCTTTTTCCCCCAATCTTCTTATTTAGAATGATGCATGCACACACAATGTACCCAATGTAGCGATATTGCACCAATTAAAGTTACTTGTGAGCAAGGGAGGAAATTATTACCATCTTAGATTAGAAATGTAGTAGAAAATTAATTGGTACAAGTGGAACACAGATATATTGTCATTGTTGCTGAAAACTTAATAAGTAAACAGAAAAAATGCTTTAAAACTTGTGAGAATTGAATTTCACAACAATTGGGGGCAGGGTAGGTTGAAACATTAAAATTTTCTTAAGTATTGTAGAAAATTTCACTGACAATTAAAACTAAAAGCAATTGCTTTTCCCATAATAAACACAAACTTAATTGGATTCTTAAATTACAGAAAAAATAGATGTACTGGAAGTAATAAGAATTATGTTGGATTATAGGTAAAGGTAAAGGTTCCCCCGCACATGCATGCTAGTTGTTTCCGACTCTAGGGGCTGCTACTCATCTCTTTTTCAAAGCCGAAGAGCCAGCGCTTGTCTGAGGACATCTCTGTGATCATGTGGTCGGCATGACTAGACGCCAAAGACGCATGGAGCGCTGTTACTTTCCCACTGTAGTGGTCCCTATTTTTCTACTTGCATTTTTACGTGCTTTCGAACTGCTAGGTTGGCAGAAGCTGGGACGAGTAACAGGTGCTCACTCTGTTACGCAGCACTCGGGATTCGACCTGCCAAACTGCCGACCTTCTGATCGACAAGCTCAGCGTCCTAACCCACTGAGCCACTGCATCCCTTACATGTTGGATTATATTTCAATTCAATTGTTAGTTCATCAGAAACACATAGTCAAGCTCTTCAGACTTGTTTATTTTTTTCTTTTTTCTTTTTTTTGAAGATACTTTTTATTTTGTGGGTTCATTAGTTGTAATGCAAATGCCCAAATTTATGTTTAGTCAATGTGTCTCTAAAAATGATAATTTTTAATAATGAAAATAACCAGGCTATAAAACATTTTGATTACAGTAGATTCAAGAGACTCAATTTTACTTTGTAATAGTACATTATAACATAAATCTTTTTTAAAAAAATAATTAACAACTTCCCTTCAATGTTTATAACAATAGATCAGATTCAGAAACAAGATCTTTCTAGATGTTGCTTTTTTGGCATCAAATAATAAATTGATCATAAAGGTAACTGGGACTTTTTCTTCACCATGAAAAGACATTTTTTAATTGGTCTTTTAATTGTTTGGTCTAAAATGGGAATTGTAAACACTGTTCACTGCCATTATATTATAAAGTACCGTATACAAAGATCACAAAAAAGAGTGTTTGGGCCAATGGTACATATTTACTGTACCACCTTTACTACATCTGCATTAAGATGGCCTGAATTAATTGCTGTATCTGCAAATTTACTGTATCTGCATTAAAATCTGCATTAATTGGTTCATATCTCCTTGACCCAAAGAACACAGTGCAGTTCCCAAAGGAGAAAATACATGCAGCTAATAGAAAATGTGAACCTACAATTAAAGCAGTGGATTAGTTAAGATTTCTCATCTGATTCTCCCTCCAGTTTTGCTGGATGCAGAACTTTTTTTTCTTAGTTCTTAGTTATTTCTCTTCCTCAATCTAACGCCTTCCAAAGTCAATGGATTTAAAAATAAATTTCAGGATTTCTCATGAAGATGGAGAAGCCTAAACATTTCCACAAGCATTTCCTTTCTTTGTTTTTTTAAAGGTGCTTTCTCTGGCATAATGGCTTTTTAAAAACCCATTGATACCAATAGATGTTTTATTTTTTATTTTTTGTTTAACTTATCTTTTTCTTTAGCACCAAAGAAAGAATTAAAGCTGCAGTAATCCCATTCTTGACCAAATATACACTTTAGAGAAAGTGAATTCAACTTTAGTTTACCAAACCTTAAGAAAGAAAAGCTTAAGATTGGTGATTGTTATCATCCTTAGATTTATTATTATTAACATAAAGTATCACAAGACACAATCCTGTGAAAATTAGACACTTGAAAATTCTGCTGATTTCACTGCAAAATGTTAGGGTTTTTTATACTTAATGAAATTATTGAGATATTAATTGGACTGCATTACATTTTAAAATAAAATAAAATATGATATTAAGACAAGTAAAGGACAAAGCAAAACAAAAATTATATTTCTCTTGCTTCATTTTGCATAGGTTGATTTTTTTTTTTAAAAAAAAGGTTGACTTAAAAGACAAATAAAATGACTCACAAAAGTGTTTGGATAGTTAGTATCTTAGGTGAAAAGAAGCATTGCAAATTTATCATCTTTATTAAAGCACACATTCTACAGCCCAGAGAATTACTACATAATATCAGAAGAGCAGCTCTCTTCCTTCCTTATGTGCAAAACCGGAACTTACTTGGAGTCTTCAGTCATTAACTGCAGGAATGGACATAATACATAAGAAATATCTATGGCTTTGCATTGTCACATAACCCTCCCAAAGGCTGTATGAATATCCATAGTAGCTTCAATATCCATGCCAGGAACTAGAGGTTATAATAGGACTCAGTGAGAAATATAACCCCACAGCCATTGGCCCCAGTAACAAGAACAAGAACATAAAAATAATGTACAGATTATTGTGTCATCTTCATAATGGCACAGTTATGTAAGTATGGTCATGTCATCTGACACAAGTGCTTAAATTGCATTGTTTATGGCCATGATGGCATAAACATCATCCCTATGGACACCCATGCCTACAGTCCTGCTGTATGCCAACATGTCTTGAAAAGAACATATATTGTATCTTTATTTTAGATTCAGCTTTACTCTAAAGTTCTTTCCCTCTCAGGCTGGATTCAGGAGCCACTATTTCCATTTACAACATTCATAACATATTGTGAGAAATTGAAATAGCAGCTTCTGGATCCAATCAGCTGGAGCTGTCACTGTCAGGATGCTGGAGAAAACCACTAAGATGCAGGGCAGGACCATTAAAGGACATCTGGTTATACCTGAAGATGTTCATAGCTTTCAGCAATGTTAACAGATAAAAGCAATGATCTTCTTCTCTAAGTCTCTGCAATATAAATAATAGAAATCCCAGTAGATAAAAGTAGAAGCAAAGGAAAAGGAGAAATGGAAATATCAAACATTTGCAGATATGTGAGGAGGTAAAGCTCTGTAAGAGTATATTATTTGCATGTTGAAAGTCTGCAGTTCAGTTCCCATCAATTCCAATTAGTGATAGAAAAATCTAGACTGAACCTTTGGCTAGATGTTGTTGACAATATTGTATTAGATGGGTCAATTCTGTGCCTTGATATAAAGCAGATCCCAGTTGCCAGCAAAACACAGGTAAAATCTGCCTTTTTTCTGTGATTTTCAGTGGCATCAGAGAAGCAGTTTAAAAATAATTAAAACAAAAATGACACTGATGAATTCTTGTGAGTGTTAACAATTTACATTGATAATTTATATTTATATATAAACACTATATATAAATATTATATATAATATTTATTAAAACAAGTCATCAGCTTTCTATATGCAAGTATAGAAATATAGATGTAAATGTAAATGTGGAATGGATGACTGAGTGGGAACTCTAGCAGTACAGTAGAATAAATTGACTCAAATTAGAATATATCTCTCTGGCATGCATTGATAAAGTTCAACTAATTCCGAGTATTAAGATACCTACTTTCTTAACTTTTAGGTTGCATAGAAAGAAATCTTTGAACTTCAGACAAGGTGTACCTAGAGTTTCTCAAGTTGCTCTAATTTATTATTATTCTGAATAAAATAGGTACATTTAAATTTTAATTTGGAAAAGAAAATTCCAATGTGGAATACATCTAACAGTATTTATTTCCTGTTGCATTCACTTTTTCATATATTAAAGATAAAGATTTTGAGTTAACAGTTGAAGATAATATAAAGATAACAATTTATAAGACACAAGGTATTGTTAAAAAGTTATAAATCTTTACCATAACTGGAAATAATCATCTATACATACATAAAATACAAAAAGTGATTCTTTGATATACAGTGTATTCTACATTGACTTATTAAATTACCCTTCTGTCTATTTTATGATGTAGCCAGCATTTCTTTGTGTTTGCAAACAATGCTTTTCTCTTTGCCAGTTTACAGTAAAGTATCTCCTAATAATAACACTTTAAATTATTTAAATGGAGCCAACCACCCCAAAGGTTCAATAAGGTCTTTTGCATGTGAGGTAATTTATCTGTCAAAATGGCATCTATTACAGCATAGCATTCATAACATTTACTAAAACTGCCTCAAAATACTTCTTAGTAAAATTGTGTAGAAAATATATACATTTGGAGCTTAATATAGCATATGATTTGGAGAAAGTGTATGCCAACAAGTGTACTTTGGAATGAATTTTCATCTAAAAACAGGCAGATTCTTGCTTCTAAATGGTTGAATAGTGCTGAATTTTGAAAGCAAATACATAAATTAATATATGCAATTCTGACATGGGTAAAAGTACCTATTGAAATTCTTAAGTCTTTAAAAGATACTATAAATGATTTATATAATAGCATCCCGTGAACATATAAAAATCTTTCTCAGAAAAAAAATGGGTCCCAAGCTCTTTGATGGTAATTTGTAGGACAAAATACAAAAGGTTGAGAATCATTGATTTAGAATCCCAAAGATGCATTGGTGAACACTTTGAATGATGATACAGATCTTTCTTTGTGTAATTATGAATGTGTATCGAAGGGCAGGTAATATTATGTGATAGATGTCATCATAAAAATGACATAAATTACTTAATTCACAATATTTGTGTGCTATTCTTATGAGTGGGTGATAGTGTCATTCTAATGGATGACTGCATGTCTCAGTAATCACTTTGTATTGTAAATGTGTTTGTTTCATTTTGTTTCATACTGTCTATCTGATAAACTGTAAGTTGCCAGTAAGAAATATTTGGGGGAAAATTAAGGAAAAGACTTGTCTTGTATTGCAGGATTCAGATTATTCTGAAACCTTTTTAAATGCTTGAGGGGAAAATGTTCTATTAAGGAGAAGAAGGTGAATATTTGAATGATTGTCTATTTAAAAAGGAACAATTGTGGTTGTTTTACTGTCTAAAATCTAGTAAGTAAAACATCATACTTCTGCAGAAGAAGGAAAAGAAACAGTAGGGTAATTGAGCCCAATTTTCTTAATACCTTTTATTATTGATAGTACATGACATATGACATCTATGTCATTGAAATAAATAAAAGATGAGTCTAAAATTGAAAGTTCTCCTGAGCTTTTCAGATATTCCTGCAACAAATATCTGACAATGTTGCTGTTTCTTGTTCTCTTCTTTGTCTTTAATGGAGAAAATCCTGCTAGATCTTTTTCTGGAGGCCTGATGAAGGCCCAGAAAAAAAAGTCCAGAAAAAGATCCAGCATTCCATTTGTTGCAGGAATATCTGGAAAGCTCAGAAGAATTTTCAACCAATACAACACACATGTACATTTTAAACCCAAGAATACACTAGGGCAGAAGCTTGTCCACCCCAAAGTTAAAACACTCAGACAAAAAACTAAGCAATGTGATATATATGCAGTGAAACATGTGCAGATGTGTACATTGGTGAAACAAAACAACCACTTCATAAACACATGGCACAACATAGGAGATCAAACTCATCAGAACAAGATTCAGCTGTCCATCTGCACTTGAAAGAGACAAAGGCCACTCTTTGGAAGACAGCAAAGACCACATTTTGGATAGAGAGGATCATTGGTTTAAAAGAGACATAAAAGAGGTCATTTATGTTAATAAGAAGGAGCCCTCTCTCAACAGAGGGGGAGGGATAAAACACCATCTATCTCCAGTTTACAATATAGCTCTTGCAGCAGTGCCAAGAGGTTTCCACAACTAATTGTACCCTGAGGGCAAAAATTAAAACCCCAAAGTGCCTCAGGAGCTCTCATGAAGAATGGTAGCAGAACAGATGATTGCAAAGAAATAGAATCTTTCCGTCCCTCCCCCTCCCCCATCCAGTCAGAACCTTTCTTTCCATAGCCCCAGTATGTATCATCCATCTTCATTCATTTGTTGCCAATAATTCTTGCTCATGGAGTATGAAATGTTTTCTTATGCATGAAAATTTAGAATTTTTAATGTTGCCACTTAAAGCTTAGCTTTTATTTTCATAATGAAAGAAATTAACATAAAGGGGTTAAGGGGTAATTGATTTGCCCCCAAAACAAGAACAAATTGGAAGAAAAGCAAACTGGAAATATTTTGTATTTGAATTGGCGATTATGTTTTATGATCAAGGATTTTTGATTTTGTAATCAAACTGCTTATGTATACAGGTGAAACTCGAAAAATTAGAATATCGTGCAAAAGTTCATTTATTTCAGTAATGCAACTTAACAGGGGAAACTAATATATGAGATAGACTCATTACATGCAAAGCAAGATAGTTCAAGCCCTGATTTGTTATAATTGTGATGATTATGGCTTACAGCTCATGAAAACCCCAAATCCACAATCTCAGAAAATTAGAATATTGTGAAAAGGTGCAATATTTTAGGCTCAAAATGTCCCACTCTAATCAGCTAATTAAGCCATAACACCTGCAAAGGGTTCCTGAGCCTTTAAATGGTCTCCCAGTCTGGTTCAGTAGGAATCACAATCATGGGGAAGACTACTGACCTGACAGTTGTGCAGAAAACCATCATTGACACCCTCCATAAGGAGGGAAAGCCTCAAAAGGTAATTGCAAAAGAAGTTGGATGTTCCCAAAGTGCTGTATCAAAGCACATTAATAGAAAGTTATGTGGAAGGGAACAGTGTGGAAGAAAAAGGTGCACAAGCAGCAGGGATGACCGCAGCCTGGAGATGATTGTCAGGAAAAGGCCATTCAAAAGTGTTGGGGACTTTCACAAGCAGTGGACTGAGGCTGGAATTAGTGCTTCAAGAGCCACCACACACAGACAGATCCTGGACATGGGCTTCAAATGTCGTATTTCTCTTGTCAAGCCGCTTCTGAACAACAAACAACATCAGAAGCATCTTACCTGGGCCAAAGAAAAACAGACCTGGTCTGTTACTCAGTGGTCCAAAGTCCTCTTTTCTGATGAGAGCAACCCAGAGTCTGGAGGAAGAATGGAGAAGCACACACTACAAGATGCTTGAAGTCCAGTGTGAAGTTTCCACAGTCTGTGTTGATTTGGGGAGCCATGTCATCTGCTGGTGTTGGTCCACTGTGCTTCATTAAATCCAGGGTCAACGCAGCCGTCTACCAGGAGATTTTGGAGCACTTCATGCTTCCTTCCACAGATGAGCTTTATGGGGATGCTGACTTCATTTTCCAGCAGGACCTGGCACCTGCCCACACTGCCCAAAGCACCAAAACCTGGTTCAATGACCGTGGGATTACTGTGCTTGATTGGCCAGCAAACTCACCTGACCTGAACCCCATAGAGAATCTATGGGGCATTGCCAAGAGAAAGATGAGAGACATGAGACCGAACAATGCAGAAGAGCTGAAGGCCGCTATTGAAGCATCCTGGTCTTCCATAACACCTCAGCAGTGCCACAGGCTGATAGCTTACATGCCGAGCCACATTGAGGCAGTAATTGCTGCAAAAGGGGTCAAACCAAGTACTGAGTACATATGCAGGCTTATACTTTTCAGAGGTCCGATATTGTTCTATGTACACTCCTTGTTTTATTGATTGCATATAATATTCTAATTTTCTAAGATTGTGGATTTGGGGTTTTCATGAGCTGTACGCCATAATCATCACAATTATGACAAATCAGGGCTTGAACTATCTTGCTTTGCATGTAATGAGTCTATCTCATATATTAGTTTCCCCTTTTAAGTTGCATTACTGAAATAAATGAACTTTTGTACGATATTCTAATTTTTTGAGTTTCACCTGTAAGTCTTGTGGAAATCATTCAGAGAGGAATTTTGTGCACCTTTCTAAATTCAGTCCTCAAAGCTTTGAAGTTGTTGCTGCTTTGAGACTCCACCAAATTTTCTGCCCATCCACGCTTTGCAAAGACATTGATAGGTTTACTTTTGTGACAGAGTGTATTATTTAATTATCTGCAAAAGTGCATCATTTATTTTATCTGATAAGTGCTAGAAGCAGGAATAGCATATTAAAATTGGCCC
The DNA here is from genome assembly GCF_964194415.1 of Vipera berus. NCBI lineage: Eukaryota > Metazoa > Chordata > Lepidosauria > Squamata > Viperidae > Vipera > Vipera berus. The sequence goes on along the minus strand of NC_138205.1, from coordinate 76,099,792 downwards.
TTTAAAATAATATGTGGTGGATTCCAGTCATTTACCAAAACTACTAAATATGTCTTGCAGTTTAAAAAACAAAACAGATTTTATTGAAATGGTTTGAATTGATTATAGCCTATAGGTGTTAGCAAGAGGTCCAAGTGGATCAAAACATAAGACATGCTTTACTATTTACAAATATCAATATGTTGGCAATATCAAATTTGGTGGGATAGATGCATATAATTTGTGTGAGCTGGTTAGGATGCTCACGTGCAGCTTTTCGAAATCTGATAAGTCAGAGTGTTTGAGAATTATGAAACTTGTAATCAGGGGATAAAGGGAATATTGAAGTAGGGAAGCAAGATACCATGGTTTTAATTAGGATTTTTGGTATATGATTTACTCCATGTTTATGTCTTTCAAATCAGGCTGTAAATCCAAATGTTTATACTGTGTATGTGACTGTTTTATTGTTGTCATTGCACAGTCTTGAATCATTTCTTATACTCTACCAAACCTAAATAATTTCTGCCTGAAATAAGATTAAGGCTGCTGGAAAGAATACAGCATTTCCTAATAAGTGCATCTTGAGAGGAGGATCTTAACATGAGCTTGAAATAAAGGCAATATATAGCAGATCTGATTTGGATGATGTCTTCTTTAGTTAAATGTAATTTAACTGTTTTTTAATAAGAACAACATCTGGCTGATGTAAGACCATTTGCAAAAACTAAGCTTTTAGTTGGAATTTAAATCATTCAATCAGAGTACCCTTCTTTTGTGTTTATTCTCAAAACTCATTTCTTTAATGAAAGGTCAGAGAGTACTTAACCCCAGAATGAGAGATTGGAAGCAATCATACAAACATAGAAAGCTGCTTTATATTTAGTCAGACCATTGGCTGATCTAATACAGAATTATCTGCGCGCTGACTGACAACAGCTCTCCAGATAGACGGCTATATGGTAGATTACAATTATATGCAGAAGGTCAAAGGTTGGATCCTTTTAAAAGGAATCCTATGTGGCTATTGAGGTGAAAAGATTCTCTTTCCCAGAAATCATTGAGTGCAATTCCCATGGGGGTGCCCTCTAGTTATTTTGGCTCCCATAATCTCTAGTCATTAGCCATTTAGCTGAAGATTGCTGCAGTTAATCAAAGGTTCTGGAGGAAAATTATCTTAGATGAGGACGAAAAACTAAAAAGATGGAAGGAATATATTGAAGAACTTTTTGAGGACACTAGGGATGATATAGATATGGGAAGCATAACAACTGGACCAAACATCACTATGGAGGAGGTTGAACATGTAATAAAAATAGCAAAAACAAGAAAAGCCACAGGACCTGATGATATCCCAGTAGAAATTTTAAAATTGCTGGAAGACAATGGGAAGAATTTTTTACTGCAGCTCTTCAATGGAATATATGAAACAGAAGAGATAGCAAATGATTGGCTAAAATCAACCTTTGTGACAATCCCCCAAAAAATAAATGCAAAGAAGTGTACCGAATACAGAACAATAAGCTTAATGAGTCATGCCCTAAAAATATTCCTGCGAATAATTCACACAAGAATATACAACAAAATTGAGGAGCATCTAAGTAACACACAACTTGGTTTCAGAAACAATCTTGCTACACGAGATGTGCTATTCAGCATTCACGTTCTTGTCCAGCATTGTAGATATGTCAATCACAGTGTTTACATGTGCTTCATTGATTTTGAAAAAGCATTTGATAAAATAAGACACAGCGAACTATTAGAAATCCTGAAACAAGGGGGACTAGATGACAAAAACATCCAAATAATAAAGAATCTATATTGGCATCAGGTAGCAAATGTGAGACTAGGCCAGCTGATGCAGAAATATGAAGAGGGGTCAGACAGGGATGTATTCTGTCTCCACTGTTGTTCAATATCTACTCTGAGTCAATCTTCAATGAGGCACTGGAGAACATCGATGCTGGCTTCAAAGTAAATGGTGTTTGGATCAATAATTTAAAATATGCTGGCGATACAGTTCTGCTTGCCAGTAAGAATGAAGACCTTCAGCTCCTCATCAACAGAGTCACAGAAATATCTGAAAAATATGGCTTGAAGCTTAACACCTCAAAAACCAAGATCATGGTCATCAGCAAACAACCCGTTAATTTACCACCAATAAATTCAGAAGGAATACCATTAGAAAAAATTGAAAGGATCACACAGCTTGATTCTAATTTACATGAAAGCTGGGGCATGACCACTAAAGTAAAGACAAGGATAGAGAAAGGTCAAACAGCATTCTTCAAAATGAAAAAGGTCTTCTGGAGTCACAGCATAAGCCTAAGGTTGAAAATCAGGCTTGTCAGATGTTATATTTTTTCTATCCTGCTCTATGGAGTAGAGAGTGGGTCTCTGACAGAAGGCCACCTAAAGAGAGTAAAAGCATTTGAAATGTGGATTTACAGGCAGCTGTTACGTATAAGCTGGGTTGACAAGATCAGAAATGAGGAGGTGATAAGCTGTCTGGCAAAGCCAAGGGAAATCATCAAAACAATTAAAAAATGAAAGTTAGAATATTTCGGACATGTGATGCGACACCCAGAAAAATACGACATACTCAATTTAATCCTCCAGGGAAAGATTGAAGGAAAACAAGGTCCAGGCAGAAGAAGAACATCATGGTTTCAAGATCTAAGGGACTAGTATGGACAAAACTCGTGCGGCTGCTGATAAAAACATGATCGCCAACATGATCGCCAACGTCCAATAACGGATATGGCACAAGAAGAAGAAAAGATGGCCTATTTAGAAGGCCAAATAGTTTGGCTGGGTGAAATATAATTTCCCTTGTTCTCCCAAACTGTTCAGTCACCTCTGCTGAACTCACATAATTATTCAATTTTCTTTTTCAAACTATCGTACAGTTTGCCTGGAGAATGTAGATACTATGTCATGATACATATATCTCTAGTGCTACCCCCGAAAGGGTCTCTGGAGTCCAGATTTCTTCTCCTTTCCTGCCAAAGCATACTCCTTTTCATTTCCTCTTCATTCACTGGGGTCAAGGCCAGATCAGCCAGTAGGCCCTGCTTCCTTTCTCTTTTCCCTCCAGCCTGTTCCCCAAAGATACCCATCCTTATCGCCTCTCTCTCCCTTGCTGTCTCCCATTTCTTGACAAAACATCCTCCTTTCATTCCCTTCTCCCTCTTCCCCCATGGTACCTACTCTCCCTCCCAAAAAAACTCTTTGGTCCCCCAAAGTGTGAGAAGATATTCATCTGGGGTAGCCATCATGAGCAGGTCTGTGGGTGGGTTGTTATCCATCTTAACCTTTAATTCTGCCCCATACAGGTAATCTTTTAGTTTATCCACCACCACCCACTTAAGTGCCAGGAACTTCAGTTTGTGGGTGGGGTAGTTCTTCTCAGCTGGAGTGAGGCTCCTGCTGGTGTATAAAACAGGCCTCAGGTGTCCATCATGTTCCTGATACAGTACTCCCCCAAGACCATCCTGGCTAGCATTAACATGGAATTCATACGGCCAGTTTGGGTCTGCAATGGCCAAGACAGGAGCATTTGCGAGGCTCCTCTTTAGTTGATCGAAGGCCTGCTCGCACTGTTCTGTCCACTCTGCCTGAATTGACTCCTGGGACTTCCTAGGTCCCTTATTCTGATGGAGTTGACCTGAATGCCAGACACATCCTCCACCTCCTTATTATTTAACAGATCATTGAGGGGACATATTATCTTTAAGAACCCCTTGTCAAACCTCCCATAGTATGAGCAGAACCCTAGAAATGATCACAGTTCAGCCACATTTTAGGATCTGGGCCAGGAAGTGAGGGCCTCAAGCTTTGTGGAGTCTGTTGATATCCCTTCTCGGTGACATGACCGAGGTATGTGACAGGTGATTAGTAAAATTGGCATTTCTCTAGGAACAGCTTCAACCCTTCTTTATGGAGCCTGATCAGAATCATCTCCAGGCACTCCTCATGTTTTTCAAGAGACTCACCAAAAACAATTATATCATCTGGGTACACTAACACATCTATCAAATTCATGTCTCACACCGTCTGCACCATAAGTGACTGAAAGGTTGCCAGGGCCTCTGACAACCCTTGAGGCATCCAATTGAATTCATAGAACCCCAAGGGACCAGATAAAAGCAGTTTTCTCTCCATCATCTGGATGTGTGGGAATCTGATGGTAACCACTTCTCAGATCCAGCACACTAAATAACTTTGCCCCTGATAAGCAGTGTAGGGCATCTTCAACCAGGGGGTAATATACTGATCCAAAATGGTTCTCCAATTGAGGGTATAGTAATCTATGCATATCCTCAGGGACCCATTCTTCCAGATTACTAGGGGAGAGGCATAGGGGTCCAAGATTCTTGGATTCTTCTAGTCCTCTTCAACTCTGCTAATGCTCTCTGAGCTGAACTTAAGGGACCTGCCGAGACCTCTCTCAGAAAGACTTATCTTCTGTAGATGGATTTGATGTTGAACCCTCCTAGCACACCCCATATCAAATTCATCTTCTGAAAACAGATTCAAAGCTGCATCCAAAATCAGTTTAATATAGTATAGGTATAGTGATGCTTCATTCACATTAAAATAACTTATTTGTGGAAAGCTTACTTGCATATAATAACAATAATTTGAAACACGGGGAATAGAGGAGTTTAGCCAAGCAGTGGCACTGAGTTAGCAGGAAGGAAACCTTATAGACATTTCATTATAGTCTCTTGTTTATGGGTGCAAATCCGAATCTTTAAGCCTACATGTATCCTTCAGGAACTATCCTTTGGTTCTTCAATGCCCTTCCAAAAATTGCCAACAATTGTAATATTTAAAGAAATAGAAGGTGAATGCTATATGGAAAGTAAATGCAGCAACTATATTTAATTACCTAAATTAATGTTAGTCCCACTCAATTTTGGAATGCAGTCTTTAGCACACTATCCAAAGACTAAGTATAGCTCATGAGCTTCTGAAGTCTGGGTACTAATCGAGTGTGCTTAAGTTCAGTGCAGCTGACTATTGCAGATTTGACTGAAGAAAAGGATTTGAAGGGTTTGAAACAGGGATGCCTCAAATGCCTACTTCTTTGTGAGAGGTCTAAACTAGGTAAGTTTGATGCCCTCTAACATTGCCAACAGTATTACTGGCTTCCTTTTTTGCCCCAGAGCAAATTAGAACACGTCTCCTCTTCCCCATTGCTAGGCACAATGCTTTATTACTTCTGTGGCCCGTTTCCCACAGTATCCGTCCCCCTCCCACCTACTTTGAGGCCAAGTATTTGAACTGGCAGCAAGCCCATGCAAGAGTAAACAAGTCTGGGAGAAGCCTGGTGCCCTCAGAGTCTCAGCACAACTAGAACTACAGCAGGGCTTTTGCTACTATCCCACCGTTACCATGAACAAGCTGGCAGCACTTTTTTCCATATTAATTGTATGGAAATGAATGAGGTTAACTAGCCAAGGCCATGCAGAACTGGAAGCCAGGCAGATTTGCCTATGTCTTAGTGCCACCTGACAAGGCAAATATGTAGACTAAGATAAATGTGATGCTGATATATAATTATATAAATAGCATATTGGTTAGAATTGGTTCTGAAAGTATATAAAATTCTCTGATTGACATTAACTTCTTTTACCCAGCTTGCATCTTATGGCATCTGAAAGCTCATATTTAAAAAAAAAAATAAGCAAGAATGGCTCTATTGCAGGTTTGTGATTACTATTGAAGGTGTCTTGTCTGTCTTAGAATTCTAGTTATTTGAAATTGCCTGAACACTAAATATCAATGGGAATTGCATATAATGGTTACATGCCATGTGTTCTGAATTCTGCCTTTGTGGGAGAAAAATGCTATTGTTGATTTTTTTTTTCAGCTCCAGAAATTGAAACGATCACTTTCTTCCAAGACCAAAAGTTTGAGGAGTAAAAGTGCAGACAACTTTTTTCAACAAACAAACTGTGGCACAAAGCTGCAAGTAGATTTGCTATCAGAAATCACCTCTAGATCAGGGCAGCTCCCTAATTTGGAAAGTCAAAACTCTACTCCAACCAATACCCATCTCCAACCGGAAGACAAGATTCACATTTTTCAGGAACACATCTTCAAAAAACCCACTTTCTGTGATGTCTGCAACCATATGATTGTTGGTAAGAAAGATTTTACATTTTACACTTTTTGTTTTTATCATTATAAAGTAACATTTCTAGGGAAGGGAGTGATCAAAAGTATTTACATTGATTTCTTGCATTATATGGAAACTACATGGAAAAAAATTGTATCTTTTTATGTTTTTGTGCATAAAAAGTGATCCTCTGAGAATCACTGTTTATGAGAAAGTAATCATTTCTACTCGTGACTTTATATTTAGAAATTCTAAGAACCAACTTTCTAGAATCTAGAGTTAGCTTTCCAGGTTTATGTATGTCAGCAGCAAAGGCAATACAGTCATGATGAGGAAAACATGCTTACATACTAGCCAGCAAGAACCTAAGAAAGAGATATATAATCCGACATACTGATTAAGATCAACACTGTCAGTAGAACGTTTGTGTTCTTCTTTCTCCGCTATATTGAAATATATATACCTATAAACATGCATCAACTTTAGAGCTTTAAACATGGATTAATTTATTAATTAGTCATACTATTATCGAACTTTATTTGCTATAGTGACTTAGATGGAAAACATTTTATTTTTCCACACATTATTTGAATGCTAGCTCTCTTATGTGTGTTAAATGCAGGGAGCCTTAAAAGTGTGAATTCAGATGAATTAGCAAATTCGGCATGAGCACAAATCTATTCAAAAGCGTTGAAAGAATGAACAGATTTTAAAAAAACCTAGATTAGTCATTTTATTCTTTGCATGTCTTCCTTCAGCTCTTATTTTACTTTCTGTCTCTTATCAACCATTCACTATTCTGAGCTAGACAGCCTTTGCTCTGCTTCATCATGAGTCTGTCCTCCTTGAGAACATTTATTAGAGGCTAAGGAGAGGGCTACACCACATAGTCTTGTGTAATTACTGTTTTAAAATCCTAAAAAGATACCATGGATACACAAGGCAATTCACACTTACATGAACATCAAGTAGAATATAGAAAACCACAGTTAATTAAAATATAAAAAGAAATGTGTTTATATATACTGTATATATGTATGTACAGTATGTACAGTATGTAGTTTCTTAGGATTTGGCTCTGTGTAGTCTCGATGCCAGTTGTCATAGGCTGCACACTGGGTTATAGCTTAGCATGTGTTATAAATCAAGCCTGTGGGCTTTTATTCATTACTAGACAATCTATGCCCCAGAGGGTCATTCTTTCAGAGATATTTCTTAACCAGATTTCTCAATGCCTTCAACAGTGACAGAACTTCTAATGTATTGGCTTCACTGGAAAAGTTGTGATGCATTCAAAGATGTATCTGCCTTGAAAATAGCCCATGTTGAACTGTTTAGCACAGGAAACATTTTATGGCATTTTGCATTATGTAATAAATTGTTTTATGATAATTTTTATGTCATAAAATGTTTTACATAATTGGCCAAATTTCAATTCCACAGGAGACAGGGGTCCTACATTTGGACACATTCTGTAAAATAGCCCATTTCATGTACTTTGGTTCAAAAATTGTTGCCCTATGATGCACAGTTTCACCCGGTTAAAGGTTATGGTAAAAAATGTAGTAGTATCTAGATGTCTTCTGATCAAACTGAGAGGATTCCATCTGTTTCATTAGCTTTCTGCATTTAATTTATTCTGTCCATATAAGGTGACCTGCATCCTTGCCTCACAATTTAATTACCTTGAGCTTAAGGACAATCCCTTTTTTCCAATATTCATATGTTTTTAAAAATGAGAACTATAGTACATTAGACCAGCTATCTCTGCTAGCTAGTAGCAAGCCAGGTATAACCTACTGGTCTTCTGTTTTTATTAATAAGGTATTTGATACTTTAGTTTCACAGTTAACTGTGCTGCCCAATACTTTTCAATGTGTTTTCATTTGAGTCTGAGTATGTATGTGCTCTTACATGCACACAAAATTGTGACTCATATCTTCCCTCCTTTAGTATCTAAACACAAGTAAAGTGCATGCATACAAATTAAAGTAGAACTGTTGCCATAGGCAGGCTGCTACTTAGCCATGCCAAAGTAGAGTACTTTGTATTGACTGTGGGAAAGTATTTGCTTTTATTATTAATAGTATTATTATTATTTTTAACAACACAGTCATGAGAAGGACTCTCACTTTAAAAACAATTGTTTCAAAACGATGTCCCTAGGAACTAAGTTCTAATTTTATTCCTGTTTCAAGTGTGTCTGTATGCAGTAATATATTCAGCTATTTCCACTAGGGATTTATATATATATGTGTGTATATATCAAGACCTCAAAGATACATCTGGATTGTAGCTAATAAAAATAGAATTGGGAAAAATGTCTTGCTCAATTTTTTTTAAAATAACTTTATAAAGATTTTAAACAAGAATATAAAAATTAAAATAAACTAATATTTAAAGGAAAGGAAATATATTTGGCAACTTGACTAAAGATTAAGGGAACACTTGATAAAATATTGTCTCTGGACAGCCTGTGGTGCTAGTTGAAGTTAGTCCTTTCAGTAACTACCATGCCTACCCGCTTTCTCCTCTTTTCCAGAATAAACATACTTACTCTCTCCTTGATTTTCTCAAAGTCCTTTCAGTAACTACCATGCCTACCCGCTTTCTCCTCTTTTCCAGAATAAACATACTTACTCTCTCCTTGATTTTCTCAGTCCTTTCAGTAACTACCATGTCTACCCGCTTTCTCCTCTTTTCCAGAATAAACATACTTACTCTCTCCTTGATTTTCTCAAATTGTGTTGCTCCAAGCTTTCTGTAGTATTTAGGGTTTGAAATAAATGCTGGTCAACATCTTTAACACACAGTAATGTGGAGCAGAAGCCCTGATAGGCATAAAAAATGTTGTTGAGCACTGGTGAACATTACTTTTAAAAGTGGTCTCCAGTTTCTGCCCAAGAATGTTGGCAAGGATGTTGGGAGCGTCACAGTTTATATGTATGAATGAACCTTTATTGTCAAAGTACAACCATGTATACATTGAGATTGGCTGAGACTCCCTTCATGCCCCCACCCCCAACTTACAGTAACACAAACCCTCCATCTTATTACACCATGTGAGGTAATTATTCTGACTCCAACTGTTGTATAGTGATATATCCCCTTGCTGAGACCCCTGTGCCTGGCCTGTATAAGTAGATATAATCACTGCTGACAGTCTTTATCAGATAGCTGAACTCACAAAATAGCTTTCTCATCCACAAAGATCTATATTGCATGCAGGAAGTTTACAGCAGACAAGATGTGGCAGATGATGAAATGGACAGTATTTCAAGGTCAAAGACAGTAATGGTCCTACCATGAGAGCAGACCACATGTAATGGTGTCCAGGAAGTGATAATATTCAAGGTTAACAAGAAGGAGGAAATAGATCACAAAATGGGAGGGATTAACTCAGGGGTCAGCAACCTGAAACAGTGAAAGAGCCACTCGGAAGCGGTTGCCTCACAAAAGGAAAAACTGGGAGCCGCAAAAAATGTGTGCACATGCGCGTACATGCGTGCATGTGCAGAACAGGGTTTGACTGAAGAGTGGAGCCAAGGCGAGATATGCACCTACCCTGCATATTTGAATTGATTGGTTGAACTTTTTTAGTCCCACTTTTTTTTTTTTTGGACTGCACATGGCAGAGGACTAGGAGCCGCAAGAGATGGCTGAAAGAGCCGCATGCAGCTTCGGAGCCGGATTAACTGAACAGATCATATTGTAGTTCCCAAACGACCACACGATGGCAGCACAATATGATAATCCCCAGAGGATAATTAACCATGTATATCTAACTCACTATAACACAAAATTAACCAACTATGTGCTGCATAATACTTTTATAGCTGATGTAACAGCACACTCCCCATCGGGTATTGTAAAATATCACTATATAATACTATAATGGTAGTTATGCAAATGCAAATAAATATTTGTGATTTGCCTTGTTGTCTTGAAGACCTGAAAGACATAAAAGAGAAACATGCATATATTGCAACAATAACAATTGCAATTTCAGGCCTCAAATAGTCTATATTAAAGTTCAAATCACTTTTCTTCTTGAAGTCAGGATCCAACAAGGAAAGGCAATAAGTTCAGTCTCCAAGGGGCAAAAGCAAGACAAGTTCTGTGATGGGTCTGATAAAAGTCTTTATGGTACCTTGCCTTGCAACCATTACCTCCACCTTACGTACCTTCCCATCATCACTGGGAATGGCTTTCACAATGAGTCCCATGGGCCATTCAATTCTTTGAGCTTGTTGGTCCTTAAGCAGAACAAGGTCTCCAACGTGGAGATTGGGGTTCTGATGTTGCCATTTTCTGCATCCTCGCAGAAGAGAAAGATACTCCATCTTCCATTGATTCCAGAAGCAGTTGGCGAGGTGTTGTACTCTCCTCCACTGATCATGGTATAGATTTCCTGCTTTAAAATCTCCAGGTGGAAAAGGAACAGATCTGAGTGAGAAGAGTAGCTGGAGTAAGGATGGTTGGGGATTCTGGATCTGTAGACACTGGAACAAGTGGCCTTGAATTGATTATAGCAGACACTTCTGCCAAGAAGGTGGTTAAGACCTCATGAGTAAGCCTTGTAGAGTTCAAGTCCATTAGCATAGAGTCTAGTATCCTACGTGTGATTCCTATTATTCTCTCCCATGAGCCACCCATGTGGGAAGAGTGTGAAGGATTGAAGATCCACGTACAGTCCTTTTCAGCTAAAAAGTCCTGGATTGGCTTAGAATTGATTTCTAATTCTCTGCAGGCTCCAATGAAGTTAGTTCCACAGTCAGATCTTAATGACTTTACTGGTCCTCTGATGGCAAGGAATTGCCTTAGAGCATTGATAAAACATGAAGCAGCCATGGATTATAAAACTTCAATGTGTACTGCCCGCACAGGTGCAGGTGAACAGGTGAACAGCACTGCCCAATGTTTGCTATTTGCTTGGCCACCACGTGTTCTACGTGCTGTTACTGACCATGGCCCAAAATTATCCAGACCAACATGAGTGAATGGTGGGTTAGTACTTAGCCTGTTAGCTGGCAAATCTGACATTTGCTGTTGCTGATGCTTTCTTCTTAGTTTGCGGCATTGAACACAGCTATGCAGTGTAGCTGTAATCTGTCTTTTTGCTCCTACAATCCAAAGGCCTCCTGCTCTTATGGCACCTTCTGTGAAATGTCTGCCTTGGTGCTTAACCCTTTCATGGTAGTGCCGTATGAGCAAGGTGGAGAGATGATGGCAACCTGGTATAATAAGAGGATTCTGTTCTTGCTCTCCCAATTTGGCCTTGTTTAAGTGTCCACCAACCCTTAGCATGCCATGACTGTCTATAAAGGGGTTCAGGGTTCAGGATGCAGGTGGTTGCTGTGGATTGCCTGGAAGTGGAGCAGGATGCATAGCTGTAACGTGCTTGTCACTACTGCATTCTGTGCACTTGACAAAGGCTTTACAGTCTTTAACAAAATGATCATAAGAAGCACAGCACCTGTAGCATATTCCAAGTTTTTGGATAACCTATTTCCGCTCTTCTATAGTCTTTGCCCTAAGCCATTTCTTAAGAGGGTGAGGTTTTTTTGTGACACAGCTCTACATAAGTCTCTGTGTTTAGGTGCTGTGTTATCATACCTTGATGATGATGATGATGAAGCAGGCATAGTGGATTCACTGAAGCTGAAGCTGGGATCATTTCTTGTCCAGGCTTGTTCGCTGATGAACCTGCAAAAATATGAGAATGGAGGGAAAGATACATTATAGACACTTTTTTTTATTTTGAGCCTTTGTGTCCATTTCTCCTGCAGGTTGTATGGCAGTTTTAGCACCACTGGATTCACACCATGGGAGGTGTCCAGGTAGCTTAGATCAGGTAGACGTGGGTCTGTTTTTGCCAATTCTATCTCCATGAGGAGATCACTTAGTTCTTGAAGCTTGTGATGATCTTTGTTACCTATTTTTGGAAAGTTTTGCAGTCTCTTGAATAGAGCGTTTTCTATTGCTTCAGAGCTACCATAGGTTTGCTCAAGTCTTGCCCATGCAGCAGCAAGACCTGCATCTGGAGAGTGAACATGTACTGTTCTCAGTCTTTTAACACAATCTGCAGATTTTGGCCCCAGCCACTTTATGTGTAAATCAAGTTCCTCCTTGGTGGTAAGGTTGAGATCAGCAATAGCAGCTTTGAAGGTTGATCTCCAGGATCTGTAGTTCTCTGGACAGACATCAAACCTTGAGAGGCTAATGTTGATGAGCTCTCCGTGAATCATGTATCTGGCGAAGTCAGAGAGGTCTGATCGCTCACTCCTTGGTGCCAAAGAAACTTGTGGGACCCCTTGGGTGTAAAGGTTCTCTGGTGAATAAAGGTGAGGTGTACCTGGATAGAATGACGTTGCAAGAGCATTCAGCTGTGGTTTAGTCTCTAAGGCTTGTGCTGGCTGTTGATTAAACTGTTGCTTGTTGCTGGAAGTCACCTTGTCATTGGCAGGAGGTGAAGTGGTTTGAAGTGTTGATGCACTTGTGTTGTGGAGTTGAAGAGGCTCAGGCCCTTGCAGGTTTGGGGTCTCTGTGTTGAGAGTCAGAACAGTGTTGTTAGTAGGAGGTAAAGAAGATGGCTCTACATCATTGCAAATGTTATGCTTTAGTACATATTTACTGGTGCGTTCAACTGGATCTTCCATTTCTGTTGGGATAGAACAATCTGAACTAGTACTTTCTCTCATTGCTTGTTCAAAGACCTTCAGCCTTGCTAGGGCAGCTTCTTCTTCCTTTTCTATTTGCAGAATCTTTATTTGGGATTCCGCCTCTGTTTGGCGGGCCTTGTTCTGAGCTTCCATTTCAGCTTCCTTTCTGGCAAAGGAAACTTGCACTTTCTTTGCTTCTAGATGTGCACAGGCCTCTATCAGCTTATCACTTAATGTTGAACTCCTGGAGCGAGAGGATCTAGAAGAACGTGCTGTGAGTTTAGTTGATGTGGATTTATGAGATCTGGTCTCCTGCAGTTGAGCAATGCGGAATTCTGCCTTATCCTTTGCATCTTGCACTAGGAGATCTCTTTGGTGGTTTAGTGCATCAGTCTTGGTTAGTTCTTCTGAGGAGTCATCTATATTAGAGTCCTTTAAGAAAGCTGTGTATTTTGTAGACAGCCGCTGGTAACGTTCATAGGCTGCAGATAGGCGATCTATAGAGTCTCTTAATTCAGCAGGATTATCATTAAAGCGCGGCAAAACTGATATGCTAAAACTGATACTGCTAAGCTTGTAAGCCGCCCTGAGTCTTCGGAGAAGGGAGGGATATAAATGGAATTAAAATAAATAAATAAATAAAAATAAATATGCAATGTGTAGTTCTCTCCCGTAGGTCTGACAGATTACTGGAGAATTCATCTCTAATTGTCTCATAGTTTTCTCTGAGTTTCTGTGTTGGTCTTATTGTGCATTTGGGTTTTACACTCTGCTCAGCAGAATCAGCTCCCTATACACCTGTGTGGTCAGAAACATGATGTATCTGCATTGATTCAGCGATAAAAGAGTGTTCAGAGCCTTGTCTAGACATTTTTCACGTTTGTAAAAAATGGGTACTGTCTCTTTAAGAAGACAAATTGTAGCTTAGACAGGGTTTATAACATAGTCCAATGTATAGAAACAGTTTTCAGCATACACAGGAGATGTGCAGTAAGCTTGTGCGACCATATGCTTTCACAAGATGGTGGATGGCACTGAGCTTGACTGCAGATATGACACACACATATGGATTGCAGGCTGTAGAAATTCTACTGTCTTTGATTATTCTGACTCCAACTGTTGTATACTGATATATCCCCTTACTGAGACCCCTGTGCCTGGCCTGTATAAGTAGATATAATCACTGCTGACTGTCTTTATCAGATAGCTGATCTCACAAAATACCTTTCTCATGCACAAAGATCTTTATTGCATGCAGGAAGTTTACAGCAGACAACAAGATGTGGCAGATGATGAAATGGATGGTATTTCAAGGTCAAAGACAGTAATGGTCCTACCATGAGAGCAGACCAATGTAATGGTGCCCAGGAAGTGATAATATTCAAGGTTAACAAGAAGGAGGAAATAGATCACAAAATGGGAGGGATTAACTGAACAGATCATATTGTAGTTCCCAAACGACCACATGATGGCAGCACAATATGATAATCCCCAGAGGATAATTAACCGTGTATATCTAACTCACTATAACACAAAATTAACCAACTATGCACTGCATAATACTTTTATAGCTGATGTAACAGCACACTAATTGCACAACACACCGGCCTCAAAAGTCAATCATGCATAAAGTTTATAAAATTATTTCCCATTCAAAAGCCTAACAGCCCATGGATAAAAGCTGTTCTTCAGCCTGTTGGTACGGCTGGCTATACTCCTATATCTCCTACCCGATAGTAGGAGAGTAAAGAGATACAGTCCAGGGTGTGAATCATCCCTGAGAATTTTCCTCACTCTTCCAAGGCAGCGAGCCCTGGCGATGTCATCCAGTGGTGTCAGGGGACAGCCCACAATGTCTTGTGCTGTGCTCACCACCCTCTGTAATGCTTTCCTATTCGCGGCTGTCAGACCAGCATACCAAACCACAATACAGTATGAGAGGACGCTCTCTATAGTAGACCAGTAAAAAAGGGACAATAGCCGTTGTTCTACTGTTCTTCCGCAAGACCCTGAGAAAGTGAAGTCGCTGTTGGGCCTTTCTGGCCATCTGGGTTGTATTAACTTTCCAGCTAAGATCTTCACAGAGATAGACTCCCAGAAATTTAAAGGAGGAAACTCTCCCCACACAGTCCTCCCTGATGTAAAGTGGGGTAGGTTCCTCCTTTTTCCTCCGGAAGTCTAGCACCATCTCTTTCGTCTTGCCAATGTTCAGGTGCAAGTTGTTGTTGCAACACCATATGGATAATTTTTGTACCTCCCCCCTGTATGCTGTCTCATCCCCACCTGTAATAAGACCCACTACAGCAGTATCATCTGCGAACTTAATTATCGCAGTAGATGGGTCAGATGATACACAGTCATATGTGTACAATGAGTACAGTTAGGGGCTAAGCACGCAGCCCTGTGGCGACCCAGTGCAAAGCCGGTGTAAATGCAATGCATGGTGTCCATATTGATTTGGCTCTGTAGGTTTACAATTTGAACAATTAATTTAGTTAAGAAGATCTTTGTGATTGTCTGTAAGAAGCTATATGCAGTGGTGGGATTCATCCAGTTCGCACCACTTCAATAGAACCGATAGCTAATTTTTTGTTGCCTGGGCCCAGAATGGACTTCCAGAAGTGGCATCCACACAGAGAACCACTAGTTCACATATTTGAATTCCACCACTGGCCATATGTACCTCTCATCTCATCTTTCCTCTGCTTTTCTCATACCACAAATTCATCTTTTAAAGATGTATACCACAAAAACTTTATTAGTCCTTTAAGGTTCTATAAACCTTTTATTTTTGCCTATTGCACATTAATAGCTACTCTTTTAGCATTCCTTAACCTGCATCTTAGCTAATTATCAGGACTATTATCTTTCTACAACAGCTTATCGAATTAAAACCATACAAAATGTTTAATGTCATATTATCAGTAATTTTAATCAAAATTCAGTTTTAAAATTCCTACCAGAGCCGAGAGCATTTCAGTTTCAACCCTGTTTCAAAATATTCATCAGCATCTAATACCAATTCCACTAAAAGACAATTTTTAAATAACCATCAGCAGCAGATAGCAAACTTTCAGCTAAGGCCAGGGAGAAGAGGCTGAATCTCTTATTAAATGCTTCTATTTCTTCTTCTGACAATAGTTGAAACCTTTCATATTTTTGCAAGCTTGTTATCAAAACAGCTCAGGTGCACATTTTAAACTAATTCAATTTTTCTTTTGCTGAAAGGATACAAGTTTTATTGATTTTTACCACACAATCACCAGGAATTATTTTTATAAACTCTGCTTTCATTCCTTATAAACTATTGCTGCTTGCCACAGAATTGCTGTCACAGCCATGGTGATAGTTTAGAATGCTTTCTACCCAACACTAGATTAACAAAAGGGTCTCATACAGAATCTTAGGCACAGAATAATTTGTATGGAACCATTGTGAAATCACTATTCACTGCTCTCTGAGAACTACTGCCTTCAGTTGTGTTTCCCATTGCAACAGACATGAAACTCCATTTGCTCTTTCAGCTCAGAAAACCTCTATTAATAGCCTCAAAACACTCCAAAACTGTTTACAACACTCCCTCTAAGCCAGTGGTGGGATTCAGCCAGTTTGCACCAGTTTGGCAGAACTGGTAGCTAATTTTTTGTTGCCCAGGCCCAGAATGGATTTCTGTTTTAAGCCAGGAAAACAGATGACAAGTCACAATTTTTAACCAGCACTTGGATTGGCCTGGGCAATCTTGGGCTGAGGAAATATTACCTGGATAGTTTTATCCAAAGTTATTTTTTCCCCAGAACTAAATTTCTGGAGTTGCAAAAGCAGTGGAAGATTACTGGATTCTTCCTTGTGGCCTGTTGAACTGGCATTCGGTCCCATGCAAATCAAAGATAAAAATCTCAAGGCCCAATTCCAGTTCCAATAAGAAGCTAAGATGCACCCTGGGGCATGTGACCCTTGTTATGTATGGGGATTAATAAAATACTAGTGGTGGCTCACTGTTACCATCAGGTGATGCTGTACTGTGACAGGATTGGCTGATAAGCACCGGGCGGGAAAACAACTTAAAGGGATTGGCTACCTGTGTACCTAGTATAAGGGGGTACAGGTGGCCCCTATTGTCCAGTCAGTAGTTCCACCAATAAAGAGCTGTTATGCTGAACCCTTTGTCCTTCATATTGCCATGCGGTCAAGAACCCACTACACAATAACCCTTTGTATCCTTTGATAGCCCAGAAGTCATTGATTCCTGTCAGCATCCCTTTCCTCATTGACTTACCTGACTTTGTTCATAACATTTTGGGCCAGCTTTGCAAGACACAGAGTTCTTGTACACGAGTGTGCAACAGCAGCTGCACAATTGTGTATGCACTCAGGTTAATGAAAGCATTGCCTGTGTGGAATAACCGTTTAAGATGGAGCTCAAGAACTTTGATGGCACAAGGAGGCCACATTTATTCTTTTACTACCATTACTATTACTACTTGTAATTATTGTTGTCCTAAGCAGAAAAAGTACCCACTAATACAGTTTAAAAAATTCATGTGCTGCATATAAATTATGGAATGTATTGCTGTGAAACATTGTGCCAGCATAATTTGCTTATAAAATGGCCCAGAGTTTCCTTCCACTTCAAAAGCATATGCTGAAAAAAGAACATGGGATGAATATCACTTCCATGTTCTTGTTATAGATTTTCATCAGTGCCTGAGAAACAGTTTGCTGATTTATTTATTTATTTTAATCTGATTTAGCAGAGATCTTTGAGATCCAGTGTAATTAGGAACAACTCAACTCCAATACTAATATAATTCTGAGGTTTTCCTGCAGGCAATAATTGTACAGGGAAAATGATACATTTAGCTATAATTCTAGATTTTTGCAGTGTTCTAGTATGAAAAATGGCATTGCCATCATCATCTCACTAGGTCAAGCTATTTAGAAACTTCAGACCAAACATAGAATGAATTGCACTAACATGATTTGTGTGGCTTTTTACAAGTGCCAATCAAATTGCAGCCATAAAGGGTAGAAACAGTGCTTTGGCAAAAGAGCTACAAGTAAAAAAAATCTTTAAATTCATAGTAGTTTGTCCTTCACAGCACATTTCATCGATGCAAACCTGGTCAGACATATCAAAGTTACTGAAACAATTCAATGATAAGTCAGCTCCCCCTCTAAACATTCAGTGGATTCAAGTTACTCAACATAGTAACTATCGTCGAGTCTCCAACCTCCGCTTTCTGGCGAAGGTTGTTGAGAGTGTGGTGGCCCATCAGCTTCCTCTGTTCCTGGATGAAACTGATTATCTGGACCCGTACCAATCGGGTTTCAGGCCTGGGCACAGCACGGAGACGGCATTGGTCGCGCTGGTGAATGATCTCTGGCGGGCTCGGGACAGGGGTTGTTCCTCTGTCCTAGTCCTATTAGATCTCTCAGCGGCTTTCGATACCATCGACCATGGTATCCTACTACGGTGTCTCAGGGGGTTGGGAGTGGGAGGCACTGTTTTGCGGTGGTTCTCCTCCTATCTCCTGGGCCGCTCGCAGTCGGTGTTGACGGGAGGGCAGAGGTCCGCTCCGAGGCCTCTCGTTTGTGGAGTTCCTCAGGGGTCAGTTCTCTCGCCCCTCCTGTTCAACATCTATATGAAGCCACTGGGTGAGATCATTCGTGGTTTTGGGGTGGGGTATCATCAGTACGCTGATGATACCCAACTTTTTTCTCCACCCCAAACCAACCCAGCGATGCTCTCGCCGTGATGTCCTGTTGCCTAGAAGCGGTCCGGGTCTGGATGGGGAGAAACAGGTTTCGTCTCAATCCTGCCAAGACTGAGTGGCTGTGCATACCGGCATCTCGGGTCAACCAGACTATTCCATCTCTAACGATGGGGGGTGAGGTGTTACCCCCCATTGATAGGGCTCGCAACTTGGGCGTCCTCCTGGATTCGCGGCTCACTTTTGAAAATCATATAGGAGCCGTGACCAGGGGGGCTTTTGCCGAGGTTCGCCTGGTGCACCAGTTGCGACCCTACCTGGACCGAGATGCCCTACGCACAGTCACTCATGCGCTCGTGACCTCCCGTTTAGACTACTGCAACGCTCTCTACATGGGGCTGCCCTTGAGGACCACCCGGAGGCTTCAGCTGGTGCAGAATGCAGCCGCGCGAGTCGTGATGGGGGGTCTCCCAATACTCCCATGTAACACCTCTACTCCGCAAGCTGCATTGGCTTCCAGTTGCCCTTCGGGTGAGATTCAAGGTGCTGGTGATGACCTATAAAGCCCTAAATGGCAAGGGTCCGGGATATTTGAGGGAACACCTGCTGCCAGCATCAAGCTCCCTTCGTCCAGTGCACAGGGAGGGTCTTCTCAGGGTGCCGCCGGTTAAAGATTGCCGGCGGGTAACACCCAGGGGTAGGGCCTTCTCAGTGGGTGCGCCTGCCCTGTGGAACCAGCTGCCTGTGGAGCTTAGGACTGCCCCCGACCTCCGTTCATTCCGCCGGGACCTGAAGACCTGGCTCGTCGAGCTCTCTGGCCCAGGCTGAGAATTTTTTAATTTTTAATTTTAACTGGGTTTTTTATTTTTCTCAGGGTTTTATTTAATCTTTTTTAATTTGTTTTAACGTTTGTATTGATTTTCTTTTAAATACCCTGTAAACCGCCCTGACGCCTTCGGGAAAGGGCGGTATATAAATCTAAATAAATAAATAAATAAATAAATAGTATACCATTTGGTTGGTCCCAAACCCTCTTTAATCAATAACCCAGGATTGTAGTCATCCCTGTATTGCAGAGGTTGTGATTTGTCTGAGGGTACTACATAGTCTTCTTGTAGAAATGACATTTGAATTGGGGCCTTTCATTCCTGGCCTTTACGTAATGCCATACCAGCAACAACTTACAGTCTTAAGATACATTCAAAGGCACTTAGGAAATGTCATCGTTGACTTTAGTCAGAACACTGGTAAGAAACAAAACTATATATAGCGGGTTCTTTTGGTGTTCTGCTTTTCCTCAGTGAAACTACACTAAAATGTGGCAGCATTTAGAACACTCGAAGACTAAGATTAACTGGAGTAAATGGCTATTTTCTATGTTCTTTAACACATTTAGTACTTAAGTTCTACCAGTTATTCAATTGCTATAACCATCTTGAATTAATACTTGAATATTGGTTAAAACAAATAAAGAAATAATTTCCTCTGCCCCTCTTGGGGAAAACCATGATAGCAATTGAATTTCCTGAATTACCTCCATATTGTATAATTTTTCCTTCTAAATCTAATAATCTTTTTGCGCTGCATTCATTTGACTTCTATTCCAGTTGATAAAGACACTGCTTGTATCATTCATTGTAATGGACTTTTCTGCTTTACTGCAACTTTCATTTAGAGTTTCACAAAAACAGCTTAAACAACAGGTTACAAACTTATGTCCTTTTCTTCAAAGTTGAGAAAGGTAGGAAGCTACATAAGAGATACATCAGAGATTTGACTTAAGCACAAGATTTTTTTTTAAAAAAAAACTAGCTTGCCATCTTGCCCTCTTCCAAAAACAGGGAAGAGAAATTTGGGAGCTTTCTATATCATTCCACGTGCTTTGAGGTGCTGTTGTAAGTTTCTGTTTAAATAATCCAATATTCTGTGATATAAACTTTGCCTGAGGTATGGACTGCAGAATTCATAGCTGGATTTGAGTCATAATAATATGTCAGCTACTTCAGTCAAGTATCTCAATCAAGTTTTTTTAAAGAAAAAAATGTCATGTGTTAGTATAAATAGGCTCATTTGGTATTATTTTCAGTGCTCTTCTGAACTGTGCTCATGCATTCACTCATATGGTTCTGTAGCACGGTGGCTATGATACCTGATAGGACTTTTCATCTTGTGGGGAGGCATATTGGCTAATTTTGGCTGGTGCTGTTTCCTTGTCTTTCATGACCAGCACTGTCCTTCCTTATATTAGCCAGTTTGGGTGGGAGCCTGCTACTACTAGCTGGTTTATTTGCGTACTAGGCATTTATATACTGTTATTATCCTATGAGGCAACTGGATTTTCTTGTTTTTCTTTGAAGATGTTTTGCTTCTCATTCAAGAAGCTTCTTTAGCTCTGACTAAACATAGTGGGGAGTGGAAGGATTTATATTCCTTGTAGACAGCTGGTCATTTGCATTCTTTTAGACAGTTGTTGAGGCCACCTGGAGATTTATCTGGGTCTTCAGGGTCACCTGAGTAGTGCAAATGGATATGGAGCCTTCTTGGAACTGCTGAAAGGACTGTGTTGTAGACTGGAGATAGATGACGCCGTATCCCTCCTCCTCTGTTGAGGGATGTCTGCTATTGTGATGATGACTAGTTTCTATTCTGTGAGATTGTTGTAGTCTTCTCTTTGGTCCTTATATTGATATTACGTGTCTTCTTTTTCTCTCAAATGTTCTTCCAGTAATGTTCAATCTCTGTTGCAGTTGGGAGTAAATTTTGGGTGGTTCTTTGGAGAACAGGACATTTATCTTCTTGGCCTCTGTTTATCTAATGTATCTCCTTAGCCTTCTAGCCAGTGCTGTGAGTCTTTGTTTAGCAATCTCTAGGACAGTGATGGAGAATCTTTTAGGGACCCAGTTCCCAAACTGCAATCCAAAACCCACTTATTTATTGCTGGGTGCCAGGTGGGCGTGGCCCACTGGGTGGGTGTGGCCCACTGGGTGAGCGTGGCTGCGGTATTCGAGTACCACCAGTCATCTAGCAAGGTGTCAAAAACTTGACCAAAAAAAGGGAAAAAGTGATAAAGTACAGGTAGTCCTCGACTTACAACAATTCACTTAGTGACTGTTCAAAGTTACAACAGCACTGAAAAAGTGACATGGTCATTTTTCACACTTATGACTGTTGCAGCATCCCCAGGGTCATGTGATTTATATTCAGATGCTTGGCAACTGATTCTTACTTATGATGGTCAGTGTCCCGGGGTCATGTGATCACCTTTTGAAACTTTTTGACAAGTGAAGTCAATGGCTGGAAGGAGGCATGGCCAGCTCAACATCACTCAGGTTGTGGGGTACCTCTGGGGTGTGTGGGTGGGGCTGTGGGGGGGATCTGTGGGTCTCTGGTGGAAGGGGTGGGACTGCGGTGGGCACCTTCCCTCCCTCCCATTGTCCATTCCTTCCTTCCTTCCTTCCTTCCTTCCTTCCTTCCTTCCTTCCTTCCTTCCTCCCTCCCTCCCTCCCTCCCTCCCTCCCTCCATGCCCAGGAAGGGACAAGGGAAGGGGGACAGACTGCCAGCGCAGCTGGTGGCTGTGCTGCCAGTGGACTTGGCTTGAAAGGCCACTGTAAATTGCTGGACAAGAGCCGCACAGCCATGAGAGCAGAGTGGTAGGAAAATACTTGTAATGATCGAGGGAGAAAAACAGGCATCTCCTGATGGGTGAAGCTCTCACCCACTTCACACACCCATGGACTCCAGGGGAGGGGATGCCGCAAGCAGCATGAGAGTCCACATTACCTGCACTACACTGCCCAGACCCCAACCTGGTTTTGGCAGGCAGTGGTGTATTCTTCTCACTGCACACAGCAGATAGGCCAGGCGAGGTGAACAGGCGACATGCTGAACCTGCCTGGGCATGCACAGAGACGGCGGTGAGCGCATGTGCCTGGTGCCTGGCACCATGGGTGATTGTTTTGCAACACAGGCTGACTGCATTCTGAGTGCTTCCCTTTCACCCAGGACGCCAGGCACCAGGTGCATGCGCTCGCCAACACCTCTATGAATTAATTCCATTATCTATCCATCTGTTTATCTGTCCATCCATCATCTATCCATCCATCTAGGAAAATGTCTCTGTATTTTCCTGGATTAAGTAATATGGAAGGAAGGAGGACTGTCCAGCACATGGAGGAAATCCCTTCCCTCTCTTGACTATTATTAAAGAAGGAACAGAGGTATGATTCTTAGATTACGTTTCCCATGTTCTGATGCTCAGATTCACATGCTTCAGATGAGATAATAAAATTGTATCTTATGTGACTAGTCCAATCCCTGTCTGAATGTTGCTCTAAGCAAAACAACATTCTCACATAAAAAAATAGAAATGTTTATGGGTAGTCTTCTTCATAATATGCTGGCTTTCTAAGTGCAAGATCCCATCTTTCATGAAAAAGCAATCATTCAACCTCATATGTCTCTCACTTGTAGTTTGAAGTAGTATACCCTACCAACAAAATTACTACTATTTCTGCTATATTATTTTAAGAATAGCCTCTATAGTACAAGTTACAGGATATGAATATAATAGCTCCTTTTTTCAAGTATCTCCTAGCAACGAATATCAAAGTAATGCTGCCTTTAATACAAAAAATAATATTATAACCATCACACTATACAACTATAGACACCATTTCCTTCTATGTTATTCTCTTCTCCTTTAAAAACAGGTTGGTCACCACCTGGTGATAGTGAATCCCACTGTTTAACTATGTTCTAGGAAGAAGCTGTTATTTCATCTGTCCTGAATTCCATGTCTTTCAGTTCAGTAAATGATGCTGATTATCGTGTTTAGAGAGTTTAGAGAAATACCTTATCATCTGTCATCATTATAATTTTGTATGCTACAACCCTCATTTATTTGCTTTTTATCAAGATGTTCCAAATGTTACAATCTTTTTCACAGAAAAATTCCTCCAGACAGACTAAACCAAACTCTGCACTGAAAATCAAAAACCTTTCCCTTTTGATGACTATTCTTTTTATTTAAAAAACACTCAATCTATCAGCCTGTTTAATTGTGGCTGCAGGCCTCTTTCGGATCCACAGTGAAATACGAAGTTAGAATACTATGACAAATCATGCATTTATCTATCACAATTGTCTCTCCATGACTGAAATAATTATTATTCTATCTGAAAAGTGAGAGAAAGATGTATGTAAAGTCATATGAAGAGTTGTATAGCCTTTCAAATAACCATGTATAGGAGGGAAGGGGCAAGAAGGTAAACTGAAATTATGCAAAAATGATGATCAGTATTTGATAATGTCATGATGTAAATCCTGCCCTCATGTATTTGTGTTCTGATTTGTACTGACATTTGATTCAAAGGCATAAGGTTTTTTTTCTTTTCAGCATCATAATATATGCTGTTTATTCACCTTTCCTTCCTTGCTGCTCTTTCATAGATGTCCATGCTTTGAAAATCATTTAGAATATGCAAAATAATATCACAGAAGGGCTTTAAATTATTCTTTATTTTTGAAGCTAAGTTACATTTCTGCCACCCTCCCTATTTACAGAAAAGATGAATATACTGGCTGCTTGCTGGAACAATTACCACAAGAAAAAAGCAACATATTTATTCACTCTTTAAAGTGGTACATATGAATTTATGCTTCGGTTTGCCTTTGTTGTTGTTTTTAAATGAGTTGCAAAGTGGCCACAGAATTATAGTAAGATTCTACATGCATGCAGTCTAACTAATCACTTTCTATCCCTTCATATTTTTTATTCTTCATCCATACAGAATCATACTTAAAAGAAATTATTGTGGAACTAAAGATATTTCATGGAGGCTTGGGCCTCTTCAAAACTATCAATCTAAATGCAGAGAGGTAGAGTGGTAAATTTCCCACTTTAGCCTAGTCTGACAGTTCCAAAGTTTTATTGTCTATTTCAAAAACTATTACCAATATCCCACTAAATGTAATTTTGCATGTTTCAAAGCTTTTAGTTTTATTGACTGTATTGTCCTAATAGATGTTTTAATATATCAAATTAGCCTAATACTGGTACAGACTACGGATACTGGGATGAATGTACTAATTGGAGTCACTTGCAGAGAATTTTTCTCTTCAGAAATGTTCAGAAAACACATATTTCTGTTTATATGCACTAGCACACAAATTCACAGCATATTGTTCACACAAATTTGTGCAAATACATTTTTTGTTTGAAAATCAGTATCTTAAGTTTCCCTTAAGGAAAACAAATCTAAATACTGCTAGTACTGTAAGCTTCAAGCCATTCTACGAAATGAATCCCAACAGGACAAACTCTTTATATTTCTGTTATTGCATTGCATTTGTTACCTGTGGGGATATCTGGAACAGTTTCAGAGAGAGATTTGTCATCATAGATGCACAGTGGGTTTAAAAAGAATCTGCAGACTGAGATGAAATGTCTTTTAAACACTGTTTTTTTCTTCTTAAATGTACAATATGAAATGCACATTTTGTTAAGTATCATACCAGCTTCTCCAAAGGGAAGCACATTTTTCTCTGGTGAATCCTATAACTTTTATTACCGTATGTTATATTCTCCTCTTTAAAAAAGAGGGGGGGGAATCATATATTTAGTATGAATTCTGTTTTTCTGATTTTTGGCAGTCTGACCTAAAATCTTAGCCCAATGCAAGGCTAAAGTTAGGTCCCTATTTTTATGTTTAATAACATCTATAATTGGCCAGAAGACGTTGGAGTGCAATTTACATTAGAAGAAAGGAAAAGTGAACAATAGGTTTTTTTTCCTCCCTCTGAGTGAAAAACTACAAAAATGTCAGTGGTGCAAATCCAGGGCTTTTTTTCTCCTAGAACGCTCAGAACGGAGTTCCGGCACCTTTTTTGGATGGAACCTTGTAGGGTAAGCAAGGCAGGTTGTATGACATGTGTGAGTTCCGGCACCTTTTTCTTTTACAAAAAAAGCACTGTGCAAATCAACATAGATTTTCAGGAATTCCTATCAAAACCTATTGGGATTTATTCCTACTGAACACAGTGGGTCCATAGAATGACCTGGATAACTTTCTTATACTGGACTTACAAAAGAGATGTGTTAAAGTTGTGAAGAACTTTGTGGGAAGGGAAAAAATGACAAGAAATCAAATTCCAGGACTTTATATGAGAGGATTCAGGGTCAAGATTATTAAAAGTAAAGGGAATATATCTGATCAAAGCTAAAATAGATATATTGTTATTCCTCATAATCCTTAATAAATTTTTGCTGGCCAGGGCTGAATTATGAGGCTTTAAACATTTGCATATATGAGATGAGATACGGGGAAAAAGAGATCACGAGTTCCAAGGATTAAAGCACAGAATTAATTCAAGTCCAGTAGTAAGTAAGCAAGATGCCAAAGCTTCTTACACATTATAATTTTAGGTTCAGTGGATGGCTGGTACATGGTGGAAATAAGGCTTGGATAATTTTTCATTACTTTTCTTAAATTGTTTCAAGCCTGAAGGAATGCAGAAATCATAGTAGTCTTGCAGGTAACATCACAAGGGTGTGTAGAACTGATTTTTTTTATTTTCCTTTCAAGGCCCAGTGGACATAGGCAATCCAAACCTGTATTTTACTTTAGATAATAAGGCATCCTGACTGCTCTGGGAATAGAATGCCAGGATTTAAATCAATGTTGTAATATAAATAGCAATAATTCTGCTCTCAAAACTGCCCTTTTACTGCTGAATTTTTCAAATATAAGTTATTCAGCCAACCATTTATACATATAGCTCAATGGCAGAGTGCATATCCAATCTCTGGAATCCCTACTGTAATGTGATGCTGCAGGATAGAAAAGTCTTGTGACTAAAATCCTGAATTCCAGCTGCCAGCCAGAATAGGCAATACTAGGGCAGAAAGACAGTACCCTAATCTGATCAGAGTTATCAAAGTTATGTTTACTGCATAAAAATCTGTAGGAAATCCCCAGGCGGTGATGATTACAGGAAACTGTATGGCAGGAAATTGAGAAAGCCTTCATATTCCCATTGGATTGAGTGAGAAAATAGTGCTGCACAAGAGTTACTGTCCTGAAACAGATTTCATTTATATCAGTGGATTTGTCTATTTAAATGATGAGGATCTGGAGCTGGTATTCTCCCTTTTATCAGCCAGGTCCCATTGCTAAATCTGCAGATTAAACTTTACCAATGCTACAAAGTATATGGCAAAAATATTTCAGGGAAGCATTTCTGTAAATATCTTTATTGTAAATGAGAGTGAAGACTAGATCTGCATTTTTCATTCTATTTTGTTCTATTCGTGCAAAGTCCTTGCTTAACTTTCATTTGTTCAGTGACCACTCTAAGTTATGATGGATTAAACAAATAGATTTTTGACAGGTAGTGTTGGCTGCTGCAGCACTCCATGGTCACATGAACAACTTCAGGCCAACTTGGGCTCGCTTATATTTACAGCTAGCTCTGCCACCTAGTCCTGCTTGCCATTATGCCCACTGCACCACATGCTACTACTATAGCATCTTGAACCTTACTTCTCACTACATTCTTTAGCACTGGTAAAGCCATGAGAACTCTCACAGGCCTGCCAGGCCCTTGCAATATGTCATACATTTCTTGTTTTTAAAGGGTAAAGATGGCAGAAGAGACTATGAGCTCTAGTCCCACTTAAGCATGAAAAGCCAGCTGATTGGATTTGGGTCAGTCACTCTGTCTCAGTCCAGCTTATCTCACAGACTTGTTGTGGGGGAAAATAGGAGCAGGAAGGAGCTTTAGATATGTTCACTACCTTGAATTATTTATAAAAATAATAAAGGTTGGGTTAAAAAAATAATTTATTTTTTTAAATCTATTTGCATATGTGCAATTCTGCTTTCTCATGTATTTGAGATGCAATTATTTGCAGGTAAAAGTTTTTGCAGACTCACTTCATCCTATGAAAAAATAAAATGGATTCCACTCACTTAGAATAAGACTGGAAGTTTTGCAGTGCAGGGAAGTTGAATCTCATTTGAATTTGTATGCCATGTCAGTTGGTGAGTGCATGGAAACTATTGATTCTATCTGTGCCTTTGACAGGGACAAATGCTAAACATGGATTACGCTGTAAGGCATGCAAACTGAGCATTCACCACAAATGTGCAGAGAGCACTGGACAGCAACGGTGCATGGGCAAATTGGTAAGCCACTATAACTTTTGAATAAACCTGCAAATAAGGCTCAGTAAGAGATATTGGTCCAACAGATCCTTCCAACCTTCCTGATTTAACTGAGTTAAAGAAATATACTTGCATTATTAAAAGAAATCATTCCCAGTTTCTTTATGTTTACGTAGCATATGTGCCTATAGGCAAAGATAATACTGAGTTTATTTTGTACATTCCTTTTTCTGCAAGGACTGTATTGCTGACTTCTACAATCTTCTGGGTCCCTCTTGCTGTGCCTTTGACTATTTCCATTCTTTCCTTAGCTTGCAAGCAATGGCAAGACTGAAGAAGTGAAGCAGTATGCTCTTCTTGTCTTACACTCTGCTTTTCGACAGTTTGCAGCTCTCCAAATCCACAAATTTGTGAAAGGGAAAATAAGCAGGCAGTAAACCAAGTAGGAGGATCAATTGAGGCTTCCTTGACCAAGGGCCACCCAAATTCTGGACAGTGCCCTAGGTTCAGCAGCAAAGCAAATTTGGTTTCCTGGTTTCCTTCTGAATCAGAGCTATTAGTCCTATTAGTTCCTCTCCAGGAAGGCTTCATCTCAGCTTCTCTGAATTAATCTTTTCTCAGTGTTGCTCTACAAATGCAGATTACTTTCATGGTTGTGGGGGGGAAATGCAGCTGCTGTAAGAGTTAGAGCAGATGCTAAGTGAATGGGCTCTGATATGCCTTTTTGCCTTCAAGTTTAAATGTGTGCACCTATTGTTTTTAGTTCTCCTAGTATCATGTCTTCGTTTCCTTTCTATTTCTTTCTAGCCCAAAGGTTTTCGCCGTTACTACAGCAGTCCCCTTCTCATTCAGGAGCAGTTTGGCTGCATCAAAGAAGTCATGCCAATTGGTAAACTCCAATTAAATTTCTGCTTTTTATTGTTTCTCTTTTTCTATTCTATGAACCTTGATGTTCAGTGGCCCATATAAACTTTTATATATTTTCATTGAAGACACTCATTTTCCTTCCTGGGGTTGTGCAAATCTTGTTGAAGAGGGAAACTTCAAGAAAGGAAAAAACACACCAAACAGCAACACTAATTATATGTTACATAAAGTTCATAAACCTGAAAATTCCCATTGCAAAGCAGAAGGTTTGAGGACTGTTAACAGCATAAACAGAAGTGGGATGTGATTCCAAGTTTTTTTTTCTTTAAAAGTCACAGGGATGAGAGATTCTAATGGGGAATTGAGGTCTATAGTCTGATCATATTAAAGTACAGTTGCATTTGATTAGTTGGTCTAGACAACTAAAAGTAAAAAAAATAAGTATAAGTAGATGAATTGTCCATATCTAGCAAAAATAAAAGCAATTAGGCAATTACAATTCAACCAAGTAGCTTCCTGGCTGAATTATAGTTAGAACTTCTGAATTCTAGCCTGAACCTCTTAACTATCTTACTAGGCTGTCTTGTCTTGGAGCATTTCTCCACATCCTCTGCAGTGTGGTTCCCTCCTGTCCTCAGTTTCTGCTGTTACTATTGGGGGACTAAGGAGCAGGAAGATTATTCTGCCCAGAATTTCCCACTTACTCCCAACAAGAGCACAGACTCCCCTTCACTGATTTGATTTCACATACCATCAATGGAGCAACAATGGCATGAAGCAACAATGTCAGCAGCATGCAGCAGATTAGCTGGTTGGCTCTTTGCTGTCTCATTGCTGCCATGGATTCAAAAGGCCAGTAATGGCAGGCCAAAAAGGAAAGGCAAGTATTATGCTGTTGAGCGGTGGTAGAAATTACCAGCAGAAATAGGAATCTTTTGAAATACTTTCTGCAAAACCTCTATTCAGGAAGAGAGAGAGAGGGAATGTCGGCTGCTAGATGAACCTCTGTTCTCTTCAACAATCAAAGGAGAAATGGCTGTGGTGGCACAGAAACTTGCAGTAAGATGGGAAGAGTTCTGCTGCAGTGGTCCAAGAGTAGCCCTATTAATCTCTCAGGTTCCTCGACATTCAGCATAGAATCTTTGCGTAAGCGAACTTGCTCCATTTTCTTCTGCAACCTTTTTGATCTAGTCATAAAACAGGATAGCTCTGGTGTGACAACATGTTTTCCACAAACAATAAGCAGTTGATCAAGCATGTTGGATGGTGTCCTGGGGGCTTTGTTCTAAGATCTAACCCTTTGCCAAACATTGCTGCTGTTATTCTTACTGTTTATTGCACAGTCAGTCAGATATTTACACAGGATTTGGCATTTTCATCCACTTACCGAGTCCTTCCCAAGAACCTGGGATGGAAAGATATGGATATTTGATGGTGTTAAAGGTATTGTCACAGGATGTTTTACTGTTCCAAGTAAAACTGCCTTTTGCAATTGATTGGTGGCGATTTTATCAATGCTGATAGTGTTCAAGTGGTGCTCCAATTATTTGGAGATTGCATCCAATGAGCCAATTATTATTGGTCCTACCTTTGTTTTCTTTTTCCACAGTTGTTCTTTTTCTATTTATAGATTTTGTGTTTTGTTGCCTTCTCCAGTTGTTTCTCTTCCTTTCTACCATCTCCATGTACTGCCATGTCCACTAGTCAGACTTCGTTGTCTTTCTTATTGCCAATTAAGAAATGTGGCAGGTACTTGTCTGATTGAATTCTAAAATTTCAGAGCAACTTCTTCATTTTCTATTACTTTGTCTAATTTATGGTTCCACAAGTTCTTCTTTCAGGCAGGTGTTTTTCTTGCAAATATTCCAATGCACCATTGTTGCTACCTTGTCATGCTGTCACTTGCAGTCAGTTTATATTATTATGGTACATGATAATTTTCACGGTATATAGAAAGAACGTGTTCTGCCTTATCTCTCAAATGTACCAATGTTTTGTTTTTCTCCCCTCAGCCTGTGGCAATAAAGTTGACCCTGTGTATGAAACACTTCGCTTTGGAACTTCTTTGGCGCAGAAAACCAAGAAAGGCAGTACTGGAAGTAGCTCGGACTCTCCCAAAAGGAATTCTGTAATTATATCATTTCTTTCTCTCTCCTTTAAAAACTTTCATAATAGGAGCTGGGCTTTTTTATGCCATTTCCTCAATTTTATAATCAACATTTCTATTTTAATATATTGGAAGGGAAAGAACAGCAGATCAAAGAGAGGGCTAAGAATATAAATATTAGAGATAAAGATAGAAGGAGTAGAAATGAGGAAAAAAGTAAAGTATTGAAGGTATATAGACTATATAGAAATATGGGAAAAATTAAAGAAGATGAAGGGTTAAAAGAAGATAGTTGCTGAAATATACAGGACACCAAATAAAACAAAAACAGGCAAATCATTTAAAGTTAAAGTTTAAAATCTTGAGCTGTCTGGGACTGACACAGTGGGGAAAACATCACTTTCCACAAAAAAGCCCAAACTATAGACTTTTCTGAAGCAAATTCCATCTTATTCACAGTCAAATCTATCTGGCATGTCAGACTAAGCAAGCAAACAAAAATATTTTCAATTCTTGTAAGAGAGAGAGAGAAGCAAAAATAGAACTGTTGAGAAACCCGATTTATTCTTTGAGCTAGAATAATAACTAATAATAACTAATAACCTCACCGGAAAAACAGCCAGAATTATTTCTGATAATTATGGAGCAGCCAATAATTTTATAAATGTTTTCATCTACAAATGCACAAAATATCATACACATAGGATTGCAAATATTTGAAAAGCACAGGAAGAGATACCTACAGCATGGTGCTCTCAGCTTGTTATTATCATGCAAAAAGGTTGCTTTTGCAATAGTCTTTGAAGAGACGCGGTGGCTCAGTGGGTTAGGACGCTGAGCTTGTCGATCAGAAGGTCGGCAGTTTGGCGGGTCGAATCCCGAGTGCCGCGTAACAGAGTGAGCGCCTGTTACTCGTCCCAGCTTCTGCCCACCTAGCAGTTCGAAAGCACGTAAAAATGCAAGTAGAAAAATAGGGACCACTATGGTGGGAAGGTAACAGCGTTCCGTGCGCCTTTGGCGTCTAGTCATGCCAGCCACATGACCACGGAGACGTCCTCGGACAAACGCTGGCTCTTCGGCTATGAAACGGAGATGAGCACCGGCCCCTAGAGTCGGAAACGACTAGCACGCATGTGCGGGGGAACCTTTACCTTTTACCTTGAAGAGACCATACGATCTTTAGGGCATCATCTCTTCCGTTCTCTATTAGTATCAGTAGTTCTTAACACAAGAAATGGGACACCTTGTTTTCAGTTACAATTTCAGGAGGAAAGCAATAACAAGATTAGATTATTTAAATATTTATTCTAATTGTTATAATTAGAATCTCTATTTTGCAATAATAACTTCAATTTACCTTTTTGTAACGAATGCCAATCCTGCATACTATATTGGTGTTCTTTAGGATTCCCAACAATTCTCTACATAAGAGAAGATTTACAGTATGATCAGCTCAGAGCAAAACTGGGTAATTCTTTGGGCTCTGCTTTCCAAATATATCATATTTTTCAATCTCTTTGAACCAAATAAAAGTATCCTTGCCAAGCACTAAAATAAAAAAAATATTTAGCTCCATGTTTGTAGAGATAGGCAACCTAGCATCCAAAGAAAGGCAGTGCCAAAGAATGTTCAAACTATTGCACCATTGCACTCATTTCTCATACTAGTAAAGTCATGCTTAAAATCCTACAAGCTAGACTTCAGCAATATGTGGATCGAGAACCACCAGAAGTACAGGCAGGATTTCGAAGAGGCAGAGGAACTAGAGATCAAATTGCCAACATACGCTGGATCATGGAGAAAGCTAGGGAGTTCCAGAAAAACATCTACTTCTGCTTCATTGACTATGCTAAAGCCTTTGATTGTGTGGATCATAACAAACTGTGGCAAGTTCTTAAAGAGATGGGAGTACCAGACCATCTTATTTGTCTCTTGAGAAACCTATATGCGGGTCAAGAAGCAACAGTGAGAACTGGACACGGAACCACTGATTGGTTCAAAATTGGGAAAGGAGTCCGGCAAGGCTGTATACTGTCGCCCTGCCTATTTAACTTATATGCAGAGCACATCATGAGAAAGGCAGGGCTAGATGAATCAAAAGTTGGAATTAAGATTGCTGGAAGAAATATCAACAACCTAAGATACGCAGATGATACCACTCTAATGGCAGAAAGTGAAGAAGAACTAAAGAGCCTCTTGTTGCGGGTGAAGAAGGAGAGTGCAAAACTTGGGTTGAAACTTAACATTGAGAAAACGAAGATCATGGCATCTGGCCCTCTCAATTCCTGGCAAATAGATGGGGAAGAAATGGAGGTAGTGACAGATTTTATTTTCCTGGGCTCCAAGATCACTGCAGATGGGGACTGTAGCCAAGAAATTAAAAGACGCTTGCTCCTGGGAAGGAAAGCCATGGCAAATCTAGACAGCACACTAAAAAGCAGAGACATCACCCTGTCAACAAAAGTGCGTATAGTCAAGGCTATGGTCTTCCCAGTTGCAATGTATGGCAGTGAAAGTTGGACCATAAGAAAGGCTGAGCGCCAAAGAATTGAGGCCTTTGAACTATGGTGCTGGAGAAGACTCCTGCGAGTCCCTTGGACTGCAAGGCGATCAAACCGGTCAGTCCTAGAGGAGATCAATCCTGACTGCTCTTTAGAAGGCCAGATCCTGAAGCTAAAACTCAAATACTTTGGCCACCTAATGAGAAGGAAGGACTCACTGGAGACGAGCCTAATGCTGGGAAAGATCGAGGGCAATAGAAGAAGGGGACGACAGATAATGAGGTGGCTGGATGGAGTCACTGAAGCAGTAGGCGTGAGCTTAAATGGACTCCAGAAGATGGTGGAAGACAGGAAGGCCTGGAGGAATGTTGTCCATAGGGTCGTGATGAGTCGGACACGACTTCGCAGCTAACAACAACAACAACAAAGCATCCTTTAGATGCCCCAAACTCTCATCTTCTTTGTTTTCATCTAACTACAATATAGCTGATGAAATTCATAGCATGGTTTTTAAACCTAATCTGATAACATAAGGCATAGTAGTAGTAGTAGTAGTAGTAGTAGTAGTAGTAGTAGTAGTAATATAATGCATGATTTTCATTCAGAAGCCTTCCATTTCCTGCTTCCCTAATTAGATAAAGTTCCTCTTTTACACAATTTATGCATTGGAAAGCAGCTACCAGTCAATCCTGACAACATTCACTAAAGATATAGTAATATATTGTTCCTAAGCAAGAGCTGACTAAAACACTATTTAGACAGAAAACAGTAGTAAGGTGTAGTCTTACATCTTCTATGCAATATCTGCTCTTCTGTAATTACCATTGTTAAAGCTGTTCCAAACAATCCTCACAGAGGATTTTAGATCTCTTGAAAGCTTATTTTCCTATTAAAATCTATATACTACTAAAACTCTCATCCTCATAATGTAAAATTGGTGAAACAGCACATCATAAGACAACACCTTTTGAACTAAGGTGTATCATATGAACTAATCTAAAGGATGCATCCAAAATCTGGGACTCATAACTCCTATGAAATTGAAATTTGGCAAATTTTGTAAAACATTTTATGTTATAAAAATGATTATGAAATGGTTTATGACATAATACAAAATGCCATAAAACAGTTCCTGTGCTGATGTTTGACTGTGCTATACAATTCAAATATGGACTATGCATCCATCTATGCATGTATCTCTGAATTGTTAAGAATGTTTTAAGCATAGTAGAAGTTCTACCACTGTTGAAGACACTGGGAAATCGGGTAAGGAAATATCTCTGAAATAATAATTTAAGAGGTCATGGTTTGTCTAGTGATGTATCAAACCCAATCACTGCCTTATTTCATAAACAGAAGACTAATTTTTTTCTAATGTTTTGCTCCCTTTCTTTGACTTCTGCAATTCATTCATTATCAGAATCTCCTAAGTGTATTCCATGCCAAATGAGTAAAGTGTTCTCTTAAATAATAAATTACTACTCAAGCACAAAAAAACTTGAACATAATGTCAGCTTGCCTTGAAATTTTGATCAGATGGAGAGTGGGTGTAGGTTTCTAATGCCAACACATTGTGGGATTTACTTTTTATCAAGTCAGGCTGTGAAATACCAGGTGACGCATGAAATGTATAGTTTTTAGTACTACAATCATTTTGGGGGGGAAAACACATGAACTTCAGTTTATTAAAACTTGGAATTTGGAAGTACAGTATATTTAATTAGTTGATTGATTATGTTATTTTTTACATTCTTTCAGATAGTTTATGGC
Organism: Vipera berus; assembly: GCF_964194415.1. NCBI lineage: Eukaryota > Metazoa > Chordata > Lepidosauria > Squamata > Viperidae > Vipera > Vipera berus. The sequence goes on along the minus strand of NC_138205.1, from coordinate 76,064,903 downwards.
ATAAATCTGATTCATTTTTTCCTGCTTTCTCCTCATAACAATGTTGTGCAATAGATAAAAACTAAAAAAGAATTAGTGGTCCATCAATGAATAGGTAATTTAAAAAAATATAGCATACATATATTTGAGTTACTTATAGATCACCTCCATCAAGACTCAAGGCAAATCACAACTCAGTAAATCATAAAATCATGATGACTTCACACCATTATAGTGTCTTTTAATATAACGTATATCAACAATCCACAATCATAAACCAACATAGCAAGACATCCATTAGGCAGCTATTCCCATTTAAGAGACACCTTATAACCCTAAACTCTGTGGAAAAAGACTGTCTTGACTGCCTTTCTAAAGAACCTACCTTGACTGTCCTACTTCTGTTCCATTATTTGAATTAGAAACCCATTAATTATAAACAAATATTATAATACATTAAAAGAATAGGATCATGTTTGCCTGCCAGTTTTTGTAAACATTTTAAAAACATAAGTAAACTTTATTTTTATCTATCTTAATAAATGTATTGTTATTACAATTATTATCAAATTTAATTTCTGCCCATCTTACAGTTCAAAGCAAAATATTTTATTTCATGAGATATCATAGATCATTATCCAATTCATCTCATATGTATTATATTTTATGTATTATATTCATATGTATTATATGAATGTATTATATTTTATGCATTTGATAGACAAGGGAATTCCAAACAGATTTATTTGCTTTCTATAACTAAGTCATTATCAATCATAATACACACACACACACACACACACACACACACACACACACACACAGAGACACACACAGAGACACACACAGAGAGAGAGACAGACACACAGACACAGACACACACAGACATATATATATATATATATATATATATATATATATATATATATATATATATATATATATTCTTTAATTAAGCTAAAAATACGAATCCCGCGCATATTAGTATTAAAACAGAATGCTCAAACATCGCCTCTCCAGCAATTTTTCTCTGACAACATTGGCAGTTGGCCAACGAAAGCTCAGTAGATTAAACTGTTTTGTTTTTTACTTCATCCCGATGTTCGAGCGTTGTGTTTTAATATATATATCCATGTTGGCTTCTGGATATAACTGTTTGCTTCTAGGTGTACACAGATCTGTTGCTTCATTATCTTTTCCATGATCTTTCCAGATATTGATGTCAGGCTGATTGGTCTCTAGTTTCCTGAATCTGTTTTTCTTTCTCTTTTCTGAAGATGGAAACCACACCAACATTTTTCTAGGCTTCTGGTAGTTCCCAGGTACTCCAGGATCTTTGAAAAATATGATTCAATGCAGTGGTGGGATTCAAATGTGTGAACAACCAGTTCTCTGTGTGGATGCTGCTTCTGGAAGTTCATTCTGGGCCTGGGCAACAAAAAAAAGTAGCTAGCGGTTCTGCTGAAGTGGTGCAAAGTGGCTGAATCCCACCACTGGTTCAATGGTTCTGAGATCACATCTGCTGGCTCCTTCAGAACTTTGGCATGTAATCCATCAGATCCTGGTGATTTGGACTCATCTACAGTGGATAAATGTTCTCTTATCATTTTCTTGCTTATTTTAGTTTGAATCCCTATAGTCTATCTTTTATGTTTTATTTTTTGGTAGGTTGGGCTATTTTTTTCGTTTTGTGTGACAACAGATGCAAAGAAAACATTAAGCAATTCTGCTTTCTCCCTGCTACCCCTCACTTTCTTACCATCTTTTCCTACTAGTGAACCGATTGTTTCCTTGACTTTTTTCCTTATTTTTTATATGTTGAAAGAAACTTTTATTATTATTATTTCTGACATTTGTTGCAAGTATTATTTAATTCTGAGCCTAGCTTTCCTGACTTCATCTTTGCAGATTGGGCTGTATGCTGGTATTCTACCTTAATTATATGTCCCTCTTTTCATTTTTTTTTATACAGGTAGTCCTCGAGTTACGAGTGTAATGGAGCCTGCCCATTCCACTCATAACTCAAACTCATGGAGTGAATCTCGTACCTCAAACGAGATCACTCCCTTGCTCATTAAAATGCACACGGCTCGTTAAGCGAACATGAGGTATCTGAGGGTGGGGAAGGCCATGGAGGGCCTAGTGATGGAAGAGGTCCCCAAGGTATTCCCGACCCACTAAGATACTGCATGCTTCCCCCATCCTTCCTGCCATGCTGGACTCACCTGGAAAAGATCTGTCTCCTCTCTTCCACAGTTCCTGCTGCCACCTGGATCTGAGGCTGGGGGACGCTTCTGCAGTCTTCCCATGGCCTGATCCAAGCTCCAGAGGCCTTTTCTAGGCCACTGTCACCTAGATTTGAGGCTCTGGGATGGTTCTGCACCCCCCTGCGGCTTGATTGGGCCTGTAAAAGGACTCAAGAGCCGATTGGGCTGCAGGGGGGGTGCGGAAGCATTCACTGGCCACAGATCCAGGCAGCAGCAGCCTGGAAAAAACTTCTGGAGCCCAAATTGGGCAGTGAGGGGGGCACAGAAGCATTCACTGACTACAGATCCGGGCAGCAGCAGCCTGGAAAAGGCCTCCAGAGCCTGGATCAGGATGTGGGGGGGGGGGCACAGAAGCGTTCACTGGCCTCAGATCCAGGCGGCTGCAGTGGCCTGAAAAGGCCTCCATAGCCCAGATCAGGCTGTGGGAAGGACACAGAAGTGTTTCCTGGCCTCAGATCCATGCTGCAATGGCCTGGAAAAGGCCTCTGGAGCCCCAGTCCAGCCTCCAGAGACACATGAAAGCTTCCCCTGCTTTAGTTCCATTCTCTATTGCAGAGAACAGAGGCCTAAAGTACCATGAGATCACATGACATCAGTAGTGTGAGATCTCGCCCCACTGATCTTGCATGATCTTGCATTACTTTAGGCCTCCATTCTCTGAACGCATCAAAGGCCTGGAGCAGCCAAGAAAGCAAAGGATCTTGATCTTCACAGAGTGAGTATTGAAGGCCTAGTTCCTACAGAGACCCAGTGTTGGGGTGGGAAGGGAGGGAATAACCAAGGTGAATGTTGCAGATCCATTGCAGTCACTCATAAGGGCGAACAACTGCTGTGGTGGTGCAATATTCGTAATTTTGGGACTTGCTCATAAGCACTAGGGAGCGCTCATCATGTAACTTTGAACAACCGTTAAGTGAATGCTCATAACTCGGGGATTACCTATACTTATTCTTTTTTCTGTTAGTTTATCAGAGTTCTTTGTGCAACCATACTGATTTCTTCATGAATTTTTTATTTTTATTTTTCAATGGTATTGTGTTACACTCGGCTTTTATAATATTTTTCAATTTCCTAAAATTCTTGGTTGTTTTCCCCTTTAAGATTTTCATCGATAGAATCCTTGCCAAGCTTTCTCTGAGTTTGTTTAAATCAGCTCTTTGAAAGTTCAAGATGCTGGTTCGATTATATTCTATTACTGAATATAATCAGTATTATACTGAATTCTAATATGACATGGTCACTCTCCCCTAACGTTCCTGCAACTTCAACCCCCTCTTTCATTTCTTCTGTATTAGTAAGAATTAAGCCCAGTATAGCTGTCCCTCTAGTGTCTTCCTCAAACTTTGACAAATTTGTCAGCTAGGTTGGTCAGGAACCTGTTCAACCTCCCACTTGATGCAGAGTTTGTCTCCCAGTTGATGTCAGGTAGTTAAAGTCCCCCCTTATTACTATGGTGTATGTCTTACATATATTTGTTAACTGATTAGCAAAAGGTTCATCTATTTCTTCTGCTTGGTTGGGTGGCTTGTATTCATTATGTCATTCTTTTTTCTTTTTATATTAACCCATATACGTTCTAGAAGGCTTTTATCCGTGGTTTTATGCATTTCTGTAGAAATGTAGTGATCTCCTACATATAATTCAACTTTGCCTCCTCTTTTGTTACATCTGTTTCTTTTGAACAGTTTATCTCTTTCCATCAGTACTTTCCAGTTGTGAGTTTCAGTCCCACCAAGTTTCAGTAATGGCAATAATATCTTACTTGCCCTCATATATTAGTACTTCAAGCTCTCCCTGTTTGTTCCCCAATCCTTAAGCATTAGTGTATAGGCATCTGAGTCCTTTATGGCTGACCTACATCTCCTAATTTGTATCTGAGTTTCTCTTTTTTTCCCCAACACTCTCTACCTCGTTTGATTTGTTGTATTGGTGTTTATGTTTGGAATTAGGACCTAAAGATCCTAAAGATTGGTCACTGTCCCCTCCCCCGCCCAGTTTTAGTTTAAAGCTCTTTGGATAAGCTGAGCCAGTCATTTTCCAAATACATTCTTCCAGATTCTTGTGAGGTGCTGGCTTCCCCATTGTCTTTCTCCCTGCAGTCTTCCCACAAGTAAAGTAAATGGAGAAACCAGTAGGAATTTTGGAAGGAAGGAAGGAAGGAAGGAAGGAAGGAAGGAAGGAAGGAAGGAAGGAAGGAAGGAAGGAAGGAAGGAAGGAAGGAAGGAAGGAAGGAAGGAAGGAAGGAAGGAACAAAGGAAGGAAGATTTCTGATACTCTTTGCTAGTTTCCCACAAGGAAACTCACTGGGGAAGGCAGCAAGGAATCAGAAGTCTCTCCCACTCCCTCTGCTTGTCATTCTGTAGTTCTACTCAACCTGTGGTCATTCTGCTTCTCTGTTTCAGTAAGAAATGTCTCTGAAAGGATGGCCCTGCAAATCACAAGTTGTCTAGTCATTCATCAAATTTTTCATAGCCAGGGATGTCAGGCATGACCTCTTAAAGCAGGGGTGTCAAACTCAATTTCATTGAGGGCCGCATCAGCATTGCGGTTGCCCTCAGGGGGCCAGGTGGGTATGGCCTGGGTGGGCATGGCCTACTGGGTGGGCGTGGCTAGAGTGCATATGGCCTACTGGGTGGGCATGGCCAGCTCTACATCGTTCGCATCAAGGGTGCGTATGGGGGCCCGGGCAGGAGTGGGACAGATCTGAGGGTCTCTGGCAGAAGGAGGGTCTCTGGGCCAGGGCCAAGGCAGTGGGGGCCGTTCCCTCACTGTTTACAGGAAGGCTTTGCGGGCCACATGAAACCACTTCGCGGGCCGGATCCGGCCCCCGGGCCTTGTGTTTGACATGTCTGTCTTAAAGGAATGTCAGGCATGACCATGAAATAAAACCCGAGGGGCAGGGGGGAGAACAGTATTGTGTAAATGAAAAGATGGATTATGTCACTTCATAGTTAACTGAATTCATAATTAGTTGGAGCAGAATAGACTAAATTCTTTATTAAGCTATTTGATTCTAAATAGGCTTTAGTAAATTTGCTTTAACCAACATCTGTAACCAACCCTCATATTGAATTCTAACAATGCATCTTTTTAGCTTCAACCTAAGTAACTGTAGAGAGATAAGCATTGCATACAAGGAAATACAATGTCTTCCTCTTACATTAAATAGCTATGCTGATTAGGGAATTGTATGAGTTGGCCCTTAGTATATTGAATTATATCTATATTTGGGAAAGGCTGATCTAACCTCTAAAAAAACTTACTACTCTTTCTTCTCCAGTCTAAATAAGAAAACATGTTTGCACTCCATTTAACATCTAGGACATCAACTTATACTATACATATTGCTATACTTCAATCAAGGATCTAAACTGCCTCTGGAGAATATAGTAGAAGCAGCACTGAAGCTCCATTCTAATTCCCATATTCTCACTACCATCATCAAATTGTTGGCACATGTTTGATCTCAATTTTCTTCATCTTGTCACCAGTTTTCACTGTGCTGCCTTTTTCTCTATTGCAGACATCAGATCTGGCAGAAGTTCCTGAAGAAAGAGACAGCCTAGGAAATATGTTTGACATAAATAGGCAACGCAGCAATAGTGGTGAGTGCAAGCTATCAGTTATAGCTAACACAGAGATTATGTCATAAAGTCTTGAAGTACAAACCCTGTTCAGGGATTAATGTCAAAAGGTGCAAGCAGATATTGAGGAGGCAGCTATTTACTCTCTATTGCTTCCCAGGGTTTATAATAATTTATGGTGTGATTTCTTGTACACTGCCAGCAAATCATAAAAAAATGCAGTAAATGTTTCTTAGCATATTTAACATTCATGTTTTCCATATTTAAAAAAATCTATTATCTGTGAGATATGCACAGTTTCACATAGTGCAGGAACAAACCTCATCAGAATAGTAACAATTTATTTGATCATTACTTGATTAGATTACTGTTGTCTTGTCAGAAGATCAGCATAAAATATTATACTCCAAAGCTCCACCAAAATATTCCTCTTGGCAGTTATAAAATTTCCCATGCTGTCTGCAAGCTATGATAACACCAAACCTTTTATGTTGTGATCCCAAGGATTCTAATACAGAGCACAAAAACATTAAGTGTGTTGAAGGGTACATGTGGGTATTAAATGATTTAAAGTTTGAATGTATTTATTTATTTATTCATACATTCATTCCATTTCTTTTTTTTAAGTTTTATTGATTTTCTAGTTTTACAATGAAGTATTTAAAAAGCAATGTAGTGGCTGGGTTAATCAATAATTCCATAACATACAAGTTTCTTTAGTACAAATCTCAAACTACCACATTAAATATTTCTTTTTCCCTTAGTATTCTGTCTTATGTTTAAGCTAATACAATTCTTCTTATATCAATTAAGTAAAAATAACATTGTTACATTTATCAATAGTTTTTAGCTTACACATATCCTAATTGCTTTAATATTCAATCTTTATAGACAATCAATATCCTGTAATTAGTTTTTCCCAATTTTTAGTTCCCCAACAATATTTAAATTTAACATTTAATATTTATAATTTCCAAGTTTTAGGTAACCAAAGTTTCCTTTACCACAATTCATCACAAAACCTAATGTTCAAGATACATGTCCTATTTGAATATATTCTATTTCTCACCATCTTACATCATCTAGTTGATAATACAGTATAACATTCTTATTTTCTAATTTCCAAATGTCTTAAATTTAATGACCAAAATTTCCCTTATTTCAACATCAAATACTTCCTCTCTTTTTTCTTAATATCTACTATCTCATATTTAAACTAATACAGTTCTTATTTTATCAGCTACATAAAGACATGTTTATTACATTTATCAAAAAATAGCCTATATATATTTTAGTTACTTTTACAATCTTTATAAACAATATCCTATTTATTTGTTTCCCCCAATTTTTAATTTCCCATCAATATTCAAATTTAACTTTTGATATTTATACTTCCAAGTTTTAAATGATCAAATTTTCTTTATCTCAATTCATAGCATAATATAGTATTCAAAGTACACATCTTGTCTGAGTATATTCTATTTTAATTAATGACATAACATCCTCACTAATAAATCCAAACCCCAATTTTCTTCAGCCTTATTCTAGCTTTCTTTCTTTACCAACTTACCTTCCATGTCCATGCTTTTAAATCATCAACTATATCTCCCTCTGTTATTGTATATATTATTTGAAATAAAAGAGACCATCCAATTGCCATTCTTTTCGAAGGACTAACAAATCATCTCTCTATTATTCCATCTCTTTGTAGTTGTCCTGGAATATTTAACTTCCCTTCGGTCTGTTCTTCTTCTTGATCCTTAGATTTCTTCTGGTTTATATAGAAAGTCTTCCTTTTTCAGTGTTACCAGTCCCTTTTGTGGGTTTTCCATTAACTGTGTTTGTTGATCCATTGAATCCTGTCATAGTTTGATTGTTCCACTTCTATTGTGTTCTGCATAGTTAATTCTTTAATTGTAGTCAAAATTAGGGTTTGAATATCTAGGCTGACATCTTGTTCTTTTCTATAGCGTCTTATTTCATCAGAAGCTGTAAGAATAGTTTCATGAATTGCTTTCAGCATAGAAAGAATCTGTTCCTGATCTTCATCCATATTCTCTTTGTAGTGTATTAAATTAAAAGCTTTACAATCGGGATGAAAATAATTTTATCACTGGGTATGGAACACAGCTGAGCTTCTCACAGCTGATATTTGCCAAGGTTAAAGGAGTCTTACATGTAATCTGGGCTTCAAGCCAAGTCTCTTTTAGACAATAACAGGCTGTAGTATTAGATTTAGCCACAAGATGTCACCAATGCCATTTAAGGTTTTTTAAGTCCAAAATTTTTATAATTCTTTTTCCAATTTTACTTCTTTTTTGTAAGTAAAAACCCAAATCTTCAATAGGGATAAGAAATCTTTTGGTTCCCAAATTTTAGAAACATATAAATCCAGTTAAAATAAGGTTATTCTTTCAACATTTTAAACTCCCCTGGATAGTCAGTCGCTGCTGCTCTTAGAGGGTAGGATAGGATTTCCCTTCCCTCTCTCCACAGGGGAAAAGATACTTTGGGCAGCTTATACAGGTAAAAAAGATAGGATTGAAGAGAGGTTCAGATCTTACCCAGTCTCATCCATGCTGCTTTAGAAGTGCCTGGTAGTAAGTTTGACTTCGACTGTCTGCAGCCTAGTGACGGGCCATATTTCTATGGCCAGTCTTTCATCTGCCAGTTTGGAGGGATGCCCCAGATCAAGTGGAAGGGCTACCGCCCTCCCGTGATCAGGTGGGGATCCCCTCCTTGCTTGTCGCCCCTACAAGGCAACTTTGGACCCTTTCCAGGGTCCCCCAGCAATGCAAAATTGAATGCGGAAGACAGAGCTCACCTTCCAGTGTCCACGGCGGCCATGATGGCAAACCGGAAGTCTCATTCATTCCATTTCTATAGCCACCAGTCTCAGTCAATAATTCTGGGTGGCTTACAATTAATTAAATATATTTATACATATATACATGTACACATATACATAAACACACAACACAAACACATACAGTATACGTATATAAATTTAAAATACTAAAAATCTTTAAAATATCCAGATTAAATAATATATAGGGGTAAAATGATTGGCCACTTAGCAAGGCAGCCAGGAAAAGGGGTCCTTAACAAGCATGGGAGCCACTTTCTTAGGACCTTATGAAAGCCTAACAGGGTTGAGGACATTCTAATCACTGAAGGGAGGGTGTTCCATACAGGATGTTTCATAGAGTAGGGCCACTGTGGAAAAGCTCATCTTTTGGCCCCTGTCAGCTGGCACTCTGGCTGCATGCTCATTGTACTTGATTTGGTTGAACAGGTTGCCTTTGGAAAAAGGCAATGTCTCAAGTATCATGGTCCCAAGCCATGTCAGGCTTTAACTACCAGCACACTGAATTGTATCAAGAACACAGTAGTAATCAATGCAGGTCATCCAGGGATAGTGTTACGTGTACCATTTATCTGGAACCATTTATTATCCACATAGCCACATTCTACACTATCTAAAGTTTCTGAATGGTCTTCAAAGGTAGCCACATGTAGAGCATGTTACAATACTCTAGCCTATAGGTTACAAGGGCAGGGCTTCTCAGTCCAAGTATAGGTGCAACTGACACAGCTACCAGCTGCTTTTTGAACAAGAGCCGCAAGTCCAAGAGAGCCCCCAGATTGTGTTCCAGTTCTGTCTGGAGCAGTAAAACCCCATGAATGGAAGAACTTATCTCCAGGTGGCCCAAATATCCACATCAACTCCATCTTTCTAAGATTGAGCATGTTTTGCCCCATCCAGCCCCAGACACTGGGATCAGGATCTGTCAAATGGCCTAGAACAGAGATACAAAAACTGGGTGTCATCTGTGTATTGATGGTATCATGCCCCAAACTGACAAATCACCTCACCCAGAGGCCTCATGTTAAATAGAAGGGGAGAAAGAATTGAACTCCTGAGATACCCCATAAAGTAAAAGGGTCTCTCCTCTGTCAACACTGACTGCAACTGTCGCCAGAGAAAGGAAGAGAGCACAGTACAGTGTTGCCCAGCCCCAATTTCCAGAACAAACCCAAATTAGGGATGGGTGGCACTGTATTGTGCTGGCTCTCCTCCTTTCTCCAGAGCCAGTTGCAGTCTGTGTTGACAGAGGGGGAGAGAGCCTGCTTGTGGTCCTCCTTTGTTGCCATGGAAGTTGTGATAGATGATTAAAAATCAAGTACATACATATTATAAGGCAGTTTTTAGGCTTTGCCTTGTTCTAACATGGAATATGGCATTATTGCCAAGGACCGAGCATTTATAGAACTTGAGGAAGAGATCGAATGATCCTTCTGAGACAAAGATATCCACTTCAGATTCCCAGGGAAGTGCCATTGTCTGGTGACAATTGATACTTGGTAAAAATTGATATTCACACATAAGCATTATCAGTTCCAGAAAAATAGTTAAACTTCTGAAAACAGAATTGTTGAATGTTGACAGTAATTAATATGTCATGTTATTTGTGAGGAAGAAAAGTGAGGAAATATATATAACAGAACACCACCAGCATAGCTGACCTCCCCCTCCCCCCTCCAGCGTCATCTCCAACAGTCCAGCATGTAGCCAGGAGCCTCAGCTACTCAGAGGTCAGGCAGAGGAATTCCCAGGCAAAGGGGGATTCCCTGGTCATCAGGAAACGACATCAGCAGCTTGCCTTCCAACCACAGGCTCCCTCAGCTGTCTCCCTTTCCCTTCCCTGAAGTGGCAAGCCCACGGGGCTTGACAGTTAATCTAGCCATTTCTGCACAATCTAGTATTTTCTTTATTAATACTTCTTCAGTCGGTAAATTTTCATTTTTTCAGTATTGGGCATAGATAATTCTCGCTGCTGTTAATACATGTAATATTAAATAACTGCTCTCCTTGTCATAGTTAGGACCTATCATTCCTAAATATTTTTACATTCTTTACATTTTTCCCATATTTTCCTCTTCAGTTAAAGAATAAGTGGGACTATTGAAAAAGTGAAGTTTTTAATACCAATAATAGAATCAAAGTTCATGGTTTTCAACCCTTTCTTTTTAAAAAATTTCACAGATTGAAATAGAAGTATAGAAGTATAGAAGTATAGAAGTATAGGACATTGGTGGAGCATCATATAGGACATTAGGAAGGGCATCTTAGTAGAAATGCAAGTTACAAATTCTTGCAGGCAAAGACAAAATGAAGTAAAAATATAATAGTAGTACAACTGGTGGTGTTTTTTGGCAGGTAGGCTCTTGATCCTAAAATATATTTTTCTCTCTGATTACAGTATTTACATATTCAGTAAATGGTGTGTTGGATTTTGGAGAAGAACCAAAGAAAATTAACTCTGCACTACAGGTGAATTTTTAGATATGATAATAGTATATTATATTTAATGTGAATATATAAATTAATAAATAAAATATACATATATATGTTAATAAATGATAATTTGCAGAATAGGCTTTTTGCTCCCTAAATATTATTTTTTAAAGTAAAACTTGGAATTGGACATGCATATATTGCTTCTATAGCTCCATTCCCAGACCTCTGAATCACAGGATTATAGGAAGGTAAATTATAATAATTATAATTATAATAATTCAGCTGAATATAGCTGCCTGCTAAGAATTTCCAGTTCTGTGAAGCTTTCAGGCAAATAGGTTTACAATTTCATTGCAAAGCTTTTTAATTTGGGGTGAGAGATGGAGGGAAATGGCCAGAGCAAGGCCAAAATGCATATCCCAATCATTTTGTCTTAAAGCTTACCATTTAACCAGCCAAGTTAGTGACAAAACCTTTGTCATTTTTACTGCAGTCTTACAATGGAGGAAGTTGAAGCCTCCTGCTTTTGTAAAGATGAGTTTGTCTGCATCTGTTCATTATTTTAATACCTATTAGACTACACATAAGTGAGAACAAATTTTCACAGATCCAAAGATCTCTTTATCTTTTATCTTTGGCATTTGTCAAACTCAGTATTCATTACAACTTAGATGATTTACTTGGACTTTCTTTACTTGGACTTTTATAATAAAATATGTAGATAATAGTTCCACATTCAATTCAAGATTTAGCCAAGATATAGTCAAATCTGTGAACTGAATGGTTTAAAACATTTGCATTATGTAGAAATGGAGGATTTTGTTCAGCATACAGTTTTCAATAAACTGTCTAATTTTCTCTTTCTGTACTAGCATGCAGAAAAATTGTTCCATTTTTTTACTGTACATATATATTTCTTTGCTGGTAAATGCATGTATTAAGGAAAAGTATTCAGGAGAATACATATTTTAGAAAATGTATATTATATTTTGACACAGGTCTGGAAATAAATTGAATTTTCATTTTTAAATCACTACTTATGCAGAGAACTAATATGGACAGAAATAGACATAAATACATATTTGAATAGTTCCAGTTCCCAATGGTTGAATGAGAACAACCATAAAAAGCCTTTTCTCCGTCTCTTAATATAAGCTACTGAGATCAAGAAAGCTTGAGAGAAAATAGAAATTGATTTGTCTATAAAGCCAGTTCTGATACTGGGGAAAAAAATCTAAATTCTGTATGTAATCAAAAGCAATTTCTTTCCAAATTCTCCATTTACCTTCCTAGATCACTCTTTTGTATATGTCTTGTTTAGTGGATTTGGGATTGTATCAGTTCAGTAAATAATACAAATCTGTTGTACTATCTATAATAGTAGCTTCTCAAACAGAGTTTGCTAGAGTTATTATTCATTGCTAAATATCCCTTCTCCAGCTTTTTAAATTTTATTTCAAAATAAGTTTAGACCCTGTCAGATACATTTCACCATTTATGGTCTACACTGAGTTAACAACAAAGAATAAAATAAGACCAAAATGGAGCCATTGGTCATGAGTACTCAACAAATCAAATATATTTCAAAATACCACCACAGTGTCTAAGGAAAAGCAACTATGATTTCCAATATGATGTTTTTTTGCAAAACTGGTAGTAATCTATTTTCCTCTTCTTTGCTCCCTCTCTTCTATAATCAAGGGATCTCTTAATAAAGATACAGTACAGATGAATACCTATGTTGCCTTGTACAAATTTGTACCACAGGAGCACGAAGATTTGGAAATGAGGTAATGCTAGTATACCCTGTATAGTTCATCTATGCATATTTTTATTTGTTTAATATACATATTTATACATTACATTGTGCACATTATCCACGCTTTAAAAAACATGTGAATTGATGCCACTGGAGACTGCATTTAGTTGTGATTGGCTTGTTTTGCTAATTTTATTAAAATCAAAACCAATAGTTTTTAATCCCATCAACACTGTATCACCTAAACATTACAGATAATTTTGTACAATTCTACCATGTAGTAGCAGAGTGAGCGCCTGTTACTTGTCCCAGCTTCTGCCAACCTAGCAGTTCGAAAGCACATAAAAATGCAAGTAGAAAAATAGGGACCACTACGGTGGGAAGGTAACAGCGTTCCGTGCGCCTTTGGCGTCTAGTCATGCCGGCCACATGACCACGGAGACGTCTTCGGACAAGCGCTGGCTCTTCGGCTTTGAAACGGAGATGAGCACCGGCCCCTAGAGTCGGAAACGACTAGCATGCATGTGCGGGGGAACCTTTACCTTTACCATGTAGTCTGATGGATGAATATATGACAGAATGTACTGGTGCTTTTGCATATTAATAGAGACATATAAACTAATTGCATATTTCTGCTTTTTAATCATAGACCAGGAGATAGAATTACGCTACTGGAGGATTCAAATGAAGATTGGTGGAAGGTACAATCAAAATAGCTTCAATAGTGTTGAAAATGGAAAAAGTGAATATTGTATTATACTTTTTTGGTCAATACTTGAGTATAAATTCATTTGTAACCGAATACTCTATTGTAGAACTATATTTTTTTCTAGCATAGTTCTTTGGTTAGCTACTCTTTTTCACAGTGAGAAAATAAATGTTCCTTCTGTTTCAGATTAAAATCCAAGACATAAAGCAGGGGAATGCAAATAAACCATCAAATTACCTGGTTATCTACATTAGAAATTGTCATTAATTATAGAACCAACCAAGTGCTCTCCAACTATACTGGATTATAACTTCCACTATCCTCAACCAGCATGCAAATCACTTGATGAATATTGATAAAGGGAATTGTAATCTGCCATACTTAGAGAGCCAGTGTTGGGGAAGATGGGTTAGAGCATCTGACCAAGGCTAGAATGATTAAACTTCAAATTCCTCTGAACTTTAATGAAACTCAGTGGGTGACTGTAGACTCTGTGGAAACTGTTTTACAAAGCTAGCTATCTCAGTAGCTGAAGAGAAAGCAGAACATACCAACTTCAGGAAGTGACTGAAAAATAACATATACAAAATACGAACTTTGATACTATGTAATGATTGTCTTGTCACCATGTCTGTTCACAGGGAAAAATAGAAGATCGAACTGGTTTTTTTCCTGCTAATTTTGTTCAAAGATTACAAGATGAAAAGGTTTTCAAATGTATCAGAACATTTATTGGATGCAAGGAACAAGGACAGATAACTCTAAAAGAGAACCAAGTAAGTAAACTTAGAACTCTTTCCTCTATTTAAAAATTTTAAGGACCCAACTTAACCGTCCCATGAAATTCCATGGTTCATGACTCCCCCCCCCCAAAAAAATTATGAAGATTGGAGATTCAAACCCATGGATAAAATAGTTAAAACAATCAGGGCTTTTTTTCTCATAGAATGCTCAGAACGGAGTTCCGGCACCTTTTTTGGATGGAACCTTGTAGGGTAGGCAAGGCAGGTTATGTGACATGTGGGAGTTCTGGCACCTTTTTCTTTTACACAATTCTTTTCTTTTACACAATTCTTTTCTTGAACACAATTAATACAAAGCTGATCAGGAAAAGACAAAGGTTGCTCATGCTTACTGAAAAAGAGATTATTAATACATGTCCCAATGCGTATAGGAGAATTTTTTTGCTATTTTTATAAACATAAAATATATTTAAATCAAGGGATTACTATGGAATCATGCTGATATCCGAATTAATAGGAATAAGTTGTGAAATGCAAAATTCTTATCTGCAACAGTGGGATGAAAAAGTACATTAGTTTTTATTTATTCCAATAATCAAGGTAAAGCAATGCTATTAAAGCACATAGCAATGGATAGTCATAGGCATTTGCAATGGAAACAAATGGGCAATGTCCACCGATTATACAGTATATTTCTTTGTGAAAGTACAAAATAGCTATGAAAGGGCAGGGCTAAAATTCAGTGGCAAATTGAGCATACAGAAAATGAAGAGTGAAAAAAATCTGCCTTAGGTCATTTAGTTTAATCATAGATACATACATAGTCTTATCTCCACTGCAGGATGAAGGCCTCTTCCACATGTTTCCAACCTACACAGTCATGAACTTTCTTTTTATACACACAGGAACATGCATATATATATTTCGCCTATATATGCCTATACACACACACACACACACACACACACACACACAGGCACACACATATATATATGCACCTATATATGTCTATACATACACACACGCATACACACACATATATACATACATACATATATATATATATATATATATATATATATATATATATATATATATATACATAACATATACATAACATATACATATACATACACACACACACACACACACACACACACACACACACACACACATATATATATATATATATATATATATATATATATATATATATATATATATATATATATATATATATATATATATATTATATATATATATAAAGTGTTTGTTAAGTATTTTAGAATACCTTGCTAGGCCCCAAACTCTTTGTTAGCAATCCAAAAAAATTTACACACACACAAACACAAACACATGCATATATATTCACACACACACATTTGATTTAGGTGCTGTCTGACTCCAAAATGATTCTGGCCAGCTCACAACATAGCAAACAAAATAGAAGCACAATGTAGAAACACATATATCCAAGAAGAGTTTCCATCCACCTTAATCCAGGCCTGGGAGAACAGCCTAGACTTCAGGGCCCTCTGGAATGTCAGTAGGGTGGGAGCCTCACAGATTTCAGGAAGAATCTGACGCCAGAGGGCAAGCATCACAGCATGGAAATATTGATGTTGCTGCCTGACCTTCTGACTCCCCACAATCCTTTTGCACTTTTTGTTCCCTCCTCCCAGGCCAAAGCACCATTCACCAATTACCTCACTCACCCTACACATCATAATATTGTGTGCATCTAAATTTCCAATATGAAGTTACATTCCTTTTTCTTGATAAGGATGCTTTAAAAATTAGTAGACCTATCTCAGGTCTACATTTTGACGTAAACTCTTCATATTAATGAGAGTTTGCATACGCTGGATAAGGCATGAATATACAAACAGTAATATGCTTGTCATGGGAACTAAAGAAGTTTTTACGCATCATGTTTTATCAACAGGAACACTGTATAATGTTATTCAGAAGGGCAGAGGTATTTTTAGTGCCCTTACGTATGCCAAGTCTCTTGCCCAGACAGTGAGGCAATTTGTGTTTATATGGCTTTGTACCTTTTTTCCTTCAAGTTGCTTATAATGCTTGTGAAGAAGCTGAGATTCGAGCGAAATGAAAATAGTACATGTTATTTTTCTGTTCTAAGAGGGAATTAGGAAGCAGTTAACACATAACTCCCCTTCAAAATGTTATTACAATTAAAGGATACCTAGACTATTCAAATAATGTAGCCACAAGCAGAGATCCATATTGGACTGGATTTTCACAATAGAATACTAGGCAAGAGAAAGTACCAGGTGCAAAGGATGGGAAGTATAGAAAATAGTTCAGAAAAAAGCCATTTTCTCAATAAATACCCAGACTTGTAAAATTCTATTCCTCTAATTACTTTAGTTCTCCCTTCCCCTAGACTGTGCTACCTCGTCATGGGGGGGGGGGAGATCTACTATTTATCCTGGAAGGGATGACAGGAGATGTTGGAAATGTATGCCAAGAGTGCATAACCTCAACTGTGCAATAAAATAAGCAGGCATCTATATTTGATTGCAGAAGTATAAGAAGACAGTATAAAATTATTGACAATATAGTTCCAGAGTATAGGCCTCTTAGATCAGATTGCATTCAACATACTACTCAGGAAGCTGTACGGATCATCAGGTATTAACATGTTTATAAAATGGGTAGATTGAAACCTAGAGGTTTTTAATTGCTCACACTGCCATTCAGAAAAAGAAAATCTGAAGCTGCAAAGACAATAATTCCAGTGGAAACATTTAACACAAACTGGTATGCTAAAGGATGCCACTGGGCAGATAGTTACTAATGTATAGATCAAATGAAGATGAATTTGTGCATTAGAAATACCAATTCCCAAGGTAACTTAGAAGATATTCTCCACCTATAATAACCTGTAATAGTAGAATATCAGCAATCTAGTCAACATAAGTCAAAACAATGATACAGTCATAAAGCATGATATCATATGACATGTTGCTTAGCAACATTGATTCTGGCAATGTCTTGCCATCATTAACTGAATTCCAGCAGTTGTTAGGCAAGAACCCACCTTGATCCAAGCTGTTCCATTTCAGACTCTCCCATCCCCAAGTCTCAGGTAAATTAAGCAACTGCCTCCTCTTGAACTCCTCCTATCTACCTATCTCCCCCCAAACCTTTGCCCTTTTAACTGTCCTGCAAAGTGGCATTCCTCAGTAATGTTGTCACTGAGGTTGAAGTAGAGGCTCAGGCTTTCAGCAATTTCTGCCAGCTGCCACCATTTCTAGGCCTCTACTTCAGCCCCAGCACCACTGGGGCCATCACCACTACCACCAATGAGATATGCAACCTCATGCCCCATGTTGCAGCCAGTCACCCCAGCACTGTAGTGCAAAGACTCAGAAATCCCCACCTCCCTGTACTCTGCTGGCACTGCTGCATCCAGCTAGTCTTCAACATCTTCTCCCATTGCTGACAAGGAGTGCTCAGCCTGGCCAATACAAAACTGGTGCTGGCCATGACAGGCCTTCCTCCTGAGACTGAACATGCTAATCACATGACACTTTGGGTGGCTTCTGAAGCTTTTTGAAATCTCATGAGAAGGTCATACCTGTCTTTCTCCAAATAATGCATGCTATTCTCCAAATCATCTAATTATCACAAGCAGGCTGTGGACGATTTGGAGAAAGGTGAGCACAATCTTCTCATGAGGTTTTGAGAAATCTTCGGAAACATTGCAAGGCAACCTGCAATTTGTAGAATGGTCCCTATCGCCTTGAGAAGAAAGCTTTGCATGGCCAGCACTAGCCTTGCATAAGGGGCTGAAGAAGAGGCCAGAGAGCAGCAGCAGCAGCTGGCTGACACTGTTGAAGGCCCCTGGGCCTCTGCTTTAGCCCATTGCTGCCAATTCTGTTGGGCAGAATTGCCAAAAGGGTAGAGATGAAGCAAAGATGGGCAGTTGGTGGGTACTGAAATGTCCCTGCAGTCATAAGTACAGGCAGGCTGCCTGAAAATTGATCATGTGAAGAGGCAGTCGCTTACTTTTCCTGTTTCCAGTCTCGCCCTCCTTCGGCAGTAGCGAGGCCTGTGGGGCCATGGCAGCTGTATGGGGCCTCTGTATTTTGGTGAAGGTGACCGAACCAGAAGCCCATAGAAGTGGAAGAGCTGTTTCTTCAGACTGGAGCCCGCTACCCCCTCACCTGTGCTATGACATCAGCAGAGGAACTAGCTGTACTGATGGGGCACTCACTGAGGGAGCTGCTGCTGGCAATGGAGCCAGAGAAATGGGCCAGGAGTGAGCTGCCCATGCTGCTACCACAAGGTGAAGCTGGTGGGGAAAGGGAGATTGGACCCATGTGACCCGCTTCCTGATATCCTGCCGCAGCCGTGATGCGTTGCCGAAATCTGCTGCAGCACCAATGGGGCGGCGTGAGAGGCTGCAGCAGGATACCGGGAAGTGGGTGTGTGGGTCCGATCCCTCTTTCCCCACTAGCTTTGCCTCATGCAAGTGGCACTAGCAGCTGCCCCCCAACCCGGCGTGTTTTTCTGGCTCTGTTACAGGCAGCAGCTCCCTCGAGTGGTGCTCTACACAACCGGTCAGTGTATCTCCTTTCACTTTTGCTCTTTCCAGTCTCACTCTCATTTGGCAGTAGCGGGGCCTGTGGGGTGATGGCAGCTGTATGGGGCCTCCATATTTCGGTGAAGGCAACTGTGCCGAAGCTTGCTGAGTGAGCTGCTGCTGATAACAGAGCTGGGGAAACAGGCCGGTTTGGGGGGGGATAGCTGCCCATGCTGTTGCCACAAGGCAAAGCTGTTGGGGGAAGAGTGATCTGACCCATGCGCCCCGCTTCCTGGTACCTTGCCACAGCCATGATGTGGCAGTGTTGCCGAAATCGGCCACAGCACCAGTGGGGTGGCATAAGAGGCTGCAGCAGGATACTGGGAAGCGGGCACATGGGTCCGATCCCCTTTCACCTTGTGGCAGTGGCACTGGCAGCTCCCCCACCCCACCCAGCCTATTTCCCCGGTTCTGCCCCAGCAGATGGAGACAGCAGCGAGGGGCTGGAGGCACGCGCAGGACAATGCAGAGTGGCAGCTGTGAGGGGTGTGTGCACACCAGAGCCCACTTTCATCCACTGCTGGCCCCACCAGTGTGAGGATGGGTGGCACAGCTTCACTTCCAGAGCTGCTGCCAGCCAGGCCTGGCAATGCAGGGATCACCACCGCTGCCACTTCCTATCCAGCCTGGCACGTAATAAAGTAGGTAGAACCACAACTGTCCCTCTTCAACCAGATGCCTGCTAACTCTCCGGGGTCCCACATGGCCAGATGTATCCTGGCATGGTTGGTTTCCCACCTCCCTGTCTCGTCCGTTCTGGCCTCGTATGCTCTCCTTTTCCTGGGCACAACCCACTGCATTGCCTCTAACTGTCGGCTGGCTGTCCAGCTCAGAGGTGGGTGAGGTGGGGCTGATTTTTGTCTTCTCAGGATGGCTTCAGCAGATTCCCCCCTCACCTACCCACCCCCCTCTTCCCCTTCACTCTACTTCCGAGCCCTCTTCGCAGCTCTGCCCACACAGCCACCAAAGCGGCATGTGGAGGATCTCTGCTGCTGCGGAGCTGGAGATATTGCCCCACCTATCACTGCCCAGATGCCCTCACTTCCCAAACCATTTCTTTTCTAACCTTCTTTCTTCATCACGCACTTCCCCCCTCCCCTACTCTGCCTGTTGCTGGAGGGCTAGCCCGGTATTCACAGTGGGCTGCGGAGCCCCAGAGTGTGCCAGTCGAGGGGCCGGCAGGCTGTGGCTGCTGATGGACACTATTGGCCCCCATGCTCTCACTGGCCTCTGTGTGTGGGGGCCAAGTGGTGTCAAGGCGGCCCCTGCCTCGCCTTGCCCCACAGCAATGGCACCCCCACCTTACCTCCTGCTTCACCTCACTCTCCAGAGACCCCCTGGATCTCCTCTAACCCTGCCCAGCTCCCACAGGTCTCCCTCCCCATGAGCAACATTGAGGTGGCCACGTCCACCCAGTCTGTCATGACCACTGCAGCCACGCCCACCCAGTGGAGCACACCCACCCAGCACCCAGCAATAAATAAGTGGCTTTTGGGTTGCAGTTTGGGCACTCGGTCTCTGAAAGGTTCGCCATCACTGTCATAATTGTTCATAGTGCGCAGTATTTCAGAAGCCAGAAATACTAATCTGAGAAGCTTTGCCTTTGGTACACATACTTTTTTGTTGACACACTGTCACCTCTGGTCACATAGGCTTTTCCGCTAGTTGAGCATTATTCAACCCAACAAAATAAGTTTGTCAGAGACAACAGTGGAATTAGGACATATGAGCAGTTCTGCCTATTCATGTTGCTGTCCGTGTAATAGGCATAACTGCAGGATAAAACCAATGAGTGATACCTCTGTCATAGCATTCTTAATTAAGTCAATGCAGTTCTTGTTTAACTATTAGTGGACTCCAGAAGGAAATTAATTCTGGGATAAAAAGAAAAGGAACACCTTAATAACAAAACTTAACTTCCAGACTAATTTAAATTTCACTCAGAAATTGCATAATTCTTAGGGCAGGAGTTCTCAGTCCAGCAGTGATCATTTCACAAAGGTCATCTAGTATATTTTATTGCTACTTTTATTGTAAATTATTTAGAGATGAGGTGCAGAAACCATCGCACATATCTATTTAATAAATAAATAAATATGACTGTGTGAATTGGAAATAAATACTTGTGTAAAAATGCCATCTGGATTCAAGTCTGAAGTGAGAATTATGTGGCTAGTGCATGCAAAGCCCATGTAACAGTAATGATTTATTAACTCCTGGTGAGTTATAATATAATATGTAGCTAATGGGTTTCCTTTGGCTTAATGTAGGAGTCCCCAACCCCCAGTCCGTGGCCCATTTGGAAACGGGCCACAGAAGTGGTGGGTGAGCACGTGCATGTGCACAGCTCCATTTGCACTTGTGGCGGGTGGGTGCACTCACATATGAAGCTCCATTTGTGCTTGTGGTGGCTGCATGCACCTGTCACTTGCATGGAACCATTCCCTCTCCCCTCCCCCAGCCGGTTCACCAGGCTGGAAAGATCGGAGGCCACTGGCTTAATGGATGACAAATTTGGCAAGTCTGCCTGGAGAAAGAAGCAGCTAACAGAAGGTCTTTTTTAAAAAAAGACAATCAGACTGAAGAGATTTAAAGTTTAAAGAACAGGCAAGAGCCAATCAGCTTTATTTTTAAAGAAAGGATGACAAGGGAAAAGAAAAGAATGTCAAATATATTAGCATTTTTCCTAAGTAAGGACAATAAAGCACTAAATAAAATAGTCATCTTTGTAGATAACAAATTATATAGGGAACAGGTACTATAATAAATAATAATAATAATAATAATAATAATAATAATAATAATAATAATAATAATAATAATAATAATAATAATAATAATAATAATAATAAACCTTTATTGTCAAAGTACAACATGTGTACATTGAGATTAGCTGAGCCTCCCCCCGTGCTCTCTCCCCCCAACACACAGTGACAACAAACCCTCCATCGTACCACACTATGTGAACCAACTACACCACACACCGGCCTCCCAAGTCAATTCTGCATAAGATCATGTCTCATTTAAAAGCCTAATAGCCCATGGATAAAAGCTATTTTTCAGCCTGTTGGTACGGCTGGCTATATTCCTATATCTCCTACCGGATGGTAGGAGAGTAAAGAGATACCGTCCAGTGTGTGAGTCATCCCTGAGAATCTTCCTCACTCTTCCAAGGCAACGAGCCCTGGCGATGTCATCCAGTGGTGTCAGGAAACAGCCCACAATGTCTTGTGCTGTGCTCACTGCCCTCTGTAATACTTTCCTATCTGCGGCTGTCAGACCAGCATACCAAACCACAATACCATACAAGAGGACGCTCTCTATAGTAGACCGGTAAAAGTGGGTCATTAGCTGTTGTTCTACCCTGTTCTTCCGCAAGACCCTAAGAAAGTGAAGCCTCTGTTGGGCCTTTCTAGCCACCTGGGTTGTGTTAACTTTCCAGGTCAGATCTTCACAGAGGTAGACTCCCAAAAATTTAAAGGAGGAAACTCTCTCCACACAGTCCTCCCCGATGTAAAGTGGGGCAGGTTCCTCCTTTTTTCTCCGGAAGTCTAACACCATCTCTTTCGTCTTGCCGATGTTTAGGTGCAAGTTGTTGTTACTACACCATATGGATACTTTTTGTACCTCCGCCCTGTATGCTGTCTCATCCCCACCTGTAATAAGACCCACCACAGTTGTATCATCTGCGAACTTGATTATCGCAGTGGATGGGTTAGATCAGGGGTCAGCAACCTGAAACAGTGAAAGAGCCACTCAGAACCGGTTCCCTCACAAAAGGAAAAACTGGGAGCCGCAAAAAATGTGTCCGCATGTGCAGAACAGGGTTTGACTGAAGAGTGGAGCCAACGCGAGATATGCACCTACCCCGCATATTTGAATTGATTGGTTGAACTTTTTTAGTCCCACTTTTTTTTCCTTTGGACTGCACATGGCAGAGGACTGGGAGCCGCAGGAGACGGCTGAAAGAGCCGCAGGCGGCTCCAGAGCCGCGGGTTGCAGACCTGTGGGTTAGATGATACACAGTCATAAGTGTATAAAGAGTACAGGTAGGGGCTAAGCACACAGCCCTGTGGCGTGCCGGTGCAAAGCTTCAGGGGGGTGGACAAAGCAGACCCGACCCTCACTGTTTGTAACCGAACCCTAAGAAAGTCTTGAATCCAATCGCAGATGGAGGGGGAGAATTTCAAGTCAGTCAGCTTCTCGATGAGAATATAGCTATAGCTATTATACCTTCAAATCATTCTTGATTCCTGGTGACTGCCTGGACAAATCCTGCAGTTTTCTTGGCAGCATTTAATAGTTTACCATTGCCACCTTCTTTTACACTGAGAGAAAGGGAGTGGTCCAAAGTCATCCAGCTGGCTCTGTGCCTAATGCAGAACTAGCGCTCAGAGACTTCTGTTTTCTACACCAGTGCCTTTAGCCACGCTACCAAACTGGCTGTCATGCCAGATGTAGCTGACATTATGGGTATAGTTATTTACATTGCAGTGTATGTCTTATAGGATCTGTCCATAATTTTCATGTCTATTAACTTTGCTTACATATATATGTTTTAATGTATCAGTTCAGAACTAGTTTATTTTAAGAAGCCTTTGAAAACACTTGCTATTGGCACCTCTGAAACTGAGTCAAACAGGGTTGATTTCTCTTTATCACGCTTGGAAAAATTGGATTTATTATTTTTAAGTACCATTTGGATACAAGAAGATACAGATTTCTGATAGCAGATGATTTTTAAGACATTCTTTGTTCTTTATGTACTTTGTGCAAGTTGTCAGTAAAAATAATTCTGATTGGCTAAGCAGAAGAAACTATTTTAAAAGCATACATTTGGAAGAAAGTTGTCACTGTTGTGCATGTGTCATGCAAAGATGAAGACTTATGTTCTTCATAATTGCAGAACTGTATGAGGTAGGTTGGGGATATGGCTTTTGTTTAATTGTTACCTGCATATAAAATGGACATATTCAGCTGAAGTTACAGTGTTTATTCATGTGGTTAACTTACGTTTGGACTCATCAGAACATAGGATTAGACTAATACATAAGCCATCAAAGGCAATATTATTCCCCTAACTGTTGAGAAAAAGTTAACAGTTATCTCAAGCCACCAAGAAGAATTCAGTGCTTAATTAAACATATGAGTTCCATGGAGTTAAAGTTGTACAAACCATATATACAGGTAAGATTGCAACTAATTGAGAATTTCTCTGAGCCATCATCCCAGTTAGTTTTAATTCATTTATTATGCAACTCTTAGCAAACTTCTCAGCCAAAGTAATTTGCTTATTTTTAACAGCTTTTATCACAGAAATGGCTTATTGTCACAAAGAAAAGTGGCTAATAAATATGATGAATAAATAAAACAGTGTACAGCACATGAACTGAACATTTATGTTTAGAAAGCATCTCAGTAGCTTCCAACTTCATATCCTCTGCAAACATCAAAGAAATCTAAAAGAGGGCTGCAAAGTTAGGTAGCCTGGTTCAGCTCAATCTATTTACGGCAGGTTGTCTCATCTATGCAGCAGCTATTTGAGTTCCATAATAAAAGTAGTGTTTTAGTGTGAGAAATGTTTAACTGTTCTCTCCATTGTTTATCTTCAGATCTGCATAACTTCAGAAAAGGAACACGGCGGGTTTATCAAAGTATACAGTGGGAAGAAAAAGGGCTTTGTCCCAGTAGATGTCTTAGAAAACATCTGAAATTTGCCCGCTCAGCAACTGCAGTACAGTAGTGAAGCTTTGCCAGCAAGACCTGTCTGCTTCATTTTGCACTGTGTCTACCCAAACAAGCTGTCTTAAAGATGACTAGGGAAATCAGGAGACAACTACAAAGATCAACTGTTATCATGCATTTAGTTGCTTTGAAGCAACAAACAGCGGTTGGTCAATAACAAAGTGTATTATTAGAAAACGAACTAAATAAAGGGAGGGGAGGGGTGGGCTGCTTTTCTAAAAAGACAAGTAAAAAATTAAACTGGATGGTGGGTTTTGTTTTGTTTTGTTTTGTTTTCTCCTGAGCAAAGCTACTAATGGTTACCCTTTGGCAATAGACAACTAACCTGTAAGGTTAGGTTTTAATCTTGTTCAGATGTCTTAAGAAAACTGGTAGGAACTTTTAGTCAATGTGGTTTGATATGTGACTCATTAGGACGGGTTCAGACTTCCTGTGAACTACTGTGATTTGATGGTTGAAATATGTAGTATGAGTCTCGTCTTTAAAATATTGTTCCCCATTTTAGGGAATCAGGATAATATTTAGTTCTGACTTTTAATTTTTTTTTATTAAAAAGCAGTTTAAGTGAAACATGTAGACATCAGTTTGGGAAACATGCTGCTACCTGTTACCCTGCTACCAGTTCTCTGCAGGGTTGTTGTGTGGTTTTTTTTGGGGGGGGGAGTAGGTTAAATTAGTGAGTTTGTATATCTACAAACAGTTGCAGTTTACAGATGTAAATTCTGATTATGCAAGTGATGCATAATATTTTCCCCAGTGATGCTTGTTAGACGTTGTAAACCAGAAGAAAAACATTGCTTGAAACAAGAAATTTAGCTGCAGACATATTAAATACATTTTCAATTTTTAAATATGTGTGTGTACATAGATGTGAACATGTTTGAGGGTACATGCACATAAACACAACATGGGCTTGTTTTTGTGGGTACTCACTTCCCATCAGAATGAAAAAAGCATATATTGGCAGATGTATATGGTGTCACGAAACGTCCTTGACGACAAACCACAGACACATCCAAGGTACGAATGACGTTGTTTATTCTTCTTCCAAGCAGTAAGACTAAACCAGGATAAAGTCAGCGTTGGCAGCATCCTGCTCCAACGCTCCTTTATCATCTGGACACAACCCGGTCCCACCCCGCCAACACAAACCAGCATCCGCCCACATTCCAATAAAGACCCCACCCATCTCCCTGCGCGCTGGCTCCACTCCTTGCATGGCAGTAGCAAGTGTCAGGTGGGTCTGCCAGGTAACACCCGGCCCAAGCCCCGTAACCCCTCCTCGCGCTTCCCCAACCGTCCTCTCCCCATCCCCACCACCCATACCGCGCAGACCCTCCCCCACACACACAACCACAGCCCCCATTGCCTCTTGCCGCGTCCATCGTGTCCCCACCACCAGCCATGTGCCTCCTGGGCTGGTTGCGCCGGTCCGGAGTAGCCACGGCTGGCCGGTCGCTGAAGAGGCTCGAGGATCCTTTCTGAAGGCCTGGCAGAGGAAGGGGACTGCGCAGGTGCGGCCGCCAGCTATTTGGTGGCCGGCAGCACCAGTCCAGCTCCACAAGCGTCCCGTGCTG
This sequence comes from Vipera berus, assembly GCF_964194415.1. Classification (NCBI taxonomy): domain Eukaryota; kingdom Metazoa; phylum Chordata; class Lepidosauria; order Squamata; family Viperidae; genus Vipera; species Vipera berus. The sequence continues at coordinate 76,038,626 of NC_138205.1, read as the reverse complement.
CCCGGATGATGGGCCGAGGCCCCTGTGCTGCCGCGGCGGTTACCTGCGCTGGCCTGGCAGAGAGAGGGCACTGCGCAGGTGTGGCCTCCAGCCATTCGGCGGCTGGCAGCACCGGTCGCACTCAACAAGCGGCACAGGACGCGTGGGTGGTGGGACGAGCTCTCTGCGCCACTGTGGAGCCGTGGGACGAAACAGGAGGCTGGTCGGCATGTCTGGAAGAGCAGGAGGCAGGTAATACCGGGCTGGCTGGTTCCCCCCTGAGGTTGAGAGGCATCCCCGAGGAGTGGCGAGCCAGCGGGGCTTGACATATGGGCTGAAAGAAAAATAGATTAACCAGGACACATTGAAAAATGAACACAATGTTCAAACAGTAAGGTTTAGCAATTTACCTGATAGCACAAACCAGCTGCAATCCAACAAAATGATGCACATATATAAACTTCTATTAAGTCTAATACAATTAACACTGCCTTGGGATAATAATAGCCTCTGGAAAAAAAACAGAATTTTGATCATTGTTTCACATTCTGTTTTGACAACCAACACAAGCAACATCCTTTTGATTCCAGTTGAAGTTTGGAGTCAGCTTTTTATTTCTTTTTTATGCAAGTGGATGAGAGATTGTCTTTAAGGCTGAACAAAATCTGTTTGCGTGGCACTTAAGGAGAATCCAGTGTGGTGACTCTTAAGAAGTTCTAGGCCCCTTTTAAATCTATGATTTGCTTTTTTGATTTTAAAATGTACTAGAATCTTTTGAAATATGCACTAATCATGAGCTGGGATACACACTCGTGAGAGAGATAAGAATGAGCAGTGTCCTGTTTTTATTAACGCTGACTTGAGATCCTTATGACCCAAAAGAAAATCACCGCTTGGTTTGTGTTTCAGTATCTGTCTGGATCTTGATGTGCATTTGCTACCAGAGTAGATGCCTTCAGGACTTGAAATGATTTTATCATTTACTCCTTTAAAAGGCCCATTTTCCAGAATTGTGGAATGGTATTACATGGCATTGATAGCCATTCCATTTCCTTGTTCATGTAAATAAAGCCACCCCAAAAGCAAAATTGTAATAAATGATCCCTATAATGCTAAAAACAGAGTTCATTTGAAAGCATTTTATTTTTTGAAAAGGGAAGCCAGTCAGTTTACTAGTTAAATAAACATTTGCCTATAACAAAGTAGCAGTACAGAAGAGATACTATTTACCTGACCTGCTTTATATCATTGTTTGGTTTCAAACCACTGACCAGAATTAGGGGGTTCCTCAAATGATTATCTTGTATTTTAGTATGCAAAGACTAAATAATGTTATACAATCGTTTGTACATGCTATTGTTTACTTCAATGCAATATATACTGTGATTCTGCCCTATTTTAACTGCTTCTCTTACTTCAATTTCTCTTTCATTCCTGCAACTTAGGATAAATATTAATATTACTTTCAATTCACAATGGCCTTTAATCATTGTCTCATTTCTTTTGATACTAAGCAATAAAACAGTAAAGTAATTTTTAAAAGACTCTTGGATTCATGTCATACTGATTTATGTTACTGTTACAAACAAATGACTTTCATCTTTTTCCCTACTACTATTCATGGTGAAATCAGAAATGAATGTGCACATATACACATCCTTAGCTGTGGCTGATCAAAGGCTTTAATATCTGTACAATATTCATGTTTAATATTGGACACTGTTTAAGTCACTGCATGAATCATTTTTTGTTAAATATTCACATTTAGACATTGTGTTCATGTACATTTTAACATCTCTATTCAACTATATCTTAGTTATATACTACTTTGCACACCTGTGGTCAGGAAAATACACTTAGAAATAAATGTATGGATTATTCATTAGGGTTATCACTAATACATCACTGTCCTCAAGATAGTGTCAACTCTTAGCATCATGTAGACAGATCTTCTCCAGGAAATCTGTCCTAATCTCTCCCTTCAGGTGAATGAATGAATGAATGAATGAACCTTTATTGTCAAAGTACAACCATGTATACATTGAGATTGGCTGAGCGTCCCTTCGTGCCCCCACCCCCAACTTACAGTGACACAAATCCTCCATCTTATTACACCCTGTGAGCTAATTGCACAACGCACCGGCCTCGCAAGTCAATTATGCATAAAGTTTATAAAATTATTTCCCATTCAAAAGCCTAACAGCCCATGGATAAAAGCTGTTCTTCAGCCTGTTGGTACAGCTGGCTATACTCTTATATATCCTACCCGATGGTAGGAGAGTAAAGAGATGCTGTCCAGGGTGTGAGTCATCCCTGAGAATTTTCCTCACTCTTCCAAGGCAGCGAGCCCTGGCGATGTCATCCAGTGGTGTCAGGGGACAGCCCACAATGTCTTGTGCTGTGCTCTGTAATACTTTCCTGTCCGCGGCTGTCAGACCAGCATACCAAACCACAATACCATACGAGAGGACGCTCTCTACAGTAGACCGGTAAAAGAGGGTCATTAGCCGTTGTTCTACCCTGTTCTTCTGCAAGACCCTGAGAAAGTGAAGTCTCTGTTGGGCCTTTCTGGCCACTTGGGTTGTACTAACTTTCCAGGTCAGATCTTCGCAGAGGTAGACTCCCAGAAATTTAAAGGAGGAAACTCCACACAGTCCTCCCTGATGTAAAGTGGGGCAGGTTCCTCCTTTTTCCTCCAGAAGTCTAGCACCAAAAGCATGCCCACTTCCATTGACGTCAAGTCCATCCTTCCTGCTGGTTGTTCTCTTTTTTCTGTTTCTTTTGACCTTTCAGAAAACTAAGGACTTCTTTAAGGAACTGGGTGTTTGCATAATGTGTTCAAAATTAATGTGTCCAAAACTGGGGAAGAGAAGGTAGCCAATTGAATAAGCACTGATTGTTGTCAGACTAATTCATTTAACATAATGTAGTGGGGAATTTCCAGTCATGTAAATGATATTGTAGCAGAATTTCTATTATAGCTGACCATTGGGCAAGGGAGTTGGAATCCCACAATATCTAGCATGCAAGTATTTCTCTATTCAATATTTTTGATGACATAATCAAATCAAAAGAACAAATTACTTTTGGACTAATCTGGTTATTCATATATTTTAAAAATGCCACCTGTTAGGGTTAGGGTTAGCTTAAATATCCACCCAACAGAGGAACCTGCGAAAGTTTAGAAATCCATCCTTTTATCAGTCATATTATGAATGCATATTGGAAATCTTTCATGCATTTTTATATAAATCCACCACTACAATTCTTTTAGCACAAATTAGCACATTTAACACCTACTCCATTTACCATCATAAATTATGCAAGCACCAGGCACATAATAATAGTCTTCAGTGAAATATATTGTTGATTAATATGCTATGCTTAGATACAAAATATAAATTATTAATAAATTGCTGCCCATTGTTAGTTTAAAAGTCAGTGATAAACTGCACTAAGTGAATTCTCCTTTGGAATAGACCAAAGGCAAGGATATTCTAGAATTGGATGAGAAACTTTTGCATAATGGAACTTGCAATTTGAGTTTATACCTATTTACTCCAAAAGGTCACACTGCATTCTGTAGGACTGCAGCCCTATCAATACAGTTATAAATATTTAAGCTTTAAAGGAGCTTATGACCTGATAAGAATATTTAAGATTACAGCCTCATATTTCTGACCTATCAGAATTCTTCCTAATTTCTGTTTCATACTATTTATTTGGGAATAAGCTGCACTGTGCATAATAGAATTCACACATGGATAGAATTGCATTGTAAACAATATAAAACGGATTGAGAAATTTTGATTCATTGCCTCTTACTCAGATATTCCAATCATATAGATCAGCAACAATTCTGGGTCCAAGCTGATGGGATTTTGACTAAGAATAAGAATATGTGTAGGATCACAAATTCCCCACTCCCCTTTTAAAATAAGACAGAGCTGCTATGTCTGTTACGAAAAATCCTAAAAAGTGCATAAATATGTACCACTCTGAGAGTTATTGAGTGCAATGAATCCCATTATAGACATGTTTAATATAATTACACAGCAAGCATTTTGTAATTTGCTAATGATTCATTATTGTAAGCACAGCAGTTATGAATTATGCTATCTGCTTTGGTCAAATGTTTTCTAGCATTTCCTTGACCAAATGAATATGTGTCGCTCATAACTGTCAGACTTATTTTAGAACATTGGCAGAGAAAGAAAAGAAAATGCATGTGTTTTCTAGCTTTGGAACAAAAGAAAGAGGGCAGGACAGGGTAGAAAGAGCCTCACAGCCAGCCATCCTGAAAATATGAGCAAGAAAATGAAACCTTTCCTGGGAATTGTAATAGAAAGAATTCACCAATGATGCACTCACTGCATTATTCAAGACATCTCAAGGGAGAGTTCCATGCCATCAGAGCTATTAAGGACTGCCTTGACTCAAGTCACAATTAAAGGGCTACCTCAGTGCAATTTCTGTCTTTTCCTGTTCTGTCCAGGCTAATGATGATTTGTGTTTTATAGAAATGTCACAACTAAATTGGACAATCCCTCAAATATTTTTCAGTTATTCTTTCAAAGTAATTTTCATAAATATGAAATGACTGTAAATGAAATGCATACTTTGTAAGTCGATGGGAAATTTGCTTCAGCATTAATGGGAGGAAAGATGCACATCAAGGTAAACTCTTACAATAATGGCAAAATAGACTGGCCACAAAGCATTGCAACATGTGGGGCTGCTATAGGGGTCTCTTGTTCAGATCACTTTTCACTACAGTTATTGGGATTATCTTATCCTTCTAACAATCAGATTGTCACATTTGGTCTTTTGAACTTATTTTACTTTTACTTTTTTAAAAATTTTGGTCAAATTCAAAATTTCCATGAACTTGTTGATATTGTCTTCTTCTGCATAGGTAATGCCACTTTGTTCCAAGAGAGCCCCATAATGGCTTCTCTGTCAAAAAATATAGAAACTAAGGATATAATGCATCTCCCATGAGTTTATCTTACCTATATAAGAGCATCTCTTATTCTCCCCAGTCATCCACAACCCTAACTGGAAGGGCCACTGAATCCAACCCCTTTGTCTAATGACCCACTTCTCTCCTTAATTGCAACCAATTTCTAATAATACATTTTAAATGAGTGTGAGAACTCAGATTGGTAATCAGTTCTCACAATTCAATCTTAAACATAAATCTATTTTTTTCAGATTGATAAGAGATCTAGAAGCCATTTCCAAACTAAACAAATAAAATCTGCCCCAGCTGCCCAAAAGAAACAAGCTTCACCCCCTTGCATTTTTCTCAAAGAAATGAGAGAAAGAGAACCAGAATTTTCCTGCCTAACTTGCCTACATAAAAGTTTCTCATTTGAAAATACAGTATTTACCTAATTCATGTTCTTATTATACTAAAGGTTGCATTTAGAATATAATAAGAACTTTATTGTCACTTGGAATGTACACTAATCGGCTCTCAAAGGATCACCATCTCTGATATACACTCCAGAAATATGACAAAAATAAATAAATAAATACAGAATTATGCATATACCCACATATATTATACGACACAGAGAAACAACGCAGTCCAATTTGGATTATGTATACGTGTGCATGGCGAGAAAAACGAATCTTGTGAGTTTACTAGACGGATGGCATAGGGAACAAAGCTATAAACAGAATTGGGTAGTCTTGCTAGAAATACTTCGAAACCTCCTCTCGGAGGAGAGCAACAGAAACAGACCATGAAGTGGGTGTGTGGGGTCTCTAACAATGCTTTGAGCTCTAAGTACAAAGCGCTTATAAGCAGCATGCTGACTACCAGGGAGCGAGCTTGCTATGACCTTCTTGGCTGTCCTTACCATTCGCTGTACGGACTTTCTATCTGCCACCAAACCAGACAGTGATGCAATTTGTTAAAATGCTCTCAATCCTGCCTCTGTAAAAAGTGGCCAAGACAGAAGGAGAGATGTGGTCTCCTCATCCAATGCAGAAAATGCAGATGCTGGTTTGCACACTTCACTAAGGATGATGTGTGGAGAGACCAGTTCAGATTGTTAGTTATCAGCACCCCCAGATACTTAATACTGTTGACCACCTCTACAGCTGCATCCTTGATCTTGAGTGGAGTATGACTATGCTGGCTCTTTCTAAAATCTACAATGATCTCCTTTGTTTTATCAACATTTAGAACCAGGTTACTTTTATTGCACCAGTCCACCAGAGCCTTCACCTCTTCCCTATAAGCGTCTTCATTGTCATCCCAGATAAGACCCACCACTGCCGTGTCATCTGCATACTTCACAATATGATTCATAGCAGATTTGGCACAGCAGTCGTGGGTCATCAAGTTGAACAGTAGCAGACTCAGGACACAGCCCTGCGGAGAACTTGGACTCAAGGAGATGGAATTGGAAACTTTCCAACTAGCAGAAACGGGCCTATCAATAAGGAAATCAACTATCCAATTACATAAATAGGGCCAGTTTGTTCACCAGATGCTATGGGATGATTGTGTTGAATGCTGAACTAAAAATCCACAAACAGCATTCACACATGAGTATTCTTCCTCTCCAGGTGTGCCAAGCTAAGATGAAGCACATAGGAAAGTGCATCTTCTACAGAGCGGTTCTTCTGATAGGCAAACTGTAATGAGTCAAATGTAGGGGGAAGGCATGAAAACATGTAGTCCTTTACCAATCTCTCAAAACACTTCATCATAATGGAAGTGAGTACAACTGGACAGTAATCATTAAGGCATGTGATTTTAGTTTTTTGGGGCACTGGCACAATGATTGCAGTCTTAAAACATGATAGAACCACGACCTGATGCAATGAGAGATTGAAGATGTCTGTGAGAACAGTGACCAGCTGGTCAGCACATTTCTTAAGTACTCACCCAGGTATATTATCAGGACCTGCAGCTTTCCGAGTGTTGACTTCCGGCAGGACCTTCCGAACAGCAGTTGAATCAAACCTGAGCACCTGCTCATCAGGAAGGGGAACAACCTTCCTTGCTGGAACATTGTTTGTGGCCTCAAACCATCCCAAAAACATATTTAGCTTGTTTAGAGAGTCTGTGTCACCCTTACATGTCAGTAATCAGCAGTGCTTTCTGAGCGTTCTATGAGAAAAAAAAGTCCTGGTAATCAGTAATATAATCAGTAATTACCTGAATACCTTGGATCCATAGGATCTTGAAAGAAATTTTGCACTTTCTGACTATAGGCCCGCTTTGCTGATCTTACAGCATGCCTTAAATCATCTCTTCCTATTCTAAGTGCTGCCACATCACCTGATTTGAAAGCTGTGTTTCTCACCTTCAACATTACACGGACCTCCTATGACATTTGCTCATTTGCTCACATGATAATAGACCTAAGAACAATGACATCTCCATACACTTTTGGATGTAAGCAGACCCAGTAGAAGCATACTTGTTCACATCAGTATGTTGTCCATTCATTGCAAACTCTTTAAATATGTTCCAATTTGTTTGCCCAAAACAGTCTTGTAGAGCTTCCATAGCTCCTGCTCATTTATTTTCTAATTGGTCTCTCTCTAATTAACAAAGGCTTATATGCTGGTGTAAGCATTACAGAGAGATGATCTGAGGAGCCAAAATGAGGACGAGGGGCAGCCTTAAATGCTTTCTCAATATTACAGTAAGATAAATCCAGACAATTCACACCTCTAGTAGCAAAATCCATGTAGTGATGGAAATTAGGGAGGGCTGCTTTCAAGTCAGTCTGATTGAAATCCCTATCACAATGAAAACTCTCTCTGGGTGGATAGTTTGCAATAAAGAGCAGTCAGGGCTTCATTCTTGTTGGCACTGAGGGGAATATACTGTACACAGCTATGATAAGGATGACAGTGAATTCTCTTGGCAAATAAAAGGATCTACATTTCACAGCCAGACACTCGACATCAGGAGAGTGCTGGCTGAAGAATATATTAGCATTGGTACACCACTTCTCATTAATATACATACATACACCTCCACCACAGGATCTTCTACTCAAATCGCTGCTCCTGTCCTGCCAAAATGTTGAAAAGCCCATCATACTGATAGCATTGTCTGGAATAGAGGACTTTAATCATGTCTCTGTCCAGATTATAGCACAGCAGACTCTCATCTCCTTGTTCGTGACCAGCTCAAGTTTCAGATCATCCATTTTAGTCTCTAGGTCTAGGGAATGAACGTTGACAAACAGGACAGATGGAAATGGTGCTCCTTGTGGATTAGCCCTCAGTTTAGCTTGTATTCCTGCACGACAACCTTGCCTCCTTTTCTTTTCCTGATCCTGGCTCTTCCACCTTTTCCTTAAAGGGGCCTTGCTCCCTTTCGCCCCTAGAGCATGCTGCTGCCACCTCCAACTCCTCCAAAATCCTCTCTCCCTTCCTCTGGGCCTGCTGACAGCCTCATCCAGTTCCTTCGCTCCATAAGCCTCAGGACCTCTCCTCTGCCTCCTGCGGAAACAGCCCTGATTTGCAATAGAATCCATCCCTGTGCCAGCAGTCAGATCTAGCTGCTGGTAGAACAATTTCAAACAGTGCAAATAACTTTTAATGGTCTCACCAACTATTCCAAAACAGCTAAAAACTCACCATACCAGCAAAGATTGTCAGTCGTATGTTAGCTTAGTCCTAATACATTGCTCAAACACATTAAAACCGTCCTGACCATGAGGCCTATATTCCTTATATCCTTCCAAAAAATTTTCACTTGTGAAAGCTAATGCAGCCACAGCCTATCCAGGCATCGCCATCATGTGTATGGTCCAATTTTAGGTTCCAATACAAGCCACAATGATGCTACATCTGTAATATCATCACCATTATCACCATTACACTAACGATGCAAATTCTGTAAATTTCCTCATTTGTGTGATGACATCATGATACTTGTTTCCCCTAACCACCACCCCCATCTCCACCCCAATTCCAGTAGTGTGTACATGTCATAGCCATGAGAAGGGCACATTCATCTGGCTACAAGCATAGGCATTAATGTCAATTCACCTAGGGACTGAAGAGTGGCATCCAACTCTGGGGTACTTTGTGGCCTAATGGCTCTCCTTCTGCCTTTAACCTATCATTTTATCACTGATTTTTAATTTATGACTTTGTTTTTAATTCTGTTTTAAATTGCATTCCTTTTATACGTTTTTTATCTGTAAACCACCTAGAGTCACTAGGATAGCTGAGTTTACAACCTAAGTGAAAGATTATCTTTGTTTCTTAACCTAGCATCCCTCATAGAGGTAGTGCATGATCATATTTGGCCCCCTGTACTCATTGAAGAAAAGAATGTCTAGCATCTTTGGAATGTTTTACAAACATTTCTCTCTATTCCCACAGTTTCAATATAAGATTTGCCAGATTTATTGTATTAGTAATATTATTGTCCCTACAAGAAGTATAGGGGAGCAAGGGCTCTCTCCAGGAAGTTACAAATCCACAGTGACTGACAGGTAGAAGGACATTACATACCTCTGACTGGACTTAGCTAATCACTATAGTACTTGATAACTGAGCTATTCTGTATTTTCTCTATTTTTTATTTTGACATTTGTATCTCTTCAGTTTAATCAGCAAATGGTAACAAAGCTGAGACAATTGGAACATAAAAAGCAAAACATGACAATAATTATTTCCTCACCACTTTCATGTGCCATCTTTCACTACCAGAATAAACATTCTTGTGCATCAAGTTGTTCTAAAAGGCTCTTTGGTTAAGTCATCTCTTAACAACTTCAGAAGTTTTCTGAATATTATCAAAGTAGGAGTCAATCTCATCCCAAGGCCATGTTTTTCCCAAAGATAGGACATCTGATAGAGAATGTTTATTTCTGGGAGGCCTCCAACAAAATTCCCAATAAGTTGGAGAATTTCAACATATACTCCTACTTATATATTTTGATGGGCAGATTCAGTGAGCCATTTCAATATAACCAAGATTGATGCATTGTTCCAGTCTCTCTGGAACTAGCTCAAGATATTTTAGTGATTGTCGGCTTCCGGTGGTGATGCGACACTGAAGACAGCCATCTCCGGGCTGTCCGCTCCGCAGCTTTGTTGAATCACTGAAAACAGCATCGATCAGCTGTTTTGGTGATTCAGAAGCCCCCTCCCCGGGAGAAGAGGAGGGGGTGAGGCCCCAGGTAGGGGTTGAGCTCTCCGGGGCCGCCTGAGCTTTAAGTTTGGGCGGCTGAAGGATCGAGCCCCCCCGAAGCCTGGGTTTGCTCCAGGCTGCGCAGCGTCTCTGCTCTGTGATTTTTGGAGCAGAGCCAAGCATTAGCAACCAACCCTGCCAGAAGGAAAGACTCTTGAGTATCAAGAAGCAGGCAGAGCGGTACAGGAGGTCAAGGTGAAGTGGACTTTTATCTTTACTCTCTAGCTCAATGGATTTTATGGCCTTAAAGTGAAAGTGCGCAACAAGTGAAAGTGGGGGAAGATGGTGACGAAAGCCTCCAAAGTTCTTCGGAGTGCGGGGGCTTCCCCGGTCCAACAGACTTCGTTGCAAGCTTTGCTCCCTCCTGCACCTGCTCCGGCATTGACGCTTAAGGATTTACAGGATGCCTTCGAAAAGCATTCACAATTAATGTCAGATATGATGGAAAAGCTGGAGGAGAAGATGGAGGAGAAGATGGAAGAGAAGTTTAGAGCAATGAGGGCAGACATCTTGTCTACTATTGAAGGTGTGGTTGTATGTGTGCAACGCTTGGATGAAAAAGTGGAGGATCTTAGTCAAAAGAATTCTATATTGGAAGTAAAAGTACTAGAGAATGAAAATATAAGGGATAAAATGGATGGAGACTTGAGTCTCGTCCAGTACCATCAGATGGAGTTTGCTATCAGAATCAGGGGCTTAAAAGAGAATCCTAAAGAAGATTTAAAGCAGCTGGTCTCCGAGGCTTTGGAAGTGGTACTGGGCCAGTCAGCAGCTGAAATTGAGGGAAATATAGATAAAATCTTTCGTGTGAACTCATGGATTGCAAGGCAGAGGAAGCTACCTAGAGATGTGGTGGTTTACTTTACAAAGAGAGCAATTAGGGATGAAGTTATTCAAGTTGCTTATGATACTAAGTTTGTGGTTGCTGAGCAAGAAGTTTTGGTCTTAAAAGAGATTCCTCCCAAGATTTTAAGGAGAAGGAAAGAATTTGCCTTTCTAGCACAGGAACTTAACAAATGTGACATCAAGTTTAGATGGGAGATTCCAGTGGGCATGGTGGTGATGCACGAAGGTAAAAGACATCGTCTGGTTACAGTGACTCAGGCACGTGATTTTTACAATAAAGTTTTAAAAGCAACCCCTCTACCACCTCTGGAATCTGTAAAGGGAAATGGCGAGGGAAAGCCTCAAGATGCTGAAGGAATACAGATAGAGGAGAATGGCGCTGGAGGGGATCAAATTACAGTTTTATCGGCAGCTGTTGGAGAGCAGAGGATAATGCGTGCCGCCTCAAGACGAGTGAGACAAGAGCAAGAGCAAGATCAGCAGAAAGTTATGGAACCTCCAAAGTGTACTTACAGTGAAGCTGTGGGAGGGGCGTGGCCTAAGGAAGTTAAAGGGGTCCTGGCAGACGTGCTCCAGAAGCTTCGGGATGCCAAGAATGGCGACTAAGTTCCTAACCTGGAATGTTAATGGATTAAATTCACCACAGAAGAGAAAGAAAGTTTTTCAATATTTAAAACAATTTAAGACTGATGTTATTTGTTTGCAAGAAATGCATATTAGGGTTATGGACCAAAAGTATTTGTTGAACTCAAGGCTGGGCATGCAATTTATTGCTTCTGTAATGAATAAGAAAAATGGAGTGGTTATCTATGTCAAGAGTACTCTGACAGCGGAACTAATTGAAGTAGACAAGCAAGGAAGATATGTTATGATAGATTTGCTGTTAGAAGGCAAAAAAACGCTTTTAGTTGGACTGTATGCTCCTAATCAACAACAAACTGATTTTTTTAGTTTACTACATACAAAGATTACCCAGTTGGATTATAAATCTTTTATTTTTATGGGAGATTGGAATGGTGTCCTGGATGTACAGCTGGATAAAGCTGGTTTCTTTAAGTGTGCCCCGAGTCATGCTAGATTGCCTAAATCTTTTTTTGAAATGAAGGACGACCTGGAATTGCGAGACATTTGGCGAGATACACACTTACATGAAAAGGATTATACTTTTTTTTCTGATAGACATCAATCTTTTTCTAGGATTGATTTTATATTACTGACTAATGATTTTTTTTCTAGGACTAAGAAGATAAAGATTTGTGCAAGAACTATATCTGATCATAGTCCAGTTTGGTTAGAGATCAACAAGGACAATAGAGATAGGCACTCCTGGCGCGTAAATGAGAATTTGTTTAGAAACCAGAGAAATGTGGAAGAATGTAAAAAGCAGATGAAGGATTTTTTTGAAATTAATATGAACAAGGATACCTCTATGGACATGGTTTGGGATGCTAGCAAAGCCTATATGAGAGGGGTGTTAATATATATGAATAATAAATATAGACGTAATTTGGAAGTTAGAAGGAAAGAACTGGAGAATGAAATCAGGGAAAAAGAAAAGGCCCTAATTTTGAATCCATTGGATGCGAAGATTAAGGAGGTCATTAACCTGCTAAGAGGACAATTTGATAAGTTGATGGCTGATCAGGTGGCAACTAACCTACGGTTTGCTAGGCATAATACTTTTTGTAATGCCAATAAACCAGGTAGGTGGTTAGCCTACAGGTTAAGGAAAAAACAAAGGGCTTCTAATATAGATAAAATTGAATACAAAGGAAAGGTTGTGTTTCAACAGGATCTTATCAAGGAAGCCTTTGTGGATTTTTATTCTAAATTATATGTTAAGGAGAAGATTAATGAAACAGATATTGATGTATATTTGAAGAATGCTAGCATCCCGGTTCTTACACAAGAACAAAAGGAGGAGATTAATCAATTGATAACAGAAGAAGAAATTCTTATAGCAATTAAGGAATTGAAGGTGGATAAAGCGCCAGGTACGGATGGTCTGACTGCGGTCTACTACAAAAATTTACAATTGGAGCTGATAAAGTCATTAAGGGAATTGTTTCAGACAATTCAGAGGGGGGGAAGGGTGCCTCCGTCTTGGAGAACTGCTTTTATTTCTTTGATTCCGAAGGAAGATCAAGATGCTACTCAAGTAAAAAACTACAGACCAATATCACTTTTAAATACAGACTACAAGATATTTGCTAAGGTGTTAGCTAACAGATTGATGAGGGTTTTGCAACAGATGATTCATGGGGATCAAACTGGGTTTATTAGTGGTAGACAAATGAAAAATAATGTGAGGCATATCGTTGATGTGGTGGAGTTTTTGGAAAGGAACAACCAGATCCCTGCGGCGCTAATTTTTTTAGATGCTGAAAAAGCTTTTGATCAATTGGATTGGCAATTTCTGATGAAAATTTTAGATAAAATGAATTTTGGGGATAAATTTTTACAACCAATTAGGGCATTATATCAAAAACAAACTGCCCGAATAATAGTTAACAATAGCCTGACTGAAGTATGCAATATTGAGAAGGGCACAAGACAAGGGTGTCCGTTATCACCTTTATTATTTGTTTTAACATTGGAGATATTATTGATAAAAATACGGAACTCGGAAAAAATTAAGGGTATTCAAATTAGAGATCAGGATTATAGATTGAGGGCGTTTGCAGACGATCTGGTTGTTACAGTGACCCAGCCAGAAAACTCTGTTGTGGACCTGATGGAGATAATAATGCAATATGGGAAGGTTTCTGGATTTAAGGTTAATGTACAAAAAACAAAAATTTTGGCCAAAAATATGACAGCACCGCAAAAGGCCCTTTTAGAAGGATTAACTGGATTTGAGATTGTTAAAAGGGTTAAATATTTGGGGGTGTATTTGTCACCCTCCAATGCAAAGTTATATAAAAATAATTATGAAAGGTTATGGGGAAAAATTCAAAAAGAATTGGAGAGCTGGGAAAAACTGCAATTGTCTTTGCTGGGAAGAATTGCAGCAGTGAAAATGAATGTCCTGCCTAAATTTTTATTTTTGCCCAAAACCTAAGAGAGAACTTTTATAAAATGTTTTATAGATGGCATTTAGATCCTAAAAAGCTTGCAAGTATGTATCCGAATTATCAACCTAAATGTTGGAGGTGTGGTGGCGAAGATGTAACGTATTTTCATATATGGTGGACCTGCAAAAAGGTTAAGGCTTTTTGGATAAAAATTTGGTGGAATATGCAGAAGATCTTTAAGCAAAGGATAAAGTTTTGTCCGCAATTGTTTTTGCTGGGCATAATTACAGATGCTACTGTTGTGGACATTAAGTTGATGTTGAACTTAATTACAGCAGCAAGACTCTTAATAGGTCAATATTGGAAAAAGGAGGAACTGCCAACTATAGAAGAATGGACTCTAAAGGTTTCTGACCTGGCAGAAATGGCAAAGATTTCGGCTTACTTGAAAGATCATTCGCAAGAACGTTATATTATGGAGTGGAAAAAGTGGATTGATTATATCCAGAACAAATATGGGACTAAAAAGTTTCATTTAGCATTTGAATAAGTTTTCTTTTCTTTTTTCTTTTTTTTTCTTTTTATATGTAATATTAGTATTGCTTGTAGTCATTTTATATGAGCTAGAGGGCGATAGAATTAATAGTTTATTGTTGTTAGCATATGGATGTTTACGATTGTTCTTTGTTTTTATATCTTGTACTTAGCTCTGGGAAGTCGGGGGGGAGGGGGGAATGGGGGGGAGGGATAGGGAGGGTTAGGTAGGGGTGGGGGAGGGGGGATTGTTTAAGATAAAATGTACTGTAAAACTTTTCAATAAAAAAAAAGATATTTTAGTGATTGAGGTATAATAGTATGTGGATGCACCTCCCTTCAAATTATTGTAGCATTTAAGGCAAAAAAAAAAAACCGCACAGCTTGACCATCAGATAGTTGATTCATGCAGCTAACAAGGACAAGAGCAATTGTAGGAGCACCCCTGCTTATGCCTTCTATGCTACTTGAAGACAAAGCTCTATGTTCTATATGGCCTGTCCTATACTCCTCAACCTAGTTTATTATTCTCAGGAAAAACTCTATCAATATCAGTGATTATATTTACAATGAACAAGAAGCCTGAATTAATAAGTGGCTTCTATGTGTAAAAAAAAGTAATAATAATTGACACACTGCCATTTTTTGACACTCAGAATCCATTACCAGAGATGGTGCCTTACTCTAGTTAATGATAAGAGATAGGTCAAGGAAGGGCTCAGACCTCAGTTCTGTCATTGACAAAGAACTATCACTGTCCATCCCAAAGTTGTAACATATTCTAAACTCTGGGTATTTATTCTCAGGTTACTCAGTTGATATTTGAACTTCATTTAGAGCAGAAGAATCAACTGCCTTCCCACACAGTTGGAGAATGCCGATTTAATTAAAAGACTTCTAAGGTTAAAAGAGGTTGAAAGAAAGGAAAGAACCATATATGATGAATGGATGAGATAACAGTTCTGGCAGACAGTGTACAAAGTAACCTGGGACACATAAAAGGCAAAGTATTGTGTCAATCTGAAGTTAAGAATGAGCAATAAAGGCTGATGTATCATTTCTGTCTATGAAATTATAGCAAGCATGGTGAATTCTGATTTTTGCCTCAAAGGACAGGAAGAGGAGGAGGAAAGGCATCTAAATCCATCATATTGCATTCTGAAAAAGGAAGATTATTCTTATTATGGTTCATTTCTTTTCTTTTTACAGGGTTGTGGAGTTCAAAGAGTGCTCTAGATGTATGACCAGAGGCAATGAAACTCATCAATACTAAAAATCCATTAACACTAATAATGTGTTTGACTGTCTTGACAGTGTGTAATGTCTAAGTAACCAAATTCACTACCATAACTGGCAGCCAGTGAAGCATCAAGAATCCTAACTTTTACTGTAGTTGGAAGAACTTATTGAATAGTAAAGGTAAAGGTTCCCCCGCACATGCGTGCTAGTCGTTTCCGACTCTAGGGGCCAGTGCTCATCTCCGTTTCAAAGCCGAAGAGCCAGTGCTTGTCCCAGGATGTCTCCGTGGTCATGTGGCCGGCATGACTAGATGCCAAAGGCACACGGAACGCTGTTACCTTCCCACAGTAGTGGTCCCTATTTTTCTACTTGTATTTTTACGTGCTTTCGAACTGCTAGGTTGGCAGAAGCTGGGACGAGTAACAGGCGCTCACTCTGCTACGCAGCACTTGGGATTCGACCCGCCAAACTGCCAACCTTCTGATCAACAAGCTCAGCGTCCTAACCCACTGAGCCACCGCGTCCCTTATTGAATAGTGATGCTCTAAGAATAGTTTTGTAAAAACAAATTTCAGTTCAATTCTGCAAGTCTTAAGTTCTGCTTTTTCTTCTAAGCAGTTTATGTTAGATCTTGAAATTCATTTATTCTGACAATAACCTTGTAAAGTAAATTAGACTGGAAGACAATGTCTGCCCCCATGATATTAGTGAGTTTAATAAGTAGATAAAGTATTGAATCCCAGTCTTTTTTGTTCTAATCCAAAGCTCTACCCATTGCATCACTATTCTATGGGTGAGTTAGGACTAACCTGATGCATTTTCCAGCAGGTTATGGTCTACTTTGGCAAATGCCTTACTGGAATCTAAACATACTATGTCCACAGCATTTCGCTGGTCTACTAACTTAGTCACTTAATCAAAGAATGAAATAAGATTGGTTTGGCATGATCTGTTTTTAACAAATCCATGCTGGCTACTAGTTATAACTTTGTTTGCTTCTAGTTGTTCACAGATTTTTGGAAAGATATGGTGCAATGGTTCTGAGATAACATCTGCCAGCTCCTTCAGAACTTTGGGATGTAATCCATCGGGTCCCAGTGATTTATATTCGTTAAGATTGGATAGGTGTTCTCTTACCATTTTCTTGCTTATTTTGCTTTTTGTTTCTAGTTTGTATTTTGCAGTAGTTTTTTTTTTGGTATGTTGAGCTATAATTTCTTTTCGTGTGAAGACTGATGCAAAGAATGAGTTAAGCAGCTCTGCTTTCTCCCTACTGCCTGTTATTTCCTTGCATCTTCTTTCTTTAGTGGGTCTACAGTTTCCTTGACTTTTTTCCTGTTATTAATATGTTGAAAGAAACTTTTTTTTATCATCCTTGATTTCTGTTGCAAGTCTTTATTCATTCTGAGCCTTTGCTTTCCTGACTTCATCTGTCATTGAATCCCTCATAAAAGCATTCCTTTAAAAAGGCAGAATGATCTAGCTCCAATTACAGCTCTTCTATTTGATTTTGGTTGCAGTATAAATGCTCTGGAGAGAAGCCTTAGGTTGTGTTAGATAATGTTGCACAAAGTCAAGATTCTGCATATAGGAGTCCAAAAAAAGCCTAAAAATATATAGAAAGAAACAATAATACACAAAAACCTCCTTTACAGCAGATATAAATAAAATTTGAGTTCAACTCTTGCTTTACAATTATCCATGTTTTAAATCTATGTTGGTAATATTCATATCCATAAGTCATAATTTCATTTTTTTCTGTTTTATGGAAAAAGTCCAAAAGAGACTTCCAATTGATACTAAATTTGACCAATGTCTTTTCTCAATAAGAGACCATTTTCAGCATCCCATCCAGCTCCCTCCATTTTATTAAGCAGTCTTCCATTGTAAATATTTTGGATTCCTTCCAATACTGGGTACTAAGAACTCTTGCTGCTGTTGTCAAACATAAGAACAAACTTCCATGCAATTTTTTTTCAGACTTTGGTCCATAAGCTCTAACAAAAATTAGTTTTTTGTTAGTTTTTTTATTTTTTACTTTCAAAAAACCTAGTTATAAAAAAACCCAATAGATAGTGACCTTCATTACAATAAGTTTTAAGAATGATAATTCTACAGTGAATGCTACAATTGAGGAACAACAGGAATGGATTTACAAAGGTACGGTTTCCTCACAACTTCAAGATAAATATGCTGATTTCAGTTTGTCAAATGTAAATGTATTCTTCCTATTTCTGCATCAGAAAATTTTTGTCTTTTAAAAAGTTTGCTCAAAAAGCAAATTATGCATTTTTTTCCAGTCTAAGCATTTTTACAAACAAGTCCCTTTAACATATCTTTGCAATTTATTTTGCAGGCATATCCTTTTTTGCAAAATTTCCTCTAATGTACATATTTGTATCCACTTTTTCAGTTGGTTGATTTCAAAGCATAACTGAGGTTCAATTACATATGAATTGAAAAAGGTGAAACGGGTCATCATTGTATTAAAAAGGCATGTATGAATGTATCTCAATAGGTATCTCTCTCCTTTAGAAATAATTGATTCTCATATATTTGGGAACATATTGCTTATAACTGGTCAGCAATATTGGGAAAAATGTTGGGCAGCATAATTGTAGCCACTATTGTCTCTCTTTTCTGCCTCTCTCCCCATTTTTTTCCTCATACAGCAGGTTGGGGAACAGATAGAAACACTTTCACCAGAAGTCTGAACACATTATTTGTTGAGGGGTTTAAGAATTAAGCTAAAGCCTATATAAAATTTGTCCATATGATTTGCAAGGCCCTGAGATTGTCTATCCCTGCTTTAAAGTAACTACTGATATATTCTTTTTTTCCAATGTCATTACTGTAGAACTAAACACCTCAGCATTTGCAAGCATTTTCTTTCTGGATGTAAGCCTTCAAAATTGCAAGACGTCATCATTAAATGCAACAAGAAGAAGCTTCTTGGATGAAAAGTGAAACATCTTCAAAGAAAAACAAGAAGGTCCAATTGCCTCCTGCAAAAGCATCTTTGGGACTACTATGACACGTTCCGTGCGCCTTTGGCATCTAGTCATGCCGGCCACATGACCACGGAGACGTCCTCGGACAAGCGCTGGCTCTTCGGCTTTGAAACGGAGATGAGCACCGGCCCCTGGAGTCAGAAACGACTAGCACGCATATGCGGGGAACCTTTACCTTTACCTTTATGACCTGGATGACTGAGAATCTCCATAGAAAAAGTGCAAGCTAATGTGTATGTGAGAAAGAGAAGGGGGGAAAGGGGGGTACAGAGGGGAGGGCTTCTCACCAGTCAACAGTACAAATTATATGAGCCCTGAAGCTTCCATCTGTTCAAAGTGTAGGCTTGCTTGAAACATAATGCCCATAAAGGTCGCCATGAAAACATGACAAGGTGTTCCCTAGTAACTCAGGCTAAAAGGAAAGAGGGTTTTGTTTGGTATCCAAAAAGAAGCCATCAATTAGTAAAATCCTCTTCACTGCTTTGTCTGTATTCAAATCCCTTGCAGAAAAATATATGTGAGCCAGGCTCTTGTAATGGATACTTTATGCAAAAAGTCTAGAAAAAGGTAAAGTTCAGTGTAATGGGAAATTTTACATTGCTAAGCCAGTTTCATAGGGCAAGCAAATGAACCACATAGATGTAAGGTTGTGACTTGACATATAAACCTGCTTTGTTTAAAAGTCTGCTGCAGACAGTGAGGCTCATACCACCTAGACATAATGGGTATAGCTTTCAGCACTTCAAAGGCAACTATAAAAATTGCATTTTCAGCTTCTAAAGTATCAACACCTCAATTTTAATAATTTGCTTCATGCTATAAAATCCTAATTCTGGGACAGGGTATTCATACAAGGAGGTTGTTTGATATTTATCTGAGGTCATGCTGTTTCAAAACTGAAAAGATTTTGGATGGATTGTGGGGAAAATGCTAAACCAGCTACAATTAGTGCTGATAAAAGTAAGCCAAGCCAAGAAAGTAAGATAAAACTACTTATTTGAGTTTCTGTAATCAGAAAATAGTGGTCTAAAAAGACTGACCAAAATGAAATACGAAGTCCAAAATTGGATTGACTGTTTTTGAAAATGAAAGCCAGTTTTCAAGAAATATGCAAAATATTTTTTAAAAAACACTTTAATTTCAAGTGAAATGACTTTATTGTATCATTATAAGGTTGATAAATGTATATACCTTAGGTAGTGTGAAGTGATCACTAAATTTAACAATTTCTGATACAAACTAATTTCTATCCAATTGTCCTGACAAAAGGCCTTGTTCACTGCTTTTATTATTTTTACTTCTTCCTTTCCATATAAGCTTGCTTATGATTTTATGTAGTTTTAACTATGGTTGTGCTTTGTTTTCTTAGGATGATATTTAAGTTTTATTCCACAATCTCTCATAGGTTACAACTATCTTTACAAAAAAAATCACATGAAGCCATTTGTCTCAGTTTCTTGGTTGCTAGCTTTGGATGAGATCTCTTCCATCTTAGCATATCTGAATCATTTTTCTAGTCTGCTCATAAATTCTATCCCTAACCTAACTCACAGGGAGATTCTCTCATAGGTAAAATATCCCATTTCTTTGCCCACATTGGCTGAGCGTATCAACTCATCCTAATCGTTTGCACACCTCTGAGTTATAGTCTCACCTGGCAGTTACAGGGGCATAGTATTGCTGGGAGAAAAGCATTATGCTGTTTCCCTTTTACCATTTACACTTGAATAATATTTCTGAATCCCACTTGTTTAAAACTTATAGGTCCCCTATATGCTTCTGAGTACAATTCAAGATGCTTATTATCAGTTTTAAAGCTCTTCATAGCTAGCTTACTTGTGTGACTCATCTGCTTGTCTCTGCTTGTTCTGTGAGGCCCAGCAGAGTGGGCATGCTTTTGGTCCTTTCCACAAAACAATGTCACCAGTGGGACCTAGGAGCTGTGCCTTCTATGTTGCAGCACCTGTCCTATGAGATAAAATTCTCCCAATATTCAGGTCCTAAAATACTTGTTTTTTCCATGAGCATGGGGCCAGACCAAGGGAGCAATCCATATAGAAAGTAAGAGTCTTGAATGAAATATGTGATGGTTGGACCTAGCTGCTTCAGTGGTATTACTACTGTTTCTGTTATTCTATTGTTCTATTGTTTTTCATTCCAAAGTCTATATTTTTCAAAATATATGTTATATATATTATTTTAATTTCTTGTTTTAAATCTTTCTTCAGTTGTCCAGAATTGCCATATAAATCTAATAAATAAATAGAATTGGGCATCAGTCATATAGTCATGGTCACAATCTTGTCTTTTTTGGGCTACCCACCCCACTAGCTGACATCTTTGTGTCATGCATGTTGATGGTCCCAGGTGTTACACTGGAGACTTAGGTACAATGGTCTGCAGAGAGTGGATTAGGACTTAACCAATCAATAGTAATTTATTTGATCAACCACTGTTTACAACAATGTTCCTCAATCTCAGCAACTTACAGGCTTCTACTTTCAGAATTGTTTAGTCAGCTGTAAATCTTAAAATTGCCGAGGTTGAGTAACACTGGTTTACAAAATACAGTTTAGTAAATTGTGTGAGCTCAATGTGAAGTATTTTGAAGGCAGAGGTTATAAAAAATTGCTTACAGAGAACTACTACATAACTGATTTTAATGCCCTATCTAACAGATAGCCTCCTCAAAGATGCTATCTGTCTGATTTTGTTATACCTCTGTGACCAAACCTGAAGTTAAATCTGTTATATACTAATCCTCAATGAGTCTTAAAACCATTTGCTTAGCAGGAGTAGAAGTCCTGATTAGGCAAAATTCCTGTCTTTTCTGCAATGCAAATGCTTTTTATATTATATCTAGGTCTTTCTTTGGTCCCCTTTCCAATTACAAAAAGAGATAAAAGAAATTTATTACTTATTCTAATTGAGTTGAGAATATATTTCTTGCCTGGTGAGAAATGAAGTAATAGTGTTGATAGAATAACTCCATAGTATAAAATTAGAATGCTTCTTCATTAGAAAGAACTTTCTTTGACATCCATAATTTTTAATTTAAATTATAAAATCCAAGCCACATTCTTAGATTTTTGTAAAGCACAAATATAATTTGTTTTTTTAAATGATAAAGACTTGGATAGGTTAAAAATATAATTCAGACTTCAACATACCCTGCTGTTAATGCACTGTCCAGTTTCATTTCTTTAGATTGCTTAATAGTATGGAGAGTGTTGATTTTTCTTTTAGGAAGACAGCAGTTCTTTAGTTAAAGAAGCCCAGAAAGCCTAAGGTAGCTGCAAAGGTAGTGCAAAAAACCCATCTAATAAGCAAAAAGAGATGAATAAGAATCTGGAACTTTAAGGCTTGCTGATAATCCCAAGAAAAGACATAGTGGTTTTAAGAAGTTGTAATGTAGGCAGATGTCTATTTGAACTCTTAAATACTGCACAGGAACTTATTTAATTCGATAGATAGATAGATAGATAGATAGATAGATAGATAGATAGATAGATAGATAGATAGATAGATAGATAGATAGATAGATGGATGGATGGATGGATGGATGGATGGATGGATGGATGGATGGATGGATGGATGGATGGATGGATGGATAGATAGATTGATATTTATCTGAGGTCATGCTGTTTCAAAACTGAAAAGATTTTGGATGGATTGTGGGAAAAATGCTAAACCAGCTACAATTAGTGCTGATAAAAGTAAGCCAAGCCAAGAAAGTAAGATAAAACTACTTATTTGAGTTTCTGTAATCAGAAAATAGTGGTCTAAAAAGACTGACCAAAATGAAATACGAAGTCCAAAATTGAATTGACTGTTTTTGAAAATGAAAGCCAGTTTTCAAGAAATATGCAAAATATTTTTTTAAAAACACTTTAATTTCAAGTGAAATGACTTTATTGTATCATTATAAGGTTGATAAATGTATATACCTTAGGTAGTGTGAAGTGATCACTAAATTTAACAATTTCTGATACAAACTAATTTCTATCCAATTGTCCTGACAAAAGGCCTTGTTCACTGCTTTTATTATTTTTACTTTACTAGATAGATAGATAGATAGATAGATAGATAGATAGATAGATAGATAGATAGATAGATAGATAGATAGATAGATAGATAGGATGATGATGATAGATCTTCAAGCAACATTTTTAGTGGAATTGATTAATTAATGTAATCAAATACTTTAAATGAACAAAAAATTTTAAAAAACATTTTTGTGCAATTTCTAATACTGAGCATGGATTTGAGTATAAAACCTTGTCAAATGTTACACATTCTTTGACTGCCATATTCTAGTAAAGTTCTGAACAGAACTTTGGCAGTCATTTCAGAATCCTAGATACAGTATAAAATAATAACACGGAGACGTCCTGGGACAAGCGCTGGCTCTTCGGCTTTGAAACGGGGATGAGCACCGGCCCCTAGAGTCAGAAACGACTAGCACGCATGTGCGGGGGAACCTTTACCTTTTTTATATTATGTCCAAAGCCTAATTTGGGGGCAGATTGGGATTTTTTAACAATATATTTATATTGAACAGAATTTTTTTAAAGATACTCCATTCTAAATAAAAATCATCCAAAAAAGCTAGCTTCGAAAACTGGTAACAATAGTTCTCTGGTATTCCTCCTCATACTAGAAAAAGGGAGGGCAGTTTCTTCAGGCAAAAACTCATGGTAAGTAGGTGAATAAGGATGGATTTAGTGACTGATACAGGGATTTGCCCACACCTTCCCCTTTTATCAGCAGTCCCAAGGCGTGGCTTCTCATTGCCTTCTCCCGAGTTGCCTCATTGCCTTCCTCTGTTCTGCTCTGCTAGATTGCCTCCTGCTCCTAGCGTCCCTGAACAAAGCCAGCTGTGGATTGACTTCTTCCAATTCCTCGTGCTCGCACGGCTGAGTCTGATGAAGAATAAGATGGGAGGGGCCAGGCTGAGAGTCCTGCAGTGCATCAGAACCTTCCTCTGACACCAAAGGCTCTCCAAACCCCTCCTCCTCCTCCTCTTCAGAATCATCCGACTCAGCTGCCAGAACCACAGGCTGACGCTGAATCACAACACTTTTATCCAAAGTATAACTTTTTAAAACATCTGCTTATTACCCTATTATCAGTTAGAAATAATAATAATAATAATAATAATAATAATAATTAATAATAATAATAATAATAATAATAATAATAATAATAATAATAATAATAATAATAATAATAATAAAGTTGGAAGGGACATTGGAGGTCATCTAGTCCAACCCCCTGCTCAGGCAGGAAACCCTATAGCATTTCAGACAAATGGTTGTCCAGTCTCTTCTTAAAAACTTCCAGTGTTGGAGCATTTGCTGCTTATGGAGGCAGGTTGTTCTACTGGTTAATTGTTCAACTGTCAGGAAGTTTCTCCTTAGTTCTAGATTGCTTCTCTCCTTGATTAGTTTCCATCCATTGCTTCTGGTCCTGCCTTCAGGCACTTTGGAGAATAGCTTGACTCCCTCTTCTTTGTGGCAGCCCCTGAGATATTGGAACACTGCCATCATGTCCCCCCTCGTCCTTCTCTTCATTAAACTAGACATACCCAATTCCAGCAACCGTTCCTTATATATTTTAACCTCCAATCATCTAATCATCTTTGTTGCTCTTCTCTGTACTTTTTCTAGAGTCTCAACAACTTTTTTACATTGTGGTGACCAAAACTGGATGCAGTATATTCCAAATGTGGCCTTATCAAGGCATTGTAAAGTGGTATTAATACTTCATGTGATTTTGATTCTATCCCTCTGTTAATGCAGCCTAACACTGTGTGGGCTTTTTTATCAGCTGTAGCACACTGCTGGCTCATATCTAAGTAATTGTCCATAATACAGCTGGTCAGCCAGCTACGAATCCATCTGGTGGTGATGCTGTTTAACCCACATTTTTTTATCAAGTAGTAGGTTGTAATCTACTTCATCAAATGCCTTACTGAAGTCCAAGTAAATTATATCCATAACATTCCTCTGTTCCACTAATTTTGTCACTTGGTCAAAGAATGCAATAAGATTTTTCTGGCATGATCTGTTTTTGACAAACCCTGTTAGCTTTTAGCAATGACTTTATTTGCCTCTAGGTGTTCTCTGATGCGTTGTTTGATTATTTTTCCAGAATCTTCCCAGCTATTGAGGTCAGGCTGATAGGTTTATTGAAATTAGCTCTCTTAAAGTCCAAGACTCTAGTTTGACTGTGTTCTGTTGCTTGTGCTTCTATAATGTTGAATTCCAATATTGCATGATCCCCCCAAGGTTCCTCTGGCTTCAACACCTTCTATCATTTCATCTCTGTTAGTGAGGTTTAGATCCAATATGGCTAATCCCCTAGGTCCCTTCTCTACTTTTTGGGAGACAAAGTTGTCTGCTAGGTTTGTCAGGAATCTGTTTGATCTTCCACTTGGTGCAGAGTTTGTCTCCCAGTTGATGTCAGGGTAATCAAAGCCCCTCATTACTATTGTGATGTGCTTCCTACATACCTTAGTTAGCTGACTAGCAAAAAGTTCATCTATTTCCTCTGTTTGGTTGGGTGGCTTATAGTATATATCTATGGCAATGTCATTCCCCCCCTTTTATATTGACCCAAATGCAGTTTTCATCATTGCTGTCCTCTATTTCTGTAGAGATGTAGTTATTTCTTATAGAGAGAGCAACTCCACCTCCTCTTTTATTTGGTCTGTTTCATTTAAATAATTTAAATCCCTCTAGCTGTGTGCTCCATTTGTGGGTTTCATCCCACCAAGTTTCTGTAATGGCAACAATATCATATCTGTCCTCATTTACCTTAATTTCTAGTTCACCCTGTTTATTGTTCATGCTCTGTGCATTGGTGTATAGACATTTGAGTCCTTTATGACTGACCCTGTGTTTACTTTCTACATAACCTGTGTGGTGTCTGAGTTCCCCTATTTTCTTACCACCTGTTTGGTTAGTGCACTTTGTGTGGCATTCACTATTAAAACTTTGATTTTGCTTGACAACAAGGTTGATATTCTTGTCCACACACACATCTATGTTACATGCACGGATAACCCTATAATTTTTTGATTGCCGGGGACAGAGATGTTCTGCATCAATTAACTCACTGTCCCCAATGTTTAGTTTAAATATTCCTCCATAAAATCTGTGAGTTTATTGCCAAGTAACTCAGTCCCTTTCTTTGATGGATGCAAACCATCTCTTTTGTACATTTTTTTCATTGGACCAGCTACAGACATTTTGACTAATATAATGTTTATACAGTATATGTTGTATCCAGTGTAAGAAAATTGTGATCCACTTTCGTATTGAGTTATTGGTAGCATGCAATTTTAGATATCTTTGCTTCATATAAGAAGTGATGAGTGAAAATTAGACAGTTGAAATTATTCATGCTATAATATTACATTTAAGAACATGATAAATTCCCTTGAGGCTCCTTCCCCACATGTTCATTCATTTGCTCTGTTATTCTTCATATCATTGCTGAAAGACTATCAGGCTTAATCCCCAAGAATCCATCAAAGAAATAGATACCAAAACATTCTGGAAATTGATATCCACACAACTTCAAGCTGTTAGATTAAGAAATACCGACTTACTTTCAATTTTTGATTTTTCTTTTTAATAGACATTTAATAGCAATAGGCCTGAAGAAAGGGGAGGGGGTAAAATTTAATAAATAAATAACATAGGACAAAACTGAAAAGAACTAATATGTTAACCCTATGACAACAGAAATCTATTTTTTGATTATATATAAATCTAATATGTAGAATTAAAATCCATAAATGTTTTCCAAGTTAAATTATATTCTGTATCAGATATTTTCATTCTGTGATTGCTGTTTTATTTATGCAATCACCATACAAATCTTGAGAAACTGCAGGGCAACTGCATATCTTAATTCTATTCTTATATTTTCATACCTGCTCATAGTACATTAAAAATATACAGCAATGAATTCCCAAATTGGTAAAAGAAAAATTTCAAATAACATTACCTCTTAGGAAGAGCATTAGCACTTTCAGTTGAGCAGCAATTTTCAAATTCTCTGAAGTGTTCCTTTGGCCATGATTTATTTTCTGGGACTCTTTTCAGAATGCAAGAAGTGAGGAAGTTGGTAAGATTCCCTTCACCAGATGCATTTAAATACAAATATTTTTAATTGAATTATATCAAGAATAGTTTAATTTAAATTCCTACACTGAGCATCAGATTGGTTTCAGTAGTCTAAATGGATTCCTTCCAACTCTATGCTTCTGTGGATTCAGATTTAATTACACTGTGACTGACAAAATAATTTTAGAAAAGATCGCAGCCAAAATAATTTACACATTACTTTTAAACCAATTTTATTGGCATCAATTGATCTATTTTAAATAGAATTAAATCTGGATACAGCTGATCATGGTGGGGGGAAGCTTGGTGGCTCAATGGCTAAGACCCTGGAAACCACATCTAGCAATCCTAAAACCTCACATGGAATCAAAATAATGTACATAACCTGCTGATAATTGTAGTAGCTTTGTTGTAGCACTGCAACAAGAGAGAATATTGAAGATGTATGGTTTAAATGTGCTTACAGAAAAGCTATACTGTATATGTTTAACAAGGTCATAATCTGAAATTTTGAGAATCTCTTCATAGATGGTATGAGTAGTTCATCACTATTTTATGACAAAAGCCACCAAAGTTATTTACATCCACACTATGTTTGAACCTTTGTTATGCAGCACTTAGTATTTGACTTGGACAGATAATGACCAGATTTGACCATTAAGTTCACTGGATAATACTGGAGCACTCTGTCTTAATCTAACTGATCTTGCTGGGTCACTATTTTAAGGACAACATTAGAAAAGACTTCCATGTAATTTGTCATGGGTCTTCTTAAAAAGTGTAAAAAAATACAATAAATTTAGTAATATCTTTACATTGCCTTTGTAAATCTTTCTTCTTTCCACTTTCATAACGTTGGGGTTCTCTCTCGATATATATTATTAGATTTCTGCTAAGGTAAAAAACTGAAGACATGCTCCAGCAACATTCAACAATTTGTTTCCAAATTTCATCCTTACAATTCTGGAATGTTTCAGGGACCCCTGTCAGTCCATGGCTCATGATTGCATGACTCAAGCTAAGGCCCACAGCTTAGTGATATAGTGTCACAGAAAAACCTGTATTAGATCGTTAGCATTTTTATTTTAGCCTAGTTCAATTAAACAGAAAAAAATTGAATTAGAAGGGTCCAATTCTCTTTAGGAGACTATTTTTGTGTTGGTAATTACAGAAATATGAAACGTGTGTTGTTTTCAAAATTGTCTTTGTCCTTGCACATCACACTGATACTAATTTCACACCTAGTTTAAAGCTTTAAAATTAATGAACAAGTTTAGAAACAGAAAGAAATAGGCAACAATAAAGCAAATAAATTGGTTAAAAATGCTCACACTTACTTATATATTGACATGCAGACTGCACCCACCTACATACACACATGCACACCTGCTAAAAACACTACGCGCATTAAATTTAGTAACTGACCACCCAATCTCTAAATCCACAAACTGGTGATAGATGATAAGCTGTTCAATTGAACAAGCTGCACTGCCAATCTGCTGTGTAGATTAACAAGTATCACCTGTGTCAGTAGCACCTTTGTCTTCTGCAGCCACTGTAGAACCAAGAACAGTTTGTTTATGTTTGTTTTATTTAATTTATATACCGCCCTTCTCCCTGGGGACTCAGGGCGGTTCACAGGGCATATAAATAAAAATACAATACTATACAAAAGTTAAAACAAAGATTAAATCAATGCCCAATTAAAAAACAATAATGCAATCTAAAATGACAATTTAAAACACAGCTCCCCCATCAGGCCAGACCGGCCAATTCAAACAAATGGGTCTTCAGACCACGACGGAAAGTTCGGAGGTCCGATGCCGTCCGGAGCTCCACCGGCAGTTGGTTCCACAAAGCCGGGGCACCCACAGAGAAGGCTCTCCCCCTGGGGGCCGCCAGTCGACATTCCCTGACCGGAGGCACCCTGAGGAGGCCCTCTCTGTGGGAACGCACAGGGCGGAGGGGAGTTGAAGCCGGCAGCAGGTGGTCCCCGAGGTACCCCGGACCCATGCCATGTAGGGACTTAAAGATCATAACTAAGACCTTGAACCTCACCCGGAAGACAACTGGTAACCAATGCAGCTCGCGGAGCAAAGGTGTAACATGGGAGTACCGGGAAACTCCCAAGACAACTCTCGCGGCCGCATTCTGTACCAGTTGGAGCCTCCGAGTGGTCTTCAAGGGAAGCCCCATGTAGAGAGCATTACAGTAGTCAAGGCGAGAGGTCACGAGCGCATGAGTGACCGTGCACAGGGCATCCCGGTCCAGATAGGGCCGCAACTGGCGCACCAGGCGAACCTGGGCAAAAGCCCCCCTAGTCACGGCCACTACATGATCTTCTAGGGTAAGCCATGAATCTAGGAGGACTCCCAAGTTGCGAGCCCTATCCACGGGGGGTAAGAGCTCACCCCCCATAGAAAGAGATGGAACATCTTGAATGTCCCGGGATGCCGGAATGCACAGCCACTCAGTCTTGTCAGGGTTGAGCTGAAGTCTGTTCCTCCCCATCCAGACCCGAACCGCCTCCAGGCAACGGGACATCACAGCGAGGGCATCACTGGGGTGGTTTGGGGTCGAAAAGAAAAGTTGGGTATCATCGGCATATTGATGATACCCAACTCCAAAACCACGAATGATCTCACCCAGCGGTTTCATGTAGATGTTGAACAGGAGAGGCGAGAGAACCTGCTTTCCACAGTTCATGGATAATGTTAGGCAGTCTTCTGATTATGGAGAGCGAGGGAGAAAAAGAGAGAGATTAAAAACTAAAGATAGCAAGAGCTTACATAGATTCACTATGGATATTTCTGAAATGAAATGTCAGGTTAAAGATGCTATGACTGCATTGATTGATTGATTTATGAATTTATTTAAACAGTTGCTATGACCAACTACCAATGTTCTCAAGAAAGTTTGATTTTTAACTATTTATTTAATGTCCATCTTATAAAGCCTTGAATTTTCAGTACCAATAATTCTGAACTAGTCTCAAATAGTTACCAGAAAAACTAATGAAAATTGAAACCTGGTGTCCAGTTTTAAACTACGGCAGGAACCTATCACCATTAATTTGTTTAGGCATTCATAGATAATTAGCAGTGCTTCCTTATCTTCAAGAAAAGTTAATTAATCCTAAACTTTTTCAAAATTAGTATCAGGCCTGCCACTTAGCACTCAGATTTGTAGAGGATCTGCTCTGAGATCTCTAAGAATGGAGGCTGAAGCTGCGACTTCTATTTTCATTTTTCCATTCCATCAAATATACTAGGTCAGAGATTTTGTTATTTTAGCAGTTTAAAATGGCAGTTTTAATCCATCCATATAGTACTGCTTTCACCTCTTCTCTCAAATAAGC
This sequence comes from Vipera berus, assembly GCF_964194415.1. NCBI lineage: Eukaryota > Metazoa > Chordata > Lepidosauria > Squamata > Viperidae > Vipera > Vipera berus. The sequence goes on along the minus strand of NC_138205.1, from coordinate 76,008,327 downwards.
CAAGAGAAACCCATCACCATAGAAAAGAAATCACCAGAAGACATATCTTGCAGGGCTTCTTCAAACCTGGAGTCAGTTTGGATTAGAATGGCTAAAGAATCCAAGGTTGTAGTTTTTTAATCATTATACAGAACAGACTATTTCAGCAAGACAAAAGACACTTCGTCAAAAGAGTCCCAGTTAGCGGAAGGTTCCTGGACATGTGCCAACTTCAAGGGAATCTAGTGTTGGAGAGTTACATGGCCAAGAGTTGAGCGGCTGGATCTGGGACACCCCAGTGTAGAGCAAAATAGAGATCTATGCAACTCTTTTCACAGCAAGGGTATTCTCACCATTGATAGCCTCATTCAAAACTCTTTGCTGCCTGGCAGTTCTGTATTGTGAATAATAACTCTCAGAATGAAACTGATTTCAAGAGTTCTATAGTGACCTTTACAGATATCCATTTAGATTAAAGCAATATGCTCTATTCCTATGGACATTTTTAAAAATATTTTCTACAAATCCAACCATTCCAACAAGATACTATATTTTGGTAGAAATTCTATCAACAACCATTTTCCAAGTTTCAGATAATGGAGTCCAACAGTGCTTTGCATTCTATTGCTATTTATGCCAATCAGTTCTAAGGATAGGATTTCAAATTCCTTTTATTTTATTTTGATTCTCTACTTCAGAGACACTAGATACAGTGTATTCAGCAAGTTTCTGCAAATTCTGAATTTAGATAGTACATTTCATTTCATTTGGGGTAACCCACATGGAAGGAAGAGCTCATAATTGATAATATTTGATCAGTGATCTATAACTGCATTACATTTGGATTGCAATTGACAGCTGACATGCCATTTCAAAATAATTGCCTTTGACAATAGACAACTTACAAGAATTCATATGCCTCCCAACCCATACAGGTATCGTTGTTTGATGATGTCAAAGATATTGCCAACAGATATAACTTGTTCCAAGTAAAACTGCCTTTTGTAATTGACTGATGGTGATATTGTTAATGTTGATGATGTTATGTGGAACTCCAGATGTTGCAGAGTCACCTCCAAGGCATTTATACTATTTGTATCATCTTTGCTTTTTTTGCCAGAGTTATTCTACTTCAATTTGCAAGTCTTCATATTTTGGTCTGTCTAGACCTTGAGTCTTGGGCAGCTACTCTATTTATGATCAACCGGTGTTAGAAGGAAAGAACTGGAGAAAATTGATGTGAAATCTATGACTCAATGCCACACACATGAATCTGCAAATGGCTGGCAGTATACAAATCAATAGGACACTAAGGATGTTCCTCAAGAACTCAGTGAGGCATGGAAGACAACAATGGAAATCAACTAAAGACAGTTTATACAAGTCGTCATCAAGTGTAGCATATATCAATGGGTTGCACTGTCCCCACTGCTGTTCTGCATAAGTTTGAAATTCCTCAGCCAGATAATCACAAGGACTGGATATGAATACATGTTCAAGAATGGAACTATTATCAACACCTTCTCTACATGGATGACATCAATGTGTATGCTAAAAGTGAAAGAGCAAGTCATCAACTTGCTGGTCCATCTGACACATCATGTCATTTGAACTGGAGGAGTATGGCCAATTGGTATGAAAGAGAGGCAAGGTAGTTAAGGCTGATAGGCTGGAATTACCAATGAGCACATAACAAACGTACAAACAAGCTATAAGTACCTTGGTATCTCATAGTCACATGAAAATAGGAGGAGGAGGAAAGGAAGACACTAATAGGCAAATAGCACTAAAGATATAAAGAGTTCTAAAATGTCAGCTCAAAGGGAAGAACAAGATCCATGGATCAGATAATCTGTCAATATAGATTATGTCCAAAGGAGGACATGGAAGCTGCTAATAAGACGACTTGGAAGCTTCTTGCAATGTATGGAGGTTTGCACCCCAAGTCCAATACCTGTAGACTGTACAACAACCAGAAAGAGGGCAGGCAGGGTCTAGTGAGTATCAAAGCCAATCCAGAGTATCCAGGAATACATCAGACAGATGACACCCAAAGATGAGTTGCTCAGGAAATGCCTGAGGCAACAGCAAGCATGGGAGGAAGATCAAGCAGAAAATGTATTATGGCAAAGTAAGAGCCTGTATGGGATGTACCATCAATAGCTTAAGTAGCAGACATTGGAAAATCCTATTAGAGCCTGTAAGGGCTGGATTAAAAGATAAGAGTGAGGGACTGATAGCAGCACAAGACTAGACACAAAAGCCAGATCACTAGAAGCAAGAGTATTCCACAAGACTTATACAAGACTGTGCAGAGTGGCCTCCAAGATAGTATGATACATACTGGCAGCATATAAGATGCAAGCAGGAATATCATTCACTTAATGATACAACCATATTGTGTATAGGAACATCTGCACACTGTAGGTTGTCAGGTCTACATGGAAGATTCCACAAAAAGTCATGGAGAATAACAGGCCTAAGATCCAGTGGATCTCCCAGATCCAGATAGATAGGCAGGTACTGGCTAATCAACCAGACATCATGGTTGATTAGACAAGGAACAGAAGACAACAGTGCTGATAGATATAGTAGTACCAAGATGAAGGTGTAAGAGAAGTTGGAAAAGTGCCAGGGCCTGAAGGAGTAATTAGAAAGGATGTGGAAAGCAAAGGTTAAAGTGGTCCCAGTGGTGGAAAGAGGAGTATGGGCAGTGGTGGGATTCAAATATGTGAACAACCAGTTCTCTGTTTGGATGCTGCTTCCAGAAGTCCATTCTGGGCATGGGCAACAAAAAAGTAGCTACTGGTTCTGCTGAAGTGGTGCGAACTGGCTGAATCCCACCAGTGAGTTGGGGCTGTAATGCCTAAGCTGGGAGCAGTTCCAACAGAATCCCAAAAAAGACATTGGAGGTCTCTGTCCAGAAAAGGGTGGTTCTAGAAACAACTCAGGTACTGCACAGAATCCTCCCAAGCCCATGGTCAAAGTCCCAAGTTTGATGAAGGGACATACTCCTGCCTCCTATTTTTCCCCAAAATACTGATGGGACACCACCTTTTTGAACTGAACATGAAGCAAACAGATTCTTTGATTTTCTCAAACTGCCACCTATAGCCAAAATCCTCCCTTCCTTACACAATTCCTCCCTTCCTTACACAACTGGGAACATATTAACATGTTCCAGAATATCCAAATATTTGCAGTAGACAAACTCTTTGGGGGGGAAAAACTCTGCAGAGGACTGGTTATTTGGAAGGGAAAATATAAAAGGGGGAAAGACACTGGGTATACAATAAATATTGCATTTATTGTAAATGAATAGAATGCTGAAACAACAAAATAAGATAAGAAAATAATTATTAATAATAACTAAGAACTATTAATATTCCAGCCACTGCAAAGATTATAATAAAATCTATAATCTGATTATAGAATGTATTATATAATTAGTAGTCCAGAGCAACCCCTAAAGAGGCAAAGGGTGCTTTGGCAAACAGACCTGGCTTTCTTAGCAAACAAGTAAATGTGGAAAAGATTGATCAGAACAGAAAATATGAAAAATATTCTCACTGACAAATTGATTCAGTGCAATATGTTCTGAAGAAAAGCTCAGAAGGAGAATAAGTGGGCACCTTTTGGTGGTAGCCAAGAAACTGAATATCTCAACTGAAATGTTGACTTTTATACCACAGTGATGCTACATCTGCCAGCAAAGAAAGGATTAAACTATCATCTGAAGGGACACCAGTCAAATGAGCAAAGTCATGCAGTCATCCAAAGTTTGGAACCACCCCTCTTTAGGCAAGACTGGAAGCAGTACTTTTCTGAAAATGCCAGTCACGTTATCACTCCAGAAGGTTAAGAAAAGAATTTACTTATCTGCAATAATTTATGGAACTGACAAGGCAGTGTACAAATGTGGCTGGGAAATGCATAATAGCAGGCTGAACAGCTTAAGAGCAAATCATTTTGTCGGGACATGGAGCAGTTAAATTTCTTTCTATAATGAAACAAGCATTCTCACATATAAATCATTAGGCATGGAACCATCTGTCTTGATTACTCCCTCGACAAGGTTTGCCCACTATTATTTGTAACATTGAGAAAGGCCATGTCCCATCATTCTTGCACATCTGCTCAGCTGATAAGTAATGCTTTCCTATTCCTAATATGTAATCTCTGCTGTGAATCATCACAGTTTCCTGATAATGTCTGGATTGTCATTGTTAGCTAAGTGTACTCCAGCAACAGAGGCTTTAAGTAGTGGGTGAGCAATGCACAGAGAGAAGATGGCCATTGCTTTTAAAACTGTCACTCACTTTAAATGCCCAGGCATTTCAGAGGCTCTTTTGTGCAAAACTGATGAAAGCTGTCCATTGATGTGAGAAATGTGCTGGGCTTCTCCAAGGAGTATTGCCATGTTTATCCAGGCAGAAAAGCTACCTGCATAAATTTACTGAAACAATTTTCCAAAGGGTAATAAACTAACACTGAACTTTTGTTGACATTCATTGCAGATCTTTATATATTCAGTTCAATAAACAAAAGTTGGCACTAGAGTTCATGGGCTTATAAACAATGCTGTTGTTCATTTTAGGGCCTTGTAAGCCCTTTAGTTTAAGCAGAAATTGGCGTGACAGTCATAGTATCAGTGTACCATGCTTAACAAATGATATTCATAAATCAACAAGAACTAGGATTTCTCCTTAGCAGATAAAAATGAACTCTGCAGGAAGAGTCTTTACAAAGATTTTTTATTGCATTTTCAAACTTTAACAAAGAGCATTCAAATTCTATACTGAAGAGATGGGCATCTAACACTTCTCCAGATGTCATTTATTCCAGCATTCATAAAACAGTTCAACATGCCAACTGGCATCCAACTATATTTGGAGAGCAACTAATGGCCCACCATCATTTTAAAATCTGTGACTATCTTGCAATACAGAGGAGGTAAGTAATATACTATAATCAAATATTCAAAGTGAAAGTCCTGGACATTTTGCCCTCAATACTGGTACTTCTGTCTTAAAGAAAGCATTACAGGCTATTGGTGGAGCAGTGGGCTAATGCCTCCTTAAGTAACACCAGCTGCCTGCAATTGGTGCAGGTTCGCATCCCACTAGGCTCAAGGTTGACTCAGCCTTCCATCCTTCCGAGGTAGGTAAAATGAGGACCCAGATTGTTGGGGGCAATAAGCTGACTTTGTAATAATGCCGCTTGGGGGTGTGTGTGAAAGCCCTAATAAGCAGGCATATACATAGAATGAAGGCTACTGCTAAGCTTGTAAGCTGCCCTGAGTCTTCGGAGAAGGGCGGGATATAAATGGAATTAAAATAAATAAAATAAATAAATATTGCAAACTGCAAGTGTAACACAACTATCTATGGTGCTCCTGGCCCGACAAGCTAAAAAATACTGCAAACTAAACTGGGGCTACAGAAGGATGTAATTTTATCAAGATTTAGGAAACAAACAACACTCTGTGTGTGTGTGTGTGTGTGAGTGAGTGTACGCGTGCGCATGTGCACGTGCATCCATGCGAGCACAATATACAAATAATTCTAAAGGACAGCTTGAATCAGAATGTTGGAAAAAGAAGGTACGATGCCATTAATGGATGGTGTCAAGGAACACTGCTAGAGATAGAAGCTGTTGTATTAGCAATTTAGGTATGTTATGCTCAAGAAATAGCAAGACTGAATTCAAAACCATCACATATACTCCTGCAATGGCAAGTAATTGAGATGTATACCGATCAGACAACTAAATGAAAGATTTTCAACACTCATCTTTCATAGGGCCCCTTCTTTTGTGTGTGAATTTATTTATTAAACAGTCTATATTATTATTATTGTTCTGCTTGCTTTTAGAGCCATTATGATCAAGCCTACAATCTGATCATTTATAAGAAATCTATTTTTAACTACTGCCATCACCTTTTACGCTTCCTTTGCTAGATTTCTATAACCAACAATTACAATTTGCAAATTTTTGTCAACATTAAGAATATAAATGCATGGGTCGGTGTGCTACTTGAAATACCAATGAGAACAATATATCCTCTTCAAAAAAATTGAACTTCAAGTTTTTAAAAATGTTTTTTGGAAAAAAAATTATGAATACTATGGAACTATTTCTTAAGACAGTTAGGGCTGTGAATCCTCCATTTTTAGGTATGATCAGATTCTATTATATACAAAGAAATAAGCACAGTTTCAAAGCTTATTGAATCTCTGTAGTTATTTCTTCTTCTCTGTCCCAAAAATCAACTGCTTCAGTAGCTACATATTTGCAAATGATCTGGAATTTGGACTGTTTACATTTCAAAATTAGCACAGAACCAAAATGGAAATCTGAGAGGATGGTGAGAACTAAAAAGCATGAGTTTTCTTTAGCTATTGGCAGGCTTGCCTAGTCCATCTTTTTAGAAGTTCTTTCTACCATTTTTAGCCAAGCTCCTTATTTCCATTTTCCCAATTAAAAGTAGTTCTGAAACCTAATATTCCCAAGCAGTTTGAAACACTTTACTGCTTTCTCTATCATACCAATGAGATATTTTGAATTGCAGACTGAATGTTACAGAATAATGGATGGAAATGATCAAACATTTGTCTCCTCATGGAAAAAGAAATGCTTATTGTGGATTCTTATCTCAATCACTGATGTCATTAGGGCTTAAGAGGATCAAACAATATATTCTACACTTAGACCTACATTTACAGGAGGACAGGAACAGGCTTTTATCTTCTCCTCAGTATATATACAAATTCTCTATGTTTTCACAGGAGAGTTTTTCTTGTTGCTAGGCTGAATGCCTTCCCATTCAAGGATTCTAGAAGGGAGGCATATATATTTTTCTATGCCTCTTTTATTTGTTATTTATTTTATCCAATTTCAAGCATTCCTTAATGACTCTGGATTGCTTGCATTTTATACATGTGTTTGTGTAAAAAAAACCTGACCAACTAGAGGAACAATATTGTAGCTCAACAACCACACCATCAAAAGGCTTGGGAGAACAAGGAAGTTTTGGCTGTTTTGTAATCTTCATAAACACGGGACTATATAAGTTTCTGCAGAAATACCATTCTACAGAGTGGATGCTGCAACAGAATAGGCTTTCTTCCTGAATTGACATTACTTGATTGATGGGACCTGAAGCAGGTCCACCCTTCTTGATTTTACCAGATGGAGATAAGTACTCCTTCAATAAGTTCATGGGTGCATAATATGTTGCACCCTATAGTCCTTACCCCATTACATTCTGGATTAGCTGAAGCTTTTGAATAAAGTTCATCAGCAACCCTTGGCACAGGACATTACAGTCATCCAACACAGTACCACAATTAGCAAATAATTGGATGTTAGCTGAGAAATCATCATAAATGTCAGAAAAAACAGCAATATACTTTTTATCATGGTTGCTGTACAGAAATTCTATACATAATTAAGTGCTTGTGTATTGTTCTATATCAGGGACAATTAAATATATTTTCCCTTTTTATTATTTTACTCTAGGTTTTTGTTATTTGGTGTTTTATATTGAATTGTGATCCAATATTATTAATAAAAATTGACAATAAATAGGTCTAAGCATTTTCCAAGGAAGCTGGGAGAAGTTATTCAACTTTGCTGTGAATTTTCAGTTGGAAATATGTAGCTTCCCTCCAAAGTCAAAGATGCATGCAAGGAATGTTCTCATATCTGACTCTGAAGCCTCCTAAATTCAGGAGTTGTGGCAAAAATTAGAGTATAAATCCAGTGCTACCTAATATTACATCTTAAGTCTGCAGTGTGACTTTGCTCTAAAACATTCTTCCTATTCCACAACAAGTACTGCCAAAGGTATCTTAGCTGGAAATTTTGGGATATTGTTATCCATCATATAGGGAGAGATGCAGGTTGGGGAAATACGTCTATATGTTAATCTTCTCCCTTACTATTTTGCTAGTGCCAGTCCCTTGTTTTAGAAGGATGAGAAGCCATCTAGAACTGCCTTGCTGGATTAAGAAACATCAGAATGCTGATTGGTTGTTTGACAAGGAACACAATATGAATTTAATTCATCATTCCTCACTCAAAAATGCTGGGATATCTATAGTTTCACTCTTATGCAAATATATCAAATTACAGTTGATTTTCCAAACTCAAATACCTAAATATTTTGAAGTGAATTGGAGTAGGATGGGTGGGTGGATGGATGAGATCCAGAGCGATCATACACATAGCATCATTATCTTTTTTTTTATTTAAAAAGTTTTACAATACATTTTAACTTTAATCCCCCCCTCCCCCACCCCCATCTAACCCTCCCTATCCCTCTCCCCCATTCCCACCTCCCCCCCCCCGACTTCCCAGAGCTAAATACAGGGTATAAAAATGAAAAACAAACATAAGCATCCATATGCTATCAACAATAAACTATTAATTCTATCACCCTCTGGCTCATGTAAAATGATTACAAACAGTAATAATATTACAGATAAGAAAAAAAGGAAGAAAACAGAAAAGGAATTTTACTCAAATGCTAAATAAAATTTCTTAATCCCAATCCTTATTCATATTAATTTCAAAGAAAAAACTTTCATCTACTATTTACATTCTCCCACATTTCTCTAATCTCTAGACAAATTCTCAATTACGCACCAAAAGCGCCTATCTCTATTAACCTTATTAATCTCCAACCAAACTGAACTATAATCAAAAATAGTTCTTGCATATATCACGCCAAATATCTCGCAGTTCCAGATCATCCATCTATACGTCTAGGACACCATTCCAATCTCCAATAAGAATAAAATAAAAAATTTAAAAAAATTATAATCCAATTAGGTAACCTTTGTTTATAGTAAGTTAAGAAAAATCAACTTGTTGTTGATTAGAAGCTTGCGTACAAATACTTTTAGTCCACAACCCTAATATACGTTTCTTGCAAACAGATAACATCAGTCTTAAATTGTTTTAAACATTAAAAAGCTTTCTTTCTCCTCTATGATGAATTCAATCCATTGACATTCTAATTAGAAATTTAGTCACCAATCTTGACACTCCAAAGCTTTTGGAGCATATCTGAAATGACCCCTTCAACTTCTTTAGACCGCGCCCCTCCCACAGCTTCACTGTAAGTACACTTTGGAGATTCCATAACTTTCTGCTGGTCTTGCTCTTGCTCTCGTCTCGCTCGTCTTAGGGCGGCACGCGTCATCCTCTGCTCTCCTGCAGCAACCGATGAGACTGTAACTTGATCCCCTCCAGCACCATTCTCCTCTGTCTGTCTATCTGCAACTTCTTGAAGCTTTCCCTCACCATATCCCTTTGCAGCTTCCAGAAGTGGTAGGGGGATTGCTTTTAACACATTGCTATAAAAATCACGTGCCTGATCCACAGTAACCAAACGATGTCTTTTACCTTCATGCATCACCACCAGTCCAACTGGAATCTCCCATCTGAACTTAATATCACATTTCTTAAGTTCCTGTACAAGAAATGCAAAATCTTTCCTTCTCTTTAAAATCTTTGGAGGAATCTCTTTTAAAACCAAGACTTCTTGCTCAGCAACTACCAATTTAGTATCATAAGCAGCTTGAATGACTTCATCTCTAATTACTCTCTTTGTAAAATAGACCACCACATCTCTGGGTAACTTCCTCTGTCTTGCAATCCATGAATTAACACGAAAAATTTTATCCATACTTCCCTCAATTTCAGATGCTGGCTGGCCCAATACCGCTTCCAAAGCTTCAGAGATCAGCTGCTTTAAATCTTCTTTAGAATTCTCCTTTAAGCCCCTAATTCTAATAGCATACTGCATCTGATGATACTGAGCGAGGCTCAATTCTCCGTCCACTTTATCCCTTATATTTTCATTCTCTAATACCTTTGCTTCTAATATAGAGTTCTTTTGACTGAGATCCTCCACTTTTGCATCCAGCTGTTGCACACATTCAGCTACACTTTCAATCATAGACAACATGTCTACCCTCATTGCTCTAAACTTCTCTTCCATCTTCTTCTCCAACTTCTCCTCCAGCTTTTTCAACTTTTCATCCATCATATCAGATATTAATTGTGAATGCTTTTCAAGGGCATCTTGTAAATCCTTAGGCGTCAACGCCGGAGGAGGTACAGGAGGAAGCAAAGCTTGCAATGAGGTCTGTTGCACCGGGGAAACCCCGCATTCCGAAGAGCTTTAGAAGTTTTGGCCGCCATCTTTCGTCACTTTCACTTATTGCGCACTTTCACTTTAAAGCTATAAAATCCGTTGAGCTAGAGAGTAAAAATAAAAGTCCACATCACCTTGACCTCCTGTACTGCTCTGCCTGCATCTTTATACTCAAAAGTATTCCTTCTGGCAGGGGTGGTTGCTAACGCCTTGCTCTGCTCCAAAAATCACGGAGCAGAGACACTGCGTAGCTCGGAGCAACCCAGGCTTCGGGGGGGCTCAATCCTTCAGCCGCCCAAACTCTCAGTTCAGGCGGCCCCGGAGAGCTCAACCCCTACCTGGGGCCTCACCCCCTCCTCTTCTCCTGAGGAGGGGGCTTCAAATCCATCTAAACAGCTGATCGGCGCTGTTTATGATGGAAAAACACAGCTGCGGAGCGGACAGCCCGGAGGCGGCTGTCTTCGGCGCCGCGTCACCACCGGAAGTCATAGCATCATTATCTTTAGTTAGTAAAAGTTTTAAATAAATGTGAAAGTTTGTCTCAAACAGAGGAGATAAAACAATTTCATTATTCCCTTTGACTCCATTATTTTTGGAAATCCTTCAGAATTTACATTCTCCACAAAGTTGTGTTAAAGTTGACAAGTGCTAATGCTGGAAAAACCAAAGCAAGGTTGGGAAGCATTGTACTGGGATTCTTTTCAGCTAGACGTCATAAACCTATCACTTCTTTTCCCCTGGTGAGAGCTAATACGCTCATAAACTTTTCAGTTATTCTATGGAACTTTTTTACCCCTTCCCCGCCAATTTCTTTGCTAGGTTCTGTTCAGTATAGAGATTAGCTGGCAGCTGGTTATCCACACATTCCCCTGGAGAAAAAGGCCATTATTGCAATGATGTTTGAACTATTAAAACTCTTTCTTGTATTAATTTGCCTGAAGCAGAATTTATTTTAGAGGGAACCATTTATTTTATTTATTTATTATTATTACATTTATATACCGCCCTTTCCCGGAGGACTCAGGGCGGTTTACAGGGAATTAAAAACCAAAAATACAAAAGTTAAAACCAGTTTAAAAAAGATTAAATTTATCCCTGTACAAATAAAACCCCAATTAAAATAAATTAATCCTCAGCCTGGGCCAGAGAGCTCGAAGAGCCAGGTCTTCAGGCCCCGGCGGAATGAACGGAGGTCAGGGGCAGTCCTCAGCTCCACTGGCAGCTGGTTCCAGAGGGCAGGCGCCCCCACTGAGAAGGCCCTATCCCTGGGTGTTACCCGCCGGCAATCTCTTACCGGTGGGACCCTGAGAAGACCCTCCCTGTGGGAGCGCACTGGACGAAGGGAACTTGATGCTGGCAGCAGGTGTTCCCTCAAATACCCCGGACCCAAGCCATGTAGGGCTTTAGCTCCAAGAATCATCAATTACCCAAAAATATTGCCAATTTTCAGCCAAGAAGCAAAAGATCTTCTGATAGCTATGTCACTGGCCATTTAAGCATCTTGTTTACAATGAGTACGTGGGCTGAAATCTATTCTGTTGTGTTCTCAATTTTTTAAGAAAAAATATTAAACCATGTTCCAAACATGCATAAATTAAAAAATAAACACATGAAAGGAAAATAGGGCAAAATAGCACAATAAATTAAAACATAAAAAGACCCAAAATATCTGTCATTACTTATATATTCCAAGTTTACCGGATTATATATTTTTAAAACCTAAAATCATAGGTTTAAATTCAGATTTACTCTGATACTATGCATTCACTTATCTGAAAGTAAGACCTACTGTAATATTCTTTAAGTAGACATGATCTCTCAATAATCAAATGGAATGAAATTTGCCTTAAAGTTGTATATTTGGTAAAAAGTGTCTGTGAGGATAAATACCCATTCCTGACAAACCTAGCAGATAACTTTATCTCCCAAAAAGTAGAGAAGAGAACTAGGGAATTAGCCATATTGGATCTAATCTTCACTAACAGAGATGAAATGATAGAAGGTGTGGAAGCCACAGGAACCTTGGGAGGAAGTGATCATGCAATATTGGAATTCAACATTATGGAAGCACAAGCAATAGAACACAGTCAAACTAGAGTCTTGGATTTTAAGAGAGCTAATTTCAATAAACTTAGAGAAAGCTTGGGAAGAATTCCATGGATGAGAATCCTCAAGGGGAAAACTACTCAAAAAGCTTGGGAAATTTTGAAAAGTGAGATAATAAAAGCCCAGTACAGTATAGCACAATACCAACAAAGAAGAAAAATAACAGCTCTGAAAAGAAACCAGCATGGCTGCATAAAGAACTCTCTGATAAATTGAAAGATAAAAAGGACAAGTATAAGAAGTGGAAAGAGGGGCACATAACTAAGGCAGAATATCAGCAAACAGCCCGTGCCTGCAAAGATGAAGTGAGGGAAGCTAAGGCTCAAAATGAACTAAGGTTTGTGACCAAAATTAAAAATTACCAAAAACGCTTCTTTCAACATATAAAAAACAAGAAAAAAGTTAAGAAAATTAGTGTGGGGAAGTGGCAAGAAGGTGACAAGCAACAGGGAGAAAGCAGAACTATTTAACTCGTTTTTTGCATCTGTCTTTACACAAAGGGAAAAAACAGTCCAATCTATCAAAAACAGTACCATAAAAAACAGATTAGAAACACAAGTTAAGATAGGCAAGAAAATGGTAAGTGAGTGCCTATCCAGCCTAGATGAGTTCAAATCACCAGGACCAGATGGATTACACTCCAAGGTTCTCAAGGAACTTGCAGATGTGATCTAAGAACTACTGAACTATATTTTTCAAAGATCCTGGAGCACTGGGGAACTACCAGAGGACTGGAAAAAGAGCTGATGTAGTTCCCATCTTCAAAAAGGGGGGGGGGGGGAAATAGATCCAGGAAACTACAGACCTATCAGCCTGACCTCAATACCTGGGAAGATTATGGAAAAGATAATCAAACAATGAAGCAGTGAACACCTAGAGGCAAACAAAGTCATTACTAAAAGCCAACATGGGTTTGTCAAAAACATATCATGCCAGACAAATCTTATTGCATTCTTTGACCAAGTGACAAAATTAGTGGATCAGAGCAGGGCTTTTCAACCTTTTCACCCATTGTACCATTTTTAGGATAAGGCACTATCCGAGTACCACCAGTCACCCAGCAAGGTGTCAAAAACGTGACCAAAAAAAAAGGAAAAAAATGATGTACAGGTAGTCCTCGACTTACAACAATTCGCTTAGTGACTGTTTGAAGTTACAATGGCACTGAAAAAGTGACTTATGACCATTGTTCACACTTATGACTGTGGCAGCATCCCCAGGGTCATGTGATTTACATTCGGATGCTTGGCAACTGATTCATACTTAGGACGTTTAGTGTCCCAGGGTCATGTGATCACCTTTTGCAACTTTTTGACAAGCGAAGTCAATGGTTAGGGGGGCGTGGGCAGCTCATCACTCAGGTTGCAGGGTGCCTGTGTGGGGGGGGGGAAATCCATGGGTCTCTGGTAGAGAGGGGTGGGACTGGGGTGGGTGTCTTCCTTCCCTCCCTCTCTCCCATTGTCCCTTTCTTTCTTCTTTCCTTCTTTTCTTCCTTCCTTCCTCTCACCTTTCACCCTTTCCTTTCTCTTTTCTTCTTTCCTCACCTTACTCCCTCTCTTTTCCCTACTCGCTCTTCTTCCTTGCTTTCTCTCACATTTCTCTCTTCTCTTTCCTTTTCTTTCCTTCCCTTTTTCATCCATTTATTTCTTTTCCTTCCCTTCCCCATCCACGTACTTTCCCTTTCCCTCCCTCCCCATTTGGTCAGCCGGTAAAATTGTCTGACAGATCCCTCCAGAGGAGTTTAAAAAAAAGAAAAAAGGAGAGACAAGGCAGCTTTTTCAACCGGGCACCCTCCAGCGGGTGGGGGGCTTGGTGTTCTCTCTCACCAAGAATTGTGGGAATCGGGCGACCTGGAGGACCACCTGGTCTTGCCGGAGCTCTTTAATGTTCCCGGAAGGACAAGGGGGTTTCTCTGAGGAAGTCAGGATGCCACCTTACTACCTGACAGATAGAGACTCGGGGCTGCTCCTCTTTTTGATCCTGGCTGGGAAAAGGGGCCTGTGTGTGTGTGAGGAAAAAAGATGGGACTCAGGCATAGGATGCGTCTCCCCACTCCGGAGAGCCCCGCTTTCCTCAGAGCATTGCTCCCGGCCTTATTCGCAGGAGAGGAAGGATGCCTGCTGCACTGCCTCAGGACCCTCTGTGAAAGCCAAGACGGCCAGGAGGAAAAGCGCGGCTTTGGCTGGGGAGTTCAAGGAAAGGGTACCTGGGAGTGCTCTGGAGGCGAAGAGCTGAGGGCATCTGGCCTGGCCCTCCACAGCTCGGCCATGCCACCATGAGGCCCCATTGGGGGTGGCATGCTCTGGCTTCCCGGGCTCAGCTGGCAGAGGGCAAGCGGTGCCCGCGGGCTGCCAGGCGCTCCCACCTGCACCAACCAGGCAAGTGCAGGGAAGCAGAGCCGGGCAGCTTCCTCCCCCCACCGGGCTCAGCGCCTCCCCTACCTAGCCATGAGGGAGCAGCACCTGACCCGCCTTGCCAGGCAGTGGATGCTCCCTCCCTCTGTGCCCTATTTGCAGGAGAGGAAGGCTGCCTGCCGCACTGCCTCGGGACCCTTCGCAGAAGCCAAGAGGGCTGGGAGTGAAAGCTCAGCTTTGGCTGGGGAGTTCAAGAAAAGGGTGCCTGGCAGCACTCCAGGGATGAAGAGCTGAGGGCATCTGGCCTGGCCTTCTGCAGCTCGGCCGCACCACTGCAAGGCCCTGTTGGGGGTGGTGCACTCTAACATCTTCTGGAGTCTATTTAGGCTCACACCTACTGCTTCAGTGACTCCATCCAGCCACCTCATTCTCTGTCATCTCCTTCTTCTCTTGCCCTCAAACTTTCCCAGCATTAGGCTCTTCTCCAGTGAGTCCATCCTTCTCATTAGGTGGCCAAGGTATTTGAGTTTCAACTTCAGCCTTCTAAAGAACAGTCAGGGTTGATCTCCTCTAGGACTGACCGATTTCATCACCTTGTAGTCCAAGGGACTTGCAGGAGTCTTCTCCAGCACTATAGTTCAAAGGCTTCAATTCTTTGGTGCTCAGCCTTTCTTATGGTCCAACTTTCACAGCCATACATTGCAACTGGGAAGACCATACCCTTGACTATACGTACTTTGTTGGCAGGATGATGTCTCTGCTTTTTAGTGTGCTATCTAGATTTGCCATGGCTTTCCTCCCCAGAAGCAAGCGTCTTTTAATTTCTTGGCTGCAGTCCCAGTCTGCAGTGATCTTGGAGCCCAGGAAAATAATATCTGTCACTACCTCCATTTCTTCCCCATCTATTTGCCAGGAATTGAGTGGGCTCGGTGCCATGATCTTGGTTTTTTAATGTTAAGTTTCAACCCAACTTTTTCACTCTCCTTCTTCACCCTCAACAAGAGGCTCTTTAGTTCTTCTTCACTTTCTGCCGTTAGAGTGGTATTATCTGCATATCTTTGTTGATATTTCTCCCGGCAATCTTAATTCCAACTTTTGATTCATCTAGCCCTGCCTTTCACATGATGTGTTCTACATATAAGTTAAATAGGCAGGGCAACAGAATACAGTCTTGCCGGACTCCATTCCCAATTTTGAACCAATCAGTGGTTCCGTGTCCAATTCTCACTATTGCTTCTTGATCCGCATATAGGTTTCTCAAGAGACAAATAAGATGGTCTGGTACTCCCATCTATTTAAGAACTTGCCACAGTTTGTTGTGATCCACACAATCAAAGGCTTTAGCATAGTCAATGAAGCAGAAGTAGATGTTTTTCTGGAACTCCCTAGCTTTCTCCATGATCCAATGTATGTTGGCAATTTGATCTCTAGTTCCTCTGCCTCTTCGAAATCCTGCCTGTACTTCTGGTAGTTCTCGATCCACATACTGCTGGAGTCTAGCTTGTAGGATTTTAAGCATAAATTTACTAGCATGTGAAATGAGTGTAATGGTGCAATAGTTTGAACATTCTTTGGCACTGCCTTTCTTTGGAATTGGATTGTAAACTGATCTTTTCCAATCCTCTGGCCAATGTTGAGTTTTCCAAATTTGCTGGCAAATTGAGTGCAGCACTTTTACTGCATCGTCTTTTAAGATTTTGAATAGCTCAGCTGGAATACTGTCACCTCTATTAGCTTTGTTGTTGCTCAGCTTTTCTAAGGCCCACTTCACTTCACATTCTAGGATGTCTGGCTCGAGGTCAGTGACCACCTCATTGTGATTATCAGGGACGTTAAGCTCGTTCTTCTATAGTTCTTCTGTGTAATTTTGCCACCTCTTCTTAATCTCTTCTGCCTCTGTCCCTGCCATTTTGGTCCTTTATCATGCCCATTTTTGCATGAAACATTCCCTTCATCTCTCCAATTTTCTTTAAGAGATCTCTGGTCCTCCCTGTTCTATTGTTTTCTTCTATTTCTTTGCACTGTTCATTTAAGAAAGCATTTTTATCTCTTCTAGCTATTCTCTGGAATTCTGCATTCAATTGGGCATATCTTTCTCTTTCTCCCTTGCCTTTCACTTCCCTCATTTCCTCAGCTATTTGCAAAGCTTCCTCAGACAGCCATTTTGCTTTCTTGCATTTCTTTTTCTTTAGGATGATTTTAGTTGCTACCTCTTGTACAATGTTGCAAACCTCTGTCCATAGTTCTTCAGGCACTCTGGCTATCAGATCTAATTCCTTAAATCTATTTGCCACCTTTACTGTATATTCAACAGGGATTTGATTTAATTCATACCTGGGTGGCCTATTGCTTTTCCCTACTTTCTTCAGTTTAAGCCTAAATTTTGCAACGAGAAGCTCATAGTCTGAGCCACAGTCAGCTCCTGGTCTTGTTTTTACTGACTGTATAGACCTTCTCCATCTTTGGCTGCAGAGCACATAGTCAATCTGATTTCTGTGTTGACCATCTGGTGATGTCCATGTGTAGAGCCGTCTCTTGGGTTGTTGGAAAAGAGTGTTTGCTATCACCATCGTATTCTCTTGACAAAATTCTATCAGCCTGTGCCCTGCTTCATTTTGTACTCCAAGGCCAAACTTGCCTGTTATTCCGGTTATCTTTTGGCTTCCTACTTTAGCATTCCAATCTCCCATGATGATAAGGACATCATTTTTTTGGTGTTAGTTCTATAAGGTGCTGTAGGGCTTCATAGAACCGGTCAATTTCATCCTCTTCAGCACCATAGACTTGGACTACTGTGATATTGAATGGTTTGCCTTGGATTCGAACATTCTGTCAATTGGGGGATTGTATCCCAGTATTGCTTTTCCTACTCTTTTATTGACTATGAAGGCTACTCTATGTTCTGTACCAGCCTGCTACCGGCCCTGCAGCAAAAGCAGGGACAACCCCTTTACAAACGGCAAGAGGCTGGAATAAAGCCTGCCAAATTTATTAACATAAAACAGAGCAAGACAAGACACCAACCATGAAACAGGAGCTATGAAACAGGAACTATCCAAGTGGTTGCCTTCAGCAAACCAGCCCTCCCACACATTCCCCTTAAATACAGTTCAGGGCGTGGCCTCTCTCTTCCTCCTTCCGAGGTGCCCCATTGCCTTCCTCTGTTTATTCCTGATTGACTGCCTCCTGCATCGGGCATCCTTGAACAGGGCCAGCTGTGGGTCATCTTCATCCACGCTGTCAGGCTCACACAGCTGGGTCTCCGTCGTGACCAGGTGGGAGGGACCTGGCTGAGGGCTCTGCGGAGCCTCAAAGCCATCATCAGTAAGCTCTTCAACACCCCCCACCTCCTCCTCTGAGTCGTCCGACCCAACTGCTGAACCCACAGGCTGACCCTGAATCACAACACTCTATTTCTTCTGAGGGATTCTTGCCTGCAGTAGTATACCTGATGGTTATCTGAATTAAATTCACCCATTCCTGTCCATTTTAGCCCACTGATTCCTAAGATGTCAATGTTCAGTCTTGTCATCTCTTGTTTGACCACATCCAGCTTTCCTTGATACATGGATCTTACATTCCAGGTTCCTATGGAGAAAAAATATTTACAGCATTGGACTTTCCTTTCAGCAGCAGGTACATCCACAGCTGAGTGTCCTTTCGGCTTTGGCCCAGTCGCTTCATTCTTTCTGGCGCTACTAGTACTAGCCCTCTGCTCTTCCCCAGTAGCATATTGGATGCCTTCCGACCTGAGGGGCTCATCTTCCAGTGTCATATCTTTTTTTCCTTTTGGTACTGTCCATGGGGTTTTCATGGCAAAGATACTGGAGTGGGTTGCCATTTCCTTCTCCAGTGGATCACGTTTTGTCAGAACTCTCTGCTATGACTGTCTGTCCTGGGTGGCCCTGCACAGCATAGCTCATAGCTTCATTGAATTACACAAGCCCCTTCGCCACAAGGCAGTAATCCATGAAGGGACACCTAGCTAATACATCTCACCAAACCAAAATGGTCTAATCATAAGTGTGACATTTGAGGGCAAATCCCTGTACCAGTCACTAAATCCATCCTTATTCACCTACCTACCATGAGTTTTTGCCTCAAGAAAGAAAGTTCCCTCCCTTTTTTTAGTATGAGAAGGAATACCAGAAAACTATTGTTGCCAGTTTTTGAAGCTACCTTTTTTTAATGATTTTTACTTAGAATGGAATAACTTTTTAAAAAATCTGTTCAATTTAAATATATTGTAAAAAATCCCAATCTGCCCCCAAATTAGGCTTTGGACATAATAGTCCTGTGTTATTATTTTATACTGTATCTAGGATTCTGAAATGACTGCCAAAGTTCTGTTCAGAACTTTACTAGAATATGGCAATCAAAGAATGTGTAACATTTGAAAAGGTTTTATACTCAAATCCATGCTCAGTATTAGAAATTGCACAAAAATGTATTTTTTAAATTTTGTTCATTTAAAGTAATTGATTATATTAATTAATCAACTCCACAAAAAATACTGCTTGAAGATCTCCAGGAAAAAAGAACCTATATACTTTCTTTTTTTATTAAAGAGTTTTACAAAAAAAAATTACAATACATATCCCTAAAACCCACCCACCCCAAACCACCCCCCTTCCCCCCCACTTCCCAGAGCTGAATACAGGGTTATAGGTATAATAATCATATTCTAACTAAAATTATCCATTATAAAATTAACCAAATTCATAATGTGCTTTAACTCCCCTTTAACATAGATACATTCAAATGGGAAAGAAAGAAAGAAAGAAAGAAAGAAAGAAAGAAAGAAAGAAAGAAAGAAAGAAAGAAAGAAAGAAAGAAAGTTTAGACTAAACAGTTAAAAAACTGTTTTCCTTCTTTTAATAATACTTCTCACTTTTACAGTCCCAGGCTCTTAAGTCTGTGATGGCAGTTACACAGAAGACTTATTTATGAATCTGCCTTATTGATAGACTGATAAAGAAAAAACATTTGAATTTTTACAAAGCTTCCTATAAAATTCCTGGAACTTAAGGGGAAAGGGTCTTCAATAAACCAAACATAGCTAAAGGATCAAAGTTTGTACTCATTAAAACTCTGTGTTAAAATCTGAGAATCAATGGTGATGGTGAGAAGGGCCAATCAGATACCGTTGCCAGCTTTCCTAAACTGTTCCACAGCAGCTGCTATTCTTAAAATGTTGTTCTATAGAGGAGACCATTGTTTGGCCCAGGAAACAGGACATTAGAAGTAATTGTTTCACTTCATTGCACATTCCTAATTGTTTATAAGTGGAGTTAGCATTGGCAATGGTTGAAAAGGGCTACTTAAAAATCATATAATCATATAATCTCAAATGAATATGGGTTTCTTCAAAAGACAATGACGCTGTCCAGTCCACAGGATATCGATGTTGTTCTTTCACATGGCTATTTTACATAAATCTCAAATATATCCCATTTCAAAACAAGAGGGGCAGCTGATTCTCCAGCACCATTCATAATACAAAACTGCAGCCATCCTTTTTGGGAAATCTTCAGAATGGTGGCAACATTGACGCTATAGAACTTGCCTGTGTACATAGATGCCATAGATACCTCCGAATATGTGAGTAGGTAACCTTGGTCATCAAGCCACTCAAGAGAGGTATGGCCTTAGATATAATAAAGCAACTGCTCTGGACTGGGAATAGAGAAACAGGCCAGGGTCACTGAACTCCTCATCCAACTCCACATCCTATTTCTTTCTGCTTTATGATAGGATTGACTTTCTACTTCTTCCAGTAATATATTCTGTTTCAAAAAGAAGAGTTTGTCTGCAAACTGCCATGCTGTTTCTAGAAACAAACAATCTACATTATCTACTCTTCCACCCATCCTGCAGATCTGTCCCATGGAACTCAGACAGCAATTCCATGACAAATGAGCATGCTGAATCCTGCATGTTATTTTGAGAGTGATTTTCCTCCTTTTAGAGCAGGGGTGTCAAACTCAATTTCATTGAGGGCCGCATCAGCATTGCGGTTGCCGTCAGAGGGCCGGGTGGGTGTGGCCAGGGTGGGCACGGCCTACTGGGTGGGTGTGGCTGGAGTGTGTGTGGCCTACTGGGTGGGCATGGCCAGCTATACATCATTCACGTCAAGGGTGCCTTTGGGGGCCTGGGCAGGAGTGGGGCAGATCTGAGGGTCTCTGGCAGAAGGAGATGGGACCGGGACAAGTGCCAAGGCATGGTCTGCTGGAGGAGCCTCACTATTCCTCTCAGGCCATGTGGGGGGGCTGGACAGTGGCACGGAGGTCAAATGCCCAGCCCAGTCCTCAAACATCCATGGCACTAAGCCCAGCCCCACTTCTCCAAGGGGGTGCCAAGCTGCACTTATTCCTCAAGGTTGCTGCTGCTGTGCTTGCTCTTCTTAGCTAGGTTGCTCATGATGGGTACGAGGGCAAAATCAAGAAGGAGTCCCACTCCCTCTCCATGTGAGGAGACCTGGCTTTGTATCCAAAGGTTCCTTAGCAATAGGATGGGAGACACCCCAGGATAGGCTAGGAGGAGGGGGCAAGGGGATGGTGAAAGGGCAGCAGGGAAGGACTAAGTCAGGACTTCCCTCAGACCCTTTCCTTCCTTCCTTCCTTCCTTCCTTCCTTCCTTCCTTCCTTCCTTCCTTCCTTCCTTCCTTCCTTCCTTCCTTCCTTCCTAAGAGTGGTGGGAAAATATATGAGATGAGGGAGGGAGAGAAACAGGCAAGAAACGCAGCTGGTGAAGTGTCATCCTTTGTGAGGAAGGAAAAAAATGCAGCATCGCCTGGAAGTGGCCAGCACATGGCCCTCACCTACTTCACATATCCGGCTTGGTGGGCTCTGGGGGAGGGGAGGGGATGAGCAGCATGAGAGTTGATGTTACCTGCACAATGCTGCCCAGCCCCCAGCTTTATGGGTTTTGGCAGGCAGCAGGGTGCTCTCCTCACAGTGCTGAGAGGCTGAGCCAGGTGGCATGAATTTGAATAGATGTGCAATGCTGCCCAGCCCCTAGCCTGCCCGAATTAGGCAGGGCTATGTGCTGGCCACTTCCAGGCAATGGTGCATTTCTTCATTCCTCACAAAGGGTGATACCTGCCCAGCACGCGCCCAGTGGGTGGGGCTGACATGGCAGAGGCTGGTTCCTCGCTGTTTCCAGACAGCCTTGTGGAGCTAAGACTGAATGCGTTTCAACATAGATAGCCACTACAAAATTATACATTGGCTCCCAGCCAGCCTGGGCCAGGGCCAAGGCAGCGGGGACCGTTCCCTCACTGTTTCCAGGATGGGTTCACGGGCCACATGAAACCATTTCATGGGCCAGATCTGGCCCCCGGGCCTTGTGTTTGACATGTCTGTTTTAGAGGAAAATCTGTTCACCCTCTCGGTATTCCTTTTTAATGCACTTTACTAGTTGGCTATTACTTTATTGCATTAAATAAAGTCAACTGTAACATTTTATAAATTTGTCGAAGCAGGCTGTGAAGCTTGTTTTATGCCATGAAAAATGTGTTAGTCATGCAAATTTCAGAGTCCCATGAAGCATACTGATTAATCTCTTTCCTATTCCTGGGTGGTCTTGTTTTGACTCCAAAACCCTTCAGAGTTTAGCCCTTGAACTTGCTAGGGCCTATTAGAAGAAACTGAACATTCCAGGGCTGGGAATAGAGATTCATTACTCTCCCAGGCAGAGTTCCAAAGAAAGCAGTTCATTTGAGACAGAATTCTGGTCTCCACACTCCAGTATCTTTTTTGAGAGTTGACTGCTACAGTTGGTGCTACTATTGGAAGACTATTCTAGGGCATGGGAGTGATGATCTGTCTTCCTGGGCAGAGTGCCAGGAAAATATCAGGCATCCATTTAACCACAGCACCTTTTCAAAAACAAGCTTCAAGCAGGTGACTGCTTGTAAGAATCAGCATCCTCGGGGGGGTGGGGGGGATGTTGAAGAATACTTTAATTGTGTTATCTTTCGGTGCTTTTGTTGATTTTCAAAAATAGATGTTTTTATTTTCCATATCATTTTCATTTGGCCTTCTTTCCCCCACCCTGTTTGTTTTTCAACTAGTTATTACTGGAGGTCTAAGCAATGCTATAGGGAATTTGTATCTGAGTCTATTAATGGTGACTGCTGAACATCAGTTTATATAAAGTTGTAAAAAAGGCATTATGTTCATTCTTTCCAAATATCCAGTTTCCTTGATGGAAATCTTTATTCCATAGAATGTCTTAAAGTTTTTGTAAGCATTACAGTTAGAATTACTGCATTTAATTTAGTCACAGCATGAGCATGTTTGTGTTAAACTGGACTTAATCGGTACTTGTGGCCCAAATTGATTAGTACTGAATCGTTCGGAGAATGATCTGAGAGACACGGCAGGCTGGGTTCCAAACGTTTATTTTCGCTTCAGCTCCGGACAGCTGACAAGCGGAAAAATCCTAGCTTTTATAGAGAACTGTCAACTTTAACAACCAATCGGGGAACCGAATTCTCCCGCCTCGAGGGCGGCGACCAATGGCCAGCCGGCAGCTTGACAGCTCCCGGGTGACTGCGCTTGCACGGCTTGGTCGGGGGAATCCGCCAGCTGACAGGCCCGCTGGCTGCGGGGAGGCGTGTTTCCAGGCTGGCGTTTTGACAGCTCGGCGGCTGTCAGCTGGGCCGGCTCTGGCGCATGCGCACTTGCCTAAGCAGCTCTTTGACAGCTGTCACTGTCAATGGCTGCCGCCAGCTTGTGCGCGTGCGCGATTTCTTCCGGCAGCCTTTTGACAGCTGTCAACTGTCAACGGCTGCTGCGTTAGGGATTCCATTTTAGCCTCTGGTCTGGAGGCTTCCCGGTGTGGGATTAACCCAGTGAGTTGTCAGGATGTAACACCCCTTTCCCCCCCCCCTGATTTGAGACCCTTAACAATATTTTTAACAGAACTATCATATTAAACTTTTTTAACGGAGTTGTTGAACATCGGCGTGCTTCCTGCCCATTCAAAGTCCGCGAGGTAGGTGGGGGGCCGTCTGGCTCTACTGGAGTGGCAGAGGAGGGGCCCCTCCTCTGCAGCCGGTGTTCCTTCTGGAGGTGGCGAAGGTGGGGGTTGTAAGTCCTGGGATGGTTCTCGTATGCCGGGGGTGTCGCTGCTGGATGAATCGGGATCCACGGGGGGTGGGCTCAGGGGAAGGTTAGGAAGTGACCTGGGTCGGAGCTGGTCTGTATGTCTGCGGAGGACAAGTCTCCTTCCGATGTCCACCATATAGGATAAAGGGCCAGTCTGATCCAGGATGACTCCCTGGATCCATTTTTAGGGAAAGGATAAATGGATCCAGGGAGTCATCCTGGATCAGACTGGCCCTTTATCCTATACAGTGGACATTGGAAGGGGACTTGTCCTCCACAGACATACAGACCAGCTCCGACCCAGGTCACTTCCTAACCTTCCCCTGCGCCCACCCCCCGTGGATCCCGATTCATCCAGCAGCAACACCCCCGGCGTACGACAACCATCCCAGGACTTACAATCCCACCTTCGTCGCCAGGTGAATCGTTTGGAGAATGATCTGAGAGAGACGGCAGGCTGGGTTCCAAACGTTTATTTTCGCTTCAGCTCCGGACAGCTGACAAGCGGAGAAATCCTAGCTTTTATAGAGAACTGCCAACTTTAACAACCAATCAGGGAACTGAATTCTCCCGCCTTGAGGGCGGTGACCAATAGCCAGCCGGCAGCTTGACAACTCCCGGGTGACTGTGCTTGCGCGGCTTGGTCAGGGGAATCCGCCAGCTGACAGGCCCGCTGGCTGCGGGGAGGTGTGTTTCCAGGCTGGCATTTTGGCAGCTCGGCGGCTGTCAGCTGGGCCGGCTCTGGCACATGCACGCTTGCCTAGGCAGCTCTTTGACAGCTGTCACTGTCAATGGCTGCCGCCGGCTTGTGCACGTGCGCGATTTCTTCCGGCAGCCTTTTGACAGCTGTCAACTGTCAACGGCTGCCACTTTAGGGATTCCCTGTTTTAGCCTCGGGTCTGGAGGCTTCCCGGTGTGGGTTGTCAGGATGTAACAAGTACTGTCCTTTCTGTGAGCAAGAAATGTTGCAAACTGTATTTGGGATCTATTAAGTAGTGTTATGCAAAGCACTGAATCCAAAATAAACAAGACATATTGTAAATGCCTAGATACAAAGAGCATTCTAATTCATTAAAAATTATGCTGAATGCATTTCATAGCTGCAAGATTCCTTGTGTTGTGTACCTAGTTCTTTGCAGGCATTGAGCGAGATGGAAGGTTCAAAACATCAACAGGCTTTATTGAAGGTCAGAACATAACAGAAGCAACAAGGGAGCTGCTGTGCAGCTATTTGTACGGTTGGCCGATAGGCCACAACCAATAGGTTTGCAGCAAAGGTTTCCCATCCAAGACCTACTTAGCCGGCTGGAGACAACCAGTCTGGGCCGGCTAGCAACCATTACAAGCATACACCTGAACTAGCACTTAGCAATTGAACTCAAGCAATTAGCAAGCAGTGCAACATAAGCAAACACTTACAACATATAAAAAAGGCCAATACATTACACCTGTTCTGTACCAGCCTGCTACCGGCCCTGCAGAAAAGGCAGGGACAACCCCTTTTACAAGAAGGCAAGAGGCTGGAATTACGCCTGCCAAATTTATTGCTACAAAAACAAATAGAACAAGACACAAACCAAGAAACAGGAGCTTTTCAAGCGGTTGCCTTCAGCAAACCAGCCCTCCCACGCATTCCCCATTCAGGGCGTGGCTTCTCTCTGCCTCCTTCTGAGGAGCCCCATTGCCTTCCTCTGTTTACTCCTGATTGACTGCCTCCTGCATCGGGCGTCCTTGAACAGGGCCAGCTGTGGGTCATCTTCATCCACGCTGTCAGGCTCACACAGCTGGGTCTGCGTCGTGACCAGATGAGAGGGGCCTGGCTGAGGACTCTCATCAAGCTCTTCAACACCCCCCTCCTCCTTCTCCTCTGAGTCATCCGACCCAACTGCTGAACCCACAGGCTGACCCTGAATCACAACACCACCTTGCTCTTCAGAAGAGAATCCAAGTTGACCAATGGTTGGGTGGGAAGTCTGCAGCAGTTGTCATTTAAATATTTTAACCTCCCTCGTCCCTTATCTGTGCTAACTGAAGATTCCAAGAATAGAAGTAATCCTGCAAGCTATCAGTTTTGGGAGAACTCAGCAGAGTAGGGAAATGATACTGTTCTCCTAAGGGTGGAACTACAACATGCTTATTCAATATTATAAACTATTTAGAAATAGAGTGAACTTTGTTTTCAGATGACTGCTGCATGGATAACCTTTTTGTAAAAATCTTTATTATGTTGTAGAACTTATGATATGTTTTGTTCAAATAACATAATCTGTTTCCAAGATTTGATTCTCACTTTTTCTGAAAGATAGGCCTTTCAATTCTTATCTTTTAAGTAGCTCCTTCATAACACTGTTTGTCTTCACAAATCCCCAGTTAATACTTTAAGGTACGACAGGAGTGTTGAACAAAGTGTACTTTTGCTGATACAGAGAAAAGATGTCCTGTGTGAAAATATTTTTAAGAGTAGTAAGCAGGGGATGAAGGAAGTAAAATTGAAGGAGATCTCTTCAGAACTGTCAATAGACAGGAAATTCTTTGCTGCCCCCGAAATTAAAAACACCACTCACAGGTAGCATTGTGTGACATTTCATATAATTTCAGATGTAACCTTTCTAGAATTTCTGTCAAGAGGGGAGTACGCTAAAAAAGATACAAGAAAACTATGGAAAGTCCATCTTATAACTCCAATATAGAATAAAGCTGGATCTACTGCACAGGTTAGGATAATTTTTGAGCTGTTTATCCTTTATTATATTATTTTTATGAGTCAGCAGTGTGCTGCAGCTGCCAAAAAAGCCAATACTGTCCTAGGCTGCATTAAGAAAGGGATACAATCAAGATTATGTGAAGTGTTGATATCATTTTATAATGCCTTGGTAAGATCACACCTGGAATACTGCATCCAGTTTTGGTTGCCACAATATAACAAAGATGTTGAGACTCTGAAAGAGTGCAGAGAAGAGCACAAAGATGATTAGTGAACTGGAGGCTAAAACATACGAAGTATGGTTGCAGGGAATGGGTATGTCTAGTTTAATGAAAAGTAGGGTGACATGATAACTGTGTTCCAATATTTGAGGGACTGCTACAAGGAAAATGGTGACAATCTATTCTCAAAAGCACCTGAAGGCAGAACAAGAAGCAATGGATGGAAACCTATCAAGGAGACTGTTGTGTACTGGGTTCTTTGCTGCAAGCAGAGACGAGGCGAGAGAGTTCAGGCAGGAACATGCTTTATTGAATGCAGGAACTGAACTGGTAACCAAGGCTTCTACACAGCTATTTATACTGCTGGCCACTAGGCAGTGGCCAATAGGTTTGAAGGAGCCTATTGCCGCCCTAGAGCCAACCAATGGTGGTCCTGGAGACTGCTTGTCTGAGGAGCCAGCGACCGTTACCCAACTCCCTGATTAAGCAATCTCAAACAGCATTCAAAGCCACGTGGTACAGTTCAAGTAAAACAGGCCCAATACATTACAGAGAGAACCAACTCAGAACTAAGGAAAAATTTCCTGACAGTTAGAACAATTAATCACTGGAATGAGTTACTTCCAGAAGTTGTGAGTTCTCCAACACTGGAGGTTTTTTAAAAGAGATTGGACAACCATTTGAGTGAAATGGTATAGGGTTTCCTGCATGAGCAAGGTGTTGGACTAGAAGACTTCCAATGTCCCTTCCAACTCTGTTATTCTGTTATTCTTTGCAACTGGTATATGGCATGGATTGTATGAAGCAAAAAAACCAGATGTGATTGATTCAATAAATAAATAGTTTAGACAGTAATGAGAAGTCAATTAGCCACATGTAGATATACAGCATCCCATTTGTAGTCCTTAAGTACCCTAGCATCATGTTACTGAAATCTGATAGCAAGAAGTTTGGACAATAAGCAGTATTAATGATGAGTTCCTTAACTTAATCGCTTCTGAAGGAGATGCTGCCTTTGAGTTAGCAGATGTTGAAAAGCAATTGTAGGAAAGAACACTTTTCTCTTTGTGATTTAAAGACAGGTATCTGTCTTGTCATTATGGATGCTTAATTAATTCTTATTTTTGCATTGCTTTATATCTTCTATTCTGGGTTCTTGCTATAGAAACCTTTGTATTCACCACTTTCATGTGATACTGGCTTCATAAAAAAAACAAAGGCATCTTCTAAAGGGTTTTTTTATCATTTATATTTCCAATGTTTTGCTTGGTTTGGTAGATTTTATAATTTAGATGTGAATTGTGATTTACAGTGAAGTCACTTGGGCATCTTTATTTTATTAGGTTAAATAATACAACAGTGTTTTCCAAATCCTAGAGATGAGGGATTTCCACCTGAGCATTATTCATAAGTGTTAAGCTAGTTTGACATCAAGCTGTTAGAAATGTTTCCCAAGTCAATGATTTTCAAATAAAGCATAACCAAATGCTATTCTGGCTATGAACTGTAGAACCAGTGGGTGCCAGATTTGGAAGCTGGCAAATTTAGGAAAGTAGTATGAAAATAGATTAAAGATATACCATTCAATAAAAACTGGGGTCCCTCCCTGAGTGGACTGTGAGTTAAGAGAAGAAAGGAATCATATAATGATCCTGAAACCAGTCAAGAATATTTTCCTTTGGAGTAGCCTGTACTAGGAACTGAAACACTCTTTGAACAAGTAATTTGATAATGACAAGTACACACATGCTCTTCCTCTCCAGGACAGTTAAACATAGTTCAAAGAAATAAATAAGAAAGTAAAATCAGGAAGAAGTATGCAGCATCAGTGGAAAATGCAGAGCCATCAAACATAAATTATATAGTTCATTGATATACTTCTCTTCCCAGAAGAGGAGATGGTCCAGAATCTTTAATAAACAATAAAAGAGATGTTAAATCAGAAGGACAACAGCCATAAAAAGGCTGAATGAACTGTCATTTTAATCTCCACAGAATAGAGTTCCATAACCAGGATATCACTACCAAACAAGTCCTATTCCTAATAAGACCAGGTTAAATCCAACTGATGCCATATAATAGTATCCTTCAGTCCTACCATTGCTTAACTGACAAAATATTAAGTTTCAATAAGGGCTGAAAACTAAAGTTGAACATGGCAATGAAAGAGTTAAGAGCATGATTAGTAGGGCAAAAATTTAGGGTAACTTTCTTCCACTGGTACTCTAAATCCATGTTTTTCTTTGCTTAATGGTTAAACCAGGAATGATTCTTAATCATCATTTGGCGAGCTAGGTCATCAGTGAAACCACAAACAGGACCTCCTTAACTGATCTCACTGTATGGACACCCATATATATACTAAGGGCTATGTTAACAACTGTTTTGCAACTGCACTGATACAAGCCAAGCACTTATCTCTGAAGCATTAAAGCGGTCACATCCTCCAGAACATTTGAATAGCTGCTTGAACCTTGAACAGGTAGCCAACCTCTCACCTGCAGTGAGAACAACTGTCTTGATGACCTGTGGTAAAACATGCATAGAGACTGAAGTAGATCTCTGTACTTAAATAGAATAAGGAAATTTGAGTCCTTTAGGTTTGGATTATAATTCCCCCAGTCCCTTGTAACTGGTCCTGGAGACTAGATCTAATGTAAATTAAAATGCAAAATGTCTAACCCTGATACTTACATATTTATATTTCTTTTGTATTACTTTAATTAAGTAATACAAAACTACTCTGCCACAAAAGAAGCTACTTTCTTAAAGACGTTATGCTGGTAACTTCACTTTTTAAGGTATGTCTTTGCACTGTTTTGCAAAAGAAATACTCAGGCCAGATATCTGAAAAATTTGCTCTAATGCAGTCCCATTAGTACAACAAATCGTAACCACTGTTTCTTATACAGCAGAACCCAATGATAGTTTAATGCAGATGCCCTCTTAAATCAGTTAACAGTGAAATATCTATTGGTCATGGCAATTTGAATTGCCTGCATTTTTAGTCCATCAGAGAGTTAGTCTCTTCTGAAAGCTTTCAGTTCACTAGATTGCTTAATTACAGAAACAGGGGGCCGCTGTTTTATTTTTTTTTTATCTACAGATATAATCTGAATCCCTTTTGTAGTGGAGTTGCAAACATAATGAGAACCATATACACCTTCATTTTTGTTTGTTGTTCTATCTGAAATAATCCCATAAGCATTTCTTTTTGTCAGTAAAGATAACAGCAGCAACAAAGACAAAAAAGTAATAAATTAAAGGACTAAGAATATGAGACTTTTGTAACTTTTCAAACTACTTACCCTAAGGCTACCAGCTTGTTCTACTTCATAGTAGGTTCTTCTCAAGTTCATCTTTCTTTTATACAAGTAGTCCTCACTTAATGACCACATTTTGGACCAACAACTCCATCACAAATCATCATGATCATTAAGCAAGACATCAGGTGGCTCCAATGTTCTTTTTACTATTTTTCTGCCAGCTTCTCCATTGACTCTGCATATTAGAAGCTAACTGTGAAGTGCCCAAAGCTTGATCATAAAGTTACTTTTTTGGTGCCCTTATAACTTGCTAAACAGGGTGGTTATTAAGTTATTAATGTTAAGCCATAAAAAAGTTCATTTGATTTTGGGTTAGTATGATATGTGCACTTATCCCTTTAACTTGGAATAATACCATGCTATTATAGTTTGTTTAGTAAATCATGATTAAAATTCTGGCTAGTAGCAATGTAAGAATTCAACCTGAAGTTCACTTCAAAGCAAGAATGTAAGCAAATTAACCCACTTAACCTTTTTCTGTATGACTCAGATTTGTGATTATGTACTCTTATTATCTAAATGTGTTGCATAAGGTAACTAGTTGAGAGCTGTGGACTTGCCTGTGGTATATATGAATCTTAATAACCTCAAAACCAACCTACCCTATTTGTCACATCAATGTCTTCCATTTCAAAAATCATGTAGGTATAGTTAAATCAGAGGTTTATATATATAAGAGCAGCAGTGATCATTTGGATTTGGCAACCTGCTAGTTATTGAATTTCATGATTACATTTGGTTGTAATGAAAAGATGTATATAAACTGACCAGATATATTTCATTTCAAAGATGTATTTCATATTGAAGAGGTGCTATGTTGTCTTAGGACTTTGATTATGAATGTCAATGCAGGGTAGGATTGGTTCACTGCTGCTTTGGTTGGAAGATGTATGCATCTCTTTTGGAGAATTCTTTGGAAAGGTCTGTCACTGAACCTCCAATGACCTAAGATATCTAGCTTTATATCTATTCATGGTTTCTACATACCTGCTTCTGTTAATAGAAAGAGGAACTAATAATAAAATATATGCATGTACTAGGTATTCAGAGGTTAACCTTTATTTCTCAAATATCAATCATGCAGGTGATTCACAGTAACTTGTTTCTTGGCAAATCCGCTTAGAAACATCAGGTAAAAGCACTCACACATGAAAAGACACAGCTAGGCTGCAACATTGGTTTAACCATAACATTTCTTATGTTCTTAACAAAATAGACATCATCTGGCATGGCATCTTTTCTTTTATTCTTTCACTATGGATATGTTGACTGACACAAAGCACTATTATCTGGTTGCAACGTCTGTCTCCATGGTCACTGAGGCCCACACAATTACAACATTATGATAGAACAATTCAAGAAAATTGCACTATTTACAGTAGAATCAATATCAACAATGCTTTCTAATTGGTCTCCAGAGCATATTCCTGCTGGGATTTAAATTCAGGGCTCTCAGAATCTGAAAGCTAAGTCCTCCATTCCTGAAACAACAACAGCAATAAGCTGCACTCCAAAACGTCCTATAATGTTTGTTCATTTTTCACACAGTTTTTCTCTTTTCACATCTCCAAGTTTAGGAAGTTGTACAGGCATCCAAAGGTCCTCAGTAGGAATCAAACTCATGACCTTTGGCTTAAGATATGCAGGATCCTGCTTAATAAGAGCAAAGTATTTAACAATATCTCAGGGGCTGCCACAAAGAAGAGGGAGTCAAGCTATTCTCCAAAGCACCTGAAAGCAGGACAAGAAGCAATGGATGGAAACTAGTCAAGGAGAGAAGCAACCTAGAACTAAGGAGAAACTTCCTGACAGTTAGAATTCAATTCATCAGTGGAACAACCTGCCTCCAGAAGTGGTGAATGCTCCAACACTGGAAGTTTTTAAGAAGAGACTGGACAGCCATTTGCTTGAAATGGTATAGGGTTTCCTGCCTGAGCAGGGGGTTGGACTAGATGACCTCCAAGGTCCCTTCTAACTTCTTCTTCTTCTTCTTCTTCTTCTTCTTCTTCTTATTATTATTATTATTATTATTATTATTATTATTATTATTATTATTATTATTATTATTATACATGCCATGGAGAAATGTAATTAATAGAACAGATGGGAGACATTGCTGGGGCTGCAAGTTCATATCCAAGGAGATCCATTTCAATCCTTTACCCTTCAGAAGTAAAATGAACTCTTTTTTGTCTTCTTTGTATAGATCATTAAGAGAATTCTCATAGGGGTTGAAAGAGAACAGGGACTAGGTCTGTATGCATCGTAGTAATCCACACTAATTCTCTTGGTGCACTAGTTCAGTTTAGTACCTCAGTTCCATTATTTTCTTTTATTTGTTTACCCTTCGTTTCAGCATCAGAATTTAACCAATGGTTAAAAACAATCCACAAAATGTTTGGAATAAATGTTATCACATATAAGTATTTAGATTTATGATCTGTAATCTAATATAATCTAATAAACTGTAAGCGGGGAGATAGGCAGCATATACATTTAATGATTAAATAAATATGTTAGGGTCCATTTTCTAACATATCAGTGGGCAAATATAGGAAATTATACTTAATCTGGGTCCATATGATCTCATTATCCTGTGGAGAATCCTGTTCACATTCAAGTGCACAATTAATGCCTCAATCAAACCTTGCCAGTTAAGACAGAGGATATAATGGTTAGTCAGCACAAGATATTTCATTGGGAGACCTGGGTGGGGGCACAATCCTAAACTCTAAATGTGAAGGTGGTCCTTGAAAACCTTCTAATCAGCCTCCCTAACCCTTGCAAACATAAGTTCTAATATTCTTGAAGTGCACGAAGGGTAAGCATATTAATTGTAGCAATCAATGTGCCAGAGATGCAGTGCAATAAGCTTCAAAATTTATTCAGTTTTTAATAATAAAACACTTCAGTGCACTAGAAACCCGATAATAAAATGTAAATAAAGGATGTTGCCAACTTCATAAGAAATGTATGACACTGAAATGTTTTTCATTTATTGTGATTTTAAAATAATGAAGTAATTATTTATTATTTCACTTGTGAGTCAAATATCCATATGTTCTCACCTGTAGTCCCTATATTTAGAATCTGTCATGACTTTTTGTGCTTTGGGGATGATCAAAACTATTATTCTACAAAACTACAATTCTCTTGTAAAACTATAGCGACGTGTATTGAAGGGGTAATTTTTTCAAAGAGTACAATTGTATCTGTGAATTGTAGCATTGAATGTTAAAACCTGAAACTGTTTATGCCAGATCCAAATATTCTTAAGGTGGAATCCAACTCCTTTCCCTGAAAGAAAGGAGAAGAGCAGCTCTTCAAAAATTAAGAAGTTGAATGATTACCAGGAGAGAAAGTGCTGCTCTTGTAAAGGTGAACAATCTTTCTGTGTAGAACAATGGCACCTAACAGTTTAAGGAAGCAAGGATGGTTATGGAGCAATTACATAAAATAAGTAGAGCTATATCATCTTATGGATGGAGTCAGGATTGTAATCTTTTATCTGGATTTCTGCAGAATCAGGAGTGCTTAGTCAAATGTGGTTAAATCTATGTTATGACTTTTACAAAACTTTTATGTGAGCCTCCTCTCAAAGCTCCTCATTAGAATGGGCTCAAGAGGCTATAAAGAAGAAAGCTTAGTGAGATCATTTGATCCTGGATTTAAAGGTTGCCCACCTTTACAGTGCAAAAAGCCCATTAGCATAATATGATATTGCTGAGTTCTGTGACAACTAGTGTCAAGCTAGTAGATTCTACCACAGATTTTCTAAGTAAAGCAATATCCTTTCATGACTGAAGAAAAATCCAAATATCTGTCACATTTGACTAATTAGACAATTTTACAGATTATCTTATAATTTGTAAATAATGTACATGAACATACTGTAATTTTATACATAAATATTATAAGCACACAGATCAAATTCCTGCATAGGGAAATTCTGTATCAACTGTAATTATCTGAAAATTCCTTTATTTTACAAGAAAAAATAATAAGACCAAAGTAAGTATCTTCTAAAAAGAATAGACAGAGATCTAAATAAAAAGAATAGACAGAGATCTAAATAAAAAGCTGCCACCTATCAATGAAAAACGTATAGGGTTTGGCTTCCATTGATGGAAGCAGGCCTAGGGGCATACCCATTGTAATGTATTGGGATTTTACTTGAACTGTTTCACATGTCTGTTTGAATGCTGCTTAAGGTTGCTCAATTGGTGTATCTGTTTAATGGTCAGTGACTTGCTGTCTCCAAGAAGATCACTGGATGATTTGGGGCAGGAATGGGTTCCTTTAAACCTATTGGCCACCACCTAGTGGCCCACCGTATGAGTAGTGCACAGAAGCCTCTGATTCAGTTCTGTTCCTGTTTGCCTCAATAAAGCAATATTCCTTTTTGCAACCTCTCGTCTCGCTGACTGCCTCCAAAGAACTCACTACACAACACCCATATTTCTCTCTTCTTTTAAAAAAATATTTTTCCTATCACTTGAGCCAGAAAGATTCCACCAAATAATCCAAATGAATTGGACTGTCTGGGAACTGATTTTAAAAGAGGGAGGATGGGGAGGTGAAAGAGAAGCAATAACGCAAGTGTTCAATCCTCTGTACGAGGGACAGAAAATACAGAGACAGAAAAATAGTAATAAAATATCTGCTAGTTTCAACTCAGTAGCATTCTGCATGTCAGGCTAATGTTATAATCACTAGTCTATTGGAATGCCTGATTACAGAAACAAACAACAAGCACAGGGACAATAATCATTGGCCCAACAAAGGAGACATTCCTCTCTCAGAATGCAGAAGCCAATCAAAGTGTAGGGATTTACCAAGAAGAAAGTTGTACAGCAGATGAAGCAAGCAGCAGATTTGTTTTGTCACAAGCCAGAATTAGTACTTTCAACACAGAACCAAAAAAACACAGGTGTAGGTGGCATTTACATTAGGCTGGAAGCAAATATAAGATGATATCAGTTCCAGGATGGTGGGTTTTCTGTCATCATGATGGGTCAGACTAATATTGCCGATGTGACATATATTTAAACTTTAGTTTAACAGTAAGAGGATAATTCTCTTAGTCTATTGCAGACATGTCAAACACAAGGCCCGGGGGCCAGATCCGGCCCGTGAAGTGGTTTCATGTGGTCCGCGAAACCACCCTGGAAACAGTGAAAGAACGGCCCCCACTGCCTTGGCCAAGAGACCCTCCTTCTGCCAGAAACCCTCAGATCTCTCCCACTCCTGCCCAGGCCCCCATAGGCACCCTTGATGTGAACGATGTAGAGCTGGCTATGCCCACCCAGTAGGCCATACACACTCTAGCCATGCCCACCCAGTAGGCCATGCCCACCCTAGCCATACCCACCTGGCCCCCTGAGGGCAACCGCAATGCTGATGTGGCCCTCAGTGAAATTGACACCCCTGGTCTATTGGGACATTTATTTTATGCTAAAAATGTTCTGAAGTTTCAAAAAAGCTCTGCTCAATGAACTGTTTAACACATTTTGAAATCTGCAGACCTAGAGATGGGTATCTTTATAGCTGCTTCTCTGTGAGTCCCCAATGGCTCTGAATCATCAGCTAAACACGTGGCAATGTTGCAACTTGCTCTCAAAAGCTATCAAGGGATGTCTTGTAGGTTAGCTTATGTTGTGCTTTTTTATTCCTAATGTTTATATCAGGTGGCAACTGCTTCTTCCCGTTTCCATCTAGGTTTCAAAATATTCCACCTTCTTCTTTTCTTTCTTTTCTTTCGAGAAGCTTGAAAGTTTATTAAATTATACAATACATATAACTCCCTGTCATTATGTACATTTTAACAACAGGGGGGAAAAACCTCTGCTGAGCTCTTGAAACATTTTTAGTCATGCAGCTTTGTTGACTGATACATTTATGAATTTTACCAGATTTATTCTGTGAAAATCTGATTGCTGCACAATAAATTCTAAAAAATCTTTAGACTTTGGTCTCCATTCAAAATGCATCATTCAAGCCTCAGGTAAATATAGGTAAATTCTGTCCCACTTCTTGTTTTTAATTTTCTGTAAGAAAATTAGAAAACATTAAGAAAACAAGAAAATATTAATGAAAACTGCATTTAGCTATATTTCCTTTTTTATTTGAAGAGAAAAATGATGCAAGAATAACTTGAGATGGTTCACACAAGTATACATCATATATAACATGATGTCCAATATATAAAAGTGAACCAACACATAGCATTGAGAAAGAAACTGAGGTTCATTCTGTTTCTTTCATTCTTTTGTTTCCCATTTTTTTTTCCTTTCTGTGCTTTGTATTTAAGGAAGTAGTATGATGGGATGTGGTGGCTCAGTGGGTTAGGACGCTGAGCTTGTGGTTCAGAAGATCGGCAGTTTGGCGGGTCGAATCCCGAGTGCCGCGTAACAGAGTGAGCGCCTGTTACTCGTCCCAGCTTCTGCCAACCTAGCAGTTCGAAAGCACGTAAAAATGCAAGTAGAAAAATAGGGACCACTACGGTGGGAAGGTAACAGCGTTTCGTGCGCCTTTGGCATCTAGTCATGCCGGCCACATGACCACGGAGACATCCTCGGACAAGTGCTGGCTCTTTGGCTTTGAAACGGAGATGAGCACCAGCCCCTAGAGTCGGAAACGACTAGCACGCACATGCGGGGGAAACTTTACCTTTTACCTTTAGGATGGGAAGGTCACTCTTTGACTTGGCCTTTATACATTAATATCCTCGCAATGACATGCAGTTAGGAAGATCATGTAGAGAGGATCTTTACTGTAAACAAGTCTGAAACCTAAAGTTGAATTAGCAACTTCCTTCAAAGTAAAGAATTCAAAGACTTTACGTATCTACTTTCCAGAGTTTGAACTCTCACTTTTACTTTCAATCTTTCCGAAAGAAGAAACTTAGCAACCTTTTTGGAAACCACTATTTCCACTTTATCAGCTTCAGCTGCTGCTGGTATCCAGGTTGGATAAGCTGATCTTCTCTATATCAATGTCGTATACATAGAATTCCACTCATATCTCAAGAAATAATGGATTAATCTCTACTGTAGCCCATTTCTTCTGACACCACTGTAATAGATTATCGTTACCTATATTTATATTGGAATCCTATAGCACTTTATCCATTGTGTTTACTACACTGAAACATGATAGTTTCAAGAGAAACATACTAAGTTGG
Organism: Vipera berus; assembly: GCF_964194415.1. NCBI lineage: Eukaryota > Metazoa > Chordata > Lepidosauria > Squamata > Viperidae > Vipera > Vipera berus. The sequence goes on along the minus strand of NC_138205.1, from coordinate 75,971,176 downwards.
AAAAATTGCAAGTACTTTATCATTTACTTTTAGAACATTTCCATTCAGAACTCAAATTCCATATATTTCAAATAGCAATGGAATTGTAGGAAAAATAGAAGATTATGCTGTTATTTCAAGTAGATTCCCCCCCCCCCAGGTAACTCTGAAAGCTGGAGTGGCATGCAAGTTTAAAAATAAAATTATGGTGATTATTCACAGCTATGCAGATATGCAGGTATGAAATAAGAAATAGCCTCAAAAGAAAAAAAATGGAGTTCATGTCTGAAATTCTTTCCCACCAGGTAGGGACCAAAGGAGAAAGTGAAAGGAAAAAATTATAGCTTTAGTACCCTTTCAACAATTCATGTAAAGTCATGATAACATTAATATAGCGAGAAAAATACACACAAACACCTAGAAGTAGAAACATAACTAGATCAGATTGAGGAATTTAGGGTGATAAGAGTACTCCAGTTAGCACAATGGTGGGAATGTCTGCAATAGAGGTAAAAAAAAATCAAGATAGTGGTGACTATGTCATTAAAACCCTACCTTCTTTTTATATGCTGCCATCTTGATTTGGACCTTCTGCACCAGGATAAAACACTAGATTATGCTTTCCTGCGTCCATTTGTTTGTGCAATAAATGACAGGAAGGGGGCAACTGGAGGATGTAGAATTCTCTATCTACATTTACAGCTCAAACTATTGTCAAAACCTTCACAAAGGGTAGGATGATGCTGCCACCAAAAGATTAGAAATAGTGTTATTACACTGAAAGAAAAAGAAGACCTTGAATCCAGTATAGCAACTGTTATTCTTCAGACCTGTGAAGCTTTGACAGTTTAGTATTACTTAGAGGACCATAGAATGTGCTTAAATAAAAACCACAGGGAAGTGTTCTTGCAGTGCTGATGTCTCCTTGCAGTGGCCTCATCTATTCACTATCATTGGCAGCAATGTCCATTCAAGGTATGGCTGTGAGCTGAATACAATCTCAAAAATGCACCAACAGCAAGATGAATAATAAGGCTATAATCACAGGCACCATAAATGTGCTCTTTGGAAAGAATTCTAAAAATGGATTACAGGTCAGTGTTCTTGAAAATTGGTAATGATTTTGTTCAGGTTGGCTCACTGACAACTGCTCCCTCATGATTCTAAAATAAAATTGTGTTAGGCTTGTTCATCTGTTTGCGTCTAAAATATCTACTTTGCTTTCGCCAGTGTCTATTTGGATGACACCTCCATCCAAGATTGTATAGCTCTTGAGATTCCAAACATTGGCTATCTAAACTTTTACAAACTAGATACAAAAAAGGGAGACAATGACTATGATCTAGAGTATGTACATGCAGAATTACAGGGTAACAGTACAGAACAAAAATACTATGAAGTGAAATAGCCAGTGTCTATTTGGATGACACCTCCATCCAAGATTGTAGCCAGACATCATAGTATGTTTCAAAGAAAAAGAGAGGGGAGATGTTATATAGACTGCTAACATTTTATTTAAAGACAAATGCAAGAACATGTACACACACAAACACACATTGCTTACCAATCAGGGCTGGCAAATTGAAAAGACAGAACAGTTTCTAAAGGTTATATTAACAAGAGCTAGTAAGAGACAATAGAGATATAAAGATGTTAGTTTTTTCCCTTTAGAATGAAACATCAACATCAAAGAAACAAGCAGTCAAGAAATACACTGCAGATTATGTGTTATTATGTAGTAGTAAGATTAGCATATGATACAGCAGCCATGACAGCCTTGGAAAATATATTCAGATGATTTGAGATGTGTCTATACCTATAAAAATCAGGCTCATGTAAGCTATTATCTCTAACACTCTATGAATGTGAAAGTTAAGCTTTGAAAAAACAGGAGAGAAAGTATATTGATGTTTTTGAACTTTGTGGTGGGAGAAGATTCCTGAGAATACAATGGACAGCCAAAAAACCAAACAAATGGATCAATCCAAAGTTCTTATTTAAATTATTCTACTTCAGACATATCATGTGAAGATCTAAGCTTATGGCCAAGGCTACAATGTTGAGAAAGAGAGAAGCAAAGAGAAGAAGACGGTGTTGAGCAGCAAGAGAGATGGATTTAGAATGGCAATAGATACACATTGGAAGACCTGAAGAATCAGGCTTGGGACAGATTGTTATGGATAAAATCTATTGAATGTGGACTTTGGGGAAAGAAGTGATGAAATGAAGACAGTTCCATGAAAAGCAGAGTTGTTGACCATGCCTGAATGAAAAGCCAATGAATAGGCTACTTCTTAATTCCTGTCTGGATGAAAGACAGAGGATCATCCACAAGGGCTGCAGTGGGTGCAGATGTTGGAAGTTGAGGAAATCACTATATTGCTCAAATTATGGTTGGCACCTATAAAAGGACACTGGATTGCCTACTTCCTTTTTAAATCACTTTTTAAAATTGCTTATTAACTGATTTTCAACTATTAGGAACCTTTGAAACAACAGGTCATACTCACTTGATGAGTTTTTTTCAGTCCTTACCAAAAACAAAAAAAAACTAATCCTGGGCTAAGCAAGAAAGCACAATTAAAACTTTGATTTTTAAAAGTTACAAATGAACTAAGGGTAAAAAAAATTGAAATAAGAGTTTTGAGTTAATTATACAGTAAATAATATTTCCTGCGGAAAATGCTCTTGTTTTGGATTCTTTTTAAAAAATAAGACTTTAAAAATTGAATACTAAAGGGAACTGGAAGAAATTAAAGATTATGATTAAAAAATACTCAAATTCAACTAATACAGAATGAAACAAAATATTTTAACATTGGACATATTGAACAATATTTTTGAACAATGGACTCAGAAATTAATTTTAAGAATATATCTGCTTTTAAAAGATGCCATGGGAAAGGAACATATTTTATCTGATATGACTGAGACAGATTTGAAAGTAGATTTAAAAATGACAGGCAATAGCAATGACTTGGGAGAAGATGTTACACTGGACATACAAAAGTAACTGGCTGATATGTTAGTCATTAAAAGGGATATACAAAAAAGCAAATCAAGAAAGTGACCTGGATAATTTTCCTATATTAGAATTACAAGAAGCTAGTTAAAACTTTAAAGATCTTTTGTGAAAAATGAAAATAAGTTAAATTCTAGAAGATTATTTGAAGGGACAAGATCAAGATTGTTAGAAGTCAAAGGAAGGAATTTATTGGTTTATTGGATCACGGTTAAATTAAATATGTTGTTGTTTCTCCTAAGTTCTTGGACTTTTGCTGACATCAACACTGAAATGACAAGGTTTTATGGATATATAGATAAGGGCTGGGATATGGGAAGAAGAGATTATTTATTATTTTTAAGAGAAGATGATAATCCTTGACTTATTGACTAGTGACAATTTGAAGTTGCAATACCCCCCCATGACCACAATTTACAATGTTTTTGCCAAAATCAACATTTATATCCCAACATATCTGAGTTGTAAAAAAAACTGAAGAATCATGAGTTAGAGTTTTCTATATCTACCTGTTGCCGGACAGTGGTTACCCAGAATTTTGCAATTTAATTCTGGCAGCCTCAATAAAGATTGGCTACAGTTAAATGCAAATACTAGTTACCTGGCTTAATATAGAGAGTAATAAAGATGACCTTGATATGCAAGCTCTGATACAAAAGCAATGAAGGATAAAATATATCTAAGTTCCCAACAGATAGATATTATTCAGAAGACATTCAAGCACTTTCCCTAATTCATGAGTATAAGAAGATGTTGCAAGATTCTGTTATAACCAGTCTTGATCACAGTAATTTTAGCCTTCCTGTGGAGTTGATTTCTTTCTCTGGTCTACATAATACAGTCTAGGGGAAATCATTTTTGTTATGTCGGGTTCATGGGTCGATGAGACACAGACGTCAGGGGTGCAAGAGCTTTTATTAGGAGGGAAGCGTGGTCCGAACTGGGGAACAAAGCTTACCTGCCTATTTGTATACCTGACCAGGTGAATGCCTGGCCAATAGGTTTAAACTCAGGTTTCCCACCGGCTGGGCAGCCAATCCCTTTAAATCCGGCTTTCCCACTGAACGCTGTTCCTGCACAGAGCTGGACAGCTCCACGCCACCTTATTCAGCTGTCACACGTGCATGCTATGCCAGCATACACTACACCCCTTCCCCCATAAGCAAAGACAATACCCTTTTCCAATTTCCAACCGTTCCCCCCCCAACATAACTATATACACTTAATTTCCACACAGGCTTTTCCTGCCGCCCCTCACGTTCGCACATACTCTGAGAGGTAAGCAGGAGGCCTGTGGGATTGGCCATAAAGTCTCAGGCCTGGTGTTGCCTTTTGAGTTGTTTGACCTGGAGTTGTGGTGTGCCACAGGTGCAGGTGGTGATGTTTCAGGTGTGGGGATGCACCTGTCCTCCTTAGACCTGGTGTTATGGGGACTCCCTGGGCTTGTACCAGATGTTGTAGCCCCGTTACTCTGGTCCTGATGTTGGTGGGGTCTGACTTGTTCCAAAACCAACGGATTGGGAAATGCTTCTCTGTTTACTGTGTCTCTTTGGTCCCTCTGAGTGGGTTCAGGTCTGGGTAGGGCCTCCTGATTGTTGCTGGCTGGCACTATTTCAGGTGCTCGACGCCTGAGCTGGTCAACATGTCTCCTCCATTGGAGGCCCCCTCCACCCTTACGATGTATGACAGTGGCCCTGTTTTCTCAACCACTTCCCCCTGCACCCATGCTTCCCCAGAACTGTAGTTCCTTGCCAAAATGGAGTCCCCTTTTGAAAATTCCCTAGGGGCTTTTGGGTGTTCCACGTCTGCTGCCACTCTGTCTGGGTGTAGTCTGTCAAGAGTAGTTATGAGACGCCTTCCCCAACGAAGTTTGAGTGGGCTCTTTCCGGTAGCGGTGCAGGGTGTGGTGTGTTGGTGCAATAAAAACTTGGCCAAGCGTTGTTTCTTTTTTATTATTAATAAATTTTATTAAACAATTTTTAAATAAAAAACAACAAGAACATTATTACAAAGTACTGAAAAGTGCATCAAATAGAAAAACACCAAAACATCCTATACACCAAAAAACAAAAACAACAACATTAAACAAGACCAGGGAGTGTAATACTACCCCTAATTTCTTTTTCTCGTACATCCCAGGCTAAGTAACCTTTAATTACCAAATATTAGAAATCTATAATTGTATATATCTCCAGATTCTATACCTCAAATAATAATACACAATCATCTGGTATTTCCCCCGTTGAAATTAAATATTCTGTTTTGTAACCATGAATACCAGGAGTCCCAACTTTTATTAAAAAGTGATTCACTTTTCCCTTTGAGAATATATGTCATTTGATCTGACTCTGCGCATAGTAATACTGTCTCTATTACTTGATAGTCCGTTGGGATTTCCTTCGTCTTCCAATATTGCGCATAAGTCATACGCACCACTGTTGTAATATATATTACTTAATACCAAACATTTTTTGGTACTTCTTGTGGCTTCATCCCCAAGAGGAAAATAGCTGGGTCCAATTGAAGATCATATCCTGTTATTTGAAATAACCAATTTTTTATATTGGTCCAGTAACGCCTAACCTTTGAACAGGTCCACCATTGATGGTAGAAAGTGCCCCTGGCAGAATCACATTTCCAACATTTGTCATTTGCATTGGGAAACATTTTTGAAATTCGTGCGGGAGCTAAGTACCATCTATACAACATTTTGTACATATTTTCTTTAAATGCCGTTGCTAACGTTAATTTTATATTTTTCTTCCAAATTTGTTCCCACTCTTCTAATTCTATAGTACGACCAATATTTCTCCCCCAGGCAATCATTACATCATTTATTGTTCCCCCTTCCATCCCATGGAACAAAAGTAGATTATAGGTCTTAGATAAAAATTTAGCATCACTTCCCCATAAAATCTTGTCTAATTCTTGTGGGATTATATTGATTCCAAATTCCTGCTTATCCCTATTAAACCTTGAGCTCATTTGAGAATACGACCACCAATCCAACTCTATACCCCCAGAATGTAACTGCTCCCTGGATTTAAGATTGCCTCTCAGATCTATGAGATCTTTATACCTATAATTTCTGTCTGGATTGTGTAACGTTGAATAAGTTACAGCTTCCAAAGGAGTAAACCAGCCAGGTATCTTTGTATAGATCCACCCTCTCACCATACGCCAAGAGTTTATCAATACATCCCTAATATAATGATTAGAGAAAACTTTATATTGACTATCCTTCCTTGGCCAGAGATAGGCATGCCATCCTTGCGTTAAGTTATATCCTTCAATAGTTAACACCCTCCTTCTAGATAACACAACCCAGTCCCTAATCCAAGCCAAGGCAGAGGCATGGTAATACAGCTCCCAATGTGGGAGCCCCAGTCCTCCCCTTGTTTTGTGCTCCTGCAGCGTTCTTCTTTTAATACGCGGCTTTCGATTATTCCATATGAATTTACCAACTATCTGTTCTAGTTTTTTAAAAAAATTCTTATCTAGTTTTGCAGGGGCAGTTTGGAATAGGTATAACCACTTTGGCAAAATATGAGTCTTAATCACTGCGATTCGTCCTAGGATTGAGAGTTGAATGTTTTTCCAGCTGTCTAATTTCTTCTCCATCTCAGTCATCAATTTTTGATAATTTAATTCCTTTATAGATGGACACCTTGAAGGTAACCAAATACCTAAATATTTAACTTTTTTAACTATTTGGATCCCCATCACCTCTTGTAATTGTACCTTGGATTCAGTTCCAATATTCTTTACCAAAAATTTAGTTTTATCTTGATTAATCTTTAAACCTGCTACTTCTCCAAAGGCACTAATTTCCTCCAATAATTTAGGGCCTGATTCCAATGGGTCTTCCAAAATAAAAACTAAGTCATCAGCAAAAGCTTGAAGCTTATATTGCTGATCATTTATTTTTAATCCTTTAATATTATTATTTTGCCTAATTATAATCAATAGTGGTTCTAAAGTCAGAATAAACAGTAGAGGTGAAAGGGGGCATCCCTGTCTCATACCTTTTTGTATATCAATTTTCCCAGTCATTTCACCATTGAATAATACTCGGGCAGATTGCATAGTGTAAATTGTTTGTATAGCTCTTACAAAATTTGGTCCAAATCCCATTTTAATCATCTGAGGACCCAGATTGTTGGGGGCAATTAAGCTGACTTTGTAATAATGCCGCTTGGGGTGTGTGTGAAAGCCCTAATAAGCAGGCATATACATAGAATGAAGGCTACTGCTAAGCTTGTAAGCCGCCCTGAGTCTTCGGAGAAGGGCGGGATATAAATGGAATTAAAATAAAATAAATAAATAAAATAAATAAATATTAAAAATTCCCAACTAACCATGTCGAATGCTTTCTGAGCGTCAAGAAACATCATTGCCAACTGTTTGCTAGGGTGCATCTCATAATATTCCAACGTATTCATCACTATTCTCAAATTATCTCTTATTTGCCGATTTGGAAGAAACCCATTCTGATCTGGATGTATAAATTCTCTTAAGAAAACTTTAAGCCTGCCCGCCAGAATTGAGGAGAAAATTTTATAATCTGCATTCAATAGCGAAATGGGTCTATAATTTTTAACCAAGGTACGATCTGAATCTTCCTTTGGGATCAAAGATATATAAGCCTCTGTCCATGACTGGGGTATTTTCCCTTCACTCAAAACCTCATTAAATAAATCTTTTAAATGGCCACTAAACATTTCCAACATCTCTTTATATAATTCCGCCGGGAGTCCATCCGTTCCCGGGGTTTTCCCATTCAATTGTTTCTTAATTGCCTCCTTTATTTCCCCTTCTGAGATCTCTGAATTCAAAATTTGTTTTACATTCTCAGGAACCTCCTGTAAATCCACCCTTTCTAAGTAACTTCCAATCCTTTCTTCTAAAATTGGGTCTTTCTTATACAATGCAGTAAAAAATTCCTGAATCAACTTTTTCTTTTGATCATTTGATCCCACCATATTTCCCATCCCATCCTGTAACCATTCTATTTTTCTCGTGATTGCTCGCTTCCTAAGCCTATAGGACAACCATTTTCCAGCCTTGTTGGCATGTTCAAAAAAAATTGTTTATTCCTTTGAATTTTCTCTGCTAATTCATGTTGATCCAGGAGGGAAATCTCGTGTCGCGTAATATCTTTTCTCTCCCTCGCTATTACTGAGGATGGGCCTTTCTGAAGAGCCTCCTCAGCCTCTGTCAACATTCCCATCAACTCCAATCTCTTAACCCTCTCTTTCTTCCACTTATATGCCGAATACTTAATTGCTATCCCTTGAATCACTGCTTTCGCAGTGTCCCATATAATTTGAATTGGTGTATCTTCCCTTCTGTTCTCCTCAAAAAAGTATCCCATTTCCTGGTTCAACAAGTTTTTGAATTGTTCTTCTTTTAAAAGAGCTGCTCTCATTGTCCATCTATACCTCTTCTTTTCTCCTTTCCAAACCAAAACTAACGGGCTGTGATCTGCCCAGTCATTAGTCGTAATCTCTATTTCCCTAACCATCTCTTTCAATTCATGGGATGCCCATATCATATCAATTCGGGTCCATGATTGATGCCTGGGAGAGAAATAAGTATATTGCCTCTCTTCCTTGTGAAAATCTCACCATATATCACATATACCTAATTCCTCCCTCACTTGATCCCACACCTTAGGCAATGTTCTTTTTACCCCTTTAAGTAAACGTTGCCCCGGGGTATAGTCTTTATCAACATCTACTATTGCATTGAAGTCTCCTACAATGCATATATGCTCGTATTCTAACCCTGCTATTACTTTATATAAACCTTGAAAAAAGGCACATTGATTACAATTTGGTGCATACACATTCACCAATAAGATCTTCTTCTGAGCCAATCGAAGTTCTACCATCACTACTCTACCTTCTGTATCTGAATACACCCAGTGGGCCTCAATATTTCGCCGGACATAAAACACTACTCCCCTTTTCTTTTGTTCTGCCAGGGACACAAAAACTTCCCCCAATTTTGGACACGCTAGTACATTCTGTTGACTTTTAATGATATGGACTTCCTGGATACAAATTATATCATATTTTAATTTACAAAGTTTGGACCAAGTTTTTTTCCTCTTAGTAGGAGCATTAAGACCGTTAATATTGACAGAAAAAAGGCGAACCTCTTCCTGAATGTCACTGCTTCGCTGTATTCTCTATTTTTTTTTCTAACCGTGTCTCCATTTGAGGGCCCGAGCCTCCCAATACCCCAGCATCTTTCTTATCTATAGTCTTCTTTTCCTTTAATCCTCCACTTCTCCCCTTGGAATCCAATTGAACTTCTTCCTGGCTTTTGCCTTCTAACTCCTCCTCACTCTCCTGATTGAACTGAGATTCAAAAAATACAAGGGCATCCTGTAAGTTATCAATACAATATCTCTTGTCCTGCCACATAAAAGCCAATCCTTCTGGAATCAGCCATCGGTAGCGAATGTCAAATTTCCTAAACTGACTTGTTAGGAAATCATATTTTTTCCTCTGATCTCTTACTCTTCTTGGTAGCTGCTTAAGAATAATTACTGATCTTCCTTTAAAGGATATAGTCTTCTCTCTTGCTTTCCTTAGGACCTGCTCCCACACTGATGTTTTATTCAGTCGGACATGTATCTCTCTCGGGAGTTTGTTTCGACGTGCATAACTAGTGTAAACCTGAAATACGTCATCTATATCCCTCAACATCTCTTGTGGGTTCACCTCAAGCACTCCAGCCAAAATCTCTGTCACAATAGTTTCCAACTGGTCCTCTCAGTCCTCTTCAATGTTTTGTAAACGTAGGAAGAAGGCAGATTTATCTAATTCAAGGGCAATTATTTCATCCTCCAGGCGTTTATTAGCTATCACCAGCCGGTGTTCCATACTTTCTACTTTTACATCTGTCTTATCCATTCTCGTTTCTACCACCTGGATCCATTCCTCTTGACTCACTACCATTGTCTGCATTTCCTGGAGCTTCGTATGTATACTCCTTATTTCTCCCTTTAAACCTTCCATCTGGTTACCCATCTCAGCCTTCATTTCCCGCTTTAACTCTTCAAATCCTATAGCTATAGTCTCCTGATTTTTCAACATTAAGTCTTGAAGTGACTTAAACATATCCTGAACTCCCTGTATAGATAAAGCGTCTTTATTCCCTGTCACTGTCTCATCCGGAAATTTGCAAGCTGTCAGGGGTGTAGTTGACGGGGATTGTGTGGGCACAGGCACTATGGTCTTCTTCTTGGCAAAAGTTGTTATGGTCGCCATTTCTGTTATTCTTTGGTGCTCTTCCAAAATAGCCTACACTTACTCAATCTCCAAGACTCCTCCCCAAGCACCTCGTACTCTCAATATTATCCTAATCACCCAATATCTTCTTTAGACCCCTAATATTTAACCAATATTCACTTATAAATATTCCTGTAAACAGTTATATCAAAACTTATCAAATTATGCCAATTAATCAATTAGTTATCCATACACACAATTCAATACTAAATCTCAACCATAATACCAATCAAAAACTAATTGGTTAATATATTAGTAAATTAATTATTTTTAATCACTTAATTTTAAATTTATGGAAGAATTATTTCCTTTATAAAAATAAATAATCAAATCTAAGTTTATTAAAGTAGGGGTTAAATATGTTGTTATTATATAAGGTATAAAAAGAAAAATATAGAGAGAATATAGTAAATAGGCCCTATCAATGGCAAAAAAGAAAGGAAATAAGTAATAATATGGATAAGCCAATATTAAAAAAAGGGGATGATGTAACCCAGTTCAGTATATTTAAATTCCTTATTCTTCAAGCAGGCGTGGCAGTCCAATTCAGTTCAGTTCAGTTCCTCTTCTCTTCTCTGCTGACAAATATTACGATGTTACAATCCAACTAAATAAACCTCCAAGAAAGAAGCAGAAAGAAAAATCCGATGCCAGATCAAATAGAAAAGGGGGTCTCCAGCCTGTTATGCATTAATGAATTAACAAATCTCCATCCAGATCCCAGATATTTCAAAAGGAGAAAAAAAATAAAAATAAAAACACTTATCAAAATTTAAAGAAAGAGTCTGTCCATCGAAGAGGAACACCAAAGAAGTAACTGGAATCCTAAAATCAAATGAGGACCCAGATTGTTGGGGGCAATAAGCTGACTTTGTAATAATGCCGCTTGGGGGTGTGTGAAAGCCCTAACAAGCAGGCATATACATAGAATGAAGGCTACTGCTAAGCTTGTAAGCCGCCCTGAGTCTTCGGAGAAGGGTGGGATATAAATGTAATTAAAAAAATCAGCCCGTGAGTCTCTCTAAGGTGGCTATTGTTAAAGCCTGTATTGTTGTCTGCCGCTATAATCAATTAAGGCTAGATAATACTTCACGCTGCTCACCTCTCAAATGATCAACAAACGAAGGGGGGGATTCTCATTCTCTTTTGATATTCACTCTTAACTCTGCCTGGAATGTCAGTAGCTTCCTTCTAAATTGCTGAGTCACAGCTCCAGGGCAGCCATTCTTCAGGTGCCTTCTCTCAATACCGGCACCACGGGAGGTTTTCTCACTGCTAAGCAGGGATTTTGCAAGTTTCCTGCAATTGCCGAGCATCCTCTCTTCTTCGCCTGCTGATCCCCAGCTGGCGATGGCTATGTAGAGCCGCACAGTATCGGGAAAACAAGCTGCGATCCGAAGAGATATTCCAGGACCCGCTTGTCTGCTGTGACCTCAGCCCCGGAAGCTGCCAAGCGTTGTTTCCAGTCCCCTTGGATGATGCGCTTCCATGCGTCCTTTGTGGTGCGCACCATGTGTTCAGCCAAGCCATTAGTCGAAGGATGGTAAGGAGCAGAGGTGATGTGTTTAATCCCATTGGTCTTCAGAAACGCCTGGAATTCCGAGGAGGTAAATAGCAGACCGTTATCAGAGACCAATACATCAGGAAGGCCATGAGTGGCACAGTCCCATGAGCACTTGGACAGTCCCTGTTGTGGTCATGCTACTCACAGGTACCACCTCCAACCATTTGGAGTGGCTGTCCATCACTACCAAGAATGATTGGTTGTGCAATGGGCCTGCATAGTCAATGTGTATTCGGGACCAGGGGGTGTGTGTTTCCTCCCACTTGTGGACTGGGGCATGTGGCTGTGGTGGCCGAGATCTTTGGCAGCTGTAGCAACCAGCTACCTGTTCCTCAATGTCCTTGTCAAGGCCCAGCCACCACAGATAACTTCTTGCCAACGCCTTCATCCGTACCACCCCGGGGTGACCCTCGTGTAGTGAGTGAATGACCCTGTCTCTCAATGTTTGTGGGATGATGACCCGGCATCCCCACAATAGGCAGCCCTTGTGTGAGGACAACTCGTGCCTCCTGGTGAAGAATGCCATGAATTCAGGCCCTGGGGATTTGTCTTGCCACCCCGTGTTCACCCACGTCTGTACCCTACTCAAAATCTTGTCTGTATGTGTTTCAGCTGCAATGTCCCTGACACTGAGAGGACATTCTGGCAGATCTTGAATGGCCAATATTTGTGCTGCAGGTTCAGCATTGTTTAAAGGAAGTCTGCTTAGGCCATCAGCATGGCCCATTTCCTTGCCCGGCTTGTGCACTAATTTACATGAGTAAGCCGAAAGGAAAATGGACCACCGGAGCATTCTGGGTGACATAATCTGTGGGGTCTGCTTGTCTGTGGTAAACAGACCTAGTAAGGGCTTATGATCTGTAAAAATAGTGAAATCCCTACCATACAAATAGTCATGGAATTTCTTTACTCCAGCAACTATTGCCAGGGCTTCCTTATCTATTTGTGCATAGTTCCGCTCAGCCGCTGACAATGTCCTGGAGTAATATGCAATAGGGACTTGTCTGCCATCATCCTCTAGATGGCTCAACTCAGCCCCCACTCCGTAAGGGGATGCATCACAAGCAATACAAATTGGTTTGTTTTCTATAAAATGGTTAATTGTGGCATTGCTTGCCAAAAGATTTTTTAGAGACTGGAAACTGGTGTCATGTGTCTTGGTCCAGTTCCATGTGGAGTGCTTGTCCAATAATCTGTGCAAGGGTTCAGCAAGGGTTCAGCCTTGTGGGGTAAAAAAGCGTGATAAAAATTAAGTAACCCCAGGAAAGCTTGCAGCTCCGCCTTATTTTTGGGTGTGGGAGCCTCTTTGATTGCTTGCACCTTGGATGCAGCAGGATGAACCCCCTGAGCATCAATTCTAAACCCCAAAAAATCCGTTTCTGGCACCCCAATGCTGCACTTATCCCTTTTTAGCTTAAGGATGGCAGCACGAAATCTTCCCCAAACAGCCTGCAGTCCTTCTGCCAAAATCTCCTCTGTGTCCCCTGTGATGAGAACATTGTCAAAGTACGGGCAGACTCCCAGTATACCCTTTAGCGTTCGCTCCATTACCTCCTGGAAGATGCCTGGAGCTACGCTAACTCCGAACTGCAACCGGTCTACCCGGAATGCCCCCTTGTGGGTGACTATTGATTGTGCAGCGGCGATCTCTGGGTTGACTGGGAGTTGCAAGTAAGCCTGAGCAAGATCCAGTTTGGCGAAGATCGCACCTCCCTGGAGTTATGCAAGGATACCGCTGACTGTGGGCACTGGGTATGCATGTGGGTTTAACGCTTTATTGACTGTGCATTTATAATCAGTGCAGATTCTTACGTCACCATTTGCCTTGAGTGGGGTAACGATGGGGGTTTCCCACTCAGCTCCCTCGACCGGGTTCAACACCCCCTGTGCGACTAGCTTGTCGAGTTCCCACTCAATTTTGTGTTTTAATGAGAACGGTACCCTCTGGGGCTTGACTCTGATGGGTTGTATGTTGAGGTTCAATTTGAACGCAATTGGTGGTCCTGTGTATTTTCCCAGCATCTCATCGAATACGTCTTCAAATGCCTTGCACACGGATTCGATGCTGAGCGTCTGGGTCTGGTGAATTCCGATAATGTGAATTCCCAGCGCTTGGAACCAGTCTAACTCTAACAGGCTAGTCCTCTGTCCCTTGACCACTAGGATGTTCAAGGGTCCCTGGAACTCTCTGTACCACACAGAGAAAGTAGCCTTCCCCCGGACTTGTATTGGGGTATTCTGAAAATCAGTAAGGGTGATGCTAGATGGTCTCAAGGGAACCCGCTGGCTGCTCCTGTTGCAGATTAATTTATAGGTCTCATGTGAAATGACAGAGACGGCGGAGCCGGAGTCCAGCTCGATTTTACAGGGAACCCCTTCGAGCTGCACATCTACCCTGATTTTGGGGGTGAGCAATTGGCGAGCCCCCATGTTACAAACTGCCCATCTGCTCTCGGTGTAGCTGATAGATGCAATGCGTTTTGGAGCTCCGGTACCTGACGGCAGGTGAATTCGGCATCCACCTCATGCAGAGTGTCTCGGCTCCGGCTCCGGCAAATGGACGCGATGTGTCCCATTTTGCCACACGCTCGGCATTTGGCTGTTCTGAATTTGCAGGCAGATCAGTGATGGCTTCCCCCGTACCCGGCGCATTTCTGTTTAGCCGTGCAGCACTTGCATCCGGAGCATTTCTTTTTTATTATTGAAAAGTTTTACAATACATTTTTTAAATAGAAAAAAACCCCTCCTCCCCCTCCCCTCTCCCCAACCCTCCCCTCCCCTCCCCTCACCCCTCCCCGACTTCCCAGAGCTGAATACAGGGTATAGACTTACAAACAAAAGCTAAAATATGTTAACAACAAAAATAAACATTAAATTCTATCGCACTTTAACTCTCCATAGTCATAATTATATTACTAACAAATAACTAATAACTAATAATACATCATATAAAACCACTACTTATTCAAATGCTAAATGAAACTTTTTAGTCCCATATTTATTCTGAATATATTCAATCCATCTTCTCCATTCCACAATATATCTCTGTTGCGATTGTTCTTTCAAATATGCTGAAATCTTTGCCATTTCCGCCAAATTAGAAACTTTCAAAGTCCATTCTTCTATAGTCGCCAGTTCCTCCTTCTTCCAATATTGCGCTACTAAAAGTCTTGCTGCCGTAATTAGATTCAACATCAATTTAGTGTCTATAACAGTAAAGTCTGTAATAATACCCAACAAAAACAACTGCGGAGAAAACCTTATCTTTTTCTTAGATATCTTTTGCATATTCCACCAAATTTTAATCCAAAAAGCTTTGACTTTTTTACAAGTCCACCATATATGAAAAACGTTGCATCCTCACAACCACACCTCCAAAATTTGGGCTGACAGTTCGGATACATACTTGCTAGTTTTTTAGGATCTAAATGCCACCTATAAAACATTTTATAAAAATTCTCTCTTAAATTTTGGGCCTGTGTAAATTTTACGTTTCTAACCCATATCTTTTCCCAAGTATCCATTGTTATAACCTCCTGAAAGTTCTGAGCCCACTTTATCATACAATCTTTAACAAGTTCCGTTTCTGAATCAATTTCTATCAATGCATTATATATCCTTCTTATATGTGCTTGACCTTGATCTCTAATTTGTTTTACCAAATTTTCATCAGTTATCGAAAAACCAACTTTCTGATCCTCTTTCCATCTTGCCTATAACTGCCCATACTGGAACCAAGTTTGTACAATCTTTTCTTCTTTTAAAATATTATATGGCCTTAATTGCCATACATTCCTTTCTATCCTTAAAATTTCCTTATATGTAGTCTCATCATGTTTAAATCCAAGTTTATATTTTCTATTGCATGTTTAGGTATTGCCCAAACTGGTATCTTATAATTTAACTTATGTCTATATTTTTTCCATACTCGCAACAGAGCATACCTTAATATATGTGTCTTAAACACATTATCCACCTTCTTATCATACAATAAATATGCATGCCAACCAAATAACAAATCATAACCCTCAAGATTTAATAATCTCCCTTGTGTTAAATTAAACCAGTCACTTATCGATGATAAAGCAGCAGCCTCATAATATAATTTAAGATTAGGCATTTTAAGACCACCTCTTTCATGTGTGTCTTGCATTATCTTAAATTTAACTCGTGGCTTTTTCCCTGCCCAAACAAATTTATTAATACCTTTCTGCCATTCCTCCAAATTTAAATCCTTTTTAAGTATAGGTATCATTTGAAACAAAAATAAAAATTTTGGCAAAACATTCATTTTCACTGCTGCAATTCTTCCCAATAAGGATCTTGTCTCATTCGTCTGGTTGCAGCCCGTGTCATTCTTTGATCTCTAACCTCTTCCATTGGTACTAGAATCTGATCCACTCCTGTAGTTTGCTGAGATTCTCCATCTTTCAGCTGAGTAACTCCTTCAGCTCCTTGTGTACTCTCCCTTCGTAGCTGACGCTCTCCTTCGCCATTCCTCCTTTTAAATTCTGTAGATGGTGGGGAGCCTGCCTTCAAAATATTAGCATAAAAATCTCGTGCCTGTAAAACTGTGTTAAGACAATATCTCGTGCCTGCGTGCATCACCACCATGCCTACTGGGATCTCCCATCTAAACTGGATGTCCTGTTTCCTTAATTCTTCTGCCAAAAAAGCAAATTCTTTCCTTTTCCTTAAAATTCTTGGAGGAATCTCTTTCAGAATTAAAACTTCTTGCTCTGCAACTGTAAATTTTTTGTTGTAGAAGGCTTGAATAACCTCATTTCTAATTGTTCTCTTCGTAAAATAAACCACCACATCTCTAGGTAGCCTTCTTTGTCTTGCAATCCAAGAATTAACACGAAATATTTTATCTATATTCACCATAATATCTTCTGCAGAAAGCTCCAAAACCTACTCAAGAGCCTGTGCCAATATTTCTTTCAAATTCTCCTTAAGATCTTCTTTCAAAACCGATTCTCACAGCAAACTCCATTTCTCGATACTGTAGCAAAACCACATCATCATCAATCTTTTCCATCACAGTTTCAGCATCCATCATTTTAGCATCTAATCTCATGTTATTTTGACTAAGCTCTTCCACTCTCTCATCCAGACGCTCAATACAAACAGCAAGCCCTTGAAATGCAACCAAAATGTCTGCTCTTATTTCTGTATTCTTCTCCTCAATAAGTTCAGCTATTTGTTGAGATTGTTTTTTCAAAGCCTCTTGCACAGCATCCTGCAAAACTTTTATTGTTAAAGCTGGTGCAGGTGCGGGTGCCGCAGGAGGAGACATCAGAGCCTGTAATGAAGACTGCTGAACTGGCGAGGCACCAGCACTTCTAGGAACTTTAGTTGGTTTGGAAGCCATTTTAACACCACTTAATTCTATTGTGCACTTTCACTTTCCGCACCACTTGCAACTTTTTCCACAAAGTATTCTGAGTTAAAGTTCAAATAGTTGCTTTACAGCATTCTCCTGCACAGCTCTGCCTGCATCCAAGTAATCCACAATTAACTATCAATGGCAGGGATGGTTGCAGTGTCCTGCTCTGCTCCAAAGCCTTGGAGCAGAGGCGTCCCGGAGTCCGGAGCAAACTCAGGCTTCGGGGGGGCTCACACCCTTCAACCACCAGAGTTTAACTCTGGCGATCTAGGGGAGCTCTACCCCTGCCTAAGCGCTCACCCCCTCCTCTTCTCCCAAGGAGCGGGTTTCCGAGCTGCCAAACAGCTGATCATCGCTGTTTTTGGCAGCTCTACGGAAAACAGCGGGGCTGACGACCAAAACAGCCACCATCAACGGAGCCTTGCCACCCGGAAGTCCGCATCCGGAGCATTTCTTGTCCTGGCTGTTTGCTGCAGTTGTTGGCGGTTGACCCCTTGGGCTATCACGCTGCCCCAATGGATGGGTTGCTCTGCGATGTAGCGTGTCCACCTCTGCCGCTAATCCATCCTCGCTGCTTCCCCCAGCTCCGTGCGTCTGATGAACAGTGCTTTCCTGGCTGCTACGCCTGGATTCGCTCGGCTCTGGTTTCTCCACTAACTCCCAAGCCAGTACCTCCTCCTGTACTTGCTTGAGGGTCAGTCCTGGTTTGGCAAACAACTTCTGCCTCAATTTTTGGTCCCTGAGACTGAAGATGATTCGGTCTCGCAGCCTCTTTTCTAAGTTCTCGAAATTCTCCGACTTCAGACAGGTCCCGGCAGATGCTACCCCCTGTGGGGTGTCCTACAGCCCCTCGAAGCAGGATCCCACCTTCATCGCCAATTGTTATGTCGGATTCACGGGTTGATGAGACACAGACATCAGGTGTGCAAGAGCTTTTATTAGGAGGGAAGCGTGGTCTGAACTTGGGAACAAAGGTTACCTGCCTATTGGTATACCTGACCAGGTGAATGCCTGGCCAATAGGTTTAAACCCAGGTCTCCCGCCGGCTGGGCAGCTAATCCCTTTAAATCTGGCTTTCCCGCCGAATGCTGTTCCTGCACAGAGCTGTCCAGCTCCGCGCCACCTTATTCAGCTGTCACCCGTGTATGCTATGCCAGCATACACTACAATTTTCTTTAGCTTGAGAGACTTGGAATGTCATATTCAGGATAGGGAAAAGAAATTCATCTCATGGTATATCCAAATTATTCAACTGACTGAAATTCCATTAAAGTTTTGTCTCTTCTTTACCATTTGCCTCCATGCATCCCATGACATACAGCTCCTAGTTCTTCCCTCCCATTTTTCGCCCTGATCAAATGGCACCTTACAATCATTTAAATGCTGCTCCTTCCTCCAACAACAACATGCAGCTGGAAAGGGAGACTACAAGGTCAAAGATAAGCTTGAACTGCTCTTCATTAAAATCATTTTTTTAACTTGATTAGCAGCATGTCCAGTTAGACACATTCAAACCATTTTTCAAGCTCAGGTTTGGAAAAAGAGGAATCAGAAAGGAGAGGAGGCAAAGCTTTAAAGTAGTGTGACCCCAGATCATATTCACTCTCTCTTTAAACAGGAAGAATTTCCCAGCTTGCAATCATATCCTGAACTTAGCCTACGGAGACTTTGGCTTATTTTTGAGAATTAGTTAATTTCTTTTTTTGGCTAGCAATTTTATAGCTTCTCACTTTTGTAATCGATATGAGTCTTTATGAACAGGGGGCTTTTTCCTTGAAAAACATGATTAAAATGAAATGAAACTGCCTGGTTTCTTCTTGTTCAGAATCAATACTGGGCTTCTTCCTTGATAAATATCTAGTAAGCAAAAATGAAAACAAAAAGGGGGCAAGGTCTGGAGTGAGGGCATCGAATGTGAATGTTGTTATAGTTAGCAGAATTTTCATGAAATACTTCTCTTATTTCTCCTCAAAGATCAAAAAAGATAAACAGAGAAGCTTAAAATAAAACAAAAGCTATTTGGTTCCCAGAAATATTTAGTTGGAAAAAAAAGAGAAAGTTTGCCTTTCTTCTTTGCTAATGCTACCATCTGCTGGTTACAAATGAAAACTGACCATGAACATGTTTACTGCTCAATGGTTCTGCCAACTGTTTAGAACTTTAGAAGGTAAACATTTGCTTTTATTTGCCAGGCTGGCTGAAATCATGGGCCTTTGGAAGTCACCAGACTGGGGAAGGCTGACCTACAGACTGCTTCTAAGATAAGATTTCAAAGTGTTCAATAGATGCAACTTATTTCAATGCAGTAAATAGAAAAGTGTTTGCTTATAAAAATTTTGTCAAAAAATTCATCTGAAAATTTGTCAAAAAATACTGGCAAGAAAACATCTGTGAAAATGAAAAACACCTGATTCACCATGGCCTTAAATATAACAAGATACTTCAAATCACATATCATAGTAGCAAAGAAGTAACTTAGGTCCTTTTGTCCTCTACTTTTCCTCACTCACCGTTTTCTATTATTTGGGATAAAAGATTCTGCAAGTTTCATTTATCACAGTAGCCTCCTCATCAGAACAATCTAACTGAAATAGTAACAACATTTGAGTATGTAAAGTAATTCAGCAGCCATGAGAACTGAGTCTAACCACAAATTAGCAATATCAGCCATTTGTTTGTTGTATCCTCTTACTTTGATGGTCCATACAATTAGATAGATGCTGTGCATACCACCTTAATCAGCAGTAATTAGCCGCTTCATATCCCAATAATGTCTGTAAAATCTGGTTTTATACACCACGCAATTGAGCTGAAACTACATGGCATCTGTTTTCAAAAAATCCCACCAAATATTTTTATTGGGGGTTTGATGGTGTTTAGGGTGGATAAACGCCCCAAGTCTCTGTATATAAATGCAAAAATTAATTTATTTATCACATTTTGGAACTGTCCATCTCTCACACACACTGTGGTGCTACTGGCAGATTTCTGCTTCATTTTGTCAAAGATCTGTGCTGCTAGGTCTGAAATAGAAACATAAAATCATAGGCTGGAAAGGATTGGAGATCTAATCCAACCTCCTGCCCAACCAGGAGGCCTTATATCATCCCGAACAAATGGATATCCAATCTTTTCTTGAAAACCTCCAGCAATGGTGCACCCACAACTGCAGGAGGCAAGCTGTTCCATTAATTAATTGTTCTCATCAGGAAATTTCTTAGTTCCAGTTGGATCTCTCTTCAACAAGCTTCCACACATTGTTTCTTGTCCTGCTTTCAGGGGCTTTAGAAAATAAGTCAGCCCCCTCTTCTCTGTGACTAGCCCTCAAGTATTGGAAGACAGCTATTATGTCATCCCTGTTCTGGTCATCACAATACAAAAAAAGATGCTGAAACTCTAGAAAGTGCAGAGAAGAACAACAAAGATGATAAGGGGTCTGGAGGCTAAACCCTACAGTGATTGGTTAAGGGAACTAAATTAAACTAAATTAAAATGAACTAAATCTAGATTGTTGGAGGCAATAAGCTGACTTTGTAATAATGCCGCTTGGGGGGGGTGAAAGCCCTAATAAGCAGGCATATACATAGAATGAAGGCTATTGCTAAGCACATTGGTTTGTGCTTAAATTGTAAGCCGCCCTGAGTCTTCGGAGAAGGGCGGGATATAAATGGGATTAAATAAATCCATATAAGAATCTCTTGTCTCCAGCAGGCAGGCAGAAGGATAGTTGACTAGCAAGCCAATCAATTGTCAAAAATGATGAGGTTGATGGAGAAAAGATACTACATTTAAGACTTTTTTAGTCTATGGTAAAATAGTGAGGAGAGCATAGTAAAACATATAAAATGTTGCTTGATGCAGAAGAATATATACAAACTCAGGATCATCCTATAAAGCTGCGCTTACACTAGCATTGGAATAATATATAGCTAAGTGGCCAGAAGTTGAATACAAAAAGAAATACTGTTCCAGGCAGGCCATGATTTACCCAGAAATGCACTTTAACACAGCTGTATTAAAATATTAACCAATATTTAAGGAATCCTCACAAAAGAATTCAGGTTTTGTGATTTTTGACTGAGTTCATCTGAACCCTAGCTTGCTTTATAATTGGATTCTCGTAACATACTAAGCAATAAATTGTGAAGCAAGATAGCTATTTTTTCATCTTCTTTCAAGATGGAGGAGCTATTTAGTTTGGAATTTTCTTTTCTATAGCAGTTACCTAGTGTTTTGAGCACACAAACACAAGCAGGCATAAAAATTATGGCTTAACCCTTAATTCCAATAATGAGATTTATCATATATTGTCAAAAACATTAAAATTCTCATATTTAACTTCCAGGATGTTACCTCTATATCTTTGGTTAAACTTGGGTCAATGCCACTATGAGACAGCTCTTAGAATCCTAGTGGACAATCATTTAAATATGAGCCAGCAGTGTGGTAGCAGCCAAAAAAGCCAATTAAATTGTAGAAAGCAGTAATAGAGGGACAGAATCAAGATCATGTATAGTACTGCTTTACAAAGATTTAGTAAAATCACATGGAATACTGCATCCAATTTTGGTCACATTAAAAAAAAATGTTGAGATCCTGGAAAGACTGTAAAGAGCAACAAATATGATTAGGTGCTAGAGGCTAAAACTTATGAAGAACAGTTGCAGGAATTGGATATGTCTAATCTAGCGGTGGCTCAGTGGGTTAGGACGCTGAGCTTGTCGATCAGAAGGTCGGCAGTTTGGCGGGTTGAATCCCGAGTGCCGCGTAACAGAGTGAGCGCCTGTTACTCGTCCCAGCTTCTGCCAACCTAGCAGTTCGAAAGCACGAAAAAATGCAAGTAGAAAAATAGGGACCACTACGGTGAGAAGGTAACAGCGTTCCGTGTGCCTTTGGCGTCTAGTCATGCCGGCCACATGACCACGGAGACATTCTCGGACAAGCGCTGGGTCTTCGGCTTTGAAACAGAGACGAGCACCAGCCCCTAGTCGGAAACAACTAGCACGCATGTGCGGGGGAACCTTTACCTTTACCTAATCTAGTGAAAAGAACTAGGGGAGACTTGATAGCAGTGTTCCAATATTGGAGGGGCTACCACAAAGATAAGGCAGGCAACTTATTTTCCAAAGTGTCAGGAAGCAAGACAAGAAAAAATGAATGGAAATCTAACCAAGCAGAGAAGTAGCCTAGAACTAAAGAGAAAATTCCTAACAGTGAAAACAATTAACCAGTGGAATGGCTTGCTTCAGAAGTTGTGGGTGCCCCATCTCTGGAGGCCTTTAAGAAGAGACTGGACAGCCACTTGTCTGAAATGATATAGGGTCTCCTGCTTGAGTAGGGGTTTGGACTATGGTAAGCACTTAAATCAGGAATCTGATGCATAGATTTGATCTGCATCATAGATCAAATTCCAAATTGATTGTCCTTAGTCACTAAAGCCAGTGAACCGTAATGGTGCTAGAGGGCTTCGAAACTATCTTCATTGTCTGAAAAAGTCATCCTGCATTGGTCCCAGTAATCAATGTACTGAAGCCTCACACACTGGAAGTCCATCATTCTATCATTCTTTGTCCAATCTCTAGATGTCATCATTTATTGGAGTGAATCTACAACTGTGGACAAGTTCACATAGTCTTGATTGTCATCAGTAGCAAGCTCACTGTCATCAATAGCAAATTCACTACAGTTTTACTAATGTTTACTGAAGTAAGAAATCGGGTATCTAAGCTCAATAAGGTTACTGTTACTTTAATATTCTTGGTCTAACTTTGGCTATTTGCAGTCTCTTGCAGAAACAAGTAATTATTGTCTCAGTTGTGAATTACTTAGACCAATTTCCTGTGTTAGAGGTTGCAAACCAAGTTGTGCATAACATCTATGAGTTAAAACAATTATAAATAATTTCATCTCTAAATGTAAGCATGTATTGAACATGCAAAACAATTTCCAAAAGTTTTATAAATTTTACTCAATATTTCTTACTAGTCCTTAATATTATAATAGCAACATTATTGTCCACGATAATATTTTTCATTGATAGTTTCAGGATAGCAGAAATATCCTATTATTCCCACCATCAGGTACAATATATCATCTGTATGTATGTATCAAATCTAAACCTAGATGCCTATACCCCTTACATATGCACAAACATGCCATGTGCCGGGCTTAACTCTGGTTTCTTTGTCTTTTGTCTGTATAACTACAATGGAAGCTGAGTAGACAGAATTACAATCTCCTTTCTGGGCTGTAGGTAGCACAAAGAACATCCTTAATAATTTATTGTAAACAAAATCTTCCCCTCTTTTATGGAATAGAAAATTATGTGTCTTAAAGGAGAAGAGAGCACGGCTCACTCCAGTGCAGAAGGTACACTGAACTTGACTATATATTCATCATTTTATTCAAGTCTGTCCTTTTGATACTTACTATTAGACAAAGCTTCAGGCATATGTCAATTTACAATCCAAAGTGGTGTTCAGTTAAAAAAAAGAGTGAAATGACCTGTTTGAGAAGTTAGTGCAGCTGAACTTTACAGCCATCTGTTTAGTAAGTATGTGAGTCACACTAGATAATAATGAATAGTCTCTTTTTAATAGAAGAAAAACGCCCCAAAATTTCTCTCCTGCATTAGCAATCTCATTTTTCAGTGCTGAATCCATATATGAAAACTTAATATAAAAATATTATTTCAGTATACTTTTTGCATTGTGAAGCTGGGCCCAAGATAGCCTTAATAAAAGCTGTTTCTCAAGAATAAACACAGAGACATAGATAAGGCAAAAGGAAAAACCACTACAAACAAGAAAGCATAAGTGTAAGATAATAAGGTGACCAAAAAAATCTTATGCTTAAATTCCAAAGATGATGTAGGCTACACCAAAGGCTTCAATTTTATATGATTGAGACACTTTTGAAAACAAAAAATAAACTGGATGACTTAAGAAAAACGCTTTTAATTCTGGTCCTGCATTGCACAATCGTTACAAATTACCCTCTTTGAATTTCAAAAAAAAGAAAATGAATATATATTTAAATTTCAATTGCTTCAATTAGGTTCTAGAAAGCAGACTCCCAAGTGAAGTGAGAATTATTGATTCATCCAAATTAATCGTAGGGACGATCAATGCTCTCAGAATGAACTTTCTGATATATAAGTAATCATGGAGGAGATAAATCCAAAGCTTATACAATGTATTACTTTTAAGTAATATTTTAATTTGGTAAGCAAATCTTATCCAGCTTCTTCTCGAAGAGGATACTTCTGTAGCAGCATTTTTAATAAAAACAGCTCTATCTATAGATTGATTTTTATTAAGACAGTGTTAAGAATTCATTGAGGCTTGAAATGTGGTTGATGACAATATATGATGTAGAGAATTTGAATTTATCTCCCATCTGATATCACAAAAAATAAAGTGTCTTACATTTTTGTAAGATATATCCATCCTACATAGAATTAAAGACATGGATGAGCCAACTACATAAAGAAAGAACTGTTAGGTTCTAACTTGCAGATAGTCTTTTCTAGTGTAGTATCTTCCTGAAGTGTTGGGCTCTTATTACTCTAGTGAACATAGCAAAGTCAGGCTGGCTAGTTAATTACAGGGGTTTAAATCATGCAGATTTTGATGATACCAGCTTGGAGAAGTCTTCAGTAGATTGTCCCTGGAAGGGTGAATTTTTTCATTCATTAACAATAAAATACCAAAATACTGCAAAAATTATCATTATACATTAAATATTAAATATATTTCAATTCCATCAAAGTAGATGATCATGTAAGTAAACCCATATCAGACAAAGATCAAGAATATCTGCAAGTGTTTCTATCCTTTAGCTATTTACAATTCTAATAGTTCAGGACATAAACTTTTCTCAAGACCAATATTTCATAAACAATACAATTACTATTTTTCTGACAAAAACAAAACCAAGAGAAAGATATTCCTGTGGGGGTTTTTTTTTTAAAAAAATCTGCTGATCAGTGTTACATTCAAGCCCCCTTTTTTAAGCAGAGAAGAAAAATAGCCTACAAATATACAACTGAGGTATAACAATAAATTTCAGTATCTCTGATTGCACTAGAGTGGACCAAAGAACAACATTTAAATGTGCAAACTGTGTCACAAACATCTATGTTACGCAGAAATGTACTGTACAGATTTGGACATCTGCTCCACATATTCTTTTAAAACAAACATTTACTATTTCTGCTGGAACAGGTGTTTGCATTGTGGGAACAAAGAGACACACATATACAAACAATTCAATAAACATTAGAAATTTATTTTAAAAGATCTCCCTTTTTAAAAATTATTATCTCTTTGTGCTTCTTCCCATTGCTTATCACAGTGTTGGCAGTAAGTCATATTCAGATCTGTATCAAGTATCAAATACAGAAGTTGGATCCCTGTAAGGAACACAAGCCAGTTTTCTGATGATTAAATTAGGAACAATGGTCAATTCTACACTATTTAAAACAGATGTGTTCTTATCTCGGGATTCATATTGCCAATCCAATTTTGAGATCATAATCTAGCCAAAGCAAATTACTTTTCTAGATCACAACCTCAGACAGTTTATTATTTAAGGCCCGTACTTTTTACAAGTTTTATCAAAGCAGCAACTTTTTCTGATGCATAATTCACAGTACCTATTTAAAAATGAAGGTCCTAAGGAAAAAAAATCACACCGCCAAAAAAATCTGGTTAGTATTAGAAATAACCAAAACATGTACACAGACACAGATAAATCCAGAATATATCTAACAGTTTACTTAAAAGAAGAGGGTCATTTTATTTATTTAGTCTCATCCCTTTTTTTTTCTCTTTGGATAAAGGAAAAGTAAAGAATTTTTCTCATAATCTCTATTCTGAACTCAAAGTATAATATGCTATCTATGCACAATTAAAACAAAACTCTGGCATGTATTATGCACAGATTGTTCAAGAAATTACTTCCATCCTTGATACATAAATACAGTATTCTAAATATTCTAAATATAAAATATCAAGGATATGTTCAATAACATGGTTTCAAAAAAGTAATATGCCCCCAAGGGCATATTAAGGAACTCATACCACAAGATTTTGAAACCAAGGTATTTTTTTAAAAAAAGAAAGATATTCATAACTTTTAATTAAAAATCCATATAGCTAGTTCAGTTCCCAGCACATTAAGCATGCCAAAAATAATTCTCTGGAACTGGCCTTTATATAACTATATTTAATATATTTGAATGATTAAAAAATAGATTCAGTCATTCATTTTAATCAGCAGTTTGACAAGTTCTTGACTAAGTCACATTTTTAAAATCTATTTTCAAAGCATGTTTCTGTAACAAAACTATTTCCTAAAGACAGGTAAAAGATAGAAACATATGAAAGTTAATACTAAGTAACTGTTTAGTATGTATGGAAAATACCACATATATTTCATGACCATTCCATCTTTTTCCACTTTGGAGACCAAAGATAAATATCTTAATTATCAAAATGCCTGACAAAGTGAATCAGGTGGGTGTTCAAACTTTACTTTCTTCACTTAAAAATAATTCTTTTTTAAAAAATGAAAAACTGCTATGTACAAAGAACCAGGAAATGACTGCATGATACCACGTAAAATCAGTCAAACTGATATGCTTAGCAGATTTCAGCTCCAACAGAAGTAATGAATTTGCCTAAAATACTAACATTTGATCTCTGGAAGAAGATTGTATGGATACAAAATGGAAAAAATTGTCCTTGGTGTGTATGATCCTTTATGAGTCTTCTTTGGTAACTTCTGATTTGCGCTGACTTCGAAAGTGTTGCTCAAGATTGATGGTCACCTCCCTTTGAAGATTTCTGCTGTTGTTTTTTCCAGCTGTGTGGATCCATAGGTGCTGAAGAACCTGTTGAGCAGTATAGCGCTTTTTTGGATCAACTATCAGGAGTCGGTTTATCAGGTCCTTTGCAGCTATTAAAAGCAAAGACAAGTAAATTAATATGACTTTGCTTTGAACAGTTTCACAGAATTGGAAAAACTTAATAAAATTTTTAAAAAAATGTATGGCAACATTGGGCCACAATTTGGAAGACTAAAATTACAAAAACATTTAATTGCACCAAAAAAAGCTTTATAGGTAGACTCTGGAAAATCTTTCCTCTGTCTATCACAATTTTAGAATAAAGTATTAAAAGTAGTATGAAATAAACGTACAGTACAGTTTCTACTTTTAATAAAGGTAAATTTTTCATTCAAAAAACATACAGCAGAAATAAGAAAAAGCAATGCTTTGCACTGAAAAAGACCAGCCATAAGCATTTCAGATTCCACACAACAAAGTTATTATATAGAAAAATCACAGCTTGACTTTGCTTTTCCATTGTTATGGTTCTATAACATCGAGGTTCCATTTTTTCTCTTCTCATTGTTCTAAACAAGAACCTTCTAAATAAGTGTTCCCCCCGCCCCCAGGGATTTTAAGCTAAAAGTACAAACTAAAAAACTAAAGGGGGGAAATCTTTCTGATAATTTATACTTATGAAGAGTGCCTTGTTTACCCATTAATTCACCAATATACTATGAACATATCCTACAAGATATCTTACAATAATACAATAATCACTAAATCTCTGCCATAATAACCCAAATTGCTGCTTCCTTTGATTAGCAGAGAATACTGCCTTCTCTGCTAATAAATCATTCCTTTCCAGCAACCATTCCTTGATATCAATATCTCTTTTCCAATTTCTTAATATAATTCTTTTTGTCACCCACTACGATCAATACAAGCACAATTCCTGATAAACAGACAAATTCTAAAGCTCTGATAGATAATTCCACAGTTATATTAACACCTTTAGCATTTAAAGATTTTCCTATTAATTTACTCGTGCTTTAATACACAATTCCAAAATGGCACCAAATGATCATTTGTTCATATCATATCACATTTATTGATAAAAATAAATCTCTAGCTTAGAAAATCTGATGTCCAGATTTCAAATATGCTACTTTTGGAGTAAATACACTACTTTAGAATCTAATTTATCCTAAATACAATTGAAATACAAATACAATCTAATTATCCATTGTGGTTAATCTTAAGTATAATTAATGAATATAAACCAGTGTAATGAACATGATATAGAGTAGATTATTTTTATTAAACATACTAAAAATTGCAATTGCTCCCAGTTTTAATATTATGACAAACTGGAGTTTAACACAAAAATCACACAAACTTCCAAACTCAACATTCTTTGAAAAAGAGAAGCAAGAAAAATATACAATTCAGAGTGCACCTGCAGTTCATACTTATAATATTAAATGTTTATGTCCACATATTTCACCAAGCTATTTGTTTTGTTTGATTTTAATTTAGTGTGAGATGTGAACTGAATCATTTTGGTTTATAAAGAATATTTATAGCTTCTGTGTGAATCCAGCTATTTTAACATTCCCCAAATCACATTTAAAACAAGTAAAGATAAACCCAGCTTATGGTTTAGCATTAGGTGTGAATATTTTACTTATGTAATGCTTATACTTCTGCTATTCAAAGGGATATCTATGAAATATATAACCTAGCATAGACATCACCCATGGTTCAACTATACGTACTGTCTAAAGGTTTAACAGCAATAGCTACACATCTTTCCAGTCTTATGGTATATATATCTTTAAAAATTAAAACCAATTCCCAGACTATTATATTAAATATTGACTTTCATGCTCCTTTCATATTCCAAGAATATGAAATAAATATAGGAACCACTATAACCTGTTCCTTCCCACTGAAGTGGTACCTATTTATCTATTTGCATTTGCATGCTATTGAACTGCTAGGTTGGCAAAAGCTGGGGCAAAAATGGGATCTCATCCTTTCCAGACAACAAGCCCAGTGTCACCACCACCTATAGTCGGCAACAACTAGCCAAGTAAAATCCGCAGGGACTCCTTTACCTTTTACTTTTTACAACCTGTTTAGCCAGCTTATTAAAGGAAGCTTACCAGATGAAATGTTGTCCCAGTATGGAGAGAGAAATTCATAATGTCCAAGCTGTATAATTTGAAATAACTCCTCCTGATCTCGTTCATGACTTCGGAATGGAGGGAAGCCACAAAGTAAAATATAGAGTATTACACCAGTAGCCCACATATCGACTTCCAAACCATAGCCTGAGAGAGAGAAATGACATTGGTAAGTGATTTAATTTTTTGCTTTCATATTTTAGTATGTGAATAAAATATCAGAATAAAATAAATAAATTCCTTACGTCTTAGGTCACATGTAATTCTAAATATATTTAATAACCTTGTAATCATTCTAAACTTAATCAAGCATGATGGCCCATTATTATCACCAGTTCTGGCCAGGCTTATACACAAGCAGCTGCTATCATAAACAGGGCTGTCAGCCTTATCAGGAAACATGACCAGATTTGCTAATTCTACTTTATTGTAAGACTACAGTAACAGATTCTTGCAAATTTGAAGAGAAGAAAACTATGGCCTCTTTTTACAGACTATAAGTTATAGGAGATCTTTTCTGAGTTTCTATCTCTGCATTTAGACAGCTACTCATTTCCTTAATTAATACTGTCAAATAAAACTCAAAGACTACATAATCCAACTGCACTCCCATAGCATACAAATTCCTACTTTTTTCAGGAAAAGAAAAAACAATTCCTAAAGTTTATCCCTATTCCCATTTCTGTACCACCCCTTTGTGCATTTTCAGACATGCATTCCTGGAGACAATTCAGCATTCCTCAATAATTACCAATAGAAAGGGACAACTGAGCAGCAAGAGATCAAAGTGACAACTCCGTAATATAACACAAAAGAATACACTGAGGTCAAATTCATAGTGTTGTAAGAATATGCAGCATAAAAGAACAACCTGGGCCTCATTCATTCATCCATAATGTTATAAGAACATCTACTTGGATAACAGCTAAGCAAAATAAAACAAGATTAATCAAATGCTTGCATAACTTAATATAAAGATTTTACAAAAAAACTGTATTGACCATTCTCAGCAAGTATTTCAGGAGCAACGTAAGTTGGAGTTCCACACACAGTGAATATTGGTCTGGTCACCTGCTTTGCAAGACCAAAATCTGCTAATTTCAATGTGGTAGTTTTATCTGGATTATGCTGAACCTGAACAGGAAAATCAAAATTAGACAGAAATCGTTAGTGTGAATTGCAGGCTTAGCTATCAACTGAAAATTACGCAATGGATCTCTATTGCTACAAAACTAGTGGTATAGAACCTATCCCAAGGTGTCAAACTGGCGGCCTGTGGGCTGAATGCAGCACACGCAGGTCACGCCCATCCCAGCTCTGCAAAGGCAAAAAAATGTTGCAATACATCACAATACGTCACGTGATGCGATCGAGTCTGACACCTGTGACCTATCCTATCTAACTGCTTATCACAAATAAACAGGTATTGATTGAATTGCTATGATGTAGCAATTGGAGTAGTTCAAAGATTTTAATGGGCTGGGCTAATTAAATCTCTATAGAAATCCACCTCTTTTGCTATACAGGTAGTTCTCAACTTACAACCATTCATTTAATGACCAAAGTTTCAATAGCACTGAAAAAAAATACTTTCAACAACTGTTTATCATACTTAGAGCAACCCTATGGTCACATCTTCAAAATTCAAGTGCTTGGCAATTGGCATGCATTTATAAGTGTTGGACTGCCCTAGGGTCATGTGATCACCATCTTCCCATTAGCTTCAGACAAGCAATCAATAGGGGAAGTCAGAATCACTTAAAGACTGCATAATTTGCTTAACAACTCAGTGATTCGCCTAACAACTGTGGCAAAAATGTCATAAAATGAAGCAACAGAAATGTTGAGCTCAATTGTGGTCATAAGTTGAGGACTACCTGGACTGAACTTCCTTGATTAAGAGGGCACTGTTGCAATAGCTACCTCTCAGTGACACTTTATGGTGCCTCAATTGAAAAGAATCCTGAAAAAAATTATCAAGGAATTCTTTGAAAGTTAGGTTTCAGTGATATGTTGGTTGCAGTGATATGTTGGATAAACCAATGATGAGAATCAGTATAAGGCAAGTGATGATCTACGTCTCAGATGCCTCTAACTTATGTTAAGAAGAGCCCACTTTGAATTTTTTTCTGAATAACAAACACTGGAGGAATTTTGATAAATTAAGCTGTGTGAAATTTTATGAGCCACTGCGATCCTCCGAATGCCACTTAAATGAATAAAGCATTCCATCTTTGATTTTCTTTTTGGTTTCTTTGGACATGGTTTCAATATCTCTCCTGAACACTTGTATGAAAACGGGAAGTCAAAAAGTTTATTAAAAAAGAAGGCACGTAAATCTACATGATTTACGTGCCTTCAGAAGTGGTGAATGCTCCAACACTGGAAGTTTTTAAGAAGAGACTGGCCAGCCATTTGCCTGAAATGGTATAGGGTTTCCTGCCTGAGCAGGGGGTTGGACTAGATGACCTCCAAGGTCCCTTCCAACTATTATTATTATTATTATTATTATTATTATTATTATTATTATTATTATTATTATTATTATTATTATTATTATTATTATTATTATTACTATTATTATTATTTTTTATTATTATTATTATTATTATTATTATTATTATTATTATTATTAAGTATGAGCATGAGCATGAGCATGAGTATGAACTGGTGAGCTATCAAGTAACTTCAATGAACACCTCTAAAGATACATGCCTTCTTCTATACAGAAGTTACAACAGGCTCACATTTTTCTCTGCTGTTACCTCTAGCCACACAAGATGGCAACATAATATTGCCAGATCCACATAAAATTTTGCTATGCGTCTATCCATTCCATTTCTTCAATACACTGAAGCTTCTATATACACTGCAAATTATTGTTAAGATCATCAGAGAAATTACCGGTAGTCACATTTCACTTTTGTGTTCTGTTTTATAGAATAGTTTTGTAAAATCTATTTACCAGTTTCAAAGAGAGGGGTTTACTCTGCAGTTATTTGTTTTTTGTTTTGATATACTAAAGTTGAATTACATCTAATGCAAATCAGTCATTCCTTTTCTCAAGAAAGTACTCCCAAGCTTTTTTAACCAGAGAAATTTAATCAATTCAATCAATCCAAATTCCTAGATTAACCCTTAAGAGGATAGGGATAATTTGTACCAATTCCACACATTTTGCATACTCCTGTGCTTGATCATTTATTTGCTCATATGCACAAAAGTAAATAAAATAGCAACTATTTCAGTTTATCAGAAGGCACTGCAATGCATTTTGCAATTCTTACCAGAAGATTTTCAGGCTTGAGATCTCTGTGAACAATGTTCTTGCTGTGGATATAGACGAGAGCTTCACACAGGTCTGTTATCATGAGAGCAGCGTCATGTTCTGTGAATTTCACACTCTCTATAATGGCATCAAATAAGTCACCACCAGGTACATATTCCATGATTAAGTGAATTTCTTCTTCAGTTTCAAATACTTCAATCAAGCTTACAATGTTGGGGTGGGAGAGGCTCTTGATGATCAAGATTTCATTTTCTAGCATATCCTCCTTTCCCTTCAGCTTTGATTTGTCAATGATTTTCATTGCAAAAATCTGATTGGTGCTTCGATGGTGACACTCCATCACAACAGCAAAGTTCCCATCGCCAATAGTTCTGCCAATTGCATAGCAATTCTCCACATCTGCTCTGCTAGAGACATTGTGACTCCATTTTACATCACTGGACTTATACATTTTTTCCCCTTCTTTGATGATTTTAAGTTCTTCCTCCCTTTTGTGATTAACACTCTCCCCCTGCTCCATTATCTCATCTCCAGTATTTCCTTCTTTTAATTTCTGTACCTCTTCTTTTTCTCCCTGAATTTTTGTTTGCTTCTCTCTATCAGCCTGAGAACTTTTTATTAACCAACAGCTCTGATTCATTCTAGAACATTTTCTATGTTCCTTCTTTAGCTCATAGGTATCTCCTACTATGGTGTGCTGACTTTCTAGTGGCTTTGCCTTCATTACTCCTAATTCTTCATCGTGGTTCTGCAGGATCTGATCTCTGTCATTACTTCTTTTTTGCTTCTCAAGATCTTTACTGGTATGACCATGTGAAGTTGTCCATGTACTTTGACAACCCGCTTCCTTCCATGTAACTTCAGCTTCTTCTACTGAGTGTTCTGATAATTTCCTGCAACTTCTCAATTTTGCAGGCTTTTCAACATGGTATCTCTTACATGTTCTTACATTCAAGTCTCTGTTCTCAAATGGAAAATCATCCTGTCTTTCTTTTTGCAATTTTTGTCTCAGCTGTCTTTCTCTTTCACATTTCTCACATCTGATAATGTTATCTGAACTTCTTTCAGTGTCGCTTTCAGAATTTCTCTCTACATTAAAATATTCTGCAATGTCTTTAGGTTTTCGAGTAGGTTTCGCATCATGTTCTCCATGCCAGTTGTCTCTTATCCATCTCTTTTTGGGCCTCAGTTTCTCCTCCTGTCTGATTCTGGTTTGAGCTTTTATGTCATGCTTGTTAAATAGTTTAGGAGACATGATATCCATGCAGTTGCTAGCAACTGTGGGTTCAAGGCTCTTTTCTAACTTAGAAATTTTTTCATGCATTCTGTGTTTGGACTTCTGAGCTTGTTCCCAATTTTCTGAAGCCCTAGTAAGTGGAGTGTAAGGGTTATCAGGATAAAGTTCTTGGATTGCCATTTCAAGGGTTTTCAAGGTTAAGTGTTCCTTTCCCATAGCTATAAATACATCACCCTCTCTAAAAAAATCAGAAACACTTCTGACTTCCCTTCCCTTTAAATTGTATAATTTTCTCACACGATCATTCTTCCATCGTGGAAATCCCAAGGCTTCTGAAATGTCAGCAATCAGCTGTTCAAATGTTTGAACAGAACGCCGATTTAAAAGCAGTGTTATCTTCCTGACTGCATGCCCACAGGGCTTCACTACTGTGACAATCCTTGGCTTTACTGGGCTGTTCTCAGAATGGATAGTGTGGAAACCAGTTCGAAAATTTATAAAAGGAGAACTGAAACCATTTCTACCCAAGTAAGGCTTTCCATAACCTCCATGGGCAATTGGTGGGCAAGTACCTTGCAGTCTTCTCTCAGTCACACTTGATCTCATGCAACTTAAAGTGTGATCAAAAATTCCTCGAGGTTCTGCAGCAAAAGAAAATAAGCAGATTAAGGAACTAGGACAGAAATCTTGCCATTAATGTTTATAGCATATCTTCTACCTGTACTGTAAATCTTGCCATTAATGTTTATAGCATATCTTCATCAAGCATATATATATAAATTCTTTATTATAAAAACATTTTGCTCATTTTTCTTATTTAAATATGACTGAAATCAAACTAGAGCATAATCCCAAGAAACAAGTAGATAGCTAAAATACAAAAGAAAAACAGTCAAATTATGTATCCATGTACCTTGGTTCAAAAATTACGCTTTGACAGGGAAACCGAAATTCCCCGTGAACTTTCTCTAAATGGACAAAACTCATTTTTCAATAGGAAAAAATTTGAAAACCTCATATAAAATGAATTCACATAAAGTAATATATTGAACAAGTAGAAAAAAAGACTCCTACAATTTCAAACCAGCGAGATAGGATTGTCTTCACCTCATTGCAGAGAACTGGACTCTTCCAAAAACACTATATATTCGCTTCACTTCCTAGTCACTGGACAGGAATTCAGTTTCTTCCATCTGATGTATATATACCCTTACAAGGGGGATTTAAAAAAATAATTAAGTTCCATCTAAAACCCAGTCAGGCACTTTTGTTTACCTCCTGTGTTTCTTCCTTCCAGGATAATCTCATTTTTCTGAAAGTCATTGCAATCAAATACCAATCATCAATTGCTTTAGTATTTCCAGTGAGCCTGATAAACTTTTATTATAACCTTGGAAAATATTTCTTCTTTCAAAAGTCTTTTTCATTTTATCCAGATGTTTAGTTGGAAAATGAAGAGAGATCTTTCGTCATTTTCCAACTAAACATCTGGATAAAATGAAAAAGAATTTTTAAAGAAGAAATATTTTCCAAGGTTATAATTCTCCCACTTGTTATTCTTTTGCCGGGGTATCAAAATAGTCATAGTTCAGTCTTACTGTGACGCCACCTCTCATTCCTCTTATCAGCCTTCCAATCTCTGACACAAAGCTTTTTAATCAAATATGTGATGCTTTTGTTCATATTACTTAGCCAAGAACTCTAAGATGAAATTGACTAGTTAGTCATTTAGGTGTATTCTTTTTTGTTTCATTACGCAATGAAATTATTATTAAGCCTCTACCATGCTTAACACACATAAAATGTAACATGCTCTAAGTTACACAAACACACACAGAAACACAGACACTGAAATTTCCAATCCACTTTATCAGGAATCCTAATTGGTGCCTGCTGCACTTTATACAACTGCACATAGTCCTCATTTAACAACCAAAGTTATGTGGACCTCCCAAAAGATACTTGCAACCCAAACTTACAGCCAATATAATACCCTACGGTCACTCACCCTTACGATCGATCCTAGGAATGCTGCAGTGCTTTCTCACCTATCTCTCATCTCCATTCCCCACACTGGGTTCCCACAGGCCTTTCCACCCCATTGAGCCCCTCCTCACTTAACTTCCACAGATCTCCAGAATTCAGATGGTTGGGGTAGAGAAGGAGGGCAGGCCACTAGGTTGGGGTAGGAAAGGAGGGCAGGCCACACGGCATGATCCTGGAAACGGCCACCATTTTTCAAGCAGCCATATTAAACTGTGACCACTTGGAAAATGGTGGCCATGTCCAGGAGTGTGCCAGACATCCCAGCATCGGAGAACCTTATTTTGCTAACACAACTTCTGCAGCATTCCAGTATATTCCATCATTTTCTGAGCGGCTGCTTCTACGAGGGCAATTCGCAAATAAACCTGTTTGGTTATCAATGACAGACACTTGCAGATACAGAAATGTTATTATACAAATTAGAAAACTACAACATTACATTGCTTTTCGACACTTGTCATAACATCTTACAAGGTTTGAAATTCCTTAGTAGTCATTCAGCGCCAAACATGGGCTATGGGGGGGGTTGTATACGGTCACAAACATCCCAATGGAACTGCTTCAAAAGTTCTTGAGTCCATTTAGCGGTGTGCAGGCAAGCATTATTGTGAATCAACACCACACCAGAAGTGGTGCCATAGAAAATCCCGCCAAATGTGAAGATCCAAAGGAGTATTGCTAGTGAAGTTCATGGAGCGTGGTTTGACCATCAATTCAGAAGTCTACTGTGAAAGATTACA
Organism: Vipera berus; assembly: GCF_964194415.1. NCBI lineage: Eukaryota > Metazoa > Chordata > Lepidosauria > Squamata > Viperidae > Vipera > Vipera berus. The sequence goes on along the minus strand of NC_138205.1, from coordinate 75,934,588 downwards.
AAAATTCAGACAAGCCATCCATAACAAGCGTCGGGGCATGCTGACTTCTGGTGTGGTGTTGGTTCACCATAATGCACATCCGCATATCACAAGAAGCACCCAAGAATTTTTGAAGCAGTTCCATTGGGATGTTTTTGATCAACCCCCCCCCATGGCCCAGATTTGGCACCGTGTGACTACTACTAAGGAATTTCAAACATTGTAAGGTATTATGACAAGTGCCTCAATTTGAATGGCGATTATATCAAAAAGTAATGTAAAGTTGTAGTTTTCTAATGTATATAGTAACAGTTTTGTAATGACTATCTGTCATTTATAACCAACGGAGGTTTATTTCCAAATTGCCCTCATACAGTAGAACCATGTTGTGCATCATAGCAATGAAGCAGCTTGCAGCTGTATGGCACAATAATGGAAGTAGCCACTCAGAAAATGATGACCCATTGTACCAGCAGGCTGCACAATGCTGCAAACCCTATGTTCGCATATACGTAGGTTACATAACTACATCGCATGATTGTATGAACAATGTCAGCAACTTTTCAGGTGTCATACTAGAAATGTGTACTAAGGTATGAATGCCAAAAATATAAGTTTTTAAAGATTTACCAAGAACTTAAGTGAAAACATCATGTTTTGCATACCTATTCTGAAATCCTATAAAATACAATTATCACATTTCTAAAATGGAAATCAAATGTTTTTCAAAAACTATTATCTTCATCTATAGTCGAGGGTTTCCTCTATATAAAATTATACTAATGTTGAGTTGTTTTATATGGGAACCAAAAAGTCCCAAAGTTATTTCGTAATCAGACTGCTGCTGAACTTGTAAAATCCTTGGTGTAAATATCAAACCATCTTTCATCCTTGCAGAGACTATCCAGCATTGGGTAGAAAACTTGGGTAAAATGAGTATCTGTATTCTGGAAGATAGAACTATACACTCTACTGCTAATTTATGCAAATAGGCCATTTATGTCAAAGGTGAACAGCCCCCTCTCAACTAAGGGGAGGGATATGATATCATCTATCTCCAGTCTACAACACAGTCCTTTCAGCAGTTCCAAGAAGGCTCCACACCCATTTGCACTACTCAGATAACCCTGACAACACAGATAAACCTCCAGGTGGCCTAAACAACTCTCTAAAAGAATGCAAATGATCAGCTGTCTACAAGGAGAATAAATCCTTCCATTCCCCACCATCTAGTCAGAGCTGAAGAAGCTTCTTGAATGAGAAGGAAAACAAAAACAAAAAAACCCACTTGGCTTGTGAAAAAGCATCTTGGTATAACTATGACCTGGATGAGAATATCCATAGACCAGAGGTTCCCAACCAGGGGTGCAAGATGATATTCCAGGAGGTGCAAAAACTTGGGTTTTCAAAATTATAGTGTATATGCATAATTCGTTGCTGTTATTTTGAACTTTTGTAAGGGGTGCAAGAATATATCAGAAGCGTTCTAGGGTGTGGGGTATAGAAAAGGTTGGGAACCACTGCCATAGACAGTCCCTCAAATACTGAAAAGCAGTTATCCTGCCCCTCAATCCTTCTGTTCGATAGGCTAGTCATACCTAGTTCCCTGAACCATTTATCACATACCGTATATACTTGAGTATAAGCCGACTCGAGTATAAGCCGAGACCCCCAATTTCACCCCAAAAAACTGAAAAAAGTTATTGACTCGAGTATAAGCCGATCCGCCGTTCTGCAAGCCTCCGCCGCTGGCGGAGGCTGGATCCGCGCTCTGCAAGCCTCTGCCGCCAGCAGAGGCGCGATCCGCCATTTTGCAAGCCTGAATACACAGGAATACCCTGTGTGGCCGCGGCTCTCGGGGAAGCCCTGGCTGTCCGCTTCCTCGCTCCACGCTGCCATTCGGGGCCCGCGCGTTCCCCGGGCAAATCGCGGCGCCCAGCAGGCGAGGAAACACGCCCGCTCCAGTCGCCCCCCCTTCCCTCAGGAGACGCGAAGCAAGTGACCGCCCGGAGCTTACCAAGGACTTGCGCGCGGCCGAGGCTTCGGTGCTTCTAGGATCGCGCGCACCTCTCCCAAGCCGCCGCCGTCCGGAGACCTGCCGACGTTTGGGGAGGTTTGGGGAGGTGCGCGCGCACCTCCCCAAACCTCCCCAAACTTCGGCAGGTCTCCGGACGGCGGTGGCTTGGGAGAGGTGCGCGCGATCCCGGAAGCACCAAAGCCTCAGCCGCGCACAAGTCCTCGGTAAGTTTTTTTGTTGACTGGAGTATAAGCCGAAGTGGAATTTTTCAGCCCAAAAAGTGGGCTGAAACATTCGGCTTATACTCAAGTATATACGGTAACGTAGCCTCTGAATCATTTATCATTTTTGTTGCGCTTCTCTGTACTTTCCAGGGCCTCCATACTTTTTGTATTGTGATGACCAGAACTGTACACAGTAATCCAAATATGATCTCACCAGTGTGATATAAAGTGGTACTATCGCTCCTCATAATGATGATGATAACTTTATTGTCACTTTGAATGTACACCAATCGGCATACATCAAAATGAAATTTCGTTGCATACAGCTCTCAAAGGGTCACCACCTCCGATATATACTCCTTGTTCGGGGCCCGCTCAAATTTCACATTGTCCATTTTAGTCTCTAGGGAGTGAACGATAGCAAACAGGACAGATGGAAATGGGGCTCCATGTGGATTAGCCTTCAAATTCGCTTGTATTCTGACAACCTCGCCTTCTTTCCTTTTTCTGATGCTGACTCTTCCACCCTTTCCTTAAAGGGGCCTTGCTTCTTTTCGCCCCTGGAACACGCTGCTGCCGCCGCCACCAACTCTCCAAAAGCCTCTCTCTCTTCCTCTGCGCCTGCCGACAGCCTCATCCAGTTCATTCACTCCATAAGCTCCAGGTCCTCTCCTCCTCTGCCTCCCCTGGAAACAGCCCTGATTTGCAATAGAATCCATCACTGGGCCAGCAGTCAGATCTTGCTGCTGGTAGAACAAATTCAAACAGTGCCAACGACTTTTAACGGTCTCACCAACAGTTCCAAAACAACTAGAAACTTGCCATGCTAGCAAAGATTGTCGGTCGTATGTCGTATGTTACCTTAGTTCCACCATATTGCTCAAACACATTAAAATCTTCCTGATCATGTGGCCTATAGCCCTTACTATCATTCCCAAAACTATTTGCCTGATGCTTTTCTTGTCTAAATGCAGGACTTTACTTTTCTCACCACTGGACTGCATCTTATTAAAGAGGCCCCAATATTCAAATATATCAAGATCCTTCTGGATCTTGGTCTTTCAAAATATTAGCAATTACCTCCAGTTTGGTTTTATCTGCAAAGAAGAGTTCCCCTTCTATCCCTTCATCTAGATCAGTGGTGGCGAACCTATGGCACAAGTGCCAGAGGCGGCACTCACAGCCCTCTCTGTGGGCACACATGCCATTGCCCCAGCCCCACGGCCCCCTCGTCACCAGCAGCCTCCTGGAGAAGAGTCGCCCCTGGGTGCGGCCCGCACAAAGCAGCACAGCCAAGCACATGGGAGCTGGGCAGCAGGGACAAGACTCCACCCTCGTGCCCTGTTGAGTGCAGATGATGCTGTGGGGTGCAGGCAGGCAGAGGGCGTGGCCACCATGGTGCTGCAGGACCGCCTGGGCGATCTCCTGTGGCAGGCCATGGAGGCAGTGGGGGTCCCTGCAGGAGGGGGGTGGGGGTGGAGCAGGGCAGGGGTGGAGCGGGGGCAGGCCAGGTGGTTTTTGAGCACTCGGTCTCTAAAAGGTTTGCCATCACTGATCTAGATCATTTATAATAGGTGTCAAACTGGCAGCCCGTAGGCTGGATGCAATACATGCAAGCCACACCCACCCCAGCTCTGCAAAGACAAAAAAACATTGTGATACATCATATGACACAATGGAGTTTGACCCCCATGATTTATAATATAGTGAAACAATGAGAAATGGGGATAAAGAAAGAATAATTGCTGGATAAATGTAGACTGCATACCCTAGGTAGCTACATTTGACAGGGCCTAGGTGGTGAGCTTTTTCTGTACTGGCACCCATGATGCAAAATCTTCTCATCCCTGGGATGAGATTGGTTTGATCACTGTTAAGCTTCCTGGGGTCCCTCAAGACCTGGTTATGCCAGCAGGGACAGGTAAACTACAGATTGTCCTCAACTTATGACCACAATTAAGCCCCAATTTTCTGCTGCTAAGCAAGTTAGTTGTTAAGTGAATTTTGCTCCATTTTATGATCGCCCTTGCCACAGTTATTAAGTGAATCACAGCACTTAATAACAGTTATTAAATGAATTCCAATTGATTTAGCTTGTCAGAAGTTTGCAAAAGGTGATCACAGGAACCTGTGATACTGTAAATCATCATAAATATGTCAGCTGCCAAGCGTCCAAATTTTGATCATGTGACCATGCTGCAATGTATGTAAGTGTGAAAAATAATAAATGCCATTGTAACTTTGTAATTTTGAATGTTCATTAAACAAATGCCTGTAGTGAAGTGGCTCCACTATTTTTAATACCCCTTTAATACTTTAATAATATCTATTATTCTGTGTTTTAGTTTATTTTTTATGCTTTTTATGCATTGATTTAACAGTTTTTAGCTCTGTTGTAAACTGCCCAGAGTCACTCATTTGTGAGATGGACAGCCTCCTAAACTGGTTTAGCCTTTAGGAATGAATGAAGGAATGAAATGGGTTTGCAAGGACAGAAGGGTGTGGATAAATGTAATAAACACTATGTATGTATGTATGGTAAACACTACATTTCTTTTTCTTTAAGATTTTAATTTGAATTCTTTTTCTGTGGTCAGTATAACAATGCATGCATATATACACACACAATGCATGCATACACACACACACACACACACACACACACACAAGTGGCTTTGTCCATTCTCTTCATTCAAGAGATTGCATTAATATCAATAAAATTAAAATTACAGTAGATGAGACTGCTGCTATGAGAATGTATAAAGGAAAATAACATTTTACAAATGCAAATCTAAAATGAGTACATCTCGGAAGAGTTTTTTGGATGCAATTGTTTCCCTATCTAATATGCACAACTTTTGCATAAGTAAATAGTCAATGTCCATAGGATGTCAACTGAATGTTTTAAATTGCCTTCAATATTCCTTAAAAGCAAATTATTCACAGTATAATTTAACTTTAACCAAACAAATTTGGATATCCTTTGGAATTTATCAGTTTGACCAAGTGTTATGACTCAGGGCCAGCCGGTGGGTCCGGCAGCCGGTTCAGATGTATCGGATGACTCAGATGAGGGGGAGGAGGAGGGTGTGGAAGACGAACCGGCTGATGATGGCTTGGAGGCTTCGCAGAGCCCTCAGCCGGGGCCCTCTTCTCAGCTGCGTGAGCCCGATAGTGCGGAGGATGATGACCCACAGCTGGCCCTGTTCAAGGACGCCCGACGCAGGAGGCAGTCGAGCAGGAACAAACAAAGAAAGGCTGTGGGACTCCTCGGGAGGAGGCACAGGGAGACCACGCCCTGAACTCTAAATAAAAGGAGTGTTTGGGGAGGGGCTGGTTGCTGAAAGCAACCCTTCCGCTTGAGGATTCAAGTTCCTGTGTTTCTTGTTCTGTTTTGCTTGTGAATTAAACTTGGCAGACGCTTTGCAACCTCAGACGCTCTCCAGTCTCTACTGCTTGAACAGGGGTTTGCCTTATTACAAGGCTGGTAGTTGGCTGGTTCAGAACAGTTTGCTTTCAGCCTCCCACCCCTTACTACTACGATGGATTAGCTGCTTGCCGAGAATGCTCAGCTCACCCAGCAACTCACTTTGCTGGCAGCTCAGGTGGCTCAACTGCAAGCTCAGGTACATGCTGCACCCCCACCCAGGAGGAAATGTCAGATAGCTATGCCGGATAAATTTGCTGGCAATCCAGAACTGTTTCCTGCCTTCCTGGGACAATGCCAGCTTTTTATCAGCGTGAGAGCAGCTGATTTCCCCACTGACCGAGATAAGGTGGGATTCGTGTTGAGCCTTCTGTCGGGGGATGCAGCTCGTTGGGGCACGCCTCTGCTGGCACAGCCTAGCCCTTTGTTGGATAACTTTGGGGGGTTTTGTGACCATATGCGCCTCATGTACGAGGACCCGATTAAGGCGCAGACTGCCACCCGACGCCTGAAAGCTTTGAGGCAGGGTCAGCGCCCCCTACAGGCCTATATCAGCGATTTCCGGCTGCTTAGCCAGGATTCCGCCTGGAATGAGGCTGCGCTCGTGGATGCCTTCCAGGATGGCTTGTCAGAGGAGATGTTGGATGAGCTGGCCCGCGTGGACATTCCCTCAGACCTGAATGGGCTGATCCATCTTTGTCTGTGGATCGATGCCCGGCTGCAGCAGCGAAAGAGTCGCCGTGCCACCCCACAGACCCCTGCCGCTCCTGTTGAGCGTGTGCCCCCAGTCCAGAGGGAGGAGCCAATGGAGCTGGGTGCCGCCAGGTCCCGTCTATCGGTGACGGAAATGGACAGACGACGATCGGGGGGGTTGTGTTTTTACTGTGGGGACCCTGGACATTTGGCTGCTTCTTGTCCAAAGAAGCGTCAGCGGGCATCAGTGACCAAGCCGGCCCCGAGAAAGTCTCCTACTTTGCTGTCGGGAAACGGCCCGAGCCCGATCTAGACGGTGTGATAGATCGGGCGACCCACAATGACCACGCCGAGCGACGCCATTCCGACGGTGCCTGTGAACCTCCACGGCATTTGATTTTGGAGGCACGTCTGATCCTTCCTGGCAAGCCAGAGGGGATTCCGGTCCATGCCTTAATTGACTCTGGGGCTACCACTAACTTTATGGACTCGGCCTTCGTGGCCAAATGGGCTGTTCCCCAGTGTCCGGTGGATCCGCCCATGCTAGTGGAGACTATTGATGGTCGAGTGCTCCTGTCCGGGCCTATTACGGCCGCCACGCAACCAGTGTGTATGGCCATCAGTTCCCATGTGGAGGCCATACAGTTCTACATCACTTCGGATCTGCACTTCCCCGTGGTCCTGGGACTGGCGTGGCTCCGGGCGCATGATCCACAGATCTATTGGTCTCAGAACTTGGTCACCTTCCCAAGTTTGCAGTGCGTGGACCACACCCGCCATATCTGTGCCGGCCAGGTGGAGGGTTCCTCAGGGGTTTCCTTGCCTCCCGAACTGTCCGACTTTGCTGATGTGTTCAGCGAGTCAGAGGCGGACCAATTACCCCCGCACAGGCCCTATGACTGTTCCATTGATCTAGTCCCTGATGCGCCTCTCCCAGTGGGGCGTTTGTACTCCATGTCGGAGCCCGAGTTGGCTGCATTGCGGGACTTCCTGACAAAGAATTTGGCTCGTGGTTTCATCCGGCCCTCGTCCTCGCCAGTGTCTGCGCCCGTGCTCTTCGTCAAAAAGAAGTCGGGCGAGTTACGGCTCTGCTGTGACTACCGGAAACTCAACGCCATCACGGTGCGTAACCGCTACCCGCTGCCCCTCATCCCCGAGCTCTTGGACCGACTCCAGGAGGCTAAGATCTTCACGAAACTGGACCTGCGTGGAGCTTACAACCTCGTCAGGGTTCGGCCGGGTGATGAGTGGAAGACGGCGTTTGGTACTCGCTATGGACATTTCGAGTACACGGTGATGCCGTTTGGCCTGACCAACGCCCCCGCTGTGTTTCAGCATTTTATGAACGACATCTTTCGAGATCTGTTGGACCAGTTTGTCGTGATTTACCTGGACGACATCCTGATTTACTCCCCGTCGCGTGAAGCGCATCATCAGCATCTCCGTCAGGTCCTGCAGCGCCTCCGGAAACATCGGCTGTTTGCCAAGTTGGAGAAGTGCCAGTTCTACCAGGTGACCATCGATTTCCTGGGTCACCGCATTTCTCCTGAGGGCATCGCCATGGAACCGAGTAAAGTTGAGTCGTTGCAGAGTTGGCAACCCCCGCGTCGCGTGAAGGATGTTCAGCAACTTCTTGGATTTGCCAACTACTATCGAACATTCATCCCTGGCTTTGCTGCATTGACAGCCCCCCTCACCCGGCTCCTGCAGAAGAAGACTCGGTTCCAGTGGAACGCCCCCGAACAACAGGCGTTCCAAGCTTTGAAGGACGCCTTCATGAAGGAGCCCATCTTGAAGCATCCTGACCCGCAACGGCCGTTTGTCGTGGAGGCGGACGCCTCCGACATTGCCATTGGGGCCGTGTTACTCCAGGCAGCGACGCCCAACGGTACCCTTTTCCCTTGCGCGTATCACTCTCGGAAATTGAATCCCTCGGAGCGCAACTATACCATCTGGGAGAAGGAGCTGCTGGCCATCAAGGCGGCGTTCGAGGCTTGGAGGCATCATCTGGAGGGGGCGCGGCATCAAATCGAGGTCCAGACGGACCACAAGAATCTGGAAAGCCTGCAGACTGCTCGGAATTTGAACCAACGCCAGATCCGGTGGTCCCTCTTCTTTGCGAGGTTTGACTTCCGGGTGCGGTACATACCAAGCGGGCACAACCAGAGAGCGGATGCTCTGTCCAGGAAGCCCGAGTACACCCGAGTGGAAGACAAGCTTCCGCCCAGGACAGTGATCCCCGTCGAGTCTTTTGCTGCGGTGCGGGAGCCGGTGGATATACGGGCTCGGATCCGGGAGGCGCAGCAGCAGGAGGCGTGGGTGGCTCAGCGGAAGGAAGAGGTGGGGCCAGATTCGCCTTGGTCGGTCACGGATGGACTCCTGTATTATCGTGACCGGCTCTATGTTCCGGGAGGGCCACTCAGGGGACTCGTCCTCAGCCAGTGTCATGATAACCCGGCTGCGGGGCATTTTGGCCTGTTCAAGACTCTGAACCTGGTCTCCCGTACCTTCTGGTGGCCCCGAGTCCGACACGATGTCCAGTCTTATGTCACCTCCTGCATCCCATGCAGGCAGGCCAAGTCAGCGACAGGGGCCCCGCCTGGTTTACTGCAGCCTTTGCCAACACCCAAGAGACCCTGGGGGGCTGTGTCCATGGACTTTCTGACGGATCTACCCCCATCCTCCGGCTTCACGACAGTGTTTGTGGTGGTGGACATGTTGACCAAGATGGCGCACTTCATCCCCTGTCGCGGCTTACCGTCAGCTCGCGCCACTAGTCGCATGTTCATCCAACAGGTGTTCCGGCTGCACGGCCTTCCCGATAGAGTCGTCTCCGATAGGGGGGCCCAGTTTACAGCCCGCTTCTGGCAGGAGTTGATGCGGGCGTTGGACATTAAGGTTTGCCTCTCGTCCGCGCATCATCCTCAGACCGACGGGGGTACCGAGAAGGTCATCGGCATCATAGTCCACCCAATTGTCCTGCGCTGCTACGTTAACCTGCAGCAGGACAATTGGGTGGACTATTTGGCCATAGCCGAGTTTGCCTTTAACAACTCGCAGCACACCTCCACGCAGATGACACCGTTCTTGGCCAACGTGGGTTATCACCCCCGGTTTTTCCCCCTTTCTCCCGTGGACTCACCGGAGCCGGCAGCGAACGAATTCATGGCGGAGTTACAGGCGATCCATCGGTTGGTGCGACGGCAGCTGGAGAAGGCCAAGGCCGATTACAAGAGGTTCGCCGATCGGTCGAGAAGGGATACGCCTCCACTATCGGTGGGGGATCGGGTCTGGCTGTCCACCAGGAACCTACCATCCACTCGGCCGGTGAGGAAGCTGGACCACCGTTACCTTGGACCGTTCCCAGTCGAGGCCGTCATCAATCCGGTCGCCTATCGTTTAACTCTGCCACGTTCCCTGCGCGTGCATCCCGTCTTCCATCGGTCCTTGTTGGTTCCCGAACAACCGGCTTGTCCACTTCGCCAAGCGGAACCTCCCCCATCAGGACCTCGTGATGGAGGCAGCACCCCCGAGTACGAGGTCGCCAGCATCCGGGATTCCCGCTGGCTGAAAGGTCGCTTCCAGTACCTGATCGAGTGGAAAGGGTACGGGCTGGAGGACTTCACATGGGAAGACGCGACCGCCGTTCACGCCCCTGCGTTGGTGACTGCGTTTCACGAACAATTCCCATCCCGACCGCATCCGGATCGGCAGCCCCAGGGGAAGGGCCCTGCGGTGCGGGATAGTGTTATGACTCAGGGCCAGCCGGTGGGTCCGGCAGCCGGTTCAGATGTATCGGATGACTCAGATGAGGGGGAGGAGGAGGGTGTGGAAGACGAACCGGCTGATGATGGCTTGGAGGCTTCGCAGAGCCCTCAGCCGGGGCCCTCTTCTCAGCTGCGTGAGCCCGATAGTGCGGAGGATGATGACCCACAGCTGGCCCTGTTCAAGGACGCCCGACGCAGGAGGCAGTCGAGCAGGAACAAACAAAGAAAGGCTGTGGGACTCCTCGGGAGGAGGCACAGGGAGACCACGCCCTGAACTCTAAATAAAAGGAGTGTTTGGGGAGGGGCTGGTTGCTGAAAGCAACCCTTCCGCTTGAGGATTCAAGTTCCTGTGTTTCTTGTTCTGTTGTTTTGCTTGTGAATTAAACTTGGCAGACGCTTTGCAACCTCAGACGCTCTCCAGTCTCTACTGCTTGAACAGGGGTTTGCCTTATTACAAGGCCGGTAGTTGGCTGGTTCAGAACACCAAGATACTATAAAAGTCACTCACATCTAAAGTAAATGTTAATGGGATATTTTGTCCTACTTTCTCACTATTCAGACATTTGTGTGTGCACACGCACACGCACACATACACACGCGCACCCCTTCCCCCCTCTCCTTTAAAGCTCTAGATTTTGGGAGAAGAGAAAAGGGAAGCATACCAGGGCTTCCTTCAGATGGGAAAGGACATATGTGCATTTCTGCATCTGTAAGTCTTCCCTTTCCAAAAAGCCAAAATCAAGCCTGTATCACTTTCCTCCTATGCAGACTCCAGCAGATATTTTTTCTTTAGAATTGTAATTATTTACTGCTAAAATTATATATTATGCTTTCTTTTTCTTTTTTCTCTATTTTCTTTTTTTTAAAAAAAGCAATGTTTGTGTGTTTATTTCCTCGATGATATACATATTTCTATTTTTGTGCTTTCTTATTTTTGTCATTATTTAAAAAACAATAAAAGAATAATTTTTTTTAAATGCCTTCAATCTCCTATTCCTTAAAACTAAATTATTCACAGTTTAACTTGGAAGGCCAATGTATAATGTGTACATATCAGACTGTACAATAGGAGAGAAAAGTAGGTAGGCATTAACGGATGTATTACATTATCAGATGGAAACAAAATGTGATCACACTCGTCCTTTTACAGCAAATGGATTTTACACTGGAATTGTTTACATACACTTTAGGAAGATAAGCCTGCCTTCTTATTCTAGCTCAGCTAGTGGAAAATACATAAAGTTATTCAAGGATTACCAATGTTTACGAATTATAATGGGGAAATAGCATACACAGATAAATTTGGGGACCCAAGTGTATTTTTACTGCACCAAAAACTGTATATTTGGCACAATTAATTTAACAGTCGTATTCTTGTATGCTAAAGGTTTGAATGCACATTTGCAATAGTGAAAATATTCTGTGCAAAACTTCCAAATAGTTTTTTATGTAGTAGTCTTAGGTCAGGTGGTTTCCAATAATGAATTATAGTGAAGAAAATCATGAACTGAACTCCTTAATTTGAAAAATGGTTCTAAGAATCTCTCAAATCTATCAGCTCCCACATTTATACCTAAACTCTTAAACTAATTATACTAATTATGTTGGCTGAATTTTAGGCATTTGGAAACTGTGTAGACCATATTAGCTTTCTATGGCAGGGATTTTCAACCAGTGGTACGGGTACCACCTGTGGTACATTGGCACCTGGCAGGTGGTATGCGACCATCCTAGAAAAGTGGTAGCGGGGGAGGAGAATGAGCTGAACTGGTGGCAGCACCACACAAACCTGAGCGAGAGATGGCTGGAGCTGCAGGGCTGTCAGGGCTCAGCCAGGCTCCAGCTGGAGCTCGATGCTGATACTGGTGCTTCTGAGTGCAAAGCGCCAATCAGTTGGAATGTTGCAGCATCTCCAGGGTCTTGTGATTTACATTAAGATCCTTGGCAACTGATTCATATTTATGATGGTCACAGTGTCCTAGGGTCAAGAAGTAACCAAAACCTGTTGTGACCACCCAGCAGAATGGGGGAATAAAAACCAAACACCCCCCACCCCCACTGCCAATCCTCAACAGAAATGCTCACAACAATGAAAACCTCGGACAGGAGGAAGAGCGCCGCCGGGCAGGCAGACAGGTGTCTTGCTCGGCTGTGGCTTGGAGGGCACTTTTTCAGTGCCATTGTAACTTCAAACAGTCACTAAGAGAACTGTTGTAAGTCGAGGACTACCTGTAATTTATCACTTTTTTCCTTTTGGGGGGAGAGGGGGCAGGTCATCAAGTTTTTGACACCTTGCTAGGCGACTGGTGGTACTCGGATGTTGCCATATCCTAAAAGTGGTACAAGGGGTGAAAAGGTTGAAAAGCCCTGTTCTATGGAGCCCATGTTAAGGCAGCAAAATGAGTGATTTGTTCCTTACCCAAGTGGCAGCGACCTGGAAGTAGGCACTATTTTGTCCTGCCTCTTGTGGGCAATCTAAAATGGTGGCTGTTTTTGAAAAGCCACCATGTTGGTGAGGGTCAAATCAATCCATTTTGCTTCCCTTGCTTGGAGATCATGTTAAGGTAGTAAAATGGAACGATTTGTCTCTTGGTATCACAACATGATTCAGAATGATAACAGCTACTACCGAGTACACAAGCTTATTTCTTCCCACAGGCCACTTAAAAATGAAATAGCAATTCAAAATTATTAGTCCTTGAAGTCTCACAGACATAACTGTATTTTATAATACACTACATTACTACAAAGTATAAGAATTCTTATTCAGCATAAAAACTGCTCGAGTGATAGACAATTCTAAGAAATATTGGAAATTTCCAGTCTGCTTACATGTAAACTACATGCATTAGCATCAAAATCTAATAAAATAAGATGACATTACAAAGCCAGGAAACTTTCCCAATTTCAATTTGCATTGGAGTAAATTAGTTTTAGGTAAGATAAACAACTTTCAGTCACTGTAGAAAGCCACATATAATTCAATAAACTTAGATAAAGAGACAGATTAATTTTCTGAAGCCAGGGCTTAGGCTTTATTGTACACATATCTTAAACAATTGTTTTGATCAGTTTGAGAAAGCATTCAGCCATCCAGCAGACTCTTCAATGTCCCAATGATTTAAAACAGGATCATATTTTAAAACAGTTAGTTTAATTCCCAGCAGTATCCTACAGCTAATTACATTTAATTTTGCTGGAATGGCACCAAAGTTAGATCATTTTTGAAAACACCATTATTCTATGTGGATGCTAGCAAAAATCATGAGCTAAGATGTAACGCTAAGTCTAAGAGGAATTATTTCATTATAATGGATTATGTAAAAAGGCATCCTCCTTTTCTTTTCCTTCTGATATGCTGTTATAACTGAATTGTTATTTCCAATGCTATCCTTCATAATACAAAGAAATGTTAGTGTACAGGTAATCCTTGATTTACTTATGATCACTGTTATGTATTGGGCTTGTGGTATTACACCACATGCGTTGCATTGCTGAAGTGGCTCTCCAGCAACCAGCTCTCCGGTCCTGCAATTGGTCAGCCCCAGGCGGCAAGCGTGGGTTCAAACCTATTGGCTGCCACCTAGGGGCTAAGCTATATATTGTGGCTGGGTGCGGCCCAAGCTTCAGTACAGTTCCAGCAAGAATAAAAGAATGAGTTTCCCTGTACTCAGTCTTGTGTCATTATTCCTGCTCACCAGAGCCCACGACTTAACGATCACAATGGGGACTGGAACTTCCATCAGTAAGTGATGCAATCATTAAGTCAGTTGGACCCAATTTTACAACTTTTTCTATTGTCGTTAAAACAAATTAGGCAATCATTAAGCAAATAATGTGGTTATTAAGTGAATTTGGCTTACACTATTGACTTTGCTTGTTGAAAGCCTCCTGGAATTTTCGCAAATATTGGTCATGTGACCCTGGGATGTTGCAACCATCAAAAATACATGTCAGTTGCCAAGTGTCCAAATTCTGATCATGTGACTGTGGAGTTGTTGCCATATTCATAAGTATGAGGATCAGTCACAAGTCACTTTTTCCAGCCCTGTCATAACTTCAAATAGTTGTTGAATAAATGGTTGCAAGTCAAGGACTATCTGTTGGTATATCAGAACTTCAATTACCTTGTTAAAAATATACGGAAATAAAATATGTTATACAGAAAGCAAATATGCCTTAGTAACTTTATATTTCCATGCACATACATGCACACACATACATACAAATATTCTGTCAACAAAATAATAAAATTAAAAGTACTTTTAATATTCATTTATGTTTAAACAAAGAAAGATGGTTATTAAGTATGTGAATCTTTATGATCATGGCTGGGTTCACAAAGAACATTTGGATTAAAAGGAATTTTGGTAGTTAGTGATTCAATTTGCTGTGAGAACCCAATTACTACCTTGTTAAATAAACTAGTAAGCTACCGTAGAAAGCCTTAATCTGTTTAGGCCACGGGTCGGCAACCCGCGGCTCCGGAGCCGCATGCAGCTCTTTGAGCCGTCTCCTGCGGCTCCCAGCCGCCCGGTGCGCACGCACCTCTTCGAACGGGCAGTGGTGCGCACGCACCTCCAAATGGAGAGTGGCACCGCCCGTTTGGAGAGGTGCGCGCGCACCTCCCCGAATGGGCGGAGGTGCGCGCGGACCTCCCCAAACCTTTGGAGAGGTGCGCGCGTACCTCCGTGCGAACGGGCCGCGGCGTCGTTCTTTGAGGAAGCTGCCGCGGCCCGTCTGCAAAGCTGCCAAAAGCAGCAGCTTTGCAGATGGGCCACGGCAGCTTCCTCAAAGAGCGACGCCGCGGCCCGTTCTGAGAGGTGCACGCGCACCTCCCCGAATGGGCGGAGCTGCGCGCGCACCTCCCCAAACCTTTGGAGAGGTGCGCGCGTACCTCCGCGTGAATGGGCCGTGGCGTCGCTCTTTGAGGAAGCTGCCGCGGCCCGTCTGCAAAGCTGCCGAAAGCGGCAGCTTTGCAGATGGGCCACGGCAGCTTTCTCAAAGAGCGACGCCGCTGCCCATTCCGAGAGGTGCGCGCGCACCTCCCCAAACCTTTGGAGAGGTGCGCGCGTACCTCCAGGCGAACGGGCAGCGGTGCCGCTCTTTGAGGAAGCTGCCGCGGCCCGTCTGCAAAGCTGCCGAAAGCGGCAGCTTTGCAGACGGGCCGTCGCCGTCGGGCAACCGGTTCCATCTCACTTTTTAAAAAAATGGCAACCGTGTGCGTCCACGCATGCGCAAAAAACCGTTTTGCGCATGCGCAAAACGTTTTTTGCGCATGCGCGTGCATGGACACACGCACGCGGCTCCCAGTTTTTTTAATTTGTGATGGAACCGGTTCCCGGTGGCTCTTTTCCTTTTTTAGGTTGCCGACCCCTGGTTTAGGCATAACAAATGTATTTGATCAAACCAAATTTAGAGTTTAGCATGCTATGAATCCAAGTCACAGTCTGGACTTTTACTGAGTCACAGGATAAAAATTATTTGCCTTTATATTTTGAAAAGAAATATGGTATGGGATATATGAAAACAAAAGCTGAACATTCAAGAAAGAGAGACTTTAAGAATTTGTAACAGCCTCCAACAGTGTCTATTAATTCCTATTCAGCAGAGGAACTTTGTTAGTATCATTTTGAGAGTCATAGAAATTAAAAGACTTACTTCTCAAAGCAGAAGAACTAAAGAATTTGTTCTAAGGAATTCCGGACCTAAACCCAGCTTGAGTTTTGATAAAATGAAAATTAGATAGATATTTGAAATGGAATTGTGATAATGTTGTAGATCACAGGTGTCAAACTCGCCACATCATGTGACATGTCGTGACGTATCACGACTTTTTTTGCACACGGGCCGGCAGTTTGACGCCCGTATTGTAGATTTACAAGTTCTAGCCCACAGAAATCCTTTGCCATAATAAATGTATTAAGCCTACTGCCACTTGACTCTTGAATCATAATATCCTACAAAAATGCAGTCACACAGAGAGCAGGATAAAATAAAAGCAAAGGGAAGAAAGCAAATACAAGACAATATTAGAAGGTAAAGCAACTGAAAAAAAAATTCTGCAGTCTCACATATGGGTATAACTGACACAATATTTATCATTTTTAACTGAATAGGTACAGACATTGTAAATCAGCTGATCAGCTCTTTCTTTTTCTTTTTCCCAGTTGCTGAATTATAAGAGCCCTGGAATGGTGCTTAACAGCTTATAAAGGCACTTCCAGACATTATAAAATATTGAGCCTCCGTTCTCACACTTACATGACCACACTGGGCGCTTGGCAAGCGACTCACATTTATGACTGTTTGCACCATTCCATGGTCACATGATCACAATTTGTTATGGTTTTTGTTTTTGTTGTTGGTTGTTGTTTTTTTTGCTGCTTTCTGGCAAAAAATATCCTATTTGGAAGAAAAGGTTTGCTTAACATTCTTCCTGTTTTTTTAATGACTGATTTGCTTAACAAACAGGGTGATGCGCTTAACAATCACTGTGTAAATTGTTGGAAAAATAGGCTTGGTCATACGGGTGCTTTGGTTTACAATGCAACAACTTACAATTGGATTTCTGGTCCCATTTGTGGATGTAAGTCAAGAACTACTTGTACTTCAAAACTGTACTCCTTAGCTATGCTTGTTTCAAAATCCAAACAAGGGCTTGCAACTAAATTTCAAACCATATTTGCAAATGGATCAGATATACTGGCAAAATTTATTCTGAAGAAAATGATTTTAGAAATGCCCTCCGAATGCAGAATACAATAACTGGCGGTCAATTCAGAAAAATACAAGTTAACACATCCTTTGAAATTATAATCTGAAGGAAATAAAGTAAATTCAATTATAGAAATGACTTAGCATTACATAATCAAGCTCTGGCCTCCAGTACTTCCTCGTCTTCCCATGCCTCCAATTCACTCAGTGGTTGCAATTGTACAAGTATTTACTCATGATCTATCACTGTATCCAATTAATCCAATTATCTGCTTTGCATTACACACTGAAACATAATTTACCACATGTGGGTTTATAAAACACACTCATTTAAAATTGTGGTTGGTCTGCTTGTGTGATTCAGCATGTCTGTCGTGAAAATAGTAACATATTTATTTCCTAATTTGTACCAAACTTTCACGAGTCCTACTTTTGAATTAGTGAACCAACATCTTATTCTAATAATAATCACTTCAAACATATAGTTTGCATTAGACTGCCCAAATTTTGAACGATACAGATTTTGTGCGTGCATCTAAATTACTTAGATATATATAATATATAATGAAATAAAGAGTTAAATTGGACAGCTTTTTGAGTGCTAGGAGAGATGTAATGTATCTCATGAACTAGGAAATAGTTCTGGTCTTATAAAGTATTTTGATCGTTTGAAAAACGATTTAAAATGATTTAATCTGTTTTAAGATCATTTTTATAACAAAATCTATTAAATCATTAAAAAACAGTAAAAAAATTAACTACCTACTATACAATTCCATATTTTTTTGTTTTTCCATTTGTGAAATGCAAAATGAATGAAATAGGAAATCTAAATTTAACATATTCATTATCTATAGGCAACTGGGATAATTAGTGGTTACTGTTACAACTACAGCCTGGATTTTTGATTCTACTAAGAACAGAATAAAGGTAAAGTTTCCCCCGCACATATGTACTAGTCGTTTCCGACTCTAGGGGCCAGTGCTCATCTCCGTTTCAAAGCCGAAGAGCCAGTGCTTGTCCAAGGACGTCTCCGTGGTCATGTGGCCGGCATGACTAGACGCCAAAGGCGCACGGAATGCTGTTACCTTCCCACCGTAGTAGTCCCTATTTTTCTACTTGCATTTTTACGTGCTTTCGAACTGCTAGGTTGGCAGAAGCTGGGACAAGTAACAGGCGCTCACTCTGTTACGCGGCACTCGGGATTTGACCCGCCAAACTGCCAACCTTCTGATCAACAAGCTCAGCGTCCTAACCCACTGAGCCACCACGTCCCGTAAGAACAGAATAGAAACACTTAAAACTGAGTGAAGTTGATACCTGTTTTTTTGGAGCCCTCTGATAGAAATAAAAATATAATACAAAAGACTTCACCAACAGAAGATCAGACTTAGCATATAGGTTTTGCAGGCTGATTCTGTAGCTCTCTAGTTAGTTCTACTTCTTTGGTCAATGGCATAGTAAAATAAAATTAGAATGAAGTATATCAATTTTTTTTTAAACAAAATTCTTAAAAGAACTCTAAAGCAGGGCTTTTCAACCCTTGGTATGATGGTACACGAGCACCTGGCAGGTGGTACGCGTAGCAGGGCAGAGAGATGCCCCCGCCTCCCCCAAGCATTTTTTGACTTACCTGTTTCAGCTGCATTCCGTTTCTCCATTAGCTTCTCAGCCTTCGCCACGTTTGTGGGACAAAAAAAAAGTTCCATGAGACTTTCTAACTTCTCGCACACTCAGCCATTCCCTACTTTGCCGGGCCTCTCCTCGTCCAGTTCTGCTGCACTGCGTCTTTCCTCCCTTTATAAAGAATATAAAATAATTTCTTCTAAACCCAGACAGAGCATGAAAATTGCTTCCCTTTCTGCAATCAGCACAATTTAACTGGAGTGCAATTAGCACTATTAAATGTCAATTCTTCATAAACAAATCTGATTAAGAAGTGAAAGTGGGGTGAGAACCTCCAATCACTTGCACCAATAATTGTGCCCCTTTCTCCTTATGCAGCAAGCTCTCCCCCCCTCCCCCCAATATTAATAAATTAAATTAAATTAAATCTCGGCTACTCCGCGCGTTTCTCCCAGACAAAACTGGCCAGGGCGCCTCCAAGAAGACAGTTCCTCCCGTGGAACCGGACGAACTCAGGAAGTGTAGCTGAAGGAAGGGCCCCTCTTGATCCCCTCAGAGGTCAAGATAATAAAAAAGAGCGAAGGAGAAACTAGACAAGTGTCCTAGGGTTAGGGAAGCCCTGATGAAATATTTTATTTCTGGTGGAATGACGAATCCCATGTGTGTGTGTGTGTGTGTGTGTGTGTGTGTGTGTGTGTGTGTGAAAGAGAGAGAGAGCCAGGAGGGGAGGAAGAGTAAGCCGAGGTGTTAGAAAAAAGGGGAGCCTCCCCCTTTCTTTTTTTTAACCTTCTCCCACTCCGTTCAGGTGCAGCTGTAGGAAAAGGGCGAGAAGGGGGAAAACACAGAGGAGTTTTTGTGTGTGACGGAGTGAGACAAAAAGAGATTGGGCCAGCAGGGAAACGAAAAGCATTGCGATTCTCAGAAAAGTGAGAGGCCCCAAAAAAATATATGGAATTATCTGCAAAGTTCTGGGGAAACGGCTTGGAGCCATGTGCTGCGTCGGGGAGGTAGTATGCAGGCAGGCGAGAGAGCAAACTCACAAATTGGCTTTGTGGTCTATTCTTGCCACCTCCCCTCCCTAAAATCATAGAACTCTTTGAATTGAATGGGAGGTTAAGAGTCAACTCCCTCCCCCAATTATTTTGTCAGAGGTGTGGAAAGTTTCTTGCTTCTACTTCCTCTCATCTGCTCTTTTATAATTTAATCCAGCCTTACCCAAACTTTTGGGTGTCATGGACCATAGTTCCCATAGTCCTGTGGTTATGCTGGCTAGAAATGCAATGCCTTATTTTCTCTGCAGTATGTGTCTAGGTCTGTGGGATTTAGATGTATTTAAACATTTGTTTTTTCTGCCTAATTTATTAAATCAACATCTAATTCGAAATTAAATGTTTCTGAGAAATCCAGGGTGGTTTACAAAAAAACTCTCTCAGAAAGCTGTTGTAAAGCATAACCAGCACTGCTTAATAGCTTTCAAGGTCAATCCTCATTTCAGGCTTGGGTGTATTTCTGTAAGGCTTCAAGATACTTGTAGTATCTTCCAGAATGTGGAGAATGAATCCACATCAGATTCCCTTAGGCAGCCCTTCGATAAATAGTAAAGGTAAAGGTTCCCCCGCACATATATGCTAGTCGTTTCCGACTCTAGGGGCCGGTGCTCATCTCCGTTTCAAAGCCGAAGA
Organism: Vipera berus; assembly: GCF_964194415.1. Lineage (NCBI taxonomy): Eukaryota > Metazoa > Chordata > Lepidosauria > Squamata > Viperidae > Vipera > Vipera berus. The sequence continues at coordinate 75,914,456 of NC_138205.1, read as the reverse complement.
GCCAGCGCTTGTCCAAGGACATCTCCGTGGTCATGTGGCCGGCATGACTAGATGCCAAAGGCGCACAGAACGCTGTTACCTTCCCACCGTAGTGGTCCCTATTTTTCTACTTGCATTTTTACGTGCTTTCGAACTGCTAGGTTGGCAGAAGCTGGGACAAGTAACAGGCGCTCACTCTGTTAATATTACCATTACTAAAATACAGAAATAGTAAAAATATTAACCCTATCTGTACATTTATTACTATATGTGACCATTATTAACAATGTAAAACTATTAAGTAACAGGTTTAAAATTCTGCCATAAGAATCCATAACATTTAATCTAAACAACAGAGATTATATAAAGTTGCAGTAAACAATGAGGGTATCAAGCAGAATTTAGCTGTTCTCCTAGAAATCATATGTACCGTAAGTGTCTGCTAACAGAACAGTATCTATTTTATTATGTCTGAGAATCAAAAGAAATGCAATTATATCTTTATATCAATCTGAATAAAAGGGTAGCAAAGAAGGACATGTGCTATCAATTTAATTTCTTTCAAAAAATATGGGCACAGATAAACCTGAATATAGTTAAGGTATTCTTTGTTTTAGAAGCAGAATACTAGTGATTTATCTGGCTATTGCTAAGGGTTTCCTAAACATGCCAAACTGTAGATTTTGGAATATTTTAAGGTGCTTTTAGGTCAAATAAAAAAATCTGCTGTTTCTTTTCAACAGAGTTTTCTTATAGCCAACTGAGATGAAATAATGGGTGGAAAATCCACAAAAATCTTAAATTAGCTACGAAGGGGCAAGGTTATCTTGCAAAGTTAAAAAAAATCCAAAAGTCTTTCATAAATACCAGTTTGAGCCAACATGTCTAACAGAAAATTATACTTTAGTCTCTAATGAAGTCAGTTTTAATCTTATTTAAAAAAAACTAGAAACATAATCTTAGAAAGCTAGAAGAGAACCCTTGGAATTTTGATTGGACTATTGCTTTAGGAGACAGTTATGGCTAAGATCAAGCACAATAATCTATAGCTTTTTAGATGGAAAAGAAAAACCTTTCTCTGAAACCCTTTGTCTGAAGTTTTCTAAAAGCTAAAAATATAAGTGCAGTTTAAAATAAAGCATATAAAGAAAAATAAAATCAAACAATTTAAGCCTGAAGAATAACATAAATATATAGCATCTCCATAATAACTAATTGCAGGTACCGTAATTTGTTCTATGCAAAAGAATAAACACACAAACTTCAAACTCTCTTATTTGCTTGACTATAACATACTATATTTTTATCTGATGCTCATGAACTTGAGCTTAGTTATAATTTTCATTTAACTAATAACTCATTCATATGCTTATTAGAATTTCCACTGAATAGTACCAAGTTTGGAAGAAATAGTGTAATATATACAGTTTAAGTAAAGCTGTGGGTTCCTATATATCAAGATCTCTACATGAAGAAGACACATGCATGGAATGGCTGCCAGTTTCATTGCCCAAGGACATTTCCCCAGCAGGCATAGACTTAAGGCTGTGGAAGACTTTAGAAGAATTAGATTTTTTTCTACCTTAAAGGGGAGAAAATTCCCATTTTTTATATTTTACAAAGCAATAGTGCAATATTGTTAATACTGAATTATAGTGGATTTACCTTAAATGGCAACATATATACTAAATCAGTTGCCCTGGTAAAACAAACTAATATTTATGTAGTTTGGGGATTGTTTTTTACAACTTGCAATATGCAATCCATCAGAAATAGGCAATAGCCCATCCCCAAATCTAAGTTTATTACCTAAACCTTTCCTAATCTCATATCCTCCAAATCTATTTGATCACAACATCCTTTATTCCCAGACAACGCACTAACAGGAAGAGATGGAGCTGTTTGCTTACACATCTAAAGGACAACAGATTTAATCTATTTGCCAACACAGGTTGATTCTGGGCAATCCCTGCATCCAGTCAGAAGAAAATAGGTCTATCCTTTTTCGAGAACAGAAAAGTTGTGGAAATAGGTCTCGGCTCTAGAAGACTGGTAAAAATACAACTAAAAGCGAACAGGTAGCAGCCAATACCAGAATAATTAAACAGGATTCATCCTCCAATACCACTTTTAAACATCTGAAATACATTAATCCAGCTGTCCCTACAATGTTGATTATTTTCTCTGCGTTCCCATTAAGAATGAGAAAACAGCCTGAGTCCGTTTTTGTTGCTGTTGTTGTTGTTGTTTTGTAGAAGTATATCATGAAAGTTGTTACAGACAAAATCCGTCAACATCAGTTATAGTTGCTTTTTCAGCAACAAACCTTCCAAAGTCTCCACCTCACCATAAATTTCGCGGTAGTTCTCTGCCTCTCCAGGTGCCCACCGCCAAGTCAAGAGGGTGAAATACGGCAGTAAGCCTCTCTTCTGCTATGCTCCCCCCCCCCGCCTCCATCCCTCCAAAATAATACAGAATAGCAGATCTGGTGAAAAGACAACTCAGACAAAGAAGGGGGTTGCAAAGAAAGGAGGTAGGCGGGCGGCTATGCCCCCAGGCATGTTTTCTCTGGGCACGTATTCCGATCTCTGGGATTGATGCAAACAGCCCAGATAAGGCGGGAACAACTAGAAAGGAACGCGGGGAAAAGCCAGGTAGTATTCGAGGCTGGAGACTGTACAAGGGGAAAGTAAGGGAGATAACCCCCGTTATCTTGGCGGGAAATATGTGGGTCAAGAGAGCAAAGCCTCCCAAAGGAGAGCAAAGTTTTTTTCCGCCGCAAGGGCCCACTCACCGGGATGACGGGGGTAGGGGCAATTACAGGAACCCCCCGGCCCCCCTGCATGATGCAAGGGAGGTGGCGCAGCAGCAGGCATGATCCTCTCAGTCCTAACTTCTCCGACTCGGAATACAGTGGCGACGGTGGCAGACTGAAGGAGGAGTTGGCATCACAACGCTTTCTCCGCCTAGGAGGCCGGTCAGCTCCCCGCCGCGCCCGGGAAATCGGGGAGGAGGTGGCGCCAAAGTTCCATCAGTCTCACCTCGCGCGCTCTGATCAGCTCTGCGGATGCTTCGTCTGGCAAAGCCGGCCCTCTATTTGCTTCGCCTCGCCCACCTTTGCCTCCTGCACGAGCCTATTAGTTTATAAGAAGTTGGTGTGTAGGCGAATTAGGGGGACGGAGCCTGAAGAATGCAACATTTGATGAGTATATTGGAGCAAAGGAATGAGACTATCATCCTTATTTTTCTTCCCGTCAGTCTTGCCCTAGTTTCAGCAACTGAACAGCAGGTTTTAAGATTCAGAACCAACTTGTATTTGAGAAAGGTTTTCATTTGTTAATCAGGGCATGGTTGGTGAAGCCCCAATATTCTGGAATTAAGAAGATAGCAACATACACTGAGCAGGTGTCTATCAACAATCTTATTTAAATGTTGGGGCCATCAGCACTTAACCCTTGGACATTTGGCTGGAATGATTCCTGTGTTTATCTTTGTGTTAGGAACAAAGATGATTATGAAATTGAGGATAAAACACACAATAAATGGTTGGCAGGAACTGAATATGTCTAGTCTAATGAAAAAAAATGACTAGGGGTGACAGCATAGCAATCTTCCAATATTTAAGAGGCTGTCACTGAGAGAATGGGGTGGAGTATTCTCCAAAGCAACTGAGGGCAGTACAATAAGTAATGGACAGAAACTTATCAAAGAGAAATCCAATCTAGAACTAAAGAGAAAATTCCTGACAGTGAGAACTATTAATCAAGTTGAATGGCTTACCTCCAGAAGTTGTGGGTGCTTCATCACTGGGGATTGGATAGCCATTTGTCTGGAGTAGCATAAGGTCTCCTGTTTGAACAAGGGGTTGGACTTCCAATACCTCAGAGGTGCCTTCCAACTCTCTTATTTGTTACTTTTACTCCCCTCCCAGTTGGTAAGATAAAACAATGGCAAATATTTATGTGCTGGTTGTCCATCAGTTAATTCTACAAGAGACTGGAAAGAAAAAAAATACTCGGGCATCTCATTGAATTGTAGGTTGCTCAATCAAGGTTTATTGAACTATAGTGGGCCAGTTCATGTGCAACAGCCATAAACTGGTTTTTATATAAAGTACAGTAGCTAAGTTGACACATTAAGCCAAATCCCAAACAATTAAACATTTATAAAAATATTTTACTGCTTAAATCTGATTTATAGCTAATTGGTGGTCATCCAATGAAAGGCATTAATCAAAGGTAGTTCAAAAGCAGAACAATCTAAAACATGTATGCCTCCCACCTATACTTGAGTCATTACAGTTTGCTTATCAGGAGAACCATTCTATAGATTCTTGTGTGCTTCATCTTAGTTTGGCACACCTGGAGGAAGAGAATATTCACATGCGAATGGTGTTTGCTGATTTTAATTTGGTTTTAATACTTCCTTACATAACTAGATACTTGACTTTCTTATCGATAGGCCCTAGTTTGTGCGAGTTGAAAGAAAAGTTTCCAATTCCATCTTTTTGAGCACAGGTTCCCCACAGGACTATGTTTTGAGTCCATTACTGTTCACCTTGATGACCCATGACTGTTGTGCTAAGTCTACTACATATTCATATTGTGAAATATGCAGATGACATGGCAGTGGTGGGTCTTATCTGGGATGTTAACAAAGATTATTATAGGGAGGAGCTAAAGGCTTTGGTGGACTGGTGCAATAAAAATAACTTGGTTTTGCATGATAATAAAACAAAGGAGATCATTGTTGATTTCAGAAAGAGTGCATAGTTATACTCTACTTTGTATCAAGACTGCAGCTGTGGAGGTGGTCAATAGCATTAAGTACCTGGAGGATACAGATAACTAACAATCTGACTTGGTCTCTTCACATGTTATCTTCACTAAAGCATGCAAACCAGCATTTGCATTTCTTGCATTGTATGAGAAGAGCACATCTTTTTCCTTCTGTCCTGGCCACTTTTTACAGAGGCACGAGTGAGAGTGTTAACAAACTGCATCATTGTTTGGTTTGGTGGTAGCAGTGCCTCAGATAGAAGGTCCATACAGAGTGGTAAGTGCAGTGTATGCCTCCCAGCATACACAAAGGACAGCACAGCAGGAGGCTGATGGTGCAGATCAGCAGAGGGGTTGGACAGCTCCAGGCGATAACTGCTCACCCAGGATAAGCCTAATGAGTTAAGCTGTTGACAGCCCCAGGCATGGTCAGCCTGGCGGGAAGCCAGGATCTACACCCATTGTCACCTGCACTGGCAGGAAGCCCAGGTTTGAACTGATTGGATGCCATCCACCTGGGCAGGTACAAATAGACGCCAGGCTCCCCTGTTTCCCCAGTTCGTTCTGTTCTGAATAAACTCATCGTTACCCCAGCTCTGTGTCTGCCTCTCTGTGAAGCACGCGACTTTACAGTAAGGACAGCTGAGAAGATTATAGAAAGCTCACTTCCCATTATTCAGGACACTGCTTACAAGTGCTATGTGCTTAGAAGTCGAATCATTGTTAGAGACCCCACACACCCACTTCACAGTCTGTTTCTGTTGCTCCCCTCTGGGAGGAAGTTTCGTATTTCTAGCAGAATTACTAGATTCTGTAACAGATTTATTCCCTATACCATCCATCTTGTAAATTTGCAGGATTTTTTTTTTAGCCATGTATACATTCGAACTAGGCTGTGATGTTTCTTTGTGTCATGTACAGTGTGTGTGTGTGTGTGTGTGTGTGTGTGTGTGTGTGTATACAGTATATATATGGATATGCATAATGGTATTTTATTGAGAGCTGAATGTAACAAAATTTCATTTTTAATGTATGCTGATTAATGTACATTTAAAGTGGTAATTAACATTTTATTCTATTTTATGTACTGATTTGACTCTTGACTCTTCTACTGCCTTTGTCATCTTACAGATTTTTAAGGTATCTTCTGTACGGCTTTGTTGGTACTATCAAGAGACAACTTTAGTATAGACATCAAAGCTGTATAAACCATAAATTTCTTTCATCTTGAGGTTAGTAAAATGGTTAAGTCAGAGTGGAAGATGATGAGAAGAGACATGATGAGTTCTTCCCTTTTCTATCATCATTCTGCCAATTTTCTGAGCATGTCATGAGTCTTAAGCAACTTCCTCCCAATGAGTCCAGGATGTCTTTGGAATAGAGATGAAGGGCTCTACTTGCAAATTCAACAGGAAGAGGCCTGCCAATTATAGTAGAATTGGGAAAGCAGGGAAGGTCAAATTCAAGTCTTCCTGTATTTGGCACTACTTCCATTTTCCTGTCCAAGAGCAGGTAAATGAGAAAGAGAAGGTACTGCTTAAGAGAATAGAAGCTTGGGCTTATAATTAATTGATTATAATTAATTGGTACTCAGACTTTGTGTTGCTTGTCTGGAGTTGCTTGAAGGGCTGACATCAATCTTGCAAGTCTGAAAACATTTCAAGGTGCTTTTTCAAGAGGCAAGTGGACTTTCTTCTTTTTCTTTGAAGACATTTCACTTCTCATCCAAGAAACTTCTTCAGTTCTGACTGGATGGTGGGGAAGGGAAGGATTTATACTCCTTGCAGACAACTGGTCATTTGCATTCTTTTTGAGAGTTGTTGAGGCCACTTGGAGGTTTATCCTTGTCCTCAGAGTCACCTGAGGAGTGGGGAGCCTTCTTGGAACTATGTTATAGACTGGAGATAGATGATGTTGTATCCCTTCCTCAGGTGAGGGAGGGCTGTTCAGTTTTGACATAGATGGCCTCTTTGAACTGTCTGCAAGGAATATAAATCTTTCCATTCCCCACCATCCAGTCAGAGCTGAAGAAGCTTCTTGGATGAGAAGCTAAAATGTCTTCAAAGGAAAACAAGAAAGTCCAGTTGCCTCTTAAAAAAGCACCTTTGGGACAACCATGGCCTGGATGACTTGAGAATTTCCACTTCTTTACTTTTGCTTTCCAGAAAATAAGAGTCCTTTTTGAGATGATTCTCACACCCTTTTTGTTTCTATGGTTGAGATACTTTTTTGCATGACAGTTGTCTAGTCTGTGGATTTTCCTCCTGTCTCCCAAGGCTATTTATTTATTTATTTATTTAGTTTTCTATACTGCCCTATTCCCGAAGGACTCAGGGCGGTTTACAGGGCAGCATATAAAAGACAATATAAAAAGATAATATAAAATTAAAATGAATTAAATTAATTAAAGCCCAACAATTAAAACAATATTAAAAAGCTAAAACCCGTTCAGTCCAGGCCTGATAGATCGAAAAGCCAGGTTTCCAGGTCCTGGCAAAATGAACGCAGATCGGGGGCGGTCCGGAGTTCCACAGGTAAATCATTCCAAAGGGCAGGCGCGCACACAGAAAATGCCCTCCCTCTGGGGATCACCCGCCGGCACTCCCTAACCGGCGGCACCCTAAGGAGGCCCTCTCTATGGGAGCGCACAGGACGATGGGAAGTTGATGCTGGCAGCAGGTGCTCCCTAAGATAATCCGGACCCACGCCATGTAGGGCTTTATAGGTCATCACCAGCACCTTGAATCTCACCCGGAAGACAAGTGGAAGCCAATGCAGCTCGCAGAGCAGAGGTGTTTCATGGGAGTATCGGGAGACCACCAGCACAACTTGCACGGCCACATTCTGCACCAGCTGGAGCCTCCGAGTGGTCCTCAAGGGCAGCCCCATGTAGAGAGCGTTGCAGTAGTCTAACCAGGAGGTCACGAGCGCATGAGTGACTGTGCATAGGGCATCTCGGTCCAGATAGGGCCGCAACTGGTGCACCAGGCGAACCTGGGCAAAAGCCCCCCTGGTCACGGTTCCTATGTGGTCTTCTAAACTGAGCCGTGAATCCAGGAGGACACCCAAGTTGCAGGCCCTATCAATGGGGGGGTAACACCTCACCCCCCATAGTTAACAATGGACAAAACTGGTTCTCCCGAGATGCTGGTATGTACAGCCACTCAGTCTTGGCAGGATTGAGTCGAAGCCTGTTCCTCCCCATCCAAACCCGGACCGCCTCCAGGCAATGGGACATCATGTCGAGGGCATCACTGGGTTGGTTGGGGGTGGGAAGAAAAAGCTGGGTATCATCAGCGTACTGATGATACCCCACCCCGAAACCACGAATGATCTCACCCAGTGGCTTCATATAGATGTTGAACAAGAGGGGAGAACCGACCCCTGAGGAACTCCATAAATGAGAGGCCTCGGGGCGGATCTCTGCCCCCCCGTCAACACCGACTGTGAACGGCCCAGAAGGTAGGAGGAGAACCACTGTAAAACAGTGCCCCCCACTCCCAACCCTCTGAGACGCCGCAGTAGGATACCATGGTCGATGGTATCAAAAGCCGCTGAGAGGTCTAATAGGGCTAGGACAGAGGAACAACCCCTGTCCCGGGCCCGCCAGAGATCATTAACCAGTGCAACCAATGCCGTCTCCGTGCTGTACCCAGGCCTAAAGCCCGATTGGTACGGGTCTAGATAATCAGTTTCCTCCAGGAACAAAGGGAGCTGATGCGCCACCACGCTCTCAACAACCTTCGCTAAAAAGCGAAGGAGACCGGATGATAGTTATTCTAAATAGCCGGGTCCAGAGCAGGCTTCTTGAGAAGGGGCCTCACCACCGCCTCTTTCAAGGCAGTAGGGAAGGTACCCTCTCTCAAAGAAGCAGTTATTACTGCCTGGAACCAGCCTCGTGTCTCCTCCCGAGCTGAATACACCAGCCAGGAGGGGCACGGGTCCAATAAACACGTGGTGAAACTCAGTCTCCTCATGGTCCTGTCCACCTCATCCGGGGTAACAGGATCGAACTCACTCCAAATGACATTCTCAAGACCGCTCGATTCCTCCCCATCAGTCTCTGCCCAGTCAGAGTCCAGACCAGCCGGAATCTGAGCGATTTTGTCCGCAAGATGGTGACTAAACTCCTCGGCCTGCCCCTGCAAGGGCTCCTCCCTCACCTCCCGATTAAGGAGGGAGCGAGTCACCCTAAACAGGGTGGCCAGACGATTATCGGCGGACACGATGAGGGCAGCAAAGTAGTTAGACTTCGCCGTCCTCATCGCCACGAGGTAAGTCCTTGTAGCGGCTCTCAACCGCAATCGGTCAGATTCAGAACGGCTGGATCTCCAACAGCTCTCCAGACCCCGTCTCCGACGCTTCATCTCCCGGAGCTCCACAGAAAACCATGGAGCCCAACGGGATCTGCGCCGGATCAGGGGTCGCAAGGGTACAACACAGTCAAGCGCCTTGGTGGCCGCCCTTTCCCAGGCCTCCACCAAGGCATCGACCGGACTGTGAGTGAGGAAGATAGGTATAGACCCAAACGCCATCTGGAACCGTTCCGGATCCATTAGGCGCCTGGGGTGGAACCACCTGGTCGGTTCCGCAGCCCAGCAGCGAGGGGTGGCAAAACGGAAGACCAACCGCAGGAGGTGATGATTGGACCATGACAGGGGGACAATAGTTGGTGAGCCCCCTCCCAGATCATCAAACCACTGTCCAGATAGAAAAACTAGGTCGAGAGTGTGGCCCCCCTCATGAGTCGGACCCTGAATTATTTGGGTCAGGTCCATGGCCGTCATGGAGGCCATGAACTCCCGAGCTAATTCTGACGATCCCGCCAGGGAAGGAAGGTTAAAGTCCCCCAAAACTATAAGTTTGGGAAACTCAACCACCAACCCTGAAAGGGTGTCGAGAAGCTCGGGCAGGGCCCTTGCTACAGTGCTGGGTGCCAGGTATGTCAGCAACAAGCCCAACTGAGCCCCAGGACCGCACCTCAGGAGGAGCAACTCATTCCCGCCCATCTGTACAACAGTAGTTTCCCGCGGACATAAGGTCTCTCGTATAACCACCGCCACACCCCCGCCCCTACCCTGAGCCCGCAGTCGGTGAAGCACACAGAAACCCGGAGGGCAAAGCTCAGTCAGAGGGACACCTCCCTCTGAGCCCAACCAGGTTTCGGTAATGCACGGTAATCCACGTGTTCCTCCTCGATCAAGTCACAGATGAGGGGAGCTTTGTTCACAACGGATCTAGCATTAAAATATACCAGCCTGAGCTCAGGGGCCTGATTCCCCTCTCCCCCGGATAAATGGGTACCAGTCGGAGGGTCGGAGCACGCCACTGCTTGAAGATAGCGGGGGCGTGATCCCAGATGTTGATATGGCCCTCCGTGTAATCGCCTGCTGCCATTCCCAATCGTCGTAGGGATTGAAAACCCCACCCCACTGCTGGGAAAACTGGAGGTCCCCAACCCCAACCCCGTCTCGCCGGGAACCGTCTCAGGCCCGGACTGACAACCGGTTGATAAAATGTCCCTCCCAACCCTACCATTCCCCTCCATCCCCAACCCCTTAAAACAACCGGCTAAAAAACATACCAGGGGCCTCTTGGCTTACACCATTGTGTATGTGACAAACTAGCCTACTTTTATTTAGCCTATTCTGCCAGCCGTTGGTTGGGTTGTTTCTGGCTAAGTGTGCCGTATCAGTCTGAAAAATTGAGTTGTATAAAACCAAGGTTGAATTAATTATTGGTAAATAGGGTATACAAACACAGCTCTGATTCTTAGACTGATCTGTTTGACTTTGTTCTCTTTATGATGATGATAACTTTATTGTCACTTTGAATGTACACCAATCGGCATACATCAAAATGAAATTTCGTTGCATACAGCTCTCAAAGGGTCACCACCTCCGATATATACTCCTTGTTCGGGGCCCGCTCAAATTTCACATTGTCCATTTTAGTCTCTAAGGAGTGAACGATGGCAAACAGGACAGATGGAAATGGGGCTCCATGTGGATTAGCCCTCAAGTTAGCTTGTATTCTGACAACCTCGCCTTCTTTCCTTTTTCTGATGCTGACTCTTCCACCCTTTCCTTAAAGAGGCCTTGCTTCTTTTCGCCCCTGGAGCACACTGCTACCGCCTCCACCAACTCCTCCAAAAGCCTCTCTCTCTTCCTCTGGGCCTGCCGACAGCCTCATCCAGTTCCTTCGCTCCATAAGCTCCAGGTCCTCTCTGCCTCCTCTGGAAACAGCCCTGATTTGCAATACAATCCATCACTGGGCCAGCAGTCAGATCTTGCTGCTCGTAGAACAAATTCAAACAGTGCCAACGACTTTTAACGGTCTCACCAACAGTTCCAAAACAACTAGAAACTCGCCAGGCCAGCAAAGATTGTCGGTCGTATGTCGTATGTTACCTTAGTTCCACCATGTTGCTCAAACACATTAAAATCTTCCTATCATGTGGCCTATAGCCCTTACTATCCCTCCCAAAACTATTCGCCTTCAAGAGCCAATGCAACCGCAGCCATTCCAGGCGCCGCCATATTAGAACTAGTTCTAAGTTATCCTCTCTATACAGGCTGTCCCAGGGATTAAGAAGTTCTTACTCAAGAAGAACCTCTAGATAATAAACAGGCTGCCTATTACTAAAATGTTCTCCTTACTCAAGCCTCTTGAGCAATGCTGCAGGAACTACTGAAGCTGCACATTTTTAATATTTAACTGTTTTCAGCAGTTCCTGAAAGTATTGTACAGGTTCAGTAGTTCATTGGCATGAGGAAGGACAATACCATTCACCATTTTTTTAGTGATAGCAGTAGATTTGTAAATACAAGTTCCAACTTTCATAAAAATTTTGAGATTAAGAGTTAGAAATGGGATTCCTTCACCTAAGGACTGTCTGTACTCTGCTTTCATTTATTTAGTCCTTTAGATCTCATGTCTTCTCCACTGTTGAAATTATACGTAAACATTTTTAAAAATATGTTACTAGTTTAAAACTCTTGAAAATGCTTTTTGTCAATATATTTTTGTATTTCTTTAATCCAGTCTAGTGTTCAGTGATCCAGTCTGGTAATGATGTTCAGGTTAAGCAGAACATGAATAAATACGTACAGCAATGAAATAAATATTAGTTTTCTTTTTTTATATTGCTCTCAAGAAGCCATTTCAAGACTCTTAAATGCCTGAAACAATATGTTGTTGTTTTTTAAAAAAATTACATGTGTCAATATGATGTTCAGATTTAACAGGGGTTTTAGATTAGCTAACTGGCACCACTGTTATAAGTATAGTTTTCTTTTGATATTCCAAATATCAGTTGCCTGTTGCCATAATATAGGGGAGGTTCTGATACCATTAAAAAAGGGACAACTAAAAAAAAATCAAGAAAAATAATGTAGCTGCTATAGAAAAAGATGTACGGTAACTCTGTTAAGTTTATATGGTTACTATAGTGATCACCTGCCACTACTTCTTTATGTGTGTTTTTTTCAAAGTCTTTTTGTTATTCTCATTTTCTTCCAAGTATGACTAATGATAGCACGGCTACTCCCCCATTCTGCATTACACTGTGAAGGGAATAGCACTATAATTACAGAGGAATGTCGGCTTCTGACCTCCCACTTGTTAAGAATTGCTAGATTGACAGTATCCAACATTTATTGGCTGGTATCAGGACTGCATTTCACTCTATTTTGTGTATTTACATCTGCCACCACATATTGACCTCAAATGTTGCAATTCTGACATAGATACTGGAAAGAAGCACTGCAATCTAGCAAAAGAGCAGAAAGAGATGACTTGCTGTGCAAAGAGCCATGTGCTCTGGAGAATTCCAAGCTTTTTAAATCTCATTCCACCCCATTTTGATTCTGCTTTTTTGTAAACAGCTATTCAGGAGCATGAGCAGGAGGCAAACAGTTTGCAAGATCAAACGTACAGATTCTCCCATGTTCAAATATTTTTATTTGGTTTCTTTATAAAACACATTACAGCTGTCTGAGAATTCAAGATGCTCCTTTAAGACTAGACTATTTTCAGCAGCTCCTGGGAGCTACTATCTGTCCTGCTTATTAACAGACACCTAGCACAGAATATATTTTAAAAACGTAATTTTATGCCCATAGTATTAGCTTCAGTAGTAAACACATGGCTTAGTATATTATTAAAGTCTTGAAGGGGAAAACACAGTTAATTTCTATTAATGGTCTTCAATGTAACATTCATGCTTTGCCAATTTGCAATAAAATATCAGAGTCATTAGTATTTATTTTTGCCAGAAGTTAAATACCCAAGCTGTAATGACACAGCAGTTATTAGGGAAGTTTTATGAAACTCACCTGGAATACTACAAGATGCTCACAGTCAAAATGTCTCCTTCTAATCAACATATATTTGAGCAGATATGAAACAAATCAATGTTTCTTTGACAACAGATGTTACAGCATACTGAAGGAACTGTATTTATAGTAACAGATTGCTACCCAACATAGATTGTTTGGTAAGCCATATGGATTATTTTGAAAAGATGGAGGAAAATTGTCAGTTTCTGACTATGTCCAGAACATCCCAAGAGAATAGGAATCAGCTTAAAAATAAGAATAAAATAATATTTTTCAGCAAACATGTATTCTCATCTTTGTTGAAAGGGTCACAGTTATAGGAGTAGATGTTTCTAGTGAAATACTGAAAGAAAGATACTTCCATGCCCACCAACTTTCTTCAATAAATGCTCCCTCCATACCATTTTTTCAACTATTCTTACTTTTAACAAGAAACAAGTCTAAGGGGGAAAGTGCATGACAGAAGGCATTTGCAAAGAAGAAAATGGTAATCAAAAGAATTAAACTCACCCTCCATTCACTAAATATTCTCTGCTGTCTCAAATGTATCTCACAATTAAAGGGAACAACCCAGTAGTTTCATTATAATTTTTCAGGCATGCTGATGTGTGCAGCAAAGATTTGTACTATGTAGTAGTATGTACAGCACAGCTTTTTTTCAAAGAGGGGTTTTTGAGTTATATACCAGGGGCCACACTTCAAAAAGTAGAAAGGACAAGGCAAAAAATTAAAATGTTATTTAATTTAAATGTAAATTTAAATAAAAGTAAATACAGGTGAAACTCGAAAAATTAGAATATCGTGCAAAAGTTCATTTATTTCAGTAATACAATTTAAAAGGGGAAACTAATATATGAGAGAGACTCATTACATGCAAAGCAAGATAGTTCAAGCTGTGATTTGTCATAATTGTGATGATTATGGTGTACAGCTCATGAAAACCCCAAATCCACAATCTCAGAAAATTAGAATATTGTGAAAAGGTGCTATGTTCTAGGCTCAAAGTGTCCCACTCTAATCAGCTAATTAAGCCATAACACCTGCAAAAGGTTCCTGAGCCTTTAAATGGTCTCTCAGTCTGGTTCAGTAGGAATCACAATCATGGGGAAGACTGCTGACCTGACAGTTGTGTAGAAAACCATCATTGACACCCTCCATAAGGAGGGAAAGCCTCAAAAGGTAATTGCAAAAGACGTTGGATGGTCCCAAAGTGCTGTATCAAAGCACATTAATGGAAAGTTATGTGGAAGGGAAAAGTGTGGAAGAAAAAGGTGCACAAGCAGCAGGGATGACCGCAGCCTGGGGAGGATTGTCAGGAAAAGGCCATTCAAAAGTGTTGGGGACTTTCACAAAGAGCAGACTGAGGCTGGAGTCAGTGCATCAAGAGCCACCACACACAGACAGATCCTGGACATGGGCTTCAAATGTTGTATTCCTCTTGTCAAGCTGCTCCTGAACAACAAACAACGTCAGAAGCGTCTTACCTGGGCTAAAGAAAAACAGACCTGGTCTGTTACTCAGTGGTCCAAAGTCCTCTTTTCTGATGAGAGCAACCCAGAGTCTGGAGGAAGAATGGAGAGGCACACACTGCAAGATGCTTGAAGTCCAGTGTGAAATTTCCACAGTCTGTGTTGATTTGGGGAGCCATGTCATCTGCTGGTGTTGGTCCACTGTGCTTCATTAAATCCAGGGTCAACGCAGCCGTCTACCAGGAGATTTTGGAGCACTTCATGCTTCCTTCCACAGATGAGCTTTATGGGGATGCTGACTTCATTTTCCAGCAGGACTTGGCACCTGCCCACACTGCCAAAAGCACCAAAACCTGGTTCAATGACCGTGGGATTACTGTGCTTGATTGGCCAGCAAACTCGCCTGACCTGAACCCCATAGAGAATCTATGGGGTATTGCCAAGAGAAAGATGAGAGACATGAGACCGAATAATGCAGAAGAGCTGAAGGCCGCTGTTGAAGCATCCTGGTCTTCCGTAACACCTCAGCAGTGCCACAGGCTGATAGCTTCCATGCCACGATGCATTGAGGCAGTAATTGCTACAAAAGGGGCCCAAACCAAGTACTGAGTACATATGCATGCTTATACTTTTCAGAGGTCCAATATTGTTCTATGTACACTCCTTGTTTTATTGATTGGATGTAATATTCTAATTTTCTGAGATTGTGGATTTGGGGTTTTCATGAGCTGTACGCCATAATCATCACAATTATGACAAATCACGGCTTGAACTATCTTGCTTTGCATGTAATGAGTCTATCTGATATATTAGTTTTCCCCTTTTAAGTTGCATTACTGAAATAAATGAACTTTTGCACGATATTCTAATTTTCCGAGTTTCACCTGTATATTGTATATGACTGATACATTTACTCTCCATTCTGTATAGCTAATATTTGTTATATTTTGGTCATATAAAAGTAACCTTGAGACAGGTTCTGTGAGTCACACCTATGGCTTTGAGACTACCCCTGGTGTAAATGATAAAAAGCATTATTTTTTTCGACAGTGCAGGTAGTCCTTGACTTACAACAGTTCATTTAATGACTATTCAACATTTCTTTTTCTTTTTTTATTAAAGAGTTTTACAAATACATTTTAAACATAAAACCCATCCCTCCCCCACCTCCACCCAATTTCCCCTCCCCCTCCCCCCCCCCGACTTCCTAGAGCATAATACAGGGTATTGACCCTAACAATCTTGGACTATAATATGCTATCTAACTATAATAACACTTTAAATCCTATCGCACTTTAACTCTCCTTAAAAATAACTAAATAATAATAAATCTTATAAATCTAATACTTATTCAAATGCTAAGTGAAACTTTTTAGTCCCATATTTATTCTGAATATAATCAATCCATCTTCTCCATTCCAAGATATATCTTTGTTGCGAATGGTCTTTCAAATATGCTGAAATTTTTGCCATTTCTGCCAGGTTCAAAACTTTTAAAGTTATCAATTGATTCATCCCTTCCCATTGCTCTTGTATAAGTATTGGGATATTCACACCTTGTAAATAACTATCCATATCTAAACCTTGCTTTATATCCCTAGCATATAATTTAGAATAAAATTCAACAAAAGCTTTTTTAATAAGATTTTGCAGAAACACCTCTTTACCCTTATATTCTATCTTATCAATATTACGTGATCTTTGTTTTTTCCTTAATAAATAAGCTAACCACCTACCCGGCTTATTAGCATTGTTAAAAGTATGTTTGGCATATCATAAATTAGTTGCTACTTGATCTGCCATTAACGTATCAAACTGTCCTCTTAGCAAATTAATTACTTCTTTCAACCTCTTATCAGATGGATTCAAGATAAGAGCTTTTTCTTTCAACTTTATTTCCTCCTCTATTTCTTTACGCTTATATTCCAATCTATATCTATGTTTATTATTCAAATATATTAACACTCCTGTCATATAAGCCTTACTTGCATCCCAGACCATTTCAATGGGAGTACCCTTATGCATATTCATAATAAAAATTTCTCGCATATGCTTTTTACATTCTACCACATTTTCTTCATATCTAAACAAATTTTCATTTAACCTCCATGATCTTCTATCCCCCTTGCCCTTGTCCAATTCCATCCAAACTGGACTATGATCTGATAGAGTTCTTGGGCATATCTTAATCTTCTTAATCCTAGAAAAGAAATCATTAGTAGTTAATACAAAATCAATCCTAGAAAAAGATTGATGTCTATCAGAAAAAAAGTAAAATCCTTTTCTTCCAAATTTCTTTCTCTCCAGACATCTCTCAATTCCACGTCATCTTTCAAATCAAAAAAAGATTTTAGCAATCTAGCGTGGCTTGGAGTATTTTTAAAAGATCCTTTTTTATCTTTCTGAGTATCCAACACTCCATTCCAATCTCCCATTAAAATACACGATTTATAATCCCATTGAATTATTTTGTTATGTAACAGTTTATAAAATTCTCCTTGCTGTTGATTAGGTGCATATACTCCAATTAAAAGTGTTTTCTTCCCTTCTATTAATAGTTCAATTATAATATATCTTCCTTATTTATCTGCTTCAATTAAATTAGCTGTTAAGTCTTTCTTTACATAAATAACTACTCCATTTTTCTTCTCTGGAGCAGATGCAATAAATTGTATACCATCTAGAATTTATCAAATATTTTTGATCAGATGCGCGAATATGCGTTTCTTGCAAACACATAAGATCATTTTTAAATTGTTTAAAATACTGAAATACTTTCTCTTTTGTGGTGAATTTAATCCATTAACATTCCAGGTTAGAAACTTTGTAGCCATCTTTTGCGACTTGAAGGTTTCGGAGCATTTCTTGCAAATCCACAAGCATCTGCCTCTTTGGCCTAGCTCCTCCCACTGCTTCACTAGAAGTAGATTCCTGACTTGTAGTTATAGAATACTGTTTCTGTTGTTGTTGTTGTTCCTTACGTCTAGATGCAGCCCGTGTCACTCTTTGAGTCTTAGATTCTTCTAATAAAACCAGGGGTTGCACGGTTTCCGAAATTTGCTGTGTTTCTTGTAACTGTCACTCTCCTTCTTCTTTTCCTCTTTTAACTTCTGAAGATGGCGGTGAACCTGCTTTCAATACATTAGAATAAAAATCACGTGCCTTCAGGACTGTATTAAGACGATATCTTACTCCAGCATAATTCACCACAATCCCCATTGGTATCTCCCATCTGAACTGAAGCTGTTGTTTTTTTAATTCATCTACCAGAAAAACAAAATCTTTCCTTTTTCTCAAAATTCTTGGGGGAATCTCTTTCAGAATCAAAACCTCTTGATTAGCCACTTTAAATCTATTATTGTAAAAAGCTTGAATGATCTCATTTCTGATCTTTCTCTTTGTAAAATACACAATCACATCTCTTGGAAGTTTCCTTTGCCTAGCAATCCAAGAATTAACACGGAATACTTTATCTATCTCCACAAAAAAATCTTCCGGTTGAATTCCCAAAATAGGTGCCAGAGCATCCACCAACATCTCCAGATTTTCCTGTGGATTTTCTTTTAAACCTCTTATCCTCAGGGCAAACTCCATGTCTCTATATTGTATCATCACCACTTCATCATCAATTTTATCCATTTTATTCTCAACTTCACACATTTTAGCCTCCAACCTCAGATTATTTTGCTTCACTTCTCCCACACGTTCATCCAGACTCTCAATACAACCTGAGAGCCCCTGAAATGCCAACAGAATACCCTCCCATATTTCCTTATTTTTCTCTTCAATAAGTTCTGCCACCTACTCAGATATTTTTTCAGACTGAAGTTTTAAAGCATCTTTTAAGGAATCTTGTAAATCTTTCAAAGTCAGTACAGGGACAGCAGCTGCGGAAGGTGACATCAAAGATTGAATTCCAGATTGCTGAACAGGCGATACCGCCGGACTTTTGGAATTCTAGGCGGTTTGGAAGCCATTTTAACACCTAATTAACTTTCGTTACACACTTTCACTTTTCCGCCCCACTTGCTATTGTAGTTTAACTGTTAAATGTCCAAGTCTTATAATCACTTTTAAACAGCTCCAGAGTTTAACAAAATCTTTTGAGAATCCACTTTGCGTATTCCTCCTCAATATCCAAACAATCACTTTCACTTTGAGAGGGAAAAAACACCAGCCAAACACTTTCAATTCTTGTTACAAAAAAAATCACTCAGACACCATCTTCCCCTTCTTTTTTAAAACGATCATTGAAACAGGAAAAAAGTTGAAATTCCAGAGTTAAAGTCTTATACTTGCTATTTATACAGCTCCCGCATCCGCTCTGCCTGCTTCAGTAACTCAAGATAACAATCAAATCTAGCAGGAGTGGATTCAGCATCTTGTTCTGCTTATAGCAGAGAAGTCCTCCCGATCTGGAGTATTTCCAGGCTTCGGGGGAGCTCTCACCCTTCAAGCCCAAGAATAAACATTCTGGGGCTCTAGGGGAGCTCTACCCCTACCCAGAGTCTCCCCTTCCCCTCTTCGCCCGAGGAGAAGGTTTTCAAGCCACGGAACAGCTGATCGTTGGCTGCTCCGCGGCTTTAACGAAATTGGAAGGCTGGTGGTCGATCCCAACCGTCCGCGCCGCTGAAGCGCCACCCGCCACTATTCAACATTTCAACAGCACTAATAAAAGTGACTTATGACCATTTTCCACACTTACAATCATTGTGATATCCCCATGTTCATGTGATTAAAATTCAGATGTTTGGCAACTGACTCATATTTATGATGGTCATGTGATCACCAGTTGTTACCTTCTGACAAGCAAAGTCAATGGGGAAGCCAGATTCACTTAACAGCTGTATTACTAACTTAGCAACTGCAGTGATTCACTTAACAAACATGGCAGAGAAGGTCATAACATGGAGCAAAATTCATTAAACAAATGTCTTACCTAGCAACAGAAATTTTGAGCTCAATTGTGGACTTAAGTCAAGAACTACCCATACATGCTTTCACAATGTTTTTCTGTCCGCTGAACATAATTCATGAGCCATCTTTAGAAGTCCCTTAGGAACCACATAAAATTTCTATTGGATTGCCTGCTTTCACTTGCAAAAAATGAACAAGTATAACACCCATCAGACTCCAATTCATGTAAGATTATAACAACCCACAGTTATTCCACCTAACATGGGGATGGTATGGTAGACAAATGTAAACCAATATTTGGAACAGTGTATAAAGGCACCTGTCAAGTTGACTAACTAACAAGTCACAGACATGGCACTATGACCTATCAAATGGATTATTTCTATCACTGGTTTAGGGTTTTTCTGAAAACAATATTAAACCCATGTCCAGAAATAACCATTGAACAAGTAGCAGGCAAGATTATGAGTGTCCTTGACTAGCGCAGGTCCATTGCTTATGACATACCACATCAAAAAATATACATGGGCTGCAGTATAATAGGAATGGAATAGACAGGATGGGATCATCCTACTGTAATAACAATAAAAGGGATGACCACATAAGTCCCCTTGTTGGTAGAAGCAACAAAATAACAAAATTACAATGTACTCAGTGATGATCTAACCAGCAACCCGCAACTAACAGAACATGGATTTGTCTCTTAGTTTAAATGTACCCTTCTAAGCAGCACAGACCCCTTCATGGATTACTGCCTTGTCGTGGCGAAGGGGCTTGCGTAATTCAATGAAGCTATGAGCTATGCCGTGCAGGGCCACCCAAGACGGACAGGTCATAGCTGAGAGTTCTGACAAAACGTGATCCACTGGAGAAGGAAATGGCAACCCACTCCAGTATCTTTGCCATGAAAACCCTATGGACAGTACCAAAAGGCAAAACGATATGACGCTGGAAGATGAGCCCCTCAGGTCAGAAGGCGTCCAATATGCTACTGGGGAAGAGCAGAGGGCTAGTACTAGTAGCGCCAGAAAGAATGAAGCGACTGGGCCAAAGCCGAAAGGACGCTCAGCTGTGGATGTGTATGGTGGTGAAAGGAAAGTCCGATGCTGTAAAGATTTTTTCTCCATAGGAACCTGGAATGTAAGATCCATGAATCAAGGAAAGCTGGACGTGGTCAAACAAGAAATGACAAGACTGAACATCGACATCTTAGGTATCAGCGAACTAAAATGGACAGGAATGGGTGAATTTAATTCAGATGACCATCAGGTATACTACTGCGGGCAAGAATCCCTCAGAAGAAATGGAGTAGCCTTCATAGTCAATAAAAGAGTAGGAAAAGCAATACTGGGATACAATCCTCAAAATGACAGAATGATCTCAGTTCGAATCCAAGGCAAACCATTCAATATCACAGTAGTCCAAGTCTATGCCCCAACCACCAGTGCTGAAGAGGATGAAATTGACCAGTTCTATGAAGCCCTACAGCACCTTATAGAACTAACACCAAAAAATGATGTCCTTATCATCATGGGGGATTGGAATGCTAAAGTAGGAAGCCAAAAGATAACTGGAATAACAGGCAAGTTTGGCCTTGGAGTACAAAATGAAGCAGGGCACAGGCTGATAGAATTTTGTCAAGAGAATACGATGGTCATAGCAAACACTCTTTTCCAACAACCCAAGAGACGGCTCTACACATGGACATCACCAGACGGTCAACACAGAAATCAGATTGACTATATGCTCTGCAGCCAAAGATGGAGAAGCTCTATACAGTCAGTAAAAACAAGACCAGGAGCTGACTGTGGCTCAGACCATGAGCTTCTCCTTGCAAAGTTTAAGCTTAAACTGAAGAAAGTAGGGAAAAGCACTAGGCCACTCAGGTATGAATTAAATCATATCCCTGTTGAATATACAGTAGAGGTGACAAATAGATTTAAGGAATTAGATCTGATAGACAGAGTGCCTGAAGAACTATGGACAGAGGTTCGCGACATTGTACAACAGGTAGCAACCAAAACCATCCCAAAGAAAAAGAAATGCAAGAAAGCAAAATGGCTGTCTGAGGAAGCTTTGCAAATAGCTAAGGAAAGGAGGGAAGCGAAAGGCAAGGGAGAAAAACATACATATGCCCAATTGAATGCAGAATTCCAGAGAATAGCTAGAAGAGATAAGAATGCCTTCTTAAATGAACAGTGCAAAGAAATAGAAGAAAACAATAGAATAGGGAGGACCAGAGATCTTTTCAAGAAAATTGGACAGATGAAGGGAACGTTTAATGCAAAAATGGGCATGATAAAGGACCAAAATGGCAGGGACCTAACAGAGGCAGAAGAGATTAAGAAGAGGTGGCAAAATTACACAGAAGAACTATACAAGAATGAGCTTAATGTCCCTGATAATCACAATGAGGTGGTCACTGACCTCGAGCCAGACATCCTAGAATGTGAAGTGAAGTGGGCCTTAGAAAAGCTGAGCAACAACAAAGCTAGTGGAGGTGACAGTATTCCAGCTGAGCTATTCAAAATCTTAAAAGACAGTGCAGTAAAAGTGCTACACTCAATTTGCCAGCAAATTTGGAAAACTCAACAGTGGCCACAGGATTGGAAAAGATCAGTTTACATTCCAATTCCAAAGAAAGGCAGTGCCAAAGAATGTTCAAACTATCGCACCATTGCACTCATTTCTCATGCTAGTAAAGTCATGCTTAAAATCCTACAAGCTAGACTTCAGCAGTATGTGGATCGAGAACTACCAGAAGTACAGGCAGGATTTCGAAGAGGCAGAGGAACTAGAGATCAAATTGCCAACATACGCTGGATCATGGAGAAAGCTAGGGAGTTCCAGAAAAACATCTACTTCTGCTTCATTGACTATGCTAAAGCCTTTGATTGTGTGGATCATAACAAACTGTGGCAAGTTCTTAAAGAGATGGGAGTACCAGACCATCTTATTTGTCTCTTGAGAAACCTATATGCGGGTCAAGAAGCAACAGTGAGAACTGGACATGGAACCACTGATTGGTTCAAAATTGGGAAAGGAGTCCGGCAAGGCTGTATACTGTCGCCCTGCCTATTTAACTTATATGCAGAGCACATCATGAGAAAGGCAGGGCTAGATGAATCAAAAGTTGGAATTAAGATTGCCGGAAGAAATATCAACAACCTTAGATACGCAGATGATACCACTCTAATGGCAGAAAGTGAAGAAGAACTAAAGAGCCTCTTGTTGCGGGTGAAGAAGGAGAGTGCAAAAGTTGGGTTGAAACTTAACATTAAGAAAACCAAGATCATGGCATCTGGCCCTCTCAATTCCTGGCAAATAGATGGGGAAGAAATGGAGGTAGTGACAGATTTTATTTTCCTGGGCTCCAAGATCACTGCAGATGGGGACTGTAGCCAAGAAATTAAAAGACGCTTGCTCCTGGGGAGGAAAGCCATGGCAAATCTAGACAGCACACTAAAAAGCAGAGACATCACCCTGTCAACAAAAGTGCGTATAGTCAAGGCTATGGTCTTCCCAGTTGCAATGTATGGCAGTGAAAGTTGGACCATAAGAAAGGCTGAGCGCCAAAGAATTGAGGCCTTTGAACTATGGTGCTGGAGAAGACTCCTGCGAGTCCCTTGGACTGCAAGGCGATCAAACCAGTCAGTCCTAGAGGAGATCAATCCTGACTGCTCTTTAGAAGGCCAGATCCTGAAGCTAAAACTCAAATACTTTGGCCACCTAATGAGAAGGAAGGACTCACTGGAGAAGAGCCTAATGCTGGGAAAGATCGAGGGCAATAGAAGAAGGGGACGACAGAGAATGAGGTGGCTGGATGGAGTCACTGAAGCAGTAGGCGTGAGCTTAAATGGACTCCAGAAGATGGTAGAGGACAGGAAGGCCTGGAGGAATGTTGTCCATAGGGTCGCGATGGGTCGGACACGACTTCGCAGCTAACAACAACAACAAAGCAGCACAGAATTACTGCTTTGTGCAGAATGATAAACCTTATCATTCAAAAGAGTGTTTTAATCATGCTCATAAGGAATCTGCAAAATATGTGACAAGTTTTGGAAAGTATAATGAGGCATTATGCAGACATACCTTGTCAACCTTGCAAAGTGATATCTATGTAGGTTCTCAATCATCCAGATCAGGATTGTCCCAAAAGGCAACCGGACTTTTCTTTATTTTTTTCTTGAAAACATTTTGCTTCTCATCAAGAAGCTTCTTCAGATTTCCAGAAATGAAGAAGCTTCTTGAATGAGAAGCGAAACATTTTCAAGGAAAAAAAACCCAAGAATGTTCAGTTGCCTTTCAGAAAAACACCTTTCAGACTTGCAAAGTGATCTAGATAAGAAACATATCAGAAGTAAAACTCTATTGTAAGGTTACACTAGCAGAATCTTGCAGTTCTGTTACAGTTGAAAGTACATTTCTCCCCATTCAGCTGTACAGTCCGAAAAACTAATAAGGGTCCCTTAGGAGAGGTCACATTCTTTCTGTAAGATCAGCTGTCTTTCATCTGATCATTATCTAATCTATGACGTTTACATTTTTAAAATTCATTTCCATGTACTATCATATAATCTCTACAGAGCTAGATATTTTATTCATTTCTGCCACCCAAACGCAAATAAATATGAGAAGCAAGTATCAACCAATAGAAACAGCAGATCCCACCATATCAACCACTACAGATAGTCTTCAAGTTATGACTACAAATAGGACCACAATTTCCATTGCTAAGCAAGGTGGATGTTAAGTTAGTCATGCCGAATTTTATAACTTTTTTGCCATTGTTGTTAATCATTAATTATTTAATTACTTAAGATCAATCCATTTTTCCCTTGCCTCCAGTTGCAGGGAAAGAACAAAGAAGACAGGTAGATTACCTTCTGTTAGGAAAAAAAAATAGAAAAATAAAGCAACTAAAAAACAAATTTGGGAATCTGCTTCTCTCCAGAAATCTGACATGGGAAAGTAGCATACCTGTTGGCATGTTTACACTGTGTTCCTTAATGGCCAGTATGTAAATAAAAATATAGATTAAATATTTATTTATTTATATTTGATTTATGTCGCTGCTCACCTCAACAAGTGACTCTGTTGTGACCAATCTCCAGTACCCACCCTTTTAAATGAAAGCAAATCTGAGAAGGCTCTCAAATTTTTCATGACTGGTAGAAGTGAGATAAAAGCAGGCCTCAGTCACAGCACATATCATGTGCTTGGTAGCTTAGTTGACATATCCCTTTAAGCCATAAAGTAGTTTATTTTGTTTGGGCTCAGTATGTTTCATGAAACTAATCATTACAGTATCTAAATCATAATTCATGGCTTAATGTGTGGGCCCATTCAGCCCTATTTCACAGGTCTTTCAATTCTTGGACTATTGCCCAAACTGAGGTAGTTTAATTGACAGCTGTTTATGTATACGTTTTATTGTTTTAAGGTAATAGTATTGTAATCTGACAGTCTGTTAGAATGGTAAATAAAAAATATATAATCTCACCAAGCAATGACAGCAGTATATTGATAGGCCATAATATGATGGAATGGAAATTTAAAACAGATGTTGCATGGTTAGTGAAGGAGATAGGAGGATTTTGTAGTATCTATATCTATATCAGTATAATAGTGATACAAATAATTCATGGTTGAATTTTGGCAGTGAAAAAATAGGCTCCTCTGGCTCAGATTATAGCTTGTAATGCACTTTTTTTCTAATCTGGCGATGTCCTCCCAGCATACGACTACAACTGCTATGATTTCCAGCTACTACACTAGGTTGTAATCTTGCTGTCTAGCCCAGACATGTCAAACACAAGGCCCGGGGGCCGAATCCGGCCCGCAAAGTGGTTTCATGTGACCCGCGAAGCCATCCTGGAAACAGTGAGAGAACGGCCCCCACTGCCTTGGTCCTGGCCCAGAGACCCTCCTTCTGCCAGAGACCCTCAGATATGTCCCACTCCTGCGCAGGCCCCCATGGGCACCCTTGATGTGAACGATGTAGAGCTGGCCACGCCCACCCAGTAGGCCATACGGACTCTAGCCACGCCCACCCAGTAGGCTACGCCCACCCTGGCCATACCCACCCAGCCCCCTGAGGGCAACCGCAATGCTGACGCGGCGCTCAATGAAATTGAGTTTGACACCCCTGGTCTAGCCCATCTCTGGAGTGCCAGTTTTGTGAGAGCTAGCATATTAACAGCAGGTTCATTTCTCTGAACTGACCCATAAGCAGCCCAAACAATCCAAGATTTTCAAAAGTAAAAAGAAATGAAGGAAAATGATCCAGTGGCATTGAGAAGACCTATGACCCCAGTGTGCTCCCAGGCTACTGGGAAAATTCAGAAAGATAGGGAATGGCATCTCTGTTGAGGTTGTTTTATCAGTAACAACAGAAGCTGCAGAAGTCACAGCAGTTATATTATTTTTTAAAAGAATAAATGTGTCATTTTATAATCCTTTGTCAAGAATAAGCAGAAATTATGGAAATAGTCCAGCCAACAGGACAGGTGGACAACCTTTCAGGAGGCAGAAACAGATGACATCACTCTATTAATTCCTCATTATCAATGCTCTCTCAGGGCACATTTTTCTGTTCAATTCCTGAAGTGCCTTTTCCATGTTATAATTCCTCAAATACTTCTAGTTTAGTCTAGATTCCTCAAGTACATCTAGTTTAGATAGCATGCTTCATTTTGGTGTAAATTAGAGTTTATATCCATTACCTAAAAAAATTGCAAGTGTCTATAATTCCAACATCTTCCTCAGCTCTGAGTATTCTGAAGAACACAAAGTGAAGTTTGTTGTCTGCTTTTCATAAGCATATTGTTGCTATACATGGAACTGCCATTCTGGCTAATAAAATTAAGGATAATGGAAGACACAATAACTTTTGGATAACTTGACTCTCAGATAAGCAGAGGTCATATGCTATTCGATCATCAAATATCTTGGTGGAAAAAGTTGTTTACCAATGTTTTATTTATACAAACCAAGTAACAAGCTCTTTGCAAGATTTATTATTTATAGTGCATGAGTCTGCACAGACAACTCTCACTTTCATTAAGGGTATCATGACATTTGGATCATTTCTTAAACCTCTTTCTTCTCCTTGGTATCTACAGAGTACAATACAGACTTTGATATCTGAAAGTTTACAATCCAGGAAAATGTCCTTTCCCATATAGAGACTCTGGAAATACAATTGTGAAATTTGGACTGTAATTGCTTAGTATCTGTTTACTTAATACTCCAAGTTAGAGGATAAAGCAGTCTTGAGGGAGAAGCTCTTGGGAAATACTGTTTTTTGGTGTTATTAACAACTGTGAAAAAAAAGTTTTCCTGCAAACATCACAAAGTGCTATTACAGTACAGGCACCAAAGCAGCAGAGATCAAATGAACAGGACTCTGTGAGTTTGCATTCCACTGGGGCATTCAATCAGCTCAAAAATTTCTCATTTTGTCTAGCTTGCTGTAAACCTGAGAATGAACATGATTCATCCATGATTTGTTTATGGGATCACTGGAGACTAAAGCAAACAAGCAAAAGAGCTCCATAGCAACCAGAGAGAGGACAGTTATTTGTCTCTGACAATTCAGAGTGAGTGCAAGTAAAAAAAAATTCCATATTACTGATGGCTTCCACATTAGGACCTTTTTGTGTTGTACTTCTGCACATGTAGAATGAGACCCTTGGTTGGCTTCACACTAAAACAAAATGCAATTGGGAAGCTTTAAACTTATATGTGAATCCAGATGGTTGGGGAATCTTCCATTAACCTAATTTTCATTGTATAGCAAATTGATGAAGAAAACACCATACTCACAAGAAAATGGAAAGTATCATCCTTGTTCAGTAAACAGTACATTTATTCATAAGTAATTTCCATTTCAGCTCAAACCCATTTGGGGTATCTAGAAACTGGTACTTGGACCCAAGGTTAATTATGAGTTTCCAGTCTCTATTTCCAGAAATAAAAAAATTCAGTAAAACACAATGCATGTTAAAGATGCACACTTAAAGATGCATAGATGTTCATTAAGCTTAGATAGTATTGGGAGAATTTCTCTGGGTCCCTTCTGGGCTGGGAGGCAATCAAGATGTGAAGGCTGGCTGCTTTTGGAAAGGTTTATTATTATTCTAAAAACAATACAAGGTTTGCTTTTGGGACCCCAGACTGGCACATCAGCAAGATTTTTATAGGATTCTAAGCTTTTATCAGTGATGTGAGCAAATATATATGATTTTATAAGAAAAAAAACCCCAGGAAACACATGATTTTCTATGGTTAGAGAAAATACTTTGCTTGTTATTTCCTTTAGCAGAAAAGATCTTCCTGGCCAGGTACACGGTGTAAAGAGCATGGGCACAACTGTTAAAACTCCCATGCCTTTTAAATGTTGATTGATTCCAGAGCTGCTTGCTTTTTAGGAAACCTTGTATTTTATGAGTGGAGACAGGTTTGACTTCAGATCAAAAGTCTCTTAAAGGGTAGGGTGCAAATCAGAGGCTTTTTAACTTCTGTCAATAATTATCAAATAGTTTCAGAGTCAGGAAAGTGAGAACGAACAGTGTTTCCCAATCTGGTCCTCCCCAGATGCCAATGATTTCTACTGTCATCCTGAATGTAGATTGTGAGAGTTGAAGCGCTAATGTTGGATTCCCCTGAGAGTCAGGAAGGTTTCATTAAAAAAAAATTCTTTTAAAAAAAGATATCTTGCTTAATAAAGTATTGTTAACAGATCAATCCCTGGCATGTTTCCTGCACATTTTTATTTCCACAAATAAAACAACCAACTCACAGGCATGCTTCCCTGAACATTTCGGAAGACTGGGATTTTTTTTTAAGAGAAATATTCCAAGGGCATATTGACTGAATGAATGAACTCTTTCATTTCATTTTATTTTATTTAGAGAGCGGGTGGATATACACGTAGGTATAGGCAATGCTTTATTCTTACTGTGAAAAGTTCTCCCCTGGGGTTAAAAAAGCACCAATAAACCTTACAAAAACTAAGTGAGGAGCAAAAAAAAAATGCCACTTTCATCAGCAACAAATTGGAAAATGAACAAGAAAGGAGAAGGGATACAGTTGTTTACCTTATATGATCTCTTTGGCCTCTTTACCATATTTAGTCCTTCCTAGTGTGACTTCAGCTATCTGGAGGCTCCCAAACAGGATCATGTAGCAAACTCCTCAGATTTCTCTGTGCCTTTAGCAGATCTACAACCTGTGGCTCGCTACTGCTTGAATCCATTTGAATATGAAGCATTAGATTGCATTTCACAAAAATATTCTGTTCTTATTACTCACTCTCTATAACAAAGAATGTTACCTATACAGAAATAAATTTTGATATTGCCAATTTCTCAGGAAAAATTCTCCTTCCTAATGCAGAGTTCCCCAGGAACTGTTTGCCTTATAGTTGAACATTATTTTGCATTAAAATGACTGCTGAGTGACATTTAGAGCATTATGCAATTCTATTTTATACTTCTTTTATTTAGTTTTGGGGAAAGCAGTCACTAAATGGCACAAATCTGCCATGACTATTTTATTGCTCATCAGTTGCTTGGCTTATTGTGATGCTACTGAGAATTCTTAGCTCTGAAAGATAAGCAAGATCTGAAGTTTATACAGCTAACATGCCTAAGAAAAGCCAGAGTAGGCTCAGGACCAAGGGAGATGGAAGTTGATTCACTGTGATAAGTGAAAAATTAATCTCCTGGAACTACTACAAATAATAATAAGATCAGTAGCCAGTTTAAACCTTCAGAAAGGCCTTTAAAAAGCTAGGTTGTCTGGTGTTATAATGGTAAATTAAAATTTAAAGGAAGCAGAGAATTTCAGGGAGAGGGCTTAGTTCCTCCAGGTTTTAAACTGATATATTCTTAGTCTATGTAATCTATGTAAGATGAAAGACAAAATGAAAGGCTCATGTTTAAAATAGCTCTGTAAGAGAGGGTATTCTTTTAATAACCTACTTACTTGAACTTTCTTTTTTATGTATGAAATTTATTTTACATTTATTAAACTTACACAATAGACTACAAAATGTAAATGTTACATATTTGTTACATTGCAACCTCTTTATCAATGTTGAAATGAAGATCAAATATCTAAATATTGAGTTATGTTGAAAACATTTCAGTGGGGTATACTTATTTTTCCCATGACTGTGCCAGGATCTCTCTATCCATTTGTACCAAGTCCTTTTTTAAAGAAAGTCAAATTTATAACTTGAGTACAGTTTATGTAATGAATACACTAGAGAAAATGTCTTTGTTTAAATATGAATGGAATAGTATTTGTAATTGTATATTTATATATTTGAAAATTTCTATATTTGAAAAATGTAACTTACAGGAATTGACTATGTCAACATGCTGCTGTGTAAGTATGCAGTAATTAAGTCTGTAAAAATGCAGTTCAAAAATGCAGTCTGTCAAAAGAGGTCCTGAAAAAAACATGGAGCTGCTACTAGTTATACCCATAATCAGTTGGAATATGCTTTCCTGTAAACATAAATCCATTATTCTCTGTCCTGTACTCTAGAACAACAGAAGACAGGTCTTAACATTCTTCAATGTGTCATTGTGTCATTATTTCAGATAACTGAGGAATGTTATCATCTTTTCCATTATTCTTTTTTCTAAGGCTGAGCACACTTTGAAACTTAGTTTTTAATCTACTGATTATCCTTAGTGTCCGAAACTCTCTTCACAAAAAACTGTTCATGCTGTGGTGTGACCAAACAAGAACGTCTGTTTAATTGACCTTGCATTTATGACACTTTGCATGGACTCCAGATGCCAATTTAGGCAAGATGAGGAAGAGAAAAATAAAATGAAAATAAAAATATTCTGAAAATAAAAAGTACCTTGGTGCTATAGTGTTTTAATCTCACAACTGGAATTTTGTCCTCTTTCCTTTTTGAAACTAAATCTGCTTTGTTTTGCTGCAAAGGCAAAAGATGAAACAATACAGAAGAAATATCAGAACAGATTTAGGAAGCTATTGTTCTGTTTATTAGAAAGAGGCCACCATACCATGGAGAATACCTTGTTAGGCAAGGAGTCTGGAGACTCTTCTTTTGCTACTATGGCAACCTATCAGTATCTTTTATAATACCCTGTGGATAGTCTTCTTTAGGTATACAGGTTGTCCTTGACTTATAATCAAAATTGGGACCAGAATTTCTCTTGCTAAGCAAGGTCATTGTTAAATGAAATGTATCCAGTTTTACAACTTTCTGCCATAGTTGTAAATCAAATCACTGAAGTTGATAAGTTGAATCATATAGTCAAGTAAGCAAATCTAATAAGTAAATTCCCCCATTTACTTTGCTTGCCTGAAGTGAGCTGGGAAGATCCCAGAGGGTGACTACAATGCCCCTAGGGTGTTGAAAGTCATAAATACATGCCAGTTGTCAAGCACCTGAATTTTGATCACATGACTATGGGGATGCTGCAACAGTTGTAAGTGTGAGGTCAGATTGCAAGTATTTTTTTTCATGCAGTTGTAACTTCAAACAGTTGCTAAATGAATGGATGTAAGTTAAGGACTATCTGTATTTACAATGAAATCCAAGCAATTAAGACAACAACTCCATTCATCTGTCTTACTCATATGTATAAAAAGGTAAAGGTTCCCCCGCACATGCATGCTAGTCATTTCCAACTCTAGGGGCCGGTGCTCATCTCCGTTTCAAAGCCAAAGAGCCAGCGCTTGTCCAAGGACGTCTCCGTGGTCATGTGGCCGGCATGACTAGATGCCAAAGGCACACAGAACACTGTTACCTTCCCACCGTAGTGGTCCCTATTTTTCTACTTGCACTCTTATGTGCTTTTGAACTGCTAGGTTGGTAGAAGCTGGGACGAGTAACAGGCGCTCACTCTGTTACGCAGCACTCAGGATTCAACCTGCCAAACTGCCGACCTTCTGATCGACAAGCTCAGCGTCCTAACCCACTGACCCACCGCGTCCCTTTACTCATATGTATACTTCATATTTTTTTAAAAAACTGGGAGAGACACTGGATCAAGAACGGACAGGAACTTGAATCAAATGAAAAGTGATTAAGAAATTTATATAGGAGGGAGAGAAATTTGAATGCAAAGCAATTCACATATTATTCAGGGCATCACCAATCATGGTCTAGAATTGACATGGTCTGGACAAAAAAAGAATTATTCAGATGTAGACGACATAGAAATAGATATTAATACATGGGCAGACCATAATCCCATTATAATTAAATGGAAAGGACAGAAGACAACAACAAGGAGGTGGACCCTAAAAAAGGCAATCTTAAATCAAAAAGAATTTAAGTATAAGATGGAAGAACAAATGCGGATATTCTTCCAGTTGAATAAGAAAGAGGAGACTAACTTATGGGATATGGCTAAGTCAGTCATGCATATATGGCCAATGAAAATAAAAAGAAAAGGCAATGTCAAAAAAGTTTAGAGGAAGAGCACAGAAAACTGGAAACAGAATTACAAAAAAACCCACAATGTAGGGACCTAAAACGACAACTAGATTTAAATAAGCATAAACTGAATATTATAGACAAGGAAGAAATGGTACAAAGAATAAAAAGCATCAGACAAAAATTTTTTGAATATGCAAATAAACCCGTGAGATGGTTGGCTTACAGATTGAAAAAACAAAAAGATAAACGATGGATTAGTAAACTATGCAACGAAGTAGGGGAGATGGTATATCAAAATTTCCAGAGCTTGCGGCAGGAACTCAGCAGAATAGGCTGTAGGCTCACTTTTTCAGAGGTCTTACCAGTGTATAAGGAGCAAAATGGAAAAGGCCAGAGTATAGCAGAATTTAATATGTGGCTAAAGGAGTGGTGTAAAGGAGAAGGCTTTGGTTATATTAGTCACGATGTCTGTAGCTGGTCCAATGAAAAAATGTACAAAAGAGATGGTCTGCATCCATCCAAGAAAGGGACTGAGTTACTTGGCAATAAATTCACAGCTTTTCTGGAGGAATATTTAAACTAAACAACGGGGACAGTGAGTTAATTGATACAGAACATCAATGTCCCCGGCAATCTAAGAAAATAGGCACCACACAGGTTATGTAGCAAGTAAACACAGGGTTAGTCATAAAGGACTCAAATGTCTATACACCAATGCACAGAATATGAACAGTAAGCAGGGTGAACTAGAAATTCAGGTAAATGAGGGCGGATATGATATTGTTGCCATTATGGAAACATGGTGGGACGAAACCCATAAATGGAACACACAGCTAGAGGACTTTAAATTATTTAAAAGAAACAGACTAAACAAAAGAGGTGGTGGAGTTGCTCTATATATAAGAAATAACTTTATCTCTACAGAAATAGAGCACAACAATGATGAAAACTGTAAACTTGAATGTATTTGGGTCAACATAAAAGGGGGGGGAAATGACATTGCCATAGGTGTATACTATAGGCCGCCCAACCAAGCAGAGGAAATAGCTGAACTTTTTGCTAGTCAGTTAACTAAGGTATGTAGGAAGCGCATCACAATAGTAATGGGGGACTATAATTACCCTGATATCAACTGGGAGACAAATTCTGCACCAAGTGGAAGATCTAACAGATTCCTGACAAACCTAGCAGACAACTTTTTCTCCCAAAAAGTAGAGAAGGGAACTACGGGATTAGCCATACTGGATTTAATTCTCACTAACAGAGATGAAATGATAGAAAGTGTCGAAGCCACAGGAACCTTGGGGGAAAGTAATCATGCAATATTGGAATTCAACATTATGGAAGCACAAGCAATAGAATACTGCCAAACTAGAGTCTTGGACTTTAAAAGAGCTAAACAAGAGCCTTGGTGGAGCAGTGGGCTAATGCCTCCTTAAGTAACACCAGCTGCCTGCAATTAGTGCAGGTTCGCATCCCACCAGGCTCAAGGTTGACTCAGCCTTCCATCCTTCCGAGGTAGGTAAAATGAGGGCCCAGATTGTTGGGGGCAATAAGCTGACTTTGTAATAATGCTGCTTGGGGGGTGTATGAAACCCCCCTAATAAGCAGGCATATACATAGAATGAAGGCTACTGCTACGTTTGTAAGCCGCCCTGAGTCTTCGGAGAAGGGCGGGATATAAATGGAATTAAAATAAAAAAAATAAAAATAAAAATAAAGAAAAAAAGAAAAGAAAAAAAAAGAAAAAAGAAAAAAGTTACAAAATGTGCATATAACATCTGTGAATTTTCTAGTGAACATTCTTTCATTCGTCTACAATGTATTTAAGTATCTTTCAATTCTATCCCGTAAAAGGTTTCTAAACTATCAACTAATCAGTCGTTCTCTAGCCATTTGTACACATTGTTCCAAATTTCATAATAGTCCGTTTTGTTTTTGTTTTTGATCTCTAATGTTAACCTATCCATTTCAGCGCAGGATAGCATTTTGCTTATTAATTCTTCTTCAGTAGGGGTTTCTTTTCTTTTCCATTTTTGAGCATAAGCCAATCTTGCTGCAGTCAAAATATGCAGTATTAAATATAAAGATCCTTTGCTAAATTTATCGTTAATAATCTCTAATAGGAAGGTTTCATTTTTTTGTGATGTTATCTCTTCAAGCCAATTTTTTATCAGGTGCCAACATTTTTGAGCTTTTAGACATTCCCACCACATGTGATAATAGGACCCTGGTAACTTTCTACATTTCCAGCATGTCAGTGAGGTTTTTTTATCCATTTTTGCTAGCCTTGTGGGGGGAAGGTGCCATCTATAAAACATCTTGTATAAATTTTCTTTATAGGTGGTGGGTAGCGTTAGCCTCCTGTTCCTGTCCCATAGTGATTGCCAATTGTCTAGATCAATGGTATAGCCAAAACGTTTGCTCCAGATTAGCATTGTATCTTTAACCTGTTCTTCTAACATGTCTTGTTCTAATAAATATTGATATATCTTTTTATCGTTTTGTCTTCTGTTCCTAATAGGATTTTATCTAATTCTGTGTGCTCTAATTTTATCCCGGGTTCTTTTTTTATCTTTTCTGCATCGTGTCTGTATTTCCAAGTAAGCCCACCATCCCAGCTCTATACCATTTCTAATAATGTTTTCCTTGTTTTCAGCTCTCTGTTCTTATCTAAAATATCTTTATATGTAATTACTGTTCCTAAGTTCATGAATTTTGGGTGCATAAATATCTCCAATGTCGATATCCAGTTGGGAATTTCTATATAATTGATTTTTTAAAATTTTAGTCCACACCTTTATTAGTGCCCATCTATTGTAGTGTTTCTGAAAGTACTGATGTGCCTTGTGTTTCCTGTCCCACAGTATCACATGCCACCCTATCTGCATGTCATGGCCTTCTAATTCTAACAATCTTCTGTTCCTTAGATTTATACAGTCCTTTATCCACACAGATGCTGCCACCTGATAATATTTTCCCAAGCCCTCCTCTTTCCTTTGCATCTTGTAATAGTTTAAATTTGATTCTTGGTTTTCTCCCTTGCTAGATAAATTTGGATGTAATTTTATTTAGGTTTTCAAGGAAATCTTTGTCTAATTTAATCAGTACACATTGGAATAAAAAGAGTAGTTTAGGGAGGATATTCATCTTGATTGTCGCTATTCTCCCCATGAAGGAGAGCTGCAAGTTTTTCCATTTGTCTAGGGCTACTGTGATTTGGTCTATTAATTTATCGTAATTTTCTCTTTTGAGTGTGATGCATCTTGCTGACAGTTGGGTCCCCAGGTAACTTACCCTTTTAGATATTTGAATATTATTTTTCCCCGCTAGCTCAGTTTCTTCTAATTTGGGCATGTTTTTAACTAGCATTTTGGTTTTTTCTTTGTTAATCTTCAACCCCACTACATCTCTATAATTTTCCAGAAAGGGTATTTGTCTTGTTCCGGACTCTAGGGGCTCTTCTAAAATAAAAACTAAGTTGTCTGTGTAGGACTGTAGTTTAAATGTCTCTTTCTTGGTTTCTAATCCTTTATGGACTTTAAAAGAGCTAAACAAGAGCCTTGGTGGAGCAGTGGGCTAATGCCTCTTTAAGTAACACCAGCTGCCTGCAATTAGTGCAGGTTCGCATCCCACCAGGCTCAAGGTTGACTCAGCCTTCCATCCTTCCGAGGTAGGTAAAATGAGGACCCAGATTGTTGGGGGCAATAAGCTGACTTTGTAATAATGCCGCTTGGGGGGGGCCGAAAGCCCTAATAAGCAGGCATATACATAGAATGAAGGCTATTGCTAAGCACATTAACTTGTGCTTTAAAATTGTAAGCCGCCCTGAGTCTTCGGAGAAGGGCGGGATATAAATGGGATTTTTTAAAAAAATTCAATAAACTTAGAGAGACCTTGGGAAGAATTCCATGGATGAGAATCCTAAAGGGGAAAACAACTCAAGGAGCTTGGGAAATTTTGAAAACTGAGATAATAAAGGCCCAGTCTAGCACAATACCAACAAAGAAGAAAAATAACAGCTTTCAAAAGAAACCAGCATGGCTGCATAAAGAACTCTTTGATAAACTGAAAGATAAAAAGGACAAGTATAAGAAGTGGAAAGAGGGGCACATAACTAAGGCAGAATATCAGCAAACAGCCCGTGCCTGCAAAGATGAAGTGAGGGAAGCTAAGGCTCAAAATGAACTAAGGCTTGCGACCAAAGTCAAAAATAACAAAAAAATCTTCTTTCAGTATATAAGAAACAAGAAAAAAGTTAAGGAAATGATTGGTCCATTAGTGAGGGAAAATGGCAAGAAGGTGACAGGCAACAGGGAGAAAGCAGAACTATTTAACTCATTTTTTGCATCTGTCTTTACACAAAGGGAAAAAACAGTCCAACCTACCAAAACCAGTGCCATAAAAAACAGAATAGAAACGCAAGTTAAGATAGGCAAGAAAATGGTAAGCGAGCACCTGTCCAGCCTAGATGAGTTCAAATCACCAGGACCAAATGGATTACACCCCACGGTTCTCAAGGAACTGGCAGACGTGATCTCAGAACCACTGAACTATATTTTTCAAAGATCCTGGAGCACTGGGGAACTACCAGAGGACTGGAAGAGAGCTGATGTAGTTCCCATCTTCAAAAAGGGGAAAAAAATAGATCCAGGAAACTACAGACCTATCATCCTGACCTCAATACCTGGGAAGATTCTGGAAAAGATAATCAAACAACAAATCAGCGAACACCTTGATGCGAACAAAGTTATCACTAAAAGCCAACATGGGTTTGTCAAAAACAGATCATGCCAGACAAATCTTATTGCATTCTTTGACCAAGTGACAAAACTAGTGGACCAGAGGAATGCTGTAGATATAATTTACTTGGACTTCAGTAAGGTATTTGATAAAGTAGAGTCACAACCTACTACTTGATAAGATAGAAAAATGTGGGTTAGATAGCATCACCACCAGATGGATTCGTAGCTGGCTGACCGGCTGTACTCAGTGTGTGGTCCTCAATGGAACTGCATCTACATGGAAGGAAGTGTGTAGTGTGGTGCCCCAGGGCTCTGTTCTGGGCCCAGTGCTCTTCAACATCTTCATCAACGATTTAGATGAGGGGATAGATGGGGAACTCATCAAATTTGCAGACGACACCAAGCTGGCAGGAATAGCCAACACTCCAGAAGATAGGCTTAAGATACAGGAGGATCTGGACAGACTCGAACACTGGGCACTATCTAACAAAATGAAATTCAATGGTGAAAAAAGTAAGGTTCTACATTTAGGCAGGAAAAATCAAATGCACAGGTATAGTATAGGTGGTACCTTGCTCAATAGTAGTAACTGTGAGAGAGATCTCAGAGTCCTAGTGGACAATCACTTAAATATGAGCCAGCAGTGTGCTGCAGCTGCCAAAAAAGCCAACACAGTGCTAGGCTGCATTAACAGAGGGATAGAATCAAGATCACGTGAAGTACTAATACTACTTTACAATGCCTTGGTAAGGCCACACCTGGAATACTGCATCCAGTTTTGATCACCACGATGTAAAAAAGATGTCGAGACTCTAGAAAGAGTACAGAGAAGAGCAACAAAGATGATTGGGGGACTGGAGGCTAAAACATATAGGGAACGGTTGCTGGAATTGGATATGTGTAGTTTAATGAAGAGAAGGGTGAGGGGTGACATGATAGCAGTGTTCCAATATCTCAGGGGCTGCCACAAAGAAGAGGGAGTCAAGCTATTCTCCAAAGCACCTGAAGGCAGGACAAGAAGCAATGGATGGAAACTAGTCAAGGAGAGAAGCAACCTAGAACTAAGGAGAAACTTCCTGACAGTTAGAACATCTAACCAGTTGAACAACCTGCTTCCAGAAGTGGTGAATGCTCCAACACTGGAAGTTTTTAAGAAGAGACTGGACAGCCATTTGTCTGAAATGGTATAGGGTTTCCTGCCTGAGCAGGGGGTTGGACTAGATGACCTCCAAGGTCCCTTCCAACATTATTATTATAATTATTATTACTATTATTATTTTGTTATTATTATTATAATTATATGAAAAAAACATGTACGAATTCTATAAAAGATGATGATAAGATCAGTGAGGGAAAAATATTACAATGTCTCATGAGTGTGAACTTGCCAAAGGTACCTGAAGAATTTCAAAATACATTAAACAAGGACATAACACTCCAGGAAATTATAGAAGCAAAAAACAAAAAAAGTTACAAAGCGCCCGTCTGAAATATACAAGAACCTTCAAGAACTTTTGAGCCCAACTTTATTGGATATATTTAATGAAGCATTAAAAGTAGCAAAAATCCCAAATTCATGGAAAGAAGCAACCATCTCGCTAATTCCTAAAGAAAATTCCGATTTGACCTGCATTAAAAACTATAGATCTATTTCTTTATTGAACATGAATTATAAGATCTTTATGACTATAATGGCAGAAAGATTAAAAAGATACTTGGTTGAATTTATCCATACCGACCAACACGGTTTCTTACCCAAAAGGCAAATAAGGCACAATGTTAGTATTATATTAGACACCCTAGAATATTATAAATCATATAATGAAAAACAAATGGCATTGATTTTTGTTGATACTCAGAAAGCATTTGACAATGTCAAATGGAATTTTATGTTGACCCAACTTAAATATATGGAATTTGGGGAAAGATTCATAAACATGTTCAAAGCAATCTACTCTAAACAAGAAACAAATGGAGACTTAACAAAAAGCTTTCAAATACAAAAAGGTATGAGACAAGGCTGCCCACTTTCAGCACTATTATTTGTACTCTCTCTGGAGGTATTAACAAGAATAATTCGAAAAGATAAGCTGATTAAAGGATTAGAAACCAAGAAAGAGACATTTAAACTACAGTCCTACACAGACAACTTAGTTTTTATTTTAGAAGAGCCCCTAGAGTCCGGAACAAGACAAATACCCTTTCTGGAAAATTATAGAGATGTAGTGGGGTTGAAGATTAACAAAGAAAAAACCAAAATGCTAGTTAAAAACATGCCCAAATTAGAAGAAACTGAGCTAGCGGGGAAAAATAATATTCAAATATCTAAAAGGGTAAGTTACCTGGGGACCCAACTGTCAGCAAGATGCATCACACTCAAAAGAGAAAATTACGATAAATTAATAGACCAAATCACAGTAGCCCTAGACAAATGGAAAAACTTGCAGCTCTCCTTCATGGGGAGAATAGCGACAATCAAGATGAATATCCTCCCTAAACTACTCTTTTTATTCCAATGTGTACTGATTAAATTAGACAAAGATTTCCTTGAAAACCTAAATAAAATTACATCCAAATTTATCTAGCAAGGGAGAAAACCAAGAATCAAATTTAAACTATTACAAGATGCAAAGGAAAGAGGAGGGCTTGGGAAAATATTATCAGGTGGCAGCATCTGTGTGGATAAAGGACTGTATAAATCTAAGGAACAGAAGATTGTTAGAATTAGAAGGCCATGACATGCAGATAGGGTGGCATGTGATACTGTGGGACAGGAAACACAAGGCACATCAGTACTTTCAGAAACACTACAATAGATGGGCACTAATAAAGGTGTGGACTAAAATTTTAAAAAATCAATTATATAGAAATTCCCAACTGGATATCGACATTGGAGATATTTATGCACCCAAAATTCATGAACTTAGGAACAGTAATTACATATAAAGATATTTTAGATAAGAACAGAGAGCTGAAAACAAGGAAAACATTATTAGAAATGGTATAGAGCTGGGATGGTGGGCTTACTTGGAAATACAGACACGATGCAGAAAAGATAAAAAAAGAACCCGGGATAAAATTAGAGCACACAGAATTAGATAAAATCCTATTAGGAACAGAAGACAAAACGATAAAAAGATATATCAATATTTATTAGAACAAGACATGTTAGAAGAACAGGTTAAAGATACAATGCTAATCTGGAGCAAACGTTTTGGCTATACCATTGATCTAGACAATTGGCAATCACTATGGGACAGGAACAGGAGGCTAACGCTACCCACCACCTATAAAGAAAATTTATACAAGATGTTTTATAGATGGCACCTTCCCCCCACAAGGCTAGCAAAAATGGATAAAAAAACCTCACTGACATGCTGGAAATGTAGAAAGTTACCAGGGTCCTATTATCACATGTGGTGGGAATGTCTAAAAGCTCAAAAATGTTGGCACCTGATAAAAAATTGGCTTGAAGAGATAACATCACAAAAAAATGAAACCTTCCTATTAGAGATTATTAACGATAAATTTAGCAAAGGATCTTTATATTTAATACTGCATATTTTGACTGCAGCAAGATTGGCTTATGCTCAAAAATGGAAAAGAAAAGAAACCCCTACTGAAGAAGAATTAATAAGCAAAATGCTATCCTGCGCTGAAATGGATAGGTTAACATTAGAGATCAAAAACAAAAACAAAACGGACTATTATGAAATTTGGAACAATGTGTACAAATGGCTAGAGAACGACTGATTAGTTGATAGTTTAGAAACCTTTTACGGGATAGAATTGAAAGATACTTAAATACATTGTAGACGAATGAAAGAATGTTCACTAGAAAATTCACAGATGTTATATGCACATTTTGTAACTTTTTTCTTTTTTCTTTTTTTTCTTTTCTTTTTTTCTTTATTTTTATTTTTATTTTTTTTATTTTAATTCCATTTATATCCCGCCCTTCTCCGAAGACTCAGGGCGGCTTACAAACGTAGCAGTAGCCTTCATTCTATGTATATGCCTGCTTATTAGGGGGGTTTCATACACCCCCCAAGCAGCATTATTACAAAGTCAGCTTATTGCCCCCAACAATCTGGGCCCTCATTTTACCTACCTCGGAAGGATGGAAGGCTGAGTCAACCTTGAGCCTGGTGGGATGCGAACCTGCACTAATTGCAGGCAGCTGGTGTTACTTAAGGAGGCATTAGCCCCCTGCTCCACCAAGGCTCTTGTTTAGCTCTTTTAAAGTCCAAGACTCTAGTTTGGCAGTATTCTATTGCTTGTGCTTCCATAATGTTGAATTCCAATATTGCATGATTACTTTCCCCCAAGGTTCCTGTGGCTTCGACACTTTCTATCATTTCATCTCTGTTAGTGAGAATTAAATCCAGTATGGCTAATCCCGTAGTTCCCTTCTCTACTTTTTGGGAGAAAAAGTTGTCTGCTAGGTTTGTCAGGAATCTGTTAGATCTTCCACTTGGTGCAGAATTTGTCTCCCAGTTGATATCAGGGTAATTATAGTCCCCCATTACTATTGTGATGCGCTTCCTACATACCTTAGTTCAGTGTTTTTCAACCTTTTTTGGGCAAAGGCACACTTGTTTCATGAAAAAAATCACAAGGCACTCCACCGTTTTCCACACCGTTGGACCTCCCCACGGTCGCTACACAAATGGTCGTAAGTCGAGGATGGCCTGTGTTCTCAAGGGGTTGGACTAGATGACCTCCAAGGTCCCTTCCAACTTATTATTATTATTATTATTATTATTATTATTATTATTATTATTATTATTATTATTATTATTATTATTATTATTATTATTATTAGCCTCTTTATTTTATTTTATTTTGGGGCTTTTGTTTGTTTTTGCTGTGAAGGAAAAGGAAAGCTTGCATTTCTTTTTAATTTATCTTTCTGTATTTTCTTTTTTCCCTTCTTTTCTTTCTTCCTTCCTTCCCTCTCTTCCCTCCCTCTCTTTTCTTTCTTTATCTTCCTTCCTTCCTTTCTCTCTCCCACTTTCTTTCCCTCCCTCTCTCAATTTCTTGCTTTCTACTTGTTGTGGAAATTGGAAGCTACTTGCATTTCTTTTTAATTTTTCTTTCTGCATTTTTCTCCTTCATTTATTTTTCTTTCTTTCTTTCTTTTTCTCTTTCTTTCTTTCTTTCTTTCTTTCTTTTTTTCTTTCTTTCTTTTCTCTTTCTTTCTTTTTCTCTTTCTTTTCTCTTTCTTTCTTTCTATCTTCCTTCCTTTCTTTCCTGCCTTTCTCTCTCCCACTTTCTTTCCCTCCCTCTCTCAATTTCTTGCTTTCTACTTGTTGTGGAAACTGGAAGCTACTTGCATTTCTTTTTAATTTTTCTTCCTGCTTTTTTTCCTTCCTTCCTTCCTCCCTTCCTCTCTCTCTCTTTCTTTTCTATTCTCCTTTTTTTTCTTTCTCCCTCCCTTTTCCCCTTCTCCCTTTCTCCTTTTTTCCCTTCCTTTTTTCTTTCTTTCTCACCTTTACCATCAAAAGCACTTCACTCCAGAGGGGGGGGAACCCCAAAGGTTTTTAATTGCTTTGGTCCAAAGGACATTTTATTATGCAACGTATCAAAAGGACAGGTTAAAAAAAAATCAGCCATGTAATTTTTCAGACGCAAGCGAAGCCTCCAAGAGCGAAGCGGTCAGAACCCTCTATTTCGGGCTGGGGCGAGGGGTCGCGGCGAGCAACCAGGCAGCCGACCAGGCGGGAGTCTCGCATCCTCAGCCGCGCGGGGAGTAAGGAGTAAGCAGCGCGTGCTGGGGAAGAAGAGCTTTTTTGAACGTTGCAGGCAACCAACCACGCGACAGCTCAGGCGAGCCGGGCTGGCTGCCCGTCCGTCCTCTTCCGATAAGCGAGCCGGTCGCCTCTCCCCAGCTTCTCTCTCTTCAGCAAGAGACCCTCCGAAGCCAGAGAAGGGGGCGGAGCTACGCTGCCATGGAGCCCTGGTGCCTAGAGAGGTCGAGCCCACTTCTTTTCCCGGGCTTTTGCTTCCAGCAAAGTAGGGCCGTCAGCTTAGCCAAGGCTCCCCGCCAGAGAGTCTTGCAGCGCCGCTCCGCCCGTGGCTGTTCCTCCTCCTCCTCCTCCTCCTCCTCCTCCTCCTCCTCTCACCGCTGTCTCCTAGGTCAGTGTTTTTTCAATTCTTCCCACGGCACACCAGGCAACATCTCGCGGCACACTAGTGTGCCACGGAACAGTGGTTGAAAAACACTGCCTTAGTTAACTGACTAGCAAAAAGTTCAGCTATTTCCTCTGCTTGGTTGGGCGGCCTATAGTATACACCTATGGCAATGTCATTTCCCCCCCCCTTTTATGTTGACCCAAAAACATTCAAGTTTACAGTTTTCATCATTGTTGTGCTCTATTTCTGTAGAGATAAAGTTATTTCTTATATAGAGAGCAACTCCACCACCTCTTTTTTTTAGTCTGTTTCTTTTAAATAATTTAAATCCCTCTAGCTGTGTGTTCCATTTATGGGTTTCGTCCCACCATGTTTCCGTAATGGCAACAATATCATATCCGCCCTCATTTACCTGAATTTCTAGTTCACCCTGCTTACTGTTCATACTCTGTGCATTGGTGTATAGACATTTGAGTCCTTTATGACTAACTAAATGGACTCCAGAAGATGGTAGAA
Organism: Vipera berus; assembly: GCF_964194415.1. Classification (NCBI taxonomy): domain Eukaryota; kingdom Metazoa; phylum Chordata; class Lepidosauria; order Squamata; family Viperidae; genus Vipera; species Vipera berus. The sequence continues at coordinate 75,871,142 of NC_138205.1, read as the reverse complement.
GACAGGAAGGCCTGGAGGAATGTTGTCCATAGGGTCGCGATGAGTCGGACACGACTTCGCAGCTAACAACAACAAAATGACTAACCCTGTGTTTACTTGCTACATAACCTGTGTGGTGCCTGAGTTCCCCTATTTTCTTAGATTGCCGGGGACATTGATGTTCTGTATCAATTAACTCACTGTCCCCGTTGTTTAGTTTAAATATTCCTCCAGAAAAGCTGTGAATTTATTGCCAAGTAACTCAGTCCCTTTCTTGGATGGATGCAGACCATCTCTTTTGTACATTTTTTTCTTTATATAATGTAATACTAATAGCAATGTTGAAGCCATGGAAGCTGTAATATGTCCACTTTTGTTTTTAATTGTATATTCAATAAAATTTGTTAAAAAACAAAACAAAAAAAGAAATACATATATATTGGAATTTTTTTTTCAGATAGTAAGAATTTCTTTTCTCAAAAATATAGTTTTAGCCTGAAAAAAGTAAATGATGATATTTGGAAATACAGTGGCCAATTCCAGCAGCTTAGCCAGGAAGCTTATTTTCTAGAAAAGACATGATGCAATTAGGAAAAGATTACATTATTTAAAACTAATAATATAATCTAAGGCCTTCTAATTATAACTCATTTCATATGGATTCCTTCTAAAATGACTGGTCTTCAGGAAGCGTGTTTTTTTTTCCATTTATCCCATCAGAATATGCTCTTAAAAATAAAAAAGGCATGTATGTTACAAAAGTGGTGGTAGATTACATTATTTGTAAGGCTGCTTTTAATGAATGATTTCTCTCATCTTTCTGTTTTTTTATTGTTGTTTCCTGTACAAGAACAATTTGTATTGAAGAGGGCAGTCAATTTTCTTTTGCATCCTGGCTTTGGTATCTGTAATACCTAAAGGCTAGCTGGTTCAAAACTTCCCTTTAAATGTGATCATTGGTTTCCTTCCTCTATAATTGTTACGTTTTAGAGGTTTGGTTACTTGCTCCATAGTGTAATCTTAAACTACCGGTATCTACATTTATCATGTACAGAATTAATGCACATTTTAAACAAAATGGAGGAACATTATTCATTGATCTTCAAGTAGAAATCTTCTTTATGTTTACCTTAATTCATCCTTTTCATACAATTTCATCAACACACACACTTTGCAGGTTCCAATGCAAAACAAAAATTACCTAAGATTTCATGTAAAATATCTCTTCCATCCTCTAACACAGGGGTCCTCAATCTTGGCAACTTGTGGCTTTGCTGGTTGAGGAATTCTGGAAGTTGAAGTCCACAAGTCTTAAAGTTGCCAAGGTTGAGGACTGCTGCTCTAACAAAAAATATAGCTTTCTTATAGCTTTCATTTTCAGAAAACAAAAAAAGTAAATGATGATATTTGGAAATACAGTGGCCAATTCCAGCAGCTTAGCCAGGAAGCTTATTTTCTAGAAAAGACATGATGCAATTAGGAAAAGATTACATTATTTAAAACTAATAATATAATCTAAGGCCTTCTAATTATAACTCATTTCATATGGATTCCTTCTAAAATGACTGGTCTTCAGGAAGCGTGTTTTTTTTCCCATTTATCCCATCAGAATATGCTCTTAAAAATAAAAAAAGGCATGTATGTTACAGAAGTGGTGGTAGATTACATTATTTGTAAGGCTGCTTTTAATGAATGATTTCTCTCATCTTTCTGTTTTTTTATTGTTGTTTCCTGTACAAGAACAATTTGTATTGAAGAGGGCAGTCATTTTTCTTTTGCATCCTGGCTTTGGTATCTGTAATACCTAAAGGCTAGCTGGTTCAAAACTTCCCTTTAAATGTGATCATTGGCTTCCTTCCTCTATAATTGTTACGTTTTAGAGGTTTGGTTACTTGCTCCATAGTGTAATCTTAAACTACCGGTATCTACATTTATCATGTACAGAATTAATGCACATTTTAAACAAAATGGAGGAACATTATTCATTGATCTTCAAGTAGAAATCTTCTTTATGTTTACCTTAATTCATCCTTTTCATACAATTTCATCAACACACACACTTTGCAGGTTCCAATGCAAAACAAAAATTACCTAAGATTTCATGTAAAATATCTCTTCCATCCTCTAACACAGGGGTCCTCAATCTTGGCAACTTGTGGCTTTGCTGGTTGAGGAATTCTGGAAGTTGAAGTCCACAAGTCTTAAAGTTGCCAAGGTTGAGGACTGCTGCTCTAACAAAAAATATAGCTTTCTTATAGCTTTCATTTTCAGAAAACAAAATAGAGCTGGAAGGGACCTTGGAGATCTTCTAGTTCAGCCCCCTGCTCAAGCAAGAGATCCTACCATTTCAGACAAGTGACTGTCCAGTCTCTTGTTAAAAACCTCCAGTGAAGCACCTACAACATTTGAAGGCAAGCTGTTCCACTGGTTAATTGTCTTGACTGTTAGAAAGCTTCTCCTTAATTCCAGGTTGCTTCTTTCCTTGATTAGGTTCCATCCGTTGTTTCTTGTCCTGCCCTCTGGTGCTTTGAAAAATAGGTTGATCTACCCCTTCTTTGTGGCAGCCTCTGAAATACTGGAATACTGCTATTATGTCCCCCACCCCACAAATCCTTCTTTTCTCTAGATTAACCAAACCCAAATCCTGCAATTGTTCTTCATATGTTTTAGTCTCCAGGCCTTTAATCATCTTAGTTGTTACTCTTTACACTTTTTCCAAATTTCAACATCTTTTTTGTAATGTGATGACCAAAACTGGATGTGGTATTCCAGGTGTGGCCTTATTAAGACTTTATAAAGCTGTACTAATACTTCACGGGATTTTGATTCTGCCTCTGTTTATACAACCAAGGATTGTATTAGCTGTTTTGGCTGCTGCCGTACACTGATGGCTCATGTTTAACTGATCGTCCACCAGAACTCCAAGGTCCCGCTCAATAGTTACTGTTTTTAAGCCAGGTTTCACCTAATCTGTATTTGGACCTTTGTTTTTTTCTGCCCAGGTGTAAGACCTGGCTTTTCTCCACATTAAATTTTGTTTTAATTTAATTTAATTTAATTTAATTTAATTATGGGACTTATATGCTGCCCTATCTCCCGAAGGACTCAGGGCGGCTAACAACAATAAAACAATAAATACAAATATTAAGAGAGATTAAATTTACAAAGCCCCACTAAAAAACAATAAAAATTAAAACGAAATTAAAACTCCGTCTTCAGTCCAGGTTGGCCAGTTGGGAAAGGTATGTCTATAGGTCGCGACGAAAGGACCGGAGATCTGGGGCCATCTGAAGTTCTCGGGGGAGCTGATTCCAAAGGGCAGACGCTCCAACAGAGAAGGCCCTCCCCCTGGGGGTCGCCAGCTGACATTGTCTGGCCGACGGCACCCTGAGGAGACCCTCTCTGTGTGAGCGCACAGGGCAATGGGAAGTTCTTTCTGGCAGCAGACGGTCCTGTAAATATCCTGGGCCTAAGCCATGTAGGGCTTTATAGGTAAGAACCAGCACCTTGAACCTCACCAGAAGGGCAACCGGCAACCAATGCACCAATGGAGGGGTGTAATATGGGAGTATTGGGATGCTCCCATCACAACCTGCACGGCCGCATTCTGCACTAGCTGAAGCCTCCGGGTGGTCTTCAAGGGCAGCCCCATGTAGAGAGTGTTGCAGTAGAGAGTGTTGCAGTTGTTACAGGAGGTGACGAGTGCATGAGTGACCGTACGTAAGGCATCTCAGTCCAGATAGGGGTGCAACTGGATAGGGCCCATTGTTCAAATCTGTAAAGATCTTTTTAGATTCTGAGGTTGTATTTTGGGGTATTGGCTATTCCTACCAGCTTAATATCACCTGCCAATTTGTTGAGTTCCCCTTCTATTCCCTCTTCTAAGATATTTATGAAGATATTGAAAAGTACTGGGCCCAAGACAGAACCTTGTGGTACCCCACTGCTTACTTCCATGTAGATGTAGTGCCACTAAGGACTACTTGTTGAGTATGGTTTGTCAGTCAGTGACAAATCCATCTGGTGATGTTGCTGGCTATCCCACATTTTTCTAGCTTTTATTTCTGTGAGCAGAAATAAAAACCTTGATTGTTCATATTAAATGTTAAGTTAAAAATACATTCAAAAATGTGGTTGAAATTCAGCACACTTATTCCATACATTATTTTCTGCTCAGTAGTATATAAAATATATTCTTAGTGGTTCCTTTGGTTGTTTATCAAGGGTTGCTCAGGGAAAAGAGATACAGCAGTAAATAATTCTTGAAAGGAAGCTTGCACTGACCTCTGTTGAGCTCTGTTGAGTCACAATAGGGAAAGTTATTTATTGATGCATTTCTGAAAAAAGCTATGTAAGTGTTACATTTAGAGTAAGGGAAGACTCAACAGTATAAAAAATACAAAAAGATGATATATATATATTCTTTCTTCCTAAAGGGCTGGATATAACTAATATGTGAAAATTAAAATCTCATTAAAAGGGTTTAAAGTAATCTAAAAACTGCAATGCTAGAATCTACTATAGAATAAATATCCCTTAGTAGGTCTAAGAGATCCCAAATTCTTTGCTTAAGAACATAATCAGACCAGAAATTCATCTAGTTCAGTATCCTGTACCCATAGAAAACTAGATATAGACAAGAAGCCAAAAATGTGGTATAAACAATTATATTTTCTGCTTGCAATTAGATTCTAAGATATACTGCCTTGTCATTAGTACTGAAAATACTGTATCTTGTTTTATCATAACTTTTCCAGAAGCAATACATTTTTTTTTTCAACAAGGGTTTATCCTTATGGGTTATTTGATTTTTAATATTCAATTTATTAAAGCCAGTCCAGTGGCAGCAGGCTAAAAAGCAAATGACTGTGAGTTCTAATACTGCCTTAGCCATGAAAGCCAGCTGAAAGACCTTGGGTCAGTCACTCTTCTCAGCCCAACCCACCTCAGTAGATTGTTGTGAGGAAAATAGGAGGAGGAAAATATGTTGGATATACTATCTTGAGTTATTTGTAAAAAATAATAAAAGGTGGGATATAACCAAACATACATTTACATGAAAGGAAAATCATTTTTACTTTTAGTTGAAATGCCTTTAATTTCATTTTAGATGAAATGTCTTTAATTCATTGAGAACTAAGTAATATAAATATTTAACGTCCTTTTTAATAACATTCTTTTTGGAGAGAAGCTGGATGCTTAGAGTAGTGCTTTCTTTATTTGTTGGAAAAATAACCCTCATTGGTGAAGAATAATTTTTAAATCCCCTTTTTAAACTGAGTTACAATCGCCTGTCTATCAAGGATTCCTGGAATGAGCAAGTATTGGAGTCAAGTTCCAATTACTGTATTGTATGTCATGTAAGGTAGCATTTTGCACAAGTTTTATTGATTTTGTAATTGTGAGCTTTAGCCAAAAAAATTCAAAACACCTGCATTTATGTTCCCCTAGAGCTAGGCTAAAGGGAAACATCCTCAATAAGAAACGTAAGAACGCCCCCCCCCCCCCCGTGGATGGATGGGGATAATTCCATAATTAAAACTTTGCAGGCCCAACATAGGATTGCAACTGTTTCATGGTCCTGGAGTTCAGGTTTACACTGTCATTATTAAAAATGATTCTAGCCAACAGAGCTGCATCTGGAGAAGCTACCAGGCAAACTTTAAGAAATCCAAAACACTTTGTAGAAATGTATTGGTCTTTATTTATACTTGGAGATTTCTATCTAGAAGTTAGAATTTTATTGAGATCTCTGGAAAAGTGAACCAAGAGTTAGAACCCACAGGGGAAAAAAAACTCAGGTATAAAGGGATTGTTTGGTTCCAAAAATCTGCAGATTATCTTTCAAAAATAGATTAGGCTACATTCTAGAAAGTTTAGAGTTAATTAATGAAGATAGTGTGAAATATAACTCCATACTCCCTGTCAGATATTGGAGAGAGATGCAAAATTACAAGAACTAACAGCTTCAGAATGAAAACCCTGAGAAATGCTTCTGTTGTTTATGATAGTCCTCAGGAACTCCTGGCACAAAAGCAGCCATTGTGTGAACCCTCTCCTTGATAATAATAATAAAAAAAGGATCCAGGAAATAAAATAGGAGGTTCAAGAGCTTTTACAAATGTCAATTGAAATAGAATGCTCTAATTTGGACCACTAGCTGACCCTACTTGGAAAGGTCAAAATGGCAGTTCCCAACAATTCTTTCCAAGCTGATGACTGGTGGAGGGAAAATACCTAGAAAACTGGGGCTGTTGTATTGGAAAAAGGGAACTTATTTGTAGTTAACTGTCTGCTCCAGATAAGGAATTCTAGATGAAGAAACAACTAGTCACCCACTGCAGCCTTCCTTCGCGGGATCCTCAGTTCTCCATAAAAAATAACTATTTGAAGAGTTAGAATCTAGAGAGAGCTAATGATGGTACAGCTGGAGCACCTTGAGGCAGGAAAAAAAGTTAAAAGGTTCATAGTACCTCCGTACTCAACTGCTTTGAAACTCATCTATTTGGTATCAACATAATTTTGATGAGAAATATTTTGTCCCAGTATTTGTCATTTGTTCAGTACTCAATGCACAAACTAGAACCTATCAGTGTCGGTTGCCTCGCTACCCATTCCAGCCCAAAGGGTGATGTTATAGTCATGTGGTAATGCTTGCCCTGAGTACATCCCTTGCAGTCTTAGCTTCTCTGATCATTTTGTGTATGTTTGTGCTTTTTTTTTCTTATTAGTGCAGGCAAAGTGAAATTTTTAATCTAATCTAAGCATTTGTTAATTTTTAGGTTTATTTCTCATGTAAAGTAATGATATGCAACCCTATTTTTTGCATATTTGCCTTAATATGTGCATTGTCTTTGGTATGGGAATGCATTAAATTTATATACATTATTCCTTATGGGGAAAAATTGTTTAGTACTCATCATTTTTGATACTCATTGCACCTCCCAATTAATGACTAGTACCGAGGTACCACTGTACTTCTACTTACTTGCTATTTAATTTACCTGGCCTACTATCTCACCGAAGTGATTCAGGGCAGCTTACAAAATTCAAAACCAACCAACCTCCCACCCTCTCAAATATAAACCTTCCCTCCCCCATATCCAATGATAAACTATTAATTTCCAATAATAACTAATAACTTCCCCCAGGTCATATGCTTCTTTCAAAAGCCTTACCTACTGTAATGAGTGGGAGCAGCAATCCACAATCACTTACCCTTCTCCACCACAGGGAAAGATGTACCATTATCATTTACAATTATTTAAACACATTCAGTTCATAAGATCAAGAATATTTTTTTAAAAAGACAGTGCCACTCTTTATTTTAAAACTTTAATTGTAGAAAAATTATTCAATTAAAATGCATATAAGGCATATAACATTTTGAGGAGGTTATACAGGTGTGTTAAATAATAGTACATTATCTTTCAACAGATTTTCAACAGACCTTTCAACAGATTTTGCTGCCTCTTCATACCATTCTTCACAGCAACACATTTTAAGTGCTAGATCAAACTCCTGAATCTGTTCAAAACATCTGGATGCATCCTTGTAGCACTGGCATTTCTTATACAAATATGCTGCCTCTTTTACCTGTATAATAATAATGTATGTTTTAGGTATATGGAATTGTTAGCAATAAAAAATAAACTAGGTTTGCTATTATGAAGCAGAGAAAAAAAATAATTAAAACATTTAGAGGAACACTCTTCCTGAATAAGAAGTGTCATGGCTTGTTTGTGCTGTTCTTATGATTGTTCTTGGATAAAATACCACCCATTAACAAAATCAAACCTCTCTCTCCTGTTCTTAGCACACTTCTCCTCAAATCTGATCTGGAGAATTTGGAATCCTCAAGAGCAGATTTAAAGGCAGAAAGTAAGAAACAAAACAGTGGTTCTGTTACAATGAACCAAAATGCATTTTCCTTTCACTAGATATAAAAACATACCTGCCTTCATTTATTGGTCTGGATTTCTTATTATCTTCTAAGACACAGGTCTGCAACCCGCAGCTCCGGAGCCACATGCGGTTCTTTCAGCCGTCTCCTGAAGCTCCCAGTCCTCTGCCATGTGCAGTCCCAAAAAAAAAGTGGGACTAAAAAAGTTCAACCAATCAATTCAAACTTCTCATGGAAAAAAACAACTTGCGAAGCTTGAACTGATTGGTTGAAGTTCTTTGGTTTGTGGGACTTCCCACAAACCTCTTTTCTTCCTCAGACTGCACATGGCGGCAGCATCTCTCAGCGAGTGCACTAGGCTGCCCCAACAGCAGCAGCTACCACCGGAGCGATTGCTCAGCCCTTGGGGCCCGCTGCTACCAAGGGGGCCGGCCCGGGAATTTGTTTCTGTGGGGGAGGCAGAGGCTGACGGAGATGCGGCAGACCTCCAACGTCTCTCTCGCCACCACCTCCACCGCTACTGTCGGCTTCCGCTATGGCCAAACCTGGGCAGCCTCTTCCACCCCCAGCAGTGGCATCCAGGGGTTCTCCGGTTTCATCGGAACCAAGCAGCAAGTGGAAAATTTATCAGTAGCAGCACTACTGGGAGCGGTTTCAATCGGCCCCTTCATTGCCAAGCGTCCCCATGGAAGTCAATGGAGGTGCCGTGGCTGGCCTTTCGAGTGAATGAGAGCAAGAGAGAAGTTTTTACAAACAAAATGTGAGTGAATGAGAGCGGAGGGGGCAGGGTAGGTGCATATCTCACCTTGGCTCCATTCTTCAGTCAAACCCTGTTCTGCACATGCACACATGTACATGCATGCACACACATTTTTTGCGACTCCCAGTTTTTCCTTTTGTGAGGGAACCGGTTCCAAGTGGTTCTTTCACTGTTTCAGGTTGCTGACCCCTGTTCTAAGAGAATACTCAAGAAATAGCAAATCCTATCTGGGCAATAGGACATCCAACTCCTAATTTTTTAATGCGGAAATCAGAGGAGCATTTGCATTTACCTTTCCAAGTTTTTCATAAATTTTTGCACAAAGCTGGTATTCTTTTGCATGAAACAGACATTTGAGAGCCAAATTTGGCTCAAAACATTCCAGGTAGGTTTTAACCAGATTTAGGTACTCCATTTGCTTCTCTCTATTAATTAAAAACAAACATAAACATTTTAAAATTAGAGTACAAACCAACTAATATATTCATTTTATTCCCTCAGTTAAATTTAATTCCTTGGTTGAAATAAAGAGGCCCATATAGTTCATTTTCACATTGGTTAAGAAATGTATTTTGTCTCCAATCCTAAGGCTAGTTGGATAAATCAGATATAGGATGTCTTTTCTTGCCAACTCCCACAGGTATCACTTACAGAAATGAAAAATTCCTGAAATATCAGAAAATGAAGAAAGAGTTTGAGTATCTTTAACTTCTACCTGTAATCCTCAGCCACAAAGGCAGTGAATGTATTGCCTTTGATAAACAGGGAAGATGAAAAGAGGAAAAAACCCTATTCCTTGAGATCAGATACTACATATCAATAAAACAAGATAATAACGAGCTGTGTGATGGGCTTATTCTTATTTCATTAAACCATTTTTGTGCAGTGTTTTATTATCTATTTAAACTGTACTGATATATGTCAAAACCCACCAATCATCCCAATTTTCACATCTTCATGACTTTACCCTCAATATTATCTGGCAGCTCATGGAAATCCTATATCTCACATTACTTATGTTCCTTACCTAATCTCAAAGATATAATATTGCAAAAACTTTTGCTGTTCAACGCTAGTCTGCATTCCCACAAGATTTCCATTCTGCAGTTAAAGGTTTTCGCTGTCTCAAGAATTCTGCTGTCTAGCAAACAGAAATCTCTGTCCCTTTTATCTATCTACTTGGAACCAACATTACTTATTTTATTCATGAGAGAAGGGAACATTTAAAACTCTTTTTTCTTAAGTGAAAATAGGCTATATAAAACTCCAGTGATGAAAAGGCTGGCAGTAAAAGTCTGACGAGGGAAAGAGACAGTAAGGAAGACACTGAATAAATAAATATATGTGATTTTTGAGGGAGGAATAATCAACACACTTCTTATAAATCCAGTATTGCACAAAGACACACACACACACACCTACCAAATTAGGTAAGATTTCATATAAAACTTTGCAACATTTTTTCTTTTTTAAAAAACACTTACTTGGGGTTGATTTTCTTTGACTGAACTGTAAGCACAGTATCATGTGCCAAAGCCAGTTTCTCTTTCTCGTGTGCTCCTCCTTGTTGATAGCACTTTGCAGCAACCTGAAATTAAAATAGAAATATAAAGATACAACAAATTCCAATCTTCTGATGTAGCTCAAGCAGCTATTAAGTAGCATCTTTCTAGGAAACTGTACATTCCCACATCCATTTTCCTTCTATATATCTCCTGGATAAACTCTTTCACCCAATGATTTGTGCGAATGAACCTAGTTGACCAGTTCATTTATTAAGGAGGAAAATTCATCTGTTCTGATTTTCTCACTAGGCCACTGACATTAGATACTATTATTTCTTGAGAGAAAATAAATCAGTCTCCACTGCTTACATAGCGGAGTAATGACAAAAATCTTGCTCAATGAGAAATCAGGATATGCCTTGGAAGAGTAGGGAATCTCTTAGGAATATGTGGTGCTTGCCAAGACGGAAGCAAATAATGGAGATTGATGATAAGATGAGCAACTTGTAAGGGAGTTCAAACTATGAGATGGTTAATTGCTGTATTTGGATATAAATTCTCTAAACTTGAATATATAGTTCCATCCATGATGGATGAATGGGCAGAAAGACATATAGATACAGATGATGAATTATTAATACTGTCTAAATAAACTAAATACAAAGGCAATAGTCTGTATTCCTTTTCAGAAATATTTGCCCAAGAGCTTCTTCAACAGTTCAACACTTCTAACTGTTTTAATCACTGAATGTGATTAAAAAGAGTGATTAACCTTCAAGGTGATTCAACTCATGGTGGCTTCATGGATATATTCTTGGATATATTTTTCTTGGCAAGACAATGGAAATGATTTGGTATTGCTTCCTTCTGTATCCCATGGATACAGGGAAATATTCAGTATTTAAATCAATGTCTTTTGTGCTTGCAAGGAGCTGAATCATATCTTTCAATTTGTTTTTTTCTTAAACTACAGTATATACCATTTATACTGTAGTGAGACTTTGAAGGTGCCAGCAAGTATTAACAAGAGATCTGACGTCTTCCAACAAAGATGCCTTCACCAAATCTTAAAGATTCCCTATTTTGACCAAACAAAGAAGTGTTCCAAAGGAGTTTCTCCTGCAAATTATACAACATTGTCATATGCAAAAGACTCCAACTTGCAGATGATATTTTCTGCATGGAGAACAATTGAATCCCCCAAATGGTAAGAGATGACCCACCCACCCCCGATGGCAAACAACCAAGAGGACACCTTCAAAATACATGGTGAAAAACGTTCATGGAAGCTTCAAAAACTCTAACCATCATTATTGAGTTTATGTATTTAAAAAAGTCTGAATTCAACTTTATGTTATTCCTTTCAATTCATTTGAAATCTTTTAAAGAAGCCTCTGAATTTACCTTCCAACACTGATGTCTAGCATAATATTCTCCTTGTGCAATCCATTCTTCTGGAGTTGATGTTTTAACAAACATAGTATCCTCAAATTCTAAAAAGAAAGATACTGATAGAAGAATTGTTTAAACATGAGGAAAAGAATTAATGAGTTTACTCCGTATGTACTAACTGTATATATACTAACTGTATATATTACTCTGTATATACTAACTGGTGTATTTCAATTAAATTAGATATTCCTCAACCTTGACTACATAAAGAACAGAAGCCTGAAGATGGGCTCCAGCACGGAGACAAATCCTCTGTGTCTTGGTGACCAATCCAGATTGGATCCTGCAACTTTGTCCTGGGACACATATATTCACCTTCATTCATAATAGAAATCTCAACTTGGATGAGGGATACTTTTATAAGAATTTATATTCTTAACTTTAATCCTTAATTCATAAACTGGGGATAAGAGATAGTTCTAAGAATTTATCTTCTGTGAATATATTCATATTATATTATAACAAAGAAGGTCTTCTACCAAAAATGCTGTCTAGTCTTTATCTGATTAATTGTTCTCCAAAAATTAATTCTGCAGCTCTTAAGATTTGATTTTGGAAAAGGTTTAAATAGCAATTATTTTGGCACTGGAAATGTTAATTGTTGTATGTCCTTTGCCTCAAGTTGTGGAATTCAAGGCAAGAATATGGGTCTTTACTGTTTTCATTTATACATATATGTCTTATACAAATCATATGCATATGGAGTTGTGGGGGCCATCACCCTGCTCCCCCTTCCTATTGACACCAACTTACACCGCAAACCTGGTTTTCAAAAGGGCGAGAATGGCAATAAGAGGCAAACAATTTCCATTCTCATAAATATGACCTGCCCAACATGAAAAACAGCCCCAAATCATGCTACATTTTTTGGCTTTTTGTGGACTTCATGAAATATCAGGCATTTTATTTGTGAATTTTGATGGTGTGTTCATTTTCTGAGCTTGGGGAAATTGCAAGAGACTTCACCCTTCCTTAATCAGAGCTTCCTAACAGACGTTTGGGATTCCTCCTCATTTGGGATGCAGTTAGTGAGGTTGGTTTCAAAGGTTTCTTGTAAATGCACAAAAAACCCCACATAAAACTGAAATTATTAAGTTAAATTCTTTGAAAATCATTAGACTAACCTTAACTTAGGATAAATACAATTTTGAGCTAAGTTTGACTCTTGATGATTTTGCAGTACTTTTTTCAGATTGCTTTTCTTCAACTTTGCAATCGATCCAACTATCTGGAATTCCTAAATAACTGCCTGTTCAATTATTAAGTGAGACCAACACTGCTTAACCTCTCAGATTAATCACAACTAACTGGAAGTTCTCACTTGCTGAGTCAGCCATCGGCAAAGAAGTGAACTGACCTTCAGTGTGACACATTCAAATATAATTGACAACAGCGATTGCATATTTTTGGCAAAAACAAAGTATATTTCAAGGACAAGCTAGTGCAGTTTTGTGAAACAGTTATATAGGACTTACTTTTATTTTCATCCTTTTTGACAACCTGAACAAGTTCTCATTTGATAAAATATTGAAATGCAGGGGCCCGCCTATCACTGTTTTCATCAAAAATCCACAGATTAACTCTGGCTCTTGTGATAGCAGTGTACAACTGCTTTAGCTCTCCATTAAGCATCTAGAAAAAGAATGATTCAAGTTCAAGGATTAATTCTCTGTGGAGGCACTTTAAGATGGGCACTGCAATGTTTTAGGTTTAAGCAACAAGAAATTACAGTGTTATGTGTGTTTATGACACAATTTTCAATTCAAGGAACAAATATCAGCTAAATTCTAATATATTATCAAAATACTATTTCATTCTACTTATCTTTACTCATCAGTTACCATTATATAAACTGCAAAACAGGATGTAAACGAATTCTTTCCACACAAAAGTTTGATTTTTGTTTGACTCATACTAAGGACTGTTCCATTATGCCATTCTTTTCATGCCAGTTGATAGTAAGATCATTGTTGACTTTAAAAGTAGGCGATGTATTTTCTCTTTTGCTCTGTTCACATTCCTTTCTTTTATATATCAGGTTATTTTACACCATAACCTAAGAATAAGAACTCTACAATGGACATTTTTAAAGACCAAACTAAAATATCCTAGATAAACAACTAAATAAAACAATTTTTATATTCACCTTGACTATTCAGAGACTCTCTTTAGAATCTTTTTTTGCATTCCTGTGTTTCATTCAGAGTTCAATCACAACAGGTTTCAGCTTTATATATTTGTTCTTTAATTTCAGTGAATTAACTCAGCCCCATCCCTAAAATTGAAGATTAACTATTTGAACCCTAACTATAGGCTGATTTAATATACAAAAGACACCAATTTGAAAAATGGGTGCGCACTGCAAGGGGCATTACAAGTAATCTTTAACTTATAACCTTCGTGTAATGACCATTCAAAATTACACCAGTGGTGAAAAAAGTGATTTTTTTTACAATTACTGTTAACAAATTAGCAGCATGATATGATTGTATTTGATTTCTGTTTCCTGCACAAAATACATTTGCATTTGCTTCTGTTACACTTCAAGCTGTTATTTTCAATCAATTTCTCCAAATTATGGTCATTTTAATTTTTACTTCTATCTTTCAGGGTAATTATCTACTCTATCCAATTATATATCAGTTGCAGAATTGATAAGCGCTTCCTCTACTTCTCTATCCAAATACTAAGTAATACATACTGAACAATAAAATATGTTTAACATGTCTCTTCCATCTGATGAGGAATCATCTGATGATAAATATTGAGTACATTTTTAACTAGCTAATCCATACAATCATGCTTACACCTAGTCCATACTTTAGTTTGCTTATCAGCATGATATGGAATATTCTGAACATTTAGATGTTTTCTCTGACAATCACCTTATACATTTCTGGATTTAGAACTGAGCATCTTCTTTCTGCAACCACATCTTTCTCTAAAGGTACTTCAAATATTGGCTTGGTTTCTTGATCAGGCAAATCAGTGTGAGGTATAAAAGAAGAAATTACTTTCCATTCTTTGTAAGCCTAAAAATGTAAGGAGTATTTTTAAAAAATATTTAAACAATGATGGCACAACTGCTTACACCTGTAAATGTTTGGAACAAATTAATTTTAGAAAGGATCCCAAACAACTGAAAGAAAGCTATTCTATTAAAATAATTTAATAAACAGAAATTAATCGGTGATATTTTTCTCCTTCTATTTCTTCTATGCCACTGGTTTTGAAGAGGTATATAAACTATTTAATTTCCTTCCAAATGTAGATAATGTTGTCTAGTCTCTGTAGCAGAACACCCTTAAAAAGATCTACTGTATATATGAATGATTATTAAAATTCACCCATTGATTCTGACAATTTTTACATGATAAAATGAAGAACATTGTACAAGGGATTAAAGATGAAAGAATCATTTATTGATTATTGATATTTTTAAAACTGTCATTGGAACAGTATGCTTTTTTTATTTTTATCTAGTAATTAAGGCACCAGGTTAGAAACTGGTGATCGTGAGTTCTAATCCCACTTTAGGCATGAAAACTGGCTGAATGACTTAAGGCCAATCAGCTCAACACACTTCAGAAAGTTATTGTGGGGAAAAGAGGAGGGTGAAGGAATAGTCTTCTGCTTTGAGTTATTTATAAAAAATATAAAATCAGGATAAAAGGTTTAAATAAAGTCTTTTTTGTCCTCTGGCAGAAAGATTATGAAGGCTATATAGCTCCAGGTGTTCTTAGAGGAGATCCTTTCTACATCTTTCACAGTGTGAGTTTAGACTTAGATTTGGTATAGACATAGCCCTCTTTCTTCTGATGGGCAATCTGTACTTAGACAAAGAATGTGCTATCCTGTTAATCTTCTAGATCAGTGGTGGCGAACCTATGGCACGTGTGCCAGAGGCGGCACTCAGAGCCCTCTCTGTAGGCACGCGCACCGCCAATGCCAGCAGCTTGTGCAGGTCCTTTAGGCCACTGCCGCCGCCTGGAGCAGCAGCCCCACCCAGCACAAAGGAGGTGAAGCAACCAGCTAGCAAGCTCGAGTAGAGGTGGTAGAGCACACCCACACCCAGCAAGCCACAGGCCACCCCAAGCAGGGAAAGTTGGATCCCCATCGGTGCCATGGCCCTGTAGCCCCAGCTAGGATTGTGCGCCTCCCCATCTATGCTGGGCCTCCTTCCCACAGTCCCACCTGACAGAGACCCCCTGGATCTCCCCCAACCCTGACCAGCCCCCAAAGGCGTCCCCCGCATGAGCAAAATCAAGGTGGCCATGCCCACCCCAGCCATGCCCACCCAGTCTGCTGTGACAACCACAACCATGCCCACCCAGTGGGCCATGCTCCCCCTGAGGGCACCACAATGCTGATGCGGCCCTGGCACTTTGCGATAAATAAGTGGGATTTGGGTTGTTTTTGGCACTCTGTCTCTAAAAGGTTTGCCATCACTGTTCTAGATCTATTGATACCACAGATCACAGTATCTCGATGAAGCGTTTTCGAAATTGGAAGTTAGAAACACTGCTTTTCAATAATTCTTTCTGAGTTTTACCAGATATAGTTTCAGAAGAAAATTCCAGTTTTTCAGAATTACCCTAAAGATTTTTGTAATACTGTATCCTGTCTTCCAGGTTATTTAATGTTTATATGAAACTTTTGGGAACTATCACTCATGATTTGGAGATAGTTGCCAAATGCTGGTGAAGCTCAATCCTGGGAAGTAAAAGATTATATGAGGAACAGCGAACTAAAGCTGAGTCTGGTTGCAGGTAATATTGCTGATTCAAGGGATGGACTTCAGGATAAAGGTAATATTACTGTTTTGTATAGAGCTGCAAACTCCTAAAAAGTAAAGTTGACAATCTGGAGTTTTATGTAACCACACTTACAATGTACTTTAGTGTGAAGGACTTTTATCAACTTTGACTATAAAACCAATTACATTCCTTTCTGAAGAATATATGCATTGATGTCCTAAAGGCTGGATTATTATAATAAATTATTGCTGAGATAATCTTTAAAGAAAAATAAAAAACTGTAATTGGAAGCAGAGAAGGTGAACAGCCCTTCTAAAAAGATCACATTACCTGTGTTAAAAAAACTGCATTTATCCACCTGGATAGCTTTCCTATATCGGATTTGCAAGAGATTTGTTAAAAGTTTTGAAGGATTTTGTGAGAAGGCACAAAGATAAAATCAAACGTAATCAACTCCTAAGACATTATTTGAAGGGATTAAGGATCATGATTGCTAAAAATAAAAGAAAGAAATATAAAGTTGATTTATTTATTTGATCACAATAGATATTAAAAAAGGTAAAGGTAAAGGTTCCCCCGCACATGCGTGCTAGTCGTTTTACCTTTAAAAATAGATATACTGTATTGTTATTTTTGATTTATCTTAACAGACTTTGCTGGGGAGACTGAATGATGAGTCTTTAAGGATTTATTTGTAGATAAGAGTGGAAATATTTGTTCTATTTTAAAGGAAGGTGTTAAGTTATTAAAATTGTTTATATTTGTAAAGTAGGAAGTCATTCCTTTTTTATTTACTGTATTTATTTTTCTTTTCTTTTTGTTTCTATTTTTCTCCTCTTTTCTGCACTATTTCTTCTTATTTTTAGTTAATATTAGTTTCTATCTTTTTAATTGTAATATTTAATAAAATTACCATAAAAAGGAAAAAAACCACATTAATTTTAGATCCAACTCCAGATGACTACTATAGGTTAGAAAACTTTATGAATAGTAGTTCAAGTCCCAAATATCTGCTGGATTTTCTACATATTCATATTACAAAAAGACTGCCACAGATTAATAACTAATTTTATTTTTCTGTGGCAGATTTGAGTTACAGAAACTACCATGAGAAATTAGATAGGCTGCTAACATTATATTTTATAAGAAAACTAAGTGTACATCTTTTTATGTCTGACTTTTAGAGCTTTATGGGTTTTTTAATTATGTCAGATTTTATTATTATTTTTTATTATATTTTGACAGGCTGAATTAGATCCCCTGGGTGTGGATAGTATACAAATTTGCAAAATGAAGAAATAAATACAATTTCTGTCTCAAATGATAGGTGTTTATTCCCTTATTAATGTATCCGAAGTATCCACAACAAGAGTTATGAGGTCACATCTCCATACTATCCTAAGACTTCCAATTCAAGAAAGTTATAATAGTTAAGAAGCGTAAAATAGTAGTATGTCACAAAAATCAAACTAGAATGTGATAGTATTAAGATAGTACCGTTTCTATACTATGTAAAAGAAAATTATATATCTCCAGATTCTCAGTAATTTACCTACCTCTGAATCTGTAAAAAAGTTGTAAAGGAGCACATCATCAAATTCCAAGCCTTTTGCTTCATAAATCTTTAGCACAAGGGCCAAGTTAAGCTCCTTGGGGATATTTTTCTTGGTCCTTTCACTAGCTACCAGTATTGCCTATACCAAAATAGGAAGAAAAAAAAGAGCGTCAAAGAATAGTAACCAGATGCACAGAAAACTAACTTGTTGTACTTATTAAGCAGACAATAAAGAACCAGAACAATCAAGTGACATAATACCATAAATACTGTTCACGCAAGTTGTGCAAGGTTGAATGCAGAAACTGAAATTACAATCACATTTTTATTAGCCTCCATTCCTTTACTACTCTGACCTTCAAACCATAACTGTATGACAAGGTGCATATTGTACACTATAGTTATCTAGTTTACCGGAGGGTTATCTAGTTTACAGGAGGGACGCGGTGGCTCAGTGGGTTAGGATGCTGAGCTTATCGATCAGATGGTCGGCAGTTTGGCGGGTTGAATCCTGAGTGCCGCGTAACAGAGTGAGCACCTGTTACTAGTCCCAGCTTCTGCCAACCTAGCAGTTCTAAAGCACGTAAAAATGCAAGTAGAAAAACAGGGACCACTACAGTGGGAAGGTAACAGCGTTCCGTGCGCCTTTGGCGTCTAGTCATGCCAGGCACATGACCACAGAGACGTCCTCGGACAAGCACTGGCTCTTCGGCTTTGAAACGGAGATGAGCACCGGCCCCTAGAGTTGGAAACGACTAGCACGCATGTGCGGGGGAACCTTTACTATTACATTTAAACTGTAATAATTTTTTTTAATTTATTAATAATAAAATCCCAAGTATTTCATTTTGCTTGAAAAAGATCTAAGCTGGTATTAATGAATTTACTATCTGAATGTTGTAATTTACAAAGTAATGATAATATTAGAGGTGATAGGGGGAAAAGTGAATGGTTGTTATATGTATTAAATCAGAAATCACCTAAAGAATTTCCTATGCTTCCTGCCCCACCAAAGGCTTACCTGGTGGGCCCCAAATTCTATTGGCTGTGTTTTTCTTTTATTGCCTTTTAGCAAAATTGCCAGATCACTAACACTGCAAGATTCCAACACAGTAGGCTTAGGTCAATGAAAGAGACCTCTATCTCTAGGAAGACGATCAAAAGATTCTGGGAAATACCACTGAAGCAGATCAACAACTCCTGAGGCTAAATTAAGAATCCCTGCAAACAAAGAGCAGCAGGCAGAATTAGCACATCAGCACAGTCTCTCGCATGTAGGGGGGGGGAACCAGTAATGGAAAGCTATTTTGAGAAATTGGTAAATATCTGATTTTAAAAACCAAACAGAACAGGGGAAAAAATCTTAGGACTACAGTCTATAAAGTGTTGAGTTGCATATTTCTTTTCCATATTTCTAAATTATAATTACATGGATCACATGAGTATATCAGTGCAAAGAAGTGGGGAATATCTGAATTGGTGCTGTCACTCAGCTGCTCTGAAGTCTTAAGAGAGCAGTTAGACCTTTTAGTCTGTACAAATTGCTGATAGCTATTCCCATAGGAAGGAGCTTTTTACAGTCTCAGACATTTAAACTGGAGATATTAAGACAAACCTGAGAATTTCTACATTTCACTCAGGAAGTCCATAGTACAGAGCTTTGTACATTATTAAGTTTCTAATGTTATTTCAGTCCATAAAACTAATATCTTAAAACTGCAGGCAAATCTACACCTTCCGTGGTCATGACTGCAACCCAGGTGCTCAGCACCAACTTGCAATTATGATTCTAGCAAGCCATGGTTAAGTGTTCATGATTTCTGATATTCCCTACTAACTTCCACAAGCAAAGTCAATGGGGAAGCTGGCAGGAAGTTGGAAGTTGTGGTTAATGACTGCTGTTCTATAATGCTGTTGCTAGCAGTGCAATCACATGACATTGTTTTACAACTGCATTGCTTAGCAATGGCAATTGTAGCTCCAATTGCCATTATAAGCTGAGTCTAAATTAACTTTTTCCCTCCAAAGCCATGACTAAATTTTTCAGGCCTTTGTCTCTCCAACTCACCCCATTACTATACCATAAACACAGACACATGTATATCAAATAATAAGATAACAATAAAAGTTTGATACCTGAATGAGATCTGTAGTTCTGATAAAGCTCATATTTCCTTCTTGGCTTTCTAACCAAATACTGCTTGTCACTAGAACTTAGGCTGGCATAGTGAAAAAGTGATTTCAAATCACTGAAACGAAAAGCTACTCCTTTCATGATGCTTTGTGCAGTGTCACCAGTCAAGAACATTGCATTAGGATCCTTAATGCAATTCATTAGCAACATCATTTCTGCCTGAGTGAAATCCTGAATTTCATCTCCATAAAGTTCATGGATGCACCATGGCAATTCACCGAGTTTTGAAAGCTGCTGAGACAACTTATACAGTAAGTCTTCTTTATCAAAATAATTTCCCTGTGATTTTATTTGTTGATACAGGCAAAAAAGTCAGTAGATTTCACCACGGTCTTCTTTGAAATCTGGGGACCTTTTTCGTCCTAGATTTTTATATTCTTCCTTCAGTCAGTATGCCTTGGTAGCTGTTCAGAGCTTCAAAAGAGCCTTTCAGAAATGATTTTATTTCTTTCCAAATCAATGCTGGGTTATAGGGACATTTTCTTTTGACCATTTTAGGCCAAATTTCATCAGCAAATATGTTATGTCAAAAAGATTTGAGGGTCACACTCTTTTGTATAACTTTCTGTAGCCTTTTCATCTTCATCATAATCTATTTCCCCATCAATGTCTTCATTTTCTTCTTGCCAATTTATGATTGCCAGATCTTCTGTAGTAGACCATCCATCAACAATATGTTTAAGGCTTCCATCTTCATTTCTGGGGGGAAATGGCTCAGGCACAGAGGCATACAATAAGAGCAACAACTGTTTGGTGGTAAGGAAGAGTGGAAAATTTTCATCTTTGACATCCTGAAGTCTGTAGATATTTGGTTCAAGTGGCTTGAAGTGACAGGTTGCTTTGGAAGAATTACTAAGCTCAGTGAAGTTTCTCTTAACTTCTTGGCACAGAACATGATTTTTAGTGACAAAGATTTGATGCAGGTGCACTAGTTTGTCAGACTCCTCCTCAACAGGTTTCTCGCCCTCATGACATTCACATAGTCCCCCGAAGTTAAAGTGCCCCAGTCAACTTCATTTTTTTAGCACTATTCATATTGGAAAAGGTTTTCAAGTCTGTCAAATGATCAGGATCACTATCGAGTTCACTTTTATCATGATTTATGTCTGCTATGTTCTCACTTCCCAGCCGTGTACTGTATTTTAATCTATGCCACGTCTGTCTGACTAACAATGGGCCTCTTGCTAACTCTGCTTTCTCCCAATAGGAACTGAATTTTTTCCAAAGTCTGTATAGACAACATGTAGTTTTTCCTGTTCCACTCCGCCCAGTCAAGATTATTGGCTCCAATGGTTTGAGATTCAAGTCAATAACTACATATTCTAATTCACCAACTCTAAAGGGATATTCAACAGTAGAAGTTATGTCATTTAGGATGTTAAATGCCATGTTCGTACTGAAACTATGAAACTTCATTACATTGTACTCAGTTTCAACTCTACTTGCTGGGGGAAAATATTCAAGAAGTGCATGATCTTTCACTTTTTCTGTTTTGGTGTCTTCCACATAAATGAGAGGAATACGCTTTTGTGTTTTCAGATTAGAAGATATGGGGCCTGTATTTATACCTTTAAGCTTTTTTCTGAGGATACAATCGAGCCCACGACTGTATGCAATGCAAATAGTGTCAATGGCATGGCTGAGTTTGTCATGATCCAGTACAATATCCCATAGGCGAATTATTTCTGTATAAACTCTTCCATTTCTTTCTGCTGAGCTGCAAGCATCCTTCTCTGTTATCTTATCTTGTCTTTCACTGCAATGAGGAGAAAAATCTACTGCCAACTCCCACAACATCCTTGACCCCTTGGACAACTTTGCTTCATAGAGTTGAATGTCACCTTTCAAATGTTTCAGATGCTTTTGAAGACTTTGAGTCTATTCTCCATTTCCCAGTTGCTGAATAACAAATATTACTCTGTTTTTTATTTGACGAGGCATGCTTTTGTCGCTCAGCTTCTTTAGCATTTCAGATGTACGCTCAATTTCCCATGTCATGTTATCAAAGTCCTGAATGTACATCTCTACATCCTGGAACTGATCATTGTCCTGAATATGTTCTTCCTGTTTGCATTCCCTGGGTTCTTTCTGGGCTTTTTCCTTCAAGTCATTTTTACTCAGACAAGCATCCTTTGTACTGTAAGTTATCTTCTGCTGGCCACAGGACTTTTGATGTTTGATCTCCTTGATTTCAGTTTTTGCTACTGAAGATAACTCCTTTGGTTTCTCAAATGTCTCTGAATCAATTTTTCCTGAAAATTCACAGAATTCAACTTTCCGCATTAGCAACGTGATTTCTTGCAAAATACATTCTTTCTATGTCAGTAGCCTATCCTTGAATGAATCATGTTCTTTTTCTATCTGCATTCAGCCCCTTGATTAATGACATTTCTATAGATGTCGCATTTGATATTGTGATTGAAGAATGGGCAGAATTTTTTGTTTGTGACCTGCTTAAACCTGCAGTGGGTTGTTGTCCCGTGGCATCATATCGGTATCTTTTCTTGTTTTCACTTAGAGCATCATTACAAGCAATAAGCATTGGGTCATTCTTTTTTTTATTCTGTACCGTATATCTCTGCCTAAATTATTTTTCAAATTAAAGTTAATGTCAAAGTTTGCTAGCAAGCCTAGAACTTTTGTAATCTGCTTTGTCAGATTTTTCTGAAAGACAATGTGCAATATTGTGTCCCCGTTTTTGTTTTGGGTATTTGGATTAAGATGTGGAAATGTGGATGGATTTGACTTGTACAATTTTAGAAGATGACTTAGGGAACTGATACCAGCATCATCTGGAGAAAAAAAGGCAAGCATTTTTTAATTATTATTTTTACAGTATGTTTAAATGAGAATTATTTTCTCTTCTATGCAATGCTCAATAGTTCATAACTATTTCTTTTAAAGTAGTTCACTACTTATAACCTGTTCTCTAAGTTAGCTACAGGATTCAACTAGAATTATCCAGTCTAATCAAAGGTTTTATTCCAGGATAAGGATTAAGGAACAATAACAAACAAAACTCAAGTTTCATAGTATTGAGCTAAACAGCATTTTAGAAATTTGCAATAAATCTTTTTGTATATTCTGTCTTACAGCTTCTTCTGGTATACACACTATTCTGAAATCTCTCCTCTACCCAAAGTCTGGAATAAATTTTAGGCACCAGTTAGCATGAGGAAAAAAATTGAAATAGATGCTTCACACAAATGTTTATCAGCATGAAATATTAATCAATGTGAATTAATACTTTCCACTTCCTTAAAATACAAGCAATTATATGATGGGATTTGGCCTTATTTCCTGTTCTAGATGCTTCTTTCCATTTTACCATGGCATAAAAGAAATTTCTATCTCCTAAAAGATTGATTAAATTTATAGAACACAGATGGCACTATTGAAACAATAACAACTTTGCATTTTTTATCTTTTAATCCTATGAGAGGGTTACGGAATACGTATGAAATATGCCAGAAAAGGAAAATTACTTTAAACTACGATAAATATAAACCAAAGTATTATGAATCAGACTCTCCACAGACATTTTTCTCTCTGCTGCCTATCATCCCCTTGTTACACAAGAGAGAGAGGTAACCTGGGAACTTCTATAGGCAAGCCAACTGTTTTATTATTGAAACACAGAATTTTGACATTCCCTTTCTGCAAGTCATATGACATATCTTGATGGGAATGATGAAGGGGATGGTAACAGGATGATGTTACATATGCTTGATAGTTACCTAATCCATCTCCTTTGACTCAAGGCAAAATCTCACCTTTTTTATCAAGATAAATTGACAATGCAGAATGTAATGGCGTGTCATTTCTCCAAATGGATAAACAATTAGGATCTGCGCCAGATTTCAGGAACAAATATGCCAATTCGAAATCATTCATTTTTAAACATTCCAGAAGTGGTTTCTCCTGGGTAGTTCCAATACCATCAGGTGGGGCTGCATAAGAAATACCATAAACATATATAAAACAGAATAACAGAATGACAGAGTTGGAAGAGACTTTAGAGGTCTTCTAGTCCAACCCCCTGTTCAAACCCTATCCCATTCTGGACAACTGGCTGTCCAATCCCTTCCTAAAAACCTTCAGTGATAGACTACACACAATTTCTGGAGGCAAGTCATTCCACTGATTGTAACAGAATCACAGTTTCAGAGCTGGAAGAGACCTTAGAGGTCTTCTAGTCCAACCTCCTGCTCAAGCAGGAAGCCCTATACCATTCTGGATAAATGTTGTCCAGTCTCTTCTTGAAAACCTCCAGTGATGGAGCATCCACAACTTCTGGTGGCAAGCTGTTCCACTGGTTAATTGTCCTCTCTGTTAGGAAGTTTCTCCTTAGTTCTAAGTTGCTTCTCTCCTTGAATAGTATCTATCCGTTGTTTCCTTCTGGTGCTTTGGAGAATAGGTTGACCTCCCACTTCTTTGTGGCAACCCCTCAAATATTGGAAGACTGCTAGCCTCCAGCCCCCTAATCATATTTGTTGCTCTTTTCTACACTCTTTCTAGATTATCAAAATCTTTTTATTCTGGTATATTTATAATACATAACATTATAATGCCAGAGAGATCTGAAAATAAATTCAGATCATTACTTCGCCTGGTTAGGAAAAAAAATCTTCAGCAAAAAAAAAAAAATCTCCAGAAGACATGAAACATTCAACAGTGTGAACTGCTACCAATCCATTTAGGCTAAGTTTGAAATGAATATGGTATCTTACTTTAAACAACAGAGCTGTAAAAAAAATATCTGATTGTTCCCCAGAAGAACCCAGCTACTTTTTTCAAGCAGAAGAAAAAGATAAAAGCTACCAGATCTTAGCTGCAAAAACTCACTAGGTGGCAGCAGGGATTCAGGTTTTGCACAACTCTTTGTTACCATTTTCCCGAGTGCCGTGTAGCAGAGTGAGCGCCTGTTACTCGTCCCAGCTTCTGCCAACCTAGCAGTTCGAAAGCACGTAAAAATGCAAGTAGAAAAATAGGGACCACTCCGGTGGGAAGGTAACAGCGTTCCGTGCGCCTTTGGCGTCTAGTCATGCCGGCCACATGACCACGGAGATGTCCTCGGACAAACGCTGGCTCTTCGGCTTTGAAACGGAGATGAGCACCGGCCCCTAGAGTCGGAAACGACTAGCACGCATGTGCGGGGGAACCTTTACCTTTACCTTGTTACCATTTATTTAGTTATTGCCTAGATTTTTGTAATTCAGACCTGGTAATTCTATAAAATAATACTTAGAAGCTGATTCACTACCTTGCAGCTGATTCTGATGGTGTATGGTGTCAAAGGAATTTCAAAGCAATAGGTTTTGAATAATAACAAGAAGTAGGGAAGAAAGATTATTCTCTATCTTAAGAGAAAAGGGAAACATTGGAGGAGATGGGAACGATGGAGAGGAAGGGGAAAAAATGAAAAAAGCTGATATTCCTCCTTTGGGATTAATCTTATTCATTAGAATTAAGTGCTCTCAGTAATCTTCTCTCGTTAGTTTAACTTCATTTTCAAAATCTTTACCAGTATAAGTCATCCATTCTTAACAATACTAATTGCTCACTGTAATACAACCCAACTTAGTTTGATTGTATGACCTTAAATAAAATATTTTTATCTGTAACTATTTTATTTGGCAATTCCTGATTATGTGGAGTTCTAAAGAAAAATACCAAGAATTTTTCCTAAACATAGTTCAACATACATAAATGAAAATATCAAACCTTTAAAAAAATGTGTTTTTTTTTTCATTTTTCTTCACATGCATATCTAGATCTTCAATATATTAAACGCTCACCTCCTCTTTCTATCAAGCATCTTATGAACTGTACTCGATGCTTATGATTCTTATTTATGTTTTTCAAGACAGTCCCAATGTCCAGGTCTGAGAGAGAACAGTTCTTAAGTAATCTATCTCCCGGTGTCATTTCCCCTGTGGCCTTTCTGGTTAACAGTAACAAAACCTCATGCCACATATGCTTCTCCAACAATAATTTTATAAAGCCATTGGCACAAGTAGGAGAAATCTCACAGGCAAGGTTTTCAGGAATCTCTGAAATAAAGTTTAAAAAAGGAACTATCAGGCACAGATAATTTGATCTCACTTGTATAATATATAAATTCTCTATTTAACCCTAACCCTAAATAAAACCTAAATAAAAAAGATATTGATAACCCGCAAAACAAGTTACAAAGCTTTCTTCTAGCTGACTTGGAGACCAAGATACAGAAGCAATAGAACTTGACCTATATAGTAAAATAGCCTGGCATGAAAATAAAGTCATTTGCTTAATAAGGCAACAAAATAATACTTTGGAGGTAGAGAAATGTGAAGATAGATCCCATACATTTAGAAAATATTACTAAATGGAAAAGGAAAAAAAGATAAGGAAATATAGCTATGTGAAATTTTGTATGCTGCAAATCTACAACAGTGTCTACTTCAACAAGCCAAACTGATGGGAGCAATCAATAAACAAGAAAGCTGATGGGAGCCGTAATGGTGCAGTATTCATTTTTTAAATTGTGCTTCATTTTTAAATTGTGCTTTTAGAAAACTTTGAACCTATGGATGATTTCCTTGGGGCCTATTATTAGCCTCTATAGGTAGATCAGACCAAATAATCAATTCCATAAGAGAGCTAAAACTACTTTTAGCTATAACAATAGAATGTTGCAAGTGCAATTGTGTTGTGTATCTTCCTCCTTATAGTTTATTGACTCAGGGAGGTGTCTGCCTTAGATACTTCAGAATGTTGTCTTGCTGTTCTGGACTATATAAATGATCCAATCCTTTTGCCTTGGTAATATTCCTGCATATCTCCATCAAGCCCCAAAGGTGCTTTTTCTTTTTCTTTCTTCTTTGAAAACCTTTCACTTCTCATCCAAAAAGCTTCTCCAGTTCTTCTTGGATGAGAAATGAATTGATTTCCATGGGAAAAAAAATGAGAAAGAGCTTTTGAAAAAGCTCCTTTGCAACAAGAATAACCTGGATGATTGAGAATCGCCATATATGTCTCTCCACCATGGTTATCTTTTTACTCTCTACCCCTATAATGTGACTTCAGAAACTAAGGATCTCTTTGGCCGACAGAAAATTTCATTGATTTTTCAAAGATAACAGTCTTTACAAGGATTGGAGGAAGATGAGGAGGTTACAGTACCTTTGGACCCTGCTACCCTTAATGCTTGCTATCGAAGAGTTGTTTACAAACAAAATGAACAATTGTGATGAACCTACTTAACAGATGGTTGGTAATATTTAGAAGAGTTTAAAGAGATCTTCCCAAAAGCAAAACGTCATCATTTCTGCTTATATAAGGATATAAATATTATACAGTACTTTCAAATGGTTAAATGGGTCTTAAATCCTAAAACTAATCATTTTGCCAGCGTGATTCACCCGTAGGCATGATCATATTAGTGAACCCTTATACTATTTTAACTAAAGAGACTTCTATTTTACAATCTTCAAATAAGAGTTCTCCAGATATGATATAGATCAGGGCTTTTCAACCAGTGGTATGGATACCACCTGTGGTACATTGGCACCTGGCAGGTGGTACGCGACCACCCTAGAAAAGTGGTAGCGGGGGAGGGGAATGAGCTGAACCGGTGGCAGCACCACACAAGCCTGAGCGAGAGATGGCTGGAGCTGCAAGGCTGTCAGGACTCAGCAGAAGCAACAGGATCAGCGCTTCTTCGGGGCTGTCAGGGCTCAGTGGAAGCACCAGGATCTGCGCCAGGCTGCAGCTGGAGCTCGGCGCTGATCCTGGTGCTTCTGAGCCCAGAAGAAGCGCCAGTCAGCTGGAATGTTGCAGCATCTCCAGGGTCCTGTGATTTACATTCAGATGCTTGGCAACTGATTCATATTTATGATGATCACAGTGTCCCAGGGTCATGTGAAGTGATCAAAATCTGCTGCAACCACCCAGCAGACGGGGGGAATAAAAAACCAAACACCCTCCACCACACCCCCACTGCCAATCCTCAACAGTGAGGACAACAATGAAAACCTCGAATAGGAGAAAGAGTGCTGCCGGGCAGGCAGGCAAGTGTCTTGCTCAGCTGTGGCTTGGGGGGGGCACTTTTTTCAGTGCCATTGTAACTTCAAACAGTCACTAAGTAAACTGTTGTAAGTCAAGGACTACCTGTACTTCATCACTTTTTTCCTACTTTTTTTTTGGTCATAAGGTTTTTGACACCTTCCTAGGCAACTAGTGGTACTCGGATGTTGCCATATCCTAAAAGTGGTACAGTGGGTGAAAAGGATGAAAAGCCCTGATATAAATATGATAAAAGCTACTAAAATTACCTAGATAACGTTATGCTGTTGGATGAAGTGTTATGAAAATGTACAGCTCAAGCAATTATTCATATGGGCTAATTAAAGAGTCCATTGGAGTTGGTTGGCTAATAAATTTATATTAATAATAATGTGAACTTCAGCATCAGTGTTTGAAATCATATGCTTGAAAAAAAAATCAAAATTATAGTTGCATTGCAGAGGACATCCTGAACATACTAAAGATATCCATGCATTTGGGAAGTAGAACACATACCGTACCTGATACTGCAGACAACAGCTTCAAAAGCCTTTGGATTTTGTCATGTTTCAACATCTTGGGACTGTATTTCCCTTGTACTAAGCAGCAAAACTCCACAAATTGTTCAAAAGCCTCTTGAAGTGAATTAATTAGATCTGCGGATGCGTCACTTCTAATCTCTCCTGCATTAGAAAGCACAGGAAAAAGTTACTATTAAGAAGAGCGACAAGCTCATGATTTGTCAGCCATTCAAGGTAGCCCAGGTCAAAAAACCCACTCTACATTATTGATATAAGCTATAATAGTAGAATCTTGAAAATATTACTGTGTTTTTCCTTCCATCTGTCTCATATCCCACAGAACTAAGGTGGAATCAGTTTGAGTTTCTCTTTTAGGTTTTACTTATGTTGAAAACCAGACTTTGTTTTTGTAGTTACGCTGTGCAGTTTCTTTAAAGATGTCTGTGCTTTTCTATAATGCTGCACTCAAAGTACTTAAAAATGAGTGATACTAGCATCCATAAGTTTGAAATCTAGCTGTCCAATCACCCTTACTCATACCCTCTCTGATGCTGACAGCAATAATGCTATAGCACCTATACTGCTCTAAAGAGAGAGAGAGAAAAACAATACAGCCAATACAATCCTAAATGACAACTGCAGGAAACTAGCAGCAATTGATTTTCAAATTCTTAAAAATGTTAAACTGTTTCTTAGATTGAGTAGGCCCATCTGGGAAGTACCTGGTAAGTCCTCCAGGTATAATTTGTTGCTAGTTGAGTAATTGTTGATTAGGTCTACAGCTATGAACTTCCTGTTTTTTCCCCCAAGATATCCAGAGGTGATCTTCATTGCGCATCAGAGATATTTGGATCTGCCCCAGCATGTAGAAGCATCATGATATCTTCCTTTTGATCTAATACAAAGACAAGTGCAACTGATAATAAGTATCCAACAATGTTATGTCAGCAATACATCTGCACTTCATGACACAAACCTCTTATCTACTCTAATATGTTGCGAGCGTTAACAATAACTTGTAGAAAGCTCCACAAGGGAGTATATAAAATTCACTTTGGCATTTGTTGGAATAAGTAACAGGAACAGACATACACTTTTCAGCAAACTGTTCATTTTTAGAAATCTCAGAAAATTCATGGGAAATAACAAAATAAAATTGTGATTAAGTTTACATCACTTCCAACAAACTAAAACCAAACCAATTGTCAGGACCCACCCCAATCCATGTCTTAGGAAAACAAAAACTCTTGGAGTCAGTTCTAGTCCAAAAGGAATTTTTACTAGGACATGTTTGGTTGTGGAAATACAAGACAGGACCTGGCATTGTTTTACAGATTGAAACTTTATAAAGAGTTTCCAGCTCAACCCCCCTTCCCTCAACCCCATTTGGTCAGCCCCCCCATCATTTACTTCTTGTCATCCCTTTCGTGGGAAAAAGGGAACTCCGGATCTTTACGGTTATTGTCTTCTTCCTTTACAGATTCAAATGGAGACACAGGCCAGATGCCTTCTTCCCTAACCCTCCCCTTTGTTCCCCCAGTTCAAAAGGTTTCCCTTGGTCTTTGAAATAACCTAAGGCAGGCTGAATCCACATCCACTCCTCCTTCCTCGGGAGATGGCAGAATCCAGGGGGGGGGATAATGTTTTAAACATACATTTATGAATGTGATATAAATGGATTCTGACACCAATTCATTATGAATTCAAACATTATATAAACCAAGTTATTTATACACTGCACTGTGGTATGCTTCTTTTAACCATGGATTACTGAGTAAACCCAAAATAACTCAGTTTACACAACACAAATAGATATACTTTACAAAGCCAAAGAATTTCATTACAGTTTTAGCACAATGTGCAAATAGGGCTAGTGCTTTTCTTCCCAGCATAAATGATGCAAAGCAGCACTGGTCATCTCTTCAAAGATATTTATTTCTATAATTATCTCAGTTCCAGGTGCAAGAAAGCATACATTTAAACCCACTGAAAAATGCTATATCAACATTAAAAAAGAAATGGAACAATAATTGAAGTAACTATTACAGAATTGAGAAACCAGGTGAATAAAATCAGTGTTGAAAGTGTAATGATACATTTATTCACCATATTGTTTTAACTCAGCATTTGTTCCAAGTGCAATCCTATAATGCTACAAAATTTCTTCTTACAAAGATTGTGTTCACTCAGAAATGAGAAGAGGTCCACACATTTAGAGATAACTAGATTGATCTAATTTCAGTTAAAAATAAATGAATGAACGAACATATTCCTATACAGTACTGCCAGAAAATATAGAATCATATACGTGTACCAAAAGTCAGACACAGACCAAGTTGGGCCTCACAGACATTTTATTTTATATAAATTATATTACATGTCCCAATTGCTTGCCATTTGCTCTAAACATTGCCTTAGTGACCCATGACTCTCAAATATTTCTTGATAACTTTTATTGAATGAATGAATGATGAATTGAATGAACCTTTATTGTCAAAGTACAACCATGTATACATTGAGATTGGTTGAGCCTCCCTTCGTGCCCCACCCCCAACTTACAGTGACACAAACTCTCCATCTTATTACACCATGTGAGCTAATTGCCCAATGCACTGGCCTTGCAAGTCAATTATGCATAAAGTTTATAAAATTATTTCCCATTCAAAAGCCTAACAGCCCATGGATAAAAGCTGTTCTTCATACCTGTTGGTATGGCTGGCTATACTCCTATATATCCTACCCAATGGTAGGAGAGTAAAGAGATACCGTCCAGGGTGTGAGTCATCCCTGAGAATTTTCCTCACTCTTCCAAGGCAGCGAGCCCTGGCGATGTCATCCAGTGGTGTCAGGAGACAGCCCACAATGTCTTGTGCTGTGCTCACCACCCTCTGTAATACTTTCCTATCCGTGGCTGTCAGACCAGCATACCAAACCACAATACCATGCAAGAGGATGCTCTCTATAGTAGACCGGTAAAAGAGGGTCATAAGCCATTGTTCTACCCTGTTCTTCCGCAAGACCCTGAGAAAGTGAAGCCTCTGTTGGGCCTTTCTGGCCACCTGGGCTGTATTAACTTTCCAGGTCAGATCTTTGCAGAGGTAGACTCCCAGAAATTTAAAGGAGGAAACTCTCTCCACACAGTCCTCCCCGATGTAAAGTGGGGCAGGTTCCTCCTTTTTCCTCTGGAAGTCTAGCACCATCTCTTTCATCTTGCCGATGTTCAGGTGCAAGTTGTTGTTACAACACCATATGGATAGTTTTTGTACCTCCGCCCTGTATGCTGTCTCATCCCCACCTGTAATAAGACCCACCATAGTAGTATCACCTGCGAACTTAATTATCACAGTAGATGGGTCGGATGATACACAGTCATATGTGTACAAAGAGTACAGGCAGGAGCTAAGCACGCAGCGCTGTTGTGAGCCGGTGCAAAGCTTCAGGGGGGTAGACAAAGCAGACCCGACCCTCAATGTTTGTAACCGGTCCCTAAGAAAGTCTTGAATCCAATCAAAGATGGAGGGGGAAAATTTCAAGTCAGTCAGCTTCTCGATGAGAGTGCTTGGCAAAATGGTGTTGAAAGCCAAGCTATAATCAACAAAAAGCACCTTGACATAGCTTCCAAGTTTCTCAAGATGACTTGCTACAGAGTGTAAAACAGTAGTTATGGCATCGTCTGTCGACCTGTTCCCCCTGTAGGCAAATTGATGTTTATAGAAATCCAGTAGGAGGCATGTCCTGAGATGTTGGAGAACAGTCTTTCGAAGCATTTCACGAGTACAGACGTTAATGCAACAGGTCTGTAGTCATTCAGGCACTCAACTGCAGTTTTCTTGGGGACTTGGACAATGGTAGCTGCTTTCAAGCACGATGATACACATGCCATTTCCAAGGAGATATTAAAAATCCTTGTCAGGACCCCTGCTAATTGGTCGACACAATTCTTAACCACTATCCCCAGCACCCCATCTGGGCCTGCAGCTTTGCTGGGATTCACAGCCTTCAGTACAGTTTTCACTTGGTCTTCAGATAGGGTGAGTTGCTGAAAATCAGAAGGCCGGCCAGCAGAGGCTATGGGACCTGGTCCTCGTAGCGAGCAAAGAAGATATTCAGCTCCTCAGCCAATGAGGCATTGGTGTTAACCATGCTCCTCGTACTGCCCTTATAGTTGGTTAAGTGCTGCAGTCCCTGCCACAACAATTTTGAACCAATCAGTGGTTTCATGTCCAATTCTCACTATTGCTTCTTGATCCGCATATAGGTTTCTCAAGAGACAAATAAGATGGTCTGGTACTCCCATCTATTTAAGAACTTGCCACAGTTTGTTGTGATCCACACAATCAAAGGCTTTAGCATAGTCAATGAAGCAAAAGTAGATATTTTTCTGGAACTCTCTAGCTTTCTCCATGATCCAGCGTATGTTGGCAATTTGATCTCTAGTTCCTCTGCCTCTTCGAAATCCTGCCTGCACTTCTGGTAGTTCTCAATCCACATACTGCTGGAGTCTAGCTTGTAGGATTTTAAGCATAACTTTACTAGCATGTGAAATGAGTGCAATGGTGCGATAGTTTGAACATTCTTTGGCACTGCCTTTCTTTGGAATTGGAATGTAAACTGATCTTTTCCAATCCTGTGGCCACTGTTGAGTTTTCCAAATTTGCTGGCAAATTGAGTGTACCACTTTTACTGCATCATCTTTTAAGATTTTGAATAGCTCAGCTGGAATACTGTCACCTCCACTAGCTTTGTTGTTGCTCAGTTTTTCTAAGGCCAACTTCACTTCACATTCTAGGATGTCTGGCTCGAGGTCAGTGACCACCTCATCGTGCCATCTCTTCTTAAACTCTTCTGCCTTTGTTAGGTCCCTGCCATTTTTTTTAATCCCATTTATATCCCACCCTTCTCCAAAGACTCAGGGCGGCTTACAATCTAAGAAGCACAAATCAATGTGCTTAGCAATTTTGGTCCTTTATCATACCCATTTTTGCATGAAACAAAAAAATGCTATGTCAGTGTAATACATAAACATTCATAATGTTAAGACTAACTCTTCATATGTGTTTGAAATTGGGCAAATTGGGAAAATTGTACTTTCTTCACTTTTAAATACATTTTCTCAGATGAAACTGTAATCTCCTCCCTGCTCACAACATTAATTCTCTCAGTAGTCACATAAACAAACTTCATAGTATTTTTTCAAAACAGAATCAAGTATCTTGTGTTCTTTCCAATGGGTCATCTAGTCATCTTATCAAAGAGTGGTTTTCTTGTCTTTTGAGTGTCCAAGGACTGATATGACTACCACTTTGACTCTGCAAATGTTATAAACAAATTGGGCAGAACTGAACTTTTCCAATCTTTCCATTTAGTTTAAAGTTCATTATTGTTCTAGTGTTTACTGTGAATGCAATGGCTTAAGGAACATTTCTCTTGTGTTCCTCACATTAAAATACATAAGGAGTGATTTTGATACTAGAAAAAATATCCAAAGGAATATATTGAATATGTAAGATTGTCAAGGTTGTGTGCTAGATGATTTGTAAGTTTTACATATTTTTCCATGCTAGAAGTGAAGTAGTTTTAGTACGTCAGTGGTGATAGAGCAATGAAGATAATATGCTGTTCATGAAGAAATGCTTTGCTCTAGACAGTATGTCTAAAGAAAGTAGTGAAAAAGTTATAACATTTTTAGAATTTAGGAGACAAGAAAAAAAAAGAAATTCTTCCCAACAGCCATCTTTTTAATAGATTTGTTCTATTCTGAAGTATTTATTTAATGATTATTATAAACCACTTCTGTATTGTGTGAAATACAAACGCATTGGATAAATAATGAAGTAAATATAGTTATATTAAGCAAAACCTTTCAAGATGTTGACAGCTTGAAGGATGCTAATTTATGGAACATTTGTTCCCAAGGATATTTTACAGAATAAATATATAAGCATTTGTTCTCTGAAGTAAATCTGAGTTTGTGAAGCTCACTTTCATAAAATTGTGCAATCTTATATATTTCTATAGTGAACAGATTGCTTAAGATAGTGGAAATTATCACTGCTCTTAAGTCCTTTCTAGGAAAAATGAAAAGGCCTTGCTCTGCCTCTAGATGTACTGACAACAATTATCCATTTAGGAGGAAATGCTTATCAGAGCAGTGATATGCCATCAAGAATGGAAAACACTTCTATAGATATCCATTTGTATCATGGAGGAAGAGGGTGTTTTCTGTTGCGATATCCATTCTTTGAAGAACCCACTCCTTGGAATGCAGTACAGGTGGTCCTCAACTTACAACCACAACTAAGCCCAAAATTTACGTTTTTTATATGAGAAATTTGTTAAGTGAGTTTTGCACCATTTTATGAATTTTCTTGCCAGATTTGTTAAGTGAATCACTGCAGTTGTTAAATTAGTAACATAGGTGTTAAGTGAATCTGCTTTCCCCGTTGACTTTACTTGTCAGAAGGCTGCAAAAGATTGCAGTGTTCATGATCATAGGATCACGGACATTGCAATCATCATAAAGTGAGTCAGTTGTCAAACATCCGAATGTAAATCAGGTGGATATGAGGATGCTACAATGGTCCTATGTATGAAAAATGGCGGTCACTTTGTTTTCAGATTCGTTGTAACTTTAAGCAGTCACTAAACAAATTGTTGTAAGTCAAGAACTGTTTAGTTATTTTTGCAAGTTAGCTGTTTGTTCAAAATATTTTCATTTGCCTCAAGATTTAAAAATCCGTATGTTTAATCAATGTTGCCTTTGTTATACTATTTTGTATGTTTTATCTTGTGTTTGGCTGTTTATTTTTTTAAAAAAGTATTTTATCGACCACCTCATATACACTGCTTGAGATGAATATTTAAAATAAAATAAAATTATCCACAAAGAGGTTCCATTTAATATAATGAGGCTTACTTTCAGAAGAACATAGAAGTGTACATATATACTGTAGTCCTGGACACATGCTCTGTTGAATTAAATGATAGTTACTTTGGGATTGATGAGATATGGATCACATGACCCCAGAACACTACAACCATCATAAGTACATGCTAGTTGTCACATGCCTGAATTTTGATCACATAAACAAGGGGAAATTTCAGTGGTTATTAAGTGTGAAAACTTTGTTGTTGTTGTTAGCTGTGAAGTCGTGTCCAACCCATCACAACCCCATGAATGTTCCTCCAGGCCTTACTGTCCTCTACCATCTTCTGGAGTCCATTTAAGCTCACACCTACTGCTTCAGTGACTCCATCCAGCCACCTCATTCTCTGTTGTCCCCTTCTTCTCTTGCCCTCAATTTTTCCTAGCATTAGGCTCTTCTCCAGTGAGTCCTTCCTTCAAAGGCCTCAATTCTTTGGCACTCAGCCTTTCTTATGGTCCAACTTTCACAGCCATACATTGCAACTGGGAAAACCATGGCCCTGACTATACGCACTTTTGTTGGCAGGGTGATGTCTCTGCTTTTTAGCATGCTGTCTAGATTTGCCATAGCTTTGCTCCCTTAGCTTTGTTGTCGCTGAGATTTCCTAAGGCCCATTTCACTTCACATTCTAGGATGTCTGGCTCAGGGTCAGTGACCACCCAATCGTGGTTATCTGGGACATTAAGCTCATTCTTGTATAGTTCTTCTGTGTAGTTTTGCCACCTCTTCTTAATCTCTTCTGCCTCTGTTAGGTCCCTGCCATTTTGGTGCTTTATCATATCCATTTTTGCATGAAACGTTCCCTTCATATCTCCAATTTTCTTGAAGAGACCTCTGGTCCTCCCTATTCTATTGTTTTCTTCTATTTTTTAGTATTGTTCATTTAAGAAGGCATTCTTATCTCTTCTAGCTATTCTCTGGAATTCTGCATTCAATTGGATGTATCTTTCTTTTTCTCCCTTGCCTTTCGCTTCCCTCCTGTCCTCAGCTATTTGCAAAGCTTCCTCAGACAGCCATTTTGCTTTCTTGCATTTCTTTTTCTTTGGGATGGTTTTAGTTACTACCTCTTGTACAATGTTGCGAACCTCTGTCCATAATTCTTCAGGCACTCTGTCTATCAGATCTAATTCCTTAAATCTATTTGTACCTCTATTGTGTACACATCAGAGATATGATTTAGTTCAGATCTAAGTGGCCTAGTGCTTTTCCCTACTTTATTCAATTTAAGCCTAAATTTTGCAACGAGAAGCTCATGATCCAAGTCACAGTTAGCTCCTGGTCTTGTTTTTACTGACTGTACAGAGCAAGGCTTTTCAACCAGTGGTACGGGTACCACCTGTGGTACATTGGCACCTGGCAGATGGTACGCGACCATCCCAGAAAAGTGGTAGTGGGGGAGGGGAATGAGCTGAACTGGTGGCAGCACCACACAAGCCTAAGCGAGAGATGGCTGGAGCTAGGCAATTGGTGGTACTCAGATGTTGCCATATCCTAAAAGTGGTACAATGGGTGAAAAGGTTGAAAAGCCCTGGTATAGAGCTTCTCCATCTTTGGCTGCAGAGCACATTTCAGTCTGATTTCTGTATGGGCTGTCTGGTGATATCCATGTATAGAGCCGTCTCTTGGGTTGTTGGAAAAGAGTGTTTGCTTTGACCATTGTATTCTCTTTACAAAATTCTATCTGCTTGTGCCCTGCTTCATTTTGTACTCCAAGGCCAAACTTGCCTGTTATTCCGGTTATCTTTTGGCTTCCTACTTTAGCATTCCAATCCCCCATGATGATAAGGACATCATTTTTTGGTGTTAATTCTATAAGGTGTTGTAGGACTTCATAGAACCGGTCAATTTCATCCTCTTCAGCACCAGTGGTTAGGGTATAGACTTGGACTATTGTGATATTGAATGGTTTGCCTTGGATTCGCACTGAGATCATTCTGTCATTTTGGGGGTTGTATCCCAGTATTGCTGGGTTAACTGGTCATATGTTACTTTTTTCAGTACCATTGTAATTTCGAATGGTCACTAAACAAATGGGTGCAAGCTAAGGATTAGCCGTAATGTGACTCAGGTTAATGTAGTACAATGTGTTGTTTACACAAGGTATCAGGGATAAAATGAATCATGCTACAGTTGCCTTCAAGCATTTCTAGTCAAGCTATTACTTCACTTAATCCAGTATCATCAATACTAAGTGGCTACAAATAGTTCTTTAAAAGTTTCAAGAGTCTTTTTAGAAAACATCAAATTTCCTGCATATAAAATGAGTGCTCTCCCACATACAATATAAACAGAGTGGAAATGAATATATATATTGTTCAGGTAAAATATCAAATGTAAGCAAGCCAGCAAAGGTTGTACATGTCAGTAAAGATTGTACATTTTGCTGTTCTCTAGATGTGAAAATACTTCTGAAAAGATTCAATAATTAACATTAGGGGCCATTGTATGATGAAATTCTAGGATAAGTAATTTGGGGAAACAAACATAAGATAAAGATAATTAGATGTGACAAAGATGTTGCTATATTTGCAGAGGCTGAGATATATTGTTTTTGTTAAGAGTTTAATTAATGGCGGCAAGCAGTCAATTTACTATGCATATCCGAATTTGCAATGGAACTCAAGACACGATTTTTTTTACTATTGAAGACAAACTGATTCC
This sequence comes from Vipera berus, assembly GCF_964194415.1. Taxonomy (NCBI): domain Eukaryota; kingdom Metazoa; phylum Chordata; class Lepidosauria; order Squamata; family Viperidae; genus Vipera; species Vipera berus. Next base: position 75,832,883 of record NC_138205.1, on the reverse strand, counting down.
TGGTATACGGAAAATGTATTTATCTGATTGCAACTGCTTGGTTTAGAATGATAGACGAAGGAGGGAACTGGGATTATCTAAATCTTTTTAAATTAATTATACGTGCTTGGGTTAAAGCAGATGTTGCAAACTTGTCATTTTGCAGTAAAAGGCAGCTCAGCAATAAGAGCCATTACAGACATTTCTCCCTATGCATATACAGTACTTAAAAAAAACCTCCTCTAGACTAGTGCAAATAAATCCGACAGTTTTGCACAGCTCTTACTTTTAGTATCTGAGTACGCCGACAATCCCACCTCAACAAAAAAAAAAAGCTACAGGAAACGCTTGAAACGCCGCTCTACCTTTTTCTATGCCTTTGTTTTCCTTTCGACGGAAGAGCGTTTCTTAAAAAAAGGAACCAGAAAGTTTGATTGGCATGCTTGCAGCCAATCAACAATGAGTTCGAGCCTGAGTTTTGGCGCGTGATTATTACAATAGTGGTCTGTTGGATTTTTTGGCGTCCCGTAGGAGAGGTTATTGGTGGTCTCGTCTTCCTCGGGCTTTAAAATTATTTCCTGCTGCTCCTTAATGCGAGGAGCACCGTGCTTTTTTCTCCCCGGGCCCTCCTCATTTGTACGGTGCCCCCCGCCCCCTTCCGTAGTTACAAGCTACCGGAGCTTTTGGGCTTGGGATTTCTCCTTTCCCTCCAATTCAGTACTCGCGCTTCGATCTCGGTGCTCAGCCCTATCATGGCTCTTGTAGCTGGTGTCATCCGTCGGCTAGATGAGACGGTAGTGAACCGCATTGCAGCCGGAGAGGTCATCCAGCGACCCTCGAATGCCATTAAAGAGATGATTGAGAACTGGTAATGCGCCCGGTGGATCCTGGGGTTGGTTGCTCCTAGTAGTTGTAGGGAAGAAGCAAGGCGTGCATACTATCCTACACTGGCAAAAATAGTTCTTATCGTGGAATATTTAAATTACCCCTACTGTATTATTGCACAGTATATATATGAGTTTCGGGCCGGTTTGAGAGTAGTATAGGATGTTCTGTCTTACTGGGGGGGGGGAAATTGGCCAACATTCCCATAGAAAAAGTATGAGAGCTGCTAAACGGGCAGGAAGGAGCGAACTAAGGAGGATAGGTTTAGAGAAGAGATTATGCAATCTAGAGGTAGCAGGTAGTATGAGAAAGAAACTAACCCCGCCTTGAATTTGTTGGGACAGAGAAAAATCAGAACAGGCTTTCAAGACTCGTGTCAGGCCTTCAAGGTGGGGCAGGTCAGAAAAGAGACACAAATTCCAGGAATGTTACTTTACTGTCAGAGCACATTAACTGAAACTAGAAGCCTATCCATGTTTCTTTCTGGCCCATTTTATGCTGAACAAAATCAAGGTGGAATTATTTTGAGTTTCTCCCTTTTTTCTTTTATTTCTGAACTGTTATTTTTCCAAATCCCTTCTTACCAACTCAACCCATCGCATGCTGTTGTGGGGAAAATAGGAGAAGGAAAGTGTGTTGGATATGTTCTCTGCCTTGTATTATTTGTAAAAATAATAAAGGCAAGATGTAAGTAAATAAAGCTCTTTCCTTCATTCCTTAGCTGCTTTCTCATACTTTGCCCTAGGTCAGCTGTAAATTTCTTTACACTTGTATCAGTTGTTAATAATAATAAAGTTGGAAGGGACCTTGGAGGTCATCTAGTCCAACCCGCTGCACATGCAGGAAACCTTATACCATTTCGGACAAATGGCTATCCAGTCTCTTCTCAAAAACTTCCAGTGTTGGAACATTCACCGCTTCTGAAGGCAGGTTGTTCCACTAGTTAATTTTTCTAACAGTCCTTAGTTCTAGGCTGCTTCTTCTTGATTAGTTTCCATCCATTGCTTCTTGTCCTGCCCTCAGGCGCTTTGGAGAATAGCTTCTTTGTGGCAGCCCCTGAGATATTGGAACACTGCTATCATGTCCCCCTCGTCCTTCTCTTGATTAAACTAGATATACCCAATTCCAGCAGCTGTTCCTTATATGTTTTAGCCTCCAGTCCCCTAATCATCTTTGTTGCTCTTCTCTGTACTCTAACTAGAGTCTCAACATCTTTTTTACATCGTGGTGACCAAAACTGGATACAGTATTCCAAGTGTGGCCTTACCAACATTGTAAAGTGGTATTACTTCATGTGATCTTGATTCTATCCCTTTGTTAATGCAGCCTAGTACTGTGTTGGCTTTTTTGGCAGCTGCAGCACACTGCTGGCTCATATCTAAGTGATTGTCCACTAGGACTCCGAGATCCCTCTCACAGTTACTACTGTTGAGCAAGGTACCCCCTATACTATACCTGTACATTTGGTTTTTATTGCCTAAATGTAGAACCTTACTTTTTTCACCATTGAATTTCATTTTGTTAGATAGTGCCCAGTGTTCGAGTCTGTCCAGATCCTGCTGTATCTTAAGCCTATCTTCTGGAGTATTGGCTATTCCTGCCAGCTTGGTGTCGTCTGAAAATTTGATGAGTTCCCCATCTATCCCCTCATCCAAATCGTTGATGAAGATGTTGAAGAGCACTGGGCCCAGAACAGAGCCCTGGGGCACCCCACTACACACTTCCCTTCATGTAGATGCAGTTCTATTGAGGACCACACGCTGAGTACGGCCGGTCAGCCAGCTACGGATCCATCTGGTGGTGATGCTGTCTAACCCACATTTTTCTATCTTATCAAGTAGTAGGTTGTGATCTACTTTATCAAATGCCTTACTGAAGTCCAAGTAAATTATATTTATTTTTATTTTATTTTTTTAATTTTAATTCCATTTATATCCCGCCCTTCTCCGAAGACTCAGGGCGGCTTACAAGCTTAGCAGTAGCCTTCATTCTATGTATATGCCTGCTTATTAGGGCTTTCACAAACACCCCAAGCAGCATTATTACAAAGTCAGCTTAATTGCCCCCAACAATCTGGGTCCTCATTTTACCTACCTCGGAAGGATGGAAGGCTGAGTCAACCTTGAGCCTGGTGGGATGCGAACCTGCACTAATTGCACAGCATTCCTCTGATCCACTAATTTTGTCACTTAGTCAAAGAATAAGATTTGTCTGGCATGATCTGTTTTTGACAAACCCATGTTGGCTTTTAGTAATGATTTTGTTTGCCTCTAGGTGCTCACAGATTCATTGTTTGATTATCTTTTCCAGAATCTTCCCAGGTATTGAGGTCAGACTGATAGGTCTGTAATTTCCTGGATCCATTTTTTTTCTTTTTTGAAGATGGGAACTACATCAGCTCTTTTCCAGTCCAGTGCTCCAGGATCTTTGAAAAATATAGTTCAGTGGTTCTGAGATCACATCTGCCAGTTGGTCTGTTTTTTCTCTTTGTGTAAAGACAGATACAAAAAATGAGTTAAATAGTTCTCCCTGTTGCTTGTCACTTTCACCCACTAATGGACCAATCATTTCCTTCACTTTTTTCTTGTTTTTACATGCTGAAAAAAGCTTTTTTTCTTATTTTTGACTTTGGTCGCAAGCCTTAGTTCATTCTGAGCCTTAGCTTTCCTCACTTTGCCTTTGCAGGCTTGGGCTATTTCCTGAAATTCTGACTTAGTTATGTGCCCCTCTTTCCACTTTCTAAACTTGTCCTTTTTATCTTTCAATTTATCAGAGAGTTCTTTATGCAACCATGCTGGTTTCTTTTGAGAGGTGTTATTTTTCCTCTTTGTTGGTATTGGGCTAGAGTGGATTTTTATTATCTCACTTTTCAAAATTTCCCAAGCTTCTTGAGTTGTTTTCCCCTTGAGGATTCTCATCCATGGAATCCTTCCCAAGCTCTCTCTAAGTTTATTGAAATTAGCTCTCTTAAATTCCAAGACTCTAGTTTGGCTGTATTCTATTGCTTGTGCTTCCATAATGTTGAATTCCAATATTGCATGATCACTTCCTCCCGAGGTTCCTGTGGCTTCAACACCTTCTATTATTTCATCTCTATTAGTGAGAATTAGATCCAAAATGGCTAGTTCCCTTCTCTACTTTTTGGGTGACAAAGTTGTCTACTAGGTTTGTCAGGAATCTCTTTGATCTTCCACTTGGTGCAGAGTTTGTCTCCCAGTTGATGTCAGGGTAGTTCTCAGTGGTCCGTAAGTATTAGGTAAGAAGGTTTCATTCAAAGTAAATTTATAAATACATGTGCATAGCTTTACGTTACTGAAAAGGAAAAAAGGTCAGACAGGTATCCAGTAACCATTCAGAATGTGATGGAATGTGTAGCTAGAAAAAGAGTGGAGGGGCTGGGGTAATGTTGGCAACAGCATTGTGACTTCCTGTAGCACATTCCAGCAAGAGGCCTAAAACAAGCTATTGGTTGGGGGAGAATAGATTGTTCCCTATTTAGAATTTTCATGCACCTATTCTAAACATTCACGTAGAATGTCATAGGATTGGCAGTGTCTCATTACAATATATTTGTTGTCTTTTTAGTTTAGATGCTAAAGCCACCAACATCCAGCTGACAATTAAAGATGGTGGTTTAAAGCTTATTCAGGTACAAGATAATGGTTCTGGAATTAGGGTGAGTAAAGTACTTGGTTGTTTAGCAGCTAAACTTTATATAAAAAGATATTTAAAAAAACTGATTTGTGGTTTTCTTTTATAGAAGGAAGACTTGGATATCGTGTGTGAAAGATTCACTACAAGTAAACTGCAGACTTTTGATGATCTAGCTAGTATTTCTACATATGGATTTAGAGGTGAGGTATGTTGAGATAGATACTACAATCCACAATTTTTGTGGTCCTGTTTTTTCCCTTTCAATCTAATATATTGGTTCTTAAGAGATTCCAGAAATAGTTACAAATACTTATATGTGGCTTGCCAGAAAGATGGAGTAGGGATGTAATGATATGCATAATAACTCCTTGGCTTCTTTATAGTTAGCCATCAACTTACAGCCATTATGGACAATTATAATACCATTTAAAAGGGTATTTTATGGCCCATAAAGCATTTTCAGTCATTGGAAAACATTGCATTGTCATCCTTATAGTCACTTGATTGTGATTTGGTTGCTTTGCAACCTATTCGCACATATGACTGATTGGAAAGCTCCCCACAATCATGATTGCTATTTCCAAAGTTCTGTCCTTTTAACCCAGAAAAATCTGGAGAAGCCGTCAGGGAAGGTTGCGACCTGCTGCCACCCGCTGAAAGGAAAACTCCCCTCTTTGGGGGCTGGCTAAAGAAGTCACCTTCCAAGGGGAGCTGAATTCCTCTGGCAAAATGCAGAAATGGAGCTGAAATTATGAATATTTCAACTCCATTCCTGCACCTGGTTGAAGGACTTATAATTCATACACAGATGGCAGCTGAACTTCTTCAGCAGACAGCCCTTTCACCAGCTCTTAGGGAGGAGAAGTCAAAATCTATGCAGGAAGTAGAGAGGGAGTGTGTAGAGGAAGGAGTGTAGGTGCCTCAGGCAGGAAAGGATCAGCACAGGCCTCATGCTATCATGTCTTTCCTCAAGGCCTGAAAATCCTGCTTGGATTTCAGTAGGGACGATTTTCAGCTCCTGAATGGAGGCTCCGATGGTCTCTCCCACCCTAGATTCCTTATCTGGGACTCCATCTGCTTAAGAACCAATGATATTGCTTAATAAGCACAACTGACAGTGCAGGGATTGTGATTCTTTACCCAAGCAGTCATGTGGGCTGCTTGCTTAATTTAGGGTTTAATTTTGACTTTAAACTCAACAGTTGAGTTTCTGGTCCCAACTGTGGTCATCAGTTGAGGACTACTTGTAAATAGATTTAATTCCTGACTGTCCTTCAGGAACTCAGTTAATATTGCTAGCTGCCAGCTGAAACAATTTAGAATCCCAATATTTCAGAAATCATTCCCTCTATCTTCATAACATTTGCTTAGCATAGTTAGTTTTGCATGCACACTCATTGCACAATATCCACAACCAAGAGAATCTAACTCCATTGTGATTTGACTTTTCTGCATATTTAGGTAATTCAAAGATTAACTTAAGGTTCATTAAATAAAAGTTTATATTTCCTTATGAAATAGATATAGAATTATTAGCCATTATTTGAAAAATACAACAAAGTTTAAATGATAGACCCTGAAATAAGTATATTTGTTAAATACCTGAATAGATTTAAAATGCCTACTTTTTCTCCCAGTCAAATGTTGGATAATTTATCTCAAAATGGAGATCATTTGATCTCTAATTACAGCAGGAGTCAGTAACATGATGCCTGTTTTACCCTCAGATATTAGCCATAGAACTTCAAAATTAAATAAAAATAAAAAATGGCACATGTTACATAAGATCACCAAATTTTGTGAGATTTTGTATGCCTGAAATTTAAATGCATTTATTACAGATAAAGCATAGAGAATGTTGGTTGAAAGTAGTGAAGTGTCATGTTTATATGGAGTAATATTGCTTTTAAAACTGAACTTCTTTTCTCTAGGCATTGGCTAGTATAAGTCATATTGCTCATATTACTATAACTTCTAAAACAGCTGATGGAAAATGTGCCTATAGGTAGGTATAATTAGTATTTAACTTTTCATATATGTCAATTGTATCACTCTGGGCTATTTATTATTTATTTATCAAAGTTGTAAAGCTGCCTGACTCCAGAGTTACTTTGAGCTGCTTATAGTATTAAAAATAGTTCAAAGCAACATAGCCAACGAAAAGAATGATGAACATCCAGAGAGGGCAATGAAATACACAAACTGAAACACAAAATTTTTGAATAAGAGGTATATCATACAGTCTAGCTTAAAGCTTGGGGAAGAATCAGATTTTAAAGCGCTAAGAGGAGTATTAGTATTTGAATAAAATGAATAAAACAATTTATTAACACCACTAATATTACCGTTGAAAATCTAGGAGAGTTGAGAAAAAAAATAATATAAAACAGGATTCTAAACATGCTAATGTATGTGCATAGAATGATAAAATCCTGAGATACGTTGTGATGAGGAATGTTTCTGGTTCAGTGTTTAACAATAGCAGTTTCTCACTGCTATAGAAACTCAGTTTTAGAGATCTATTTCCTTGTGGGTTATAGGATACAATAAGCTGTACTTTTGAATTTGACTTCATGCTTGTATGCTCTTCTGAATTTGCTTAATTGTTTAATTTGGAATCTAATAGCAATATATTTTATTAAAAATTTCTAACAACCTCTACCTATATCTGGACGTGGACTTTAAAATCCAAGAAATTGTTATTCCATCTATTAATTCCTATCCCACCTATTCAGTTGCCTTTGCCTTTGCCAAAGAAAGCCTTTGGAAAAAGACACTTTTTCTAAATGGTTATTAACTACAATTACTGCTCATACATAGAAAAATGGACTAAATGGGAGAGTTTATTCTTTTCTCTAGGTGTTGGCTAGTATAAGTCATATTGTTCGTGTTACTATAACTTCCAATACAGCTAACCCAGTCAAAAGTAAACAACCTAATGCTAGAGCTGACCATTACCAAAATGAGATATTTGGGACTGGACCTCCCACCCAAATTCTTTATCTTTTTGACTCTTGAGTGCCATGAGTGGCACTTTGAAGATCCTCCTGGACCCACAACTCCTTTGCACAAATTCTTCTGGTGCACCAGTTGTGTCCTTTTCTGCACCAGGAGACCTTACTCATGGTCATTCATGCCTTGCTCACCTGCTTTCTAGATTACTTCAGTATGCTATACATGGGGTTGCCCTTGAAGACCATCTACTAGTCTAGAATGCAGCAGTGTGCACAGTAATGGGACTCCTAGGTTGACCGAGCTAACACATCTGTTATGTGAGCTGCATGGCTTCCAATTTCTTGGTGCAATTCAAGGTGGTGGTCATCACCTATAAAGCTCTATATGGATTTTTTGCAAGTTCATCTTTCCCTAAGGACATCTGCCCATCTTACCAGGTCAAATAGGGTTGGCACACTCCTATCCCCTTCCCTCAAGTACAATCTAATGTGAGCTAGGAAGTGTGCTTTTTTCCATGGTAGCCCCTGCCCTATGCAATACCTTGTTCCTTGATGTGCAGCAGTCCTTTACCTTTTAGCCTTCCCTATGCTTTAAAGCACGGGTGCCAAGTCACATTGTGTCGCAATGTATTGCAACTCTGCATTGCTGGCAATGGAGTGTGTGTGGCTTCAGTATGATGAAACCAGCCCGCGGGCTGGCAGTTTGACACCCCTGCTTTAAAGCCTGGGCTTTCCCCCCTAGCTTTGGGAGAGGATTAGATGATTACAGGTTGACATGGATTGGTACCAAGATTTTATTATTTTATGTTTTAACTGCTAATGTCTTACAGTTTTTAAAATGATTTTTTTTTAATTTTTGATTGGGAGATGCTCAGAGTTGGCTGGCAGATGGGCAACCATTGAAAGGTTTTAAATAAGTAAATAAATAAATGTTATTGGGTGTTTGGCTAAGAATACATGGTTTTGCATTGTTATGCATTTGTCAGAGAATAGTACAACAAACTTAAGGACAAAACCTGTACTGAAAACAGCATATTGCATTAATAAAAATGGCAGTTCTAAAGCGCATGTCCTGAAAGGTGTGGTTAAAGTGTTTAGCAGTGTTTGAAAACAGAAAATATTGATTCTTTAACATTTCAACTATTTTCAACCAACTTTATTTCCTTTTAGCAGCATGTAATAATTAGGTTAAACTTTTCAGGATGTTGTTTTTTTAAGTTTATTGGTAACAATGGTTTTTTTTTGGTACTTTAAGTAGTCCAAGCTATAGCTAATATCTATTCTCTGAGCCAATTGTACAAATTTCTTTTAAAGAATTCTCCTTTTCCCTGCCAGTCCATTTAATATGATTATTTTAATTAATTTGAGAATAAGTAGCTATATCTGCTAGTGGTAACAATTATTCCCTCCAGGAGCTTTGTGACTCATATTAGCTCAGTTAAACTGTAAAGGTCATTTTCTGTTTTTAGTAAACCTGCTAAGATATAGTTTTGCTTCTCTTTGGCCTTACAAAGATTAGAAAGTAGAAATAGTGAAAGTTGTATTGTTCTTGAAACTTGTAATATAAGAGGTAACTCTGTTTTGTTTTACTATCAGGGCAAATTACTCTGATGGAAAAATGAAGAGTGTTCCAAAACCTTGTGCAGGAAACCAAGGAACCCAGATCACAGTAGGTTACTTCCATTTTTAATTTTTATAATTCTGGAGCAGCCACATTCCCACCTTGTCCAGTATCTTTACACTCCAGTGCTAACTTTATTGTAGTTTATCACAGCAGGAATGCATCACTGTAGACAGCTGGGAGTGGAGAGTTTGCTCTGGTTAGCCTCAAACATGTTTTTTGAAGCAGCTGTTATCGCTGAAAACCATGGAGGTGTAATAAGAGTATCCCCTTTCAGTAACAAACCTTTTAAATTATAATATTGGAAAAAATGATGTGCAGATTCCTTATCGGAATCTGATCTTTTTATAGTTCAGGTAAACTTGAATTAATGCCTAATTTCTGACTTAATTCCATCTGGTACAAAATATCTCAAATACAAAATGTATACAGTTCTTAGTGGACTTTGTAATAGTTTTTAACTGAAAGTGACACTTTTCTCTCTCCCTTCACACATGTATGCATATATGTATGTATAAACACACGCTGTTTATCTGTCACAGTATTGTCACCCTCAAAATATTAGTTCAAATACTGCATGCGCGGTGATACTGGAGGGTCCAATATGAGAGAATGTTAAAATGCATGGTGTATTTATTTCATTAACTGCTCTTTTACTCAGATTTTTCAGACTGATATGCTTTGTGAATAATAGTGAGATTTCAAAATAAGTACAAATCTGGAATAGGATAATAGTTGAAATGACAGTAGATAAATTGTGGAATATTGAACTCCAGCAATTTTGACTTAAGATGACTGTAAACAGAAATAAGTTCTAGAACTCTTCTGGAAGAAACATTAAGAATATAACAATATTTGATAGTAATTTTGAAGAAAGGTACATAGATCCTTATTGAGTACACTAAAAATACAGGCACTGAAACATCTGAGATTATTTAAACATTGCAGCCAAAATGGATTATGCCAAGTATTGAAAAGTAATAATCAGAAATTGAATAGAAAAATGTATAAATGAATAGTGATAGCTACTTTAATCTATTATTCTTTATGAGAGGCAATGCTGAGTGTTGTTGTTGTTGTTAGTTGCGAAGTCGTGTCCGACCCATCGCGACCCTATGGACAATGTTCCTCCAGGCCTTCCTGTCCTCTACTATCTTCTGGAGTCCATTTAAACTCACGCCTACTGCTTCAGTGACTCCATCCAGCCACCTCATTCTCTGTCGTCCCCTTCTTCTATTGCCCTCAATCTTTCCCAGCATTAGGCTCTTCTCCAGTGAGTCCTTCCTTCTCATTAGGTGGCCAAAGTATTTGAGTTTTAGCTTCAGGATCTGGCCTTCTAAAGAGCAGTCAGGGTTGATCTCCTCTAGGACTGACCGGTTTGATCGCCTTGCAGTCCAAGGAACTCGCAGGAGTCTTCTCCAGCACCATAGTTCAAAGGCTTCAATTCTTTGGCGCTCAGCCTTTCTTATGGTCCAGCTTTCACTGCCATACATTGCAACTGGGAAGACCATAGCCTTGACTATACGCACTTTTGTTGACAGGGTGATGTCTCTGCTTTTTAGTGTGCTGTCTAGATTTGCCATGGCTTTCCTCCCGAGGAGCAAGCGTCTTTTAATTTCTTGGCTACAGTCCCCATCTGCAGTGATCTTGGAGCCCAGGAAAATAAAATCTGTCACTACCTCCATTTCTTCCCCATCTATTTGCCAGGAATTGAGAGGGCCAGATGCCATGATCTTGGTTTTCTTAATGTTTAATTTCAATCCAAGTTTTGCACTCTCCTTCTTCACCCGCAACAAGAGGCTCTTTAGTTCTTCTTCACTTTCTGCCATTAGAGTGGTATCATCTGCATATCTTAGGTTGTTGATGTTTCTTCCGGCAATCTTAATTCCAACTTTTGATTCATCTAGCCCTGCCTTTCTCATGATGTGCTCTGCATATAAGTTAAACAGGCAAGGCGACAGTATACAGCCTTGCCGGACTCCTTTCCCAATTTTGAACCAATCAGTGGTTCCGTGTCCAGTTCTCACTGTTGCTTCTTGGCCCGCATATAGATTTCTCAAGAGACAAATAAGATGGTCTGGTATGCCCATCTCTTTAAGGACTTGCCAGAGTTTGTTATGATCCACACAATCAAAGGCTTTAGCATAGTCAATGAAGCAGAAGTAGATGTTTTTCTGGAACTCTCTAGCTTTCTCCATGATCCAGCGTAAGTTAGCAATTTGATCTCTAGTTCCTCTGCCTCTTCGAAATCCTGCCTGTACTTCTGGTAGTTCTCGATCCACATACTGCTGGAGTCTAGCTTGTAGGATTTTAAGCATAACTTTACTAGCATGAGAAATGAGTGCAATGGTGCGATAGTTTGAACATTCTTTGGCACTGCCTTTCTTTGGAATTGGAATGTAAACTGATCTTTTCCAATCCTGTGGCCACTGTTGAGTTTTCCAAATTTGCTGGCAAATTGAGTGTAGCACTTTTACTGCATCGTCTTTTAAGATTTTGAATAGCTCAGCTGGAATACTGTCACCTCCACTAGCTTTGTTGTTGCTCAGCTTTTCTAAGGCCCACTTCACTTCACATTCTAGGATGTCTGGCTCGAGGTCAGTGACCACCTCATTGTGATTATCAGGGACGTTAAGCTCATTCTTGTATAGTTCTTCTGTGTAATTTTGCCACCTCTTCTTAATCTCTTCTGCCTCTGTTAGGTCCCTGCCATTTTGGTCCTTTATCATGCCCATTTTTGCATGAAACGTTCCTTTCATCTCTCCAATTTTCTTGAAAAGATCTCTGGTCCTCCCTATTCTATTGTTTTCTTCTATTTCTTTGCATTGTTCATTTAAGAAGGCATTCTTATCTCTTCTAGCTATTCTTTGGAATTCTGCATTTAATTGGGCATATCTTTCTTTTTCTCCCTTGCCTTTCGCTTCCCTCCTTTCCTCAGCTATTTGCAAAGCTTCCTCAGACAGCCATTTTGCTTTCTTGCATTTCTTTTTCTTTGGGATGGTTTTGGTTGCTACCTGTTGTACAATGTTGCGAACCTCTGTCCATAGTTCTTCAGGCACTCTGTCTATCAGATCCAATTCCTTAAATCTATTTGTCACCTCAACTGTATATTCAACAGGGATATGATTTAATTCATACCTGACTGGCCTAGCGCTTTTCCCTACTTTCTTTAATTTAAGCCTAAACTTTGCAACAAGAAGCTCATGGTCTGAGCCACAGTCAGCTCCTGGTCTTGTTTTTACTGACTGTATAGAGCTTCTCCATCTTTGGCTGCAGAGCATATAGTCAATCTGATTTCTGTGTTGACCGTCTGGTGATGTCCATGTGTAAAGTCGTCTCTTGGGTTGTTGGAAAAGAGTGTTTGCTATGACCATCGTATTCTCTTGACAAAATTCTATCAGCCTGTGCCCTGCTTCATTTTGTACTCCAAGGCCAAACTTGCCTGTTATTCCGCTTATCTTTTGGCTTCCTACTTTAGCATTCCAATCCCCCATGATGATAAGGACATCATTTTTGGGTGTTAGTTCTATAAGGTGCTGTAGGGCTTCATAGAACCGGTCAATTTCATCCTCTTCAGCACTGGTGGTTGGGGCATAGACTTGGACTACTGTGATATTGAATGGTTTGCCTTGGATTCGAACTGAGATCATTCTGTCATTTTGAGGATTGTATCCCAGTATTGCTTTTCCTATTTTTTTTATTGACTATGAAGGCTACTCCATTTCTTCTGAGGGATTCTTGCCCGCAGTAGTATACCTGATGGTCATCTGAATTAAATTCACCCATTCCTGTCCATTTTAGTTCGCTGATACCTAAGATGTCGATGTTTAGTCTTGTCATCTCTTGTTTGACCACGTTCAGCTTTCCTTGATTCATGGATCTTACATTCCAGGTTCCTATGGAGAAAAAATCTTTACAGCATCGGACTTTCCTTTCACCACCAGACATATCCACAGCTGAGCGTCCTTTCGGCTTTGGCCCAGTCGCTTCATTCTTTCTGGCGCTACTAGTACTAGCCCTCTGCTCTTCCCCAGTAGCATATTGGACGCCTTCCGACCTGAGGGGCTCATCTTCCAGCGTCATATCGTTTTGCCTTTTAGTACTGTCCATAGGGTTTTCATGGCAAAGATACTGGAGTGGTTTGCCATTTCCTTCTCCAGTGGATCACGTTTTGTCAGAACTCTCTGCTATGACCTGTCCGTCTTGGGTGGCCCTGCACGGCATAGCTCATAGCTTCATTGAATTACGCAAGCCCCTTCGCCACGACAAGGCAGTAATCCATGAAGGGGTGCTGAGTGTAATTTGGATTAAACCATTATTTGAAAAAACTTCCTGCTTTTTATCACACCACAACCAGAAATCTTTTCAATTAAATTATATCATCTTGTATTCATGGTGTATTGCAATTGATATTTGTAGTAATATAGAAGTTTCATGTAAAATCAGAGAGTGAATTTAAACACAGTGATATGCTGCTTGATGATGGCATTCAGTTATTTTTTCAGGACCTTGCAGGGAGAAACAATATTCTGGGGTCCTAGGAAACATTGGGGCAAATAGAGAAGACAGAGCAGGATTAAATGGAGCAAGACAAATTAGATGAATACCCTATGTGCTTGGCAGAATTACCTTTGTTGTGCTTCACAATAAAATACTATTCTGTAACCTTTACTTTGGCTTTGAATTATTTGTTTGTTTGTATTAAACCCTGTTGTTTCTTTCTATAGGTTGAGGATCTATTTTACAATGTAGCTACCAGGAGAAAAGCTTTTAAAAATCCTAGTGAAGAATATGCAAAAATACTGGATGTTGTCAGCAGGTAATGTACTTAAAAGGAAGATTGTCATATTCTATCTGTGTATCTTGCTTTTTGTTAGATTGGAACATTTTTTTCTTTTAGCTAAGAATTATATCTTTGATAAATTAATAATAGCAAGAGAGATGACTTTATTATATATAGCTGGATCATAGACTTGAGAAGATATTCTCATAATTGTTGAGAAGAACTCAAGAACAATTGGTACAAACATTTGAAAGTAACTGTAAAAGCATTAACATTAATTGGCCTAGTGAGATTCTTCTCTTCATAGTTGTAAAGCTAACAAAGACTGCCAAAATCTTCCCTCCCTCACTAATACATAATAAAACTTAAAGGTGTCATGATGTTATGTTAAAAAATTATTTGTTCCACTTCATGATTGTTGCTTTGTAGGCAGTGAAATCCAGTATTTGATGCCATGATGCCTGCTTACATTTACCATATATTACCAAACATGGGGAAAAGATGTGATACATAGTTCTATTCCATTCTGTGTCAGCCATGTATCTTCCATCCACCTTTTATGGATTAAGCCTTACTCAAATTCATTTTATAAATAAATATCAGTTCTCAGTGGGTTAGGACGCTGAGCTTGTTGACCAGAAGGTCGGCAGTTTGGCGGGTCGAATCCCGAGTGCCGCGTAACAGAGTGAGCGCCTGTTACTCGTCCCAGCTTCTGCCAACCTAGCAGTTCGGAAGCATGTAAAAATGCAAGTAGAAAAATAGGGACCACTATGGTGGGAAGGTAACAGCGTTCCGTGCGCCTTTGGCATTAGTCATGCCGGCCACATGACCACGGAGATGTCCTCGGACAAGCGCTGGCTCTTCGGCTTTGAAACGGAGATGAGCACTGGCCTCTAGAGTTGGAAATGACTAGCACGCATGTGTGGGGGAACCTTTACCTATACATGCTTCACTAACAGTTTTTTCAATGTCTGGCTATCTACATTAGTTTTTCTTTTTATGTATTCCACACGCCAGGTATGCCATTCACAACTCTGGCATCAGTTTTTCTGTTAAAAAGGTAAAACATATTTTTTCTTCAATATTGCTAAAATAGTATTGTATCTGAATGTTTAATAAAATAGTTAAAAACCTATAGAGAGTAAATGTGTAGGTCAAGCTCATTTTAAAAAGTATAAGAGATTATTTTTGATTTCAGAGTGTTTATGACCTTAACTATTTCAAGTCACATTATTTATTAAGGTTCCATAAATCTACATTCTAATAAACATTTATGTAGCAACAAAATCTGAATATAAATAGATGATTCTAATAGCTTGCCTGTGTACATATATGGATATCGTGTTAATGTTCTCAGAACTACGTTGTTTTGAATTCATAAAGTCCTTGCCAATCAGTCAGCTTCCTCCATATCTCTTGTACTAATGGAGTTATCTAGCATAATAAACATTTGCAGTCCTCAAATTTAGGTTAGACTACTCTTAACATTATACCAACCTACGACCACAACATATTCTATAATTGATTAGAAAGTACAGATTTAATGCTCTAGTACTAAGTACAGACTTATGACCGTTTGATGGTCTAGAATACAGTGGCCTCAGCAAGGGTACTTTATGGCCCATAAGGCATATTGCACCATCACCTGTGTGGTCATGTAATTGCGACTTGGATGCTTGGGTGCTTGAACATGTGATCACTATTTGCAATATCCTCTGCCAGCTTCCTCAAAAGGTATGTGGGAAAACAGCAGGCAATATTGCAAGTTGCTGCTGCCTGCCAAAACAACACCCTCTTGTCTCTGGGGATTGGCTGAAAGAGCTGTCTGATGAGTGGAGCTGAACTCCTTTGGTGCAGAAAAGCTCATATCCCAAAGGTCTTTCAGCTCACCAAAACAGTTCCTTTCCACACATAGAGAGGAGCTGAACTTAGCAGGCATTTCTTTCACTGCATTCACTTAATGTTCTGGTAGATCACTTAAAGATTACCATCAGGAGTGCTAGGATTGCAGTCATTGAGCAAAGCAGTTGCATGGGTGTCTTGCTTAATGATTGTGTTGTTCAGCAAATTATATTCCAGTCTCATTTGTGGCCATAGGTTGAGAGCTACCTGTAGATATAAAGTACTCATTGAAGCATACAGAGGAAGAACTGTTTAATAGTTGGACTGGAAATTACCAGCCAGGTAGGTTAGAAAGAAAAATATTAAAAAATATCAATTTCTAAGCTTTTATCGCCAAAATAATTCAGAAAGACCTTATTTTTCCTCTTTATTATGTTTTCTGACAAAAAGTATATATTAAAAAGCAAGCATAACGTTGTCAAGTCTACAATAACGCTATAGAACTGAGTAACTTTAGTCCTTACATTAAGAATGGGGATTTCTATCGGAATTGCATAGCTCAAGTACCGTAAACCAGATATATACAAATCTATTGATTGACACTTCATTGGCCATAGAAGAAACCTGCTGAAGCGTGTGATGAGATTGTTTAATGTTCTAGTTGAAAGCAGCTCAGAAACCACTGGTTTTTACCTTACTGGTTTTATTTTTTAACAGATGAGATCCTGTATGAAAAGAGAAAGGGAAAAATAATGTTAGAGCAGAGACTGGGTGAAGAAAAGGAGAAAAGACTCCAGGGAAAGGGATGTAAATGAGCAAATCAACGACCGAAGTTTCTGTCACTTTAATTGATTGTTTTCAGACAATCAATAGAGTAGCATCTATTGCCAGTTTTTTCCTCCTGGTTTTCAGTAACAATGTACAGGTAGTCCTCGACTTATGACCACAATTGTGCCCGAAATTTCCAGTGCTAAACAAAACAGTTATTAAATGTGTTTTGCCCCACTTTATGACCTTTCTTTCCCCAGTTATCAAGTACCTCACTGCAGTTGTTAAATTAGTAATGTGGTTGTTAAGTGAATCTGGCTTCCCCATTGACTTGTCAGAAGGTCACAAAAGATCACATGAACCATCATAAATATATGCCATTTGTCAAGTCCCCAAATTTTGATCACATGACCAATGGGGGTGCTGCAAAGTTGTAAGTATGAAAAAAGATTATAAGTCACTTTTTTCAGTGCCATTGTAGCTTTGAATGGTTACTAAATGAATCATTGTAAATCTAGAAGTACCTGTAACTTATTCTGGTCCCTACCACATGCTCATCCTTACTTGTTCAATATTGCCAAGTATCAGAAAGACTAGCCACTGATACAAGGTTGGGAGTTATGGGAGAGTGAATTTACACATCTAAAAAGGGGTTTTATCAATAGTGTAAGCCAGTTCGTATTAGAAGGAAAAGACTGCAACCAATATTTTCCCAACCTGTGACAGAAAGAGATGCATTAATTGTTTTGAGTAGCCTATATACATGCGGTATATGTGTATATGGTTGACATTTAAAAGCACAGATACTATTCAGAATTCTTTTGCTGTCACCTTAAACTTTTATTAAAGAAAGCTCAAGGATATATGTTTCCTGGGTGATTTGTTTCTGTTACATAACACAAAAGATGATTAATTCTCTTGTACTTGTGTGTTTCCCCCAAAATAAGACCGGGTCTTATATTAATTTTTGTTCCAAAAGTTGCATTAGGGCTTATTTTCTGGTTAGGGCTTATATTTGAGGAAATACAGTACTAAATTTGTCCATCTGGCTGACAATCTTAACAGGCTTATTTTTGGGGTGGAGCTTATACATTAGAAGCGTCCTAAAAATCA
The DNA here is from genome assembly GCF_964194415.1 of Vipera berus. NCBI lineage: Eukaryota > Metazoa > Chordata > Lepidosauria > Squamata > Viperidae > Vipera > Vipera berus. Next base: position 75,815,284 of record NC_138205.1, on the reverse strand, counting down.
TGCTAGGGTCTATTTTCCAGTTGGCTCTTATTTTCGGAGAAATGAGGTAGCAACAGGAAGAGAGTAAGCTTTAGGTAATATAAAAACACTTTTAACAAGATATGCTGAAAGTTGGTTCTTCAGAGCCAAGAATAATGATGACATTGCCGTGATAAGATTAGGAATGAAAGAAAAAAATTAAGCTTTCATGTGAGAGGTTACATATGCTGCTTTGTTTTAGTGCAGGGATCCTTAAACCTTGTTTTCTCAGAAAAAGATGATTTTGCAAGCAAAGTGGTTGTAGAGGATGTACAAAATCCCAGGGATGAATTTCTATTCATCTAGTTTTTCAATATATATTAAAAGCATTGCTATCTTCTGCTTTGTAGCAAGGCGACACAGTTGCAGATATAAGAACACTGTCAAGTAATACAACTATCGACAATATTCGGTCTGTCTTTGGAAATGCTGTTAGCAGGTATGGTTACCATAAAATGTGGTGTAACTTCAAATCTAATTATGAGTATTACTATGCCCATAAATTGAGTTTAGCGTGACGTACTGGTTCACATGCTATACTAGGTGGAACATAGGTTCAAGACATCTTCAGCCTTAGAAATTCTCTAGAGAAATTTGGACCATGCATTAGCTATTAATATATGGTATCTCTCAGGGGTGCCATTATAAGGAAATTTGGAGGAAGAAATGCTTTCTATACCACAAGAATTCCTGGAAGAATGGTGGCATATAAATTCTGCCACTTAAATAATCCTGAGACCTAAAAATGTTGAAAAGTGTTAACTTATGGAAAATACAATAGATGAGCAATCAAAAAAATTATTGGAAGTAGTGGAAAGTATGGTTTATGCCATCTCAGGTCCTGGTGAAATGATGAGATATAATTCAATTTTATTTTTTTAGAAAATCAGGTTTTAGTACATGCAACTGGCTGAGGTAGCTAAATATTTTTTTCTTCTCTTGTATCTCTTCTGGAGGAAGTTGCTGTGCTGTGCTGAAAGGTGATTTGACTAAAAAAATCAGGCAGATGTGCCTTTCATGAATTGTTGGATCTATTTCAAACAAAACATCCTTAACTAACTTTTCAGCTCTTTGAAGTTTTTCCTTATAGTAATTGGAAGACTCTTTCCCATAATCAAACCGATAACACAGAAAAGGAGGTTTATTATTTTTTTCCTGTAGAATTCTTCTACTGATCAGAGTGAGACTGTTCCTCATTATAGAAATGGTAATTATAATTTTGGGTTGAACAGTTGATATTTTTGTTAAGCTAACAGAAGTAGGCTTAAATAGAATACATTATTTATTTATGCAGACTGACTTGTCCTTAATAAATTCGATCATTTAGGATTTTTGTAATGCTTAATCTGCCCCTATTTTTCCCTTGAAAAGTCCCCTGACTTTTAATTTGGTTTAATGGTTAAGGCACCAGGTAGAAATCAGGAGGCTAAGTTCTATGTCTGCCTTAGGCATGGAAGCTGGCTGGTGAGGAGGAAGGACTGTGTTGAATGTTCACCACTTGAGTTATTTATAAAAATAATAAAAAGTGAGATATAAATAGATAAATTAATAGTTGATCAAGACTCAAATAAGGCTCCTTGTATCTGCTGCTGTTCTGATATTCACTAGTTTAGACCTGATCTTACTATCATCTACAACTGAGATCAGAATCATACTGTCTGTAAGTACATTGTATCACCAGTGGGGTCTGCAAAGCCTTTTATTTCTCCCAAGTTTGTAAATACTTTTTAAAAATTTTTTAAAGAAAGCTTTATTTGCTGGAAAATAGCGGGCTAGTTTCCCTCCTTTCGTCCTTTTCCCGTTTCCTTTTTTGCCATAGGAAAATAATGTGGCTACTGAAGTCCAAAACTAGGTTGTTTGCCAGCCAACCAAACAACCAAATTTGTGTTTAAGATTAAACAAATTAGTTTTAGTTTAATTTATTTAAGGGCCATTTGGAACAATTGGATTGGCTGTTTAAAAAAATCGGGTTACTTGAAATAAATGGGTTCAAAGCAACATTATTTTGCAGTTCTCCCAAATGTTTTATAATAATATATAAATGTTTCAATAGGTACAAAAGGATTTGAAAAGTTAGAGATCACTGATTTATAGTAATTATCTTTCATTAACTGATTTTTTGAGCATGATTGGAATAATTTTTATTTTTCTTCATTGATAAAGTGAATTGACTCTTCTAAAACAAGTCATTTGGTTTTCTTGCATATGCAAAAGTATGTGAAAGGGAAGGTCACTTTGAAGCTTAAGAAAGGCTGGTTCATTATGGTCTGGTTATAGTTTAAATGGGCTACCGTATGCTTTTAAAAACAATTTATGGTGGTTCCCTAAAATTGTACATCACAAAGAAAAAAAGTACTCTATATGTACTTCTATGGAGGTATGAAAATAACAATAAGAAGATGTATACTATTTCAGATAAATCGTTGTCCAGTCTCTTCTTAAAAACTTCCAGTGTTGCAGCATTCACAACTTCTGGAGGAAAGTTGTTACCCTGATCATTAAAGATATAGTAGATATAACTAGTAATCACTTATCTGGGATTAAAGACTATAGAAAATAGTGGAATCATGAGCAGAATATGTGTTGCATATTTAATAATTATTAATTACAATAGTTTCAGTATGTTCTTAAAGGTGTTTTATTGAAAAAACAAAAGACTAATTAATTTCTATTAAAATATGTTTAGAGAATTGATTGAAGTGGGCTGTGAAGATGCAACATTGGCTTTTAAAATGAAAGGTTTTGTAACGAATGCAAACTATTCCATGAAGAAATGTATCTTTTTACTTTTTATAAATTGTAAGTACAAATATATTCACTTCCATATTTTCACTGAATGTTTAAGGGATATTTTCATACATTAAAGGCCAATTATTAATTCCATCCTGAAACTACTGGTTATTTTTTTCTTTCACATAGTTCATCCGTGTGTTGAAGTTAAACTTTCTAAAAAAAAATAGCAATAACTATAGTACTGAATCTCAATGAAATAATGAAGGTGAGGAAGAAAGCTCCAATTCCTGTTTTTGCATTACAACCATGAACCTCTCCAGAAGAATACAATTTTTAAAAAAAGGAAAAGAAAAAAAACATACATTTTTGTAATATGATCCTTGATGTGTTTCTGAAAGCCCAGTGTAGTCTTCAGCTAATTATGCAGTTTTGGTCTAAGGAAACAAGGTCTTTAAGTTGATTTGATTTAATATAGTTAAGATCAACCATATTAAATAGTTCTAATATGAACTGTAATTATCAGCATATGTTGGTTTTCCTCAATATTTAATTAATACTGCTCTACAATAAGGAGGGCCTAAGGACACTGAATTGACTTATGCATCCAGGCAAAGAAATCATAAATAAGAAAAGAAAATCACAGTCATGGCAGAATCACTATGTTTGGTAATTTAGAAAGAAATATAACCTGTTTACCAAATAAGTAGATCTTAATTAAAATATATTTCTTGGCAAAATAGATAATTCTTTTTGGTAATATTTTCACTGGTTAATTCTTTATGCATATTTTTCACTTATAATGATAGTGCTTAACTGTCATTAAAATAAACAAACTTTAGTTCCAAATCATTGAGTTTGTATGTCTTTAAGAATATTTGTTGAATGTGATGTCATGATTACATAAGATTGTTAAGAACATTTTTACAATCATAAAATTAATTTTTTATTATATATTTGTTATAGGGTTTTTTAATATAAAGGCTAAGCTTATTCAGAAATGGATTTAAAAGTGATAATTTGAAAAAAGGTAATTGAAACAATTTTTTCTGTTCTCTTTCCAGGTAGACTGGTAGAGTCAACTGCCCTGCGTAGAGCGATAGAGACTGTATATGCTGCTTATTTACCCAAAAGCACGTATCCATTTTTATATATAAGGTAACACTGAGAAATACTTTTGCCATTGAAATTTGATTTGGCAAGAAGAGGAGACTTCCTTTTCCTTCCTAACAATCCAAATATGTAGGTGCTCAGGACCAGTGCTTGATATGTGAATTTGACTGGATAAGGATTGCTGAATGGAAATTAAATTTGCATAAGAAGAGGGTGCTTCTGAACAATGAGAGGGTTTTTGTTTGAATGTTCAGCAGTGTTGGAAGAAGTTGTGCTTCCTTTACAAACAAATGTAATTAAGAGTCTTTTCTAGATTGTGACTTAAACCTGGAATTTCAGATCTCAGCTATGATCTGAACCTCTTTGCGCAATTAGGATTGCTGGAACAGCACTTTTTCCTTTTGGAACCTTCCTAGTAGTTGTGATGGTTCATTCTATGGGTATCTATTGCTTTGATTATTGTAAGGTCTGCAAATACCATGTTTCCCCAAAAATAAGACCCACCCAGAAAATAAGCCCTAGCCTGATTTTTTTTAGCATGATCCTAATATAAACCGTACCCTAAAAATAAGCCCCGGGGGGTGTGGGTGGCCAGCACAGGAGGCGGCAAGTGCATGGGGGCTGACGGTGGCCAGTAGCAGTCATAGCCTGAGCAGAGGCAGGGGGAGGCAGGCAATCGGGATGCGCTTTACAGCAGCCTGGCTTGTGCGGCAGCAGCAGGCGGAGGCAGAGGCACGGGGGGGTGGAGGTCCGGATCTCCTGTCTACCCCTGTGCCTCTGCCTCCACCTACTGCTGCTGTCTGAGCTTCCCACAAGCCAGACGGCTGTGCACCACATCTAGATTGCCTGCCACGCCCTGCCTCTACCTTCATGCTCAGACTTACCTGCGCTGCACCAAGGAACTGGCGGGATGTGGCTGCTGCCAGATAGTGTTGGCCCTCGTGTGCTCGCTGCGTCTTGTGTTCGTATCGGAGGGTGGGGTGCCTTTCTGGGCTGATCACCCTGATACTGTGGTTCCCCAAAAATAAGCTCTAATGTGTCTTTTGTAGCAAAATATATATATGTAAGACTGGGTCTTATTTTTGGGAAACACAGTATGATCTTTTCTTTGAATGCCATCTGCAAATTTCATTGGCTCAAAATGCTGTAGCCAGGCTTAGGTTTTATCTATTGTCTGTCCATTTCAAAACAAAATTTAATATTTATTGTTAATCTGTAAATAAATACTGTATTGTGAATATTTCTGCCAGTTCTCTTATTCTACTACCATGTTTCCCTGAAAATAAGAGCTGGTCTTTTGTTTTTTTTGATCACCAAAATAAGCATCAAAGCTTATTTTTTGTGTGGCTGCAATGAGCAGGAGGTGAGGGGGGTGAGTGGGATGCAGAACAAAGCGAGATAATGGAGAGGTGGAGGACAAAGTGATGCACCAGTGCCACGGCCATAAGCAAGGCGGGGGTGCGGCACTGCCCCACACGGGCTGATAGATGGCCCTGCAGCCAGGCCATCAACGTGCCGACAATTGCCTGGCCTTGTGGTGGTGGCTCCAGCAGCCCCATGCAGGATTGCCGGCCTGCTGCTTCTCCTTACTCACCATCGCAACAGAGCAGGAGGTTGAGCGATGCACCAGTGCTGCAGTCAGTAAGCGAGGTGGTGGTGGTGGGTGGAGAACGAAGCCCCCACAAAGCCTGATATTGCCAGAGTGAGGCAGTAGCGGCTGGAGCAGCCCCTTCCCTGTCTCCCCTCACTTTCCCAAAGAATTCCTTCACTAACCTGCTTTCCAGCTCGTTCTCTACCAACGTGTGCAGGGCAACAAAAGAAGCCTGTGAGACTACCGGTAAAGAAAAAGTTCAGTCAGACCTTCCAACTTTACGAGTTGGAAGGTTAGATTGATCTTTTTTTTTTTAGTCCCACAAACTTCTTTTGTTGCCCTGCATGGAGAACGGAGCTGGAAAGGAGGTTAGTGAAGGAATATTGCCCTGGGGCAGGGGTTAGGATTTGGCATTGTGGATGCCCTGTGGTGGGGTAGGTGTTAGGATTTGGCATCCACAATGCCAAATCCTAACCCCCGTCCCAGGGCAACCACATTCCTTCACTAACGTCCTTTCCAGCTCTGCTAGCATCAAGCCTCTGCAGGCTGGGCGGCCAAGGATACTGTTGGGGCTTTGCCTCCACCCCCCCACCACCTCGCTTAGTGGCTGTGGCATGGGTGCATCGCTCAAGCCTCCTGCTTCGTTGCGGTGTTGAGTAAGGAGAAGAAGGAGCTTCATCCTCTACCTCCCCACCACCTTGCTTAGTGGCTGTGGCATGGGTGCATCGCTCAAGCCTCCTGCTTCGTTGCGGTGTTCAGTAAGGAGAAGAAGGGGACCAGCAATCCTGCATTGGGCTGCTGAAGCCACCGCTGCAAGGCCAGGCAATTGTCAGCATGTTGATGGCCTGGCGGCCCTTTGTCAGCCCGTGTGGGACGCGTGGGGCAGCACCTTGCTTCGTCCTCCACCCCCTCACTGCCTTGCTTCATCTTCAACCCCCCCCACTGCCTCGCCTCTTGGCCGCAGCACCTCCCCCCCTCCTCATGTCGGCAGCAAGCAGACAGAATGTGCGGGTGGCCAGGTTCTTAAGTAGGGATTTTGGGGTAGGGCTTACATTTGGCGCAGGCATGAAAATCGGGCTAGGGTTTATTTTTGAGGTAGGTCCTATTTTCGGGGAAACAGGTACTTATGAATAAATAATTCAAAAGACATTTTTTCTGTGTGAACTTCCAGTTTATATAGATTCCTTTTATGGGAAGTATACCACTTTTAGTTCATGAACTCAATGCAAAATATAAATTACATTCTGTATTTTGGGCAGGCCTTAAAATATTATCTTTAAATTAAACTTCAACATCAAATGTTGTGAACTTCCTGTGTCTTTGCTTGCTTATAGTGCTTAATCTTTTTGTATGATCTTTTCAGATTTCCTTAAGGAAAAAGGGCAGTAAATGAATATTATAGTATTGATGTTGTATTTGCGTTTGTTTCAAAATGCACAGCAAGCTATACAGTAGAAGTCTCTCAGTCATGTGCTTAAATGATTTGTATACTTCTGGTTTTGAAAAAATACATAGTACCACAGTTCTGATTATATCGTAAATTTGTAACTGAACACAAGTTTGATCAGCTTGCATTTATTGTTCTGAAAATGTTTTATAGCCTTGAGATTGCACCTCAGAATGTGGATGTGAATGTGCATCCTACAAAGCATGAAGTTCATTTCCTGCATGAAGACAGCATCCTGGAGCGTGTACAACAACATATAGAGTGCAAATTGTTAGGTTCCAACTCATCAAGGATGTATTTCACGCAAGTAAGTGGATTCCTATATCCCCAAAGGAGTGTTAATGTATGCTTTGTTAATAATAATCCTATGAAAATCATTCCAAACTAGGTTATAGTATGTTGTGTATGAGAAACACTTCTTCTTGCTGGATATTTGCATAGCTGAGTGCACAGTTCAGTTTAAAGAGGGTTCTTTGAGGTGTCCTCGGTGCCTTCTGAGCTTGCTTATTTTCCTGCAGATGTTTCATTACCCAAACTAGGATGTTACCTAGTTTGGGTAATGAAACATCTGCAAGAAAACAAGCAAGCTCAGAGAGCACCAAGGACCAATTATTTCAACCCTGAACTACAAATATTCTTCACTGAGAGGTTTGTTGTTTTTTTATAAAGAATCAGTATTGTATAATAATCAGTATTTGTATCTTATAACAAATCATTGGAAATCTGTTGAATCACTGAGAAATCCAAATATATTATCTTAATATAAATTAATAATTTTAATTGTGTAATATAAAGTTAAAGTTGTTGTTAGCTGCGAAGTCGTGTCCGACCCATCGCGACCCTATGGACAACATTCCTCCAGGCCTTCCTGTCCTCTACCATCTTCTGGAGTCCATTTAAGCTCACGCCTACTGCTTCAGTGACTCCATCCAGCCACCTCATTCTCTGTCGTCCCCTTCTTCTATTGCCCTCGATCTTTCCCAGCATTAGGCTCTTCTCCAGTGAGTCCTTCCTTCTCATTAGGTGGCCAAAGTATTTGAGTTTTAGCTTCAGGATCTGGCCTTCTAAAGAGCAGTCAGGATTGATCTCCTCTAGGACTGACCGGTTTGATCGCCTTGCAGTCCAAGGGACTCGCAGGAGTCTTCTCCAGCACCATAGTTCAAAGGCCTCAATTCTTTGGCGCTCAGCCTTTCTTATGGTCCAACTTTCACTGCCATACATTGCAACTGGGAAGACCATAGCCTTGACTATACGCACTTTTGTTGACAGGGTGATGTCTCTGCTTTTTAGTGTGCTGTCTAGATTTGCCATGGCTTTCCTCCCCAGGAGCAAGCGTCTTTTAATTTCTTGGCTACAGTCCCCATCTGCAGTGATCTTGGAGCCCAGGAAAATAAAATCTGTCACTACCTCCATTTCTTCCCCATCTATTTGCCAGGAATTGAGAGGGCCAGATGCCATGATCTTGGTTTTCTTAATGTTAAGTTTCAACCCAACTTTTGCACTCTCCTTCTTCACCCGCAACAAGAGGCTCTTTAGTTCTTCTTCACTTTCTGCCATTAGAGTGGTATCATCTGCGTATCTTAGGTTGTTGATATTTCTTCCGGCAATCTTAATTCCAACTTTTGATTCATCTAGCCCTGCCTTTCTCATGATGTGCTCTGCATATAAGTTAAATAGGCAGGGCGACAGTATACAGCCTTGCCGGACTCCTTTCCCAATTTTGAACCAATCAGTGGTTCCATGTCCAGTTCTCACTGTTGCTTCTTGACCCGCATATAGGTTTCTCAAGAGACAAATAAGATGGTCTGGTACTCCCATCTCTTTAAGAACTTGCCACAGTTTGTTATGATCCACACAATCAAAGGCTTTAGCATAGTCAATGAAGCAGAAGTAGATGTTTTTCTGGAACTCCCTAGCTTTCTCCATGATCCAGCGTATGTTGGCAATTTGATCTCTAGTTCCTCTGCCTCTTCGAAATCCTGCCTGTACTTCTGGTAGTTCTCGATCCACATACTGCTGAAGTCTAGCTTGTAGGATTTTAAGCATGACTTTACTAGCATGAGAAATGAGTGCAATGGTGCGATAGTTTGAACATTCTTTGGCACTGCCTTTCTTTGGAATTGGAATGTAAACTGATCTTTTCCAATCCTGTGGCCACTGTTGAGTTTTCCAAATTTGCTGGCAAATTGAGTGTAGCACTTTTACTACACTGTCTTTTAAGATTTTGAATAGCTCAGCTGGAATACTGTCACCTCCACTAGCTTTGTTGTTGCTCAGCTTTTCTAAGGCCCACTTCACTTCACATTCTAGGATGTCTGGCTCGAGGTCAGTGACCACCTCATTGTGATTATCAGGGACATTAAGCTCATTCTTGTATAGTTCTTCTGTGTAATTTTGCCACCTCTTCTTAATCTCTTCTGCCTCTGTTAGGTCCCTGCCATTTTGGTCCTTTATCATGCCCATTTTTGCATTAAACGTTCCCTTCATCTGTCCAATTTTCTTGAAAAGATCTCTGGTCCTCCCTATTCTATTGTTTTCTTCTATTTCTTTGCACTGTTCATTTAAGAAGGCATTCTTATCTCTTCTAGCTATTCTCTGGAATTCTGCATTCAATTGGGCATATGTATGTTTTTCTCCCTTACCTTTCGCTTCCCTCCTTTCCTTAGCTATTTGCAAAGCTTCCTCAGACAGCCATTTTGCTTTCTTGCATTTCTTTTTCTTTGGGATGGTTTTGGTTGCTACCTGTTGTACAATGTCGCGAACCTCTGTCCATAGTTCTTCAGGCACTCTGTCTATCAGATCTAATTCCTTAAATCTATTTGTCACCTCTACTGTATATTCAACAGGGATATGATTTAATTCATACCTGAGTGGCCTAGTGCTTTTTCCTACTTTCTTCAGTTTAAGCTTAAACTTTGCAAGGAGAAGCTCATGGTCTGAGCCACAGTCAGCTCCTGGTCTTGTTTTTACTGACTGTATAGAGCTTCTCCATCTTTGGCTGCAGAGCATATAGTCAATCTGATTTCTGTGTTGACCGTCTGGTGATGTCCATGTGTAGAGCCGTCTCTTGGGTTGTTGGAAAAGAGTGTTTGCTATGACCATCGTATTCTCTTGACAAAATTCTATCAGCCTGTGCCCTGCTTCATTTTGTACTCCAAGGCCAAACTTGCCTGTTATTCCAGTTATCTTTTGGCTTCCTACTTTAGCATTCCAATCCCCCATGATGATAAGGACATCATTTTTTGGTGTTAGTTCTATAAGGTGCTGTAGGGCTTCATAGAACTGGTCAATTTCATCCTCTTCAGCACTGGTGGTTGGGGCATAGACTTGGACTACTGTGATATTGAATGGTTTGCCTTGGATTCGAACTGAGATCATTCTGTCATTTTGAGGATTGTATCCCAGTATTGCTTTTCCTACTCTTTTATTGACTATGAAGGCTACTCCATTTCTTCTGAGGGATTCTTGCCCGCAGTAGTATACCTGATGGTCATCTGAATTAAATTCACCCATTCCTGTCCATTTTAGTTCGCTGATACCTAAGATGTCGATGTTCAGTCTTGTCATTTCTTGTTTGACCACGTCCAGCTTTCCTTGATTCATGGATCTTACATTCCAGGTTCCTATGGAGAAAAAATCTTTACAGCATCGGACTTTCCTTTCACCACCAGACACATCCACAGCTGAGCGTCCTTTCGGCTTTGGCCCAGTCGCTTCATTCTTTCTGGCGCTACTAGTACTAGCCCTCTGCTCTTCCCCAGTAGCATATTGGACGCCTTCTGACCTGAGGGGCTCATCTTCCAGCGTCATATCGTTTTGCCTTTTGGTACTGTCCATAGGGTTTTCATGGCAAAGATACTGGAGTGGGTTGCCATTTCCTTCTCCAGTGGATCACGTTTTGTCAGAACTCTCGGCTATGACCTGTCCGTCTTGGGTGGCCCTGCACGGCATAGCTCATAGCTTCATTGAATTACGCAAGCCCCTTCGCCACGACAAGGCAGTAATCCATGAAGGGGTAAAGTTAAAGTAGGTTTCATGTAAGGTAGAGCTTGGAAAAGGACTTTACATTTGTAGAAACATTAAAATATTATTTCATCATTGTTTTTCTGCAATGAAGACATTGTTACCAGCCATTACTGCCCCTTCCACTGAAGTTGTTAAATCAACAAAATCTTCAGCTATTCAAGGAAATGAGAAGGTTTATGCTCATCAGAAGATCCGCATTGACTCACGGGACCAAAAATTGGATGCTTTTCTTCAACCAGTTAATAAAACTAAGACTATGGGACTTGCTATGGCAGAACCAGAGGACAAAAGCAACATGCAAAGTTGCAAAACTACTGGAGTACAAGATGTTGAAATGGAAGAATGTGGTAATTTGAATACAAGTGTCTCAAGAGCTGAAGAGACACCGAAAGGATCAATGGAAAGACAATCAATGCCTATTAAGGCAGTACCTGAAAGGTAAGAGGGGTTTTTTTGCACAACGCTCTCTTTCTTTTAAAAACATCTTCTCTTTTCTAGTTATATTAAAATCAGAATCTATATGCTTTTAAGCCTTTGATAGAAAAAAAGATGAACTCTTGGTCTAGATTTTTAAGTGCTTTTTAAAATTCTTTAATATTTGCCCGGGCTGCTTAGTATTATCTATTTTAATAATTATCTGATTTCTAATAAGTATCCGATATTCTTAATAGCTAACTAAAATCCAGGTAGGAATGAATTTTTTACTTATAGTCTTAATTAAAACCCAGGTGCTAGCAAAAGTGTTATTTATAATCTTAGGTTATAGTAACTGTTTAGTCCCTTCAGTGAAAGTTTAACTTTATAGGCTTTTTTTTCTTTTATAAAATTGCTCATGGATGTGTCGTGGAAAAAACCCAATGGAAAAGACAAGAAACAGCAACAAAAACCAATAATTCTTATTTTAAGATTCAGAGGTTTATTTTTCTAATAATTTAGAACATAGCAAGCATAATAACACATCATCACGTACATTAATAACCCATTGCAATGAGGACCAAATGGTTATAGCAAATTCCAATAGGACAGCTATAGGCCAATGGCAGATCAATCAGGTCCAGTCCCAACCTTTTATACACTTTCTTGTTCTACGACTAGGCAGATGGTCTGCTGACTTTTGTTGACATTTGCTGACCTCTTACTGACTCTCTGGTGACCTACTTTCCACATATACTTTCTGCTGAACATAACTCTCCAAATATACCCATGTACATTGGAACCTGCATCCATCAGCTATTTTCAGTTCCCTATTTCTCCCATGGTTATAATACTCATGTTCCAAATATACATAGACCTATCTACTTTGCAATTTCATATTGCACAAATTACAAATAGTACGCTCATATTGTGAAATGGTATAAAGTTCAAGTCAAAGCTTTGTTTTAAATCACTACTGTGGGGCCTATCACAGGTTTGCTTCAGCCTCATCTTGTTATATGAGGAGGGGGCTATATTTTCATCTCCCACAGATGTATTAACGGTGTGTTGCATTTTTAAATTTTTGACTTGGTTTGGAGCTTAGATACAATAAGGGAAAAAATGATTTGATCCCCTGCTGATTTTGTATGTTTACCCACTGACAAAAAAATGATCAGTCTATAATTTTAATGCTAGGTTTATTTTAACAGTGAGAGAGAGAATAACAACAACCCCCCCCCCCAAAAAAAAACACATTTCAAAAAAGTTATAAATTGATTTGCATTTTAATGAGTGATCCCTTCGCAAAACATGTCTTAGTACTTGGTGGCAAAATTCTTGTTAGAAATCACAGAGGTCAGACGTTTCTTGTAATTGGCCACCAGGTTTGCACACATCTCAGGAGGGATTTTGTCCCACTCCTTGCAGATCCTATCTAAGTCATTAAGGTTTCTAGGCTGATGTTTGGCAGTTCGAACCTTCTGCTACCTCCACAGATTTTCTATGGGATTAAGGTCTGGAAACTGGCTAGGTGCCTCCTTAATGTGCTTCTTCTTGAGCCGCTCCTATTTTGGGTCATTGTCATGCTGGAATACCCATCCACAATGCATTTTCAATGCCCTGGCTGAGGTAAGGAGGTTCTCACCCAAGATTTGATGGTACAGGGCCCCGTCCATTGTTCCTTTGATGCTGTGAAGTTGTCCTGTCCCCTTTGTTGTAATTCAGGGTCAGCCTGTGAGTTCGGCAGTTGGGTCGGACGACTCAGAGGAGGAGGGGGGTGTTGAAGAGCTTGCTGAGGGGGTTGGAGAGCTTGCTGATGAGAACCCCCAGCCAGGCCCCTCCCACCTGGTCACGACGGAGACCCAGCTGTGTGAGCCTGACAGCGTGGATGAAGATGACCCACAGCTGGCCCTGTTCAAGGACGCCCGACGCAGGAGGCAGTCAATCAGGAGTAAACAGAGGAAGGCAATGGGGCACCTCGGAAGGAGGCAGAGAGAAGCCACGCCCTGAACTGTATAAAAGGGGAATGCGTGGGAGGGCTGGTTTGCTGAAGGCAACCGCTTGAATAGTTCCTGTTTCATAGCTCCTGTTTCATGGTTGGTGTCTTGTTTTGCTCTGTTTTATGTTAATAAATTTGGCAGGCTTAATTCCAGCCTCTTGCCGTTTGTAAAGGGGTTGTCCCTGCCTTTTCTGCAGGGCCGGTAGCAGGCTGGTACAGAACACCCTTAGCAGGAAAACACCCCCAAAGCATAATGTTTCCACCTCCGTGTTTGACTGTGGAGATGGTGTTCTTGGGGTCATAGGCAGCATTTCTCTTCCTCCGAACATGGCGAGTTGAGTTGATGCCAAAGAGCTTGAGACTTTCATTCATTTCTACTCTTGAGTCATTCAGATGTTCATTGGCAATCTTCAGATGGGCGTGTACATGTGCTTTCTTGAGCAGGGGGACTTTGTGGGTGCTGCAGGATTTCAGTCCTTTACGGCGTAGTGTGTTACCAATTGTTTTCTTGGTGACTATGGTCCCAGCTGACAAGATCCTCCTGTGTAGTTCTAGGCTGATTCCTTACTGTTCTCATAATCATTGAAACCACAAGGTGAGATCTTGCATGGAGCCCCAGACTGAGAGAGATTGACAGTTATTTTATGTTTCTTCCATTTGCGATCAGTGGCACTAACTGTTGTAACCTTCTCACCAAGCTGCTTGGCGATAGTCTTGTAGCCCATTCCAAGCCTTGTGTAGGTCTGTAATCTTGTCTCTGACATTCTTGGACAGCTCTTTGGTCTTGGCCATGATGGAGAGTTTTAATTCTGATTGATTGATTTCTTCTGCGGACAGGTGTCTTTTATATAGGTAACAGGCTGAGATTAGGAGTACTCCCTTTAAGAGAGTGCTTCTAATCTCAGCTCTATACCTGTATAAAAGACACCTGGGAGCCAGAAATCTTGCTGATTGATAGGGGATCAAATAATTATTTTACTCATTAAAATGAAAATCAATTTATAACTTTTTTGAGATGTGTTTTTCTGGATTTCTTTTGCTGTTATTCTGTCTCTCACTGTTAAAATAAACCTACCATTACAATTATAGACTGATCGTTTCTTTGTCAGTGGGCAAACATACAAAATCAGCAGGGGATCAAATAATTTTTCCCCTCACTGTAAGTAATGTTGGAGTAGGCAATATTTTTAAACCAGCTGGCACAATTTATTTATTTTTAAATGCGTTCTTTGAAAGAGATGTTATTCAGTTTAATTTCTCTTGCAGAAAAAGGCAGCGAACAGATCATGGTCTTGAAATAGAAAAACAACAACAACAGGAAATGACTGCTGCCTGCACTCCAAGAAGAAGAATTATTAACCTAACCAGTGTATTGACTCTACAAGAAGAAATTAATAAAAGGGCAAATGCAAGTAAGTTTATTTCTTTTTGCCACTAGTTTCTTACACTGCTTGTAACTTTTTTCAGTAATTCAGCAGCAAGGGGGGACTCGTTTGCTTGTAGAATGTGTGAATGTGCTGTGCTGAATGGAGAGGTGTTGCATGTACTCTTGGCGATGAGAGCTGGTAAAAATAAAATGCCTCAGAATGGTCAACTTCCCCTTCCAAGGATGCCTGTTGAGAAAGATAGTTGCCAGATTGGGGTAGTCAGGGCCTGGGAAATGAGAATAGGGCTACTATTTGAGGATTGGAGGCAGGTCAAAATATTATGATTGTAATGGGAAGGGGAAAATATGGTGGGAGACAGGACCACAAGACTATTGTCTTATAATAGGTCCACATTCCAGCTCCTTGATCTGAGCCCAATGCCTAACAATAGCCCTATTCCTATCCCCATATCCTAGACCAGGGGTGTCAAACTGCTGGCCCACAGGCCGGACATATCATCTGGAAGCCACACTCACCCCATTGCCGGCAATGGCAAAATAGTCCCAATATGTCTCGCGACGTCACATGACATCGCAAGTTTGACATGTCTGTCCTATACACTCGTTTCCCCAACCAGCTGCTGCTACAGAATGACAGGTCTATTTATGTCTTTATCACAAGTTTATTTTTCAGAATCCTTACTGAATTAACAGTATTATCTATTCATTGTTTGTTTATAAATAATTGTTATAAATTATTTTATTAAAATTACTATTTTTTTGTAAAGACTTCACAAAGTTTGAATGTGTGCTCAGATTGAAAGTCCTGCAAAACATCAGCTTAGAAAGCAAAGTTTGATTCATGTACTTGAGCTACTGATGAAGTAACAGCGTTAACAAGTTGTATATTTCTGAGCAGTATAGTAAGAGCTTAATTATTACACTAGATTGCAGTTAATGCTGATGTTGGTGTGAAAACAATCTCATGATGTATTTTTAGATTCAATTTATTATCAGTGTAATAAATTGTTGAGTTAGGAGAATCAATGAGAATTTTATTATCAGGTTCTTTAAATATTTTGAAGGAAATAAAAATAGCTTATACCTTCTTCATATGAATAGATTCTTCTTAGCTGTAGGTTTGTATGTTTCAGAATAAAATATCCATGTGATAGAAATAAGCGGAGCTGGCATTCAGTCGATTACTAATGTTATATTTTGATATACACCTGCTAATGACGTATTATTTTGTTCTTCATATTTTTCTCCTAGTATAAATAGCCATTGTCTTTTGAAAAATCTAGATTGGATTTTAAAAGTTTACAAATAGATATTGTTTGAGTTGAGTTGAATTTAGAAATGGGCTTAAATATTTGCTAATCTTCAGATTTTTGGGAACAAAATTCTTATTTGGCCACACTAAATATATTTACTTTTGAACAGAAAATTTTAAATTTCCAGTCAGTTGTACAAATGGGACAATTTAAACTGGGTTCTTGGTTTCATGTATTTTATTATTATCAGTTTTTATAGGGTTAGGAATAAGGTGGGGTTAGGGTTAAGGTTGGGATTTGGGTTGGGTTTAGGATTTTTCCAAATAACATTTTCAATATTTAGCAAACAGCATAATGTCTGGGTTCATGTGTTTAACAAACAATAATAGATATAGTTAATTATCATAAACAATATATTATTTAATCACTCAATAGCCTTCCTGCTAATATATATTCAAAGTTACATATCACATTCCTTTAACTCGTTTTTCTAGCCATTGATAGAAGTTATCCCATGTTCTAAAGTCTTCTTTTTAATCTTTAAAGACAATCTATCCATTTCTGCACACTCTAGAATTTTCTTAATTACTACTTCTTCAGCTGGTAAGTTTTCATTTTTCCAATATTGGGCAAATACAATTCTTGCTGCTGTTAATACGTGTGTATTAGCTCATAATTAGCTCCTATTTCTCCTAACAAAAATAATTCTGGTGTAAGGTCTATTTGTTTTTTAGTCATTTTCTCCAACCATAAATATATTTTAACCCAAAATTTTTTTGCTTTAGGGCATGTCCACCAGATATGATAATAAGTACCTGGTCTTTCCATTTCCAACAGTTGTTTGAAGTATTTTTCAACATTTTTGCTAATCTCACTGGTGTTATACGCCATCTGTAAAACATTTTATATGTTTTCTTTATATGCCACTGCTTTAGTTAATTTAATATTTCTTTCCCATAATTTTTGCCAATCTTCTAATTCTATATTATATCCAAAATTCTTTGCCCATGTTATCGTTTCTTTTACTTGTTCTTACTCCATCTTTAAGTTTAACAGAAATCTATAGTTTCTTAATCAATTTTTCATCTGTTTTTAACAGTATCTGATCAAATTCTGTCTGTTCTTTATAAAATCCCGTTGCTTTGACATCTTTTTCATATCTCGTTTGACTTTGCAGATATGGCCACCATCAATACCTTGTTCTTGTAAATCTTGTTTGTTTTTCAATTTTCCTTCATTGTCCAAAATAACTTTATAAGTCACAACTTTATTGTAGTTAATTAAATTTGGGTAAGCAAAAGCTTCCATTGTTGAAAGCCATTCAGGTATCTTAATATAATTTTTTTCTTTTATTTTTTCCCATTCTGAAAGAAGTGCATTCCTTATAAAATAGTTTTGAAAGTGTCTATGTATTTTATTCTTCCCATACCACAGAAAGGAATGCCAACCAATTTGTAGGTAATGCCCCTCTAGGTACAATAGTCTTTTGTCTCTAAGCATTATCCATTCTTTAAGCCATGTTAGAATGGTTGTTTGGTAATATAATCTCAGTCCGGCAATGCAAATCCTCCACTTTCTTTTGCTTGTTGTAGCATTTTCACTTTAATTCTAGCTTTTTTTCCTTGCCAGATAAATTTCAATAATATTATATTCAGTTCATCAAAAAAGACTTTTCCCAGCCTTAACAGGAATCGTTTGAAATAAAAAGAGTATTTTGGTAAGATATTCATTTTCAGTGTTTCTATTCTCCCCAACAATGAAAGTTGAAAGTTTTTCCACTTTTCCAAATCCAATTTTATTCGTTTTAGCAGTCTTACATAGTTATCTTCTTTTATTGTTACACATCTTGCTGTTAGATAAATTCCCAAATATTTATTTTTTTTAACTATTTGAAGATTTGTGGGGGGGTTTTGTTAGTTGATTTTTTTGTTTTTCTGTTAGATTCTGTAAGCACTTTAGTCTTCTCTGTTTATTGTCAACCCTACCACTTCTCCAAATTTTTCTATTTTCTCCAGAAGTTTGGTGTTTGTTTTCAATGGAACTTCCAATATAAAAACCAAATCATCTGCAAATGCTTGTAGTTTATATTTTTCATCTTTTATCTCCAGTCCTTTAATTTCTATATCTTGTCTAATGTTTCTATTCAGTACATCCAATGTTAGTATAAATAGTAATGGAGATAGTGGACTTCCGTGTCTTGTGCCCTTTTTAATATTGAGGTTTTCTGTAAGATCTCCATTTACAATTATTTTGGCTGTTTACAATAAATTGTTTTGATTACATTCATAAACTTTTTTCCAAAGTCCATTTATGCAAATTGCTGAAACATAAATTGCCAGTTTATGTTGTCTAACGCTTTTTCTGCATCAAGGAATATTAAAGCCATCTGTTTACCTGAATGAATTTCATAATACTCTAACACATCAAGAATCATTCTTAAATTATTTTTTATCTGCCTTAGGTAGGAAACCATTTTGATCTGTGTATATAAATTCGATCAAAAATTTCTTTAGTCTTTCTCAGTGCTTTTTTTCTAAAAAAAAAAAAAGTGCCGGAACTCTCATCTTGGTGGCCGCAGGAGGCGGGGGGGCGGGGGGAGCTTTGCTGCGGTCACGGGTGTGAGGGGTGTTGGTGGCGGGCTGCCCCCCAGGGCTGGAGCTGGCGCAGCTGGTGCTGTGGGAGCAGCGGGACCAGCTCTATATGGTGGGGCTGCACGGGGCGGGCGGCGGAGGTGGTGCGGGCCAGGCGATGCAGGGCGGCCACTTAGGCACGCAGGGCGAGGCGTTGGTGGCACAGGTCCAGCACCAGGTAGGCCACCAGCCTGGCTGACACAGGGGAGCACAAGGAAGGAGTGCCAATGGACTCCGCAGAACCCACTTCCCACTCCTTGTCCTCTTTTACTTACCTAGTTGAGAAAGTGTAGTTGGGCAGCAGGGAGGGATGCAAAGTTCCTGCCAAATCGCCTTCACTACAGACAACTTGCCGGTGCAACATTTGCTGGCCAGGTCTTTTGGCACAGGGCAGTGGTGGTGATTTTATTACTTTTTTTTTAAAAAAAAGTCTGTGCTCTGTCCAAGGGTACTGCATGTACAGGCCTGGTCTAGAATTTATTTTGGAGCATTCAACTATCTAGAGCAGGCATGTCAAACTGATTTTGTTTGAGGCAACTTCTTATAAAAGAATTGCCATTAATTTGTTTTAATAAAATAATTTAAATCAATTTTTCACTTGATTTCAAATTAAATGAATTATATTGGTTGACGAGATTTTTTTTAGTACAATTGCCAAATGCAATAAACTGGTTTTAGGTATATGTGTACACTAATTATTTCAACACCAATACATTTTAACAACATATTCCATTTGTAAATGAATGGCAAATGCAAATTATACAATTTTTTGTGCAAAAATAAAACAAAATAACAGATTTAAGAGCTGTTATCATTATTAGATAAAAAATAATTCCATCATCCAAAACTTTGTTATACTGTATTTAATAAACAGATGCTTTGGGATTAAAAAAAAAGACTGACTACATTTGATTGTGTATCACCATGACACTAAAACAAAATTCGAACAGTGTATGAAAAATAAAGGTTCCCTAAACGTCTGCTGGCTATATCTATACATTTTCCTTGATAGCATATCACATATAATTGAAGATTATAATTAGTTGCATGTGCACGTTCAGCAAGTGTGATGTATTTGTGCTGGCATTTCTAGGCCTCTTTCCAACCACATCCAGAAAATTTTGTAACAAACATTGGAATTCTTAAGGCCATATTTTGTACTTCCCAGCAATCTGCTACTGGAAGGAAAAAGCAATCCCTGCTGTGTTACTGATCCCAGAGAAGCATTTGCATGTATGCAGGTATCCTTAGGGTGCCATAGTTATGGATGAGAAATATTGGTTGCAAAGGTGGCATTTCTGAATGTAATACAGATATTTTGGACTTATTTTTATTTCTTTGCATGTCTGATATTTTTAAAATGGCATATGCTACTGACTACACTTATGCACATATGTAACATCTTTTGCTAGGATACATGACCACTGCTTTTCCAGAATGTGAAAAGTGAAAGATTGTGACTAAACAAAAATTTAATGTACAGATAATACCACCAGAAATTATTTTAGCCTTTTTAATAAATGTTGTTATTGATGTTAACCTCACCATGGAAAACATCGTATATTGTTTATATACTAGATTAATCAGGGCGGCTTACAATCTAAGAAGCACAAATCAATGTGCTTAGCAATAAATATTTATTTATTAACGAAATGTATATAGTTGACCTTTTACTAAAAGAACTTGGGGGGTGTAAATAATAGCTGGTTCCTTGTAGCAAAACCCTTTTTCCATTAATTTCCTAGTTAGAAACTGGTATTCTCTTTGGGATTCTCTTATTCTCCTAGGAATTTGTTTGAGGACTACAATTTCTTTTTCTTTGTATTTCAAAAGTTCGTCTCTTACTCTTCTCAAAAACTCATCTCTTGTAGATTTTTTAAGAAATCTAACATGTACTTCCCTGGGGATTTTATTTCTTCTAGCATAGTTTGAGTTGACTTGATAGATCTGGTCTAATTTTTCTTCCATTTGCTGTTTCTCAGTTCCTAATGTGTCTGCTAATAATTCGGTTATCAAGCCTAGGAGATCCTATTTCTTATTTTCCATTATATTTTAAAATCTTAAAAATTATGAGGCTCTTTCCACCTCTATCCCAGCTATCAAGTCTTCTAGTTCTTCATTTATTTGGATCAACTTCTGATTTTCATCTTTTAAAATTTCTAATTTCTGGTCAACCTCACTTGATTTATCTTCCATTTTTTGAATTCTTTGTTGATTATCTGTGATCATCTGTTTAAAATTTTCAAATTGAGAATCCATATTGTTAATTTTTTAACTCATTTTATCAAAATCACTTTTCAAATCCTCATGGTTTCTCAATGTGACCGCCATGTGAGTAGCAATTGCCTTTTGAATTGCTTGTAGGGTTGCTTGAGTGTCCCTTTGGAAGGTATTAGTCTTTTCTTGTTGAAGCATTGTATCAATTGATCTCTGATAGACTGGACTTGCAGAAGCCAAAGAGGGAGCAGAAGATCCTTTTTTCCAACTTTATATAAGTTAGGAGCGCTCATCTTTATCTTTGTAATCCACCAAGTAAATCAAAATTTGTAATCCAATAGGCTCCTAACAAATAGGAGAGGTAAACAATAAAAATAATAAATAGCAAAGAAGAGCAAAAAGAAAAAATAGAAAGAAAAAAGAAAAAACCCACCAAAATTTGTAATCCAAAGTATTCTGTTCGGAGGGATTTCTTGTTATTCACTTTTTCAAAACAGCTTGTAAAGATTCCAGGTCAAGCTGTATTTGTAATCCAGGGAAGCCCGATGACTTCAAACACAGTTTTTATTTATAATTGTAATCCATCCTGTAAGGCAGGGCAATCCAAAAAGAGTCTTTCTTTTCCAGCCACAATCTTCAGTACTTTGAATTCCAAGGACACCAAAATGTTTAAACTATAGGCAATGTCTGGGCGTACAGCCAAGTTTTACTCCTATCAGAGCAACTCAGTAAGATAAAGATAAAAAGAAAACTGCACGTAGTTCTCCGTTTTGCCACTAGATGTCATTAGATGTCCATTCCCACCATACTTTGAGAAAGTTAAAAAGGTGAAAACCCGATGGTTTCCAAACAAGAAATTATCCTTCTTTTATGCCTGTCATCTTCACAGTATTGTTACAAGCCAGTTTTAATTTCCCCAAAGCTTAAACTGCCACTTATAATTCAGGAGGGAGGGGTAAAAAAAAAATCCCACCCTCCCTAAAGCTTGGGGCTTTGCTTTTGAATGCTGTTTCCCAGAACTGGTATTTCCACTAAGAAAGGTAGTCTCACCCAGATCAGCTGTTTTGCCTTCCGCTTTAAAATTTGTTGTCTCCGATAATCAGTCGCTTCTGGCAGACCGCATGGGTGTGGTCAGCCTTTCTTCCTGCCGGTCCCAAGGGCTCCTTTGGATCAAGCATGCCAGCACAATCTGCAGTTTCACCTTTTGGCCAGCCACCTCTATGGGGCAACTTTCAGTCCTGTCGGACTCCCCAGCTGATAGAAGTCAGGCTTGGGGAAGGGAGATTCATTCCCCAGTGACCATCTTGCAGCAATGTCACCAGAAACCACTGTTTCATGTAGTTTTAAAAGTAAAGTAGGTTAGCAATGAATTGCAAAATCCATTGTGATTTTTAAAGAGCAATAATGTTATTAATTTTGTACCATATCTTAAATGTAAATAAACCTGTTTCAGGTCTGCAGGAGATGCTTCGTGATCATTCGTTTGTTGGAAGTGTTAATCCTCAATGGGCACTGGTTCAGTATCAGACGAAACTTTATCTTCTGAATACCACAAAACTCAGGTAGTCTGAATGTATTGTTATTTTTGTCAAAACAAAATTGATTTAATTACTTGAGATAGGAAATAAATCTTAAACAGATGTTCTGGGCTGCAGCTTAGCTTTTGCATTTTGTTCATATTCCAGAGGTTGGGAGAAAGCGTGCTCCAATTTAAGCACAAATTGCGCCAAAGAGTGGTATATTCTATCATAAATCACATACCCATGTGATTTATGATAGAATATACCACTCTTTGGCGCAATTTACAGATGATAATGATATTTTGAAATAATATATAATTAGCACTTGAAGGACATCAGCATTTTGTCCTGCAGGTATGTATTTGGCAAATATTAGCTTCAACATTCTGCTAAAATAGGTTGATTTTATATAACGCTGACCATTTGATTGTCACGTCTAATTCATAAATTAGAATCTAATTTGTAATCTAATAATGTTTCAGTAAAGCTTAATATTCTGCAAATGTTAAATACATAAGAGAATGTGCATTTAAGAAACTGATTTTTGTTTGTTTTTTATTCAAGTCAAGAAATGTTCTATCAGATCCTTATTTATGACTTTGGAAACTTTGGAATTTTAAGATTATCAGTGAGTATATTTTGGGGGGGATTTAAATTTGATACTTTACTAATCCTTTTAAAAATAGTAATTCCTTTTTTAGGCTATCATATAAGACATTCTGATTTTGTAAAGCAAAAAAAAAAGTCAGCCAGAGATTTATTTAGTCCAGATATCTGTTCCCAAGGGACCAATAACAAGAGGCATAGAAGAATAGAATAATGGTCACCTGTTCCAAGTGTTGACATTGAGTTACCAACTTAATTTTCATCAAGTCTTGTCGATATAGCAAATGTTTAGGCACGGGGCTTCCATTCCAGCAATGTGTGGAAGACAAACATGATTGTCCTCATGCTCTGTGAATATTTACATGGTCTGTTTTTAAATCCATACAATGTATGTATACATATGTTCTCTTGTCTGCCCCCACATCTGTAATTCAATTTTTTTGGATGATTTCAAATTTTAGTATTATGATCTAAATAGAAATTTCCTACCAAATTCACTCAGAAATTTATGAAAATCTTTACTAAAATACTATTGAAAGATCAAGAGTACATAATTTACTGGATGTCTCTTACTCATATTCTTGCAGAAATCTAAAAGTGATACAAAATCTTTTAATGGTTTAGCAAGATTTTTCTTTCTGTTTGGGGAGGGGAAACTGCAGTTTTTCAGATACTGTTATCTGCTAAAACAGCCTGAGTAATAGCAAAAAGTACTGGAAATTCCATAGATTTCCAATTCCGATAATATTTTAAGAAAATTTTTCACCATTCTACCAGGAGCATACATTAAGACACCTGATACAAATGCTGATTTTAGGGATAGCTTACTTAAAAATAAACAACTTCATATTTGAACTATGGAACACTTCTGAAATGGACACTACAGTGGGCTGGTAAGGTATATAACTTCTAGCTATTTGCCTGAGTTCCTCAGACTTCCTTCTAGAAAATATGAAGTGATGTTCAGATTTTCTCCTAGCCAGTGAAAAACGGCAAAGTTCATCCTTCTAATATTTCTTGTATTTTAACTTCCTTGTTGTTCAATCTTCCAATCCACTTTTACTGTTCTTAACAATAGCAATTAACTATCATAATGATTTCCTTCTCCCTTCCCCTACAACCCCCATCTCTTCAGTACATGTCTTGCTTGCATATGTGTGCATGAGTGTGTGTGCATACAGATGCAAGCATCCTAGTTTGTGCTTCCTTTTATTCTTTTTCTTTGGGCTCTGAAATAAACTTCTTGCTTATCTATCAATAGCTTCCATGATATCATTCATGTTATTCTAGATACAGTAACTTTGGGGTGTTTAATATACGTTTTGTATTGTTTCCGGCCTAGAGTCCCTCTTTGAGGGAGATACGCAGTTCAGAAACATGAAATATAAATAAATAATATAAATAATGACTTCACTTGCTTATCCCAATGTTTTATTACTATTATAGCTCATCATTTAAAAAATATTCTTTTATTGTTTTTAAATAGTGACGAAAAGAAAAAGAACCAAAACACAAAGATAAAAAGACATACATTACCATAGAAAAAATGCATTAAAATGAAGTAAAATACATGTAGTCTTCAATTTACAATCATTCGTTTAGTGACCATTCAAAATTACAACAACACTGAAAACAGTGACTTATGACCGTTTTTCACTTACAACCGTTCCAGCATCTCTATGGTCTTGTGATCAAAATTCAGCCCAGATTTGCTTAGCAACTACATGATTCACTTAACAACTGCAGTAATTCACTTAAAAACTGGCAAAAAGTTTAGAAAATGAAAGTAAAAATCATTTAACAACTGCCTTGCTTACCAATGGAAATATTGAATTCAATTGTAGTGGTAACTTGAGGACTACCAGTACAACAGAAAAAGTATAATACTGTATATCACTTTAACAGTAGTAACAAAAGAATTATATATATAATATATATTATTTATTTTTATTTTAATTCCATTTATATCCCGCCCTTCTCCGAAGACTCAGGGCGTATCTAACAAAATTATTATTCAAATACATAAACATTTCTAATACATTTATATCAGTCATTTTCTAACCTATTGTATTTTACACAAATGAGTCCTCTATTTAATTTCATTCATCCAAACAAAATCTGTGTCTACCAGATTCCATTCATAGATGGCAGATTCAGTCAGGTTCTCAATCCATTGGTGGATCCTTGGTAGATGCTTGATGAATTAAAACAGAGATGAGTTTGCATGCTGTTCCATCCTTGTAGAAGATGTTGCTCCCAGAAATCCACAGGACCTACACTTATCTTTTTCTGGAACAGGCAGAACATTCTGATATTAAGAGACAAAGTGTGGTTTAATTGTCAATTTTGTTTTTATAATTTTTTATATAATTGTTGTATTAATTACTACTTATATTTAGCTGCATAGTCACTGGAGCTGTTCAGAATTGTTAAATTGTCTTCCCAGTTAAATTGTAGAAGTCTGTTACTGCAGCCTTCCACAGTATTTAATCTCTGGGAGGGTGACATGCAGTTAATAATTTCCATATCCCGTCTTTATATAATTCATATAAAGAAAGTATATTGTTTTCATAAACAATAATGTTTATGTTTCTTCTGTATATCTAGGAACCAGCTCCTCTCTTTGATCTGGCTATGTTGGCCTTGGAGAATGCTGAAAGCGGTTGGACAGAAGAAGATGGTTCAAAGGAAGGCCTTGCTGAATATATTGTTGACTTCCTATCAAAGAAGAGTGAAATGCTAAGAGACTATTTCTCACTTGAAATTGATGTACTGCTATAGCATTTCGTTCCTAAAACAATGAATTCATAATTATTAGGAATATACCCAATTTATTTACATTAGTAATTCCAGTATATGTAGTCTTGCCTAATGATGATAATTGGGATTGGCAATTCTATTGTTAAGCAAAGTGTTTGCAAAGTGAAAACAACTGTGCTTATGATCTTACTTCAGCTTTGCTTTGCTTTACTGACCTGCAAAGCTTGTAAATGCGAGGATTGGCTGCAAAGATGCTTTTTCATGATCGTCATTATTAAAAGCTGTACAAAGCAATGGTACTGAAATTTAGTGGTAAATGAAGAAATTGATAGCATTCAAGTTATGAGGTAGCCTGTTGAAATTATGGATACCCATGATAAGCCTTCAAGAAAGAATTCAAAAGCAGTAATAAGATAATACCTTTAGTAACACCATCAAAATAAATCTGAAACAGTAATGTGTTAGAAATATGTTCATAATCTGGCATTTTAATTTTAATTGATCTTATACAGTGGAATGTGATTATGCAAATGACAGCATAAAAACTTTCTGTTTACAGGAGGGAAATCTTATCGGGCTACCGCTTCTGATAGATAATTATGTTCCTCCACTGGAAGGGCTACCTATATTTATTCTTCGTTTGGCCACAGAGGTATGTTGACATTCAGCACAAATTACTGCTATGTGCAGTCATGATTAAATAGTTCATTTTTATTTCTTAATATTCAGCATGAGAAAAGATAGAAAAAAGGGCTTGGTGCTCTTAAAAAGTGTCTGTTTGTATTTGCTCAGTGTTGGGAAAATGAAAATACCATTGGAAGAAGAGAGGATCAAGAAAATACCGGACTGTGTAGTATTGGACACATCTGTGTTGAGGAAGTTAATATTTTTTTATTTATTTTTATTTTAATTCCATTTATATCCCGCCCTTCTCCGAAGACTCAGGGCGGCTTACAAGCTTAGCAGTAGCCTTCATTCTATGTATATGCCTGCTTATTAGGGCTTTCACACACACACACCCCAAGCGGCATTATTACAAAGTCAGCTTATTGCCCCCAACAATCTGGGTCCTCATTTTACCTACCTCGGAAGGATGGAAGGCTGAGTCAACCTTGAGTCAACCTGAGTCAATATGTATTACTGAGTAACAAATAGACCCAGACAACATGTTGTTTACTAAGCATGTATAGACTTATAATAACAGAAAATTAATAAAATTTAAAAAATGTCTCTGAACTGAGGCCTAACTGACTATAATTTATTTTAATATTACCAGTTCTGTGAAACATTTAAGAAGTTATGGAAGACCTTAATACCTTTTTCCAATTATTCATCCAACTTCTTAAATTACAATGGATTGCCAAATCTCTATCAAACATAGTTTCATTAATATACTTCCCATTTTTTAAAAAAAGTTAAAACTGAGATAGCTTTTGTAAAATATAACTATAATCACTACAAACTTCTGCAATTTATCCTTAAAAAGGTTATGATAGGATTACTTGTTTAAATGATATCTTGCCTTTCCTTAAGGCAATGTACATAGTCCATTCTTCAATTTTTTTCTCACAAGAACCCTGTGAAGTATCTTGAGGGTAGACTTGAATCTGGGTCCCAAGTCCTAGTCCAACTCTTTAACCACTATACCATACTGGCTTGCTTTCTTTGCTTTTGGGATATCTCCATTCACAGGAAGTAGAATCTGCAAATAGGTGATTTTTAATTTTTTCCACAAAATTTTTTATATATTCTCAACTTAGTCTGTGTATGAAGGATACTTATTGTGAAGTTTAACATTACATAGATATATACAAACATAATCTAAACTAATAAAAATTAGATTTAAAAATTTGAGAATGGAGTGTTTCAGTTTCTAGTTATACCCCCACCCCTACTACCCCTGCTAAAACATTAAAACTAAAATATTCTTTATTCATGTATAATATAAGGAGCCTTGATGGAGCAGTGGGCTAATGCCTCCTTAAGTAACACCAGCTGCCTGCAATTAGTGCAGGTTCGCATCCCACCAGGCTCAAGGTTGACTCAGCCTTCCATCCTTCCGAGGTAGGTAAAATGAGGGCCCAGATTGTTGGGGGCAATAAGCTGACTTTGTAATAATGCCGCTTGGGGTGTGTGTGAAAGCCCTAATAAGCAGGCATATACATAGAATGAAGGCTACTGCTAAGCTTGTAAGCCGCCCTGAGTCTTTGGAGAAGGGCAGGATATAAATGGAATTAACATAAAAAATATAACTTGTCTTTGTAACTGACCGTTTCACTAAAGCTAGAACTATACATTTTATTTATTTTCTTTACCAGGTAAACTGGGATGAAGAAAAGGAGTGTTTTGATAGTCTTAGTAAAGAATGTGCCATGTTCTACTCTATTAGAAAGCAGTATATAATGGAAGATTCTGATCTTACTACTCAACAGGTATTGTCTATAGTTGTAAAGAATGAAAAGATCATTTTTCACCTGTAGCCATCATATACGGGAGTTAAAATTTCCAAATTTCCCAGCCACTTGTCTTAGAATTTTGGGAAATGTACATTTAGAAGACACCAAGTTTGGAAAGGCAAGAGCATAAAAATCTATATTTGTAAATTCTGTATCTAGAGTATTAATATTTGTGTATTTATATATTAAATTTAAATGTTGCCCATCTCACTATCCAAAGCAATTCTGGATAGTTTACAGCAACATAAAGTTATAAATATAAAAGCATTAAAACCTGAAAATTACATTTAAGCAAAGGTTAAAAAGCAAAAGCATAGATGTTGCAGAGACAGGCATCTGTCTCTGACTCAGCCAACCAATTCCAGCATAATGCTCCCCATTTGGGGCCCCAAGCCAACAACCACAGTCCTAGGTTTTAAGTCTTCTGGAAGGCCAGGAGGGTGGAGATAGTTCTCCAGTTGCAAGATGTCAGAGGAGGCTGGGGCATGGCAGAAAAAGCTGTTCTGAATCGTGTTAACAAAAAATACTTGGCTTTCAGGTTCCATAGAAGGCCTTTTCTGCTGCATTAAGTGGGGCAGGCCAATCCCATTGGGCAAGAAGTTTTCTTAGATCAGGGGTTTTAAATCAGTGGTACGGGTACCACCTGTGGTACATTGGCAACTGGCAGGTGAAACACGACCATCCTAGAAAAGTAGCGGGGGAGGGGAATGAGCTGTATCTGGTGGCAGCACCGCACAAGCCTGAGCGAGAGACGGCTGAAGCTGCAGGGCTGTCAGGGCTCAGCTGGGGCTCGGTGCTGATCCTGGCGCTTCTGCTGAGCCCAGAAGAAGCGCCGATCAGCTGGAATGTTGCAACATCTCCAGGGTCTTGTGGCAACTGATTCATATTTATGACAGTCACAGTGGCCCAGGGTCATGTGAAGTGACCATAACCTGCTGCAACCACCGAGCAGAGGAGGGGGGGGGAAATAAAAACCAAACACCCCCTACCCCACCCCCGCTGCCAATCCTCAACAGAAATGCTCACAATGAAAACCTCGGACAGGAGGAAGAGCGCTGCTGGGCAGGCAGGCTGTGGTTTGGGGGGGCACTTTTTTAGTGCCATTGTAATTTCGAACAGTCACTAAGCGAACTGTTGTAAGTCGAGGACTACCTGTACTTCATATCTCTCTCTCCCTCTCCCTCTCTCTCTCTCTCTCTCTCTCTCTCTCTCTCTCTCTCTCTCTCTCTCTCTCTCTCTCTCTGTCATCAAGTTTTTGACACCGTGCTAGGCAATTGGTGGTACTCGGATGTTGCCATATCCTAAAAGTGTTACAATGGGTGAAAAGGTTGAAAAGCCCTGTCTTAGATAACCTGGTTGGTCTCCTTCATTTCACATATTGGTCTCTTTTATTTCATTGAAAACACAGTATGCACTCTTGATTTAAGAGCTGAGTAACATTTTCATGCAATATAATCTTAAGAAATTTTTAGCTGAATTGGTCCTTGGTCAAAATTTAGTTATGCAAAAGCTTCACAGAATACTGCTAAAGTAATTGCCATGATGTTGCCTGAGTACCTTGCTTGATCATTCTCTTGAAGAGGTGTGCACAGATCAGCAAGGAAATTCATTCATTCAGTAAAAAGAAACAAAACAAAACACATGCAGTGAAACTCCGTTTAGCAGAGTGGTGAAATTTCTGTCAAATCCAAATTTGCATCATTAATGTAATTAATATAATTTGTGTACTTATGCAAATGACCCAAATCATCTAAAATATCTCAGTTGTGCCACTGTGCTGAAGATAGTCTGCATTTGTTTATAAATACAAAATATTGGAAACAACCATGTCTATTTGTATGTGCTACACTGTATATTCTTTGATGTGCTGAAATCTTGCCTTGTTTCTGTAAAATGTCATATGAGATCCCACTGACTGAAACATTAACTGAAATTAGCTTACTGGGATTGTTCCTGGCTCAGCTAAATCCTAGTGAATAAATCTACCACTGAAGTGTTGTGGCCTTATAGCCTGATTTAAGTCAGTACTTAATACCATCCTAGGAACTAAACAGGATAATGTTTACCTGGACTGTAGAAAAATTGGATCAAAGCTTCTTATTACTGTAGTGGCAGCTTCTGTGGCAAAACTTTCCTGTTACCTAATAGTTTTTATAATATTCTATCCTGCACATTGAAAATTTTAATAATTAAATGATTCTTAAATTGCCTGCACATTCAAGACAATTTTGCACACATTCCTTTGACAGCACTCTGAATTATCAATGTCTTGCTTGAGCTGGTTTTATGGGAAAGCTCCTGAAAGCAGGGCTTTTTTTCTCATAGAACGCTCAGAACGGAGTTCCGGCACCTTTTTTGGATGGAACCTTGTAGGGTAGGCAAGGTGGGTTGTATGACATGTGTGAGTTCCGGCACCTTTTTCTTTTACAAAAAAAGCACTGCCTGAAAGTATTTCTTTTAAAGGAGACACTTTTACAGAAGTATCCAGACTGCTTTAAAAACAATAGACTTTGTTCATTTGGGGAATTGATGTTTGAAGTAAAATTTTGTCTATTGAATGAATTTCAGAGAATCCGGGTTTTATTGTAATTTTAAAATAATTATGAAGGATTTTTTTCAGAAACAATCAAAACGCTATAATGAATTTTGGTAAAATTAACACAGTCTACTATGAACCTAAAATGGATATGGGGTTTTACTGATCTAGGTTTAGTAAAATATAGTAACAGTAACAGCTTGTCTTAAAGAGTAGTACAATTATAGGAACTAGTAAGCATGTTCACTATCTCACTATTATTGTTATCCTATGCTGTGATAGTACATATGTTAAATTGCAAAACGTTGTCTTGCGTATAGAATAATGTGCTTGGGATAAAACTGGGTTTCAGTTGCATTTGTAGCATACTGGGTAAGCAGTATTGTTCTTAACCATTAGTAGCGAATGTTGATGTGACATACTAGAAAAACTATTTAGCATTCTTACAGTAAGATACAGAAAGTGTAGTTTAGCTTATGTGAAGACTTTGAGGAAAAGTTACAAATGGAGCAGTTACAAATCATTTATCTGTGGATCTGGATAGTGATGATCATGACAACAAGATTGCAAGTTAAAGTATATGAGTATTAAAAGAGCCTGAATTAATAGGGAAATGAAAGAAATACATATGCTGTTTGTTTGTGAAAAATAATGTGGAAATCCTGTGTTTTTGTGAAATAGACCATGGAAAAATGTAATAGATCTAAAAGAAAATGACTCCATCTTGTGAAGTTGATCAACACATATATGGAAATGAAGGTGTAGGTTTAACAAATGAACAAAAGGCCAGAATGTATCTCAAGAATAAAAATGGTCATCATCTGTGTTGTTATAAAAGGCATAGGAAGGTAGGAATACATAAGTGGATAATAGCTGCATGTTATGATTCACTAAATGGTAATAATTAAAGAATCAGGAATGAGTTTTGGGGGAAAACCTGCAGAGTTCTGAGTATATGTGATGCAGTGGGAATATTATTTTGTTTAATGACAACGGGATCAGAGAACAGGATATAAGAAGTAATTGAATGATTTGAAGGCTTGGAATGAATAATAGTGCCTTGTTTTTCTTCTTCCATGTGTAGATCAAATTTATACTGCCAGAATGAAGCCACCTTCTTGGCTTTGTCTTATTAGTGAAAGTGCTTGAAACAAAGTGAAACAATATCAGGGATCATAACGTCTATAAAATCATACTAATGTTACAACATATGTTCGCTTAGATTTTGATCCCTCGTAGACTCTTGATAAGATGAAATTGTCCAAGTGGGATGCTTTATTAATGGTACCAATACTCTTTTTGGCTGCACTGACTGTCAAAATGGAAAATACTAATTGGGAAGATAGAAGATAGAAAAAATTCTAAAAAAAGATATTTTTTAAAAAACATGCTAGCCATTCTATCTTTTCCAAGGCCATCAGTTGTCTTTCACAGTGTAACAGCTGGTTTAAGGACTGAATGATACGTGTTTTAGATCCCCATCTGCCTCTGTTTACTCTGTTGTTTAGGATTTGTAGTTATTGGTTTGAAAAAGACATCTGCTTTTTAGGAGCTTTTTTCCCTTCTTGCCCTTTTTTGTACAATTGCTTTTCTTCTGTTACTTTCATTTAAAAAAATCATTTAAACTTCAGGAGTAAAGTCTTCCTTTCCTGTGCCAGTGTCTGGAGGCACTATACAAACAAAATTGTTTGCTTTGGCAGAGTGAGCAATTTTACTTACTTGACCCAATAAATTTTGCAAAAGATTCTTTTAAAGAACCTATTTTACTTTTAACTATAGTCAGCAAGTCAAATATTGAAGTCTCTGCTATCAGTAGACTATGTCCAGTTATAAAGTCTAGCATATTTTGCTCTTTCAAGGATTTAAACTTAGAGCTCTCATGTCCTGTGTGAGCCCTTATGTGGCTGAGCAAACAGCCTTTGCCTTTGGGGAGGGAGCATTCTCTGTCAGAGAGGAGGAAAGTTGCAACAGTTGTAGTCTCTTTCTCTGAGTAGGTCCTGTTCTAGGGAGTCACATCTGTTTGGATAGATCACTAATAAGGTGGCTTGCTTGCTTGTGACATCTGTCAACTTTGTTTCAGAGACTTAGGTGAAGACTATATTCAAGATGTCCGCTTGCTTCTTCCTTTTCCCCATGTACTTTTTGTAAACAAGCTGGCTCAAGAATGGCAGCAATAAAATAAAAAATGACTGCTAGGGGAAAGAAATCAAGTGACTTAAAAATAAGCTGGGAATTAAAATAGAGGTAAAATGAAAGGTTTTTAGGCAGAGCTTGTCATAAAAGAGTGTAGCTATGCCACCAATTTAAATCTCTGCTGTTGAACTTAGACTCAGAAGATTTGGCCACTCTGGAAGATGTTCCTCAATCAAGACGCAAGGTTGCCTGTGCCAAAAGGGAGCAATTCTCATTATCCTTGCACCTGGCATTCCTATTCTGCATGTCATCATTGCCTTACATTTAGTAGACCTTGTGGCCAAGCACCAATTAGAGCATCATTATTTATTTATTATTTATTTATTTATTTATTATTGGGACTTATATGTCGCCCTATCTCTGGAAGGACTCAGGGCGGCTAACAACAATAAAATACAATAATACAAAAGTTAAAAAGAAATTAAATTAATGGCCCCAGTAGAATAAATTAAAATTAAGTTAAAAATTAAAAACATAATTAAAATCCCTGTCAGTCCAGGTCAGCCTGATGGAAAAGGAGTGTTTTGAGGCCACGGCGAAAGGACCGGAGATCCGGGGCCATCCGAAGCTCAAGGGGGAGTTGGTTCCATAGGGCTGGTGCTCCCACAGAGAAGGCCCTCCCCCTGGGGGTCGCCAGCCGACCCCCAGGGGAGGAGGCCCTCTCTGTGTGAGCGCACTGGGCGATGGGAAGTCTTTCCCGGCAGCAGATGGTCCTGCAAGTATCCCGGGCCTAAGCCATGTAGGGCTTTAAAGGTAAGTACCAGCACCTTAAATCTCACCCGGAGGACAACCGGTAACCAATGCAGCTCACGCAGGAGGGGTGTAATATGGGAGTATCGGGATGCTCCCATCACTACCCGCGTGGCCGCATCATACCTTTTGAACTCAAATGGCAGAAATGTGAACTAGAGATGCTTCCCCACTAATTCATGGTTTTCTGAAACATCTCTGGATGTTCTGTCTAAGTCTAGACAAATTGTCTGTTTAATTAGGATACAGCCAAATTCTGTGTCAAGTTTTCTTTGCCCAGCGGAACAATCAGGATGCCTCTAATGGCAGCCAGCCCCTTCAATCGCATTCTTCCTTGATTTTTATTTTTGTGTGTGGAGCCATCTTATATCCAAATGGCTCACATCTGTAAGTGGCCAATGACTGTTTTCATGTTCATTTGATTCGTAGCATGACCAAATTTAAAAAAAACAACCCCACCCCCAAACCTGAGGCAATTGACTTGAGAAAATGAGTTCCCTAGTTTGCACTGCATCCATACAGTTAGATCCTTGCAAAGTTGTCTCAAAGGTAGCCCTATCAATATATTGGGGGAGTTCCAATATTAAATGTGCCTTTAAGGTAACCTGCACCTAAAAGAGAAGTGTATGAGTAATTTGGTTTAGTGATTAAGGCACCAGGATAGAAATGGAAATATTTGAGTTTTTATTCCCACCTTAATATTGAAATCCAGCTGGGGGACCTTGGGCCAGTCACACACCCTCAGTCCAATTCACTTTGGAGGATTGTTGGGGGGAAATAGGGGGAAGAAGGTGTATTGGATATGTTCATCACCTTATTTGTAAAAGTAATAAAGGCAGGATACAAAAAAATAGCGAGTGATTTGAGAGGAAGAAGGTTGAGAAAGTTGCTGTTGCATATAGTTGATGAGATCCTCAAAGAGATGTTAGAATTTTAAAGAACAAAGATAATATATGAATTGATGTATAGATATAGAAAAGGATAGTTTGCAAGTACAGGTATTCCCGAACTTACGACCACAATTGAGTCCAAAATTTATATTGCTAAGTGAGATATTTGTTGAGTTTTGCCCTATTTTATGACTTTTCTTGCCACGTTTGTTAAGTGAATGACTGGAATCATTATGTGAAGTTGGTTTCCCATTGACTTTGCTTGTCAGGTCACAAAAAGGGATCACATGACCCCAGGATATTGTAACTGACATAAATATGAACCACTTGTCAAGCATCTGAATGTAAATCACATGACCATGGGGATGCTGTAATGATCATAAGTGTGAAAAACGGTCATAAGTCACTTTTTTCAGTGCTGTTGTAACTTTGAACGCTCACTAAATGAACTGTTGTAAGTTGAGGACTACCTGTATGCTCTGTAATGGCCTTGCCATTCACTGTGCATCCCCCTCACAATTGCAGAAGCCATGCCAGTCTTGCTGTTTGCCTGCATTGCTCCCCAATGCAAGAAACTGCACTAGCTTTGTTTCTCCTCCCACTTTCATTTGAGTTGCAAGCCAAGCTGTCTTTGTCAAGCCCCCTGAGATGCCCCTCCTTCCCTCCCTGTCTGCTCCCCCCAGTGGCCACCACTGGTGCTGGTGACAGACCTGCAAGGCCCCCAAACCTGCGGAGCAGCCATAGTACTTTTCAAAAAAATTCTTGCATCTCACACTGCCCCCTCACAGCCCCTGCAATCACACATCACCAATTTGCATGCTGCCCCCACAGCACCATTGTTTCTGCCTGCTACCTGATTGGCTGGGAGCTATTTGTCCCATGCAGCCAAATGCCTGGGTCAAACAGTGTCTGGGTGAATGGGCCTGTCCCAAGGTGGAAGGCCAAGGGACCACTGACTGTGGAGAATAGCTGGGGGGGGGGCAGTGGAGGAGGAAAGTTGGCTGCAAATGGGTTGAGGTGGGTGGCAGGGGGTGAAGGAAGTGCAGCCAAGGGTCCTTGCTTGAACGCCCTAAATCCATTATTGAGATACAAATGACAAACTCAGTAATTCCTCTGTAGAACTGTATCAGCAGCTCCATGGGCAATCTGAGCTTTCTGAGTTGATGCAGGAAGGACATTCTTTGTTGTGGCTTTTGAATGATGTTTATAATGTTAGGTGTTCCAAGTCCTCAGAGGTAATAGAACCTAGAAACTTGAAGATCTCTACTGTTGATACTGTGTTGCCTAATATTGTAAGAGGAAGTAAAATAGGAGAGCTTCTAAAATCCACTATCATCTCTACAGTTTTAAGAGTGTTCAGCTCCAGATTGTTCCGGCTGCACTATGGGGCCAGTTGATCTACCTCTTGTTTATATGCAGACTCATTGTCTCGAATAAGACCAATGATTGTTGTATCATCTGCAAACTTCAGTACTTTAACAGATGGATCCTTTGAGATGCAGTCATTGATATATGTAGAGAAGAGTAATGGAAAGAGCACACAGCTCTGAGGTGGGACTCCTGTGCTAACTGAACAGGTATTCGATGTGATTTTCCCTAGCTTCGTTTGCTGCTTCCTGTTCATTATATACTCATGTCAAAAAAGGTACTGGGTAGAAACTTTAAGAAATGAAATGAATACCTAACAATAAGTATTGGGTATATTTTAGCTAATGAGTTTTTTTTACTAGAGGTTTGATTAGAGATGGTCCTCACCAACTAAAATTGGAATGGATAAGTCTATTGCTAAGTGGCATTATTAAATGAAAAATCTCGTAACTGAACTGGAGTTACACTGATTCTACTGCAGTGATAGTGTGACAGCACATTTCCTGCCTGTTTCCTCCTTGACTTTGCTGGTCAGAAACCAGGTATGAAGGTTACAAATGATGATCATGTGACCATGGGACATGAGTTGTGTATGCCAGTAGTGAAGTGCCCAAATTGTGATCATGTAGCCATAGAAATACTGTAATGGCCATCCTAAACCTACTTTTTCATTGCCCTTGTAACACAGAATGGTTGCTATTTGGGAACTGAGGACCACCTGTATATGATATGGCTAAAGTTTATGTTTAGAACCTCACTAGACAACCCAGTTAGATCACTGATTCAGAGGTGTTTCCTCTGTATTATCTAGACAAGAGAAACAGAATAACCATGGGTGGGCAAAAAAGCAGTGGGAGTGAGAGCAACTTCCAATTTCCTGCCAGTTTCCCCATTGAGCTTTATTTTAGGAAGTTGGCAAAGAGCGTCAGAAATTTTCCATTCTTCCATCTTTCCTTCCCCATTCTTCCCTCTTCCTTGCTTGATTGGTTAATTCTTCCCTCTCCCTTTCCCTTTTCATTCCCTTTCTTCTTTCCTCCCTCAAATTCCTGCTGGCTTCCCCATTTACTTGTGAAGCTTGCAGTGAGAAAGTAAAAAAATGTTGCCCTGAGAGGGCGTTTCAACCTTTTCACCCATTGTACCACTTTTAAGATATGGCAACGTCCGAGTACCACCAGTCGCCTAGCAAGGTGTCAAAAACTTGATGACCCCCCCCCCCAAAAGGAAAGAAGTGATGAAGTACAGGTAGTCCTCAACTTACAACAGTTCGCTTAGTGACTGTTTGAAGTTACAACGGCACTGAAAAAAGTACACCCGAAGCCACAGCCGAGCAAGACACCTGCCCGCCCGGCGGCGCTCTTTCTTCTGTCCAAAATTTTCATTGTTGTGAACATTTCTGTCACGGATTGGCAGCAGGGGGTGGGGGTGTTTGGTTTTTATTCCCCCTGTCTGCTGGGTGGTTGCAGCAGGTTTTGGTCATTTCACATGACCCTGGGACACTGTGACAGTCATAAATATGAATCAGTTGCCAAGCATCTGAATGTAAATCACAAGACCCTGGAGATACTGCAACATTCCAGCTGATCGGCGCTTCTTCTGGGCTGGCGCTGATCCTGGCGCTTCCACTGAGCCCTGACAGCCGTGCAGCTCTAGCCATCTCTTGTTCAGGCTTGTGCGGTGCTGCCACCGGTTCAGCTCATTCCCCTCCCCCGCTACCACTTTTCTAGGATGGTCGCATACCACCTGCCAGGTGCCAATGTACCACAGGTGGTACCCGTACCACTGGTTGAAAAGCCCTGTCCTGTGATACACTATTTAGCCAGTTAAGAGTCATGGCAACAAACATTTTAGGAGTACGTGTTGCTGAAATTGCAAGCAATTAAGTTGATCAGATATCATTCAGCAGGTGTTTATAATTTGATCTTTCATTTCTCGGCCTTGGATAACAAGATTATACATATTTGCTATGAAAAAGAATGAACATATAACTTCTTAATTTTTATGGATGCTAAATGCTTTATTGTAGGATGTCTAGCACTTCCATGTTGCAAATGACTTACAATTGAGCTCAAAATTT
This sequence comes from Vipera berus, assembly GCF_964194415.1. Lineage (NCBI taxonomy): Eukaryota > Metazoa > Chordata > Lepidosauria > Squamata > Viperidae > Vipera > Vipera berus. The sequence continues at coordinate 75,777,306 of NC_138205.1, read as the reverse complement.
CTGTTGCCAAGTGAGTTGCTCCGTTTTACCACTTTTCTGGCCACATCTGTTGTGGCAAAAATGCAAATAAGTTGCTTTTTTCAGTGCTCTTATAACTTTGAACAGTCATTAAATGTTGCAAGTTGAGAACTACTCATATATTAAAGCAGGGTTCCCTAGACCACCACCAGTCTGTGGCACAGCAGAAACCAGGCTATTCAAACAAGCAAAGCCCAATCTGTGCACATACAGGATGCAAGGCAGTACACGAAACCACATCCTTGACCCAGTTCACCAAAAAAGGTTGGGGACCACAGTACAAAAGCAACCAGATGTTAGACCTTATGGGAATTTTGTTCTATTTGCATTTTACTCAGTCTACCCACTTGGCTCAAACTGTTATGTAAAGTAAAAAAAAACCCTATCCTTGAACATTTGTATTTGTCATTTGTATCACAGTATAGGTAACACTTGACGGGAAACTTGCAAAATGTTCATTTTTGCATGGCTTTTTGTAATTAATTTATAATCATTGCAAAAATGATAAACAATTGAAAATTGAAGAGAGATTGAGCAAATTAACTGTTAGACACAGGTATATTTCTGATTATTGCTGCATTAAATGACTTTTACAAATTGAATTATCAACTAGGAATTCAAAAAGACATGTTATATTGTTATTCAATAATGCATATGTTTCAAACTTTACTATGAACTCTGAGGTATTGTTAACACTGCTCTTACAGGTTGAAGAGCCTGGAAAAAGCATGAGATCATGGAAATGGACAGTGGAACATACACTCTACAAAGCTTTTCGGTCATACCTTTTACCTCCTACAAATTTTAGAGAAGATGGCAATATTTTGCAACTTGCTAATCTACTTGACTTGTACAAAGTTTTTGAGCGATGCTAAGTACAAATATTCTAGGACTATTTAATCTGTTTTCTTCCTTGTCATTATAACTTTAATCAATCATTAAATAGTACTGTATTTTAACTTTTGCATAAAAACGTCTATTGAATGGTCAGAAAATTAATCCACTATTGTTCAACGTTTCACAATATCCACATATTGTACAGTGAGCAAATAAAGCTTAATTAAACTCCTAATGAACCATACAACTGATGAAGGTGTATACTGGACAAATATAGAAGATCAGAATTCTCTTTTTCTACTTGATGCTGTTTTAGTATTTCTGCTGGCAGATAGTTTGGGAATAGATGATTAGAGCATTCTTGAATGTAAAGGAAAATTTTATATAGAAATATAGGTAGCCCTCGACTTATGACCATAATTGAAAGCAAAGTTTTTGTTGCTAACCAAAACAGTTTTTAAGTGAATTTTGCCCCATTCATAGTTGTTAAGTGAATCACTGTAGTTAAGTTAGTAACATGGCTGTTAAGTGAATCTAGCTTACCCATTGACTTTGCTTGTCCAAAGGTTGCAAAAGGTGATCACATGATCCTGGGACACTGCAACCATCATAAATTCAAGTCAGTTGCCAAGCATCTTAATTTTGATCATGTGACCATGGGGATGCTGCAATGCTCATAAGAAAAATGGTCATAAGTCGCTTAGTGCCATTATAAGTTTGAATGGTCACTAAACAAACTGTTGAGGACTACCTGTACAGAAATTATCAATTTTCTATTAGTAATATCATAGTGATTATAAACAGCTCCTGCTGACATAGTTTTTACTTAATTATATCCTGTCAGGTTTGTCATTCAAAATAAATAATTGAAACATTTTCAGTCTGTAATGTTTTGAGTTACATAGAATCAAAATTTTCAGAATTAGCACAATGAAAAGCTCAACAATGAAAATGCCAGAGAACATTAAGACAAGACACACCCATGCTATGCAAAGTGTCCATTTAATAGGTTTATATCCGCCACATTTCTCCCACCCACATTTCACTCCACACTTAAGCAGCATACACATCAGGTTTTACACAATTTACGATAACAAATCTTGCTCACTATTCTTACATTAAAAATAGGGATAGTACTGTTTAAAATTGAAATCTCAATTGTGCATCACCATGCAATAAAGCAGATTTTATACAAGTCATTTCTATTTTATATAAATTTAAATATTTTACAAAAGTGTTTCCCATCAAAATGTAAAAAGTTTAGCAAACAAGACTCCAATTGTGTTTTAAAATAAATGGTATTTGATTCCACATTATATTTTGTTCTAATCTCTTAAGTTCTCATTGCACTATATTAAAAGGCACTTGTGCCATGTGATGATCTCGAGCACATAATTGGTTAGTTTGTTGTGCAGCAAATACTCTTGAATTCGTGCATCTCTTTCCAAGCACCAAGCATTAATTAAAGCAGTTGAAAATAATTCAGAGAATAAACTTGATTTCACAAGTGTGAAAATAGTTTATATAAAATAAGCCAACCATAGGGAATTGGGCTCCATCAGATTCCTGAATTAAGCGGCTAGAACTCATCACTTGCATAAATATGTAAGCTGTTTTTCCCATTTGCTCAAGTTAAAGTATTATGAAACTAAAACTCACTGAACAGCTTTGTTTTTAAATTTATGCCAAGGAAAGCCTGTACATAAAATAAGCTCAGGCATTTCCAGGAACAGTGCATTCTTTAGTTTCCTTTCTATTGTTGAGATAGCAATGCAGTTCGATTTGCCTTCATTTTCTCTAACCGTTTCACTAAGTGACTGTTGGTCATCTCCATTTCTTCTATCCTATCCAATGCTGTTCTTAACTAAAAAAAGAGAGACAAAACTGTTAGACTTGAGAAAACCAAGGTGCCATCTAAATATATCATAAAACAACAAAATATTTTGTTGCAGCTTTTTTATTGAACTAAGGTCCCCAAGTAATTTAGCAGATCTAAAACACTCTTTGCTTACAAAAAAGGTTTGAAAGCATTTTAGCCCTACATTTAGCAGTATCTGGTTAAACTACAACTAAACTAGGTGACAAAAGATAAACTTATGCAGCAGCTAAGTTATGAAACTGACAAATAATGAAATTTTCATGTAAGTCATAACTCAGTTGCTTTTCTTTACACTATTTTAATGTCCACTATCTGATCAAACCCAAAGATAAAGAAATCACTTAGAAGGGGAGGCATATGGGTACGCTTTTTGGCAATACACACAGGCCACACCTATGTTTTCATTCACTATTCCACTTCATTCTGAGCCAGCTGTAGTTTCCAAAAAGCCACACATGAAGAACTAAATTGCAGTAGTCTAATCTTGAAATTGCCACATTTGTTATCAATAGAAGCTCTCTTATTTGCCAACACTGGTTAAAATTTCCACTTATCATGAAGGCTTCTCAATTGCCCATGCCAAATCCAGGATGAGCTCCAAGATGGAAACTTGCTCTTTAGATAAAAGTATTACCAAATCCAAATTCCAATCCCCAGAATTGGCAGGAAATCATGCCCAAAACCAATGATATCTCATGCACTTGGAGATATTCAAAGGCTTTTGAGATATCCAACCCGCTTCATAGGAAAAAGATATCATTAAGGTTTGTCTCATGTCAAACTATGGAAATTAAATCTATGTTTGTTAGTTTCCCATTCATTCAAAAGTTAATGTAGGCCATAAGAATTAGCCTTCTAACATCTCCCAAGTATATGGAGTCATCCAGGTCATGGTTATCCCTAAGGTGCTTTTCAAAAGGCAACTGGACTTTGTTTTTCTTTGAAGATGTTTCATTTCTCATCCAAGTAGCTTCTTCTGAAGAAGCTTCTTGGATAAGAAGTAAAACATCTTCAAGGAAAAACTATAAGTCCAGCTGCTTTTTGAAAAGCACCTTTAGGGTCTCCCAAAGTAATCCCCAAAAGTCAAAGCAAAAATGCCCCAATGCCACTTCCTGAGAGACTGAAGCAAAAAGTAGAACACTGTTAACCCTATAAGAAGCAACTGAGAAACTGCAAGAATAACAAAATTGCATTTCTCTATCATCCATTGAAGGCAACTGCAACAATGCTACAAAACCCACAGTAGAAAAAGGATTTAAGTAGTTTATTTCCTACAAAAGTTCTAGACTTGCAGTGCCATCATTTTGACTAAATATACAATTCAAGTGACTATTAGAAGAAACTTTCCAGAGGCCCTCTAATAGTAATAGAGCACCACTAAGTTCAATAGCTCCAAAGAAATCCCGCTGTCCAGATATCTATAGATGAAGAAGGAAACCCATCCTCTTTCTCAGAATAAACTGAAGTTCACTATTTATTCATAGGTTTTCCCTTTGCTCAAATGAAGATGGTCAGCTAGCTTCAGAAAGGCCTATGTGTGGTTCAGAAGACATCTCTACTTCTTTTCTGGAAATATGGTCTCTAAAAACATTGGAAGATGCTTCTAATCAAACTTCTTCAATGGATCCTAACCATAGCTGACAGATTTTAGTTAGTGGAGTCTATCAGTATCTGGCTTTGGACTGGCTATGACAGAGGTTAAGACTAAACCAAGGAGAATGGAAATTCAGGAGTAAATTAACATGTTTCTCACTCTGTTTTCAAGAAATGTGCTAGCTTGGGAATAAAATTACTGAGTGGGCAAAACATATCCCAAATACAGTAGTCCTCAACTTATGAGCACAATTGAGCCCAAAATTTATGTTGTTAAGAGAGAAATTTGTTAAGTGAGTTTACCCCATTTAACGACTTTTCTTGCCACAGTTGTTAAATGAATGACTGCAGTTGATAAGTTAGTAACCTAGTTGTTAAGTGAATCTGGCTTCCCCATTGATTTTGCTTGTCAGAAGGTTGTAAAAAGGGATCACATGACCCTGGGACACAGCAAAGGTCGTAAATATGAAACAATTGCCAAGCATCTGAATTTTGATCACATGATTCTGGAGATGCTACAAAGGTTGCAACTAAAAAAACGTTCATAAGTCACATTTTTCAGTGCTGTTGTAACTTTGAACGTTTGCTAAATGACCTGTTGTAAGTTGAGGATTACCTGTACCGGTACTACTCAACTTACCTGTAACCACCTTCTAATATTCTGTGGTGAATGCCCTCAAAGGCACCCTTTTCAGGAATGCTTTCATACTAAGATTGAAAAACTTTCTAATTCTGTTTGCTAGGATTTAATCCAATGATTTTAGACTCACTAAAGGAATAGGATATAGTCTATGTATTTCTGCTTAAATATGGTACACGTTATTGGAAACTTCGCTATTGGAGAATAAACAAAGGAGCTAAAGAGACTGTGTAATATCTCAGATGTTCCAGTCCATGTTACATATTGTGTATCTGATTATCCAGCATGCATCACTTCTCAAAGAAGACAGAAAAGTGAGGTGGCATTAGAACTATATGCTGAACTTTTTGCATTTCATTTGTATTTGGGATAAATCTGTATCTAGTCTAAGAACCACAATGGAATAAAGAGATCTCTTAATTTGTTAAGGGCTCACAACCTGTCATTCCGAAACAGGCCTTAAACAGGCCTTCAACAGTACCAGAATCTTGAAGGAAGCTGCTGAGGTTTGAAAAGAGGTTGGGGAGAATCTGTGAGCTATGGCAAGATTAAGCAGAAATGCATGCTTGAGGAATCCAATAAATAGACAGATCTTACACACACACACACACACACACACACACACTAGTCGTTTCCGACTCTAGGGGCCGGTGCTCATCTCCGTTTCAAAGCCGAAGAGCCAGCGCTTGTCCGAGGATGTCTCCGTGGTCATGTGGCCGGCATGACTAGACGCCAAAGGTGCATGGAACACGGTTACCTTCCCACCGCAGTGGTCCCTATTTTTCTACTTGCATTTTTACGAGCTTTCGAACTGCTAGGTTGGCAGAAGCTGGGACGAGTAACAGGCGCTCACTCTGCTACACGGCACTCGGGATTTGACCCGCCAAACTGCCGACCTTCAGATCGACAAGTTCAGCGTCCTAACCCACTGAGCCACCGCGTCCCTTATATATATATTAGTTGGCCCATTTAAGCTGGACGTGGACAAGACATCCTATGAATATGTTCATAAGGACAAGAAAGTTTTTAAAAAAGTAATAAAAATAATCCCACTGGCAATTGGTAAATTCATTTGTTATCCTTGATTCGCAAGATCCTTTAGGATTCCATGGAATAGAAATAAAGACATAGAATTATTCTTTTGACCATTCTGTCACCCAATAGTACAGGTAGTCCTCATTTAGTGACAATGATGAAAAAGTAACTTTGCAACCAATCCTTGCATTTATAACTTTTGCGGTTTGGTACAGCACAGGAAAGCTTAAATGAAATAATAAATGCTGTTACAAAGTTAATGATTAAATGGCCAGCCCCTATTGTGATCACTAAATGAGGACTACCTGTACACAAGTTCTGTAATTTCTTCCTAGTATCTTATTTGAAATATGATAATGAAAATGTGATGCTTTAGAAGACTAGACAGATGAAACTTGAAATCTTAAATATCTGGTTATGTATTGGATAATGTAATTTTATTTTGGTTCCTTTTTACTGAAATGGCATGGCAATTTCATCATATATATAATGTGATATATGCTTTCAGAAAGCACTTGCTTTCAGTTTATGTAAACCCTGTATCATCAGCCATGGGGTACATTGATGTTCTAAGTCAGGGGTAGGCAACCTTGGCTCTTTTATGACTCGTGGACTTCAACTCCCAGAATTCCTGAGCCAGCATAAAACAGCCAAGGAGCTAGGTAAATAGCTCCAAGTTCTGATTTTCTAATATTTTTCATGAGGTCTTTTATTAAAAACAGACTCTTATTGCAGCCCTAACTCCTTTGGGAAATTAAGTAGAAAGTACCTTTCCAACCAGAGAAAAGGTCTTTCCTAGTCTAGGTAGCTCCTGAATATAAAATGAACATGTGCCTTCCTATTACTCTTTCCAATTTTTAAAACAAGGTATTCATTTTCCAAACCAGCAGGGGATTATAGAAAGTCTTGTGACAATATAAGTACCATTACCTGAATAAGCAATGATAAATGCCAAGTAGTAGATACTGTTCGCTTTTTAAAGGATAGAAATGGGAGTATAAAGTCTTTGGGAAGTAAACTATTCTTATTTTCACCTGTAACTTTCCTCCAGCTGGTCCAAAACTGAACCAAAATCACTTTTGTCATTTTGAAACTACCTATATGAATGAGAGATGTTAAGGACAGAAACTGGAAGTGTCTGCCTCCCAGAAACCTCATATTCCTGTTTGCATATATGGGAGGATTCAAGGGGGCGATGGAGGAAAATTGCATTGCTGGAAATTGATTATTTTATTGCTAGATGTTAATAAGCCTGATCTTGGATGCTAAATTCTGCAAATGATTTCGTTTCTGGCTGTCCTATGAACACACAATTTCTCACTACAATTGCAAGAAACCTATGGACAGAGTATTTATATTACTTTGAAATAACAATAATCTCAAGCTACCTTTAAATATAGCACACATTCACAGCTCAATTACTATGCTATTACTAATCTTTCACTGAAAGAAAAAGGAGACACTTACCTCTCGTTGAAGTTTTCTCTTTTCTGCTTTCAGTTCATCTTCAACTTTTTCTGCATTTTCTGCAGCAGTTTTATATCTCACCACCTGTCCTTCAAGTCTTAAAACCTAAAAGACCAATGATTTGTTTATCTTCCCATATGCAAGGAAGATTCAATGTAATTTTGACCTTTCTTTAAAAGCACTAAATGGAAAGCATTTACTTTTCACTGTTCCTTCCAAGGAATCAATACAAACATGTCAAACAATACATATTCAAGTGATATAATCATACCCAGAAACTCAATAGAATACTAATTAATTCAAATGAAATGCAAACATGGCACTGATATTATCACTGATTATAAGTAAAGATTTTCCCAATGTAAATGTTTATGTGCAATGTTCTACATCAGACATAGTCATCTTTTCAACTTTTTTTTTTAATCCCATTTATATCCCACCCTTCTCCGAAGACTCAGGGCGGCTTACAATCTAAGAAGCACATATCAATGTGCTTAGCAATAGCCTTCATTCTATGTATATGCCTGCTTATTAGGGCTTTCCCCCCCCCAAGCGGCATTATTACAAAGTCAGCTTATTGCCCTCCACAATCTGGGTCCTCATTTTACCTACCTCAGAAGGATGGAAGGCTGAGTCAACCTTGAGCCTGGTGGGACTCGAACCTGCACTAATTGCAGGCAGCTGGTGTTACTTAAGGAGGCATTAGCCCACTGCTCCACCAAGGCTCCTTGGTGCCCAAATATCTTTCCTGGCCATCAAATCATATATACAATGCTTATTGCTTGAGGAATGGTCCTCTTAAGAAAATATCAAACCCTGGACGTCATTGGCCTGATAATAGATGATAGGATTCCCATACTAGTGTGCAAAAGAGGCATATTATGTGATGAAGAAGGGGAAAAAATGGGGGAGGGATGGTGCATGGTCCTTAGGTTTGGAATATATCAACATCTTAAAAGATACCTACATTTTGTTCCAAAGTAGTTATATCTTGTTCAGCTTTTGAAAGTTTAAATTTGAAATCACTTATTTGTCTGTTGGCATCTCCTAGAGATAAGAAAATTTAGAATTTAAGAATTGTAAACCAAACTTACGAATTCACTTCAAATCAAACCTTTACTTATTGCAAATGTTTGTTCTGGAGGAAAACAAGCACTAAATGTGGCAATTAGGCAACTCTGGAGACTGGTATTTTTCAATATTTATTCCTGAAAGTTCATGAGGTGAATGCTTAAGATCTCAGAAGTTTAGTCAACACTTTTATTGGAATATAAAAAACAGAATGACTTGGATAATAATATTTTAATCTCATACACACTGGAAATGTAGTTATTTAAAAAAATTGCAAATGGTAGATCAAAAGATATTATACAAATTAATTGTCAAGACATTTCTCACCATGTCAAGAGAGAATGTAAGAAACAGCTCAAATGAGAAAAAAGTTTTCTTTCTGCAGTTTTCAGTCTCTCTGGTTATGACAAGAACTCTATAAATTTCACAACTGGTACCAGACTTTGCCTGTTTTCCTTCATATTACCTCTTTAAATTGTACCTTATACATCTATAACTATATACAGTACTTTCATTAAATCTGCTTTATCATCTGGTATAAAATTGCAAAACACAAACTGAAAATTTGCATAGAAATCAAGACATGACTACTTCAAAGTGCATCTTCTTTGAATACTGAATGAATTAACATACTCTGCATTTCAATTAATTGCAAATCAGAACCATTTTCCAGTCCTGTTAAATCAGCATTTGTGCTTTCATGCCTAGAGGATTTCTGCCGTGCCTCTTCCAATTGCAATTTCAGTTTTTTAATCTGAAATTAAAATAAAACAGTATTTTCAGTATTTCACTTCAAACTTTATGAACTATATGAATGGTTTTAACTGGAACAAAAGTTTTGCCCTATACATATTATGAAATATTTAATACATACAGCAGAAATTCACAACCTGTTGCTCTTAAAAGATTTTGCCATGGCCCTTGACAACCTCCAAAATTGCTAGCAAAATGCTGGAGAAGGAAAACTGTCTTACAGATGAAAGATAAGATTGCTTTACTTAAAGAATGTACAACAATCGGATCTTTCACCTGTAAAAAACAGAAATCTCCAGCTTAACTTTTTTTTTACAAGTTTCCCACTATAAGCTTAAAAGGTAAAGGTAAAGGTTCCCCCGCACTTGTGTGCTAGTCGTTTCCGACTCTAGGGGCCGGTGCTCATCTCCGTTTCAAAGCCGAAGAATTCAACAAATATGAAGCCCCTCCTAGATTATTCTCAACAGTCAGAAGAGAATAGAGGGGGAAAAACCATGAATTCTATAGTTCCTGGATTATTGCTGAAGCATCAGAATTATAGCCTAAAGAAAACAAAGCTAACTCTGGAGGCCATAAAGCAAGTGAATTTCTGTTATTTAATTAGAACTTCATTATGGGAAGCTGTTTAACTCATTGCTTTATAAACCTTCAGGAGACTTACCTGTGACAATAGCTCTTCCTTTTCTCCTGCTAGCTTTCGTAGTCTAACATCTAGAACAAACAAATAGCTTAATTTCACAAATTAGAAGGCTTTTGAAGAATAGTTTTATGTGGTTAGAATTCCACCCAAACATTCACAATAAGACAGGTAGGACCTTTTTAAGCAAAACTAGCCCACAAAACTTTTAAAAAGATGGATTAACGCTATTATCTTTAACTTGCAAGTACAAATACATTGAGGAGGGTGACTTGAGCAAACCATTACTGAATTATAGCAAAATCACTTTAAAAATTGTAACTTAAGGCATAGGGTCCAACTAAGCAGTTAACATTAATTAACTCTTAGTATAGCAATCCACACTTACCTTACTTGTTCAGGCACTGTTCAAAGTCACAACAGTGCTGAAAATAACTTTACGACCAATGCCTGCATCTATAACCTTTGCAGCATCCCTCAGTCATGTGATCACCATTATAGTCAGTATATATTGTATCTATTGTTTCTCTCCCCGCCCCCCATTGCCCTGTGGAGAAGTTGGAGAGAACGGATTACAAGAGAGTAAGCAGGCACACAATAGGGAATATAGTTGAAAGAATATGCTTATTTCAGCAGATGTGAGGACACTACACAAACAGCCCAGTGTATTCCGCATTGAGTGCCTGCTTACTCTTCTGTGATCTGGTCCTCTCCTATGAATGTAATATTAATTCCCTTCCGGTTAATTATCCCAGTGCCAAGGTGAAAATTCCAAACAGGAGGGGTGTGGTTAGAAGACAAACAAAAATCTAAGATGTGAAACTGATTAGTCTTGTCAGTTCCCAGCCAGCTATCCCAATGCAGCAGTTTGTTTTTGGAATACTTTCTACAGGAAGCATTCTAATACACAGCGACTTAAATTTAAATATTTAAAAGCAAAAAAAAAGATTTATGGAGTGCTGGAATTAATCACACAGAACTAAAAAGCTGATCTGTCTAAAAGTACAATTCTTTTGGTATAATTTTTAAATTTTATGTGCTGAAGCCCCAATTTAATGTTAATCTTTTAAGAAAATGCTTATTTACCTAGTGGTCCTTCCCCTGCTGACTCCAAAACTTGAGCAGCTTCTTGTGATACAACTGTAATTGCACCAATTACTGGTTTATGGTTAATATCACCATTTGGAGTGACTTCTGGGATTATTACTAATCCATGTTTCTGGGGGGGGGAAAAGCAACATTAACAATATTTATCATAAAATTGTATTTTACAGATAAGCTATTTACTTAGCTAATATAATCAAAGTCACAACACCATTGTTTCCATACATAAGTTAGTATAAAGGAGAAAATGATGTAATGATGCTGTACTTTCCTTTATACTACCTACGGTCTGATTCTCCAATCTACATTTGTAAAAAGTACTACTGCTAACATACCTCTCCTCTCTTCATTGTTTCCTTCAGGTCAGCCAGCTCATCTCTGAGCTCATCTCGCTCAATTCTAATGCAGTCAAAATATTCTTTTTGTCTCTCTAGAGCCTGGTTACAGCCAAGTAGCACAAAGAAAATAGTATAGAGAAAAGAATTTGTGATAGATAAGAGATTTCTTGTAAATACAAGAAGAGTACTAAACAAAAAGAAGGAAATAAAGCTTTGCATAATCCTGTGTTTGCCACAAAAAATCCTGTATTTGCCATATTTAGCACAAGAATTCCTCTGTTATAATGGATCTGTCAAATATGTATCTTGTCTTGTTGATTATATTACATATAAACTTTAAATACAATTCTGGTGTAGTATTTCTTCCACACTAAGCCTATCATTCTCACAAATAAATCCCGATGCTAGGATTCAACGTGGAATTGATAAAATATGAAATATATGACATACTGTAAATTAGGGCTGAACTGAATCAATGCAACTAAATTAAAACCATTAATTCTTGTAATTCTACTTCACAATTAAACCTGTACCAAACAACATTATTCAAATTTTTATCTAAAACCTAGAGCAAGAAAAGATGCACTAAGATTTTCAGATATAAGCATTTGGATTTGACAGCAGGCCTACAAAATTATATGTATGGTATGATTTTCAATTTAAATGAAGCAATGTTGTCAACTGAGTTTTTACTGAAGAACATTAAAAAAAGAGGAAACCATATGGTTTCCTATTTCTCTTCAGGGCCCTGATTTTGCTTTGTACTAGATTTTTATAGGATACCTGCTTCTCAGAAGCAAATCAGTTAGCAAATTGGTAAGCTTTTAAATAGTTTCCCCAGCAGTCCATCAACCAGCAGATTCCCAAGAACTATGGAGTGAAGAGAGTACTGCACCTACAGTATATTATAGAGTCACTAAATAGGTGGCTCATGTCCACAATTCTCAAACCTAAATTTCATTTTTAATCATAAACAACTAGCATCCAAATACAAAACTTAACTGCAACAGTGGAAGTACTGAGCAATCATTCTGCTTTATCATATATGTATTCATGCATGCAGCATATGCTCTTGAATGGCACTTATTTATTATCTAGTATCCAGCATTAATTTATTTAATCTAATTTATTGCTGTATTTGTAGTTACTATATTCAGATCCTCTGCATACTGAAACCATTAACAATCTTAACATTTGCCATTCTATTCCTAGTCACTTTTCACCTCAGAATAATCTCATACCCCAATTTTTTTATCTTTCCAATTAACTGTTTCCTGGAGGTCAAACACCTCTTTGGATATAGATTCTATTTTCTGCTGCATGCGCTGGTTCTCCTGCAGTAAACACAGGGAAAAGAATAAGAGGAAAAACAAGTAAAGGGAATTACAAAAAGATAGAAGTGAGTAAATAAGCCAAAGAAACATGAAAGACAGAGGTATTATGAACAAAGATTTGAAGGGTAGAATTACAAACAGATTTAGGATTGATGTTCAAATACTCTACAACTGTCTTATATTACTGACAGTTCTTGATTTATGACTATTCATTCAGCAACCATTCAAAATTAAGGTAGCATTGAAAAATGGGATTTAGGACACATATCCAAACTTATGGCCACTGTAGCACCTTGTACTTGTGCTGCAGCTTCCCCCCCAAATCTCTCCTATTCTGTCTTGTTGGGTCCTGCAGACCTTGGTCCTGCTTCCCACTCCCCTGAGTTCTACACTGTCTTCCCCACCCCCATTGTGGCTTGATCGCTTACCTTTTTGGATAGATTTCCTTTAGGAGGCAGCTACTTTGCCACGTGGCCATTCTGCAGTTGTGGCTGCACTCATTGTCCCAGAAATGGGCACCATTTTGGGAATTGCCATAATTCCAATGATGCAGGAAGGGGAGCATGGGGTACTTCAGGGAGTGAAGATGGTCCTGGGAGGCCTAGCAGAGGCTGCATCTAAACTGAAGGTTCTTCAGTGCAAACCTGGGCATGCACTAGGTCTCCCAGGGCTCCCTCCACATCTGTGGCACCTCAGGCCCTGCTAATAACTACAACAGGGACAGCAGTGGTTGGGGTCGTTAAATAAGGTAATCACATGGTACTTCAAATAATGACTGTCACAATTTCTGTACATAATTGGCAGGTTCCATTATGATTGTAATTCAAGGACTACCACAGATTTATGTATAAATATATAAGTTCACCAAGAAAGAGTTTAATTATATTTGAAATGTATCCAATTTTAAAATATTGGTATAATGTCACTTTTATACCATATACCGGTTCAGTGTGGCTGCTACAGTTTATACCAAGGGCTCTTCCACATGATTTTAATACAGACAACATAGCCACATCCCCAACTTGATATTACTACATTATACATAGCTGTTACTCAATCCAACCAAATCAAGGTACATATTCATCTCTTACTACCATAATCAGCTAAAAATCTATGAATATCAAAAAACGAGCAAATACAACATACAAAACTGACCATCTGGAGTCTGAATTCAAGTATCTAAGCCATATTTTTTACTGATCAAAGCACTTCTATCTTATCTGAATACAGTTTCTATTTTTTTCAGTCATTTAGTAAATTATCAAATTGATCAACAGATCATTTTCTTGGTAATAGAAAACAAAAATAGATACACACATACATACAACATTGATGATACCAATTTTGAAAAGATCTCTTAATACAGGATCTAAGGCAGGGGTGTCAAACTGCCGGCCCAAGGGCCAGACGCGTCACAAAAAAACTGCGCCCACCCATTGCCGGCAATAGGGAAAAAGCTCCGACATGTCTGGTCTAAGGAGACTTCTGTGGGACACTACAGATCAAAGGCTCTGCTATTAACGATCAATCTTCAGAATCAGATTTTGGATATTAGTTGACAAAAGGGACCAAAAGAGTGATCTTCTGATTCAAAGTGTGTAAGGTAATCCTGAAGGATATCTAGGCAGGAAGGAACAGGGGCAGGATGACCAAGAGAAATTAAGCAGTGAACATGAGAGACAGAGCTCAGGTGATGAGCAAAGACCATCCCCTCCTGATCCTCGAGCACGGAGAGTGGAGAGAAGGCGGGAATAGCGCAGACTAACCCGACTACTTGGGAGGAGAGCGCCATGCCCCCGGTCATCACACAATTCAACCATTTAATTTAATCATTTGGAATAATTTTGTCATTCACATTTCATTTTGTCCCTCCTTTAGCATCCTTTCTTTAATGATTCTATTCCATCGTTTCTTCGATATTAGTGTAACTCTTGTCCCATGAGTTGTCTCATGGGGAGTTGGCCGTGGTGAATTAGCTGCAGCAAATTGGTTGTGGCGAGTTGGCTGTGGTGAGTTGTCATAGACCCCTCAGACTCTTTAAGCAGTTTAGCCAGAGCCATTGTGGTGCAGTGGTTAAAATGCAGTACTACACGCTAATTCTGCTGGCTGCTCTCAGTTCAATCCTGATTAGCTCAAGATTGACTCAGCCTTCCATCCTTCTGAGATCAATAAAATGAGGACCCAGATTGTTGGGGGCAATATGCTGACTCTGTAAATTGCTTAGAGAGTGCTGTAAAGCGGTATATAAGTCTAAGTGCTATTGTTATTGTTATTGCTATTACACAGTCAGCATATTGCCCCCAACAATCTGGCTCCTCAAGAAGGATGGAAGGCTAACTCAACCTTGAACTGGTCAAGACTGAACTCCCGGCAGTAGGCAGAGTTAGCCTGCAATATATTCCCATTTTCATTTTCTCTTACACACACACAGACATAGACACAGAGACACAGACACACACAGACTTCAGCCAGTAAGTATATCTAATATTTCTGTCTCCTATTTTTTTCACAGCCACAGCCCTGTTTAGTAAGTCAAGCTGAGACAGAGTGACTGTCGCAAAGTGATTCAGTCAGCTTGCATATCTAAGAGAGGTGTCAAACTCACAGTTAACCTGGTTCCAGGCAAGTCATCTTAATCACTACACCAAACTAATAATAATAGTATAACTGTACTTATACAAATCTAGTCAATTAAGGAAAATTTTCATTAGTAAAGATCTTGATATTGTCTCCTTTTTGAGGTATATAAAAACAAAAAGAAGTGACTGAATAGGATAGTAATTACAGTGTTACGTCTAATGTAGAAGACCAGTAGGAGTCCTTGGGTTATAAACCTCTTGGGCTTACCTCTCTACCTCAAATATGAGAATGACACAAACAAGTAGAGTCATGCCAGCTCAAATGTTACCTGGATTAGCAAGATTCATGTCATATGTTGAGGAACCAGGACAATCTGACAATAAGTGGGCTACCAGAAAAACAATACATGGATGAGACAAAAGAACCTGGTTTGATGGAATGCTACTATAACAACAGACTTAATGAGAGAGTATACTGTATATGAAACATATAAATGACCTATTGCTGGGCCGAAGACCTGCATCTTCATTAATTAAGAAATGGTTAGTTACCCAATACTTCAACAAAGTGAAGAGAAAAATGCTTTCACAACTTGAGAAACACCAACTACACATTACATCACAGACTCAAGAAGACCAGGAAGACCAACTGGCTGTACAGCCAACACTTGGAACATCACTGCCACATTACAGTGCACAGCAGCCGATATGAAACATAAGATGATGTGTAAACTAGCTACAGTCAATCCTTGAAGCCTATTATCAAAGCTTATTGGAGATGGAGATGCTAAAAGATGCCAATAGAGCCCTCATGACAATCTCTACTATTACCATAACCAATGAACTGGTATAGGCTGAAGCCACTATAATCCTGGACCATCCCAGACAAATGGCTGCCTAATCTCTTGGTATATGATCAAAAGGTACAGCAGTATATAACCACCACCACCCTGAAAATGAGGTTAGAGGCTAATATCAAGATGACTCAAAGTCTCCTTATAGAAGAGATGGGCAGCACAAAAAATTAATAAATTTAAAAAACTCAGGCAAGTTAGTCAGCTGCTGGAATTACAGAAGGGTATGTCAATTTGGCTACTGAAACATACAAAGCCTAACTCCAGCTAAAGCTCTAGTCTAGGGTATGCTACAGCTGCCTGAAAAGCTAATGAAGTCCTAGATTGCACCAAGAAAGGGACAGTTTCAAGATCATATTAAGTGGTAGTACTACTTTATACTGCACTGGTGAAACCACACTTGAAACACCACATCCAGTTTTGGTCACCACGATACAAAAAAAATGTTGAGACCCAAGAAAGAGTGCAGAGAAAAGCAACAAAGATGATATAGGGCCTAGAGCTAAACCATATAATGAAAGATTGAGGTAACTCGGTATGTCTAGTCTAACAAAAGAGAAGAACTAGGGGTAGCAATCTTCCAGTACTCGATGGTTTGTCACAGAAAAGAGAGGAGCTGACCTATTCTCCAAAGCAAGTCAAGAAAGTAACAGAGGAAGATGATTAAAGAGAGCGCTAACCTAGATCTAAAGAGAAATTTTCTGACTGTGAGAACAATTAATCAGAAGAACGGTTACCTCTGGAAGTTGTAGACACTCCATTACTGGAGGTTTTCAAGAAGAGATTGAATAGCATTTGTACAGAATGGGCAGGAGATTAGACTAGAAGACCTGCAAAGTCTTTTCCAACTCTATTATCTAGTGTTCTATAACACCAGTGAAAAGTGGCTTTTGCAGAACCTGGTCATAGACCACAGCTATCTCCCATAACAGGAACCAGCTATCATCACAATAGCAGAAATCCAACAGTGAGTCAAGAACATGAAAAGTTAAACAGCACCTGGCTTGGACATGATCCACTCTTACTGGCTAAAAAAAACCCTAACCGCAGTGCATGAACATCTAGCAGCATGTATGAACCAGCTGCTAGCAGCAGGCTCCCACTCAGAGTGGCTAATTCAAGGGAGGACAGTGCTGATAATGAAAGATTCCCATAAAAGAACAGCATCATCCAACTATTGGTCAATAACCTGCCTCCTTACTACCTGGAGTCATACCAGGCATCATAGCTGCCAAGTCACAGAAACATATGGTCCAATACATGAGCACAGCTCAGAAGGGAATTAAAAGTAACAGCAGAGGCTCAAAACACCAATTGCTCATCGATAGAGCAGTCACCAAAGACTTAAGATTTAGGCAAATCAATCTGAGCACAGCTGGAGTGACTACAGGAAAGCCTATGACTATATGCCAGATAGATGGATCTGTGAATCCTGGACCTATACAAAGTCACAGAATACTAAGGACATTCCTCAAAAACTCAGTGGGGCTATGGAAGACAGCCCTGGTAATGAATTCAAGAAAGCTTACGCAAGTAGCCATCAAGTCTGGTATATATCAAGAAGATGGTACTGTCCCCACTGCTATTCTGCATATGCCTGAACTCCTCAACCAGACAATCATAATGACTGGATATGGATATAAGTTCAAGAGTAGAACTACCCATCCACTATCTTCTCTACATGGAAGACATGTATTCATACTGAGAGTGTATGATATGTTGACTCAATGATCTTCCTGACACAGATCTATAATGAAGATGCTGGAATATCATTCAGAATGGAGAAGTATGGCTGGATTAGAGTCAAGAGAGGGAAGATAGTTGATTCGTTGATCCATCTATTGTGGATTTAAAGTGAGGACACTCAGATGTTATTTGAACTGGAGATGTATGGCCAATTGGTAGTAAGGAGAGGGAAGATAATGGAAGGTACTGATAGAGTGGAACTATCAATTAGTCTTATAATAGGCCTACAAACCAGCTATATGTACCCTGGTATCCCATAACCACATGGAACCAGGAGGAGGAGGAGGAGGAGGCAAGGAAGTCAACAACTCCAAGTCAAATATTCAGAGACTGTACACCATAGAAAACAGACAGACAGGGCATTCAGGAGTACATTAGTAAGATGGCACCTAAAGATAAAAGATGGCACCTGATGCAGCTTCAGGCATGGCAAGAAAAAGCAGGGAAAGGGCCATGGCCAAGCAAGACCTGTCAATGTTCTATCAACAGCTGAATTGGGAAATCCTACTCATGGCTTAAAAGGGCTGGACTAAAAGAAAGCATTGGGGCACTGATCATAGTGGCACAAAAACAGGCACTAAGCACCAGATCCATAGAATCATGGAACTAGCATATGAGAGATGCAGATTGTATAGAGATGCCTCAGAGACAATCCATCATATACAGTGAGGGAAAAATTATTTGATCCCCTGCTGAGTTTGTACATTTGCCCACTGACAAAGAAACGATCAGTCTATAATTCTAATGGTAGGTTTATTTTAACCGTGAGACAGAATAATAACAAAAAAAATCCAGAAAAATGCATTAAATAATTATTTGATCCCCTACCAATCAGCAAGATTTCTGGCTCCCAGGTGTCTTTTATACAGGTAACAAGCTGAGATTAGGAGCACTCTCCTAAAGTGAGTGCTCCAGCTCGTTACCTGTATAAAAGGCACCTGTCCACAGAAGAAATCAATCAATCAGATTCCAAACTCTCCACTGTGGCCAAGACCAAAGAGCTGTCCAATGATGTCAGGGACAAGAATGTAGACTTATACAAGGCTGCAATGTGCTACAAGACTATTGCCAAGCAGCTTGGTGAGAAGGTTACAAGAGTTGGTGCGACTGATCGCAAATGGAAGAAACATAAAATAACTGTCAATCTCCCTTGGTCCGGGGCTCCGTGCAAGATCTCACCTCGTGAAGTTTCAATGATCATGGGAACAGTAAGGAATCAGTCCCAAACTACACAGGAGCACTTTGTCAATGATCTCAAGGCAGCTGGGATCAGTCACCAAGAAAACAATTGGTAACATACTGTTCCATGAAGGACTGAAATCCTGCAGCACCCACAAGGTCCCCCTGCTCAAGAAAGCACATGTACACGCCCGTCGGATGTTTGCCAATGAACACTGAATGATTCAGAGTAAAACTGGTTGAAAGTGTCGTGGTCAGATGAGACCAAAATTGAGCTCTTTGGCATCAACTCAACTCGCTGTGTTCAGAGGAGGAATGCTGCCTATGACCCCAAGAACACATCCCAACTGTCAAACATGGAGGTAGAAACACTATGCTTTGGGGGTGTTTTTCTGTTAAGGGGACAGGACAAATTCACCATATCAAAGGGAAGACACAAATCTTGTATGAGAACCTCCTTCCCTCAGCCAGGACATTGAAAATGGATTATGGATGGGTATTTCAGCATGGTAATGACCCAAAACACACGGCCAAGGCAACAAAGGAGTGGCTCAAGAAGAAGCACATTAAGGTCCTGGAGTGGCCCAGCCAGTCTCCAGACCTTAATCCCATAGAAAATCTGTGGAGGGAGCTGAAGGTTCAAGCTGCCAAACGTCAGCCTCAAAACCTTAATGACTTGGAGAGGATCTGCAAAAGGGACAAAATCCCTGACCTCTGTGATTGCCAAAAAGAGTTTTGTCACCAAGCCCTAAGTCACATTTTGCGAAGGGGTCAAATACTTATTTCACTCATTAAAATACAAATCAATGTATAACTTTATTGAAATACATTTTTTTTAGATTTTTGTTGTTGCTATTGTCTCTCACTGTTAAAATACATTACAATTATAGACTGATCATTTTTTTTGTCAGTGGGCAAACATACAAATTCAGCAGGGGATCAAATAATTTTTTCCCTCATTGTAGTAGCAGAATGTAAGGTACAGGCAGGAACAGAAAACACTGAACAATACAACCAAATACCTGGAATTGTGTAAAGGAACATCTGCATAGTGTATAGGCTATATCCTCTCAAGTCCAGATGGGAGATTCCACAGAAGGTGACTGAGAACAGCAGGGCTTGCTGTAATGTATAGCTTTTTTCTTCTCTAACCAATTGTATTGTATAAAATAACCCCTCATAACTGCCTTACTAGCCTCCCAAAACGTTATTAAGATCTGTCCCTTTACCTAAATTATTATCAAAATATTTGTGTAATTTCTTTTTACAGTCCTTAGATACTTAGGTTTCAGTAAAGCATTTGACAAGGTAGACCACAACCTACTTCTTAATAAGCTAGGAAAAGGTGGAATAGGCAACATCACTACCAGACGGATCTGTAGCTGGCTAACAAACCGTACTCAACAAGTAGTCCTCAATGGCACTACATCCACATGGAGAGAAGTAAGCAGTGGGGTACCACAAGTTCCGTCTTAGGCCCAGTACTCTTCAATACATTCATAAATGACTAAGATGAGGGAATTGAAGGGGAACTCATCAAATTTGCAGATGACACCAAACTGACTGGAGTAGCCAAAACCCCAGAAGACAAACTCAGGATCCAAAAAGATCTTGACAAATGTGAACAATGGGCCCTATCCAACAAAATGAGTTTCATTGTGGAGAAAAGCAAAGTCTTACATTTAGGAAGGAAAAATGAAAGGTACAAATACATATTGGGCAAGACCTGGCTTAAAAACAGTTACTGTGAGAGGGACCTTGGAGTCCTAGTGGACGATCACTTGACTATGAGCCAGCAGTGTGCAGCAGCAACCCAACAAGCTAATACAATCCTGGGTTGTATAAACAGAGGCATAGAATCAAGATCGCACGGTATTATTACCACTTTATAAAACCCTAGTAAAACCACACCTGGAATACTGCAACCAATTTTGGTCACTTTATCACAAAAAAGATGTTGAGAACTTGGAAAAAATTCAGAGAAGAGCAACTAAGATGATCAAAGGGCTGGAGACTAAAACATACAAAGAATGGCTACAGAACTTGGGTTTGGCTAGTCTAAAGAAAAGAAGAAATAGGAGAGACGTGATAGCAGTATTCCAGTATCTCAGGGTCTGCCACAAGGCAGAAGGGGCCAGGTTGTTCACCAAAGCACCAAAGGGAGGGAGGAGAAACAATGGTTGGAAACTGATCAAAGAGAGAAGCAACCTGGAACTAAGGAGAAACTTCCTGACAGTGAGGACAATCAACCAGTGGAACAGCTTACCCCCAGAAATCATGGGTGCTCCATCACTGGAGATTTTTAAGAAGAGACTGGACATTCACCTGTCTGAGAGAGTATAGGTTCTCCTGCTTGAGCAGGGGGCTGGACTAAAAGACCTCCAAAGTCCCTTCCAGATTCTATTCTATTCTATTCTATTCTATTCTATTCTATTCTATTCTATTCTATTCTATTCTATTCTATTCTATTCTATTCTATTCTATTCTATTCTATTCTATTCTTACTCTACTCTACTCTATTCCTTTACAACTGCCTCCTTTTGTAAAATAGATTCATTCAATCTCAACTCAAAGTTTTTTTTTCTGAGGACCAAAACAACTGGGTTATGATTAGAAAAGGATTTAGGTAGGATATCAACTGTCAAAATTCTATTTGCTAGGTTTTTAGAGGTCCATTATCATATTGATCCTTGAAAAAGATTTATGCCTTTCTGAAAAAAGGTATATTCTCTCGCAGAGCCATTTTTATGCCTCCATGAGTCTATTAATGTTAAATTGTCCATCATTTTAAAAAATGACTTTGGTAGTTAGTAGATGTTCTGTCCTAAAGTGGCGAAATCACTCCATTCCAGTCCCCCAGCATAAGCCAATTTTCATATGAAAAAGGCAAGAGTTGATCTATAAGGTACTCAAAAAAATTGCTTTCCCCCTCATTTGGCATATAGTCCAATCACTATTGATTTTATTCCATTAAAACTAATTTCCACTATTACAAGTCTACCATATTCATCTGATAAAAGTAGCCTAGCTTTAAATTTGGGTTTTATATGTAAAACCACTCCATTTATCTTTTTTTCCCAGCAGATACAAATTTCTCCCTAGCCTTTTATTTATTAGATATTTGTCCATATTTTTTAATATGTGTTTCTTGAAGACAGATTATGTCAGCATTAAGTTTTCTCAAATGATGAAATACTTTTGTACGCTCAGATGGGGCATTAACCCCATTAATATTCCATGTAATGAGTTTACTTTCCATCTTTAAATGAAGCATCAGATTCCTGTATAGACACCTCAGTCATCTCTTCTTCAATGTCTGTTTCTTGAAGCTGCTCTGCCTCCAAAAACTTATCCATCTTCATCTCATCTAGTTCTGAAATTAATTTATGTCTGCTCAGAAACTCCTTGGCTTTATTTATGTAGTTCAGTCAAAATCTTCGTTCCTGGTATGTAACTGTCACCCCTTCAAGCTTATCCCAACGAAAGGGAATTTTTCTCATCTTTAAAATATCTGTAAGGAATGAATAGATTTTCCTTTTTCACAAAATTCTTACAGGAATTTTCTTCAAGATAATTATGTGCACATTTTCCATTTGTGATTTCGCTTTGAAATGACAATTCAGAACATGGTCTCTTATTTTCTCACAAAGTGAACCAAAACATCCCTTGGCAATTTCCTCATTGCAGCAAATCTCGAATTCAGTCGATACACCTTAGCTACATCGGGGTCGAGACTTCTTTTGTCACAATCTATTAATGCAGCCAAAGCTTTAAACATCCTTGCTCTGATATCCTCTCCAGGTTGTTTAGGAATTGCTCTGAATCTTAACTGATATTCCTTAGCATGAATTTCCACAAGAATCTTCTCATTTGATTCAGTTTCCAGAAAATTATCTGTGTTTTAAAAATCCAGCACTGGCCTTCGCCTGCTCAATATCTCCTCTCAAACCTTGTATCTCATCATGAAGTTCCTTTACAATGTATCAATTTTTGATTCAAGCTTAGTTCCCATTACCTGTACAGCTTCATGTGTTTTGGCTGTATATTATTCATCCATTAAAGATCTAAAAGATTCCACATCTCCGGGGATTTTCTCTGTTCTTTTGCGAGTTGCCATCATCTTTGGCTCCCTCATGTGGTCAAACAATACCACTACAATAATAACAGTTTCTCTGTCTACTACTAGAGCAATCAGCGTTGAGAAGTGAAATCAAAACTATTTCTCCCCCTCCTTCTAGCCAAACCAAAACACCATTCAGGGAAGGTTTAATTTAGAGATAAGAAAGAGTTCAGCAGAGTCTGTTAGATAAGTACTTCTCCAAGAGTTTTTTAAATCCAAAGTTTCAAAATAAAATCCACCGTGTTCACCAGCTTCTTTAGTTTGGCTCGGATATTCAACACCTCCCCTCACAGTATTGAAATCCTGAAGCCACAGAAGTGAGGAAGATTCCACAAAAAGGAAAAGGCAGGTTGCAACCAGAGGCAGCCTCTTTCAAACAGAAAGGGTAAATATGCAAAGGCTAGTGTCTAAGAGGCAGAGACAAATTTTTATGTCCATATTAAAACAGCTGACTCCTTCACAGTGAACTTGGGTCTTGGTTGCCCAGACCCCAGCTAGAGACTCACCACACTTCTTCCAGAAACTTTCTGAGAGCACACAGCTGTCCAGGGGAACAAAAGGGTTAATTTCCAGAACTTCCCTTTTTTCCAGGGAGGTTTTTTTCTGCCTTAGAAAACTTTCTAAAGCATTTAACTGTGGGGGAGTCTATAACAATCTAAAAGATTGCCACCGTCAAATCTGGCCAGTTCTGCAGGAAGTACAGAAGCCTCAACAGGCCTCTGGTAGAAGATCCTAGATTGAGGAAGATACATGCCAATTCTATCAGAATTACCGTAATCAGAAAGGCTTCAACCCATGAACAAGAAAATCCTAGAATTCAATTAAAAATTGAATTCCATCAATTTTTAAAGCAGGATGTTCATGTGAGCAAAGTTAAACTGAGATAAAACTGCTTCATGTGAGGACCAAGTTACTAACTAGGGTAGCCATGTTACTGTCATAAAAATTATATACTCTCTTAATATGTTACTGTTAATTTAATCATGTCTAGTTTACATTTTATTATAATAATGTTTTTGTTTATCAATTAGTTTCATTGTTTAAACATTGAATCTGTTTGAAAACTATTTTGGAATTGTTTAATGACATGTAAAGATTTAAAATAAGTAAATGAAAATCATGAAATTGAAGCTTTAAGTGAGCTTCTGTAGCTTTAGCATTAACAAAACAAGTAATCTAATAATTTAGAACCAATCTGGCTCAGAAACAAAAGTGTTTGGCAGCAAGATAAATGATATATCAATAGAACATCTAAGCACTGCAATCCTCTCTGGACAAAAGTAGACATATAGACACAATTTGTATCAAGAATTTTTGCTATCTGGAGTCCCTCATAAAAAAAATCTTTCATTATTTCCTCTAAGTATAACATGTATGTGTTAAAGGAAATAAATTACAAACATTTCATTTTACTACCATTCACAATGTTATTAGTTATTTTCCAGCATAACCATATACCTCTATAAGTTCATCTCTTTGGCAAAGGCTTTCCTTGAGTTCATTTACTTTATGCTGTAGAACACTGCACATATGTTTCTGTCTTTCCAATTCCTGTATTAAACAAAAAAAGTGGAAATTAGATGACTATAAAATTTGTTTCAGTAGCTTTGGCTACTCTCAAATAACATTTTGAAGCTTGTTACAACAAAGTAAACTAATTTCAAGATTCTGTGGGCTAGTAAGAGGGTACTCTTAGTATTTATTATATAGGTAGAAATAATAACTACTCAGTTAAAGGAACCCAATTATGAAATCTGGCTTAATCATTTTTCACAATTTTTGAGTAGTAGATCTCACTCTACTATATTGTAATCAAGACCTAATTTTGAACAGACTCCCTGCTTGTCTCCAATGCTTGACATTAGACCAGTATTGCCTCAGTACTGGACTTTCAATTTACCACTATATGTGACAACATTTTTCAAATCTGTTTTAGCAGAACTGTAATCATCATGGGCAAGGAATAACAGAGTTGGAAGAGACCTTGAAGGTCTTTCAGTCCAACCTCCTGCTCAGGCAGGAGACCTATACCATTTCAGATGAATGGTTGTCCAATCTCTAAGAACAAGAGTAGCTTAGAGTCAAACAAAAGAAAAGGAGGAGGACAAATTGCTGCCAGAACAAATTAATTTTCCCATGTTTGACCCATCATGGACTTTAGTAAGGTCTTTGTCTTCACTAAAAATATGCAACATTATTTTCAAGTACAAATATGCCTAAGTACAAACACAGATATTTTTTTAACATTCTATTTAAAATGTACATTTTGCATATAATAAATTATAAATTTGAGTACCTTAGTTTTTTCTTCATTTTCCCTATAGTATTCTGCTAATTGCTCTTCTCTTTCCTCAATGACATCTTTTAGAGTATCCACTTGATAGATTAAATTGTTTTTTTCATTATCAAGCTGGGCATTAGAAACCATGGCTTTCTTGTATTTCTCTTCAACTTCAGCAAGTGACTCCTAGAAACATTTTATTCCTTTATTTATTAAGCATTATTTAAATAGAAGCACACAGAATGTTACATACTTAACCGTGGTATCTCTCTAAGATAAATCTGTTTAAAAATGCAAAGTCAATGAAAGTTGAACATGCAAACAAACATTTACGGAATTGATTTTATTTTCTTTGCAAACGGCAACAATTTAAGCAAGTTATTTATAGTAGTTCTAGAACACAGTTATGTTAGCTTGATATAGCAAAATGAATTAGCAAGTCTTGTAATTTTTATATTAATGTATAATCATTGTATAATCACAGCATAATTTTTCATAAACTGAAGTATAGAATAGCACATTCCTGTCTTTAAATTCCTTCAAGTTTCACATTTATAACTAAGATTATGCTTTCCTCTAATAAGAAATTACTTTATTCCTATCAGGGGAATTAGGGGAATTTTTGAACAGTTAATATAGCTTTACAAATATATATAATAGTACCCCTTATTGACTAAACCTATACCTGAGTGGTTTGAGAGTCCTAGGTTAGAAATGAATCATGGACCCCCCCAAAAAAATGGTATTGCCTTTTGTATACTGCAAATTAAAAAGAAAAAAAATGCTTAAATATCTAATAAAACTACTGTACCTTGGGCAACTTTCATATACAGTGACAATTTTGAGGGATAAAATCTATAGAATCAGATTTTTAAAAGAGCTTTCTAAGTGAGGATGAAAAATTCATGAAAAACAGAGGACTTCAATGACAATTTATCCTGAAGATTTAATATCGGCTCCTATTTAGGGATATGGTTTCAAATTCTAGTTTCAGGTCAACACTAATACAAAGATTTCTCCAACTCTTGTTTATGAGCACTTCAGAAACAAAATACTAGAATCAGATGGTTCTTGGTCAAAACCAGCAGAGCTCTTCTTATGAGTAGTAATCTGAATCAAAGAGTGTTAAGTATTTGTGCATTCGCCATGTGACTTAAAGCATTATTAAAAATTATCTAGTGGTTTATTACTTCACTTCAGAACATAATTCTAATTTTAATTTCACTATCAATCTCTAATAAGAGTGTTTTCCAATTATTAGTCTTAAAATATTTTTACTTGGCAATGTGGGTTTTCATGTAAAAAGAACATAAAATTTCATATTATTTAAATTATTGAAAGGAAATTACATTATACAATATCTTACAATACAATACAATATCCAGGATATCTGAGGGAACACCTGCTGCCGGCATCAAGTTCCCTTCGTCCTGTGTGCTCCCACAGGGAGGGCCTTCTCAGGGTGCCGCCGGTAAAAGAATGCCGGCAGATAACACCCAGGGGGAGGGCCTTCTCAGTGGGTGCGCCTGCCCTTTGGAACCAGCTGCCCGTGGAGCTTAGGACTGCCCCCAACCTTCGATCATTTCGCCGAGACCTGAAGACCTGGCTCTTCGAGCTTTCCGGCCCAGGCTGAGTTTTAATTGGGGTTTTAATTGGGGTTTCATATGTTTTATATTTTTTCAGGGATTTAGTTTAATCTTTTTAATTGTTCTTAATTTTTGTATTGACATTTTTTATGCCCTGTAAACCGCCCTGAGTCCTACGGGAAAGGGCGGTATATAAATTCAATTAAAAAAAATCTTAATATTGTATAACGTACAATATTACTTCAATTATCTTACTTCAGACACATTATGCAATGACAATTCTCTGGAGAAGGCTCTAATGCTGGGAAAGGTGGAAGGAAAGAAAAGGACATATAGGAGCAGGGTGGATGGACACAATTATAGTGGCAATAAATGCACCATTTGAAGATGTGAAGGATGAATTTAGGAATAGAACATTATGAATAAAATCTATGTGGTGACTAAGAATTGACATCAACTTGATAGCACATACTATTAATACAACATTTGCTAAATAAAATATTCAGCAAACTGCTTTTCACATATATGTTGACGCTACTGAAGTAAAAGGCAATATATACTAGTAACTATATGTACAAAACCCATTCTCCAAATTACTGGTTAGACACATACTTAATAAAAAGAGTAATTAGTATGTTAGTAAAGCTCTGTTAATGAAATTTGTAAAAATGCCATTACCAAAGTATTACCATAGTGAGTACATGCTTGGGAGAAACCCTAATACCTTTAGTTCTTTAAGTCCCTGCATGTATCTCCCCTCTACATCTTGTATCTGGTCCTTAAGATCATAGATATCCTGCAGGACATAGGAATGAACCATTGCATAAGAACATCATAAAGATTGATTATATAATGCTATGATTTAAAATCATGTGATTTGATGTATATTTTACCTAACAAATTACAGATTAAATTAAATTAGTGATATATCCTTGATACTTAAAGATGATATATATTTAACTCTATGTTTCTTAAGGTTCAAGTACATTTAAAATACAAAATCTCTGAGAAAATCAATTTCAGACATAAACTGTTCACATTCTTGTTTTGAATGCAAATCTGAAAAGATGCATAATGACATTTGCAAACTAAAATATTTTAACAGCAGAATTCTACATACTGGTAGCCGTCTTACGATTGGTTGGTTAGCAACCATTCAAAGTTGCCACTACTCCAAAACAGGGAACTACAACTCAGATTCAAAGTTCTGATGGGTGAGCCCCTTCTGCAGTGACATGACTGAACTTCAATTGCTTGGCAACAGCCACTTTTATGCCCATTTAAAGCATCCCATGGTCATATTACCTCATTTTTTTGTCAATTTTGCCAAATTCTGCACTTATTTCTAGTTTTTGGTACAAGTGAGCCCATTAGGAACCACTGGTTCACTTAACAACCTTGGGATTCACTTAACAATTGCAGAAAAAAGGTTATAAAATGAGGTCACTCACATAACCAACCCATTTTAAAACAATTACAGCATACAACTATCAAGAACTATAGAATTTTAGAACTATGCTAAACTATATTACATTTTTCGTAATGTTCTGCTTTCTTCTTACAGTAAGAGTACAAGAAAAAAACTGGAGAAAATCTATCTTATTAAGAAATAAATGTTTCAAATCTAATCCTCCAAATTAATTCTAAAAAATTTCTTTCCTTTCTTCTTCTTCTCCTTCCTTCCATCCTTCCATATTGCAAATATACAATTATCCTTCTTATGCTAATCTATGACTGTAATAAAGATTTGATTGATAGAAATGTATAAGAGTTTTCTTTTACTGTTAACCAATAAAAATTGCTCACCCGCAGTTCACTTAATGAGGTATCAGGATCAACTAGGCTGCTTGTATCTCCGCTTCCTCGTCTAGAAGAATTTCCACTTAAAGGAGTTGCTGAATTGCGAGATGCTGGCTAAAGAGGACAATTGTTTTAAATTTCCTTTATATTTTAATAGTTTTCTTAGCTAAATATGTAAATAATATATCAATCCAAGAAGAATATTATAATTTTGAAAAAATATTTTCTTATATAGACTATTGTTAAATGATTTTACTGAATTGTATCATGACATATTAAACATGTCTTCTCTGTTCAATCCACTATATGGTGTGTTTTTTTCCATCCTGACTTCCACTTTTTTATTTTTAAGGAAAAATTGAAAGTTGTAAATGGAGCTGTGCAAAGTATTCAGAAGAGGTATTTCGCAAAGTACATTGGCCCAGATGAAACAATTCTGTTTGAGTATTAAAATTGACTCATTATTTCAATAACTTATCTGGTTGTTTTGAAAGCTGGCTCTAGTTCATCATACTCCTAAGCAGACATGCTTTTTGTGCATGGGCATGCAAACTACACAATTGGAACAGCTTCTGAAAAAGCTGCACAAATTTTGCAAAGGTTGAAGCCACTTTAGTGCTTCTCAGGCAGGTGTTTAATTTATGCTAATTAATTTTTCAAAATATTTTGCACAGTTTTAGTGGCATACATCATATTGTAAATTCCTCTATTTGTAAAGTTGTGAAGAAATAATAAAGACAACTGCTGATACACCCTTTCTGCATGCTGGAGACTTGAAATATATATTTTGACTCACACTGTCATGTGTACTATAGGTTTTTTTTTAAGAAAAACCCATAATTAGAAAACCAATCTGTTCAATAACTCACCCTTGTGTATAAATCAGAATACGGTTTTTCAGTCTTCTCTTCAAGCTGAAAAATATTTAAAAATTTAATGTTTTAAATTAATTTCAACTATATATTTGAGTTGAAAAGATTATTTTTCATCAATGTGCATATAACCAGAATATTAGCATATTGATTTCCCTTTTTTCTATCTTACAACAGTCTCTAAATATATGCCTTTATCAAACTCATTTTAAATAAATGTCACAAAACAAATTAAAACTATAATCCTACAGCTACTTACCTGTAGCCTTTTAATTTTAGCAAGAGTATTAACAGTTTTAAAAATTAATGGCTATCACCCGAAAACAAATAAAACAGAAAACAAACTCATAGTTGTACAAATTGATTAGGAATTTAATACATTACTTCAAACCTATTTATTATAAATAAGGGCTCAATTTTAATCAAAACTTCAGATGAAAATTTGAAAATTAAAACCAAGAAAGGAACACAAAGCTAAAAGATTAAAATTATTTCTATGGATATTCCCAAAACATATGTTATTCATTGTATTCATTATACATAAATATAAAAGCATCGTTCCCAATCCCTTACTTGATAAGCACCATTATTCAAGCATAGAAAAAGAGCACAGAATAAAAGATTAAAGGCATAAGAAAAAGAAAAGCATTTAAAAAGAGAAATATGGCTTTTCAAGAAATGTTTTACATAACATATATTTTATGTAAATCATCAAATTCCTCTCAATTCAAAGACTTCATAAGTAGTTACACTATTGATTGGGTCAGAGGTGGGGGTTATGAAGCCTCTACTTCTCCATTTTTTAGAATAATTATTTGAAATTCAATTATCATACAACTTTGAAACTACCTAATCTGTCTGAAGTAGGGAATTTTCTGACTTACATCTCTGTTGCTCAATATTCTTATATCCTTCAAACCATTGGTGGGATTCAAATATGTGAACAACTGGTTCTGTGTGGATGCTGCTTCCGGAAGTCCATTCTGGGCCTGGGCAACAAAAAATTAGCTACCGGTTCTGCGAAGTAATGCGAACCGGTTAAATCCCACCACTGCTTCAAACCAACCTCACTCCAAATAGATCCATGTATAATTTCTTGGCTCTTTAAACTTCTCTCCTCAAATGCATTTTTCTTCTCTCTCTTTTTTCTATATATTTGTTTCTCTTGACATACTCAATTTTCATTTTTATATAACCAAGTGGTCATAAGTACATA
The DNA here is from genome assembly GCF_964194415.1 of Vipera berus. NCBI lineage: Eukaryota > Metazoa > Chordata > Lepidosauria > Squamata > Viperidae > Vipera > Vipera berus. Next base: position 75,746,367 of record NC_138205.1, on the reverse strand, counting down.
ATCATTTTTGCTTCTTTTGAGAGCAAGAGTCACTGCTGCTAATGGAGCCCCACCCTCAGTTGTGGATAAAAGGCAGGGGAGGAGACAAATAGGTGTGGCAGACAACTATTCATCTTCCTGCTGGTCAGCACATGTATTTGGAACTCCTGACACTTCTAATTGGAATTTTGCTGGAGTTTTTCACAGATCCTGTGGTGCTAGGAGCCGGAGCGCCTTCTGAGGGTGGGTGTGCCTTATGTTGTAAAATAGCCAGCTTGCTTGAAGGACTTTTGGTTGCAAACATGGTGAGACTGAGAGTAACACTGGGTGTTGGGAGATCCCTACGGGGGAAAAGGGAGTGAGCTCTGTTATTTGGAGGCTGTGTGAAACTGTTAGCATTTCTGAAATAAAAGGAATGTTAGAGACTATTTGTCGTGTCTGTTGTGTTTGGGAAGCCGGGTCAGAACACAATGATTTCAGGTTTTCTTGCTGACGGCTTTGTTTGTGTTCTTGCAATCTGGTGGTTAGCTTCTTCCCTGTCTGTTCTAAGTAGTCATAGGGGCAATCCATGTGGGGGGATCAGTAGATTACATTAGAAGTATCTCCCACCTCCAAGCAATCTTTGCAATGCATGATTTATCCTTGTATGGTAGCCTCTAGGAGGTGTTCAATGCCTACTTTCAGATTTCAGAAGCTGCATTCTTCTACTTCCAAAATGTTTTTGATGTATGGCAAGGTGTGCCTTATAGTTGGTCTTATACCTTCTTTGTTCATTTCTGTTCCTTAAGTGTTGTACAGGCATTTTGTGGGTACCCATTCTGCCTGAATTGTTCACATAGGTACCTTCTGTCCAGTTATTTAGCTTGCAAGTTACTACAGTGGCTTCTCATTTTGCCACAGTGTTCTGATGCAATTCTTTGTGTGTGACAGTGGTTACACTGTTTCACTGTTGTGAAACCAACAATGTGTGGAATATTGGTGTGATAAACCGTGATTTCTAGGATTCCATCTTCTTGCCTGTTGACAAGCACATCTAAAAATGATAATTGTGTAGCTGTTTCTTACTCTATTGTAAATTATATGTCTGGGAAGATGGAGCTCAGTAGGGTATGAAAGTCTTTCAGTGCATTTCTTCTTCTGATGACCAATGTGTCATTCATATGGTGGCCCCAAAATTTAGATCTGTAGTTTTGAAATGCAGTGTTCTAGTTCACGCAAGACAGTTTCTGCAATGACTCCTGATATTGGGGAACCATGAGCATCCCTTTTATTTGCTCATACATTCCCGTTTTGAAGTGAAGAAGGTATGTTGGCACCACTGAAGTAGCTTCACAATCTGTGTCCTAGTTAGGTTGTTCTGATCTGTGTCATACTCTTTTAGTTTTTTTATCTTTTACTTTGTATGCTAAGTGAGGAAGGATGGATATAAATAGGGACACTACATCAAAGGAGACCATGATCTCATCAGGAGCCGATCAACCAATAGGAAGTCACATCTAAACAGGACCCACATAAATATGATGCATAGAACAGCCCAGCACACATTCTGGTAGAGAAATTCTCTGAGAATGGGCTCCAGGACAAGTCTGAAAGCCCAGAAGACTAACTCTCTGGTCTGGTGAATGACCCAAATTGGATTCTGCAAAGTTCTTTTCTTTTTTATCTTGATCTTCCTCTGATTTCTTGGGGGATAATTCCAACCAACTGGGAAGATATCTATGGAGATTTTCAGTCATTGCCCCCAAAGTGCTTTTTCAAAAAGTAACTGGACTGTTTATTTCCTTGCAAACGTTTCACTTAACTCTGTTCCATATAATGCCCACTGTATCCTCTTTCTATTCATTAAATTGGAAGAGTAATCTAATTTATATTTTTTTAACACAAGTCTGATACTTTTTACATTTCTGCAGTGATTCTACATTCACTTTGACTTCATTTCTTTCCATATCCATTTTTCTCAAGATCCACTTTTATTCTAAGTTTATTATAATATAATTTAATAATGATGATGATGAAGAAGTTGGAAGGGACCTTGGAAGTCATCTAGTCCAACCCCCTGCTCAGGCAGGAAACCCTATACCATTTCAGACAAATGGCTGTCCAGTCTCTTCTTAAAAACTTCCAGTGTTGGAGCATTCACAGCTTCTGGAGGCAGGCTGTTCCACTGATTAATTTTTCTGTCAGGAAGTTTCTCCTTAGTTCTAGGTTGCTTCTCTCCTTGATTAGTTTCCATCCGTTGCTTCTTCTCCTGCCTTCAGGTGCTTTGGGGAATAGCTTGACTCCCTCTTCTTTGTGGCAGCCCCTGAGATATTGGACCACTGCTATCATGTCCCCCATCATCCTTCTCTTCGTTAAACTACATACCCAATTCCAGCAACCGTTCATGTTTTAGCCTCCAGACCTCTAATCATCTTTGTTGCTCTTCTCTGCAGTCTTTCTAGAGTCTCAACATCTTTTTTACATCATGGTGACCAAAACTGGATGCAGTATTCCAAGTGTGGCCTTAGCAAGGCATTGTAAAGTGGTATTAATACTTCACGTGATCTCGATTCTATTCCTCTGTTAATGCAGCCTAACACTGTGTTGGCTTTTTTGGCAGCTGCAGCACATTGCTGGCTCATATCTAAGTGATTGTCCACTAGGACTCCGAGATACCTCTCACAGTTACTACTATTGAGCAAGGTACCACCTTTACTATACCTGTACATTTGGTTTTTCTTGCCTAAATGTAGACCTTTAACCTTTCTCCCTGCAGCAGTTTAACCTTTCTCCCTGCAGCACTTCCTTCAGAAAAAGTCTGTTATCAAATATAATAATATTTGCCAAGTAGAAATTCAAGTTTGCAGACATCAGATTAACAATTTAATTATTTTTAGTTCTGTGAGATACAAAAAACCAGGTTTTTTTGGTAGCAGGAACTTTAACATAAGTTGGTAAGGGAAGTGAAAAACATTTCATTCATTCATTTCAGCCAACTATGAATACATAGATAATAGGTAGGTAATAAATATCACAAATCATTCTAATAGCCATCAGAATATGAAGCTATGTATGTAAATTTAGTTTATAATTTTTGAAAAACTCAAGAACTTTTTTACCTAAATGTAAAAATATTTGAGATGTAATCAAATGTATTAAAATGGTATACCACCAATATATTTTAATGTAAATGTCAGAGAGCCATATGCATATTTAACTCAAATAAAAATAAGTAATGATTAGATCATATCCACTTTACCTAATCCCTAATGTAATTTTTAAAATCATATAAAATACAAGACTCCAATCATAATAGTGAACTTAAAATAAAAATATAAACGTATATGCAAGATAATAAATTAACATTGCTATTAATGAAACTAACAAACAATAGAAAAATATTAACACATTTACCAAGAAAAACTTGCAGCAAAGTCATCAACTTTAGGTTAAACACACTCACATTGTTCATGTCTGGAATGCTGACATCATCCAAGTCAGAAACAATGCTTCCCCTACGATTAGTGCGGCTAAAATAATCAGCTGCAGTTTCCCCATGATGATGAAAATCACTTGACTTCAGTAATCAAAACAAACAACAAACAAAACAGATGGCAAGAAAATGATAGGAAAAAAATCAGAAACAAAAAAAATATATAACTTGTTCATGCTATTCTTTTCTCTTAATCAAAATTGTTTTGAGAGTTTCATTTGAATAATGAGGTCTCTCTTAAACTTGATTTTAAAATGTTAAGGCTACCATTAATAGTTTCACAACAAAACTATGTATTTTCAAAGCCACTCAGGTCTGACAAAAATTGCAGAATCTGGTAGTGTTTTTTAAATCAATCACATTTACAAAATTTTAAGGTGTAAAGTAATAATGCTATTATATATTTCTAACCTCATTCTGTTAAAAAAATGTGGTTAAAATATCCAAAATATCAATCTACCTAAATATTAGTTGGTTTTATCATTTCTTTGTGATCGGATTTCTAAACATGCTCCTGTATATAACTGTCCTATTACATAATTTTCTGTCATATTTTTTCTTAGTGTAGGGCTAGTATACAGATTACTCTCTTCTTTACTGATCTTTAAAACACTTCCCTTACTGTGGAAATAACTCAAAAGACACTGCATATTCAGATCCGTTTTTAAAATTAAAGCTGAAAAATATGTCCATTTTTTTGTTAACAAGACAAGGCAAGGCTAATTAAACTGGAATAAATTACATGCCTAGAGTATTCTAAAACATTTTCAAAATCCCTCACAATAATTGTTTCTTATTTCACAATTAGGAAAAAATGCTTAAAGTTATGTCCAAATTTAGATTCTGAACAATCTAGAATTGAAAGTTGACTTACAAATTCAGTCATTAGAATAAATGAATGTTTGATTCTCAATTAAAACATTAAGACAATCTACTATTATTTTAACTGTTCTAGATTAAAACTGGATTCTAGTACAAAGGAACAGACATGTTACCCATGGAAAATACAAAATTCTTGTTTTATACAAATCAATAGCCAGTGTTAAATTTTACAAAGAAGCACATTACACTTGTACAAAGCAGAACTCTTAAATGAATATAAGTCTGCATTATACTGGATCATGGTATAAGAGAGGGTACCCAGGAGGGGGAGCTGATTTGATAGACCAAAGTGAAATGCAGTTTCCCAGGAAGGAGGGACACATTTGAGAAGGGAGGTGGGGGAGACAAAAGAGACAACACAACCTGGGGGTGGAGTCAAAGGAAGAGCGTAAGGACAGCCATTCCCTAGAATCTCCCAGGGTATATCTGTTAAACAGAGTCATAAACGTTTAGCCTGGCAAGTTTCTATCTGTTACATATAAGCAAATAAAGAACTGAATTGCTACTGCTATTGCTGTTCTTGGGCTTAGCATGATATATAGGTATAAAAAGTGTTGAAATTATCTGGTAATTCAGTGATTAAAAAGAAGTTATTCATTATTAAAAATAGAATCTCCTTTACATTTCACAATCTTTAAAAAACATTAAGAGGCATTTAGGCATTTATAAGACTTAGTAAAAACTACTTGAAAGTGAAATAAATGGACACTTTTAAAAAAAAAGAAATAGTCCATTTAGTAAGGTGTAGAATATCTTTGTAGACATTATTAGATTTGGAACTCAACTACACTGAATTTATCTAACACTGAGGGCTTTTAAGCAACTTATTCCTTCTAAAGCCTATCCTAAATCTATTAGTTTATTAGATAATAAATGTACAATGCATTGCAAATTAGATATTATGGACATTGTTGTTTAGAAATATATAAATGTTAATGCATAATCTATATAAATGAATTTGGATATGATTGCTTGTACTTTAATATGAGAAGGAGGGTTTTTTAATGTTTGAAAATATTATAGTTGTAATAGTATAGCTGTTAATTCTAAAGGAATCAAGTTCATTTCCTTTACTGTTTTATCCTTTCACATGCAATGTGAAATATATTAATATATTTCACATTAATATTTATGCATATTTCATATTAATATTTATGCATACACATTTTATTTATTTTTATTTTATTTATTTATTTATTTGTTTTATATACCGCCCTTCTCCCGGAGGACTCAGGGCGGTGTACAGAGAAATAAAGTAAGAATACAATAATAATAAAATTATTAAAGCCCAAATCCATCAGGCCAGGCCGGCTTGTTGGAATAGATATTTATTATATTTATTATATTATATTTATTATATAGGTGTAATTAATTGTTCTCATTTTACACACTTAAAATAATACCGTCAACATTAAGCTAGGACATAAGCTAGGAGATAATTTAATAAACATGTTAAGGATAAAAAAATAAGAGTATTTTAAAAATAGTGCAATTCTACCTTGAGGGGTGATAAACTAAAATACTTTTAAGCTAATGAGTATATTCAATACAAATAGGAATATCTATTGTACATATCAAGATTAGGATCTGTAAAATTTCACAGGTTATGAATTGACAAAATTAGAATACAGCAGACCTATATCAATCATGCAACATTGCTCACCACACTATCCCTATAACCTCGTACAGCATGGTCAGAGGATGCAATACTGCCTGATTCATCATCTGTAAACTATAAGAGTTGGAAATAAATAATTAACTAGGTTGCTATACACAGTACATATTTATATAAATCAATATTAAGAACTTTCTACAACACTAAGGACTTAACTGGATAATAAATAAACCAGTGCAGTGTTGTGAAGAAATACCTTTGTGATGCTGGATTCTAGTATGAGAGATAAACTGCACAGAGTCAAGATAACTGCAACATTTCACTTCAGTGTCTTAATAGTGTTTCGAACTAGTATTTATGCAAAATAATTGACTAATTTGAAGACATACTTGGCTCAGTTAAACTACTGTTGTCTACGTAGTCCCATCTTCAAATTTCTTTCTTAGTTATGCTCAAGCTGTTTTTTTGTAACTTGGTGACTCTATGTGAGATTACAAATAATCAACAACCAACTTGGTATATTTAAATTCTGCCTGGCAAGATAAAACCTCTCAGCTCTTCCATTCTTAATATTTAAGTAACGTAGAAAATAAGTCTTTATTATACTCTACGGACAGATGGACAATTTTGGATCCCTGAATCTATTTTTGCAAGCTCCACATCCTAAACAAATACATGCAATTTTGGCAACATTGAACTTATTCACAACAACTTTCCTCCCTCTGAAAACATGAAATGTAATCTTTGATCATCAAAGTTTCCCCATTCTGACCCTGGGTAAAGAAAGCTATCTGTTATCATAGGATCAAATTATATTTATTTATTTATTTTAATCCCATTTATATCCCGCCCTTCTCCGAAGACTCAGGGCGGCTTACAATCTAAGCACAAATCAAATGTGCCTAGCAATAGCCTTCATTCTATGTATATGCCTGCTTATTAGGGCTTTCGCCCCCCCCCAGCGGCATTATTACAAAGTCAGCTTATTGCCCCCAACAATCTGGGTCCTCATTTTACCTACCTCAGAAGGATGGAAGGCTGAGTCAACCTTGAGCCTGGTGGGATGCGAACCTGCACTAATTGCAGGCAGCTGGTGTTACTTAAGGAGGCATTAGCCCACTGCTCCACCAAGGCTCACATATTCATAATGTGAACCTGTGATAGTGAACAACTGAGCTTTTATTAAATGCAGTAATAGTGGAAATTGTATTACATCAGTTCCTGATACAATAGGCATATAAAATTAGAACGTGAAAATGAAAGGAAGATTTAACTGAAAACCTTAAGTACTCTCTCTGCTTATCATTAGCTAAAGAACAAATACAATATGCAAAATTTTAATATTTGTTAAATATAAAATTTTTAAAATGATTTTAGAATATTATATTCTTTCAACTATAGTTTACATTTCTTGTTAAAAATAATTATTATTATTCTTCCAAAAGTATATAGTTGAAGAAGTGGAAATTCCCAGAATGACAGCCAACAATGCTACATTTACATTATCTTAAATAATGCAAATTAATATTCTATATCTATTTAATATCAGAGTTATCCATAAAAATAGAAGGCTTTAAGACATGCAGAGACATCTCACCACTGGACTACTTCGTGCTGAACTTGCTCTTGAATAACTATATTCTGAAGGCTAAAAAACAAATGTTGTGAAATATTTTTTCAGCTGTTTATTTTCACATACACATGCCAAACTTGTAAAATGAAGTTCCTATAAACTTACAGTACGATTACTATACGATTTATACAATCCATCATCATATAATGATGCCTAGAGAACAGAGAAAATAGTGTTTGTTGTTATATAAAAGTACAAAATAAATCTGTAAGTACTTTCTGATACAACATGGATGAACAGCTATACAACCTAATGCCTCTTATTTCATTTAGCTAAGAACAGTGAAACGGAAAGGGGGAAGGGCAAGTAGCTTAGGTCTTATAAAAACAGAAAAAATGTCTTTTAGGGGTCTTTTTATGCACTACCAGCATGCAGACACAGATTACAATCACAATTGAGCCCAAAATTTCTGTTTCTAACTGAGATGGTTGTTAAGTGAGTTTTGTTCTCATTTTATGATTTTTCTTGACAAAGTTCTTAAATAAATCACTGCAATTGTTTAGTAACATGGTTGTTAAATGAATCTGGCTTCTCTACTGATGGCTGGTCAAACGTTGCAAAAGGTGATCACTGATCCCATGACACTGGAAGCAGCATAAATACATGCCAGCTGCCAAGCATCTGAATTTTCATTACAACTATGAGGATGTTGCAAAGATCATAAGTGGGGAAAACAGTCATAAGTCAGTTTTTATAGTGCAACTTTGAACAGTCACTAAATAAATGGATATAAGTCAAGGACTACCTGTACTGGTAATTTAGCTCTCAACAACAGCAAAAGGGTTCATCATTATAACATAGCGTGTCCTATCTCTTAAACAATCCTTAGAATATTTTATATTTTGCAGCAACCACATTCACTGTGCTTATTGATTTTTATAGATAAAATTAACATCTTGTTATTCAAAGAATTTTTCCAACAAAATATTAAGAATCTTGCAAAACTAGCAATTTGTTGTATTTTAAAATTCCAAGTCAAAACCATTTACTACAAAAGCTTAGTCCACATATTTTCATTCTTACAGCACAGTTTCAAAGACAACCAAGCAACCAACCACTTAAAATATATAATCTCTACCTCTTAACATCCGTAATGCAATTCTTTTCTAACAATTTTGAATATATTATAGTACCCATATGCAATATTTGCTTACAATAAGGTTCATAATTGTTCATTTTCTATGCACTATTTGCTAATAGTATTTCCAGATTTTTAAAGAACATTATAAATATATGCTCTACCACAGAAAATAATAGCATTAAAAAGGAGGATTCACTAATAAGCTTAGTCATTAGCCAGCAGAAATATGGATAATTTCACAGCTCCAGAGATTTTATAACTACATACAAGCAAAGTAAGCTTTCTGAGGAGGTCTGTACTTATAAATTTTAGTAATTCTAAAGGTGAATTATTTAATAAACAAGATGCTGATAATTCTGTTATTTACACTGTTCTTCCATGACAGCAATGCTTTTTATTGTTCCATTTGTTTTTGTAATCATCTTCATTCTGATTTTCTACCCATTAGTTTTTCCTAATCACAGGCTGAATTTTCCAAACTTTCCCTTTTTAGAGGACTCTAAAAAGTTTTTTATCTGAAGAGTCTAAAAATACCATATGTGCCAATTCATATTGTATTCTGCAAGATAAGCATTTCACATGTGTGAAATTTCTTTTTAGGGCAAAGAATCCAGTGTGAATAACATGATTATTGATGAAATATTGTATGATTCCACATTAATATCTGCCTAAACTTAGTTTTCTGAAGAGTCCCGAGAGATAAAGGAGTTGCCAGGCAGTCTTGCAAAACTACTTTGATATGTAGTTTCAATACAACTCACAGCTCAACAAGAAAGAATAGTGAACCTTCAAATGTACAAAAGCAGTTAAGAATAAAGTGCATGTTTATTATCATTAGCTTCATATTTTCAGAAAGGCATGAAGCATAGCATGTCTTCATTTAAGAAAATCCCTACAGTTTTAAGAGCCCACGGTTTACATACACTTTGTTTCTTCTCAAAATAGTTTTCTGATATTCTCCATTCTTATATTTTTGCAAAGTTAATCTAAATATTTACAAAATAATGATACACAATGCTGTCAGGGAACAGTATGCTCAGAAAGCAGGCTAAAGTCACATGCAGATCTACATACGAACCAAACTGGTACTTCTTATCAAACCAGTGTTTACATCTGAGGAAGCCTATAGAACAGAGTACTTTTTTTAGATTTCCAGGATACATAAATTTTGTAATACCTAAACATTGTCTATCATGTTACATTTTACTAACCCTGTAATTCTTAGTTGTTGCCAGAGGTTCATTGTATAGAGATGATGACTGTGAGAAGAATAAGGCACTGAATTATAGTGAATGCTGAATAAATGATGCACATTGTACATCAAACATGCACATAAGGAACAGTGTGAGTATTGTCATAAAATGATAGAACAGAAACAGTGCGTATACAGCCCAAAGCTGGCAATAATAGATTATACATTCCATTAGATATTTAATTAAAAAAAACTGCCATCCATAACCTGACAGTGGTCCTATCTTTCAGAACAAACCTCTTTAGAATGATTGCCTATAATATTAAAATGTGTCAGATCTATTGTTAACATACTGGCAAATTTAAATCAGGAAGTTACATGTCAAAAAGTGAAAAGAAATCTAAATTCCTGAACCCTAGCTCTACTTCTAATTCTAACTTGATTCATGCTTCATCAACTAATATAGGACCAAAAAAACCTTCACTGGATCCTTGGCCAATTGTTAATTCAAATGACACTCAAATGAAGCAAAGCTTTTGTGCTAATTCTCATGCTTTTATGCTTTACTAAAGAAAAAAAGGTATTCAGCAAAATAATTCATACCAAAAAAAAAAAAAGCAACACACCCGAGGCTGATAAGAAGGAAGTGCTTTGCTATGTTTAAGAGTGCTGTAATTTCGATGGTCATGATAAAATCCACTCTGTTTAAAATGACAAGAGTATAAAAGATACTGAAACACTAACTCACGAGAGGCTGCAAATAATGATATTACCTTTAGTATTCAAAATATATTATGAGGCTCCGAAGTGCTTTAGTACATTCAACAATTTCAGTTGATTCAGCTGAAGGTATTATATTACATGTGATGCAATCTTTTCATATAAAAGCTCAAACTTTCTGTCTACCTTTTTATATGCATGACAGGATTATCTGGTTATACCTACTAAATAAGACATTTTCTCTTATTATACAGAATCCTGCAACTGTTACAAATATACCATATCTGCTAACTTCACAATGTAATGAATTAAATTTACTATTGTAGTTGGAAGGTTTGAGAAAATTAATATTTTCATCCTACTGTATAGATAACTTCTCAGATTTAATCAATTACCATATGTGAACAACCAAATTCCACAAACTTAAAAGATCTGAAATTGTTCACTAATGTTCTTTAAAATATCAAAGTATGTAAGCTTTGTTGCAATAATTCATTAAGGTGTTAACAGATATTTATTTCTAGTCAAATATTTTACCTTATATAAACTGTGCTCTGGTGGAATGTCAAACACTTACTATTGAGAGGCTTAATAAAAAAAATTTCTATGATGATTTAAAATATACAGTGAGAAACAATATTTATTTTCATGGTTCAACATCAAAATTTACAACATTTCAGAAAAAACTCAGAGCAGCAATCACATACTAGAAACAAGGCAACAAAGTTGGAATGGAGGAATCAACATTTTACCAGGACCAATAATGGTTTCAAATTGTGATTTTCCTAACAGTGAGGGTTTTTTTTATAGAGCAGCATAAAATTCAAACAAGGAAAATTACATCTACTTCAATAACTCCGTTGAAATGTATAAGTGATAAAAGAGAACTAAAATATTAAAACTAAAATTATAGACTAAATGGGACAAGCACACAATAAATAAAACAACAACTATTACTAAAGGTAGGACTGGACATTAATGAGTTGGAAGAGAATTTGTAACCAGAAAACCAATAGGGTGAAACCTGTGGATGTATGGGTTCTACGTTTGAGAACCAGGTGAGTGTCTTGACCTAGATAGAATCATATTCCATCTGAAGTAGCAGCACATAGCTTGAGAGTTTTCTTACTGTCATCTTTCTTAAAAGAGGATTGGAAGCTCTAGATCAGGAGTATCAAACTGTTGGCCCACAGGCCAGATGCGTCATGGAAAAACCGCGCCCACCCCATTGCTGGCAATGGGAAAAAAGTCGCAATACATCGCGACACTTCACATGACTTGCGAATTTGACACCCCTGCTCTAGACATTTCTGCTTTGCTGATTCTATTCTTCACCCACTTGGGCTGGTTAAATGGTTTTGACCAATAATTTATGTCCTGGAACTTCCCATCTATCTAGTATAATACATTTATCTTTGAATATAATAAAAGTTGTAACTAAAACAAAATATGGGTTTTAGAGAAAGATAGAGAAACACTAACTTAAAGGTACATTGGTTTTATAAGAACTGCTCTGACTTCCAAAAAGCTTTAGGTCAGGATTCAGCATGATAACATGAGCATCATACATATTTCATATTATTTCTATAAGTTATCATTATTTTGGCAAATAATACTTTAGAAAGTGTTTCTATTTATGTAAACCTAAGTATTAAAACCTAGAAAGGGGATTCCCTAACGTCCTATTGAGACCTTTATGTGTCAGGGAAAGGGAAACAAACTCTTCTTTGCGTTCAGAAAAATATCTTTTTTGGAGGCTGGGCTAGGACAAATCTTAGTGTTATTTTGATAGCATGTAAGCATCCAGCTCATAAACTGCAGTTTTATTCACTTTAGCATAGAGGGGTTTTCCTCTATAGTAGTGCCTTGAAGCTGCTACTATCTTTACAATAGCATGGTTATGCAGCACTTCGCATTCAAAGGGAAAACATCCTTCTGAGCATGTACAGGCATGCTTGCAGTACTGTTGGACAATTCCTTTATTCAAATATACTTTTTCTTAAAACCATTTTGCAACTATAGAGGGCAATACTGGGAAAGATACAACTGTTTTATTGAGTGAAACTTGAAAAATTAGAATATCTTGCAAAAGTTCATTTATTTCAGTAATGCAACTTAAAAGGGGAAACTAATATATGAAAAAGACTCATTACATGCAAAGCAAGATAGTTCAAGCCGTGATTTGTCATAATTGTGATGATTATGGCTTACAGCTCATGAAAACCCCAAATCCACAATCTCAGAAAATTAGAATATTGTGAAAAGGTGCAATATTCTAGGCTCAAAGTGTCCCATTCTAATCAGCTAATTAAACCATAACACCTGCAAAAGGTTCCTGAGCCTTTAAATGGTCTCTCAGTCTGGTTCAGTAGGAATCACAATCATGGGGAAGACTGCTGACCTGACAGTTGTGCAGAAAACCATCATTGACACCCTCCATAAGGAGGGAAAGCCTCAAAAGGTAATTGCAAAAGAAGTTGGATGTTCCCAAAGTTCTGTATCAAAGCACATTAATAGAAAGTTATATGGAAGGGAAAAGTGTGGAAGAAAAAGGTGCACAAGCAGCAGGGATGACCGCAGCCTGGAGAGGATTGTCAGGAAAAGGCCATTCAAAAGTGTTGGGGACTTTCACAAGGAGTGGACTGAGGCTGGAGTCAGTGCATCAAGAGCCACCACACACAGATGGATCCTGGACATGGGCTTCAAATGTCATAACAACAAACAACGTCAGAAGCGTCTTACCTGGGCTAAAGAAAAACAGACCTGTCTGTTGCTCAGTGGTCCAAAGTCCTCTTTTCTGATGAGGGCAACTTTTGCATCTCATTTGGAAACCAAGGACCCAGAGTCTGAAGGAAGAATGGAGAGGCACACACTGCAAGATGCCTGAAGTCCAGTGTGAAGTTTCCACAGTCTGTGTTGATTTGGGGAGCCATGTCTACCAGGAGATTTTGGAGCACTTCATGCTTCCTTCCGCAGATGAGCTTTATGGGGATGCTGACTTCATTTTCCAGCAGGACTTGGCACCTGCCCACACTGCCAAAAGCACCAAAACCTGGTTCAATGACCGTGGGATTACTGTGCTTGATTGGCCAGCAAACTCGCCTGACCTGAACCCCATAGAGAATCTATGGGGCATTGCCAAGAGAAAGATGAGAGACATGAGACCGAACAATGCAGAAGAGCTGAAGGCCGCTATTGAAGCATCCTGGTCTTCCATAATACCTCAGCAGTGCCACAGGCTGATAGCTTCCATGCCACGCTGCATTGAGGCAGTAATTGCTGCAAAAGGGGCCCAAACCAAGTACTGAGTACATATGCATGCTTATACTTTTCAGAGGTCCGATATTGTTCTATGTACACTCCTTGTTTTATTGATTGCATGTAATATTCTAATTTTCTGACATTGTGGATTTGGGGTTTTCATGAGCTGTACGCCATAATCATCACAATTATGACAAATAACGGCTTGAACTATCTTGCTTTGCATGTAATGAGTCTATCTCATATATTAGTTTCCCCTTTTAAGTTGCATTACTGAAATAAATGAACTTTTGCAAGATATTCTAATTTTTCGAGTTTCACCTGTATAGTCAATATAGATGCCATGTTTCCATTGCCTCCACTCTTTTCCTCTTTGATTCCAAAACCACTGCACAGCCCTAGGTTGTGACTTACAGATTATTCCTGGTTTTTAAGTTAACTATATCCTTTACTGAGATATGTTAAAAATAAAGCAAATGGGATACATTATATAAAAAAACCATTAAGAGGTAACAAATCCCAACTGAGAACACTAACCAACAGATCTTTACGAGAGCTAGAAGACTTCTTCCCACCATAAGAATCACTGTAAACATGGCTCTGTAAAAATTATAAAAGTTACAATTATGAACATACTGCCATTGTCATCCACATAAATAATTATCAATATAGGTGTTATCCATATAACGAATTTTAAATTACAACATGGCCATCTGAAAAAGAAATATTTATAAGCAAACACAAAAGAACAAATCAAGTTAATTAACATAATGAATTGTTATATTTTTCCCTTTGGGTTAATAATAATAATAATAATAATAATAATAATAATAATAATAATAATAATAATAATAATAATATACTGACAAACATTTAATAGTTACATTTAAAGTTGCAAGTTTGCAGAAATTATAGGTGTCTATCAAGATAGCTCATGATACATAGAAAAATCTTAGTAGAACTGGTTTTGAAGATATGCACAAAACGTATGCAGAAAAGCTTGCCAACCCACATTATATTTGGCAATGAATTCTATTAAAATACACATACACAATTTCATATTGGATGTAAAACATAAGGCAGTTGTTCCAGAAATGCAACTATTCTAGCCAGAACTTTATAATCTCTCACAGCAAAAAACCTGCATCCTCATCAAAGCAGGAAAGATATATCAGAAGGAAGAGAATGCGTATAAGTATTGCTAGAAATCTGTCAAATGTTAACTTTCTCATCAAGTTAGGTTTTCTAGTACTCTTGTGATTCCTGACATACAAAATTCTTTTACTTCCGGAAATACCAACTGTCTTGCCCAACTGTTGCAAAACAGAAGAAATTGTTTAAGAGTTATATATTTATTATGTCTTTGCACAGAAGAGCAAACACAGATGAAGGATGCTAACATCAAGATTTTAAAAACTGAAGATGCTGCTGGGTGATTTTCTAGGGCTCTGTGAAGATCTGAATTTTGTTTCAATTTGACAAAGCCTGATTAAATCACTCCTTTGATGCAGATTTATGAATTGAAACGGTGATTTGCCTCGAAGAAACAATTATGACTGAATGACTCTGAAATATTTCAAAGTACTTTAGAGATTTAATTTTTCTGTTCATTGTGATATTGTAACTTAAATTATATATAAGCAAGAAATAAAGGAAGTCCCAGGGAAAAAGTGCAGGAGTTCCACAGGAAGATGAGGGAGGCCAGGTAGGTGGGGAGAGTGCTAAGAAGGCCAGAAAGAGAGTGTAGGATGCATCTCTGGGTGTGAGAGTGCAGAGAGGTGGGAAAACAGTATGAGGGTTATGTGCATGCAAGTACAGGGAAGCAAGGGAAAGAAGAACCATGATGCATGCCTGTGTATGTGTACAGGGAAGAAGATACGGATGGATGGATGTGAATGTATGGAGTGCAGGAAGGCTGGGAAAAGAGGGCACAGACTGGATGTAAGTGCAAGAAAACCCATGAGTGCAGTGTGTGTCTGTGTGTTCATGCTTGGAGGCATGGGTGCAGTGTGTGTCTCTGGGTTCATGCTTGGAGGCCCGGGAATAAGGGCATATGCATGTGTATGGGTTACAGGAAGGCCAGGAAGAGGGATGCAGAGTGCAAGGGCAGCAAGACCCAAATAGAAGGTATGGGATGCCTGTTTCTGTATGTGCATGTTTGCACATGGACATGTGCACAAGTGCAGGAAGGCCTGGGGAAGGAGGTGTCACCACCTACAATCCATTAGAAATAGTAAATAGATAAAAAATTCTTATTTTTGCATATGTATAGTTTACATTACATGCACACACCATAATTCAACTTTACAGATATTGTATGGACACTAATATTTCAAAGACAACATTGTGTATGAGCAAAAAATTAAGTCCATACCTATTTCCTTTTTTTAGTGACTTAGTTAGATTAATCAATATCTCCATATCTCATGCAATAACCACTGGTTTTAAAGTCAATAATTTTAAATTCTGTTTTTTCTCTCTCATGTGCACACAGTTCATACAATGAAAATTTTATTAAAATATTATGTCATTATTATTAGTGCATAACAGGGTTATATGACCAAACCACATCATGCTGATTTGGAATACAAACCACTAGATCTCTTTTCCTGGATTTACTTGATCTATTCCTGGGGGGCTCACTGACATCCAAGGAAAGGCTCTTAAGAACAAAGTTACGAAAAATTATGAATCTCAAAAATTGATTTCATTACAGAACAAAATTCTCTATTCCTTGTAATTCTAAACAATCTTTTAAGCAGTTTTATGTTAACCTAAAGCATTATGCTCATGATTTCAATTCTCCTCATTTTAACTCCCATATTTTCCAAAATAATGCATTTCCATACTAATCTTTTCTTTGGAAGTTTAAACAAATTAATATTACAAGATTAACATTTACTTCAAAGTTTATGTGGTGAAAGGAAAATACCTATCTCCTTCAAAACAGGGCTCATCAGCAGGGAAAGAGTAGTTTCAGACTTAAGTTCTGCTAACTTAAAAACTCCCCTGATGAAGGCGTGGCTGTAGGAGAAGGATGATTGTGATGATGGACTGAAGGGAAAGCTAAGGACAATAGGAAGAGTTGCTGTTGGATTTCTCTATTTAGACTTGTACAAATTTCCTAAACTTTCAGTGTGGCCTGGACTTGAACCAGCTGAGTGCCCAGAGAAATGGAATCCAGGTGGGATGAAGGGAAGCTATTTAAGGATAATCCCTTAGTTTGTTGAGGAGAGAACATGTAAAGGACATATGCAACTCCTTATCTCTTTAGCTGGAAATTATGAAATGATTTAATTAAATAATAGATGTATTTTGTTTTAAAAACATATACTTGAGAGTTTTAGGGCCACATAAGAACACAGATAATCAAATTTCTTACATCTTTGATGTTTCCAGCATTTGTTTTTGACAGTTACAACTACTAGTCAGTTCCCCACCTTTCTCTGTATAGGAGTTATTGCCAAAACTAACTTGCTTTAAATTAATATATTAACCTTGCATACAGTTTTATATCTTATACAGGAAAGTTGATGACTTTCATTTTTTAAAAATTTCCATTCTCATTAGCCCTTCACAGCATGATCCATTATAAGGAACTCCAACATCTGGAAAAATTATCTATTGAGAATTAAGTTTTTAATAAGTTCAAAAGGAATTAATTATAAAAAATGCATACAGAATTATTGTCTCTATCTACTATAACAATATACTATTTTAATTTATCCAAAAAGTCTTAATTAAAAATTACAATTCACTTTCCAATTCATAGAATATTTTCATGATGAGCCCCTTTAACCAGAGTTTTTCTTTCTCTTATTAAAGGATTACAAATTCACTATTTGGCTTTGTAAAGCATTTAATAGAGGTGATTTGCAAAGCATGTTAGGATAAAGAACCCCTTCTGCATAGATACATCCTTGTGAAAGCTTTTACAGTTGTATTGAAAATTATTCCAAGCTACAGTGAGGGAAAAAATATTTGATCCCCTGCTGATTTTGTACGCTTGCCCACTGACAAAGAAATGATCAGTCTATAATTGTAATTGTAGATTTATTTTAACAGTGACAGTATAACAACAAAAAATCCGGAAAAACGCATTTCAATAAAGTTACACATTGATTTGCATTTTAATGAGTGAAATAATTATTTGATCTTTCGCAAAACATGTCTTAGTACTTGGTGGCAAAATTCTTGTTGGAAATCACAGGGGTCAGACATTTCTTGTAGTTGGCCACCAGGTTTGCACACATCTCAGGAGGGATTTTGTCCCACTCCTCTTTGCAGATCCTCTCCAAGTCATTAAGGTTTTGAGGCTGACATTTGGCAGCATAAACCTTCAGCTCCCTCCACAGATTTTCTTTGGTATTAAGATCTGGAGACTGCTAGGCCCCTCCTTAATGTGCTTCTTCTTGATCCACTCCTTTGTTTCCTTGGCCATGTGCTTTGGGTGATTGTCATGCTGGAATACCCATCCACAACCCATTTTCAATGCCCTGGCTGAGGGAAGGAAGTTCTCACCCAAGATTTGACGATACATGGCTCCATCCATCGTCCCTTTGATGTGGTGAAGTTGTCCTGTCCCCTTAGCAGAAAAACACCCCCAAAGCATAATGTTTCCACCTCCATGTCTGATGGTGGGAATGGTATTCTTGGGGTCAAAGGCAGCATTCCTCCTCCTACAAACACAGAGTTGAGTTGATGCCAAAGAATTTGATTTTGGTCTCAGGTGAGGTGAGCTCTTGCATGGAGCCCCAGATCGAGGGAGATTGACAGTTATTTTATGTTTCTTCCATTTGCGATCAGTGGCACCAATTGTTGTAACCTTCTCAACAAGCTGCTTGGCGATAGTCTTGTAGCCCATTCCAGCCTTGCGTTGGTCTACAATCTTGTCCCTAACATCCTTGGACAGGTCTTTGATCTTGGCCACAGTGGAGAGTTTGGAATCTGATTGATTGATTGATTGATTGCTTCTGGAGACAGGTGTCTTTTATATAGGTAACAAGCTGAGATTAGGAGCACTCCCTTTAAGAGAGTGCTCCTAATCTCAGCTCGTTACCTGTATAAAAGACACCTCGGAGCTAGAAATCTTGCTGATTGATAGGGGATCAAATACTTATTTGATGTGATTTTCCGTATTTTTGTTGTTGTTATTCTGTCTCTCACTGTTAAAATAAACCTACCATTAAAATTGTAGACTGATCATTTCTTTGTCAGTGGGCAAACGTACATAATCAGCAGTGGATCAAATATTTTTCCCCTCACTGTATTAATATTGTCTCTGTGTGTAGACAAAGCCTCAGAAGAATGTATTTTTATAGGTATACTTTATTCATGTTAATATATTTTGCAAAGCACCTCTTTTTAAGCATAGCTCTAGTTTACATATTAAGCCAAACCATGGTATGAATACCCATGGTTGTTAACTAATGTAATGGGTTCATACATATTAAGTTGTAAGCTATAGTTTACAAACTATAATTCATACAATATTCTAAGTCAAAATCAAACATACCACATTATGGTTTAATGTAAAATGTGAATTACAGTACAAAGGCCCCAATGTAGTCATAATAATTCAGTTTATTATTAAAAATGAGAATATTTCATTAACTTATCCCCTACTCCTTAATTTTTTTGATATCCTTTAGCTACAGAACTGCATTTATGCTAACTAAAATTACTTTAAGCAATATTCTTCCAACTCCACTTCAAATGCAGCTCAGTATATAACCCATAGAAATTTAAAAATCATGCAAGACATATGGTGCGGAGAAAATCTTCAATCTATATATTTTTTAACGTTAACATTCTAGGAAATTACATTCTTCTATTTAAAGAATTATCTTCGATTTTTTTAAAAAATTTCATTATATATTCAGTTCTGTGTTGCGTAATAACTAGAATTTCAAATGTGTTAATAATCTCATAGTATACTCAAATTCTAAACTATATTTGTCAAAAACAAATGCTGCATTATTTTTACTGAAATAAATTTTAATACTAACCCTGTGACTACCAGTGTTTTGAGAGGATACCAAATCACCAGCTCCCTAATCAAAAAAAATTAAATAATGAAGCAACATTCATAAAAAGGAAAATCAAAAACAGATAAAGTAAGACTGAATTTATGCTTAAAATATGTCTAGCTTTAGTACAAACCAGGTATGATTGCCGGCTGGACCGGTATGAATGGCTAGCCTTTTCAGAATTTTCCTAAGAAGGGAAACATCAGATATTATTTTTTTTAAAAAAATGAAAGAATAATAATTGAACCAAGAAAATTATTTTAAAATGGAAGAGGTTACTAAAATAATTGAAGCTGGTTTTCATACAAATGTGCATTACAAGCTTTAACTTACAACCTAACATTACTTTATCAAATTATTTCTCAATATATTATAACAATCCATTATATTAATTTTAATTTAATGGCTTAAATATAAACCGCCCTGAGTCCTTCGGGAAAGGGCGGTATATAAATTCAATAAAATAAATAAATAAATAATATTTTAGATTTATAATTTAAACATGCATTACTTTACAAATAATAAAAATATTGGTCAAACATAAAAAGGAATATTTGTTCACTGATTAAGCACATGTGTTATTTTTTTCTGTTAGAGAATTAACAATTGCTGTTTTAAAATGTTTTTTAGCTTTTTATGTTTTATTAGCCCTTGTAGTAGTAATGTATCTGCAAAAATTCTATTTGATTAATCATAAAATATTTTAATTAAAGCATTAAATTAACCATTCTAATCTGTTCTTCTGATGAAGTACTATGCTGAGTTGTATGAACAGATGAAAATATTTGACAACTAGCAGTAAACAAAATAAATATTATACAGATATAGATAAGTGCCTTATGAAAACATACATGGATTACAAAGTTTGATAGCTATATCCAGAGGAATAGCACATGGCTCAATAACTAACATGAAAATTGACATTTTAAAATGTCTACACTAAGTATATAACCAGCTCTATAATAAAATAGATTAGAAGCATATAATTTTCAGCCCATGAAAGTTTTGGGTATAACTTGTAGAGATCTTCCTAAATTGTTATTGAACTATAATTTTTAAAGCATCAGAAGGATGCATTTATGGGAAACATTATCTATATAGAATTTTATTTAAATACAAATAATAGTTTTAGCAATGCATTTCTCTATATACTCTTTGGAAGCAATTTTCAAGCATAGAATTATTTGTCTCTATAAAGGTTCTTTCTCTTAAAATTATAATTAAAGAAATCAGTATAGTACTTATGTATAGTTTTTAGATTAAAAGATGCTGGATTTGAGTCAAATCAGAGATAAATAACTTTTCACGAAATAGGCTATAGACCTAAGGGAGAGTTGTTGCTTTTTTAAACTGTGAAATATTTCAGACCTTATATATGTGTTTCCTATTTAGAATACCAAGAAGTTTTAATTTTTCAATCATCATAATCACAACAGATTCAGAAAGCTGCAATCTACCTACCCGATTACAGCTATCTCATGTACTTGCTACATAAATAGTAAGAAAATACTCAACAGTTGTGTTAGAACTGTGACACAATAAAATTAGAAAACTAAAAACAAAATAGTATTAGAAAACCATTGCTATTATTTGCATCATATAGTATAAACAATATATTTTATCCAATATAATCATGACATTAATTATAAATGTCAGATATTTTATAATTTAGAATATTTATTTTACCTATGTGTGACTCCTCTTCTAAGGAGTATTACTTTTGAATACCGTATTTTCCGGCGCATAAGACGAATGGGCGTATAAGACGACCCCCTACATTTCCTGTTAAATTATAGGGTTTGGGCTATACTCGCCGTATAAGACTACCCCTCTTCCAACGCACACCAAATAAAAATTAAAAAACATCAGATTTGATTTTAATATGGTAATTTTAATTCAAATGCTTATGACATGCAGGTGCTTAGTAGGAAAACTGTCACTTATAAACATAAGGCTGTTTGCTATCAAACATGTAAACATAAAACAGTGCAAGTGGATTAAACATAATAATAATAATAATAATAATAATAATAATAATAATAATAATAATAATAATAATAATAAGAAGAAGAAGAAGAAGAAGAAGAAGAAGAAGAAGAAGAAGAAGAAGAAGAAGAAGAAGAAGAAGAAGTAGTAGTAGTTGGAGGGGACCTTGGAGGTCATCTAGTCCAACCCCCTGCTAAGGCAGGAAACCCTATACCATTTCAGACAAATGGCTGTCCAGTCTCTTCTTAAAAACTTCCAGTGTTGGAGCATTCACCACTTCTGGAGGCAGGTTGTTCCACTGGTTAATTGTTCTAACTGTCAGGAAGTTTCTCCTTAGTTCTAGGTTGCTTCTCTCCTTGACTAGTTTCCATCCATTGCTTCTTGTCCTGCTTTCAGGTGCTTTGGAGAATAGCTTGGCTCCCTCTGCTTTGTGGCAGCCCCTGAGATATTGGATCACTGCTATCATGTCACCCCTCACCCTTCTCTTCGTTAAACTACACATACCCAATTCCAGCAACCGTTCCCTATTTTCCTAATTCACTCTAAAGCTTTCCCTGTGCAGAGCCTTAAGTAACACCAGCTGCCTGCAATTAGTGCAGGTTCGCATCCCACCAGGCTCAAGGTTGACTCAGCTTTCCATCCTTCCAAGGTAGGTAAAATGAGGACCCAGATTGTTGGGGGCAATAAGCTGACTTTGTAATAATGCTGCTGGGGGGGGTGTGTGAAAGCCCTAATAAACAGGCATATACACAGAATAAAGGCTATTGCTAAGCACATTGATTTGTGCTTTAAATTGTAAGCCACCCTGAGTCTTCGGAGAAGGGCAGGATATAAATGGGATTTTAAAAAAAAAGACCAAATGGGAGATCCGCTCCAGATTTTCCAGCCAGCCCGCCCAGTTCCTGAGTCAAATGTGTCCTTAGATCTAAGCCGCTGCTCTGGCTGCTGCCTTCCCCACCTGCCTTTCAAGTTGGGATATACTACAGCTGCTCTTCAACTTTAGAAGGAAAGACGCCCAGACCCCAGCCTGTAAAAAATCACAGACTGCAGCTTCTTCTCCAATTGGTCCTGCTTTCCCTGCGCAGACTAAATGGGAGATCCGCTCCAGGTTTTCGAGCCAGCCCTGTCCCTAAATTTTCAGCACCCGGCATATAAGACGACCCCTGACTTTTGAGAAGATTTTCATGGGTTAAAAAGTAGTCTTATACGCCGGAAACTACGGTAATTAAAGATAACAATATAAACATGAAAATAAATGATGATAAAATACATTTACCATTAAAATTCAGAGTGAAATTATGAAGGATATAGATGACATAACTACTTATAGTTATATATGACTTTCTGGTAAAGAATCACATTGATTCAATTATTAGGCCACATAAAATAAAGTCTTTACTTTGGGCCATTTGACATTGTCTTTATATCACAGCTTTTCACATCTTAGAAGGCTCTATTAGCATACAAAATAATTTAACTTGCATATAATACTGGGAAATTGTTGTAATCTTCCAAATGAGTCTCTAAATAAAGAATAGCCACAGAAAATCAGGCTTATTTTGTCTTAGGTTTACACAAGAAAGATGTGTGGTAATGTAAAGTCACTTCCTTTTGGCCTCCATTTATCCCTTACTAAGACGATATATACAATTTTGTACTTGATCCAACAACTCTAAATAATAGTTTTGGCAATGCATTTCTCTGGTATATGCGCTTAAAATTCTAAAATTTAAACAGGAGATTAGGCAAATTATGATGACTCTTTTATATTCAGATTTGTATTAATCTGCATGTTTATGTATTTCTCATGTAAATATATTTATGAATTTTAAATGTTTTCACCAAGACACATTAATGAAATTTTATATACTAAAATATTAGGAAATAAACACCGCAATCAGATTAGTTTGCTAAGACAAAAGCACCACAAAACACGCAATCCTGGCCTACCATCCACTTCTGAATATGTCCCCATTTTCTATCATAAGAACGCTGAGAAAGCTATAAAAATGTAGAAAATTTTATTTTAAAAGGGTAATACTTTAGTAACAATAGATGTCATCTTTCATAATTCTGCATACAAAATACAGGTTATTTTGCAATACTGTCTGGAATTCCCCTAGCAATTTAAAGATTATTTAAATACAATACTGCAAGGACAAAATAAGCTATAACTGATCAGAACTTCCAATACCAATACATTAGTAATAATGAAACCATTGTTAAAACTACCACAAATCCTCATATATTATCCCATATTCTGAATACTTATTGCACAAATAGAATAAATTATTTTTACAATACAGAAATGTTATTCTAAATCAGGTGTTCCCAACCAGGGGTGCTCGCACCTCCTGGGGTGTTAAGACGATATTCCAGGGGGTGTGAAAACTTGGGTTTTCAAAATTATAGTATATATGCATAATTTGTTGACGTTATTTAGAACTTTTGTAAGGGGTGCGAAAATATATCAGAAATGTTCTAGGGGTGCAGGGTATAGAAAAGGTTGGGAACCACTGTTCTAAATTAGACACGTCAAACTCGTATTGGGATGGTTTTGCCATTGCCAGCAATGGGGCGGGCACAGCTTCCAGATGATGCGTCCGGCCCACGGGCCAGCAGTTTGACACCCCTGTTCTAAATCATGAGAAGCAACCCATACTCTGCATGATCCCCAGTAGCTTCTTGCACAGACTGTCTTTGCTTCTCTTGATTTCTCTAGCACAAAGAGTTTCCTTCCATGGTATTGCAATCTTATGGCTGTTATAGCAACTTAGAATTATTGTAGTACAAACTCTTTGTCCTCTTCTATCACACAGTGGGGATGCCATGTATATGTGTATTCACAAACACACAGGCATTCATCTACTAGTATATATGGCATCCTACATAACATATATACTGAAAACACTGCACACCTCTGCTACAGAGTAACATATTCAATATACTATATCTATACAGATAGTTCTTGAGATACAACTGCTCACTTAATGGCCATTTGAAATTACAACATGGCCCCTAAAAGCTACATATGACCTTGTTTTGAAGTTACAGCTCCTGCAGCACCTCCATAATCATTCACCCTTATTTCTGACTACAAGGATGCTACAGCACCCTCCCACCTCTCTCCCCTCCCATCCAACTTCACTGGGACCCCACAGTGCTTGGGCCTGCTTCTCCATGCCTCCTAAAAACAGCTGCCATTTTCAGCATGCCAACAATTCCTTGCAAAAATGGCAGCTGCTTTCATAGCTTTCTGACCTGATCAGCTGGCTGTCAGGAGAGTGCAGACCTCTCCTAGTTCTTGCTAGATTTTGAAAAAGCCAGCTTCCCCCATGTAAAAGTGGCAGCTTCAGGAGGAACTTCCCAAACCCTCTTTCTGGCTTACACCCTTAATAGACACACACATACCCGTTTTCAATAAAAAAAACAGGAAAAAAAGTTGGGGGAACTTGTTATTCTTTATCTCCTACCCCCATTAGGTGCTTAAACTAAACTCTCCACTATTCCCCTCCGATTTGTATTCTTTTAATCACCCCATTTGCTAAATTTACTGCATGCCTGAAACAGGGTGACAAAGTCTGTAAGTTACTTACCTTGGTGAGTGACTGCCAGGCTGAAGAGTAGAAGAAAGGAAGGAAGGAAGCAAAGAAAATCTTTCTGCAGCTTGTTTGCATTAAGGAGCTGAAGAAAAAGTTCAGCTCAAAGACTTCAGCCAGTTATAGCACAAAACATGCTACAAATGGCCAGTCATGGCAGAACCTAGATCTTTCGAAATCTTTTGCTGCTTGTCTAACTCCCTTTAGAGAAATCCTAGCTAGGTGCTAAAGCAAGTCAGAAAAGCAGCAAAAAGCTTGGAAATCTTCTTTGGAAACCTTTTTGCTGCTTGTAGGACTCCTTTTGGGACCCAGCTCCTGCTACAGCTGGCTGTTTGCAGTCTCCCAATCGCCAGATGAGCAGGACATAGGCCCAGTCCAAAAGTGTGGTTCATCAGCCATGAACAGAGGCTTGTTTAGAAGTCTCTCTGGCACTGGAACTTGATGTTGGACCCCAATCTAGTTGGGGTCTTTCCCCCACTTACCTGTTTTAGGGTATGCAAAGCTTTTTGCTGCTTGTCTGCCTCCTATATAGACCCAGCTGGGTGATAGGCTTCCCAGGGCCTCCTGCAGTCATGAGACATGCCATATTCTGTTCAATAATCCATGTGTGTTTGTTTAACAAGCCATCAGGGAGATTAGGCGATGGGATTGTCAAGTGAGGCTATCTCACTTAATGATCATCCCCATTTGCGAGGGCAGGCTCCATTATAGCCAAAGGTTGAAGAATATCTCTAGTAATAACATTTTCTTTTAAATGCTTTCTACATTGCTTTACAAAAAAGGAAGGCTATTATTTGTGTGCTCTAATAAATTTAAGATAGTAAAAAAAATTCTGATGGTACATACCTCTTTTTGTTGGCGTTCCAATTCCCTCATGCGTATATCCCTTGCTTCTGCTCGGGCTGCGCGTTTGGCCGCAAGGCGTGCCTCTGCCTGTTATATTGAAAATACTTAGATGTAATTAAAAAATCCAACATCACCAATATGCAGTACAAAATAGTTAGGAATCAACTTTTCCACAACTATTTTAGGATTGTAGGGAAAAAGTTAATATTAAAAGGGAGGAAGACAAGAAGGAATGAAAAATCTGTATACTTACAATAACAATACAAAATAAATATCTAACTTTCAATATGCTTAGGTTTTGTGGTAAAGATAGATGATGGTAACATTAACTGTTATGAAACTGACACCATATTGTATATACTGTATGCTGATGACACCCAACTCTATATTTCCACCCTTGGTGATCCAAGTGATGCTATGGCTGCCCTTTCACAGTGCCTGGAGGTTGTAGGGGCCTGGATGAGGGACAACAGGCTTCAACTGAACTTTGGTAAGACCAAATGGCTTTGAATACATAGGGCTCCAAGATGTGGGTCTTTGTCATCTTTGACTCTGGGTGGGGTGGCACTGCCCCAGAAAGACCCAGTATGCAACTTGGGGGGTTCTTCTAGACTCATGACTCTTGTTCGAAGAACAGGTGACAATTGTGGCTAGGAGACCCTTTGCACAACTTCGTGTTGTGTGCCAGTTACGGCCTTTCCTGGATCAGGATTCCCTGCACTCAGTTATTCAGTCCCTAGTCATCTCATGACTGGACTACTGTAATGCACTCTACATGGAATTACCCTTGAAGAGCAATCGGATGCTACAGCTGGTGCAGAATGTAGCAATATGGGTAATTTTGGATCTCCCAAGAATGGTCCCTGTAACACCACTGCTCCGTGAGCTGCATTGGTTACCATCTGCTTCTAGGTGCAATTCAAGGGGTTGATGATCACCTTCAGAGCACTTCATAGTATGGCTCCAGGTTACTTGAGGGTCATCTCACCCCACTGGGATTGGCCCATACCACTTATGCCGGCAGAGGAAGCATGCTGTGGGTCCTGTCAGCCCGATTATTCCGGCTGGTTGGTACAGGAGGAGGGCCTTCTCTGCTGTTGCTCTTGCCCTCTGGAACATCTTGCACCCCGATGTAAGATTGCCCCCAACCCTATCTTTTCATAAGGGCTTAAAGACATGGTTTTGCCAATCAACTTGGGGGGGGGAGAACAGTGGGGGAACAGTGCAATTGAGGTGGTTGATTAATAACAGATCCCACCTCCACCCATTCCACTCCCCCCAATGTGTCTTTGGTTTAACATTTGTTCTTAACTTCTTATGTTTTAGCTTAGATGAATACGCCCAGGGTTACCCTATGGTAAGATGGGCAGCCAATAAATTTTATAAATAAATATACTAATAATTAAATAATAAATAAAGTAAGAAACAAAGAAGTGTTTTACATTTCTTTGCATAACACGTGTCTCATATTTAGTTGCTCATACACATACACACACACACACACACACACACGGACCAATTATTCCACTAACAAGCCATGAGGTCTTTCTCTGTTTAACTCTAACTAGTAGATATCATGACTCATACAATACCCACTTGAAACTTTGCACTAGATGGGCAGTCTGCAGTCACATCATTAGGAGAGCAAGAATTTCTATGTTTGAATTACTTAGCATGCCAATAAAGGTTACAGTATGTTTTCTGAATATACTGTTGCGTAAGTTCCAACTTAATTCAAATAAGAATGATTACCTATATTGCAATAACATACCGATTCCCACATTATACTTGTCACTTAGGTTTGAACAAATTTACCAACCTCTCTAGCAATATGACCTAGGGCTTCATCTTCTGCAGAAAATCTGTCCTTCATTGGAGTTCTTTTCCTTCCTGAGCCAGGAGTCCCCATGCTTATATATCTCACAGTATAGCTTTAAATCCAAGAGCTTAAATCTGAAACAAAGAAAAAGTATCAAGTTATTACTTTTATGATATACGGGTGCCTATAGCTTGAAAACAATTTTTCAACAATTTCTTGAGGTTGTTCATAATGGTGAATAGTATTTCATAATTTATTTTCAAAACTAAATACACATTTTAGAAGACACACATTAATTTTGCAAAATTTGTTTTCTAAACAATCTAAACATTTATCCCATGCATTTCAATTATTTTAGAAAACTATGTTCTGAATATTTTTAAGCTTTTATGCAGTAACGTTTATATTCCCTTAAATTTTATTGACAGTATTTATTTTAGGTCAACAAGCCAATGCCTCTAATATTTATCCACAATTCCATCTAAACATTTTATTAAATGTATGAAATAATTGATATAGGAATTAAAAGGAATTACCAACATAATTTCACTATCATTTTAAGACAAAAATCTAAAGAGAAACTATTCTTCTGTAATATGCTTATGTAATCAATACATACCACTTATTCCCTTTATGATGGTCAAAATTAGCAGCAAGAAATAATACAGGTAAGTATTATTATTAACTTATAATGGATTGTTTAGCAACCATTCAAAATTACAGTGGACTCACTAAAAGCTACTTACAACCAGTCCCAAAGTTATAAGGATTGTAGTACCTGTGATCATTTTTCTTTACACCTGACTATAGGAATGCTGCAGTGCCCCCACCTATCTTCCCCCTTAATCTCTTTATCAGCTCCCTGCCGGCCTTCGACTGGCTTCCCACCTTACCAGGCCCCACACTCTTCTCCTCACCCTGCGTCACTCATCACACAACAACCTTTCAAAGATTTTCAGAGCTTCGGTTAGGGAAGAAGAACAGGCTGCTTAATTGTTGGGCTGTGTGGTGTAATCCCAGAAGGGGCTGCCATTTTCCAAGCATCCATACTGAATTGCAATCACTCCTGGGATCATGCCACATGGCCCAACAATGGAATGATTTGCTTTGCTTCCCTAATACAAGCTCGGTATTCTGCTTTCAAATTTTATACTTTTTATATGTGATACTAAACTCAAACGTCAATCTCTAAAAACCTCTATGCTGAATGGTTATATGAGAATATTTACTGCAAATTAGAAAAAAGTTTTAGTGAATAGGTGATTGCCTTGTAAATTTAAACTATTTCTTCTTCCTCTTGTTTTTCCCACATTAAAATGGATACTTTGACCAGACCTTCATGGCTGCTCTATCATTCAAAGTTAATTTTTTCACCTTACTAAAAAGCCTACTCATTATGAGAATTTATGATTGATATTTTCTTTAAATTACAAGGCGTTTCCATTCACAAAGGATACTAACGATAATTTCAAAATGAATTTTAAGTTTCATTCTCGAAGAAATTTAGAGAGATATGTTTACAAATGGGCATGTTTAAATTACACAATTTATCAAATTACCTAAGACATTTGAGACAAATCTCTATGATTTAAAAGTCTTTCTAAGTCAAAATGATTGTAAAGTACATGCCTAAAAATAGTACTACCAATCTAACTTGGCACAATCCACTTGCAGTTTGTGTTTTTTCATGAAACAGTTGTTGACTTGCAACTCAATCTAAGTTACATCCTATGTACTAAAAGCATATATACTACTTCTTACTTTTTAACACCATCTAAATAAAAAAAATGAAATCCCATTTTCATGTGTTTTGAGGAAATGTTGGACAGTTGAATAAGCATAACAGAAGCTGTCTGAGAATTTATAGTTCCTTCTTGAATTTCATTAAGAAACAGAAAACACAACTGAACTGAGTCTATCTATTCTATACCACAGTAAATGAATGCCAAAACTACGTCAAAAGAAGAACAGCAATATGAACATCATTTCTGAAACATATTGACATCTATTTAAAGTACTATATTGTTTCCACAAACAATCTGCATGTAAAGGGAGAAGGTGAAATGGAAATGCCTGTTGATATTGATGCTGCAAAGCATGAAAATCCTGGAGAAGAGCCTGAAGTTCTTTAGTTGTCTGGAAAGGACTATTTGCAAGCTTGAAGTAAGATAAGTCCTCAACAGTATATCTATGCAAAGCGATTGAGAGATGAGCTTCACAAAGCAGATTACAGAAGATGAAGCCCCACTTTTCAAAGCACTGAAATAGTATATTCTTTGCCAGGCTTGTGTGTGGCTGTTCAAAACATTCACACACAGATGTTTCCCAAGAGACCACCAAGAAGTGGTGCATGCATGCATAAACTTTGCAAATAAATAATTCTTTAAAGCTTTGAAGAGAAATACTTCATATATCATCTCTTTTAAGTTTTCCATTTAAGGAAAAGTGATTTAATTCTCTTTTTCCTGTTTTCTCCATCCAGTTTTGTTTCCTACTTTCTTTTTTCTTTCAATGCAGATACTTTTTCCATTATTCATCTCATTTTTATTATTTTTTTATATTTCTGCTCAAAAGAAACAATGTATTTGTGAGTCTAGCGTGTTTCAGTGTATAAGAATGCTTCATATTTGCAAATGAACAGCAATTTTATAAATGGGACATCTTATCCTATTAACATTTCAATTTGTACTTATTAATTCATTAATATTTATTTTTAGTCCTAGCTCCATCTTCTTTCAGAATGTTGACCATGGCAGACATGATTTGCAAACATCATACATATACAATATTGATACTGTACACACATACAAGCATGTACCAATTTATGTACTGGAGATCTTTAGAATAGTTTCATTCAGAATTTGAAACATTAAATTGCCAACATAAAAACAATTGGCACTGCATAGATTATTGTCAGTGCCTATTTTTTCCCCCCTCTAGCTTTATTTTTGAGATCTTCTTAAATTCAGAGGCATCTTTCTTTGAGGCAAGTCTCTTGTTTCTACACCATTGTGCTCAATTCTGCTACACTGGATGATTCAGCATCAGTGCAATGATATAGTAATTCATTTTACGATCAATAAATATTCTTAGCATTTATTTCATTACATGAATGAGCAGAGGAAAGGCATTCATTCCAAAATGGAAAATTTTAAAAATGAAGAGCTAAACAACTATCATGCAATGAAAAGATTATTTGAAGTTAAAAACTATGAATAAATTCTGCAAATTTTTGCACTTCTAAGTTTAACCATTCAAACACTGAAACAAGATATACTGCGTCAGTACTCTTAAGATCAGGAACTAAAAATCATTATTTGCAGAAAAAGTGGATATAAAAAGTATACAAATCCAAATTTCTTCCAGGTTCATTCACTTCTAAATACAGTTTATAAATCAGTAAAACAAATTATTTCCATCTGAAAGATCCTCTGTGAGAAACCTTTGGACTCCCATCCCATGGGGAAGAGATTACAGTTTTATAATTAAATAAATTTTAAAATTATAAATAAATAGCCGTAGAATATCATTTAGAATCTCATGTATTTCTATCTGCTTTATGCCTGTGCCAAAATAGAATATATCAAATGTCTACAATATATTAAAGTGCCCACTTGAAATTTACTATAAATAACTTCCGAGGTAGGTAAAATGAGGACCCAGATTGTTGGGGGCAATTAAGCTGACTTTGTAATGCCGCTTGGGGGTGTGTGAAAGCCCTAATAAGCAGGCATATACATAGAATGAAGGCTACTGCTAAGCTTGTAAGCCGCCCTGAGTCTTCGGAGAAGGGCGGGATATAAATGGAATTAAACTAAACTAAACTAAAAAAGGGGATATCTTTTTTTCCCTAAAGTACAAATAGTTTTTAACAACCACAAAAACAGTTATTTACATTTTATATGTACATTTTATATGTACAAATTGTTACCATATAGGCTGGTGTTACTTAATCATGGTTCTAGTTTGGTTTTAGTTTCTCATAGTTCTAATTTCTGGCCCAACACTTTAATCACTAAAGTGCCTTGCACTTGCATGTAATTTTGCCTTTCAGTTACTTCTGACTTGCAGCATCCAACTGACAATCAATCAGTAGGTTTCCCATTTCTTCCCCCCTGCCCCAAAAAGCAGTAAGATCTGGACCTTGATGCAGATGCTTAAGGGTAAAAGTGAAAAAGTTCAAGATACCAGAATCATTCTTGTAGAACCCCAGAGTTGGTAAAGTTAAAACTTCACTTGCATTTTTTTTTCATTTTGAAGGGGGGTAAGGAGCAAAATTAGTGCTTCAAGCTGCACAAAGTCTTAAGGCATTTTGTCTCACTCATTATATTTTCTAAGACTTGACCTTGGTCCTAGCTACATTTAGAGTATACCTTCAAAACAGTGTACAAAACCTGTGGTGGGCCTTGAGTTTATGGAAGAACCACATTTATAATTAGAATAGTGTTTTTTTTACAAAACATGCATTTACTCTTCTCTGCCATTTTCATTGCAGATACTTTGTTGCTGAATATAGTATGTGTCTATGTGATTATGACCTTTAATTTCTTTTTTTTTTATTGAAAAGTTTTAAAATACAGTTTTCCTTTAAGAATCCCCCCTTCCCCCTCCCTCCTCCCCCCTCCCTACCTCCCCCCCTCCCCCCCTCCCCCCCCCCGACTTCCCAGAGCTAAATACAAGGTATATGTATAAAAAGCAATCATAAACAATCATATACTAACAACTATAAACTCTAAAATCCATCACTCTCTATATAAAAAGAAACTAAGATAAGAAAAGAAGAAAAAAAAACGAAAGAAGACTTATTCAAATGCTACATAAAACTTCTTAACCCTATACTTGTTCTGGATAAAATCAATCCATTTTCTCCATTCCATAATATAGCGTTCTTGCGAATGATCTTTCAAATAGGCCGAAATCTTCGCCATCTCTGCCAGGTCGGAAACCTTTAAAGTCCACTCCTCTATGGTCGGCAATTCCTCTTTCTTCCAATATTGGCCTATCAAAAGTCTTGCCGCCGTAATTAAATTCAACATCAACTTGGTGTCCACAACTGTGGCATCTGTAATTATTCCCAACAAAAAAAATTGCGGACAAAACTTTAACCTCTGTTTAAAAATCTTCTGCATGTTCCACCAGACTTTTATCCAAAAAGCCTTAACCTTTTTACAAGTCCACCATATGTGAAAATATGTTGCGTCTTCATCACCGCACCTCCAACATTTAGGCTGATAATTCGGATACATACTTGCAAGCTTTTTAGGATCTAAATGCCATCTATAAAACATTTTGTAAAAATTCTCTCTTAAATTTTGAGCTTGTGTAA
The DNA here is from genome assembly GCF_964194415.1 of Vipera berus. Lineage (NCBI taxonomy): Eukaryota > Metazoa > Chordata > Lepidosauria > Squamata > Viperidae > Vipera > Vipera berus. The sequence continues at coordinate 75,712,927 of NC_138205.1, read as the reverse complement.
ATTTTACGTTCCTCACCCAAATCTTTTCCCACGTGTCCATTGTGATGACTTCCTGGATATTTTGGGCCCATTTTATCATACAATCCTTAACAAGCTCTGTTTCTGAGTCAATCTCTATCAATGCAAGATATATCCGTTTGATATGTGCTGGTCCCTGATTCCTAATTTGCTTTATCAAATTTTCATCAGTCATTGCAAATCCATTTTTCTGGTCTTCTTTCCACCTGGCCCGTAACTGAGTATATTGAAACCAATTTTGAACAACCTTCTCTTCTCGCAAGAGGCTATATGATTTCAAACACCAAACATTTCTTTCCAAACTGAGAATCTCCTTATACGTAGTCAAATCATGTTTGAAGCCAGCATGTATATTTTCTATTGCGTGTTTTGGAATTGCCCACAATGGTATCTTGCAACTTAACTTATGTCTGTACTTCTTCCAAACTCTCAGCAATGCCTGTCTTAAAATATGCACCCTAAACATTTAATTTCTTAAATGATCTGGGAACAAGATACCTTAAAGATCATCAATATAACCAAGACTATTATACTGGATCCCCTGTAATGGAACAATTTTCCTTGCTTCCCATCATAAAATGAGAAAAGCTGGTGGAAACAAGTGAGAAAACCTTTTCTGTAAGATTATCACATTCTTTCGTTAAATCTATTCTCTTATGTTTTCTACCACCAAGTTAATATGCTTTTACTTAACCCAGGGATTTGATTTGATAGCATTTAATTTGAAAAAAAAATGTATTTTCAGACCTCTCAAGTATAGTGGGGTAAAGAACAGGTCAAGGCCTCCTGGGCATGGCAGGTTTCCATGTGCCAGTGAGCTCTATAATATGCGCAGGACCTCTCAGGGCCTCCCAAAGCTGAGGCATCCCTGTGTTCCTTACCACAGATTCCATCCACTTAGACCACAGGTCTGCAACCCGTGGCTCCGGAGCCACATGCAGCTCTTTCAGCCATCTCCTGCGGCTCCCAGTCCTCTGCCATGTGCAGTCCAAAAAAAAAAGTGGGACTAAAAAAGTTCAACCAATCAATTCAAACTTCTCATGGGGAAAAAAACACCTTGCAAAGCTTGAATTGATTGGTTGAAGTTCTTTGGTTTGTGGGACTTCCCACAAGCTGTTTGTGGGACTGCCCACAAACCTCTTTTCTTCCTTGGACTGCACATGGCGGCAGCAGAGGAAGAGACAGGAGGACTGCTGGAAAGATGAGTGGGTCGGTCAGATGGGGCGTGCCGGGGAGGGGGAGTTGTGTGTGTGTGTGTGTGTGTGTCTTCTTCCTTTGGGCCAAAGACGGAGAGCACAGCGGCTACCACGCCGGCCTGGACAACCTCCAGCATCTCTCAGCAAGTGCACTAGGCCACCCCAACAGCAGAAGCCATCGCCAGAACGATTGCTCAGCCCTTGGGGCCCACTGCTGCAATTTCTGTGGGGGAGGCGGAGGCTGACGGAGATGCGGCAGACCTCCAGTGTCTCTCTTGCCGCCACCTCCACCACTACTGTCAGCTTCCGCTACGGCCGAACCCGGGCAGCCTCCTCCACCCCCAGCAGTGGCATCCGGAGGTTTTCCGGTTTCATCGGAACCAAGCAGCAAGTGGAAAATTTAGCAGTAGCAGCACTACCGGGAGCGGTTTCAATCGGCCCCTTCATTGCCAAGAGTCCCCATAGAAGTCAATGGAGGCGCTGCGGCTGGCCTTTTGAGTGAATGAGAGCGAGAGAGAAGCTTTTCCAAACAAAACGTGAGTGAATGAGAGCAGAGGGGGCAGGGTAGGTGCATATCTTGCCTTGGCTCCACTCTTCAGTCAAACCCTGTTCTGCACATGCACGCATTTACGGGCATGCGCACACATTTTTTGCAGCTCCCAGTTTTTCCTTTTGTGAGGGAACCGGTTCCTAGTGGCTCTTTCACTGTTTCAGGTTGTTGACCCCTGACTTAGACCCATGAGACTGCTTACCACAACTGGGAATCCTGTGATTGTGGTCACTGAGCAAAGTGGTCACATGACATCTCATTTAGTGACTGCTTTGCTCAACAACCAAGACTCCAGCCCCAATGGTAGTCACAGGTTAAGGACTATCTCCAAATTAAAATTATAACCTGTAAATTAAAGTTAACTAAAATTTATAATTGTAAATTAAAATTAGTAAAATTTTGTGGATGTCAACACTGCTTTTATTTGGTCCTCTGATCTGACACACTTATAATTTCTTACTTCATATTATTGCTTAGTTTGGCTTTAGTACTTTATATAATCAGCATTCTTATATTTCCCCCATGCTGACTCTCCCTTAACTGTTGCCAAACTTGGATATATCAAAAGTTTGGAAGCCATTTTGTTTGATGATCTATAAAGACAATAAGGAGTAATTGATGGTGGGGATGTGTTCTTGGGGTTATAGGCAGCATTCCTCCTCCAAACATTGTTGGAGTTGATGTCAAAGAGCTCGATTTTAGTCTCATCTGACCATGACATTTTCACCCAGTTCTACTCTGAATCATTCAGATGTTCATTGGCAAACTTCAGATGGGCCTCTACATGTGCTTTCTTGAGCAGGGGGACCTTGTGGGTGCTGCAGGATTTCAGTCCTTCATGGTATAGTGTGTTACCAATTGTTTTCTTAGTGACTATGATCCCAGCTGCCTTGAGATCATTGACAAAATCCTCCTGTGTAGTTCTGGGCTGATTCCTCACCGTTCTCATGATCACTGAAACTCCACGAGGTGAGATCTTGCATGGAGCCCCGGACCGAGGGAGATTGACAGTTATTTTATGTTTCTTCCATTTGCAATCAATTGCACCAACTGTTGTAACCTTCTCACCAAGCTGCTTGGTGATAGTCTTGTAGCCCATTCCAGCCTTATGTAGGTCTACAATCTTGTCCCTGACATCCTTGGACAGCTCTTTGGTCTTGGCCATGGTGGAGAGTTTGGAATCTAATTGATTGCCTCTGTGGACAGGTGTCTTTTATATAGGTAACAAGCTGAGAACAGCAGAAGGAAGCTTATAACTGAAATGGGAAGGAAACAAGTATTCTGCATTTCAAAAAAATATTAATCTCCATTTGTCCCAGTTATATATATATATGTTCATATCATTTTTCCAGTATCAGTCCAACCTTCTGGGAAATAAATAAATAAATCTGACTACTGTATTCTGCAATTCAAAGAGAAAAGAACTAAACCAAAAACAGACCTGAAAAGTAATAAGCTCATTTTTTCCCAGAAATTCATTACATTACATCATACCAGTATCACCAAAAATGATAATCTAATTAACTTGAAATAACTATTAATCCACTACTCAACTTTATTAATTTATATAACTGTTCATTTTTCTGCATGCATATTTACAGAGTTTTTATATTTGTTTACTTGGCATTTATTTTTATTTCTAGGACAATTAACTATTTCTTGTGCAAAGAAAAGCAGGTACTATAAGGGAGAAAATCCCTGCCCTTTTTAAAAAATCATGACTGAGAATGCAACTAGAAGTTTAAGACAACAAAAGAATAACTTTCCATGAAATACTCTAATGGAGTATTTAAACAATTTGTAAAGAGGTAGATAACGTATTAAGTTGAATTGACAAGACTAGACGTCAATAACATTCTTTTTACCTGTTATACTGCAATCCTAAGTGTGTTTAAAATAATTTTTCACTGGATTGGATTCAAATTGGACAGAGCATTTATAACTTCTTGAATGGCTATCATGAAAGGAGTAAAGTAGGCCAGAGAACCTGTTTACTACAGAGGGAAGAGAACATTTATATAAACTAAGAGAACATTTATATAAACTAAAAAAGCATTATAGGAATAATACTAAATACCAGAATGTCCCAAAATCTTCTCCATACTAATTGTGTGTGCAGATAATTTGCCAACGACCCTCTTTAAAGTGAACTATCTCCTTCTAGGGAAGAAAGAGGTCTACCCAAAGGGGCGCCCTGAGGAATTTACTGATTTACTGGAAAACAAAATCGCTCAATTTCATTCACAATTAGATGCCGGTGTGCCAGTGGAGGTACTTGGAGCAGGTTCTTGCCCAATTATCTGGGAATAGCACAGGATTTAAACATATATACTGCTCCACAGTGCTTTACAGCAGTCTCTCTTAAGTTTACAATGTTAGCATATTGCCCCCAACAATCTGGATCCTCATTTTTACCTACCTAAGAAGGATAGGAGGCTGAGTCAGCCTTAAGCCAATTAAGATAGAACTCCTGGCAGTAGGAAAAGTTAGTCTGTAATACTGCATTCTAACCACTGTACTACCATGAGAATGTTTAATTTGGTTGCTCGTGATGAAATGGACAGGATCCTAGGGAATCTGAGTGCCAGCACTTTTATTTTAGATCGATGACCCTCCTGGTTTGTCAAAGTTTCCCAGGTGGCAACATGCAGGTGGGTTCTGGTGGTGATTAATGCTTCCTTATGGGAGGGCTTTGTGCTCCAGCATTTTAGGAATCTGTTGTCTGCCCTTTTCTTAAGATGCCATCACTATATTCCACCCTATTGGGTAAAATTTTCAAACTGTTTCCAATCTTCCCTTGGAGAGGATTATTGAGATGATTTTGTGGCAGCAGAAGTTCCAGGATAAAATGGATTGTCTAGAGTCTAGACCATTTCCGATGAAGGTTCAGGCATGGATATGGAATGGAAACACTATTGGTTGCCCTTTTTGATGATTTTTGGCAGGAGCAGGATAGCGGTAGTGCATTGAATCTTGCTTTACTTGCTCTCTCAGTAGCCTTCAATACCATCGACCTGGAGCAGCTTCAGGAGTTGGGAGTGAGGGCTCTATGTTGTTATGATTTACTTCTTTCCTCTATGGATACTCTCAGTCAGTGTTGATAGGGAGCAAGAGGTCTAGCCCTTGTCTCCTGCTTTGCGGGGTCCTGCAGTGTTCAGTACTCTCTCTGCTTCCATGTAACATCTCCATGAAGCTACTGAGATCATCCACCACCATGGACGGAGATATCATCAATATGCTGATAATGCCCAGCTATATGTCTTGGCCCACAATGAGTTCAGCAATGCCGTGGCCTTTCTCTCGCAGTGTTGGAGGGTGTTAAGGGCTGGATAGAGAGCAGTGGGATGAAACTGAACCCCGGCAAGGTTGAGTAGCTTTGGGTTTGGGGTTCTATGATCCATGGAGAATGGCCATCTCTGGTCTTGGATGGGCTGGCACTGCCCCAGACACAGTGTGTGATTTGAAGTTTCTCCTGGATTCACAACTCCTGCTTGAGGAGCAGGTGGCAGATGTAGCCAGGAGAGACTATGTGCAATTATGGGTTGTGCCCTAGTTAAGCCCTTTTCTGAATCAACAATCCCTACTCATAGTCACTCATGCCCTAGTCACCTCCTGACTTGATTATTGCAACACGCACCATGAAAACATTCAGAAGCTCCAAATAGTTCAAAATGGCTTGCATGGTTTTGTGCAGACTCGATGTGCACATGTCATTCTTCTACAAGAGCTGTGATTTGCTTCAAAGTGAAATTCAAGGTGCTGATTTAAAGCCCAACATAGCTTGAGACCAGATTATCTGAAGGACTGTCTCTTCTGGTTACACCCACCCAGCCCAGGTATTAGTAAGGAGGCAGGGAATTTTGTGGGCTTCCTCTTCTAAGCACGTACATTTGGTGAAGAAAGGCTTCTCAGTGGTGGCTCCCTCCGTTTGCAACATCATCCCTACAGAAATTAAACTGCCCCCCACTTTAACACTCTTTTGCAAGGCCCTGAAGACCTGGTTTTGCCAAATATTGGGTTATTTTTGTAAGCAACCTAGAGTCACTGAAATAGCAATAATATACTATTTCAGGTGTGAGCCACCTTTGGTTTTGTATCTGATACTAAAACACATTCTCCCCCAAAAGTAGCCTACAGCGGAATCAACAATTAAACCACTGTTTTCTAGAGGACAATAACTAAGGAGAAAAAATTGGTTAAAATGTATCCCGTTTTATAGTTGCTATAGTTTGACTAGTATTATTTGATGAAGGAGCATATACATTTTATTCATTAAATAAATATCTGCATTTCAGTTATTTGTGGAATAACTGTATATTGTATGCATTCTTGGAACTCAAATCATGTAGCTGACATGATTTGTTTACTTTAACATAGGTAGTCCCCGACTTATGACTATAACTGAGGCGAAAATATCTATTCCTAACTGTTAAGTGAGTTTTGTCCCATTTTATGATCTTTCATGTCACTGTTAAGTGAATCACTACAGCTGTTAAGTTAGTAACATGGTTGTCATGTGACTTTGGCTTCCCTGTTGACTTTGCTTATCAGAAGGTTGCAAAAGTTGATCATAGGAACCCAGGGCACTGTAACTGTCATAAACATGAGTCAGTTGCCAAGTGTCTGAATTTCGATCATGCGACCATAGGGATGCCATAATGTTCATAAGTGTGAAAAATGGTCATAAGTCACTTTTTCAAGTGTTGTTGTAACTTGGAACTGTCACTAAACAAACTATTTTAAATTGAGAACTACTTGTACTCATCCACAAAAACTTAAGGCAAGAAACGAGGAAGCTGTGGCAATTTCAGAGATTGCTGAAATAAAACTCCTAGCCTCCTTGACCATACTAGCTAAGAGTTTATCATCAAAAATATCTGTCATTATTTTCCGAATTTCACAGGTTGCCTACATACAACTCATGCTAGTTTCTGTCTCCATTTTAAGAGCATCAAAACAATACTACAGTAGTTTGCTTAACTCATATTTGATTCCTGAAGAAGTCAATAACTAATTTCCCACACTGATTTTAAGAGAATTTTAAATCAACTTAATCTTAATTCAGCACATTGAAATTAACAGATTAAGAATGCAACTGCTGCTCTCAATTTGAAATAGGCATGGAAAGGAATATCACTAAAAAGTCATTATTGAAACATAACCTTCTGCCCACTTAAACACTATGTGTATTTAAATGCATGTCTAAAGCATAATATTTAGATCATACTTGGGCAGCAATCTATTTTTTGCCTATGAAACTCTTTAAAGTACTATGCATCACTTAGAATAGTGTATTTGAAGAGATAATTACCATTTGAATGTAAGCTTCTTGCTCACAAACAAGCATTAACAAATATTCTTTCTTAATTTAACTACCTATTAAGCTATCCATCAGTACAGGAAATAACCCGAATTTTCATCTTTTACTAAAAGAACAATAGAAGGACCAGTTTCTTTCCCCAACCAGGGAAAGTTCAAGCAGGCTAGTTTTCATTTTTTTTTCTCCGACTCATCCTCAAACCATACTTCCCAAGAAAGACCCTTTGAAGCACCCCTGAATCCCAGGCAACATCTTGTCACAGACATTGAATGTAGGTTGACTTTCCCATAGTGAACTTAACCGTGGTTTACTTATACGCTAACATGGGGATTTGAGATTTACTGGTGGTTTTACTCCCTATGTTACCATCAAGTACCACAACAGTCATCTCTCAAAATGAGCAATAATATTCAGGGAGTCGTGATAAGTACGGGCACATAAACGTCCCATATAGGGCCAGAGCTTCCTGCACTCCGGCCTACCCCTTCCGACAAGTCCTGAGACATCAGAAACCCTTTCCCCGCCTACTATCCGCCCCAGAGAGGTGAAGGGTCCCCGCCCATCCTTCTGGCAGGAGAGGCTGCCAGCTTCCCTCCCCGATTCCGCTTCTCACCCAGCGCCAGCGGCTCTGAGTTTTCTTGCCCAAGATCAGCTCCGTCCGAACGAAGACTAGGGACGCCGAGCAAGCTGGTTAGGGCGGGGCCACGAAGGATCCTCGGCGCAGCAAGGACGAGGGAGCGCCGGGCTCTCCTTGGACTCAGCTGCTTCTGGAAAAGGAAAAGGAAGCCGGCTTCACGGGTTTGTCCCTCGCAGGATGTTGCCTTTTTGCCTAGGATATAACAGGCTCCAAATCGACCGCGCGCTTTCCACGAGCGCGAGGCGCGTGAAACTTTCCGTGGAGCCCGTGTCGCCGCCTACTCCCCTTTTGTTTCCCGGCGTCGCTCCTCAGGCCAGCCCTGCCAGCGAGCGCCCGCAGTGTCACCAACGAGCTTCAGCAGCTGCAGCGGGGTGAAAAAAAAAAAATCTTCAACGTCGCGCATGCGCACCTTTTCTCCTGGAGGCGGGCCCATAAAAGGAAAACGCATGCGCAAGATTGACAACCCGAGGCGAGCTTGCTTTCTTTGTTTGGGGTGTTGCTGCAGGCTGCGCATCTTAAATTTCTCTCGTTCGCTGGGTCAGCAAAACCTATGGAAGTCGTTATATGTGTCCTGCGGCTGTCATTAAGTGTCAGACCCCTCCTGTTGCTGCTTACAGACCATAGTGACATCGTCGGTAATTTACGCAAATGAAGAAAGGAAATTTACAGTCGTACAGACGGTTCAGAGAAGGTCTGAAATAAAATATGTTCACAAAAATAAAATCTAAATCCTTTATTTTTATGGAAGATATCATAAAAACCATAAGAACACAAAGCAAATATTTACCACAGAGTTATTTTCCATCCACCGAATTCGTTTTTTTTAAAAAGGAAATTAAAAACATATCACAAAGTCTCTTCAACATGAATCATGAAATTAGAGATTCTGAGATTTTTTAATATTATAACACCATATAAGATTAATCCTATAAATTGGTCATCATTTTGATACTAAATCCACAACAAAACACTACCGACACTACAGAGAACATATTTTGCTTTCTACTGACCCAATCAGATGCTGCTTTTGTGATTTCAGGAAAGGTGTTTCATCCATAAAATTATAGACTGGCTGCCTATACAGGTCAGTAATCCTCTGCCCCTCCCAGGCAAATGTTTGTCCAATCTTTGAAAACCTTCAGAAATGGAGCATCCACAACTTCAGAGAGACTATTTTACTGCTTAATAGCTTTCAAGGTCAATCCTCATTTCAGGCTTGGGTGTATTTCTGTAAGGCTTCAAGATACTTGTATCTTCCAGAATGTGGAGAATGAATCCACATCAGATTCCCTTAGGCAGCCCTTCGATAAATAGTAAAGGTAAAGGTTCCCCCGCATATGCGTGCTAGTCGTTTCCAACTCTAGGGGCCGGTGCTCATCTCCGTTTCAAAGCCGAAGAGCCAGCGCTTGTCCGAGGACGTCTCCGTGGTCATGTGGCCGGCATGACTAGACGCCAAAGGCACACGGAATGCTGTTACCTTCCCACCATAGTGGTCCCTATTTTTCTACTTGCATTTTTACGTGCTTTCGAACTGCTAGTTTGGCAGAAGCTGGGACGAGTAACAGGTGCTCACTCTGTTACGCAGCACTCGGGATTCGACCCGCCAAACTGCCGACCTTCTGATCGACAAGCTCAGCGTCCTAACCCACTGAGCCACCACGTCCCTTCGATAAATGGAAGACTGCTAATATGGGTCCTCTTAGCTGTCCCTTCTTTAGGCTAATATATACAATTTTTAAAAACTGATCTTCATAGACATTAGCCTCCAAGCTCCTCACAATCTTTACTACTCATCTCTACACTCTTCCCAATTCCTAAGCATCTTTCTTGTACTCTAGACAATTTTACAGCTGCTCAATAGGAATATTATACCCCATGACCTTCAAGTTATACCACTATAAATCAAGTTTGCATTGGCTCTTTGACAGTTGCAGCACAATGCCAGGTCACACTTAATCTGAAGATCCCAGGTCTTCATACTTCCAGACAGGCAATATCTGGCTTGGCAGTAGTACTATCTATGCATCTGTTTTTTCCTGTTTAAATGAAGAATCTTACTTTTCTCACCAATGAAGAGCCATTTTATTGGATGGGACCCACTATTCAAATCCATTAATATCTTTTCAAACTTTGAGTTTGTGTTCCAAGATGTTAGCAATCCTCCCAGCCATGTATCCTCTGCATATTTCATGAGCATATGTTCTATCGTCTTCTTTAAGAATTTATAATAAATGTTGAGGACTGTGGGCAGGATAGACCCTTTAGATGTCCCTGCACATAGATACATTAAGGAACACAATCTTTGTATAGTTCAACAACTATAAATCAATCTTGCAATGGGGCCATCCCTTGTATTTTATCAAGAAGGAGAGTATATAGTCTACTTTATAAAATATATTACTAATGTAGACTATATTCCCAGCAGTCCTTTGGATCAATAAAATTTTTCTGGCATGGCCCATTTTTAACAATTAATGATGGCTTCTACCAATACCTTGTTCTTTGCAAGCTGACTGTTTGATCATCTTTGCTAGGATTTTTCCTAGATACTTATTGGTCTATGGTTTCCTAGATCTACTATTTTTAAAGATGAAAAGCCTGGTTCTCCAAATTAAGGCATCACCATCATTCTCACTATACTTGAACACATTATGAACACAAGAGGTTTCATTCTGAAATTTTCACTTTTAAAATCCCATTTAGGTAGCACTAAAAATACTGAAGAAAATATCCTGTTTCATCATTGATGAATAATTCAGAAGTATATCACGGTCAATGAAAGTGAAAACTGTTGAAAAATTCAGAAGCATTGAGAAGATATTTCCTATCTTCTCTATGAAAAAAGGAAAACACAAACAAAAAATTCAAACATAAATCAGCAGAAACCAAGCCAATAAAAGGCATCATTTAACTAACATTTAATTGCCAGTAATCTATTTAACCCCTTCATGGATTACTGCCTTGTCGTGGCGAAGGGGCTTGCGTAATTCAATGAAGCTATGAGCTATGCCGTGCAGGGCCACCCAAGACGGACAGGTCATAGCAGAGAGTTCTGACAAAACGTGATCCACTGGAGAAGGAAATGGCAAACCACTCCAGTATCTTTGCCATGAAAACCCTATGGACAGTACCAAAAGGCAAAACGATATGACGCTGGAAGATGAGCCCCTCAGGTCGGAAGGTGTCCAATATGCTACTGGGGAAGAGCAGAGGGCTAGTACTAGTAGCGCCAGAAAGAATGAAGCGACTGGGCCAAAGCCGAAAGGACGCTCAGCTGTGGATATGTCTGGTGGTGAAAGGAAAGTCCGATGCTGTAAAGATTTTTTCTCCATAGGAACCTGGAATGTAAGATCCATGAATCAAGGAAAACTGGACGTGGTCAAACAAGAGATGACAAGACTGAACATTGACATCTTAGGTATCAGCGAACTAAAATGGACAGGAATGGGTGAATTTAATTCAGATGACCATCAGGTATACTACTGTGGGCAAGAATCCTTCAGAAGAAATGGAGTAGCCTTCATAGTCAATAAAAGAGTAGGAAAAGCAATACTGGGATACAATCCTCAAAATGACAGAATGATCTCAGTTCGAATCCAAGGCAAACCATTCAATATCACAGTAGTCCAGGTCTATGCCCCAACCACCAGTGCTGAAGAGGATGAAATTGACCAGTTCTATGAAGCACTACAGCACCTTATAGAACTAACACCAAAAAATGATGTTCTTATCATCATGGGGGATTGGAATGCTAAAGTAGGAAGCCAAAAGATAACTGGAATAACAGGCAAGTTTGGCCTTGGAGTGCAAAATGAAGCAGGGCACAGGCTGATAGAATTCTGTCAAGAGAATACAATGGTCATAGCAAACACTCTTTTCCAACAACCCAAGAGACGGCTCTACACATGGACATCACCAGATGGTCAACACAGAAATCAGATTGACTATATGCTCTGCAGCCAAAGATGGAGAAGCTCTATACAGTCAGTAAAAACAAGACCAGGAGCTGACTGTGGCTCAGACCATGAGCTTCTCCTTGCAAAGTTTAGGCTTAAACTGAAGAAAGTAGGGAAAAGCACTAGGCCACTCAGGTATGAATTAAATCATATCCCTGTTGAATATACAGTAGAGGTGACAAATAGATTTAAGGAATTAGATCTGATAGACAGAGTGCCTGAAGAACTATGGACAGAGGTTCGCGACATTGTACAACAGGTAGCAACCAAAACCATCCCAAAGAAAAAGAAATGCAAGAAAGCAAAATGGCTGTCTGAGGAAGCTTTGCAAATAGCTGAGGAAAGGAGGGAAGCGAAAGGCAAGGGAGAAAAAGAAAGATACACCCAATTGAATGCAGAATTCCAGAGAATAGCTAGAAGAGATAAGAATGCCTTCTTAAATGAACAGTGCAAAGAAATAGAAGAAAATAATAGAATAGGGAGGACCAGAGATCTTTTCAAGAAAATTGGAGAAATGAAGGGAACGTTTAATGCAAAAATGGGCATGATAAAGGACCAAAATGGCAGGGACCTAACAGAGGCAGAAGAGATTAAGAAGAGGTGGCAAAATTACACAGAAGAACTATACAAGAATGAGCTTAACGTCCCTGATAATCACAATGAGGTGGTCACTGACCTCGAGCCAGACATCCTAGAATGTGAAGTGAAGTGGGCCTTAGAAAAGCTGAGCAACAACAAAGCTAGTGGAAGTGACAGTATTCCAGCTGAGCTATTCAAAATCTTAAAAGACAATGCAGTAAAAGTGCTACACTCAATTTGCCAGCAAATTTGGAAAACTCAACAATGGCCACAGGATTGGAAAAGATCAGTTTACATTCCAATTCCAAAGAAAGGCAGTGCCAAAGAATGTTCAAACTATCGCACCATTGCACTCATTTCTCATGCTAGTAAAGTCATGCTTAAAATCCTACAAGCTAGACTTCAGCAGTATGTGGATCGAGAACTACCAGAAGTGCAGGCAGGATTTCGAAGAGGCAGAGGAACTAGAGATCAAATTGCCAACATACGCTGGATCATGGAGAAAGCTAGGGAGTTCCAGAAAAACATCTACTTCTGCTTCATTGACTATGCTAAAGCCTTTGATTGTGTGGATCATAACAAACTGTGGCAAGTTCTTAAAGAGATGGGAGTACCAGACCATCTTATTTGTCTCTTGAGAAACCTATATGCGGGTCAAGAAGCAACAGTGAGAACTGGACACGGAACCACTGATTGGTTCAAAATTGGGAAAGGAGTCCGGCAAGGCTGTATACTGTCGCCCTGCCTATTTAACTTATATGCAGAGCACATCATGAGAAAGGCAGGGCTAGATGAATCAAAAGTTGGAATTAAGATTGCCAGAAGAAATATCAACAACCTAAGATACGCAGATGATACCACTCTAATGGCAGAAAGTGAAGAAGAACTAAAGAGCCTCTTGTTGCAGGTGAAGAAGGAGAGTGCAAAACTTGGGTTGAAACTTAACATTAAGAAAACCAAGATCATGGCATCTGGCCCTCTCAATTCCTGGCAAATAGATGGGGAAGAAATGGAGGTAGTGACAGATTTTATTTTCCTGGGCTCCAAGATCACTGCAGATGGGGACTGTAGCCAAGAAATTAAAAGACGCTTGCTCCTGGGGAGGAAAGCCATGGCAAATCTAGACAGCACACTAAAAAGCAGAGACATCACCCTGTCAACAAAAGTGCGTATAGTCAAGGCTATGGTCTTCCCAGTTGCAACGTATGGCAGTGAAAGTTGGACCATAAGAAAGGCTGAGCGCCAAAGAATTGAGGCCTTTGAACTGTGGTGCTGGAGAAGACTCCTGCGAGTCCCTTGGACCGCAAGGCGATCAAACCGGTCAGTCCTAGAGGAGATCAATCCTGACTGCTCTTTAGAAGGCCAGATCCTGAAGCTAAAACTCAAGTACTTTGGCCACCTAATGAGAAGGAAGGACTCACTGGAGAAGAGCCTAATGCTGGGAAAGATCGAGGGCAATAGAAGAAGGGGACGACAGAGAATGAGGTGGCTGGATGGAGTCACTGAAGCAGTAGGCGTGAGCTTAAATGGACTCCAGAAGATGGTAGAGGACAGGAAGGCCTGGAGGAATGTTGTCCATAGGGTCGCGATGGGTCGGACACGACTTCGCAGCTAACAACAACAACAACAACAAATCTATTTAAGCTAGTGAACAGGATGTAAACATATCCTGCCAATTCAGTGACAGTGTCTTCTATTCAATTCTCTGAAAGCAAATCAAGAACTATGAATACAGAATTACCCTGCTAAATTCCAGAAAACCTAGAACAGATTGACATAAATTGCCAAATCATATCACTTACTCATTTGTACCAGAAAGTCTGAATAATTAAAAAAAAAAACAGCAGAGGGGAATTGGGTCACTGCTCTATTTATAGAAGCCTATCTATGTTTGAAAGAGTGGTCTTATCATTAAACTATTTGGCCAAAGAATTACCTTCTAAGAACTGAAATCTCCAACACCGAAGACTGATATATATACCAGACTTCTTTAGTATAGTGCTCTCCATGTATTACAATTGATGCTATTGCAGTATTGATTGGATATTGTGAGAATTGAAATTCAACACATCCAGAAAGAGTAAAACCAATAAAATAGCCTTGCTGGTTGAGGCCAAGCATGCATTACTTATGTTAGTAGTTTGTTTTTCAGTGTGGCCAGCCAGATATTTCTGGAGTCAATATTTGAAATATATTTCAAATATTTGAGAGCCAGTATTATATACCAGTCAAGATGTCAGGCTAGGAGCAAACCAGATTTTAATTACTTTTGGCTATGAAAAGTTCAGTGGTTCAATCTCTCTGCTATGCTAACCATTGCTAACCATCAGAGCATTGTTGTTGTGGGAAAAAATAGGAAGCAAGAGAACTTATATGTTGAGTTTTTCTCCTGACTGAAAGGCAAAATATATATCTTATAAATAAATGACATTTGGAGGATGCTGCCCAATCTGGAAGAACACTGAATCTTTACAAGAAATAGTTCACTGGACAGACAGGAAATTCCTGGAAATTCCTCTTTACCAGGAGTTAGTACCAGCATTCCTTGGGAGGGACTTCCTGTTAAAAAGATCCTGCTTCCTCCCCCCCCCCTGAAGATGCCCCAAATCTTACGCTTTTCCTGAAGCTATTAAAAGCTTGTTTTTTTTTCCAGAAAACTTTTTGGTATTAATTGTGAAGGCATCAGTGCATATATTACGTAATGTATTAATGAAATGTGTAACATATGATCATCATTAAAATTTATTTCTATTATTGTCATTATTATGCTTTGATCAAGTGTCCCTTTGAATTAAAGTGGGGATAGATGAAATGACTAGCCCTCATTCCATATGAATTTATCTAACCCTCCCCTCCCCTTTAAAAGCCATTTAAGTTAGTGATCATCAACTTGTATTTTATACCACAGGTGAATTATATACTGTGTAAAGATGTGCTTTCTTTATAAATCTCCATTCAATCAGTTAGTTTCACTGGATGACTTTGTTACAGTATTTTAACCTTTTCCCTGCTGGCTTTTTCCATGCCATGGATAAATCTATGTATTTTAATCATGTCTCTCACAAATCCAAGTTACTTTTTTCTAGCCTAAAACACTCCAATGTTATAGTTTTTTCTTGTAAGGCAAGTCTTTGAACCTACTATATATTTTATCAAATGTGGCATTTAGGATAGTGCAAAGTATTCTAGATGCATCTGTACCAAACAATTGCAATGTCCTTCTACTGTACCAGAACAGTAGAAGAACATTGCAATGTTGGCTATTTTATTTTCAGTCCCTTTTCAAATGATCCATAAATGAGTTCTGTCTTTTTTTCCCCAGCTGCCACATGCTTCAGTTGACAATTGATTAAGTTATGCAATATAATCCTAATACAATATCTTTTTCCTGGGTAGCTACAGATACATCTATTCCCAATAGTACGTATATGTGTGAATTTTGTACCAGTATATTTCACTTTGCATTTACTTACATTGAATCATTCAGTTTGTTTCAAATGAACCAATTTACAGTTTGATTGACTATTCACTTAGCTTAAAGAGAGCATTCTGGACCATTTCATATTTCGATTTTTATCACCCAAGTTATTTGCAAAGTTGATCATTTCACTGCTTCCTTTTAAGTCAAAATAATTTATGGACAAGTTTAAGAGTGCCAATTTCCAGCAGAATCTATATTTATACAATCAATGATGGTATCTAATCACCGTCTAGTCACCTTATCTTCTGACAGCCTCTTTTTTGGTTGCCTATGCAGCCAATTTGCTGGGGCCAATTGTTCTGTAGTGAGCTGCAGCCAGCTCACTACAGGACAACTCACCATGGCCAATTTGCTGCGAGACAACTCATTGCAGGACAAGAGTTTCACTAATATCAAAGAAATAGAGGAAAAGAATCATTTTAAAAAGGATACCAAAGGAGAGGCAAAAGGAAATGTGAATGTAAAAATTAAAATATTTTTAAAATTATTTTAAATAGTTAAATTGAATTGTTGAATTTTCCTGCAAGTTGTCCTGTGGCAAGTTGACATGGCAAATTGTTCTGTAGCTAGTTGGCAGTGGAAAGCTGGCCATGGTGAGTTGGCTGTGATGAGTTCTCTGTGGTGAGTTGTTCCATTCCGTCAGAGGGAATCTTAGACAGAATTGGACCTATTTGACCTTTTTGGCCCATCACTTTTGTTACTCCCTGTGGTTTATGGAGGAGTTATGAAACTGAAAAGGGTCAAGAGATGCCTAGAGCGCCACTGGAGGAAAATGAGGAATGAACTTAATCAAATATGAGTTAAGGCTACTATTGAGGTTTTGCTTGGGGTGGTAAGAGTGGTGAAGCATCAGTTCTTCACTGCTCTTACTGCATCCATAGAATGCCACTCAGTGGCCCAATTTAATATATCTGAATTTCTTTCTGGAAACAAATATCAGAATTAAATAGAACTTTTGATTATCATACTTCCAGAATATTATTGGTAGCCTAATCAAAGCAATCTTAAATTTTGTCATCCCCAATATGCATTGGTTAATTGGACAATTAACTCAGATAAAATTGAGTTCGTTCTACTTTGTATCTATTTTTATATTAAGAACACTCATGATACAGTTGCATGGCGCAAACTAAAATTTGTAAAATGCTATTGATGTGGTCTTAATTTATAATTCATAAGCTTAACTCCCTTAATGATAATGATTTGAACTCTTGAAAACTGCATTAATTAGTAGTACTTGTTTAAACATTATTTAAAGCATTATTTTTTTGAACTTAAACTATTTGAAAATTATTTTTCTTTGGAAATAAACCTTTGGACATAATATAAAGATATTAAAACTGTAACCATGCTTAGTATAGTCTCTTTGAAACCGCAAGTAACTTTTATGGATTTCAATAGATCTTTTAGAAGAAAAATTATGTGTGAATCAACCCACCAAATATGATTTTTTTGAGAGAAGAAACTTCCCAATTACGGAAGCACTAATTCACATGGCTAACCAGAGCTGATACTGCATTTTATTCCAAGCAGATAGAGTTCCACTTCACATGGTATTAGAGCATATTATTTGTCATTTAATATATAACAAATTAAAATTGTGTTTGTCAAGAACCCTGCATGAATATCTACATCAGTATGGGATTTATCCTACTAAAAATAGGATTGGAGTGTTTTGTTATTATAGAGAAATTACCACTTTCCAGACATAAAATCCCAAACTGAAGAAATGTATTCATTCAACTTTCTCTACTGATAGAATGAAAAGACTGCTCAGTATGAGTCCATATAGGCACTTCTATCTATGTAGGATAATATTAGTTGTAACTTACTTTACTTGAGATGAACAGAAAAGCAGATTGTCAGCTTGCTCATTGTGCAAAGCAAAGCACCATGTTTATAACACTACTAACGTATCTGTGGCAGGAGATTCTGATCTCCTAATTCCAGAATTAATGACTCATCTACAGTATTAAGCAAAAGGAACTCTTGCGTCATGAGACCAACATTCCTCTTAAGCAAAATTATGAAAACTAGAAAAACTCAGCGAACTATTTTTAATACTCGTATTTCAGAAGGCTTGAAAGATCATTTGTAGCTTGAATGATTGTATAGAAAAGGTACTTTTAGTTACTATTTAAAAATATATGTTTCTTTTTTTCAGATTTACCACTATTAAACACTTCCTAAAAATATGAATATTTTTTTATTACATTTATATCCCACCCTTCTCCGAAGACTCAGGGCGGCTTACAAGCTTAGCAGTAGCCTTCATTCTATGTATATGCTTGCTTATTGGGGCTTTCACACACACCCCAAGCGGCATTATTACAAAGTCAGCTTATTGCCCCCAACAATCTGTGTCCTCATTTTACCTACCTCGGAAGGATGGAAGGCTGAGTCAACCTTGAGCCTGGTGGGATGCGAACCTGCACTAATTGCAGGCAGCTGGTGTTACTTAAGGAGGCATCAGCCCACTGCTCCACCAAGGCTTTGAACATATGAATATATGATTATGTGACTTTTTTACTTTAGAAAGATCTTCAAAGATATTTGAGATGGAGATTGACTTAAAGCAATATCACTGAATAAATCTTTGTAATTAGATGTAAACAATTTATTCCACTGACTTATATATATTTTTTGAAGCTACAAGCAGTAATACATTTTTTGCACCTCTTAAAGGATTAATTGCATTTGACCCTGGGAAGCTGCAGCAAAACCACAAAGACTCTTATAGTGCCTTAAAGATTAACTAGATTAACCAAACCATTACAGAAGAAATGTGTGTAGGAGAGTCTGCCTTGCTATGAATGGAATGTCATGTTGACCAATATATTTATCTGGTTGAAGAGAGGGGAAATTCTTAGCAACTGATGATATAAATATTAAATACAAGACAGGAAATTCATGATAATTGCCTTAAAGGCCCAAATACAGCACTTGTAAAATAATAACAGTGGTCATGCATGAAACAATGTGATAATTTAAACATCCTGGCTTAGTGTGCTACAGGTATTAATTAGCTTCCACACACCAAGATATTTATGTTATTTTCAACAATGCTTCTGAATTATTATTATTATATTTAGTTTTTTAGTTAAGTCTTTCATGTGCCACAATATTTTTTGTCTTTTTTTGCTATTTCAAATTACTATGTAACATACAAATAAACTCTTCAACTTTGGGATTCCTTTATTATGTGAAAACTGAACAGGGATGTCAAAAAAATAAACAAAAATAATAGACCATAAACAAGTAATGTCCTAAGTACTGTGTAAATACTTCCACATGCCAAATAGCATGTACTTTTGGAGATAATGTTTGAAAAAAGAGAAGTTCCAAAAGCATTTTGTAAGCTGGTACAGAAGTCAGTTCAGAAGGAACAGGGGGAAAAATTCCCACAGGGTTGCATAACTCTTGGGTGTGCCCCAACTATTTCTATCCATGACAGTACTTCATTCTATTTATATATTATTTTTCTAGATGTATACTTAGGTATATTTTAAGTAATGGAACTCAGGTATGGTATGTTTAGTGTCATAGCTTCTATTTTCTAATCATGTCTTAAAACTGAGTGGGTTCAGTGAACTACAAACTACTGTAGCTAATTATATTTTAGCCTGTTTTAATTTCTTCATTATCCTTATTTTATGGCTTTGCAATCCATCAAATCAGTTGCTTTTCCCATAACTTCAGTGTCTTTGATGTACACAATACACTCTGCTACTGTCAACAGTATTTGTAGCTGTAATTGCTACAACTGTGCTTTAAAAGGTATTCTATTATTCTAACAACAATAAAAAACACTGTCAGCTATACTACTGTGGATTAAAAGGTAAATGAGCTAGGATTTTTAATTCTAAAAATACTAAAAGTAATGTGAGAAAGAAAGTATAAGAGGTCCCAAAGAGAAACCTGTCAGAGTTTTTTTGTTACATGATTCATATGTATTGATAGAACAAACCTCTGAAGTGTTTTATATCCATGACACAGCACACTGTCCCACAATCTAGGTGATTGCATTTTAGCCTAGGTTATTGTGCCAATCCAGCCCACATGTCTAGTTTCTGACCCTATTGTCTGAGCCCAGAAAACTGATTGCATTAGATAAAACATAATGATTAATAATTATGGTATTAATCATAACTAGGTATCTAAAGCAAAAATAGCCATAAAATATTATATTGGTTGCCCACAGATGACATCTGGGCATAACTAGGGAATGAAATCATCTTAAATGTTTGCAGACATCATATGTTGCTCAATTATCTATGCAATCTAAATACATATGTTTAGTTACTAAATTTCATATCAGAGAAATCTGGCAAAAATAGATTTATGAGTTTTTGTTTTAGAGTATATAAAAATGCATTTTTGTATACAACAGTATCCAAAAATGCAAACAAAAAAACAAATATAAGTTTATTAGTTTATTAGTTTGATAGATATATTTGCATTGATGGGCCTCATGTAATTGCTAATGAATAAACTTATACCAACTGAAAACAGATGGATATGAATTGTATAAGGATTACTGAGGGTATATATAAATGAAATGAATATTTTAACTTACCATTTTACAAGAACCACTTCTGAAAATATGCTTCCAGCAATACAAATACATGGTTTCTCTACAGCTATGTTTATCTTGTTCTCTTTCCTCCGTTGTTAAAGAATTTGATTTTGTTTATACAACACACCTACCTAGTTTACTCATAGTGTACTCAGTTCAATTTTTTCAGTTCGTAATATATTAATTAGAGCCACCAAGTCAAGATTGCAAAAATCCAGCAACCACTAGATGGCAATAAAGTGTTCACTTTTTAAAGTTTGCAGTTGGGATTTAATAATTCTACAAGCATCAGTGTATCTGAAACAAAGCACCTGTGCTGAATTTGTACACTGTGTTTTGCTAAAGTGTTATGTGGGTTGTTTCAAAATGTTGTGCAAACACACCTCTCCCCTCCTCCAACACCCTTTTCTTTTTCTTGTTGGACTCTGTACCATAATTGCTTCCACCTCTGCTTCCAAGAAATTGCTAAGATAAATGAACAGGTAAGTAAGCAAGCTTTGTTTTCATGAGGAATGTGAAGCAATAAAAGTTTTTAAAGAAGTATGTTCCATTTAATTCCCTAAGATTTACTACTATATCTGCAAACTAAGATCACTGAAATCTGGTTCATTCATTATGCTAACCCTGATTTGTTTATCATTTACTGAATATACCACATTTGATCAGATTCACAAAACTTGCTAAGCAGGAAATAAGCAGTAGTTAACCAATCACAAGTACTGGGTTCATCCATCCCACTGAACCAAATCAAAGAAACTACATTATGGTGTAGTGCGGTGATTCTCAAAGCATAGTTCGAGGATTCCAGAGCATCTCCCAAAACTCTCTTAGGAATGAATATTGAAAATAATACAATATTAAAATTTCATCAAACAATCATGGGAACTGGTAGTGGCAATTTTTTGATATGGTATATATTGATAAATATAAACCATGGAAACAGGTTTATAAACAAGCAGGAGCCTTGGTGGAGCAGTGGGCTAATGCCTCCTTAAGTAACACCAGCTGCCTGCAATTACTGCAGGTTCGAGTCCCACCAGGCTCAAGGTTGACTCAGCCTTCCATCCTTCCGAGGTAGGTAAAATGAGGACCCAGATTGTTGGGGGCAATAAGCTGACTTTGTAATAATGCCGCTTGGGGGGGGCGAAAGCCCTAATAAGCAGGCATATACATAGAATGAAGGCTATTGCTAAGCACATTGATTTGTGCTTTAAATTGTAAGCCGCCCTGAGTCTTCGGAGAAGGGCGGGATATAAATGGGATTTTTTTAAAAAGCTCTTTTGTAGTGAAAAAAGAGTCCTGAGAGGGGGGAAAAACATCGAGAAACACTGTTGTAATGCAATGTATGATCACAGCCTAAATAAATTACTAACCCTAGAGTAGTATAAATTATCAGGTAAACTGCTTCAGAAAGCCTGCATGACTTCTTGATGTTACCTGTAATACACCTAGATGTTATCCTGTTTACCATCAATAAAGCCACTGAGGAATTCATGGGGGAAATCAAGAATGAAACTGTCTCAGGAGGCAAGCTTACTTCTCTCAACCATGAAGTTCTTGGTTCTGCTGCTGTCCCATGTAACAGGTTTCTGCTTGCCACCTTCATTAGCTGCTTTTCTGCTCCCACAGAGCAGAGCCTGTTCTACATTCATTTTAATCAGATTCCCTGAAGGAAGGGTGGTGATTTCTTTTACTTACTTCTTCTAAGTAAGGTTATGGGGTAGGATGTTATTAGAATATCTGCATTTGAAGTGATTCCTGCATGGCTTCCCTGTTGCGCAAAATGGGAGGAAATAACTCCCAGAGCAAATCATCTGGTTTTGTTTGTTTGTAATATAGGTTGTTCGGGCAAAATCAAAAACATGTGGATATTTGGAAACAACAGGCATTTTGTGATGATGGAAAAAATGGACAGTAGACTCTTCCTAATTCAATTAGAATTTATTTTTATCAAATGAAATATTTACTAATATGAAACTGTTCATTATTATAGGTATTATTACAAATAGTTACAACTAGATACTTTGCCACAAGATGGGGAAAAAGTAGCAATGAATTTACCTATTTAAACTGGTAATCTACTAGTGCAACCAAGACTAGAACTATCTGCTATTCAGTAAGCAGGAAAGAGAGAGGAAAAGAAAAAGAAAAAAAGACTTGCCGCCCCCTCCCCAGTTAGAAACTAATTGGCAGCAAATTCTGCTTTCTATTGCAAAGATTTAAGCTGCAGTAAAAGGTTATGTTTTTGGTTCAACAAAAGATTGTGTACATAAAATTCATCCAATTGTTTTTTGAAAAAAAATGATTAAAGGCGTTGTTTTGTAAGCCTCAGTAGTAAATACTGTGTAAAAATACGTACAAGTGATTAATCTATTCCATCTATTCCAAAAGCAGACCTTTTATGGCTGAGAGAGTCTTCTTAAATCTGCCCCTGAGAATTGCTGAGGATAAATATATAATTAGTGTCCTGGATGTCCTTTGGACTTTTTCAGAAATCTTCTTAAGAATATTAACAAAATGTAGCTAGATTCTCACACAGCTACCTGAAAATCAAATAAATCTTATTGGTTGGGTTCATACAATATCTACACTAAAAAGTACTTGGTTAACTTATACCTCAATATTCTATGCAAATCAACCATTTATGGTTCAATATATTGCATGAAATCAGGCAGATTAGTTCAGTAAAACATAATAAACTTAACTATGAGAACACAGATCCTTGATTTATGACCAGAATTGAGCCTGAATTTTTTGTTGCTAAGCAAAACAGTTAAGTGAATTTTGCTTCATTTGATGACCTTTCTAACTAGAGTTGTTAAGTGAATCACTACAGTTGTTAATAACACGATTGTTAAGTGAATCTGCTTCCTCATTGACTTTGCTTGTTGGTCACAAAAGGTGATTACATGACCCCATGACGCTGCCACCATCATAAATACATGCCAGTTGCCAAGCATCCAAATTCTGATCACATGACTGTGGGAGTGTTGCAAAGGTTGTTTTGGCAATATCACTTTTCTCTTAGATATGACAAATTCTTTTGATGCATCTTCTTTAAGATCCATGGAAACCACATTAAATCAAATTAGATTCCAGTTCAGCCTGCTCAGCATTATCTACACTAGCAACAGATGGAGCTTTCACAACTGAAGAATGTAAGAACTCAGTCTAGGATTTTTTGCAGGCAAAACAGAGGCTTGGCCAATGATTTATGTTCTTGTTTCCTTTTGGAAATACTGGAGAGCGTTCTACAAAAGCCTCAGTGGAGTCTGTGGAAAGCATCTTTTTCAGTGAGGGTGGGGAGAAATGGATATACAGATAGTCCTCAACTTACAACCACATTTGGGACTGGAACTTCTGTTACTATGTGATGTAGTTGTTAAGTGAGTTGCATCCAATTTTACAACCTTTTTGCCACAATTGTTAACTGAATCGCTCTGGTTGTTTACCAAATCTACCTTTCTCCATTATCTTTGCTTGCCAGAATTCCCCCTTGAACAGTCACAAATGGTGAATTTGTGAACCAAGAATGCTGCAATGCTGTCATAAATATATACCAGTTGTAAAGTGCCTGAAGTTTTAGCACATGACAATGGACATACTACAATTGTTGCAAGTATGAGCAACCAGTTGTAAGTCACCTTTTTAGTGCCATCATTTTGAACAATTTTTAAAAGAACAATCATAAGTTGAGGACTACTTGTATTTGGCTAGAGCAGTGATGGCAAACCTTTTAGAGACTGAGTGCCCAAACTGCAACCCAAAACCCACTTATGTATCATCAGTGATGGGTTGGCGTGGCCCATTGGGTGGGCGTGGCTGCGGTGGTAATGGCAGATAGGGTGGGACTAAAAAGTTCAATCAATCAATTCCAACTTTGCGAGATCCTTTTTTCCCCCACATGAAGTTGAAATTGATTGATTGAACCTTTTTTTTTGCACACGGTGGCAGAGGCCTAAAGCAAAAAGGTTTTATAAAACCCAGCTGAAGGCCTAGGATTGGGGCGATGGTGCATGTGCCCACAGAGAAGGCTCTGCGTGCCACCTGTGGTACCCATGCCATAGGTTCGCCACCACGGGGCTAGAGTCTGGGTATTTTTAGAGTCTGCTTTATTTTTTTGCTAATTTTCCATTATAAAGAATATCTGCCATATCTAGTGTATAGTACTGTATCACATCAAACATTGTCTAGACAGGTCAGACTTTAATAAATTGTTATTAAGGTTGATTCTTGTATCTCAGTCAATTAATCTGGAGTTCAAAATATTTCTTTGTACTGATGACTCCAATCCAGACAAGACCTTTCTATAGGTGGCTAAAATCCTCTGGTCTGGAATCCAAGAAGATTCATATTCTGAAATGGTGCTTGATGATTCTTTCAGGCTGACTGTTGTACACAGACTGATCCCTAATACAGATTAGACAGTGGTGTTTTGGTAGGAAATAAATGTAATATGTGCTTATTACAAGCTTTCTTAACTATGTAATACAGTCTGGCATCCTCTGTCTTGGTAACACACAAAAACACTTGAGCACATTAATCAGGAAAAAAAGGTCTGTAGTGTTTCATTTGTTGGTTGGTGTGATAATGGGCTCTTCATAAAGTACTATTTGTTACTCTGAAACTACTTGAGTTGAAGGCTGAAATAAAATTGGAAAGTCAGCAATAATTTCCTCAAGGGACTCTATTCCTGGAACAGCTGAACACAAGGCAAATATCACCAGGCATAGCTATTTGTTAATCAAAAGAGTCGGTTTATCTAAAGTAGACACTTACCAGGAGCATGTTTAAGTTCCAATATTATTTATGAATGTATTGAAGCTAAAGAATGAGAAGGATTTTCCTCCTATTGCATGCCCAATACACAATCTTCTGAAAGTTTGCTTCCTACCCACCATGGTTATCTTTTCAGCACCAAACCAGAATATTTCTTTATTTCTTTTAATCAGTTTAGACTTTAATTGTTTAAAGTATAATTTGGTGGAAATCTAAACTGCTTTCGCTGTATTGTGATGGATGCTCTGGGGTTCAGTTTTTATATATTGTTTTATTTTCTTATGCCAAATGTTGTATTTTATTGTTTTATATTTTATATCCATTTTTATTCTTTTAGACAACTTTTGTAATGGGATATTTATTAATATAAGAAACCTATCATGATACTTACCACCTTTCAAGTTCCATCCTGCCATAGTCTGGCCTTAACTGTAGATTTATGTTTTACTCCAGATCAATTAACTCAGCTCTATTGGGAGTAGGAGAAGGAAACAAGGACAAATAAAAGAAAATTTGAAAACAGCCTGCAGAGCCTGCAGAGATAGAAGATCCCGACTAATCGACTAACTAGCCTAATCTCAAGTTAACTCTCTGTTCCAAATCCAAATGACATAGGTAAATGAAGTCAGTGTTTCTCAACATTGGTAACTTTAAGATGTGATGATTTCAGTTCCTAGAATTCCCTAATTAGCATTCTAGGGATGTCAAGTAGTGGTTGTTTTCTTATTATCTTGGAATCATTGTCTATCCACTTTTTCTTTTTCTTTAGCCTAACAAAACAAATTACCCAGTTAGTACACCGCATTTAGTGCCTATCCTAAAATTGCTATTGTATGCTGTGTGACTACTGTTTCATGGCAAATGACAGGGTTTCTTTGCCCTCACTTGTTATTATTGTTTTCCATATTTTCAAACTAGCATTGGCCATTTGAACTGCCAGTCCCAGAAAGAAGCAAAATGAAAGGTTCCATTTGAACATTGTTTTCATTTCCTGGCAACAAGGCTGACAATAATGGTCTGTCATTTTTTTGATAAAAGTACTAGTTCCAGTATTTATAAAAAACACACAAACCAGAAAGTTCAGTCAGAGAGGGATTTCATAGGCTGAATTTTTCAGAATGTCCATCTATAACACAGTGATAGAGCAGGTACTTGAAATAATGAATTTTATTTTAGTTCCTGCTGTCTGGGGTTTAAACTTTTTTTTTTAAGATTACAATATAAATTTGTAAAGAGGCTGCCTTCCACATTGCCACTCCAAAAATAAAACCATACAAGTCAATAAAGGTAAAGGTAAAGGTTCCCCCGCACATGCATGCTAGACATTTCTGACTCTAGGGGCCGGTGCTCATCTCCGTTTCAAAGCCAAAGAGCCAGCACTTGTCCGAGGACGTCTCCGTGGTCATGTGGCCGGCATGACAAGACACCAAAGGTGCACAGAACACGGTTACCTTCCCACCATGGAGGTCCCTATTTTTCTACTTGCATTTTTACGTGCTTTTGAACTGCTAGGTTGGCAGAAGCTGGGACGAGTAACAGGCGCTCACTCTGTTACACGGCACTCGGGATTCGACCCGCCAAACTGCCGACCTTCTGATCGACAAGCTCAGCGTCCTAACCCACTGAGCCACGGCGTCCCTTAGACAAGTCAATAAAGGTACTTAAAAAAATCCTTTTAAAATTAACTTTCTACATTTCTGAAATTATATTGAAACAAAGTTCTATAAAATGCATTGTTTTGTAACCTGTTGAACAATTCCAATTAATATATTATCCTAGCAGGGTTCTAATTATAAAAAAAACACCAATGGTGCCACAAAAGTATATATAGAAACCCAGTTAATAGAAAACTTCCAGTCCATTTCATTAAAACATAATAATTTCTTAATTTTGGTCTTAATATAGATTAAATCAATAGGCAAAATCTGTAATTTTGTTTTTCTAAAGGTCCTTTTAAAAATATCCTGATTATTTACAGCCAAAGATGACAACAACATTCACTTCTGTGTCCAGTCTAGATGTCTGCTAGGGCTGTGCAAATGCCTCAAAAAGATTTCAATCTTTAAGGACATTAGAGCCAGACTGGTCTACCAGTTAAGGCACCAGGCTAAAAACCAGGGCTTTTTTTCTCATAGAACGCTCAGAACGGAGTTCCGGCACCTTTTTTTGGATGGAACCTTGTAGGGTAGGCAAGGCGGGTTGTATGACATGTGTGAGTTCCGGCACCTTTTTCTTTTACAAAAAAAGCACTGCTAAAAACTAAGAGACTCTGAGTTTTAGTCCAGCCTTAGCCATGAAAGCTAGTTGGGTGAACTTGGGCCAGTCATTTTCTCTCAGACAAACTCTCTTCACAGGGCTGTGGGGAAAATAGGAGACGGAAAGTGTGTTGCCTATGTCTGCCATCTTGAGTTGTTTGTAAAAAATAATCAAGGCAGGAAAACAAGTAAAACAAACAAATAAAGCCCCTTCTTCTTTTCATAGGCAACTTTGACTCTACATGCATGTACATGTCCAGTGCCTGTGCAGACAGCCAGGAGCAGTTACAAAGCAGACGTATGAACAGATGCAACCAGTCTAATGGTTCAGAGTGGGGTTCTTTATGCACTTGCCAATGCATTGTAAAAGGACTTGTATAGTCCAAATACCTATTTTGAGCTCATCCACATACAGTAGCTTCTTTGGCTGAAAGCCCATCCCACTGCCTCAGCTGCTCTCTTGGTGGTACTATGTATAGAGTGCTTTGGTTGTGTTTGGGCTCTTCTGTGTAAGAGAGAAAGATGTTCCCTTCTACCTAGATTTTCAGAGAATGAGACTTTGCTCAGGAGACAGCAATTCTCTTCACATTGTTAATTTCGCCCTTTTCAGTTCTTCCTGAGAGAAAGGTACTCCCTGTTGCCTCGTCAAATTTCATTTTTCCCCTCTCACCAATTTGAGCTTCTGTCCATTCCAAAGAGCTATGGGAGGAAGAGGAAAGGCAAGAGGGAACAGAGGCACCCTCTGCCTTCCAGCTGAGCTAGTGGGGTGTTTTTTAAGCCAAGGCAAGGAAGACGAGCTCTTTGATGGCTTTCTGCAGTGTGGTAGAGATAAAAAAGGATCTCTATAGTTTTCCAGAATATAAAACGCCTTTCAGAATTAAAAACAAAAAGAAAAGAATGGAAAGCTACCAGAAGACTTGCATTGCCAGCCTTCCCTTTCATATTCTGGGGAGTAATTGATGGTGATGCAGGGAGAAGTAGAAAGGACGGCAAAGAATGTACCTAGTGCTGACCTTAAATTATCTCAGTTACC
Organism: Vipera berus; assembly: GCF_964194415.1. NCBI lineage: Eukaryota > Metazoa > Chordata > Lepidosauria > Squamata > Viperidae > Vipera > Vipera berus. The sequence goes on along the minus strand of NC_138205.1, from coordinate 75,684,547 downwards.
CCAAGGCATCATTGACTGGCCTTATAACTGAAGTTTGGTAAGTATAGGTTGTAGAGACAGCACTTTTAAAATAACTGCTTGTTTTCCCATCTCAAAGGAGGAAGCACTTTGGCTTTGCTATGCAGACGAGTCTCAGAGAAGAGTACTGGTTCCCACTAGTGCTGGGATAAAGTTATCAGGATGCTCTGTACCTCCTGTTAGCTGACCTTCTGCTTTAAATAGTACATTTATGCTATTGTCCATAAGATCTCCATATTTATAGAATGGATGATTCTGCGGAACATGATGATAAGATGCAAGTTTTTGCTTCCATATGTTATTTTCAGAATGCGTTTCCCTGCTATATCTGGATAGTGGTGATTTATAATTCCAAATACTTTGGAAAAACAAAAGTTTTAATTTGGAGAAGTGGGTTTATTGATACTGCTAATTTATCATATGGCTTAGATTTTGCTGCTGTTGAAAAATCTAATTTGTATTTTATATGGAGCCTCTTTATTTAGGTACATAATTCTATATTATCTGATCCACATCTTCCAGTACGGTGCTTAACCAATGTGTCATAGACGGAAATCAATTTAAACTTCTTCCAGACAGCTGGCACAAAGCTGCAGAATAAGTCTCTCCTCCCTCCACTTTTTTTTTGGCTCTCATCATACTTATCATGCTAGCAATGCAGAGAAAGAGAGAAAGGGAGGATGTGGCATAAGAGCTATTTTAGACTTGCAATTCATTCCATGGGAACTGTGGTGGTTTGACATGAATTACAACAGTTGGAAAACTGTGTACTTGGAGCCAAAGAAATGTAATGCCTGTAAGGATTGTACAGGAATAGGGTAAACTACATGATATGATTGGAAAATTATGCTGGTAATCTTGAAAGGATATTGTTCTAAACATTTCCACCATCAAGGAAGTTATGACTTTGAAAATAAATTACTTTCTTATTTGGAAAATCTCATTATAGGGAGAAAAATATATCTCTTCCCATCTGACTTTCTCATGGCTACTCTGGTTCTGTTTTCATATAAATAAATGCATTTATTAACTGCTTTCATGCAGTTAACTGCACATCCAATTCAGCTCTGGTTTTTGCTGTCTTGACTGTTCAGAGTGTGTGTGTATTTTAAGCAAGAACTACCATAATAGTATTTCTCCACCTCCATTCCCTGCTGCATGTTTTTAATTGCTGCTGCAAAGAGAGGGTTTTCATGGTCAGGGAGGAGGGAAAGAATAGCATGAAAATCACTTGAAAATGAATTTGGACATGATTACTAATGTATACTTGCACAGATTACTAATATTATTGTGTCTCTGTGTGTGCCTTCTAGCTAGTATGGATTCCTGGTGACTTCCTGGACATGTCCCTGCAGTTTTCTTGGCAGGTTTTTGGAAGTGGGTTTGCTTTTGCCTTCCTTTTCCTAGAACTGAGAGTGACTGGCCCAAGGTCACCCAGCTGGCTCAGTTGACAGTGGGACTAGAGCTTACTGCTATATAAAATTCAGCCTCTAAAGTTCTTCTCTGGGTTAAATTTCTGGAATGGTTGCTTTATAAATACTGGAAATAAAAAGCTTATAATGGAAAAAGCACCATTATTGTCAGTTCTACTGCTAGGAAATGAAAGCAATGTTCAAATGGAACATTTCAGTTTCTTTCTATCTGAGGCTGGCAGTTCAAATTGCCAATGCTACTTTTAAGTGGTACTAAACAGTGGGAGTAAAGAAAACCTGTCATGCTAGCATCCAATGTAGAGATAGTAGGCTAGTATGATCTCTCAGAAATTGGATTCCTCTGTATGCTGTTTTCAATCTTTTGTTTATTCTTGTTTTAATTCCCCTACTCCCAATATAACTGAGTTTAATATAACCTTGGAGTCCTAGTGGATGATCACTTAAATATGAGTTAGCAGTGTGTGGCATCAGCCAAAAAAGCTAATACAATCTTTGGTTGTATAGACAGAGGCATAGAATCAAAATCACGTGAAGTATTAGTACCACTTTATAAAGGCTTACTAAGGCCACACCTGGAATACTGCATCCAGTTTTGGTCACCACATTAAAAAAAGATGTTGAGACTTTGGAAAAAGTGCAAAGAAGAGCAACTAAGATGATCAAGGGCCTGGAGACTAAAACATATGAAGAACTAAAACATATGCAGGATTTGGGTATGGCCAGTCTAGAGAAAAGAAGGTCTAGGGGTGACATGATAGCAGTATTCCAATATTTGACAGGATGACACGAGGAGGGGGTCAATTTATTTTCCAAAGCACCAGAAGGCAAGACAAGAAACAATGGATGGAAACTAATCAAGGAGAGAAGCAAACTGGAATTAAGAAGAAACTTCCTAAGAGTGAGGACAATTAACCAGTGGAACAGTTTGCCTTTAGACATTGTGACTGCTTCATCACTGGAGATTTTTAAGAAGAGACTGGACAGCCATTTGTCTGAACTGGTATAGGGTCTCCAGCTTGAGCAGAAGGCTGGACAAGAAGACCTCCAAGGTCCCTTCCAACTCTATTCTGATTCTAATTCTTGATTCTCTTGTGCACCAGGTTTGGAGTAAGACATGAACCTATAATTAAAGCCAGAAGAGGGCTAGGCTAAGCTTGGAAGGGATATCTACCATGACAGATTTTCTATAACTATAAATAATACATATATATATATTATAACAACTATTACAACAACTTTATATATTAAGTTGTCTCATAATTTCTACACCAGCTTTAACCACTATCTTGTTTAATAAATGAAGACAACCAAATTGCTTGCTGCCCTGGACTTCTTAGGTTTTCCCCAACTCATAATAGATTACATCCAAGGATCCTTTCACCTCTTCTATGAACTTAAATACACTTTTCTTGTTTTCTAAGTCTGGTGCCTTAACCACTATACCAAAACTAGCTCTCTTACTAATGTTTTAGCATTTTAAATATCCTGTATTTTTCCTGATAGACAAAAGGAAAATACTACAGCTCACACATTTCGTAACTAGTTTTAGAATACTTTGTTCTGGCTCAGTTTAATGGATTGAATGGAGAGAAATGAGAAAGAACACACTCCAGAATTAGTAGTTTAGTTTAGTTTTTAGTTTAGTTTTATTAAATTTTTATACCGCCCTTCTCCCGAAGGACTCAGGGCGGTGAACAGGGCATATAATAAAAATACAAAAATACAAAAGTTAAAATAGAATTAAATTAATGCCCAAAATAAAACAATAAAATATACAAATATTTAAAACCCTAAATTAACTCCCCATCAGGCCAGGCCAGCTTGTTCGAATAAGTGGGTCTTTAACCTGCGCCGGAAGGAGCGGAGATCCGGTGCCATCCGGAGCTCAACCGGCAGTTGATTCCACAGAGCCGGGGCGCCCACAGAGAAGGCCCTCCCCCTGGGGGCCACCAGCCGGCATTCTCTGACCGGAGGCACCCTGAGGAGGCCCTCTCTGTGGGAACGCACAGGGCGGAGGGGAGTTGACGCCGGCAGCAGGTGGTCCCCGAGGTATTCCGGACCCATGCCATGTAAGGACTTAAAAACCATCACTAAGACCTTGAACCTCACCCGGAAGACAACTGGTAACCAATGCAGCTCGCGGAGCAAAGGTGTAACATGGGAGTACCGGGAAACTCCCAAGACAACTCTCGCGGCCGCATTCTGTACCAGTTGAAGCCTCCGAGTGGTCTTCAAGGGAAGCCCCATGTAGAGAGCATTGCAGTAGTCAAGACGAGAGGCCACGAGCGCATGAGTGACCGTACACAAGGCCTCCCGGTCTAGATAGGGCCGCAACTGACGCACCAGGCGAACCCGAGCGAAAGCCCCCCTAGTCACGGCTACTATATGATCTTCTAAGGTAAGCCGCGAATCTAGGAGGACTCCCAAGTTGCGCGCCCTATCCACGGGGGGTAAAGACTCACCCCCCATAAAAAGAGATGGAACATTTTGAATGTCCCGGGATGCCGGAATGTACAGCCACTCAGTCTTGTCAGGGTTGAGTTGAAGTCTGTTCCTCCCCATCCAGACCCGAACCGCCTCCAGGCAACGGGACATCACAGCGAGGGCATCACTGGGGTGGTTTGGGGTCGAAATAAAAAGTTGGGTATCATCAGCATATTGATGATACCCAACTCCAAAACCACGAATGATCTCACCCAGCGGTTTCATGTAGATGTTGAACAGGAGAGGCGAGAGAACCGACCCCTGAGGAACTCCACAAACGAGAGACCTAGGGGCCGATCTCTGCCCCCCTGCCACCACCGACTGCGAACGTCCCAGGAGATAGGAGGAGAACCACCGAAGAACCGTGCCTCCCACTCCCAATCCCCTGAGACGCCGCAGCAGGATACCATGGTCGATGGTATCGAAAGCCGCTGAGAGGTCTAATAGGACTAGGACAGAGGAACATCCCCTATCCCGAGCCCTCCAGAGATCATTCACCAGAGCGACCAATGCCGTCTCCGTGCTGTACCCGGGCCTGAAACCCGATTGGTACGGATCCAGATAATCCGCTTCATCCAGGACCAGAGGGAGCTGATGCGCCACCACACTCTCAACAACCTTCGCAAGAAAGCGAAGGTTGGAGACTGGACGAAAGTTGTTCAACACAGCTGGGTCCAAGGCTGGCTTCTTGAGGAGGGGTCTCACCACCGCCTCTGTTGTGACTCAGGGCCAGCCGGTGGGTCCGACAGCCGGGTCCGATGTATCGGAGGACTCAGATGTGGGGGAGGAGGGAAACGAACCGGCTGATGATGATTTGGAGGCTTTGCAGAGTCCTCAGCCGGGGACCTCTTCTCAGCTGTGTGAGCCCGAGAGTGCGGAGGATGATGACCCACAGCTGGCCCTGTTCAAGGACGCCCGACGTAGGAGGCAGACGAGCAGGGACAAACAAAGAAAGACTATGGGACTCCTCGGGAGGAGGCACAGGGAGACCACGCCCTGAGCTCTCTATAAAAGAAGTGTTTGGGGAGGGGCTAGTTGCTGAAAGCAACTTTTTCGTTTGAGAAGACAAGCTCTTGTGTTTTGTTATCTGCGTAATTAAACCTTGGCAGAAGCCTTTTAGCCTTGGACGCTTTCCAGACTCGTCTCTTAATTAGGGGTTGGGAGAAGAGGGCTGGTTCAGAACAGCCTCCTTCAAGACGGTGGGGAAATTACCCTCACTCAAAGAAGCAGATATCACCGCCTGGAACCAGCCTCGTGTCCTCTCCCTAGCTGCATAAACCAGCCAGGAAGGGCACGGGTCCAATAAACATGTGGTGGAGCTCAGCCTCCCCATAATCCTGTCCACTTCATCAGGGGTCACAGAATCAAACTCCTCCCAGATAACATTGACAAGACCGCCCGTGTCCTGATCGTCAGACTCTGCCCAGCTGGAGTCCAGACCGGTCCGAATCCGAGCGATTTTATCCAACAGATGCTGACCAAACTCCTCGGCACGACCCTGCAAGGGATCCCCCCTCACCTCCTGATTAAGAAGTGAGCGAGTCACCCTAAACAGGGCGGCCGGGCGATTATCTGCGGACGCGATGAGGGCGGAGAAGTAATTACACCTCGCCGCCCTCATCGCTGCGAGATAAGACCTAATATAGGTTCTTAACCGCAACCGGTCGGATTCGGGTCGGCTGGACCTCCAGCAGCTCTCTAGGCCCCGTTTCCGACGCTTCATCTCCCGGAGCTCCGCGGAAAACCATGGAGCTCGTTGGGATCTGCACCGGATAAGGGGCCGCAAGGGTACAACTCGGTCCAGTGCCTCAGTGGCTGCCCTTTCCCAGGCTTCCACTAAGGCATCCGCCGAGTTGTGAGCGACGGAGGCAGGTGGGGATCCCAGCGCTGCCTGGAACCCGTCAGGGTCCATTAAGCGCCTGGGGCGGTACCATCTAATTGGTTCCGCATCCCCACGGCGGGGGGTGGTAAAACGGAAGACCAGCCGCAGGAGGTGATGATCGGTCCATGACAGGGGCATAATAAATGGAGAGCCCCCACCAAGATCATCCAACCATCGTCCAGATAAAAAAACTAGGTCCAGGGTGTGGCCTCCCTCATGAGTTGGTTCAGAAATTACCTGCGTCAGGTCCATGGCCGTCATGGAAGCCATGAACTCCCGAGCTAACTCAGATGACCCTCCCAGGGATGGTAGATTGAAGTCACCCAAAACTAAAAGTTTGGGGAACTCAATCACCAAACCGGAGAGGACATCGAGTAGCTCAGGCAGGGCTGCCGCTGTGTGACTAGGCGAAACGTACACCAGCAGCAAGCCCAACTGCGCCCCCGAACCAAACCTCAAAAAGAGAGACTCACACCCGACTATCTGAGGGACGGTGGTCTCCCGTGGACATAAGGTCTCCCTGATAACTACCGCCACTCCCCCGCCCCTACCTTGAGCCCGAGGCCGGTGTAACGCTCGGAAACCTGGTGGGCAAAGATCAACCAAAGGGACCCCACCCTCTGGGCCCAACCAGGTTTCGGTGATAGTAAATTGCACTTGCTTCATGCAGGGTTTGCTAAACATTTGCTGAAGGCACTTGGGCAATGAGGTTCTAAAGGATTACCTCACTTGTATTCTCAGAGAAGTTTATTCTTGAAAGAGTGCAAGACAAAACAGGTTGTTAGTAAAACCCCACCTAGTATGTTTCTGCTCTATATCTGTCTCTTCAGTGGAAAGAGAGAAGCAGCCTAGAGCTGTGACTCACCCCAAAAGAGAAGTTCTACCTTTTGTCTTGCATTAGAAACTGTTGAATCACTAGTTGCATTTTTTTTATCCCATTTATATCCCGCCCTTCTCCGAAGACTCAGGGCGGCTTACAATCTAAGAAGCACAAATCAATGTGCTTAGCAATAGCATTTATCATCAAAAGTTTATAAAACCTGCACAGATATCTCCGTGGGTGGTTTGAGCAGCAGTTATGTCTGAAATACAAGCAGTATATGCTTTTTGATAATTTCAATATTACAGACTATAGCATTATCCTATCTAATAAAGCCTGTTTTCACAGTTGATACTATCACCAGAAGGGATGGATGACAGATCACTAATGTGGAAATTAACTTGATAAATAGCTTTGAGCTCTGAGCTGACTCAGTTTCTGCCCCACCCCCACCCCTCCAAATTTAGCTGTTGAGTTATTCTAGACAAGAAGTAGAGTAAGATTACATTCTCACCATAGGTAAAATTACGTTTAGGGGTTAATGTGCAGATTTACAGCCTCATCACTTAAAACTTACTAATCGCAAATAGAGGGTTTCCAGGGTTTTGGTTGTTTTCCAGGTTCTGAAAAAGCTTTACTGTTAGGTTATAGAAACTAATAATATCAACCATGTGTCCACTATTATTAGCATCAGTGAAGAATCTTTAGTGACCTGCACAGGAGGAAGGATATAAGTGTTGTGTGCATGCATGTTCATTAACCAAGTGTGAAGTAATGGTTAGAGTGATGGACTGGAGTTGTATTCCAAAGAATTTACTTAAAGAAGATGTCATTATATGGAGGCTAACCACCCAAACTCTGCTGCTGTGGCAAAATACAGGCTTCTTGCTTATATAGGTAGAAGACAGTATAGAGGGAATTTATTTATTTAGAAATGTAACAACCCTGAAGGAATTTTGCATAGCTTTGTGTGATGCACCATTTCAGTCCCTACCTGAAACAGGATGTACTGAAGACAGTCATGCCCTTGTCAGCTGTTACAGTAACTTCTTGAACAATAACTTCTGCCCTTGGAGACCATGCAGAAATTTCAGTGAGTCCAGAGCACAGCAGCTGAGTATACCACATGCTGAGTATGTGGTATAATACCACTATATCTCTGTTACTGGTTACTAATAAATTTACAAGTGCAATTCAACATGCTGGTTACTACCGAAAAAGCCCTAATGAGTCAGGGCCTGAATATAAATTTCTGCCTATCCCATGAGACTCCCAAAAAGTTAGGTGGGAGGGGCCCCAATCATGAGTGTTCTCTGTGGCAGCTCCCTTCCTTGGGAATAGTCTGCTGTTGAACCTCCAGGGTACACCAGACCAAGAAGCCAACTTCACAGGAAAGTTAAAATGACTTTTATTGAGATTGGCTACAGTAACAGAATCTGGCAAATCTGGTTGCACTGTACCTTTTTCTCCTTATTGTTCAGTAAATTAGGGAGGCACCTGCCTGAGCTACCTCTGAAAGTGGTCTGTTGATTGTGCTTTACAAAATGTTTCATTTCCTTTTGTGCATGTAAAATTTCTGCATATTTCCATCAAAGTTCTTTCCTTTAATCTCTACACCTGTCCTCTGAAGTATGGATGATTTTCCAAAGAGAGGTGGAAGCATGGCTTCCTTCCTTCCTTCCTTCCTTCCTTCCTTCCTTCCTTCCCTCCCTCCCTCCCTCCCTCCCTCCCTCCCTCCCTCCCTTCCTTCCTTCCTTCCTTCCTTCCTTCCTTGGATTTTTTTTTATAATATTGATGCTACATTCAATTTGTTTAACTTATTGCTTTTAGGATTAATTTAAATAAAAATAATTGGTTTAATATATTAAATATTATACTGACTTGTTTTGATTTTAAGTATAAGGATTATAAGCTATCTAGATTCCTTCTTTTAGGCAGTGCACAAACCCCATAAATAAGTAACATGCAATTGATGTAATTTTTTCACATTCACTTAGTAACATTTTGAAAAGTTTGCAAAAACCCACATATAGGAAATATAGGAAACATTGTTCAGAAAACCATGGAAAACTGAAATAAAAATTTGGTTTTAATTAATTGTACTTCTCTATAATTATTTCTGTATATAGCTATTGTGTTGCTGATATGCCTTTAGTTACATTTCTTTGGTGGTTCTTTTAAGTGTGGAATATTGTAATTGTGCCAATATGTTGTAAATGATTTAAATATCTACAGTGCTTATGCCATTAGCAAAACCTGATGATTAAAAGATGTGTAATGCAACCTCCCTATTTCTCCATGATCGGCTATCCTTTTTCCCACAGCAAAGTATAGGGTCAGCCTGACATCTCTCATATATCAAAGATACTAAATTACATTTCAAAGAACAACTTTACATTTTGAAAAACATCTGTCTCTTCCTTTCTGCTATTTTACAAAATTATGAGTTGTGAAGACATTTTCTTTTAATTTAAATTTGCAAATTATAATTAGTCTACATCAGACATGTCAAACACAAGGCCCGGGGGCCGGATCCGGCCCGCAAAGTGGTTTCATGCGGCCCGCAAAGCCATCCTGGAAACAGTGAGGGAACGGCCCCCACTGCCTTGGCCCTGGCCCAGAGACCCTCCTTCCGCCAGAGACCCTCAGATCTGTCCCACTCCTGCCCAGGCCCCCATAGGCACCCTTGATGCGAACAATGTAGAGCTGGCCACGCCCACCCAGTAGGCCACGCCCACCCAGGCCACGCCCACCCAGGCCCCCCTGAGGGCAACCGCAATGCTGATGCGGCCCTCAATGAAATTGAGTTTGACACCCCTGGTCTACATGCATGCCAAATTATATTTAATCAATACAGAAGGCCTTAATGCTCTCGCCCTTGGCTTATTTGGGTGCAGGAGACAATCTGCTAATCTTCAGAAAATAACACGATTGTTAGATCTTTCCAGTTATTATACTTTGGGTGAATTTTCTATCGTACAAATTAAAATGAGCAGTCTGATAAAATAATACTCTAAAATCTTAAACATCAAGGAGCAGTAGAGTCCATCTGTAGCAGCAGAACAAATAACAAAGCAAAGTCAATGATTCCTGTTATCCAATGAAAGGTTAGGTAAAATTAAAACAAATCTTTCAAAATGTTTTTAGTTAGGATGACAAAGATTACATATTCTTATATTGCATGTAAAGTGCAAAATTATTATATAAAATCATTGGGGGAAGCCATCTGAAAAAATGGAGAGCCAAGCTGAGCCAAAAAGGAAGTGGTATGCTGAAAGATAAAGTGAAGAATTGTCCTGCAAGCTTGCTTGAAACTTTATCACTGAATTATTTTCCCCTGAAGTACAGCTTGTTATATTCCAGTTAGCAAGACAGTAGTGACTAATGAAAACTAAAATTAGAAGGACGCCTGAGGCATGTACAAACTCAATATTTTCCATTATGCTATACTACCAGGATGAATCATCTTGACTGTGGATAGGTCATGGGCAGTTTCTGAAACTCAGCCTTGCCCCCAAGGAGTTTCCTTCTGACCTTCATATCAAAGAATCTGTGCCCTACTATTATTGGATGCCTTCCTCAACTATTTTGAGTCAATATTCCTTGACTCCTTCACACTCACATGGAGTTTTGCCATTTCTTTATGAATTAATTTAATTTATTTTAATTAATAAATCCAAATTATTTTATAATTTATAAAATTATAAATTTTATAAAATATAAATATAAAAGCTGACTTTTGGGGGTATTCCATGGAGCTTGATCACATAGCAGTAAGTCATGTGGAAAAAGAGCATCTAAGATTTGCAGCACTGTAGAACACTGATGGTATGGCAATTGTTTAGAAATAAATCACTGATGTAAGTAAGAGCAATACTGAATAAGGGCTCTACATTAGTGATAGTAAGCCTTTTTGTGTCAAAGGCCTGTGAGCTCAAAATGCCTGGAATCTGATACCCCACTCCCTGTTTTCTTCAAAATATCCTTAAAAAAATATTAACAGTTGTGAATGTTGCAAACTGTAAACTTAACACTTCCAGACCATTCAGTATAGAAAAACAAATGCCTGAATGCATAGTACTACATTTCAGTGAAAGAATTTGGGTGAATATGAGGTCATCATGATGTAATTTGAAAGCCATCATATGTCCTGTCCTGTTATATATTACACTCAAAAGTATCTGAGATTTATTCCCAGGTAAGTGAATAGGTTTGCAACAATGTGACAGTAATATACTTTGAGATCCAATGTAGCCAGGGTTAGGTCATGGTGCCCTGATGTGTTCATTGTTCAATAATATTCTTAATAAAATGATTCTGTGTGATATATTTTCTTCCCTTATAATGGCTCACTTTTGCAAGCCACAAGAGGGAAAATAGGATGGCCACCTATATTGTTTCTTGTCCCTTTAATTACCAAAGATAGCTCAGTATGCCATATGAACCAGGTCATAGATATCCTGTCTTTGTTGAAATAATATATACCAGGGGTGTCAAACTCAATTTCATTGAGGGCCGCATCAGCATTGCGGTTGCCCTCAAGGGGCCAGGTGGGTATGGACAGGGTGGGTGTGGCCTACTGGGTGGGCGTGGCTAGAGTGCGTATGGCCTACTGGGTGGGCGTGGCCAGCTCTACATCGTTCGCATCAAGGGTGCCTATGGGGGCCTGGGCAGGAGTGGGACAGATCTGAGGGTCTCTGGCAGAAGGAGGGTCTCTGGGCCAGCGCCAAGGCAGTGGGGGCCGTTCCCTCACTTTTTCCAGGATGGCTTCGCGGGCCACATGAAACCACTTTGCGGGCCGGATCCGGCCCCCGGGCCTTGTGTTTGACATGTCTGATATATACTATATGATTTTCTTCACTCCTATAATACTCTACATAATCTGGGGGGTAGAGACAGAAAAATGCAGAAGTTTTGAAATCTAAAACCTAAAAGTTTCAGTCCTGAAATTTCCTACTCTAATTATTCATCTCTGCTGTACTTTAGCATCAGATCCAGATGTTCCAACCTTCCTGGAGGTGGTCCAGATTTGGAACACACTGCTCTGACTGTGTGAGATAGTTTGGAATTTTGGCCAGACAATCAATATACCACGCAATAGGAAACTCTAAATTTTACAGAGCTCACTTACTCATCTGAAATTTTTACCCCATACTGTAAAACAAATAAGTCTAGAGTCTAAAATTACCTAAGTTGTTTAAAGTGTTTACAGTACAATTTTGAAATCCAACCTTGTTACAACTCACTAACGTTCTAAATCAGTAACACATTTTGTTTTAATAGTGTTTCTTCTCATTCTTTTATGATTTAATTTAATATCATTTGCATCCTTTATACTCCTTCCCCTGTATTAGAACTATCTCATTACAACATTATTATAATATATAATATAATAATATATTAAGTATAATATTAGATGGTTAAAATGTGTTAATTTGAACCTCTGTTATTTTTATCAAAATTTACTTAATTGTATTGTAACTGGCCTTGATTCTCAGGAGAGTTTTCAGCAGGTAGTGTGAATTCAAAACTTTAAAAAAGGCATACAAAGTACATTGATGGCTTTGGTGGTTCATTTGATAGAATAGGCAGTTGAAACCAAGTATTTTGCTAGCAGTTATCTATGATTCCTATTAGTCCCTGGTCCTTGTCTGAGGATGGAAGTGTCATCTGTTCTTCAGGCCCTATCTATCTATCTATCTATCTATCTATCTATCTATCTATCTATCTATCTATGTCTATATATCTATTCATTCATTTATTTATTTATTTAAGTTTTTTAGTTAGTTAGTTAACTAACCATGCTACTAATTTAACAACTGCAGTGACTCACTTAACAATTGTGGCAAGAAAGTCATAAAATGGGACAAAACTCACTTGACATCAGTCACACCTAGCAACAGAAATTTTGGGCTCAATTGCAGTTGTACATTGATCCATTCAACATCTACATTTACAGGCAATCTATTTATAAATAGCAAGTAAAAGCAAGTCTTCAATCTATTGAGTAAATGGGGCCTTACGTTTGACTTTCCCTTGTTGCAACTATAACCTGCAGTATAGGCATGAAGAATCATTTACATTGGTCAGTTGTCAACTTCCATGTCCTAGATATGTAATTGAAGAGAATATTCTCTGAAAATTCTAGCTTCTTGTTGCACAATCATATTTATATAGTCCACTACTTTCTTCCAAAACTATATAGGATATTGTAAAAACATTTATTTTAAAGAAACACTGTCCTTCTTACATCTTCAACAAAATGATATCCTAAACAATCATTTTTGATACAGGTATCACACAATAAATTCTAAATATTTTTGTTATATGGATCATAATATGAGGCCCTTTAACATTCTTGCTATAGAGGTTTTCTTGGATGAGTTAATTATCTGGATTTCCCTCAATTTGATTCAAGCCCAGAAAAGTGGGAACATTGCTGGATTTCTCAGAATTACATTATGCCCTTAACTATACATCATAGTACTCTTTGGAACTATCTGGCTGGAATGAGATTTGAAGCATCATCTTATGATGACACTTTTAGGCAAGTACATGATTTCTTATGTAATCTATTTAATGTCTATGTGCTTTAAAGTATTTATTACGTAGACTGCTGAGGGAGAACTTTCAGAGTTTTAGAATTGGGTGCATTAATAATGCTAATTACATTAAGTTCTGTCTCACCTTTTCAATAAATGAAAGAGAGTTCAGGGAGTCCTAAACTTGCTGCCAGGATGCAGTGTGAGATGGGTATGAATGTATCATATCTCATTAAGATTTACGGTATTCTGACACGATGTAATTCCTGGGGATGAGCCAGCAATCTAAGTAGGGCTAGATATACAACTCATTCTGGATTAGATTGCACTTCCTTTGAAATATCTGATATAGGTGCTCTTGGATATATCATTGCTGCATTGCTGGCAGCAGTCGCTAAGAATACTTTTGTCCCATGCCAGTTGTTCATATTCTGGGAAGAGAAGATTGGGCTGTGTTGATTCATACCTTAATAATCTCGTTTAGATCAGTGCATCTTGATCACTGCATTTTGAGTATATTTGGTAAGAAGTGACATATTTTTTCTAGATTTCTTTAGGGGATAAATGTTCGCTAAAATATGACTACCACTGTAAAATGATAACCTCAACTATCTCCTCTTTGATTATTTTTGCCCTTTTGTCTTAGGTGTGTTATTAATATTTTGTGATTGAATATGAAAAAAACAAGACTCTATTAATGCAGTGTTAATACAGGATATAAATAATTTTATACATCAAGATAACTCCTTTTTCTTCTGTGCAGAATTCTAGTCTACTTTGCCACAAGGCCACCAGTATTACCCTTTTCTTTTTCTTTTCTTCCTTCAGTTCTGTCTGATTCTCTGCTACTATTCTTCTCTTTTAATCTTCTCCTATTTTCTTCTATCTGCCTGCTGCTTGAAAAGGAATTGTCCAGTGACCTTTTTGTTATTTAGTAGAACGGAAATAAACTACAGTTGATTGCACATTGTTCACACAATATTGTAGATTATATTTCACTGGATTGGTTGGTTGGTTGATTCACTGATTGATTTTGTTTACTGTCCATTTTGCCATGAGGACCGCCATGAATCTGCAAAGACAAAGTCAGGAAAGCAAAGAATGAATAAAGACTTGCAGCAAAAGTCAAAGATAATAAAAAAAGTTTCTTTCAATGTATAAATAACAGGAAAAAAATCAAGGAAAGAGTCGGTCCACCAAAGAAAGAAGATGGAAGTAAGAGGCAGCAGAGAGAAAAGCAGAGCTACTTAAGTCATTCTTTGCATCGGTCTTCATGCAAAAAGAATTTAAACCAACCTACCAAAAATATGATTGAAAAAGACAAACTAGAAATAAAAGTTAAAATAAACAAAAAAATGGTAAGAGAACACCTGTCTGATCTTGATGAATATACGTAAATCATCAGAGCCTGACAGATTACACCCCAGAATTCTGAAGAAGGTGGCAGATGTCATCTCAGAGCCACTGTACCATACCTTTCAAAAATCCTGAAACACTGAGGAACTATCAGAGGATTGGAAAAGAGCTGATGTGGTTCCCGTCTTCAAAAAAAACAAACAAAAAACCAACCAAAAAAACCAGACACCAATACCTTGGAAGATACTGGAAAAGATTATCAAAAAACAGATCTGCAAACATGCAGAAACACATAAAGTTATAACTAGAAGCCAGCATGGGTTTGTTAAAAACAGATTATGCCAAACCAATCTTATTTCATTCTTTGACCAAGTGACTAAAATAGTAGACCAGTGAAATGCTGTGGACAAAGTAAGGCATTCGACAAAGTAGACCACAACCTACTTCTTGGAAAGCTAGAAAAAAGTGGAATAGAGAGCATCACCATCAGATGGATTTGTAACTTGCTGACAAACCATACTCAACGTGTAGTCCTTAATAGTACTACATTTACAGGGTGGGAAGTAAGCAGAGGGGTACCACAAGGTTCTGTCTTAGGCCCAGTACTCTTCAATATCTTCATAAATGACTTAGATGAGGAAATAGAAGGGGAACTTATCAAATTTGCAGGCGATACTAGGCTGGCAGGAATAGCCAACACCCTAGATGATAGGCTCAAGATCCACATGGATCTTGACAGACTTGAATACTAACAAAATAAAATTCAGTGTAGAGAAAAGTAGTCTTTCACTTAGACAATAAAAACCAAAAGTACAGAAATAGATTGGGTGAAACCAGGCTTAATAGCAGTAACTGTGAGAGGGATCTTGGAGTCTTAGTGGACAATCAATTAAATACAATATGAGTGCAGGGTGTGGTATGCTGGTGCAGTAAAAACTTGGCCAAGCATTGTTTCCAGTCCCCTTGGATGATGCGCTTCAATGCGTCCTTTGTGGTGCTCACCATGCATTCAGCCAAGCCATTAGTCAAAGGATGGAAAGGAGCAGAGGTGATGTGTCTAATCCCATTGGTCTTCAGAAACGCCTGGAATTCCGAGGAGGTAAATTGTGGGCCGTTATCAGAGACCAATACATCAGGAAGGCCATGAGTGGCAAAGCGTCCCATGAGCACTTGGACAGTCCCTGTTGTGGTCATGCTACTCACAGGTACCACCTCCAACCATTTGGAGTGGCTGTCCACCACTACCAAGAATGATTGGTTGTGCAAAGCCCCTGCATAGTCAATGTGTATCCGGGACTGGGGTGTGTGTGTTTCCTCCCACTTGTGGACTGGGGCGTGCAGCTGTGGTGGCCGAGATCTTTGGCAGGTGTAGCAACCAGCTACTTGTTCCTCAATGTCCTTGTCAAGGCCTGGCCACCACAGATAACCTCTTGCCAATGCCTTCATCCGTACCACCCCGGGGTGACCCTCATGTAGTGAGTGAATGACCCTGTCTCTCAATGTTTGTGGTATGATGACCCGGCATCCCCACAATAGGCAGCCCTTGTGTGAGGACAACTTGTGCCTCCTGGTGAAGAATGCCGTGAATTCAGGCCCTGGGGATTTGTCTTGCCACCCCGTGTTCACCCACATCTGTACCCTACTCAAAATCTTGTCTGTAGGTGTTTCAGCTGCAATGTCCCTGGCACTGAGAGGACATTCTGGCAGATCTTGAATGGCCAATATTTGGGCTGCAGGTGCTGGATCTGGTTCAGCATTGTTTAAAGGAAGTCTGCTTAGGCCATCAGCATGGCCCATTTCCTTGCCTGGCTTGTGCACTAATTTACATGAGTAAGCCAAAAGGAAAATGGACCACCGGAGCATTCTGGGTGACATAATCTGTGGGGTCTGCTTGTCTGTGGTAAACAGACCTAGTAAGGGTTTATGATCTGTAAAAATAGTGAAATCCCTACCATACAAATAGTCATGGAATTTCTTTACTCCAGCAACTATTGCCAGGGGTTCCTTATCTATCTGTGCATAGTTCCGCTCAGCTGCTGACAATGTCCTGGAATAATATGCAATAGGGACTTGTCTGCCATCATCCTCTAGGTGGCTCAACACAGCCCCCACTCCATAAGGGGATGCATCACAAGCAATGCAAATTGGTTTGTTTTCTATAAAATGGGTGGCCCCCAGGGGGAGGGCCTTCTCTGTGCGCGCTCCGGCGCTATGGAACCAACTGCCGGTTGAGCTCCGGATGGCACCGGACCTTCGCTCCTTCCGGCACGGTCTGAAGACCCACTTATTTGAATTATCTGGTCTGGCCTGATGGGGAACGTTAGGGTTTTTTAATGGGTCTTTTATTGCTATTGTAATTTTTAATTGGGCATTTGTTTAATTCCTTTTTAATTTTTGTATTGTTATTTATATATGCCCTGTTAACCGCCCTGAGTCCTTCGGGAGAAGGGCGGTATACAAATTTAATAAAAGTAAAAGTAAAGAAAAGTAATTGTGGCATTGCTTGCCAAAAGATTTTTTAGAGACTGGAAATTGGTGTCATGTGTCTTGGTCCAGTTCCATGTGGAGTGCTTGTCCAATAATCTGTGCAAGGGTTCAGCAATAGATGCCTTGTGGGGTAAAAAAGCGTGATAAAAGTTAAGTAACCCCAGGAAAGCTTGCAGCTCCGCCTTGTTTTTGGGTGTGGGAGCCTCTTTGATTGCTTGCACCTTGAATGCTGTAGGATGAACCCCCTGAGCATCAATTCTAAACCACAAAAATTCTGTTTCTGGCACCCCAATGCTGCACTTATCTCTTTTAAGCTTAAGGCCAGCAGCACGAAATCTTCCCAAAACAGCCTGCAGTTGTTCTGCCAAAATCTCCTGTGTCCCCTGCGATGAGAACATCATCAAAGTATGGGCAGACTCCCGGTATACCCTTTAGCGTTCGCTCCATTACCTCCTGGAAGATGCCTGGAGCTACGCTAACTCCGAACTGCATCCGGTCTACCCAGAACGCCCCCTTGTGGGTGACTATTGTTTGTGCAGTGGCGGTCTCTGGGTTGATTGGGAGTTGCAGATAAGCCTGAGCAAGATTCAGTTTGGCGAAGATCGCGCCTCCCTGGAGTGATGCAAGGATGCTGCTGACTGTGGGCACTGGGTACGCGTGTGAGTTTAACGCTTTATTGATTGTGTATTTATAATCAGCGCAGATTCTTACATCACCATTTGACTTGAGTGGGGTAACGATGGGGGTTTCCCACTCAGCTCCCTTGACCAGGTGCAGCACCCCCTGCGCAACTAGCTTGTCGAGTTCCCGCTCGATTTTGTGTTTTAATGCGAACGGTACCCTCCGGGGCTTGATTTTGATGGGCTGTATGTTGGGGTTCAATTTGAACGCAATTGGTGGTCCTGTGTATTTCCCCAGCATTTCATCAAACACGTCTGCAAACGCCTTGCACACGAATTCGATGCTGAGCGTCTGAGTCTGGTGAATTCCAGTAATGCAAATTCCCAGCGCTTGGAACCTGTTTAACCCTAACAGGCTAGTCCTCTGTCCCTTGACCACTAGGATGTCCAAGGGCCCCTGGAACTGTCTGTACCACACAGAGAAAGTAGCTTCCCCCTGGACTTGTATTGGGGTATTCTGAAAATCGGTAAAGGTGATGCTAGATGGCCTCAAGGGAACCCGCTGGCCGCTCCTGTTGCAGATTAACTTATAGGTCTCATGTGAAATGACAGAGACGGCGGAGCTGGAGTCCAGCTCCATTTTACAGGGAACCCCTTCGAGCTGCACACCTAGCTTGATTTTGGGGGTGAGCAATTGATGAGCCCCTGTGTTACAAACGGCCCATCTGCTCTCGGTGTAGCTGATAGACACAATGCGTTTCGGAGCCCCAGTACCTGATGGCAGGTGAACTTCAGCATCCACCTCATGCAGAGTGTTTCGGCTCCGGCTCCGGCAAACGGACGCAATGTGTCCCGTCTTGCCACAGGCTTGGCATTTGGCTGTTCTGAATTTGCAGGTGGATCGGTGATGACTCCCACCGAAACCCAGCGCATTTCTGTTTAGCCACGCAGCACTTGTATCCGGAGCATTTCTTGTCCTGGCTGTTGGCTGCGGTTGTTGGCCATTGACCCCTCGGGCTATCACGCTGCCCCGACGGATGGGTTGCTCTGCGATGTAGCGCATCCACCTCTGCCGCAAGTCCGTCCTTGCTGCTTTCTCCGGCCCTGCGCATCTGATGAACGGTGCTTCCCTGGCTGCTATGGCTGGATTCACTCAGCTCTGGTTTCTCCGCTAACTCCCAGGCCAGTACCTCCTCCTGTACTTCCTTGAGGGTCAGTCCTGGTTTGGCAAACAATTTCTGCCTCAATTTTCGGTCCCTGAGACTGAAGATGATTCTGTCTCGCAGCCTATTTTCTAAGTTCTCGAAATTACGAAGGTGAGCCGCCTGCCGAACTGTGGCCATGAACGCCGATACCGATTCACCTGGCAGCTGGTCTCTCTTTACAGACTGGTACCTCCACGCCAGTTCAGACATGTGTGGGTTGAAGTGCTGATTCAGCTTGTCGATGAGATCGTCGTACTTCACCTCGCCAATGGCCGTGGGTGAACACAGACCCACAGCCAGCTTGTAAATGTCCTTTCCGCATGTACTGAGCAGGGCAGCAACTTTCATTCTGTCTTTCATAATGCGGTTCACCTTTAAATAAAATTCCAGCTGCCCCATGAATGCTTACCATTCCTCTGGTTGGGCGCTATTGAAAACGGGAGTCTGACCAACCTGAGCCATTGCATCTCATCCAACCGTTCCTGCTCCGACTTCAGACGGGTTCAGATGGGTTCCCGGCAGATGCTACCTCTGTGGGGTGTCCTACAGCCCCTCGAAGCAGAATCCCATCCTCGTCACCAATTGTTAAGTCGGGTTCACGGATCGATGAAATACAGACGTCAGGTGTGCAAGAGCCTTTATTAGGAGATAGCGTGGTCCGAACTGGGGAACAAAGGTTACCTGCCTTATTTTATACCTGACCAGGTGAATGCCTGGCCAATAGGTTTAAACTCAGGTTTCCCGCCAGCTGGGCAGCCAATCACTTTAATCCGGCTTTCCTGCCGAATGCTGTTCCTGCATGGAGCTGTCCAGCTCCGCGCCTCCTATTCAGCTTTCACAAGTGCATGCTATGCAAGCATACACTCCAAATAGGCAGTGCTTTTTTTGTAAAAGAAAAAGGTGCTGGAACTCACACATGTCATACAACCTGCCTTGCCTACCCTACAAGGTTCCATCCAAAAAAGGTGCCGGAACTCCATTCTGAGTGTTCTATGACAAAAAAAACCTGCTAATAGGAAAACTGATTCTCTCTGCTTGTAACTAACTGCCTGTATATCACTGTCAGGTTGGTAGATGGCAAGAAAATATTGGCTTTCTTTTGGCAGCAGCAGCCCAATTCAGAAATTCTTTCCATGAAGAAACAAGAATAGTTATTATTTTACTCTGTTTTTGGCGGGTAAGCAAGGCTATCCTACACTACAATATCAGGATTCTAATACTACATATTTTTTTCTTTTCTTCCTCATATTTTATTGCATCTTAAATTATCTTAAATTCTACATTTTGATAAAATCACCCAGGTATTTTTGTTGTTGTTACCTGCGAAGTCATGTCTGACCCATTGCGACCCTATGGACAATGTTCCTCCAGGCCTTCCTGTCCTCTACCATCTTCTGGAGTCCATTTAAGCTCACGCCTACTGCCTCAGTGACTCCATCCAGCCACCTCATTCTCTGTCATCCCCTTCTTTTATTGCCCTCAATCTTTCCCAGCATTAGACTCTTCTCCAGTGAATCTTTCCTTCTCATTAGGTGGCCAAAGTATTTGAGTTTTAGCTTCAGGATCTGGCCTTCTAAAGAGCAGTCAGGGTTGATCTCCTCTAGGACTGACCGGTTTGATCGCCTTGCAGTCCAAGGGACTTGCAGGAGTCTTCTCCAGCACCATAGTTCATAGGCCTCAATTCTTTGGTACTCAGCCTTTTTTATGGTCCAGCCTTCACTGCCATATATTGCAACTAGGAAGATCATAGCCTTGACTATACGCACTTTTGTTGACAGGGTGATGTCTCTGCTTTTTAGTGTGCTGTCTAGATTTGCCATGGCTTTCCTCCCCAGGAGCAAGCGTCTTTTAATTTCTTGGCTACAATCCCCATCTGCAGTGATCTTGGAGCCCAGGAAAATAAAATCTGTCACTACCTCCATTTCTTGCCGATCTAATTGCCAGGAATTGAGAGGGCCGGATGCCATGATCTTGGTTTTCTTAATGTTAAGTTTCAACCCAGGTTTTGCACTCTCCTTCTTCACTTGCAACAAGAGGCTCTTTAGTTCTTCTTCACTTTCTGCCATTAGAGTGGTATCATCTGCATAGCTTAGGTTATTGATATTTCTTCCGGCAATCTTAATTCCAACTTTTGATTCATCTGCCTTTCTCATGATGTGCTCTGCATATAAGTTAAAGGCCAAGGCCAAACTTGCCTGTTATTCCGGTTATCTTTTGGCTTCCTACTTTAGCATTCCAGTCCCCCATGATGATAAGGACATCATTTTTTGGTGTTAGTTCTATAAGGTGCTGTAGGGCTTCATAGAACCAGTCAATTTCATCCTCTTCAGCCCTGGTGGTTGGGGCATAGACTTGGACTACTGTGATATTGAATGGTTTGCCTTGGATTCAAACTGAGATCATTCTGTCATTTTGAGGATTGTATCCCAGTATTGCTTTTCCTACTCTTTTATTGACTATGAAGGCTACTCCATTTCTTCTGAGGGATTCTTGCCCGCAGTAGTATACCTGATGGTCATCTGAATTAAATTCACCTATTCCTGTCCATTTTAGTTCGCTGATACCTAAGATGTCGATGTTCAGTCTTGTCATCTCTTGTTTGACCATGTCCAGCTTTCCTTGATTCATGGATCTTACATTCCAGGTTCCTATGGAGAAATTTTTTTTACAGCATTGGACTTTCCTTTCACCACCAGACACATCCACAGCTGAGCGTCCTTTCGGCTTTGGCCCAGTCACTTCATTCTTTCTGGTGCTACTAGTACTAGCCCTCTGCTCTTCCCCAGTAGCATATTGGACGCCTTCCGACCTGAGGGGCTCATCTTCCAGCATCATATCGTTTTGCCTTTTGGTACTGTCCATAGGGTTTTCATGGCAAAAATACTGGAGTGGGTTGCCATTTCCTTCTCCAGTGGATCACGTTTTGTCAGAACTCTCGGCTATGACCTGTCCGTCTTGGGTGGCCCTGCACGGCATAGCTCATAGCTTCATTGAATTACGCAAGCCCCTTCGCCATGACAAGGCAGTAATCCATGAAGGGGACCAGGTATTTAGTAAGCTGAAAATGCTGTTGATTAAAATGATAAAATACTATATATATTTATATTTATATATTTATTAAACTTATATACCGCCCTTCTCCCGTAGGACCCAGGGCGGTTCACAAGGCAATTAAAACAACATTACAATACAAAAATTAATAGCAATTAAAATAAATTAAATTTTCCTTAATTAAAATCTAAAACCCCTATAACTCTGATTAAAAACCAAATTACAATAAGTTAAAAAATTAAAAAATCCTCAGTCCTGGCTGGAAAGCTCAAAGAGCCAGGTCTTCAGGTCCCGGCGGAACGAACGAAAATCAGGGGCAATCCTAAGCTCTATGGGTTACTGGTTCCAGAGGGCAGGCGCGCCCACAGAGAAGGCCCTCCCCCTGGGTGCTGCCCACCAGCAATCCTTTGCCGGCGGCACCCTGACAAGGCCCTCCCTGTGGGAGCACACAGGACGAAGGGAACTTGATGCCGGCAGCAGGTGTTCCCTCAGATATCCCGGACCCAAGCCATTTAGGGCTTTATAGGTCATCACCAGCACCTTGAATCTCACCCGGAGGGCAACCGGAAGCCAATGCAGCTCGCGGAGCAGAGGTGTTATATGCCATTAAGGGAATTGTTTCAGACAATTCAAAGGGGAGGAAGGGTGCCTCCGTCTTGGAGAACTGCTTTTATTTCCCTGATTCCGAAGGAAGACCAGGATGTTACTCAAGTAAGAAATTACAGACCAATATCACTTTTGAATACGGACTACAAGATATTTGCTAAGGTTTTAGCTAACAGATTGATGAGGGTTTTGCAACAGATGATTCATGGGGACCAAACTGGGTTCATTAGTGGCAGACAAATGAAAAATAATGTGAGGCATATAGTAGACTTGGTGGAATTTTTGGAAAGGAACAACCAGATCCCTGCGGCATTGATCTTTTTATATGCTGAAAAAGCTTTTGATCAACTGGATTGGCAATTTTTGATGAAAGTTTTAGATAAAATGAATTTTGGGGATAAATTTTTACAACCAATTAGGGCATTATATCAAAAACAAACTGCCCGAATAATAGTAAATAATAGCTTGACTGAAGTATGCAATATTGAGAAGGGCACAAGACAAGGGTGTCCGTTATCACCTTTACTATTTGTTTTAACATTGGAGATATTATTGATAAAAATACGGAACTCGGAAAAAATTAAGGGTATTCAAATTAGAGATCAGGATTATAGACTGAGGGCGTTTGCAGATGATCTGGTTGTTACGGTGACTCAGCCAGAAAACTCTGTTGTGGACCTGATGGAGATAATAATGCAATATGGGAAGGTTTCTGGATTTAAGGTTAATGTACAAAAAACTAAAATATTAGCCAAAAATATGACAGTATCGCAAAAGGCCCTTTTAGAAGGGTTAACTGGATTTGAGATTGTTAAGAGGGTTAAATACTTGGGGGTGTATTTGTCACCCTCAAATGCAAAGTTATATAAAAATAATTATGAAAAGCTATGGGGTAAAATTCAAAAAGAATTGGAGAGTTGGGAAAAATTGCAATTGTCTTTACTGGGAAGAATTGCAGCAGTGAAAATGAATGTTTTGCCTAAATTTCTATTTTTATTTCAAATGATACCTATTCTTAAAAAAGATTCAAATTTGGAGGAATGGCAACGGGGTATCAATAAATTCGTATGGGCAGGGAAAAGGCCACGAGTTAAACTTAAGATTATGCAGGATACGCGTGAAAGAGGTGGTCTTAAAATGCCCAACTTTAAATTATATTATGAAGCTGCTGCGTTGTCAGTGATAAGTGATTGGATTAATTTGACACAAGGGAGATTATTAAATCTTGAGGGCCACGACTTGTTATTTGGCTGGCATGCATATTTATTGTATGATAAGAAGGTAGATAATGTGTTTAAAGTGCATATTTTAAGACAGGCATTGCTGAGAGTTTGGAAAAAGTATAGACATAAGCTCAACTACAAGATACCTTTGTGGGCAATTCCGAAACATGCAATAGAAAACATAAATGTTGGCTTCAAACATGATGTGACTACGTACAAGGAGATCTTAAGTTTGGAGAGGAACGTATGGTGTTTGAAGCCGTATAATCTTTTACGAGATGAGAAGATTGTTCAAACTTGGTTTCAATATGGTCAATTACGGGCCAGGTGGAAAGAAGACCAGAAAATTGGTTTCTCAATGACTGATGAAAATTTGGTAAAGCAAATTAGAAATCAGGGTCCAGCACATATCAAACGGATATATCTTGCATTGATAGAAATTGACTCAGAAACAGAACTTGTTAAAGATTGTATGATAAAGTGGGCTCAGAATATTCAAGAAGTTATCACAATGGACACTTGGGAAAAGATCTGGGTGAGGAACGTAAAATTTACACAAGCTCAAAACTTAAGAGAGAACTTTTATAAAATGTTTTATAGGTGGCATTTAGATCCTAAAAAGCTTGCAAGTATGTATCCGAACTACCAACCTAAATGTTTGAGATGTGGTGGCGAAGATGCAACGTATTTTCATATATGGTGGACCTGTAAAAAGGTTAAAGCTTTTTGGATTAAAATCTGGTGGAATATGCAGAAGATATTTAAGCAAAGGATAAAGTTTTGTCCGCAATTGTTCTTATTGGGCATAATTACAGATACTACTGTTGTGGACACCAAGTTGATGTTGAACTTAATTACAGCAGCAAGACTTTTAGTAGGTCAATATTGGAAGAAGGAGGAACTGCCGACTATAGAAGAATGGACTCTAAAAGTTTCTGACCTGGCGGAAATGGCAAAGATTTCGGCTTACTTGAAAGATCATCCGCAACAACGTTATATTATGGAGTGGAAAAAGTGGATTGATTATATCCAGAACAAATATGGGACCAAAAAGTTTCACTTAGCATTTGAATAAGTTTTTTTTCTTTTTTTTATGTCATATTAGTATTGCTTGTAGTCATTTCATATGAGCTAGAGTGTGATAGACTTAATAGTTTATTGTTGTTAACATATGGTTGTTTATTATTTTTTTTTGCTTTTATACCTTGTATTTAGCTCTGGGAACTCGGGGAGGGGGGAGGGGGGAAGGGGGGAGGGTTAGGGAGGGTTAGGAAGGGTTGGGCGGAGGGAGGGGGGAGGGATTGTTAAAGATAAAATGTATTGTAAAACTTTTCAATAAAAAAAAACTGGCGCACCAGGCGAACCTAACAATATAACATAACATAACATAACATAACATAACATAACATAACATAACATAACATAACATAACATAACATAACATAACATAACATAACATAACATAACATAACATAACATAACATAACATAACATAACATAACAATGTTATAACATAACATTGGCAATAGCAATTATGGAATTCCTTCCCAGGAAAAAATAGGATTGGATATTATACAAGCAAATTTAGAAATTATTGTTATAAATTAAATTTCCCTGGTAGCAAGCTACCGGTAATTAATTAATCCAGTCTCTTATCCAATTATCCTAAATAGGTAATTTCTGTTCCACATCAAATCAACTTACAATGTCTTATCACTTTCATCTTAAGCAAATAAAAACCACTTAGGCTTAATCAGGGGAAAAAAGGGGATGTATTTTAAGTGTGGCTTTGGGGTGCATCAATGTGATCAGAGATACATCCTTTGGCATCTGTAAACTCCTTGCCTCAACTTATTTTTTTACAAGTCAAACAATTATTTTAATTAAAAAGGAAATGGGAAAGTGGCATGAAGAGCAGCAAAGCAGCAGCCTTTGGCATCTTTATTTCCAAGAAGGGCTCTAGAACTTAAACAGGCCCTATGATTATTTTTTTAATGAAATACAAATAATGAATTACTATACCTTAGTATGATACTATGTCTATCTGCCCAGAAAGTGAAAGAAGATAATGACTGATTTACAGAAGTGGGAAATGGAATAGGTGGCAAGTAGAGAAAGAATAAATTACTTTGCAGGTGTTTCTAAGATAAATGGTTTTTCTAAAATTTCATTCATATCAAATGTATCAACAAATTTATTTATCAGGTTGACTGATTATTCAGCTAGAGGCTCCATCATCATGAAAAATATATAATTTTTGATAGATCGCTCCTCAATGAATGGATCTAATATTCTGCCAAGTCATGGTGGCTTATTAAAAAAAACATGATTGTTTGGATTTGCATAACATCATGCTTTTTTTTGTCATAGAACGCACCAGAACGATGTTCCGGCACCTTTTTTTAATAGATGGCATAACATGTTACATGTTACATTCCCCAGGTGGTTCCTTATAGATGCTTCCCATGATGGGACACTAAAGTAGCAGTCTCCAGCAGGTTGTAGAACTCCAGCGGGAGTCGGAAGAGACAGCTTTACCCAATCTGCAGCCAGAGCTTTCATAAAGACGTTGAATTTACCCACCTCCCTCTTTAATCACTTTTATTAGAAATGGCTTATGAACTGCTTTATGGGCAGTTGTTGCATTGTTTGCAGCAAACAATGTTTAATGCAAGTTTTTAAAAAAACTCTTTTATTTGGAAATAACAGCAAAAAGGTGAATAGAATGTTGATTTTGGAAAGATTTTAAATGGAATAAAGGGCCAGATTGACTGGAAATGAGACTTTGAAAAAGTTATTAGAATGCTCTTATTTTTTGTTTAAAATCTTATTAAAATATATGAAGAGTTTAAGTGTAAGAAATCTCTTCCTGGGAAATGTTTTGTACGTATGAGAGAAAAACATGATAAGGGAAGACTGAAGACTGAGGTAACTAGAAAGAATTAAAGATTATAATTAAAAAGTTAATACAGAATGAAAAAATGTATTTTAATTCTGGAATAATTTAGGAATATTTAGCAACAATGTGACCAGAACTTTTTGTTTAGACTGTCTGATATTATAAAAGTGGGATTAAAAAACAAAAGAAGATAGAAGAGGCTAGCGCTCAAAGTCAGGCTGTTCTGGATATGGATTTAAAACTAATAAGCTATTAAAATTTGACAAAAATGTTATATAAATCCAATAAATGAAACTGGCTGAGGTTTCAATAGCTAGTTAAAAGGGACACATTAAGAATAAACCAGAAGAATACTTAAATCTTAACTAAAAAGTGACTTAGACAGTTTTGATATTTTACATTTATAAAGAGAGATGTGTTATACCTATGAGGGAATTCTTCAGAAAAGCAAAACAGATAGGAAATCAATTTGGGGGGCAATAATTAAAAGGAAAATCAAGAGCCTTAAAATTAAAAGTATGGTTTATAAAGTAGACCTGTTTTTATCAAGGTTAAATTGTATATGATTCTCTTTTCTAACAGCTTTTAATGAGTTTTATCTGACTAAGACTGAATGATGAGACTTTAAATATTTATTTATTTATTTTTATCCCACCTTTATTATTTTTACAAATCACCCATGTTATTTTTTTAAAAAAATTGTCAAGATGGAAAGAAGAGAGAAAGTAGGGAGAAATAAAAGTTTGCATTAAGAGAAGCAAAATCCTTTTTATTCTAGAGCCCTAGCCCTGACTAATGTTTGAGTAGAGTCATGTGTATAACAAAAATTGCTCTCTCATCTAGTCACATCTCTTCGTCACTCACTCACATGAAAAAAGAGATTAGCAGAATTTTGTATTATAGAAATTAATTTTGTTTATAGACCTGATATAATACATATTGCAATGTTTAAAAGTTCATTTCCTATTTCCCCATTCCCTTAACACCATTTCCATTTTATATTATGTATTGTTTAAAATATATCTCTATGGAAATTAAGCACATGAGTCTTTGCTTTGACAGGTCTTTTCTAAACCAATGAAACATTGGGGAATGATACTGTTTATATCAAAAAGATATTGATTGGTAAAATCATAATACAGGGCATTGTAAATACATATATTCCTATACTCTGCCATCTAGTGGTTACTTCTGCATTGGTTATGTAAGGGTAAAGTGTTAATACCACTTTACAATGCCTTGGTAAGGCCACACTTGGAATACTTCATCCAGTTTTGGTCACCACAATGTAAAAAAGATGTTGAGACTTTAGAAAGAGCACAGAGGAGAACAACAAAGATGATCAGGGGACTGGAGGCTAAAACATACAAGGAACAGTTGCTGGAATTGGGTATGTCTAGTTTAGTGAAGAGAAGGATGAGGGGTGACATGATAGCAATGTTCCAATATCTCAGGAGTTGCCACAAAGAAGAGAGAGTCAAGCTATTCTCCAAAGGGCCTGAAGGCAGGACAAGAAGCAACAGATGGAAACTAATCAAGGAGAGAAGCAACCTAGAACTAAGTTCCTGACAGTTAGAACAATTAACCGGTGGAACAACCCGCCTCCAGAAGCTGTGAATGCTCCAACACTGGAAGTTTTAAAGAAGAGACTGGGCAATCATTTGTTTGAAATGGTATAGGGTTTCCTGCCTGAGCAGGGGGTTTGACTAGATGATCTCCAAGGTCCCTTACAACTATTGTTGTTGTTGTTGATCATCACACAGTCAGCCAGATGTTCAGCTTGGATTTGGCATTTTTGTCTATCTATCGAGTCCTTACCAAGGATCTGGATAGGCAGATATCGTTGCAGGATGGAAGCAGTTCCTAGTAAGGCCACCTTTGCAATTGACTAATGGCAAATTTGTCGATGCCAATGGTGTTCAAGTGGTGCTCCACTTTAATAATAATAATAATAATAATAATAATAATAATAATAATAATAATAATAATAATAATAAGAAGAAGAAGAAGAAGAAGAAGAAGAAGAAGTTGGAAGGGACCCTTGGAGGTCATCTAGTCCAACCCTCTGCTCAGGCAGGAAACCCTATACCATTTCAGACAAATGGCTGTCCAGTCTCTTCTTAAAAACTTCCAGTGTTGGAGCATTCACAGCTTCTATTTATTATTTATTTATTTTATTAATTTAATTTGTATACCGCCCTTCTCCCGAAGGACTCAGGGCGGTGAACAGGGCAATACATAAAAACAAGATACAAAAATTAAAAATTATTAAAAAGTAATTAAACAGTGCCCATAATAAATTAATACAGATTAATAGTTAAAATCATTTATAAAATCCAACCCCGTCCCATCAGGCCAGGCCAGCTTGTTCAAAGAGATGGGTTTTAAGATCGCGCCGGAAGGAGCGGAGATCGGGCGCCATCCGGAGCTCGACTGGAAGATGGTTCCAAAGATCCGGTGCACCCACAGAGAACGCCCTCCCCCTGGGGGCCACCAGTCGGCATTCTTTGACCGGTGGCACCCTGAGGAGGCCCTCTCTGTGGGAGCGTACTGGGTGGAGGGATGTTGACGCCGGACGCAGGTGCTCCCCAAGGTATTCCGGACCCATGCCATGTAGGGCTTTGTAGGTCATTACTAACACCTTGAACCTCACCCGGAAGACAACTGGTAGCCAATGCAGCTCGCGGAGCAAAGGTGTGACATGGGAGTGTCGGGAAAATCCCAACACAACTCTCGCGGCTGCATTCTGTACCAGTTGGAGGCTCCGAGTGGTCTTCAAGGGTAGCCCCATGTAGAGAGCGTTGCAGTAGTCAAGACGAGAGGTCACGAGCGCATGAGTGACCGTACGTAAGGCACCCCGGTCTAGATAGGGCCGCAACTGGCGCACCAGGCGAACCTAGGCGAAGGCCCCCCTAGTCACAGCTACTATATGGTCTTCTAAGGAAATCTGTGAATCTAGGAGGACTCCCAAGTTGCGAGCCCTATCTACAGGGGGTAATAACTCACCCCCCATAGTGAGGGGTGGGATATCCTGAATATCCCGAGATGCCGGTACGCACAGCCACTCCGTCTTGTCAGGGTTGACTCGAAGCCTGTTCCTCCCCATCCAGAGCCGGACCACCTCCAGGCACCGGGACATCTCGTCGAGGGCATCACTGGGGTGGTTTGGGGTCGAAATGAAAAGCTGGGTATCATCAGCATACTGATGATACCCAACTCCAAAACCACGAATGATCTCACCCAGCGGTTTCATGTAGATGTTGAACAGAAGAGGCGAGAGGACCGACCCCTGAGGAACTCCACAAACGAGAGGCCTCGCGGTCGACCTCTGCCCCCCTGCCAACACCGACTGCGAGCGTCCCAGGAGATAGGAGGAGAACCACTGAAGAACCGTGCCTCCCACTCCCAATCCCCTGAGGCGCCACAGCAGGATACCATGGTTGATGGTATCGAAAGCCGCTGAGAGGTCTAATAGGACTAGGACAGAGGAATATCCCCTGTCCCGAGCCCTCCAGAGATCATTCACCAGCGCGACCAATGCCGTCTCCGTGCTGTACCCGGGCCTGAAGCCCAATTGGTACAGGTCTAGATAATCCGCTTCATCCAGGGCCAGAGGGAGCTGATGCGCCACCACACTCTCAACAACCTTCGCAAGGAAGCGAAGGTTGGAGACCGGACGAAAGTTATTTAGCACAGCCGGGTCCAAGGCAGGCTTCTTGAGGAGAGGTCTTACCACCGCCTCTTTCAAGGCGGCGGGAAAACTACCCTCACTCAAAAAGGCAGATATAACCGCCTGGAACCAGCCTCGTGTCCCCTCCCGGGCTGCATAAACCAGCCAGGAAGGGCACGGGTCCAATAAACATGTGGTGGAGCTCAGCCTCCCCATAATCCTGTCCACTTCCTCCGGAGTTACAGGATCGAACTCCTCCCAGATAACATTGACAAGACCGCTCGTGTCCTGATCGTCCGACGCTGCCCAGTCGGAGTCCAAACCGGTCCGAATCCGAGTGATTTTGTCCGACAGATGTTGACTAAACTCCTCGGCACGCCCCTGCAAGGGTTCCTCACTCACCTCCTGATTAAGGAGGGAGCGGGTCACCCTAAACAGGGCAGCCGGGCGATTATCTGCGGACGCGATGAGGGCAGCGAAGTAGTTAGACCTCTCCACCCTCATCGCTGCAAGATAAGACCTAATATGGGTTCTTAGTCGCAATCGGTCGGATTCAGATCGGCTGGACCTCCAACCGCTCTCTAGGCCCCGTCTCCGAAGCTTCATCTCCCGGAGCTCCGCGGAGAACCATGGAGCCCATTGGGATCTGCGCCGGGTCAGGGGCCGCAAGGGTACAACTCGGTCAAGTGCCTCCGTGGCCGTCCTTTCCCAGGCTTCCACTAAGGCATCTGCCGAGCTGTGAGCAGAGGAGGCAGGTGGGGACCCCAGTGCTGCCTGGAACCTCTCAGGTTCCATTAAGCGCCTGGGGCAGAACCATCTAGTTGGCTCAACACCCCCACGGTGGGGAGTGGCAAAACGGAAGACC
Organism: Vipera berus; assembly: GCF_964194415.1. NCBI lineage: Eukaryota > Metazoa > Chordata > Lepidosauria > Squamata > Viperidae > Vipera > Vipera berus. The sequence goes on along the minus strand of NC_138205.1, from coordinate 75,653,386 downwards.
AGCCGCAGGAGATGATGATCGGTCCATGACAGGGGCATAACAATTGGGGAGCCCCCACCAAGATCATCTAACCACCATCCAGATAAGAAAACCAAGTCAAGGGTGTGGCATCCCTCATGAGTCGGTCCATGAATTACTTGCGTCAGGTCCATGGCTGTCATGGAAGCCATGAACTCCCGAGCTAACTCAGATGCTCCTCCCAGGGATGGTAGATTGAAGTCTCCCAAAACCATAAGTTTGGGGAACTCAATCACCAGCCCTGAGAGGATATCGAGAAGCTCAGGCAGGGCTGCTACTGCGCGACTAGGCGAAAGGTACACCAGCAGCAAGCCCAACTGCGCCCTAGGACCAAACCTCAATAAGAGAGATTCGCACCCGACTATCTGAAGAATGGTGGCCTCCTGCGGACATAAGGTCTCCCTCATAACCACAGCCACTCCCCCACCCCTACCCTGAGTCCGAGGCCGGTGTAGCACCCGGAAGCCTGGTGGGCAAAGATCAACCAGGGGGATACCGCCCTCTGGGCCCAACCAGGTCTCCGTGATGCAGGCCAGGTCCGCATGCTCACCCTCAACCAGATCCCGGACGAGAGGAGCCTTATTAACGACGGACCTGGCATTCAGGTACACCAGCCGGAGCTCAGGTGGCTGCACGTCCCCGCTCCCGGGACCTTGAGTCGAAGACAGAGGGTCGGAGCGCCTCACCGCTTGTAAATAGCGGAGATGCCCTCCCGGAGGTCGGTACGGCCCTCTGATCTTACACCTGCTGCCATTCCCTATCATCGTGGGAATAGGCAATCCCACGACCCGCTCCGGAGCTCCGGAGGTGGCCGACCCCGGCTCCCTCTCTACGCGATCTGGCCTGAACAACAGTTGGTGGATTACCCCCCATCTCCAACCAACCACAACCCTCCCCCCTCCCTAACCCTACAAAAAAATTGGCTAAAAAAGTAACCAGGGGCCTCTTGTTAAATTTATATCTGAGGCCCCTGTTCCTGCCCAGCCATCTCTCAGGGTCCCGACAGTCGGGCCCGTCATCAAGAGGCAGAGTAGAAGGTAAGGCGGGTCGCACCCAGGATGGGGGGGCACCCCTGAGGGCGAACAAAACCGTGCTGGGGTAACTCAGGCCCATGATAATAATTAGAAATCCAGCAAAAAACAGACCCAGATCAGAATGGGAGGATCTTAAAGTGGAAGGAAAATATCCAGACTGCAAACCCAGCTCCGCTGTCACTAGAGCTGGGTAACCCCGGAACAATCCCCGTCCTCTCACAACGGTCAGGACCGGGGAGCAGCCTGGAATATACAGCCGGGGAAAGAGATACCGCCTAGAGCTCTCACCTCTAGGATGGTAACAGGTGAAAAATCTAACTCTTAACCACTCTCCCACAGTGGTTATACACCCGGAACCTTCCAGAACCCAAGGGGAAAGGAAAAAAGGGGGACAATAGGGCAAACAAGTCAGCGAGATAAATTAGGGCTAAAAACCCATAAAGCCACAGAGTGGTAAGAGAAGCTCCGGTTTCAAGTTCCTTTTCGCATCATGGAAGGGACCAGATGATAGTCGACCGATAGGGAGGAAACCAGGGCCCCATAGTACTTCAGTAGGGCCCGAAAGACATGGTCCAGTCGATTAAAGTAGTTTATGCCTCCAGATGTCCAGGCATAGACGTCGACACTCCACCACCCGGCCATAGTCACCATACCAAAGCGGCCGCGGCGCTCCAACTCCCACACCGCCAACCGTCCCAGACGCCAACCAGAACCATCTCCACCACTCCACCACTTCAAATGCTGACGCTGCTCCAAGCCATGGTTCATAGTAACAGTCATAAATTGACCAGCATCCGGCTCCTCAAGCAGCTGGAAAGTTCTCCCCAGAGCCGCCAAGCTCCGTCGAGTTATCCCGGGCTCCGCGAGACTCCACCAGACTCCCGCAACAGCATAACAGCAACCACAGTCAGCCAGTTGGTGGGGCGCAGGGCGCAGGGCACGGGGCGCGGGTCTCCCAAGATCTTCCAAGACCTCCACCAAACTCCTCCAGACTTCACTGGGTTCCCGCAGCTCCGACAGCCAGCCGGTTGGTGCTGCACAAAGCAAGGCTCTGCCGGGTTCTTCCGGGTTCTTCCAGAGCCTCCGGAGGACTCCATCAGGCTTCGCTGTGCTCCCGCGGCCCGACAATCAGCTGGTTGGCGCGGCAGAGCACAGCACGGGGCTCAGCCAATTCGTCCTGGCCTGCACGACCCTCCCAAACTCCTCCGAACAGCCGAGGGTCTTACAGAGCCAACGACAGGCAGCACAGCCGCTCCATCAGGCTTCGCTGAGCTCCCGCGGCCCCGACAGTCAGCTGGTCGGTGCGGCAGAGCACAGCACGGGGCTCAGCCAATTCTTCCGGGCCTGCACGGCCCTCCCAAACTCCTCGAACAGCCGAGGGTCCTCAGAAGATCCGGGCTTACAGAGCCAACGACAGGCAGCACAGCCGCTCCAGAAATAACTGCCAGAAGCTTTTCCTCGACCCTAATCCGAACCCCCGGTATAGAGAGAATGATATTCCTGTGGGGCTCCCAGGGTCGCTAAAATTGCCAGAGCTCCTCGCGGAGCTCAACCAAGCACGTCCGCCATCTTGGGCATGCGCATATCGAAATTCATATTCTAGAAGCAGGTTGTTCTACTGGTTAATTGTTCTAACTGTCAGGAAGTTTCTCCTTAGTTCTAGGTTGCTTCTCTCCTTGACTAGTTTCCATCCGTTGCTTCTTGTCCTGCTTTCAGGTGCTTTGGAGAATAGCTTGACTCCCTCTTCTTTGTGGCAGCCCCTGAGATATTGGAACACTTGTTTTGGGATTGCATCCAAGGTGCCTATTACTATTAGTACTACCCTTGCTTGCTTTTGCCACAGTCTTTCTATTTCTATTTGTAGGTCTTTGTATTTTGTTATCTTCTCCAGTTCTTTCTCATCTATTCTGCTGTCTCCAGACACTACCGTGTCCTCTTTCCAGACTTTTTTGTCTTTCTTATATTGACAATTGTTAAATCTGGGGTGTTATATTGCAGGTGCTTGTCTGTTTGATTTCTGAAGTCCCAGAGCAGTTTAATTTTATCATTTTATCATTTTCTATGACTTTCTCTATTTTATGATCCCACCAGTTCTTGCTTACAGGCAAATGATATTTCTTGCAGATCTTCCAATGCACCATTCTTGCTACTTTGTCATGCCACTGCTTGTAGTCAGTCTGTGCGATCTTCTTGCAGCAGCTTACCAGATGGTCCACTGTTTCTTCAGCTGCTTTGCATAGGCGGCACTTACTGTCTGTTGCTGTCTTCTCAATGTTGACTTTGTCCTTAAGGCTTGGTCTTGTGCAGCTGGAATTAGTCCCTCGGTTTCTTTCTTTAATTTTCCTGCTCTTAACTATTGCCAGGTCTTGTTATTATCTGCTTTCCCAGCTATTTTTTTTAATGTACTGGCCATGTAGTGCTTTGTCTTCCCATGCCTCTATTCAGTTCTTCATTTGGTCTTTCTTGTAGGACACTTTAGTCTCTCCACTAGCCAGTAATATACTAATTTCAGTGCATCTTCATCATTGTCCTTCAGATATTCTTCCAAAGCCATTTTTTCTTCTTCAACCATCTCATATACTTGCAGCATTCCATGCCCACCTATTTGACTTGGTAGATAGAGTCTGTCAATGTCACTGTGTGGATGAAGGGCATGATTCATTGTCATTATTTTTCTGGTCTTCCTATTCATTGCTTTTAGTTCTACTTGAGGCCAGTCCACAATTCCACCTGGAATTACCCAGGTGTTGATTGCCATCATGGTATTTCCTCCATTGAGTTTGTACTTTAAGATCTTCTTCGCTCTCTTGATGTATTCACCTCTAATCTTTTTCTTGACTTCAGTGTGTTTGATGTTGTCAGCTTGAAGGATACCCGAGTATTTGTAGTAATTTTCCTCATCCTCATCTTAATGTTATTTTCGTGGGGCATCTTGATTCCTTCAGTTTTCACTATTTTTCCTTGTTTGATGGTAATTGTGGCACATTTGTCCAAGCCAAACTCCATTGCAATATCTTGGCTATATATACGTACAGCGTTGAGCAGCGATTCTATTTCAGATGATGTTTTCTCATGCAGCTTTGGATCATCCATGTAAAGGAGGTGGGATAGTCTGGCAGATGTTTTTCATGTTTGATAGCCATGTCCTGAATTACTCAATATTGTTGACAGTGCAATAACAATAGTAGTGGTGATAATGAATCGCCTTGAAATATTCCTCTCTTGATATCAACCTCTCCCAGTGTCTCACCATTTACCTGCAACTGTGTCTTCCATTGTGCCATCAATCTTTGCACAAATTTTCTGATGTTTCTACTGATTCCTGTTATTTCCAGGCACTTGATTATCCAGTCATGTGGCAGAGAGTCAAATGCCTTTTTGTAGTCAATCCATACCACATTCAGGTTGGTCTTCCTTTTCTTGCAGTTTTCCAAGTTCACTTTGTCTATTAGGAGTTGATCTTTTGTTCCTCTGCTATTGGGGTAGTTTTCTTTCTCCTCAGGTGGAAAGAGATTATTTTCAACTAGATGCTGTTACACTGCATCAGCTACCACATCAGTTAGCAATAAGAAAGTTCTTGTTACGTAGGTAATTGGTCTGTAGTTGCCTGCAGGCTAAATAATAATAATAATAATAATAATAATAATAATAATAATAATAATAATAATAATAATAATAATAATAATAATAAACAACTTTTATTCTGCGCTTTTGTTCCAGTTGCTTTACAGTTGTACACTCTGGTTTCGCAGCAGTAGCAACTGAGCCATGTGGCCCATTTTTCGACTGATGTCCAGGAGCCATAGCATCTGACGCTATCCTTGTTGACCCAGACGATGACCGATCTGGTATGGATTTTTTTTTATTTCTTCTCATCATTGGTGATGGGAGGTGCCTGGGTTGGTTCATGGTGGCTAAGCCACTACCAATCAGAAGACCGGTAATCCCATAACCATAGGGACTACACCCAATAGCTGTCGAGGCCCAGCCACAGGTTGTTGTTGTTGTTATTGTTGTTGTATTATTATTATTATTATTATTATTATTATTATTATTATTATTATTATTATTATATTTGTTGTTGTTGTTAAAAAACTGAGAATGTATAGGCTGCAGTTTTATTACCTTGCAAGCCAGAACAAGCATGTCAAGTTCTGGGGAGGTGCAAAACTCACTATTCTAGAAATAGTAATTTCAGGAAAACAGTGCTAGGCTGTTTGTTTTGGAAGATATTGTTGAAGGAAAAGTCTTCATCATGGTTCAGTCCAAGCCGGGAATAAACAACATGACAACTGCTTTAGAAAGAAGATTGCAGTTCATTGAAGAGGAGAGCCAGACAGAAAGATGGCTGTGGAAGAAAAAAAAGAGCACATGTAGGGAGTGGGTTTTTATACCCTCTGGAGCAGGGGTGTCAAACTTAATTTCATTGAGGGCCACATCAGCATTGCGGTTGCCCTCGGGGGGCTGGCTGGGTGTGGCTAGGGTGGGTGTGGCCTACTGGGTGGGTGTGGCTGGAGTGCGTATGGCCAGCTCTACATCATTTGTGTCAGGGGTGCCTACGGGGGCCTGGGCAGGAGTGGGACAGATCTGAGGGTCTCTGGCAGAAGGAGATGGGACCAGGGAAGTGCCAAGGCATGGTCCACCAGAAGAGCCTCACTGTTCCTCTCGGGACATGGGGAGGGGGGACTGGATGGTGGCACGGAGGTAGAATGCCTAGCCCAGCCCTCAAGCACCCACGGCACTAAGCCCAGCCTCACTTCCCCAAGGGGGTGCCCAGCTGTATTTACCTCCTCCTCAAGGCTGCTGCTGCTATGCTTGGTCTCCTCAGCCAGGTTGCTCATGATGGGTATGAGGGCAAAATCAAGAGGGAGGCCCATTCCCTCTCCACGTGAGGAGACCTGGCTTTGTATCCAAAGCTTCCTTAGCAATAGGGAGACCCCCCCAGCATAGGCCAGGAGGAGGGGGCAAGGGGATGGTGAAAGGGCAGCAGGGCAGGACTAAAGTAGGACTTCCCTCAGACCTTCCCTCTCCTTCCTTCCTTCCTTCCAAAGAACAGACTGGTGGGAAAATATTTGAGGTGAGGAAGGGAGAAAAACAGGCAAGAAACACAGCTGGGGAAGTGTCATCCTTCGTGAGGAATGAAGAAATGCACCATTGCCTGGAAATGGCCACCACATGCCCCTCGCCTACTTCACATATCCGGCATGGTGGGCTCTATGGGAGGGGATGCCATGAGCAGCATGAGAGTTGATGTTACCTGTGCAGTGCTGCCCAGCCCCTAGCCTGCCCGGTTTTGGCAGGTAGCGGGGTGCTCTACTCACAGTGCCAAGAGGCTGAGCTGGGCGGCATGAATCTGAAGAGAAGCACAACGCTGCCCAACCCCTAGCCTGGCCGAACTAGGCAGGGCCATGTGCTGGACACTTCCAAGCGATGGTGCATTTCTTCATTCCTCACAAAGGGTGATACCTCCCCAGCATGTGCCGAGGGGGCAGTGCCGACATGGCACGGGCTGGTCCCTCACTGTTTCCAGACGGCCTTGTGGAGCTAAGACTGGATGTATTTCAGCATAGATGACCACCACGAAATTGTACAGTGGCTCCTGGCCAGCCTGGGCTGGGGCCAAGACAGCGGAGGCCGTTCCCTTACTGTTTCCAGAATGGCTTCGCGGGCCGCATGAAACCACTTCGTGGGCCACATCCGGCCCCTGGGCCTTGTGTTTGACACGTCTGCTCTGGAGCCTTTGGTTTGGAGTTGTTCCTGTGGCAGGAACTTTGATCTGAGTCAGTGTGTGGCCTTTCACATCTGTGAGTTAATCCTATTATGTCTTGTTTGGGTGGGGTATGTAGATTTAGGTGTCTTTGTCTTCCTAAGCTTCTAGCTGGGGCCCTCCAACCTTCCTAGATTATTTATATCTCCATTTCTACAGAGCTGGTTTCTGCTTGGGTGGGGGAGACTTGGAGCTATTAAGAAAAGCTGGGCATGCTTTTCTGCCTTTTAAAGATCCTCTGTAAACATACTATATACAACATATGTAGACCCACACCCCTACATATACATAACAGATAAATGTTAAATACTGTTCATCTTGAATATATAACGGAAGGAGGAAGCTTGAGAGTTCACAAACTGGCCCAAGGTCACCCAGCTGGCTATGTTTCTAAGACAGGATTAAAATTCATTTTCTCCCTTTCTCTAGCCCGTTGGGGGCTCTGGGCAAGTACAATGGGGTGAGGGCTGGTGTAATAGAATGGGGGCAAGTGGGCCAGCCGAGCAGTGTGAATCATTGTGGAGTGAGGGCAGATGGGGGTGGAATGCTGGGATCTCTGTGATCTTGTACTCCATAATGGGACTCATCAGGAAAATAACCGGCAGAATCAACTTGTGAGTTTTTCTGCTAACTTCCTCGTTGACTTTGTTTGTGGGAAGCCGGCAGGGAAAGTCACAAATGACTGCAACTTGCTGCACTATCATATTCTTTTCTCATAAGAGAAAAGAGGAACTAGCAGAGACAGAGTTAGTGAAAATAGGAGGGATGAAAAGAAAAGGGCCAGGAAGATGCTAGCAAGCAACTAAAGGTACTACCAGTATATTAGCTTGAATAAAGAGAGAAAAAGAAGGAAGCGATCTTCAAAGCAGATTGGGTAATTATTGTGCTGCTGAAGGTTCCTCTATGTGGGGAAAATTTCCCGAAATGTTCAAGAATAAAACCTAGAGTAAGAGAGACCAAGGAAGAAAAGACCTAACACATTAATACAGAAAGCATAGGGGCTATGCCAGAAAATAAACGGAAGAAGGAAAATTTGAGTGATTTACTATGAAAAATTCATCAGCTAATTCATCAGATTGAGAAGAACATGGCGAACTACACCTATAAACACTTTTTTAAAAAAATGTAGAATTCTCTAGTATTTAGCATCATAGAAAATGCACATATCTTAAGTTCTTATTATAATTTGGTAAGCAATTTGTGTTTAGAATGGCTTTTGACCCAAAACAGTGCAGGAAAAGTATCACTTTGATTTTTTAAAAGGCTTTTTAAGACTAAGCAGCATGAAGTTAAAGTACTTGAACTTGAACAACTATATTGTCCTGTCTCTTTTAGACAGGTTCCTTGTGTTCATGTAGGTACAGACTCATTCCTATAAGACAGTTTAAAACTTCCTTTACTGAGTTATTAAAATTCAGACATAAGTTATTAACATTCATTTAATCATTTTAGCAAGCCTATTAGATCTGGGCTGCAGAAATATGAATGACCATTAGACAGCAACAGAGTTAGAAATTCTTGTGGTTGCCTGAATTTCTGCAACCCAAATCTAACATAGTAAATCTAACTTTGACATGTGTTGGTTAAGCTATCCTACTTTTAAGTAAAGTGCAATGGGTAACAATCTATTTGACAATAGTTAAGGTTTGTTGTTGTTTCTCTACTGTTTTATTGTCAATGGGAGATGCTTACGTGATCGTTTTTACTTCAACTGACAAATATCTTGTTTGGCTTTGCATCTTGATGAGCCAGGTGTCAGGGTACGTTATTTAGGGGAAAGCGCACTGTCAGGTCGAGGAATGAGTTTGTTTTTAGTAGGATTTGCTTCAGAGTTAAACATCTAGAGTTAGGTGAAGTCATAAAGCTATTATCAGAATAACTGTTTGTGGACCAATCCGATATCAGCATGGTGATTCGCTGGAATCTGGAACAGCGACATGGGTGGTGAAACAGACGAACTTAAATCTGGCTAATTCTGGAGGAAGTTTGGCCTTCGTCCTTTGCCGTAGCAGCTACGGCGTAGCTGCTCCGTCTTGAAGGCTTGTTAAAAAAAAACCTGGTCCACGTTGCGCACGCATGCGTTGTAATCATTGTTTGATCACCTGAAGCTTATAAAAGGGGTAAAGAGGTAACGCGGATGTGGGGGGAATAGGGAGAGAAGGAGATTGTGGTAGCCCGCTTTTCGCAGCGCTTCCGTGAATCTTCGAAGAAGATTCGGGACCGTTTGATGATCTGAGGCTTGCAAACGAGAAGGATTTCCTCTGGCCGTACCTTCCTTTCGTTTGCTTCAGCCGGCCGCCGTCATGTTCAAAAAGCTGAAGCAGAAGATCAGCGAGGAACAAACTTCGGGCCGCGGAAGTCCAGCCCGTGGCACTTCGGCGTTTACTCAGGTAGGCGGTAGAAAATCCGGACCTGGCGCTCCTGCTTGGCATAGTAGACGGAGACTGGTTCTCTTTCTCGGGAAATGCCCGGTGGTTTAAAACGGAGTAATTATACGCTTCAGAGGGGCAGACTCCAGAATGTGTGCGAATCCTGACGCAGTTTCCTTCCTCTCGACCTCCCTCTGCGGGATGGGAGGGACCGCTGAAAGGGCTCAGGTGCCGGCCTCCTCCGAGCCACTTGTGTAAAAAGCGCCATTCTTTCAGTTTATCGCTTTAGGACACTTGGCGCTAGCCACCTAGGCAGCCTTCTACTCACGTTAAGTTAATTTTGGTTGTCTAGTTTAGTAGGACTTGTTCAAGCCTGTTCCAATAATTGAACAAGACAAGCTGAACCCACCAAAGTTCATTGCATTTTAGCCTAGTGTTGTGAGAACCAGACTTTGCATGGTTCAGTGTGCTTGTTAACAGAAATTGTGTTAACTGAGTCTTTAAGAACTTGGGCAAGCTAAAAATATAAAACTGATATTGCAGTTCTAGTGGACAATCACTTAAATATGAGCCAGCAGTGTGCTGCAGCTGCCAAAAAAGCCAACACAGTGCTAGGCTGCATTAACAGAGGGATAGAATCAAGATCACGTGAAGTATTAATACCACTTTACAATGCCTTGGTAAGGCCACACTTGGAATACTGCATCCAGTTTTGGTCACCACGAAGTAAAAAAGATGTTCAGACTAGAAAGCGTACAGAAAAGAGCAACAAAGATGATTAGGGGACTGGAGGCTAAAACATATAAGGAACGGTTGCTGGAATTGGGTATGTCTAGTCTAATGAAGAGAAGGGTGAGGGGTGACATGATAGCAGTGTTCCAATATCTCAGGGGCTGCCACAAAGAAGAGGGAGTCAAGCTATTCTCCAAAGTGCCTGAAGGCAGGACAAGAAGCAACAGATGGAAACTAATCAAGGAGAGAAGCAACCTAGAACTAAGGAGAAACTTCCTGACAGTTAGAACAATTAGCCAGTAGAACAACCTGCTTCCAGAAGCTGTGAATGCTCCAACACTGGAAGTTTTTAAGAAGAGACTGGACAGCCATTTGTCTGAAATGCTATAGGACAGTGGTAGGCAACCTTGGCTCTTTTATGCCTCATAGACTTCAACTCCCAGAATTCCTGACCCAACATGGCTGGGTCAGGAATTCTGGGAGTTGAAGTCCATGAGTCATAAAAGAGCCAAGGTTGCCTACCCCTGGTATAGGGTTTCCTGCCTGAGCAGGGGGTTGCACTAGATCAGGTGTGTCAAACTCAATTTCATTGAGGGCCTCATCAGTATTGCGGTTACCCTCAGGGGGCCGGGTGGGTATGGCCCGGGTGGGCATGGCCTACTGGGTGGGCGTGGCTAGAGTACATATGGCCTACTGGGTGGGCATGGCCAGCTCTACATCATTCGCATCAAGGGTGCCTATGGGGGCCTGGGCAGGAGTGGGACAGATCTGAGGGTCTCTGGGCCAAGGCAGTGGGGGCCGTTCCCTCACTGTTTCCAGGATGTCTTCGCGGGCCACATGAAACCACTTCGCGGGCCGGATCCGGCCCCCGGGTCTTGTGTTTGACATGTCTGCACTAGATGACCTCCAAGGTTCCTTCCAACATCATCATCATCATCATCATCATCATCATCATTATCATCATCATCATCATCATCATCATCATCATCAAATTACATATTTTGATATGTATTTTCTATCATGTCTTCTAAAATGGATCTTGATGTAAACAAATGACTACACACTTATCTTGAGATAACATATTTTTCATTATTCTTAGTGGTGACAGGATTGAAAAGTAAGAGCTAATTTCAAACCTTTGCTACCAAAACTGCAAATTTTAGTCAAATTATAGGAGTTTCAAGAGAGTGTCCAAGCACTTGTAAGAAAATACAATGATCAGTTCTTCCCCACTTAAAATCTGAAATGTTTTATTTCATGCAGCTACACAAGTCATGTTGTTATAAGGATTTTTTGCACTCTGAAGTGGCATATGATCAGGTTCCAAAAAAAATGTTATGAAAACACAATGTATTTTTAAAAAATTATCTTTAAGAAATGGAAACACCAAGCATCAGATATTCAAAATCCCTTCAGTTCAGAATATAGAATGTTGTATTTGAGAATCAGCTATAAATTAAAAATGTTAAAAGGAGCCTGAACACAAATGTCATATTTTGTATGTATTTGTGACTCAACCATAGCAAGACAGAATGACTGTAGGTATTTGGCCCCTTCCTCCGACAAAGTTCTTCCATCTCTGGTTCTGGATGGGGTTGCAATGCTCCAAACAGACCTGGTGCGCAGGGTGAGGGTCCTCCTGGACTCATGTTTTCCTGTTTGAAGAGCAGATGATAGCCAAGGCTATGAGGGATTTTGCATATCTTCAGATGGTGCATCAGTTGCAGCCATACTTAAACTACGAGGTCCTTCTCATGTAACTCTGTTGTAACCTCCAGGATAGACTACTGTAATACACTCCACATGGGCATGCCCTTGAAGATCATTTGAAAACTGGAGCAGAATGTGGCTGTGTGGGTAGTAAATGGTGTGAGATATACATCACATGTAACACCACTCTTGTTTGATTACGGGTGCATTTCTGGGTGCAGTTCAAAGTGCTGGTGATTACCTATATGGTTTGGAAGTGGGGTACCTGAAGGATTGCTTTTTTTCAACAGTGTCTACCCATCCACGTAGGTCAATCAGAATGGGCATGTTGCAGATCTTGCCAGCCAAAGAGTGTCGGCTGGCAGGGACAAGAAGGTGAACTCTTTCTGCAGTAGCCCTTGTTCTATAGGGATCATTCTCACTTTGGAGATCAGAATGGCCCCAAACCCATTAGCCCTTTGTAAGGGTTTAAAAACCTGACTACGTTCCTGGGCCTGGGGTGCTGAATGTACCAATGTCTCCATTTCCTGCCTATATTATTAACTGGCCAAAATTGTTAACTGCTCTTGTGTATGCTAAATTAGCTGTTTTAATGTTTTTGCTGGTTTTACTGTTTTTATTGTTTTAAAATAGGATAATGCATGACGCATCTTACAATTTCATAACTTCGTAAGTTCCAATATTTAGTGAATGTATAACGTAGTACACTTAAAAGAGACACAGGGTTTGGTGAGCTGAATGTGGACCTGTTTAGTCCATTTAGTCTTTCTAAACTAGTACTGACCTGCCAACTATACCTGGGAGCTCTGGTTTTATGGCTCCTTTACCATGACGGGGCATGCTGGACTCGAAGCTGTTGGTGCTCAGCCAGCCGATTTTGGTTCCACTTATCGCCTAACCCTCTCCTGATATGGAAAAGAATATGTGCAGCCGCAGACCTTTCCATTTTATTATTCAGCTGGCTGTTATGTCTTTGACCAATAGCTGCTTAATTCCTCTGTCTGACATACCCCTAAAGGACTCAGAAAGACCCGGGTATAAAGTCACTGTGAGAGAGTGGCTTAGACTTTCCATCTGCTACCCCCCTAGAGGTGAGAGACCTATGGGGGTATGCCTTACCCTGGGCGTATATTCCAAGCCGCTTCCCGGATCAGGCCTATGACCGTCGTGAGAGGACGGTGGCTGACCTGCTCCAGAGATTTAACCAGCTTGAGTGGCAGTGGAGCTGGTTTGACGGTCTGGATATCTGCCCACTTTCTGACTTTAAATCCTCAATGTTAGGCATATGGTGTTAGCCTACAATGTTGGGTTGAAAATATATTAACCATAATGCTATGTCTTTAAGAAGTTAATTGGCCAATGGGTGTGTAAGTGTTCTCATGGCCATAAGAGGAAGCTAGGAACGTAGCTTCTTTCTCTCTCCGAATTCACTGATCTCTACTATTACTGTTTTTGCTCTGCTGTTGGTTTACTACTGTTGTAAACCTGAACTGTGTATTGACCTCTGGACCGGTAAGAAGACTTTGTAGTTTGGATTACTCCTTGGACTGTTGCTATTGTGTATGACTTGGACTGTTTATTTTTGACTGTGCATTTTTGTTCTTACACCACCTCAAAGTAAAATACTTTTTGCTTTTAGAACTCAGTGTATTTCTGTGTGTGACTTTTACTGCTCTCAGTGCCCTTCCTTGTCTGTGCAACTCTTTGGTAGCACAAGGAGACCTCTGCACAATAAATTCCATAACACTGGTTATGGGCCCAGGCCTGTACTGAGAGTAAGTACACACAGTTTTCCTAGCTGAGTTTGTGTTAGCTTTTTGGTGTAAAATGGCACAAGAACAGTTGTCAGGCATCTCCTGGATAACCCGGTTGGATGGGACAAACTATGTTTCCTGGTCCACGAAATGCTGCTTGCTTTTGCGCAAGGAAGGACTATGGACTGTTGTAAATAACCCACCAGATACTACTGCTTGGGATCCAGATGACGAAGAGGATGCAAAGAAGTTAGACAACTTTAAACGAAGCAATGAGAAAGCTCTTTGCATTATTGGACTAACACTGAATGACCAGCAGCTTGTCCATATTCGTGGTGAGGAGTCTGCTGCTAGGTGTTGGGATGTTTTGCGAAGGCTTTATGTTCGTGACAGTGTGGGTGCACATATACACCTTACGCGTAAGCTGTTTAGGGCTCGTCTGCAGAAGAATGGAGATATGCTGACCCATTTAAATTACATGAAGGCAACTTTTCAAGAGCTTCATGAAAAGGAGCTGATTTTTTCAGAGTTGCATCAGGTCTACATTATTCTGTCATCTTTGGATGAGAGTTATGATGAGTATGTTTCTTCTTTGGAAGTCCTGACCAGAGAGGAACTGACATTGACCAACATTACTGGGAGACTGCTGGAAGAGTCCAGAAGGAGGCGTGACAGAGACCAGCTGAGAGAAACACAGCCACGAGAGAAGCAGCAATTCACCACTGCTTACAACGTCAAGAAATGTTATTCTTGTGGGGCTAGAGGGCATATAGCCAAATTCTGTAGAAAGGGTAAAAAACAGAATGTGAATAGCAGTGGGAAGGCTAAGAAGTGCATTGGTTTGGCTATTTCTGGTGAACCAACATCCAGAAATAATGAATTGTGGGTTGTTGATAGTGGGGCTTCACAATGCATTACTAAAGTGAAAAAGAGGTTTGTTAATATGAAAAACAGCAACCAATATGTTTCACTAGCAAACGGTTGGAGGATGAAGGCCTCTGGTGAAGGTAATTCCTATTGTCCATGCATTGATGAACAGTTACCTATGTTATATATACCTAAACTAAGATTCAACCTGTTATCTGTAAGGGAATTGGTTAAAGTTGGGTTTGTGGTAATATTCAGAGGGGAGCAATGCACTATTAGGAGGAATGGAACCTGTGTAACTGCTAATTTGAAAAATGGTTTATTCGTTCTCACAAGTAACCAGGTTAGTACAGTTAGAGCTAACTCAATATGTGAGAACAAGAAGCCACATGATGAGTGTATACATTTATTGCATAGGCGGTTAGGGCATGTGAACTTTAACTCACTACGTAAAACAGTTGAGTTAGTAGAGGGAATTACACTGAAGCCATGTAGTAAGTATTTGAATTGCAATGCCTGTAATCAGGAAAAGAGCAAGGCAACTCCTGCAAACAGGATAAACGGCTTCAAAACAACTGTACCTTTGGAAGTTGTGTTTGCTGATTTAATTGGACCCATGAAACCAAGTTTAGGAGGGTCATGTTATGTTTTAAGTATATTGGACCACTACTCTAGATATGGTTTTTGTTATCTGCTTAAGTCAAAGGCAGACACTTTCCAACAATTTGCAAACTGGCTGAAGTTCGTGGAGAGAAAAACAAAGAGAAAGGTTCAGTGCATAATTACTGATAATGGTACTGAATTTACAAATAAGCGTTTTGTTGATATGCTAGAATCAGCTGGCATTGAGCATAAATGTTCAGTGCCTTATAGGCCTCAACATAATGCTTTTGTTGAGAGACGTGGGCAAACGTTACAAGCCATGATGAGAACTATGTTAAGAGATTCTGGCTTAACAGATAGACTGTGGGGGGAGGCAGCAAAATGTGCAAACCATGTTCTGAATATAGTTGCTAATACTTCTACTGGTAAAATACCATATACTATATGGCATGGTAGAAGACCAAACCTTGATTACCTGCACACGTTTGGCACCCCAGCTTGGGTCCACATTCCTGCACAACTCAGGAGTAAAGGCCAACATAGGGCTAGGCAATTATACTTCGTAGGTTATGAAGCTAACCATAGATCCTATCGTTTCTGGGAACGAGGCACAACTAATGTATATAACAGTGCTATTGAAAAATTCCTTGAGCACGTTGGTTGGGATAGGTTAGAGCAAGTAACTGTTAATACTGATCCTCTAGTGTTTGAGGACTCCTCTGATAACGTAACTAGTAATGATAATACATCTCCTGTAAATATAAAAGATGAAGAGGAGATAGGGGAGATAATAGATGAATCAGAGGAAGGAAAGGAGACAGAAATTCAAAGCCCTGTAATTCCTTGGCGTTCAATGCGTATCAGACATCCACCTGATCGCTATGAAGCTAGTATAGTATGTCAAGTTAGTGTAGAGCCATCTAACTATGATGAGATCAGGATGTATCCTGAAAAGGAACAGGCATCATGGAAAGCTGCAATGAACAGGGAGTTGAAGTCTTTGCAGAATCTTAAGGTTTATCAGAAAACAAAACTGCCACCTGGTGAGCAAGCTATAGGTTGTAAATGGATATATAAGATAAAGAAAGGAGTAGATGGAACTATAACCCATAAGGCACGTTTGGTTGCACAAGGTTTTGCCCAAACTACTGAGGATTATGACGAAGTGTTTGCACCCAGTCTAAGGGCAACTACTTTAAGAGCAGCTTTAGTATGGGCGGCTAAAAACCAATATATGGTTAATCATGTAGATGTTGAAACTGCATATCTACATGCTCCATTGCAACATACTATTTATTTAAGAATACCACCAGGATTGACCAGTGATAGAGACCATGATTGTTGGGAATTAAAGAAAAGCCTCTATGGATTGAAACAATCAGGCTATGAGTGTAATACATGTTTAGTTAATGAGTTAAGTGCAATAGGTTTTGTAGCCAGTAATGCTGATCCTTGTTTGTTTAGAAGAGAACACAACGGAGCATTATCTTTTATTTTATTATTCACAGATGATATTGCAATAATAACAAAAACTGAGTTAGAAGCACAAACTATCATTTCAAGATTGCAAAATAAATTCACAATTAGAAATCTTGGAGAAATTAGCCACTATTTGGGGTTAGATATTGTGAAAACAAATAGGGGTTTTAAGGTGTCGCAAGCCAGTAAAATATCTCAGTTATTAAAGAGATACAACATGGAAATGTGTAAACCAGCAAAAACTCCGATGGCTATGGATTTTAAGGACACTAATGTTGAGAGTCCTGTATTTGATAAGACTATGTACCAATCTTTGATAGGAAGTCTTATGTATCTGAGTAATTGGTCTAGACCTGATATTTCTTACTGTGTAAATCAATTAGCTAGGTACAACAATAATCCAACTGTTAGACACTGGCAATCAGCTAAACGAGTATTAAGGTATTTGAAACAGACTATTCACTACTCGTTATATCTAGAGCCAAATCGTGAGTTAATCCTTACTGCATATGCAGATGCGAGTTTTGCCTCTGATTCAAACAGTCGTAAATCTACCTCAGGGTTGGCTGTAATGTTGGGTGATTCTTTGATTGGATGGAAGTCTATTAGACAAAAACACATAAGCTTATCTACAATGGAGGCTGAATTTTCATGTCTATCAGTGTTATGTACAGAACTGCTAGTGTACAAACAATTATTGTTAGATATGGGTTTAAATGTAAATGATCCATTCATTGTGTATGAGGACAATCAAGCTGCAATAAAGATGGCTAATAATGCTGCAGTAAGAACAAGATCTAAACATACTGATCTTCGTTATTTAAATGTCAGACAATGTGTCAAAGATAAATTAATACAGTTAGAGTATTGTCCATCTGATGTAAATATTGCAGACCATTTTACGAAGGTACAAAGTGCTGTGAAACACAATGCTAATTGTGAAAGAATGTGCATAAGATTGTAAGAGTTATATATTATTCTACCCAAAGGGGAGAATGTTAGGCATATGGTGTTAGCCTACAATGTTGGGTTGAAAATATATTAACCATAATGCTATGTCTTTAAGAAGTTAATTGGCCAATGGGTGTGTAAGTGTTCTCATGGCCATAAGAGGAAGCTAGGAACGTAGCTTCTTTCTCTCTCCGAATTCACTGATCTCTACTATTACTGTTTTTGCTCTGCTGTTGGTTTACTACTGTTGTAAACCTGAA
The DNA here is from genome assembly GCF_964194415.1 of Vipera berus. Lineage (NCBI taxonomy): Eukaryota > Metazoa > Chordata > Lepidosauria > Squamata > Viperidae > Vipera > Vipera berus. Next base: position 75,635,842 of record NC_138205.1, on the reverse strand, counting down.
CTGTGTATTGACCTCTGGACCGGTAAGAAGACTTTGTAGTTTGGATTACTCCTTGGACTGTTGCTATTGTGTATGACTTGGACTGTTTATTTTTGACTGTGCATTTTTGTTCTTACACCACCTCAAAGTAAAATACTTTTTGCTTTTAGAACTCAGTGTATTTCTGTGTGTGACTTTTACTGCTCTCAGTGCCCTTCCTTGTCTGTGCAACTCTTTGGTAGCACAAGGAGACCTCTGCACAATAAATTCCATAACACTCCTGATCAATCATGGAATCGCCTATTGCTGGACCTTATGAACAATTATGGCTCGCCTTTGTTACGCTAGCACAGACTTATTCGCTCTCAGGGGTGCCCCCTCTTCCTGGGTGTGACCCGCCTCTTCCTCTACTTCTCCTCTTGATGACGGACCCAATTATTGGGACCCCGAGAGATGGTTGGGCAGGGACAGGGACCTCCGATATAAATCCAATAAGAGATCCCTGGTTTATTATTTAGCTAAATTTTTTGTGGGGTTAGGGAGAGGGGAGGGATTACAGGTTCGGCTGGATACTGAGGGGTGTCCACCAACCGCTATTCAGGCCAGGCCTGAGATTGATCATGCTGAGATGGAGCTTGGACTGGCTACCCCCGGGGCCCCGAAGCGGGGTGTGGGATTACCTATTCCCACGACGTTAGGGAATGGCAGTAGGGGTACGAACAGAGGGCCGCATCAACATCCGGGAGTGCGTCCCCGCTATCTTCAAGCGGTGATGTGCTCCGACCCTCTGGTTTCGGCCCGTGGTTCCGGGAGCGAAGATAAGCAACCACCTGAGCTCAGGCTTGTATATCTTAACGCCAGGTCCATAGTTAATAAAGCTCCTCTCATCCGGGATTTGGTTGAGGGAGAATATGCGGATCTGGCTTGCATTACGGAGACCTGGTTAGGACCAGAGGGTGGTGTCCCTTTGGTGGATCTTTGCCCACCAGGTTTCCGGGTGCTACACAGGCCTCGGGCTCAGGGAAGAGGCGGGGGAGTGGCGGTAGCAGTGAGGGAGAACCTATATCCGCGGGAGGCCACTGTTGTCCAAATAGCCGGGTGTGAGTCTCTCCTCCTAAGATGTGGCCCTAAGGCTCAGTTGGGCTTGCTGCTGGTGTACCTTTCACCTAGTCACGTAGCGGCAGCCCTGCCTGAGTTTCTTCTCATCCTCTCGGGACTGTGGTTGAGTTCCCCAAATTTATGATCTTGGGTGACTTCAACCTACCATCCCTGGGGGGATCATCTGAGTTAGCTCGGGAGTTCATGGCTTCCATGACGTCCATGGACCTGACGCAGGTAATCCAGGGCCCAACTCATGTGGGGGGGTCACATGCTCGATTTGATTTTCCTATCTGGACAGTGGTTAGATGATCTGGGTGGGGGTTCCCCAATTGTTACGCCCCTGTCATGGACTGATCATCATCTCCTGCGGCTGACCTTCCGTTTTGCCACTCCCCGTCGTGGGGTTACTGAACCAACGAGATGGTACCGCCCCAGACACCTAATGGACCCTGAGCGGTTCCAAACAGCGCTTGGGTCCCCACCTGCCTCCTTTGCTCATAGCTCGGCCGATGCCATGGTGGAAGCCTGGGAAAAGGCAGCCACGGGAGCACTCGACCGAGTTGTACCCATGTGGCCCCTGACCCGGTGCAGATCCCAGTGGGCTCCATGGTTTTCTACGGAGCTCCGGGAGATGAAACGTTGGAGACGGGGCCTAGAGAGCTGTTGGAGATCCAGCCGATCCGAATCCGACCGATCGCGACTAAGGTCCTTTACGAGGTCTTATCTCGCGGTGTTGAGGAGGGCAAGGTCTAATTACTTTGCTACCCTTATCGCGTCCGCAGATAATCGCCCGACCGCCCTGTTTAGGGTGACCTGCTTGTCACTGCACGTTTTTTTTTTGTTCGTCAGAAAGTTCATTTCTAACTGTACATTTCCCCTGCTCTCTGCACCTGTTGTGATAACTTATCTGGTAACCATAGTGAATCCCATATGACTAGTTATGTTATGGTTTCAGTCTGTTTAGTGCGCATGTCTAGAAAAGGTTCCCACAGTTATTCCTTTATTAAATAAATAAATAAAATAAAACCTTTATTGTCAAAGTACAACATGTGTACATTGAGATTAGCTGAGCCTCCCCCCGTGCTCTCTCCCCCCAACACACAGTGACAACAAACCCTTCATCCCACCACACTATGTGAACCAACTATACCACACACCGGCCTCCCAAGTCAATTCTGCATAAGATTATGTCCCATTTAAAAGCCTAACAGCCCATGGATAAAAGCTATTTTTCAGCCTGTTGGTACGGCTGGCTATATTCCTATATCTCCTACCGGATGGTAGGAGAGTAAAGAGATACCGTCCAGGGTGTGAGTCATCCCTGAGAATCTTCCTCACTCTTCCAAGGCACTTTGCTGTTACTGTCTGTTACGTTAGGATGTAGTTAGCTAGCTCTCTTTATAATATATATTTAGTTTTTATATATATTTAGTTTTTATATTTTTGTAAGTAAAATGGTATTTAGTAAGATTATGCGTCGTGTTTTTATTGCCTTCCTGCATGCACATCATGCATTCTCTGAAGCACGGTCCTTCGCCCTCTACAAAGGTGATTCTTACCTTGACACTGCTCCCTCCTTAATCAAGAGGTGAGAGAGGATCCCTTACAGGGTCGTGCCGAGGAATTTAGCCAACATCTGCTGGACAAAATCGCTCGGATCTCGACCGGTTTGGATTCCGACTGGGCAGAATCTGACGATGAGAACATGGACAGTCTTGTTGATGTTATCTGGGAAGAGTTCGATCCTGTGACTCTGGACGAGGTAGACAAGATCATGGGGAAACTGAGCTCCACTACGTCCTTATTGGACCCGTGCCCCTCCTGGCTGGTTTATGCGGCTCGGGATGGGACACGAGGCTGGATCCATGCAGTGATAACTGCTTCATTGAAAGAGGGCAGTTTTCCCGCCGCCTTGAAAGAAGCGGTGGTGAGACCCCTCCTTAAAAAGCCTGTCCTGGACCCAGCTGTTTTAAACAACTTTCGCCCGGTCTCCAACCTTCGCTTTCTTGCGAAGGTTGTTGAGAGCGTAGTGGCGCATCAACGTCCTCTGTTCCTGGAAGATGCTGATTATCTAGACCCGTACCAATCGGGTTTCAGGCCCGGACACAGCACGGAGAAGGCATTGGTCGCTCTGATGAATGATCTCTGTCGAGCTCGGGACGGGTTGTTCCTCTGTCCTAGTCCTATTAGACCTCTCAGCGGCTTTTGATACCATCGACCATGGTATCTTACTGCGGCGTCTCAGGAGGTTGGGAGTGGGAGGCACTGTTTTTCAGTGGTTTTCCTCCTACCTTCTGGAACGTTCACAGTCGGTGTTGGCGGGTGGGCAAAGATCGACCCCGAGACCTCTCGTTTATGGAGTTCCACAGGGGTCGGTCCTCTCACCTCTCCTGTTTAACATCTATATGAAGCCGCTAGGTGAGATCATCCGTGGTTTTGGAGTGGGGTATCATCAGTATGCTGATGATACCCAGCTTTTCATCTTGACCCCAAACCACCCCAGTGATGCCCTCGATGTGATGTCCCGTTGCCTGGAAACGGTCTGGATCTGGATGGGGAGGAACAGGCTTCAACTCAACCCTGACAAGACTGAGTGGCTGTACATACCGGCATCTCAGGAAATTCAGATTATTCCATCTCTTACTATTGGGGGTGAGTTACTACCCCCCGTAGATAAGGCTCGCAATTTGGGTGTCCTCTTAGATTCACAGCTCTCCTTAGAAGATCATATAGGAGCTGTGACTAGAGGGGCCTTCGCCCAGGTTCGTCTGGTGCGCCAGTTGCGACCCTATCTGGACCTGGATGCCTTGCGTACAGTCACTCATGCACTTGTGACCTCTCGTTTAGACTACTGCAATGCTCTCTACATGGGGCTGCCCTTGAGGACCACTCAGAAGCTTCAGCTGGTACAGAATGCAGCCGCACGAGTTCTTTTGGGGGTCTTCCGATACTCCCATGTTACACCTCTGTTCCGTGAGCTGCATTGGCTTCCAGTTGCCTTCCGGGTGAGATTCAAGGTGCTGGTGATGACATATAAAGCCCTACATGGCATGGGTCCAGATTACCTACGGGAGCACCTACTGCCGGCGTCAACTTCCCTCCGTCCTGTACGCTCCCACAGAGAGGGCCTCCTCAGGGTACCACCGGTCAAAGAATGTCGACTGGTGACCCCCAGGGGGAGAGCATTCTCGGTGGGCGCACCAGTCCTTTGGAACCACTTACCGGCTGAACTACGGATGGCCCCCAACCTTCGCTCCTTCCGGCGTGATCTAAAAACTTATCTATTCGAACAAGCCAGCCTGGTCTGATGGGTTTGGGGTTTTAACATTATTTTTAACTAACTTACTACATTGGGCACAATTGTTTAACTTTAAATCTTGTATCCTGTATTCTTATTTTTATTGCCCTGTACACCGCCCTGAGTCCTTCGGGAGAAGGGCGGTATATAAATCAAATAAATAAATAAATAAATAAATAAATAAAATGTAAGATTAGGAGCAATCAGGATAAATTGATCAACTTTATGATTGAAATGTATTAATGGAAGAGAAAAACTTTCTTAACCAAAGTTAATGCAAGTAGCGTTCAAACAACTTTGTTTGTTAAATTTATTTGCTATCTTTCTTTCCATGGAGCTACTCTAGGCAGTTAATTTATTTCTGAGCTGGTGGAATACTATCAGATTCAGAAAAAAGGCCAGCTACAAAGCTTTCAACACACAATCAGATGTACATTATATATTTCATTAGTGGTCAGTTGCAGATTAGAACAAATCAGTCATTTAGATTTGCAACTTTTTTCTGTCTCTAGGTAAACAAATTAGCATAGTGTGAAGATTAGATAGTAAAAAACCATATGCATTCTTATCAAATATATAAAAATAGGGCTGCATGGTTGGAAGAACCAATATTGGCTTTGCTTAATGGTATTGATATTATTTTTAACTCAGTTTAAAATAATTTTAGTACAATGTGCATTTTTGTACAGCTAGCTGTGCTCTGTATTGCATATAATGAAATTATCTATTGGGAGGAAGACATTCATTCTTGATATTTCTTTACAGAGATCTTCTGAATCTTCTGCACTGTCACCATCAATACACAGGAACAGAACATCGTCTCTTACAGAGCAAAATGATGACAGTACTTCAACTCCTAATAGAGAGGTGGGTTAAGATCTATATCATAATGGGGGGAGAGCATCAACAAAGTTAAGAGTTTTATGATTTTTGTTACACTTGATTAAATTAATTTTAATCTGTTGTCTATTGTTTAAAGTATAAATTAATTGCTGTATACATGAATAGCACAAAAGTAACTTCCCTGAAAGACAGAATTCAGTACAGACATTTGAGTTCTATGATCTACAGTACCAACAGATATTTCTGAGTTTTTAAAATCTATAGATATATTTGTCCATGATTCATCCTGTTTTATTGTCATTTATTGTTAATGTGATGTAATGATTAAAGTTATGGACTAGGATTTTGATAGTAGAAACCTATTTCAGTCTATTCTCAGCCACAGAAGTTTGTCATTGCTTTTTCTCTCTCAGCCCAATTCAACAGTTGTCTTACAACTGTTCATGTAAAAAAGATCTGGAATTATGACAACCTTTGAAAAGTTTTATAGCCTGTAAAGCCCTTCCAACTGTTGCAAAATGTTGCACTATCATTTCTGCAATCATGTGATTATGATCAGGGTACTTGGTAACCTATTCACACAGTTGCAAACTACCCGACAATCGTGATCACTATTTACAACTTTCTTTGCTAGCTCCCCAGAAAATTAAAGGGAAAGCCAGCAGGACAGTTGTAAGCTGCCTTGGGGGCTGCCTTTGGCAGTGCAGAAACAAAGCCAAAATCATGAAAATTTGAACTTCATCCCTGCAACCTTCCAGAGGAGATCCTTTGTACGCACAGAACTGAATTCTCTTAGCAAGGCAGTTCTTTCAGTCAAGCCAAAGGTGAATGTCTCTCTGCTCAGAGGCTGAAAATCCTACATGGACTTTGGCAGGGTAGACTTTCAGCTCCCCAAAAGATCCTCTCATGATTTCCCCTATTTGTTCCCTTTGCATTGTATGATGTAGGATTCTGTCTGCTTAATGCCCTGTAATCTTACCCAGGAATCCAGTTGTATGAAGCAATAATTAATGTCTTGTTTGATGGCCACTTTGCTCAATGGCTGTGATTTCACTCCGATTGTGGTTTTAAACAAGAACTTCCTGTAGTAGAGAAACATTGGAGGAACATATTAAGTACATTTCCTTGAGTTCCTGGAGGAAAGGTGGGATATAAATTAATCATTAAATGAACCATCATTCTAGTCATTGTCTATCTACTGCAGGAAGAAGGCCTTTCCTCATGTTCCCAACCAATACAGTCTTGAGCTTTCTTCTGCCAATTGAGCTTGCAATACTTGCTGATGTCATCAATCCATCTTGTTTTAGGTCTCTTTTGTGGACACTTCTTTTCAAAAGGAATCCATTCTATAAATGCCTTAGTCCACTGCCATTAGTTCTTCTTATGTGACCAGCCCATTTCCATTTCAATTCTTTTACACTCTTGATATTATATACTTTCGTTTGTTCTCTGATCCAACTGCAGGTCTTTCTATCTTGTCTTGTGATGCCAAGCACGTATCTTTCTATGGCTCCTTTTACTACTTGTAGCTTTTGTATTGATTGTCAGGTTAGTGTCCATGTTTTGCTGGCATATGTTAGAACAGGTAGCACATACTGATTGAAAACTTTTCTCTTTATTTTTATTTATTTATTTTTAAATCCCATTTATATCCCGCCCTTCTCCGAAGACTCAGGGCGGCTTGCAATCTAAGAAGCACAAATCAGTGTGCTTAGCAATAGCCTTCATTTAGGCATAGAGAGAGATTATTCTTGAAAATTACACTTAATTTGCCCAATGCCCGCCAACAACATTTAACACACAGTTCAATTTACTTTATTGTATCACCTTCCACTGAGATCAGTTGGTCAAGTTATATATAATGGTCTACTTAGTTCTTCACCAGATATACAGTTGCAAGAAAAAGTATGTGAACCCTTTGGGATTACGTGGAGTTTTGCATGAATTGGCCATAAAATGCGCTCTAAACGTCATGTAAGTCACAATAGAAAAACACAGTCTGCTTAAAATAATACTACACAAACATTAGCTGTTGTCATGTTTTAATTGAATATAAGATGGAAACATTCACAGTGCAGGGTGGAAAAAGTATGTGAACCCCTAGCCTAATGACTTCTCCAAGAGCTAATTGGAGCCAGGAGTGAGCCAACCTTGACTCCAATCAGTGTGATGATATTGGATGTGTTGCTGACAGCTGTCCTGCCCTTTAAAAACACACACCTGTTTTGGGTTTACTGGTCTCAAGAAGCACTGTCTGATGTGAACCATGCCTCGCAGAAAAGAGCTCTCAGAAGACCTACGATCAAGAATTGTTGACTTGCATGAAGCAGGAAAGGGTTACAAAAGTATCTCCAAAAGCCTTGATGTTCATGTGTCCACGGTAAGACAGACTGTCTACAAATGGAGAAAGTTTAGCACTGTTGCTACTCTCCCTAGGCGTGGTCGTCGTGTAAAAATGACTGCAAGAGCACAGCGCATAATGCTTAATGAGGTAAAGAAGAATCCTAGAGTGTCAGCTAAAGACCTACAGAAATCTCTGGCACATGCTAACATTTGTGTTGACACATCTACAATAAGGAAAACATTAAACAAGAATGGAGTACATGGGAGGACACCACGGAGGAAGCCATTGCTGTCCAAAAAAAAATATTGCAGCACATTTGAAGTTTGCAAAAGAGCACCTGGATGTTCCACAGCACTGCTGGCAAAATATACTGTGGACAGATGAAACCAAAATTGAGTTGTTTGGGAAAAACACACAACACTGTGTGGAGAAAAAAAGGCACAGCACACCAACATCAAAACCTCATCCCCACTGTAAAACATGGCGGAGGGAGCATCATGGTTTGGGGCTGCTTTGCTGCCTCAGGGCCTGGACGGATTGTTGTCATTGATGGGAAAATGAATTCCAGAGTTTATCAGGACATTTTGCAGGAAAACGTACGACCATCTGTCCGCCAACTGAAGCTCCGCAGAGGATGGGTGATGCAACAGGACAATGACCCAAAGCATACAAGTAATTTAACAAAACAATGGCTTCAACAGAACAGAATACGCCTTCTGGAGTGGCCCAGTCAGAGTCCTGACCTCAACCCGATTGAAATGCTGTGGCATGACCTTAAGAGAGCAATTCACACCAGACATCCCAAGAATATTGCTACACTGAAACAGTTTTGTGAAGAGGAGTGGTCCAAAATTACTCCAGATCGTTGTGCAGGTCTGAACTGCAACTACAGGAAACGTTTGGTTGAGGTTATTGCTGCCAAAGGAGGGTCAACCAGTTATTAAGTCCAAAGGTTCACATACTTTTTCCACCCTGCACTGTGAATGTTTCCATCTTATGTTCAATTAAAACATGACAACAGCTAATGTTTGTGTAGTATTATTTTAAGCAGACTGTGTTTTTCTATTGTTGTGACTTACATGACGTTTAGAGCGCATTTTATGGCCAATTCATGCAAAACTCCACATAATCCCAAAGGGTTCACATACTTTTTCTTGCAACTGTAAAAAAATTGCTTTTGTGAAGTTATTAAATAAAACCTAGCTATTTTTCAGATTTATTTTTAAGTCCAGTCTAGTTTGCTAAATAGTTCTTCAAGGCAGGTTGAGAAAAGGATAGGTAATATTGTCTTGTCTTGTACACCTCGTTCTATGATGATTTCCACTTTAAGATCATTAGGACAAATGGTTGCCATTGTTTTTTCCTATATTGATTGTAGTAAGTTTATGTAAGCAGTATCTATGCCTTGGTTCAGCAGTGCATTGATTATTGCTTGCTGGAATACTGAGTCAAACGCTTTTTCATAGTCAATGAAAGCCATGCACAGAGACATGGTGTATTTATTGTGCCTTTCAATGACTTGCTAGATATCTGGGTGTGTGATCCATTGTGCTGTAACTAGTTCTGGACCCAGCATGTTCTTTTGGCTGTGCATCATTTAATGTTCTTAATATTTTTTTTGCTATTATCTTGGTGAAAACCTTGTAAATGCCTGAAGGAAGGTTTATTGGGCAATAGTTCTTTTAAATCATCTTGGGCCCCTTTCTTGTGTATAAAAATCACTTCAGCATTTTTCTATGAACCTGGTATTTTTTCTTCTCTGAAGTATCTCAAGGATAGTTTTGTTAGTATCTTGTGTTAACTATTTTTTCATTAATAGTTTCATCAGAGATTTTTGACTGTGCAAAGTGTTTTTCCAGTGGTGCTATAAATATAACAGATTCAAGGCCGTTTTTTACTATTTGTTCGTTTTGGTCTGTAATGTTCATCTCTTTCAAATGGAAGACTGGATGAAAGTTGCAGAAGAGAACAAATCAAGGCTTCCTTAAAAGGTCCTTGTAATGTACCACCTTGCAATGAGGGATTTATCACTGCATGAATCCAAAATACTAATTGGGTGACTTTAGTGCAAGAATATGAAGAACAATAACTGGAAATCTTGTAATAGAGCAAAGCAATTTGATAAATTAATCTCAAAATCACTGCTCTTCTCTAACAACTTATTGCTCTTTATTTTCCTTTTTTTGTCACGTCTTTATCATTTTCATAGGCTCTTTTCAACAATCATCACTTTAGCTCATACCATTCTATGGTTACATCCAACGTTAAAGTGATTGATGACAGTACAATTGCAAAATAAGGTTTTATGATTTTATCACTTGACATGATATGGTCAATTTCACTTGTATATCCAGATGGACTCTTCCAGGTCCCTTTTCTGCTAACCCTTTTCTCAAAAAATGAGTTCATAATATAAAATTCCTGTCCTTCAGCAAATCTACTAGTCTGCTGCCTCTATTATCTCATTCACCACGTCCATCAGGGCCAGCTGCTTTTTTCCAGTTATTGTTCTTCATATTCTTGCACTAAAGTCACCCATTAGTATTTTGGATTCATGCAGTGATAAATCCCTCAATGCAAGGTGGTACATTACAAGGGCCTTTTAAGGAAGCCTTGATTTGTCCTCTTCTACAACTTTCATCCAGTCTTCCATCTTCCCTTTTTTGGAGAAGGTGATAGAAAAGGTGGTTGCTCTGCAGCTACTAGGTGAAATGGATTTCCTGGACCGATCTTGGTCAGAATTCAGGCCCGGCTCTTGGATAGAGACAGCCTTACTTGCATGATCTTTGGTGGGAAGTGGAATGGGGATAATACAATCATTCCTGCTTTCCTTGACCTTTCAGTGACCTTCAATACCATTGACTAGGGTATCCTTTTGGGCTGGCTATGCAAGTTAGGATTGGGCAATACAGTTTTGCACTGGTTCAGCTCCTTTCTCCAAGGTTGGTCCCTTTCGGTGTTGATAGGAAATGAAAGATACAACCCCTGACTGCTCACTTGCAATGTCCCACATGGCTCAATATTCTCCCTCCTGTTTAACATCTACATGAAACCATTGAATAAGATTATCTGCCACCATGGGTTGAGATGTCATCAATATATTGATGATACTCAGCTCTACCTCTCTATGCCTGGTGACACAAGTGATACTGTCTCTGCCCTGTCACAATGCATGGAGACTGTAAGGACCTGGATGGGGAGGACAACACACTTCGACTGAACCCTTGCAAAACTGAGTGGCATTGGATACACGGAGCCTCAGAATCCGAATTTTTGTCATCCTTCATTTTGGATGGAGTTGTATTACCCTGTTCAAACCTAGTCAACTTAAGGGGGTCTCAACCTTTTGTTCTCTCCATCTCTTGCTTGAAGAGCAGGTGGTGGTCATGATTAGGAGAGTTTTTGCCTAATTCCAATATATGTGCTGAGTTACTCAAGTTCCAATCATTTTTCATCTAGACCACTGCACTACATGGCACTATCCTTGAAATCCTTTCAGAAGCTTGATGCAAAAGCATCAGTGAGAGCAGTCTTTGGTGCCTCTAGAATCACCCACGTTACACATCTGTTATGCAAATTTTATTGGCTACCAGTCTGCTTCTGAATGAGTTCAAGCTGTTGGTTATGATTTTTAAGGCTTTCAATGGCATAGGTCCAGGCTACCTGTCTCATCCCACATCCTATCATGCCAGCATAAAAGGCCTTCTATGGATCCCATTGTTTAAAGAACTCTGACTATTGGAATCCAGAAGAGGAGCTTTCTTGCACCTGTCCTTCAGAACATCCTGTCCTCTAGGATAGGATCTGCCCTACCCCCTTATCCTTCTACAGGAGCCTGAAACCTGGCTCTGCCAGTTGACCTGGGGACTAAATAAGGAGTTCCACAATGGAAGTGGCTACTGGATTGATGACAGATTCCATCTTCCCCCTTGCTTTCTGCTTTTTACCTGTCCATCTTTTTGTTATCATATTGATATATTTCATTTTCTTTTTTATTATTTATTTTATTCTGTTATTTTATTTTTATTGTTCTATTGTTTTACCTCTGTTTTTCTTCCTTTCTATTGTAGTAAGCTGACTAGAGTAGCTTCATAGCGATAGGCAGCAAATAAATTTAACCAATAAAATAAAATGTTGGGGGATACTAAGCATGTTCAGATCTATCTTCATTTGAGCTTCAATATTGTGACAGATGCAATTCAGTACTGTATTGGTAACTGTTGTTTTAGATTCATTTCAGCTGCAAATGTAAGATGTGAATAGTATATTTGAAGTTATGAGGTTTGCTCCTTACTTGATCCTTGACCTTATAGGCTGAATGATTAAATTAGTCTTGCTGAGAGGTGGCTGATGATTAAGTAGTCATTTGATTTAAAGAAGCCATTATGTGACATGTATTGAAAATACTTCGTGACTCAGTAGATGTGAATAAATACAAATTTGTCTTGGATACATTGCTTCTATTCAAGACTAATCTGTGGCTTCAGATTAGTTACCTAGACCCATTTCAGTTGGGTTGAGTTAAGCAACTAAAATTTGCTTAGTTGACAATCTTGCTGGGTGACCTTATGGGCTCAATTGTATGAACCGTACTTAGTATATTTTAACCTTTTGGCAGCTTTATTCTCATTGATTGGAGTATTCTTTTGGGCCACTAGGTGAACGTTGGCCACAACAGAACTGTTGTGCAGTGGTTCATTATCAGGCTGTATCCAGAAGCTGTGAGCAGTTGCCTACTATTGATGTGTCAGTGATCTTTATTGTTCTGTAAGGTTCTCTTTTGTCTAATTCAGGGATCCCCAACCCCCAGGCCCGGCACTGGGGGTTGGACTGGCACTGGGTCGCAGCATGCCAGAAACAGGTTCGTGGAAACAAACGAAACCGATCTTTGGGATGCAGGAAGCACACAAAACCACGTCCCCTCCGATCCATGGAAAAACCTCTCTCCATGGAACTGGTCCCTGGTGCCCCAAAGGGTGGGGACTACTGACATAGGAAATTTTTTTACTAAATTGTAAAATGATCTTCCTTGGATATGGTATTTGTGTACCATTCTCTGCTTTTTTAGAAAAGCAGTGAAAGCTCTCCAAATGACTGGTTTTATTTTATTTTTTGTGTGAAAGTTTTTATTGGTTTTTTTGTACACATTTAGTAATAATTTTTCAACAAACGTGCTGTCTGAGTTTACATTTGCTAATACATATTTAATTCCTAATCCTTTATTCTTTCCTCTAGCCATCAATAAAATAAGTCCCAAGTTTGATAATATTCCGTTTCTTCTTTTTCTTTCAGTCTCATAGTCAGTCTATCCATCTCTGTGCATTCATTTTAAATTATTTCTTCATCTGATGTATTCCTTCATTTTTCCAGTATTGCACAAATATAATTCTTGCCGCTGTTGTGACATGCAAAATCAAATATATGCTTTGTTAGTCTTTTCTGGCATGATACCTAATAAAAAAAGTTCAGGTTTAAAATCTAAATGTTCTCCCAATATCTTTTCTAGCCAGGCATGTATCTTTTTCCAATAACTCTTAACTTTTTCACAAGTCCACCAAATATGATAATAAGTGCCTGACTTATGTCTACATTTCCAACATCTATCTGACATGACTGATTTTAATATTTGCACATGCTTAGATGTTCAATTACTCTTTTAAAACTTTTCCCCACATTCTGATGTTCAGGGAGCTTTTTTAATATTAAGTATTTAGAATACTCTGGTTATAAAACTGGGCTATACATTAAATGTAGTGTTTGATTTATAACTGTTCATTTAATGGTTCAAAGTTATGATGGCCTCAGAAAAAAGTCACAACCTATTCTCAAACTTAAGAACCATCACATGACCTCTATAGTCACATGATCTCAATTCAACGACATAAAGGGCTCACATTTATGATTGTTGCTGCCTCTTGTGATCATGTGATGATGTTTTGCAACCTTCCTAGCCAGCTTCCAACAAGCATAGCCAATTGGGGAAGCCAGATTTGTTTAACAACCATATGATTCTCTTAATGACTACAGTAAAAATGGTTCTAAACTTGGATCTGGAATATGATGACTTGCTTAACTTGTTGCTTAGTGAGCAAAATTCTGGTCTCAATTGCAGTTATAAGTTGAAGACTACTTGTAAATAGATCCTAGAAACTGTTATAGTTTCAGGAATTCTTATAGTGTTTACAGTTACAATTTTTTTCTGCTGTTTTATGCATTTATGCTCATATATAAATCTTGGTTGATTTGAACATCTGTTAAAAAATCTGAGTGTTGTAGTTATGTATGAATTCTTATACATATTTGCAGTTTTATGACCTGAAAGTGAAAATCTATTGTGATAAAAAGTAAAATGTGCTTTACTGTTATCTCCTTTTACTTCTTTATTATTATTTTTTGACTTTATTGCTTTATTCATTGAATGTCACAGCTGCTAGCTGAGATGATATCTGAGCCTGCTTTTCTTTCTGAATATACTGTTTTTGCTTTGGATCCTACCAAACGACCTAAGCCAAAGAGTGAGTGTGTGGTGAGTCCCCACTGCTCTATTTTTCACAGTGATGGCTTGGCAGATTCAAGAGGATACTATAATACTAGAAGCCAAAAATAATTCTGCTTTTTGTTTACATTTTTAAAGCATACTAAATACTATGTTGCTAACCTGTACTACAGAATGCTTACACTCAGTTAACTCACCTTAATTAGCAATGGGCAACTTTTGAGAAACTGGGGTTTGTAACTCAATATCTCAACTTTCTGAAAGATCCAAGGAGGCCATTTGATGATATGATTTCTTTGAAAAGGGTGTAGTTTAAATTTGTCAGCCTCTTTTGTTATAGTGGTTACTGCCTTTGGAAGGGTGTATAAGAATAAATATGAGCAAAGAATCAGATGAACTGTTTCAATTTCTACTCTTAAAATCATATCTAACCTAAAATAAATGATTTGAAAAGTTGATGCCCAAATCTAGCTATTTCATTTTTAAATATTACATGGTGTGAATTCAGGATGTTGAGAGACTGTGGATAGGGTGTTGGGAGCCACATGCTGGCCATTAGTTCCTCTCCCCCTTTTTACTTTAACATTGCAATGAAAATTAACATCACTAAGCTAGACATATTATAAACATTCATGCAAAATATTTTTGTAATATAGTTGACTATATATGATAGTTTAGATTTTTAAAAATCAAATATTCTTTTTTTCTACTACTATTTCCTGTAAAAAGTAAGTTCTTGAAAGAGAGCTATTTGACATAGTTGAGGTTATTGAAGAATAAGAATTGGTCTTCATTGTAGACCAATTTTATAGAAAGTAATGTTTTGTGGATCTTATTAGATGGAGATTTAAGAATTAAGACAAGGAATGAGGGGAAAAATAAAAGGAATTTATTTGGAATTAGAAGATGTACTTTCTTGTGTTTCTTTGTATAGTGTATATTTATAATGTATAGATTATACATTTTTGCAATTAAAAGATGTTTATATTTAATTATGGATTATTTCTAAAAGTCTTTCTAAAATTCATTTGGATCTGAGAATACTAATACTTGATTAATATACATTTTAAGCCTTGAATATAAGTACTGCAAACGTGGGTATTATGACAGTAATAGAAGTATTGAATATTGCAAGCAATTGGTTCAGTTTAGATTTTTCCTGAAACCATGGATAGAGAATTTACATGTCTGGTTTTTCTTCTGGGGTAAAATACTTACCGGTATTCAGGAAATATATCCTCTTAGTAGAGAATTAGACCTGTATTTTTTAATCTTTCTTTTTATGGAGTGCAGTTTTGATAATAAATGATACATAATATACATATTATATATGTTTAGTTGTATTCATTAGCATTTTCAATTTAATTGTATTTAATCATGTTGCATATAATCTGTTCCATATTTTTGCATATTATAGGAGGTTGATTAACCTTTCCACTAAATATCATCCTTTCAGTTTGCTTCATTAGTAGCTACATAGTACAGATACTAATAATTAATAACTGCAATCAAACGAAATTGCAATGTTATTTTCTTATAATTGTTTCGTATTATATTTTCTATAAAATATTTCTATTTTAGAAATAAAATAAAAGAACACCTTATTATATTTTAGGGGAATATGATCTCTGATATATATTTTCCCTTTTTTCTAGATAATACATAAACAAAATTCTAGCAATAATGAAAACGAACCATCTTCTCCAGTGGTATGTAGTATAAAGCTTTATATTTAGTTATAATGTCCTAGGACAGGGGTGTCAAACTCAAATTTCATTGAGGGTTGCATCAGCATTGCGGTTGCCCTCAGGGGGCTGGGTGGGTATGGCCAGGGTGGGCATGGCTTACTGGGTGGGCGTGGCTAGAGTGCGTATGGCCTACTGGGTGGGCATGGCCAGCTCTACATCGTTCGCATCAAGGGTGCCTATGAGGGCCTGGGCAGGAGTGGGACAGATCTGAGGGTCTCTGGCAGAAGGAGGGTCTCTGGGCCAAGGCAGTGGGGGCCGTTCCCTCACTGTTTCCAGGATAGCTTCGCGGGCCGGCTCCGGCTCCCGGGCCTTGTGTTTGACATGTCTGTCCTAGGATATGTAATTTTTATAGTTAAAAATTCCAGAATTTACATTAGTCTAAATATACATCCCTCCCTCCATCCAGCCATGTGAACATATTTTTTGTTGTTAGCTGCGAAGTCGTGTCCGACCCATCACGACCCTATGGACAGTGTTCCTCCAGGCCTTCCTGTCCTCTACCATCTTCTGGAGTCCATTTAAGCTCACGCCTACTGGTTCAGTGACTCCATCCACCCACCTCATTCTCTGTTGTCCCCTTCTTCTCTTGCCCTCAATCTTTCCCAGCATTAGGCTTTTCTCCAGTGAGTCCTTCCTTCTCATTAGGTGGCCAAAGTATTTGAGTTTTAGCTTCAGGATCTGGCCTTCTAAAGAGCAGTCAGGGTTGATCTCCTCTAGGACTGACATGTGAACATATATGTAGTTCTTAATCATTATAATATTTAATTTCAGAAGTAAATTGATGTTGATAATTAAATATTTAGTATGTATTAAAATACATTAATTCTATGATATTCAGAGAAAAACAGCATAAATTTCAGTTATTATTTGCAGCTTAGTAATGATCTTTTACTCAGAAGCTTCAATTTTGGGTTTCTTCAATGGAATCATTTCTTCAAAATCCCTTAAAAGAATCTCTATTTTGGTTCCCTTCTAAAGAATACTTAGTTCAGACATCTTCAAAATACTCCCTGAATAAACAGGATTTTTATTTTCCTTACCTGACAATTGGCCCACATTCTGATGTTGAAATTGAAGCATAAGAGTTACCTTGAAAAGTGGACAGACTTCGCAAGGAATGGTTATTGCATCTGTTATGTGGAATGGAACAAAGTTTAGGGTGCTGGAGAGGGAAATGCTGACAGTTAAGAATGTGTACTAAAATAACTTGGTGAATTAGGTACTTAAGGTTTCCTGGATTACACCTAACAAAAGGATAAATATTGATTTTGAGGAAAGCATTTTAAATAGTTTAATAATTAATTATTGTTCTGGTTGTTGTGCCACTTTTATCAAAAATTTGTTAGATAAGAAATACAAATTAAAAATTAGGGTTCAGCAGATATGGTATCAGTGCCTCATACATAATTTTATACAGAAAAACAGGTACTTATCAACATGATCAATTTGATTAAAGATGGTTTGAAGTTAGAACAGTGCTGAAAAAGTGATTTATGACCTGTCCTCAAAGTTCCAACTTTGCATCACTCATATGGTTATGTAATTGTGATTTGGGCACTTAGCAACTGGCTCACTTCACAGTAGTGCAACATTCTGTGATCATGTGATTGTGATTTGCAACCTTCAAGTTGACAAGCAAAGTCAATGAGGAATGCTGGTGAATCACTTAACGAACTGGTAAAAATGATCATATGATGTGGTCATGATGAGTTGATTAATGACTATATTGTTTGATGACTGGAATTCCAATTCCAACTGTGATAAAAATTTGAGGACTGCTTGTAAGGATTCTTCAATCTGAGATCCTATAAAGAAAAGAAAATTTTCTCCTTTATTCTAGAGCAGAATTTGTGCAGTTATAGACCACTAAATAGATGGTTAAAAAATACAGTTCTGCTGTTTAACAATGCTCTCTGTTTTCACCCTTAAGACCATGAGAATTAGTCTCTTTTTTCGGAAAGGAGGAAAATTGGATAATGATTACAGTAGTCCTTGACTTACAGTAGTTCATTTAGTGACCATTTGAAGTTACAATGGCACTGTAAAAGTAACTTATGACTGTTTTTACACTTATGACCTGTTGCTGCATCCCTGTGGTCATGTGATCAAAATTCAGATGCTTGGCATTTGATTCATATTTATGACGGTTGCAGTGTCCTGGAGTCACGTGATCATGTTTTGTGATTTTCTGACAAGCAAAGTCAGTGGGGATACCAGATTCACTTAAAAAGTGTGTTATTAACAACTACAGTTATTCACTTAAAAATTCTAGCAAGAAAGGTTGTAAAATGGGACAAAATTCACTTAACTGTTTCACTTAATAACAGAAATTTTGGGCTCAGTTGTGGTCATATGTCTTACATTGTGCCTTCTATATGGGACACATGAGTTTGCACATGTCTGGGTTTTGCTAGGGTGGTACCTTGGCTTCCTCAAGTAGGAATCCCTAAGCCCATTTCCATGACCCCTTTCACACTCATAATACCCAGTCATTTTATTTTGGGAGAAAAATCCTTCTTTAGTTAGCTTATTCAGTAAAATGGCAAACCTCCTGCCTTCACATTTGATAGTTAGCATGTGATAAAGGCTAAATTTCCTGTCTGATTCTCTTACAAAGTGTATATATATAAAATGTATAAAAGTATGATATAAATAAATTCAAATATAAAGTATAAATAAATAATAATAAATAAGGAATTATTATGTATTATCTCTAAAGAGCAATGAAAAAGGAGATAAAGATGTAAGAAAGGCAAAACAACATTAAAAAAGGTACCACAATTCAAATTACTTTCTATAAAAAAAAATCAAAATCTAATTCTGAAATAGTTTTTATGTTAGATGTGCAGCTATAATAAATTCAAATAAATAAATTCTGTTTATCCAGTTCTGTATTTATTAATGCTTCAATTTTGGTCTGGGTTGGGACATACTTAGTTTGGCTTTGAGATAGCTGAGGAAAAGATGCTCTTGTCTATAGAGATTCTCAGTCATCCAGTTCATGGTTGTCCCAAAGGTGCTTTTTCAAGAGGCAACTGGGCTTTCTTGTTTTTCTTTGAAGAAGCTTCTTGGATGAGAAGCAAAATGTTTTCAAAGAAAAATAAGAAAGTCCAGTTGCCTCTTGAAAAGGCACTTTGGGGACCACCATGACCTGGATGATTTAAGAATCTCCATAGACATTTAGCTATGCAAAAGATGCTCTTCTTTCTCTCTTGAAAAAGGATAAGAAAATGGAGCCTCTTCTACTTATCTTTTAAAAGCGCAAATAAAAGAAACTTTCCATTTCTATTTCATTGCTCATGTTTTGATTTTCCCAGGCTTTGGTGATTTCTATCTATCATCTAGATTGATAAGTTAGATTTTATTGATAGATCAAGTTTAGGTTTTCCTTCACATTTTATTCTCTTGGGACGGATTTTCTCACATTTCCCACCCCTATATTTATTTTAAAAAATAAACTCTGCCAAAAATAATTCAGAATATATTTACCAATTGACTTATTTTATATATCTCTTGCATAATTAGAACTCTTAGCATAAAGTTGTTGGTCAGGAATATTCTTCAGTAGAAATCTCTGAGTAATAAGGGCAAGTAGAATTCTGTTTTATAAGTCATAATTCTATTTTTTGTTTGCACTTTCTTGGAGAGGTTTCTTATGCAAGATTGACTAAGCTAAATAAAGCTCAATAATGATTTTACTAGGATCAAAGGAAATAATGCATATTCAGTTTATTGGTTTTACTTTTGTATTGCTGGATGGTTATAGTCATTCATCATGAGAAGTAATGGGCTAATCTTTACCATGATAGCATGCTGAACTGAAAACTGTTTATTTTAAAAATTATTGTTAAGCACCTATTTGACATGTTACAGTACTGTGAAAAATGTGCTGTATATTTTTATGCAAAAATTGATAAGAGAAACATCATAACAAAAACAAACGACCCAATAATATTTAGTATTGTTTCCATATTAATTTCATAATCAATTACCGTATATACTTGAGTATAAGCCGACTCGAGTATAAGCCGAGACCCCCAATTTCACCCCCAAAAACTGGGAAAAGTTGTTGACTCGAGTATAAGCCGATCCGCCGTTCTGCAAGCCTCCGCCACCGGCGGAGGCTGGATCCGCGCTCTGCAAGCCTCTGCCGCCAGCAGAGGCTCGATCCGCCATTTTGCAAGCCTGAATACACAGGAATACCCTGTGTGGCCGGGGCTCTCGGGGAAGCCCTGGCTGTCCGCTTCCTCGCTCCACGCTGCCATTCGGGGCCCGCGCGTTCCCCGGGCAAATCGCGGCGCCCAGCAGGCGAGGAAACACGCCCGCTCCAGTCGCCCCCCCTTCCCTCAGGAGACGCGAAGCAAGTGACCGCCCGGAGCTTACCGAGGACTTGTGCGCGGCCGAGGCTTCGGTGCTTCCAGGATCGCGCGCACCTCTCCCAAGCCACCGCCGTCCGGAGACCTGCCGACGTTTGGGGAGGTTTGGGGAGGTGCGCGCGCACCTCCCCAAACCTCCCCAAACGTCGGCAGGTCTCCGTTCCTCCGCGCAGACCTGCCGACGTTTGGGGAGGTTTGGGCGCCTCCCCAAACCTCCCCAAACGTCGGCAGGTCTCCGTTCCTCCTGCCGACGTTTGGGGAGGTTTGGGCACCTCCCCAAACCTCCCCAGGTCTCCGTTCCTCCGCGCAGACCTGCCGACGTTTGGGGAGGTTTGGGCGCCTCCCCAAACCTCCCCAGGTCTCCGTTCCTCCTGCCGACGTTTGGGGAGGTTTGGGCGCCTCCCCAAACCTCCCCAGGTCTCCGTTCCTCCGCGCAGACCTGCCGACGTTTGGGGAGGTTTGGGCGCCTCCCCAAACCTCCCCAGGTCTCCGTTCCTCCGCGCAGACCTGCCGACGTTTGGGGAGGTTTGGGCGCCTCCCCAAACCTCCCCAGGTCTCCGTTCCTCCTGCCGACATTTGGGGAGGTTTGGGCGCCTCCCTAAACCTCCCCAAACGTGGGCAGGTCTGCGCGGAGGAACGGAGACCTGGGGAGGTTTGGGGAGGCGTCCAAACCTCCCCAAATGTCGGCAGGAGGAACGGAGACCTGGGGAGGTTTGGGGAGGCGCCCAAACCTCCCCAAACGTTGGCAGGTCTGCGCGGAGGAACGGAGACCTGCCGAGGTTTGGGGAGGCGCCCAAACCTCCCCAAACGTCGGCAGGTCTGCGCGGAGGAACGGAGACCTGGGGAGGTGCCCAAACCTCCCCAAACGTCGGCAGGAGGAACGGAGACCTGCCGACGTTTGGGGAGGTTTGGGGAGGCGCCCAAACCTCCCCAAACGTCAGCAGGTCTGCGCGGAGGAACGGAGACCTGGGGAGGTTTGGGGAGGCGCCCAAACCTCCCCAAACGTCGGCAGGAGGAACGGAGACCTGGGGAGGTTTGGGGAGGCGCCCAAACCTCCCCAAACGTCGGCAGGTCTGCGCGGAGGAACGGAGACCTGGGGAGGTTTGGGGAGGCGCCCAAACCTCCCCAAATGTCGGCAGGTCTGCGCGGAGGAACGGAGACCTGAGGAGGTTTGGGGAGGTGCCCAAACCTCCCCAAACGTCGGCAGGAGGAACGGAGACCTGCCGACGTTTGGGGAGGCGCCCAAACCTCCCCAAACGTCGGCAGGTCTGCGCGGAGGAACGGAGACCTGGGGAGGTTTGGGGAGACGCCCAAACCTCCCCAAACGTCGGCAGGAGGAACGGAGACCTGCCGACGTTTGGGGAGGTTTGGGGAGGCGCCCAAACCTCCCCAAACGTCGGCAGGTCTCCGTTCCTTCGCGCCCTGCCTGCCTGCTTCTTTCCGCTGCGGAAAGAAGCAGGCAGGCAGGGCGCGGAGGAACGGAGACCTGCCGACGTTTGGGGAGGTTTGGGGAGGTGCGCGCGCACCTCCCCAAACCTCCCCAAACTTCGGCAGGTCTCGGACGGCGGTGGCTTGGGAGAGGTGCGCGCGATCCCGGAAGCACCAAAGCCTCGGCCGCGCACAAGTCCTCGGTAAGTTTTTTTGTTGACTGGAATATAAGCCGAAGTGGAATTTTTCAGCCCAAAAAGTGGGCTGAAAAATTCGGCTTATACACAAGTATATACGGTAGTTAGTAAAAAAAATAAAAACTGGTATCTAGATGAGGTTATTTTGCTATTTGAATCACTATTGTTAAACAATTCATTAAATCTGCTATAAGTCAGAATGAGATTATAAAAAAAAGTCACATGAAAGCTGTGCTTTTAGAAAGCAAGTGAATATTCTTTTTTTTATTTTACAAGATTTAAATACTGGAATATCTAATGATACAAAGAAGATTGATCAAAGTGTTTGTGTTGTAAAAAGCAGAACCATGGGTTTGATTATATAATTCCTTTCAAAAATATCCAAGCATAGACAACTGGATAATGTATTAACCAATGAAACAAAAATAATTTTTCATCCTGTTGCTGTTTGCTGGAGGTAGGAAGGGTTATGAAGGGAATGAGAGAGAGTCAGTTAAATACATGTTGAGAAACTAATAGTATTTTAAATAGCTTAGTTTGAAATTAATCCTTTATTACAGGTAGTCCTTAACTTACATCTGTCTGTTTAGCATCTGTTCAAAGTTACATCAGCAGTGGAAAAAGTTACAATCAGACTCACACTTACAACTCACATGGTTAAAAATTGGGTGTTTGGCAGCCAACATGTATTTACAAAGATTGCAACATTCAGGGGTCATATGATTATTATTTGAGACCTTCCAGCCAGCTTTCAACAATCTGAGTCAATGAGGGAACCTGGATTTGCTTAAGGACTTCCTGATTTACTCAACAATTGCTGTGTTAAGTGCTTAACAGCTGTGTCAAAAAAAATTGTAAAATTGAGCGGTTTATCTAGACCCGTACCAATCGGGTTTCAGGCCGGGCTACAGCACGGAGACGGCATTGGTCGCTCTGATGAATGATCTCTGGAGAGCCCGGGACAGGGGCCATTCCTCTGTCCTAGTCTTATTAGACCTCTCGGCGGCTTTCGATACCATCGACCATGGTATCTTGCTGCGACGCCTCAGGGGACTGGGAGTGGGAGGCACGGTTCTGCGTTGGTTCTCCTCCTTTCTCCAGGGTCGCTCGCAGTCGGTGCTGACAGGGGGACAGAGGTCGACCCCGAGGCCTCTCGCTTGCGGAGTCCCTCAGGGGTCGGTCCTCTCGCCTCTCCTGTTCAACATCTACATGAAACCGCTGGGTGAGATCATTCGCAGTTTTGGAGTAGGGTACCATCAGTATGCTGATGACACCCAGCTTTTTATCTCAACTCCAAACAATATCAGTGATGCCCTAGACGTGATGTCCCGCTGCCTGAAAGCGGTCCGGGAATGGATGGGGAGAAACAGGCTTCAACTGAACCCGGACAAGACTGAATGGCTGTACGTACCGGGAAACCAGGAGATTCAGAACGTCCCACTGCTTAACATTGGGGACAAGTTACTTCCCCCTGTTGATAGGGCCCGCAACCTGGGTGTCCTCCTAGACTCGCAGCTCTCCCTGGAAGACCACATTGGAGCTGTGACCAAGGGGGCCTTCTCCCGGGTTCGACTAATTCGCCAACTACGGCCTTATCTGGACCTGGATTCCTTACGTACAGTCACCCATGCCCTTGTGACATCTCGCCTAGACTATTGTAACGCTCTCTACATGGGGCTGCCCTTGAGATCCACTCGGAAGCTTCAACTGGTGCAAAGTGCGGCGGCACGGACACTCTTGGGAGCCTCCCGATACTCCCATATCACACCTCTCCTCCGTGCGCTGCACTGGCTTCCGGCTGCCTTCCGTGTGAAGTTCAAGGTGCTAACGATGACTTACAAAGCCCTACATGGCATGGGTCCGGACTACCTTCGGGAGCACCTTCTGCCGATGTCAGCACCCCACCGTCCTGTGCGCTCCCACAGAGAGGGCCTCCTCAGGGTGCCACCGCTCAAGGAATGTCGGCTGGTGGCCCCCAGGGGGAGGGCATTCTCAGTGGGTGCGCCAGCCCTCTGGAACACCTTACCAACAGAAATCCGGATGGCCCCTGACCTCCGTACCTTCCGTCGCGACTTAAAAACTTTCCTGTTTCAGCAG
Organism: Vipera berus; assembly: GCF_964194415.1. Classification (NCBI taxonomy): domain Eukaryota; kingdom Metazoa; phylum Chordata; class Lepidosauria; order Squamata; family Viperidae; genus Vipera; species Vipera berus. Next base: position 75,611,935 of record NC_138205.1, on the reverse strand, counting down.
GCTGGCCTGGCATGATAGCGTTAATTGGGGTCCCAGTTTGTGTTCATTAGTGTTTCTTATTATTTTTATTGTTCGATCTGTATACCTTCCTTCCTCTGTACACCGCCCCGAGTCCCTCGGGAGAAGGGCGGTTTATAAAAACTAATAAATAAATAAATAAATAAATAAATGACTTAATCACCACCTTGCTCAACAATGGGAATTCTTATCCCAGTTGTGGTTATAAACTGAGGACTACCTATATTGCTTCTTTGCTGGGCCCAGGTTTTTCAGTCAAGCTGCAAAATATTACTAACTTTTTGCTTCCACTGATTTATATCAAAATGTTTAAAATATTTTTTAAAAAATATCCTAATAAGTACAGACTAACAAGTAACATTTTTTTACACTTCGGGTAAAAAATGATAGAAAAATAAACTTGTTTTAAAGTCCCAATTTTTATTCTGTGAGACAGATCATTAGGGTCTAGTTTTAAGGATGCAGAATATTCTAATAGAATATTCCAAATGGTCTTGTGTTTGTCCTCTCTGTCTCCCGCCCTCTCCCTCCTTCTCTCTCTGTTGGGGTGGAGGGTGCCTGGGTGAGAAAATATATAATTTCACTCATTGATTTGAATTTTACAATGAACTAAGTTGTTCTCTAGTAAAAATATCTGAAGTTAGAGTGTGATCTGCAAATCATTGTTCTTTTTAATTTTCCTAAATCGAGTGAAAGATTTTCACAGGAAATTCTGTTTCATATGTTGTGGGATGTGGGGCTTCAGTAAACAGCAGAAATAAGTGTTAGGTTTTTAAAATATCAATTTACTTTGTTTCAGAGAGTATTGCACCAGTCAGGATAGGGCATTTTGCAGAATTGTTGAGCTGTGGGAGGTAACTCTTAATTCTAGTTATGCATGTAGATTTTTCCAGAAAATAACCGAGAATTAATAGGCTCTATTCACATTCTTTTTAAAGCCATTATATGGCCTAATCCTAACCCCACAATTTTCTTGGCAAGGATTTTCAGAAGCGGGTTGCCTTTGCCTCTGTAAGTCTAAGGCAGGATTAAAATTCATATTCTTACATTCTCTAGCTCAGAGGTCTCCAACCTTTTGGGCACCAGGGACTGATTACATGGAGAGAAGCTTTTCCACAGACTGGAGGGGCATGGTTTTATATGCTGTCTACAACTGCAGATGGGGCTTTGCTTGTTTGTATGGCCCAGTTGCTGGCATGCTGCGGCCTGGTACTGGTCCCTGGACTGGGGGTTGGGGATCCTTGCTCTAGCTTGTTGGGGGCTCTGGGCAAGTACAATGGGGTGAGATCTGGAGTAATAGAATGGGGGCAAGTGGGCCAGCAGAGTAGTGTGGATCATTATGGAGTGTGGGCAGATGGGGAGAGTGCTGGGATCTCTATGATCTTGTACTTCATAATGGGACTCATCAGGAAAATAAGCAGCAGAATGAACTTGCGAGTTTTTCTGTTGACTTCCTCGTTGACTTTGTTTGTGGAAAGTCACAAATGACTGCAACTTGCTGCAGTATTATATTCCCAATCCAGGCACCTGACTACCTGTATTATAATCATATAACTGTGGGGATGCTGCAATGACCACATGTTTATGTCCGATTATAAGTCCCCCTTATTTAGTGCTGTCATAACTTTGAACAGTTGCAGAATGAGTGTCCTAATACAATGCTTATCCCGTATTTATATATTTATTTATTATGAAATTTGCTGCCCAACTCATGTCCAGTGTAAAACATTAAAAACATTAACATCATCAATTATAAAATAACAAAGCAAATAAAAGCAAATAAAATTAAGAATTATTACAAAAGACATTTTAGATACATAGTTTTAGATAATATCCTCATAGGATGACTGTGTAATTAAGTTGCTTCTAAAGATCTAAGGTAGATTAAGAGAATAATACTGAAAACACAATAAAATGTAACACATTTTTACCCTTGGTATTTTCAGAATTGGATCAAAAGATTTGATTGAAGTTTACAATATGAATGTGGGATAATATATGGCCAGGATTTTATAATGATGAGACTAGATTTAAAATAGTTTGTACAAAGGAAGATGATTGGATAATGGAAGGCTGATTGCTGTTCCTTAACTAAGCCTACTTTCTAGTTCCTCAATTCTATATTTGCTAACATTTTTATTTTTAAGCCAATTTTCTTTAATATGTCATCATTGTTTAAGAAATTGCTGCATGTTTCAGATATTGTGATATCTATTTACTTACCTACCCTCCTGTGACATAGATGAGAGATTATTTCAGGTTTCTTGAAATGAAATGCTTTATTCTCTCCTTAACTTTGGTATTACAAGTTTTTCATAATTTGACACAAACCCTGGAAATCAGGCAGCGTATATATTTCATACATCATAATTCCTGACAGTCAGCCAAATATTTAGACTGGATTTGGCATTTTCTTCACCTATCAAGGACCTGAGATGGACAGATGTTATTTAATAACATTAAAGGTATTGTTGCTGGATGTAAGCTGTTTCAAGTAAGCCTGCCTTTTGCAATTGACAGATGATTTTTATCAATGCTGATGATATTCAAGTTGTGCTGCAAATATTTTGGAACTGCACCCAAGGTGCCTATTACTATTTGCTTTTTTTGCCACAGTCATTCTACTTCTATCTGCATATTTTGTAATTTCTCTCCAAGTCTTTCTCTTCTGTTCTGCTGTCTCAAGATCCTGCAATGTCCACTATTCAGACTTTTTTGTCTGTCTTATTTACAACGATTAAGTATGGGATGTTGTATGGTAGATGGTTGTGTTTGAATTCTAAAGTCCCAGAGCATGTTAGATTACTTTGTCTATGACTCTGTGTTGTGGTCCCACTAGTTCTTGCTTGCAGACAATTGTTTTTTCTTGAAATATTCCAATGCACCATTATTATGTCATTGTTTGTAGTCAGTTTGTGCAAACTTTTACAGCAGCTAAGTAGGTGGTCTACTGCTTCTTCAGCTTCTTTGTAGATATGGCATTACTGTCTATTGCTCTCTTCCCAATTATTATTATTAAACTGTTATATTTTATTTGAAGCAATGTTTTTGTTGGTATGGTTAACTATAAGTTTTGGTGGTTATGAAAATTGAGGTAGATGAGGGCACTAATACTTTTATGTGAATTTTCAATTTGTACTCTGAAACATGCACTACACAATTTGTCTATTGTTATTAGTCTTCTAATTAGGATACTTCTGATAAGCTTCTGAAGAAGCTAGGATTATAGACACTACATGCAGGGGTGTCAAACTGCTGGCCCGTGGGCCGGATGCGTCATCCAGAAGCCGCACCCACCCCATTGCCGGCATTAGCAAAACCATCCGGATACGTTGCATGACATCGCGAGTTTTACATGTCTGCACTACAGATTCATTGTGTATTTTTTCCTGTTTTTCTAACTATATTTTCTTTATGTTTCCATTAAAAAACTTTGGGTGATTGCCTTTTTTAAACTTGTACCCTTCTGTAAGCTTTTCATCTTGATAAATCTCTGATTGGCTTTGCTCTTTGAAATGTAATAATATACTGAGAAAGACTGAAAGTGTAGTCTCTTACTTCCTTAATATCGTAAGGTTGTTAAGATGGTGTGATGTAAAATAGAATAAGATCCACGCAGGAAAGGGGAAAAATTAAAAGAATAGTACTATACCTTAACTGTTGTAGAAAAGGATTTAAAGATATAAGAGTAAGAAAAGGAATATTGGTAGCATGAAAATTAGCTAATTTTAGCTTAATAGCTAAATTTGGATTTCTATAGAATATGCACACAAACACATGCTTTAAAGCTAATTCAGTTGTTTTATATTTCTGACAAAATATTATGATAGGAAGTTAAAATGGATAAGAAAACAAAGAGGCATCTTGAAGAAGAATTTGCTGCATCCTTAGAGGAAAAGGACCAAATTATCAGCGTCCTGCAGACACAGGTAACTGTTTGATTTAAAAGAGAAGTTTCCAAAACATCTTTGAAGAATATCAACTATTTTTTCTACTAAATGCTGTGCTTATCATTAAGATATTTATAGAGAATCCTTGTTTAATGAGCATTCAATTGCAATATTGCAGAACAAGAAGAATTATTGACAATCCTTGAATTTACAACTGTTGCAGCATCCCCATGGTGATTTGTTCCCAATTTCGGCAACTGGCTTGCTTTTATGATGGTTGCAACATCCTATGGTCACATGGTCATTATTTGCAAACTTCATTGAGAATTTCTGACAAGAAACATTAATGAAGTAATTATGTAATATCTTCCCTAACAATTTCGTATGATTTGTTTACCACAGTGACCAGAACTGTTATACTTGCTGTTTTAAATTAAACTTAAGTTTTAAGTTAAAGCTGTCATGTGACATCACATATCTCTATCTCTATCTCTATCTCTATCTCTCTATATATCTATGTGTATATGTATGTGTGTTTATGTACACACACACACATATACAGTCTCCCTTTAATTCTTTGTTAGCAATCCAAATTTAATATATGTATATATGTATATGTATACATACACATATACATACATATACACATACACATATACTTCTTCCATTAAATTATGTCTTGATTTTTAAGACTGTGTGGACAAATCTGTTGAATGGATCATCATTTGACTCATCTAGGTATCATTACTGAAGCAACGATTACATAGTAATGAGACAAACATTGAACTACCGAATCCAAATGTTCAAACTCAGTCACAAGTTCAGAGTCCGGTAAAAGATCAGAATACGGAAAATACTTTGCAGTCAGTGGGTCCTGGTAAGTTCTTACCTTAAAAAAGAAAACAAACTAAATGTTAAAGAAATAGTGGGAAATTTTCAGAGTTCTGATACATAGGGCTGCCTGATTACAATTTTCAAATTATTTTAGCAGTATTAGTTAAGTTTTTTTAAAAGTATTTCATAGTATATCAGCAAGAATTTTCACTTCCCAGTTCCCATGGATGCTGTTGGCTTGAGAAAAATTCTACTTGGGGAGGGTGAATTTGTTGCGCACAAACTAGAGAACTGATTATTGGAAGAAATTAATAATATAAGTTTGAAATTATAGTAGAGTATATTACCACATTTTCTTTTTTCATTTTTTTGCTTTTGTTACTCCTTTGTTTGCCTTTTGAACTTTCTTGGGTTTTTTTACTCCTGCTTTTATATTTTGTTTGCTAGAAAAGGAAAAAAATAGAAGGCAAGAAGCAATAAAATGGGGAAAGAAATTGGAAAATGTGGTAAAATGTTACATTTATTTAGAAATCCTAAGAAATTAACTTGGTGATTCTTTTTGGAATATCTGGGCTAAGATAAATATAAAAATGAAAACAATGATGTCAACTGCTTTTCACTCAGGCTGTCCCCCTTCTATGATAAATTTAATTAAGGTTCTTAGAAGTTATGCATCATTTAAAAGTAAAATACTTAAAAATCCTTTTTAATCCTCAGGTCAATATATAAAGAGTAGAATATGTCCAATTCTGATAATGCTGGGGGACAATTAAATAATATTTTCATTCAAAAATTATAAGTTTTTAAGATGCTTGTCTCAAAGAAATTTAACAGGCCCAATTATAATTATTTTCTTGTTGAATAATATAATCATGAAAACTGTTTCAGGCACTGCCATAGTTTTAAACAATGATTTTGTGGATGCTCCTAACTTTTATTAACTGCTTTTAATTGTTTTATATTGTGTTACGTAATGAGACACAAAATGAGTTTTCAAGATTACAGATTGGCATAGATAATAAGGTAAATGTAAAGGAGTCCTTGTGGATTTTATTCCATTAAGCATTATTGCCAGTAGGGGGCAATGCTCATATCCATTTCAAGGCCATTGAGCCAGCGCTGTCCAAAAACATTTCCGCAGTCATGTAGCCAGCATCCTTCCCAATGAATTGTACCTCTTTACGCACATTTCCATGCTTTCAAATTGGTAGGTGGGCAGGAGCTGTGGCAAGAATGGGAGCTCACCCTGTTGCATGGAGCTTAGGTCTCGAACCTAGGCTGCCAATTTTACAGCTGACAAACCCAGCGTTTTAACCACTGAGTCACCATGCCATCCTTGGCATAAATAATACAGTAAATAAATAAATTAATGATAATGAGACTGATAAATATTAATCCAGAATTTCATGCTATGAATTTAATTTACTGATTTACAAAAACCCAGAAGTGAAGCAAAGCAACAGTAATTTTAAAAATAGTAATAATAAAAATAGTAATACAAATAAAACCAAAATGTAACGGACATTAAATAATAATGAAGGAACATTGGATAAAAGTTCTAACATAGTTAATATTATGCGTAAGACTCTAAAACAGACCTGGGCATTTTATGGCCCCTGGGCCATATTTGGCCTTTTGGATATATCTAACTTTGTGAGCACCTGTTACTCGTCCCAGCTTCTGCCCACCTAGCAGTTCGAAAGCATGTAAAAATGCAAGTAGAAAAATAGGGACCACTACGTTGGGAAGGTAACAGTGTTCCGTGCGCCTTTGGCGTCTAGTCATGCCAGCCACATGACCACGGAGACGTCCTCGGACAACCGCTGGCTCTTCGGCTTTGAAACAGAGATGAGCACCGGCCCCTAGAGTCGGAAACGACTAGCACGCATGTGCGGGGGAACCTTTACCTTTACCTTTTTAACTTTGTGAGGTAAATTGGAAATTAGAAATCCACTATAAATAAGCATGCTGCAGGGGGCAAGAGAAGAAGCAGAGTTAGGTATGGCTCTAGGCAGTCACCATGCTTCCTTCAGTCAGCTGATGACTGGGAGGGTGAGGAAAGAGAGCATTTTTCTGTTCTTATGCAGTACTTGCTCCTTGCCTGGAGCAGCCTGAGTTGAGGTGATGGAATTTGAGGATATTGGTTCAGTCCAGCTTCTCATATAGCCCCTTGAGAGAATTAATTGCCTACCCTTGCACTAAAGTAAAAGCTAAACTCCAAATGTCAGTAGTGATTGAGCAGAGCTTGGAAACGTTATTGGAAATTTTCAATAGAAAATATGAAAGTAAGATATGAATAATTTCAATTTCTGTTCAGCCAGTGCTGTCAATAAGAAGCATTTATCATAAAGCAGAGAATAAAGTGGCTGACTCTAGTGAATCCTGATTAGATGCAAGATTGTCCTGAGTATAGGATATTGTTAAACCTTCCCTCTTGTCGGGTTAATGGTAATGAATTAAAACTTCGTAGGATCAGTGTTCTTCTGTATATAATAGAAGTGATGTTTGGAAGTATGTGGGATTCCAACAGGGCTGTGAAAGAGTTCCTGGAAATGAGATTTGCCCTATCATTCTGAAGATCTAAATCAAAAATGATTTAACTAATTGAGCAACTGTATTGGAGCCAAGTAACTTTAAATATGGAACAGATGTTGAATAGAAGGACAACCTTAAATCCATAAGTAGCAGGAACTATGGGAAGAGTTCCCATATAGAGTAGCAGTGGCAGCTCTGTGCAGACTTCCAGATTACGGTACCTGTGAAATGTCAAATGAAAACCGAGCATAATTTTTTTGCTGTTCATAGTTGGTAATGAGAATGCTGATAAAACAATAGAAACACTAACTCAGCGAGTAAAACATCAAGAAAACTTGCTTCATCAATGTAAAGAAAGAATTAATACTCAGAAGGAGCGCTTAGCACAGCTGACCAATGAGAAAGAAGTGCTGCAGGAACAACTATATGAGAGGCTTCAGGAGCTAGAGAAAATAAAGGTACTGGTAAAATAAAGGCTTCTCATGATATTAATTTTTACCACTAATTACATAGTTTATATAGCAAAAGATGTTAGACATTATAGTCCATTTTGATTAAACATCAAGACAAAACAAATTCTAAATAATAAAAATGCAATATGCTAAAAGATATAAATTCTATTATACTTGATAATGCTTACAGTTGCAAGAAAAAGTATGTGAACCCTTTGGGATTACGTGGAGTTTTGCATGAATTGGCCATAAAATGCGCTCTAAACGTCATGTAAGTCACAACAATAGAAAAACACAGTCTGCTTAAAATAATACTACACAAACATTGGCTGTTGTCATGTTTTAATTGAACATAAGATGGAAACATTCACAGTGCAGGGTGGAAAAAGTATGTCAACCCCTAGCCTAATGACTTCTCCAAGAGCTAATTGGAGCCAGGAGTGAGCCAACCTTGACTCCAATCAGTGTGATGATATTGGATGTGTTGCTGACAGCTGTCCTGCCCTTTAAAAACACACAACTGTTTTGGGTTTATTGGTCTCAAGAAGCAATGTCTGATGTGAACCATGCCTCGCAGAAAAGAGCTCTCAGAAGACCTACGATCAAGAATTGTTGACTTGCATGAAGCTGGAAAGGGTTACAAAAGTATCTCCAAAAAGCCTTGATGTTCATGTGTCCACGGTAAGACAGACTGTCTACAAATGGAGAAAGTTTAGCACTGTTGCTACTCTCCCTAGGCGTGGTCGTCCTGTAAAATTGACTGCAAGAGCACAGCGCATAATGCTTAATGAGGTAAAGAAGAATCCTAGAGTGTCAGCTAAAGACCTACAGAAATCTGTAACTAACATTTTTGTTGACACATCTACAACATTTTTGCTAACATTTTTGTTGACACATCTACAACAAGGAAAACATTAAACAAGAATGGAGTACATGGGAAGACACCACGGAGGAAGCCATTGCTGTCCAAAAAAAATATTGCAGCACGTTTGAAGTTTGCAAAAGAGCACCTGGATGTTCCACAGCACTACTGGCAAAATATACAGATGAAACCAAAATTGAGTTGTTTGGGAAAAACACACAACACTATGTGTGGAGAAAAAAAGGCACAGCACACCAACATCAAAACCTCATCCCCACTGTAAAACATGGCGGAGGGAGCATCATGGTTTGGGGCTGCTTTGCTGCCTCAGGGCCTGGACGGATTGTTGTCATTGATGGGAAAATGAATTCCAGAGTTTAGTAGGACATTTTGCAGGAAAACGTACGACCATCTGTCCGCCAACTGAAGCTCCGCAGCGGATGGGTGATGCAACAGGACAATGACCCAAAGCATACAAGTAATTTAACAAAACAGTGGCTTCAACAGAACAGAATACGCCTTCTGGAGTGGCCCAGTCAGAGTTCTGACCTCAATCTGATTGAAATGCTGTGGCATGACCTTAAGAGAGCGATTCACACCAGACATCCCAAGAATATTGCTACACTGAAACAGTTTTGTGAAGAGGAGTGGTCCAAAATTACTCCAGATCGTTGTGCAGGTCTGATCTGCAACTACAGGAAACGTTTGGTTGAGGTTATTGCTGCCAAAGGAGGGTCAACCAGTTATTAAGTCCAAAGGTTCACATACTTTTTCCACCCTGCACTGTGAATGTTTCCATCTTATGTTCAATTAAAACATGACAACAGCTAATGTTTGTGTAGTATTATTTTAAGCAGACTGTGTTTTTCTATTGTTTTGACTTACATGACGTTTAGAGCGCATTTTATGGCCAATTCATGCAAAGCCACGTAATCCCAAAGGGTTCACATATTTTTTCTGGCAACTGTATAAGGAAACTAGATGTTAATATCAGAGTAAGCTTACAAGTAGATTTTAGTAATGCTGTTTTTTAAAAAATTAGGATAAACAAATCCTACCAAGTCATTTACAGAGTCTATTTTAATTGGTTTATTATTTATGTTATATGCATATGTATGTATAAAGGGGAAAAGAACACAAAAAGTTTGGACATATTTCATTTATTATTTCAGTTTCAAGACTGATTCCCTAAGGACTCTATTTAGCTTGCAGATAAAATTAAACAAAAATAGAACATCCAGTAGAAGAGAATATTTGTAGGTCAGGGTTTTGCTGTGGAGTTCTTAGGTGTTTTCTGAGTGTGGTATTTTCCTTGCAGATATTTCAACTAGGCAACAGCATTAGTGCTAGTGAGTGTAGGGTTTGTTTGCATTCAGTTCCTACTTCCATTGTTGCTCTGTTTTAAATTATCAATATATATTTCAAAGGAACATCAGTATTTGAAAAAATGTCTTTCAGTACAAAGTTAAAATACTGAAAAAACCTCTGTACAAGAGAGCCTATAATATATAATGATATTACTATATCGTATGAATCAGTGTTGCCATATGTCTTGGGTTTAGCCGAAGTTACAAATTTATTTTTTCATCCATCATATGCTAAAAGATATATAGGTATGCAGTTCATGTTAAATGATATTTTTCTTGGGTTAATTATAATTTTAAATCCATTAAATTATAAAATATAGTATTTTTTTTCACAACAACTTTATTGATTAGCCCTTGGGCCATATCAAAGTGCAAAGTTCCAGCAACAACCCATCACCAAAACTTGATAAAAGCAATCCAAAATGGAATTTGATAAAATACAATTTAAAATGGAATTAAATAAGATACAATTTAAGATGAAATAGTAATAAAATACAAATTTAAGATATAGATAAAATATAACATTATATTTCGGAGTCGCCCTTACAATCTACCCCAATCAGTCCCACATATGCAGATCTTAACTGGATCATTTTGTTTAAATACTGTGCTACGTTAAATGTTATTTTCAAGTTCTGACCGGACATAAGATAAGTTATTTTGATATGGGGATCCCAATGGGTCATTCGTTTGGTATATAGACCAAGATACCTGTCTCTCACCCTCTTATACAGACAACAGTCAAATAGGATGTGAGCCAGGTCCTCTACCTCTGCCGCTCCGCAAATGCAGAGACGCTCATTGTACGGTATAGCATGAAATCTCCCATATCTGACCATTGTGTCAAGCTGTTCGAATCTCACTCTCGTAAATATCTCCCTAAGATGTTTTGGGAGTTGTAACTTCAAATAACTGTCCACTTGAAAAGTACATTTGTATTTACTCAGCCATTTCAAGTTACCCACCTTACTAAGGATAGCTATATCAGTTTGTGCTTCTATATCCTTAATTCTTTGGGCAACTCTTTTTTTAGATTGTTCTCCTGTTACGCAAGAAACAGGAAGGCCACAGCTTCTTACAAAATTTGTTAGTTTAGTGATCCAAGAGATTTGTGATTGTAGTTTTATTTGCTCTAGTAGGCATAATTTGGGGAGTCTATCAGTCTCCATTTTTTTTTCACCAATAACATGCCAAACACTTTTATTCCATGCATCAACTTTTTAACTGAACATTTAATGTGGTATATTTCAATGACTGTTAATCAATATTTATTATGTAAGTTGGAAAGTTCATCCTAATCTTCTAATGCTAGAGGAAATTTGAAGCACTTAGAAGATAAATTTTAAGGAAGAAGTGGACTCTACATTTTAAAAAAATAGTCAAATAGAAGAATGCAAGAAAATTACTTGTTTTGAGTTTTCTAAAGCTTATTTTGTTTCTGTGTCTTAGGATTGTCACATGGCTGAAAAGACCAAGTTCATTACTCAGCTACGTGAAAGCAAAAACTTGATAGAACAGTTAGAGCAAGATAAAGTAAGCAATATAAAATTTTTGAAGTGCCATGATTTCTTAGTGATGCCAATTCTAGTAATAAAAATGAAAATTTATATAATTATCATAACTATTATTGAAACAATATTTCTCTTTTTCATTCTCTCTGACCTCTTTTGGGTTAGCATAGACTTAGCAATGTTTGTTCATATTTCTTTCAGTAACTTCAGTTTCCTTTCCTTGGCTTTTTGTTTCTTTAGATTTTATTTGTGTAATAAATGCTAATTTTTTTCTCAGCACTTCATTTTGATGCAACCATAAAAGTTGGTGATTTAAGCAGCAAAGTAGTACCGTATATACTTGAGTATAAGCCGACTCGAGTATAAGCCGAGACCCCCATTTTCACCCCCAAAAACTGGAAAAAGTTCGTGACTCGAATATAAGCCGATCCGCCGTTCTGCAAGCCTCCGCCGCCAGCAGAGGCTCGATCCGCCATTTTGCAAGCCTGAATACACAGGAATACCCTGTGTGGCCGCGGCTCTCGGGGAAGCCCTGGCTGTCCGCTTCCTCGCTCCACGCTGCCATTCGGGGCCCGCGCGTTCCCCGGGCAAATCGCGGCGCCCAGCAGGCGAGGAAACACGCCCGCTCCAGTCGCCCCCCCTTCCCTCAGGAGACGGAAGCAAGTGACCGCCCGGAGCTTACCGAGGACTTGCGCGCGGCCGAGGCTTCGGTGCTTCCAGGATCGCGCGCACCTCTCCCAAGCCGCCGCCGTCCGGAGACCTGCCGAAGTTTGGGGAGATTTGGGGAGGTGCGCGCGCACCTCCCCAAACCTCCCCAAACGTCAGCACGTCTCCGGATCTCCGTGCCTTGCCTGCCTGCTAATTTCCGCTGCAGAAAGAAGCAGGCAGGCAAGGCACGGAGATCCGGAGACCTGCTGATGATTGGGGAGGTTTGGGCACCTCTCCAAACCTCCCCAAACGTCGGCAGGTCTCCGGATCTCCGTGCCTTGCCTGCCTGCTTCTTTCCGCTGCAGAAAGAAGCAGGCAGGCAAGGCACGGAGATCCGGAGACCTGCTGATGATTGGGGAGGTTTGGGCACCTCCCCAAACCTCCCCAAACGTCGGCAGGTCTCCGGATCTCCGTGCCTTGCCTGCCTGCTAATTTCCGCTGCAGAAAGAAGCAGGCAGGCAAGGCACGGAGATCCGGAGACCTGCTGATGATTGGGGAGGTTTGGGCACCTCCCCAAACCTCCCCAAACGTCGGCAGGTCTCCGGATCTCCGTGCCTTGCCTGCCTGCTAATTTCCGCTGCAAAAAGAAGCAGGCAGGCAAGGCACGGAGATCCGGAGACCTGCTGATGATTGGGGAGGTTTGGGCACCTCCCCAAACCTCCCCAAACGTCGGCAGGTCTCCGGATCTCCGTGCCTTGCCTGCCTGCTAATTTCCGCTGCAGAAAGAAGCAGGCAGGCAAGGCACGGAGATCCGGAGACCTGCTGATGATTGGGGAGGTTTGGGCACCTCCCCAAACCTCCCCAAACGTCGGCAGGTCTCCGGATCTCCGTGCCTTGCCTGCCTGCTTCTTTCCGCTGCAGAAAGGAGCGCGGATCCAGTGGGGGGGGGAAAGCCCTTTAGCAGGATTTGCCTGCATGCCGGCGGAGGCTGGATCCGTGCTCCACAAGCCTCTGCCGCCGGCTGGATCCGCGCCCTGCCGCTGCGGAGCGCGGATCCAGCCTCCGCCGGCGGCGGAGGTCTAGGGGTAGTGGGGGGGGGGCCCGCGGACATAGATGGGCTCAAGTGGAAGCCAAGCAGCCCTCCCGAATCTGGGCTTCTGGACGGAGCAGCCGGTGGTGCGTTTCAAAAAGCCAGATAAGGCAGACAGGGAGATGAAGAGTTCAACCGAGTTTCCTCTTTTGTTCAGGCTCCCCCGATCAGACAAAGAACTAGCCAGCGGCAGGTTTCTCCCCTTTTCCCTCCCATCTCTCTTCCCCCAACCCTTGGGTCCCACAGCAACTCACGAACTCCAGCCGCCACTTCTCCTTCGAAAGGTCTAGATCCCGAGATAAGATATATACAGAAATATACATAAAGAGAGACGGACGCAGGCTGTTGGTTTCTCGCCTCATCCCACGCACGCACGAGGGGGAGAAACAACGCTCTGGGCGGCAGAGTCTTGGAGAAAGAAAAATCGGCTGCAGCCTCGGGGTAGGCTTCTCCGGGGGCGCCGCCGCGATTCTGCAGGGGCCAGGTAGGGAAAACTCGCCGGGGAAAACGGGTGCCGTTGCAGCGCCCGGCGAGTTTAAAAGCAGCGGGTGCAGATGCCTGAACAAAAGAGGAAACTCGGTTGAACTCTTCATCTCCCTGTCTGCCTTATCTGGTCTTTCAAGAGGAGGGTATTCCTTTCACTTCTTGAACTTTCCCAAAGACTTGCAAACTTTTCCAACCATTACTTCCAAGGATCTTTGATGGGGAGAGAAAGCACGGGTGAGCGATGGGGAGAGAAAGCACGGGTGAGCAATGGGGAGAGAAAGCACGGGTGAGCGATGGGGAGAGAAAGCACGGGTGAGCGATGGGGAGAGAAAGCACGGGTGAGCGATGGGGGGGGAAAGCACGGGTGAGCGACTCCGCTCCCTCACCTCACCTCCGGGCCGGGCTTCTCGCCGGCGGGCTGGCTGGCTGGTGCTGGTCCCCGGGCGAGGAAGTGAGCAAGCGGGCGAGCGGCAGCGGCATTTTCGGGGCGGCACGGGTGAGCGATGGGGAGAGAAAGCACGGGTGAGCGATGGGGAGAGAAAGCACGGGTGAGCGATGGGGGGGGAAAGCACGGGTGAGCGATGGGGAGAGAAAGCACGGGTGAGCGATGGGGGGGGAAAGCACGGGTGAGCGATGGGGAGAGAAAGCACGGGTGAGCGATGGGGGGGGAAAGCACGGGTGAGCGATGGGGAGAGAAAGCACGGGTGAGCGATGGGGAGAGAAAGCACGGGTGAGCGATGGGGGGGGGAAGCACGGGTGAGCGATGGGGAGAGAAAGCACGGGTGAGCGATTGGGGGGAAAGCACGGGTGAGCAATGGGGAGAGAAAGCACGGGTGAGCGATGGGGGGGGAAAGCACGGGTGAGCGATGGGGAGAGAAAGCACGGGTGAGCGATGGGGGGGGAAAGCACGGGTGAGCGATGGGGAGAGAAAGCACGGGTGAGCGATGGGGGGGAAAGCACGGGTGAGCGATGGGGAGAGAAAGCACGGGTGAGCGATGGGGGGGGAAAGCACGGGTGAGCGATGGGGAGAGAAAGCACGGGTGAGCGATGGGGAGAGAAAGCACGGGTGAGCGATGGGGGGGGAAAGCACGGGTGAGCGATGGGGAGAGAAAGCACGGGTGAGCGATGGGGGGGGAAAGCACGGGTGAGCGATGGGGAGAGAAAGCACGGGTGAGCGATGGGGGGGGAAAGCACGGGTGAGCGATGGGGAGAGAAAGCACGGGTGAGCGATGGGGAGAGAAAGCACGGGTGAGCGATGGGGGGGGAAAGCACGGGTGAGCGACTCCGCTCCCTCACCTCACCTCCGGGCCGGGCTTCTCGCCGGCGGGCTGGCTGGCTGGTGCTGGTCCCCGGGCGAGGAAGCGAGCAAGCGGGCGAGCGGCAGCGGCATTTTCGGGGCGGCACGGGTGAGCGATGGGGAGAGAAAGCACGGGTGAGCGATTGGGGGGGAAAGCACGGGTGAGCGATGGGGGGGAAAGCACGGGTGAGCGATGGGGAGAGAAAGCACGGGTGAGCGATGGGGGGGAAAGCACGGGTGAGCGATGGGGAGAGAAAGCACGGGTGAGCGATGGGGAGAGAAAGCACGGGTGAGCAATGGGGGGGGAAAGCACGGGTGAGCGATGGGGAGAGAAAGCACGGGTGAGCGATTGGGGGGGAAAGCACGGGTGAGCGATGGGGAGGGAAAGCACGGGTGAGCGATGGGGGGGAAAGCACGGGTGAGCGATGGGGAGAGAAAGCACGGGTGAGCGATGGGGGGGGAAAGCACGGGTGAGCGATGGGGAGAGAAAGCACGGGTGAGCGATGGGGGGGGAAAGCACGGGTGAGCGATGGGGAGAGAAAGCACGGGTGAGCGATGGGGGGGAAAGCACGGGTGAGCGATGGGGAGAGAAAGCACGGGTGAGCGATGGGGAGAGAAAGCACGGGTGAGCGATGGGGGGGGAAAGCACGGGTGAGCGATGGGGAGAGAAAGCACGGGTGAGCGATGGGGGGGGAAAGCACGGGTGAGCGATGGGGAGAGAAAGCACGGGTGAGCGATGGGGAGAGAAAGCACGGGTGAGCGATGGGGGGGGAAAGCACGGGTGAGCGATGGGGAGAGAAAGCACGGGTGAGCGATGGGGAGAGAAAGCACGGGTGAGCGATGGGGGGGGAAAGCACGGGTGAGCGATGGGGGGGAAAGCACGGGTGAGCGATGGGGGGGGAAAGCACGGGTGAGCGATGGGGAGAGAAAGCACGGGTGAGCGATGGGGGGGAAAGCACGGGTGAGCGATGGGGGGGAAAGCACGGGTGAGCGATGGGGGGGGAAAAGCGGCAGCGGCATTTTCGGGAGCAGCGGGTGAGCGATGGGGGGGAAAAGCGGCAGCGGCATTTTCGGGAGCAGCGGGTGAGCGATGGGGGGGGAAAAGCGGCAGCAGCATTTTTGGGGGCAGCGGGTGAGCGATGGGGGGGGAAAGCGGCAGCAGCATTTTCGGGGGCAGCGGGTGAGCGATGGGGGGGGGAAAGCGGCAGCGGCATTTTCGGGGGCAGCGGGTGAGCGATGGGGGGGGAAAGCGGCAGCGGCGGTTGTTGGGGGCGCAGCAGGCGAGGCAGCTTCTCTCAGCAGCCTGTTCCGAACGAAGGGACAGTTCTTTTTTTTTTTGTTGACTGGAGTATAAGCCGAAGTGGAGTTTTTCAGCCCAAAAAGTGGGCTGAAAAATTCGGCTTATACTCAAGTATATACGGTAATTGTATTCTGCTTTTGAGCTTAAGTTTTATATTTATATGTTCTCACAGACTACATCTTTTGCCTGCGTTCACCTTTTTTTATAGGGTATGGTTATAGCAGAAACAAAACGGCAAATGCATGAAACTCTGGAATTGAAGGAGGAAGAAATTGCCCAGTTGCATATTCATATCAAGCAGGTGGTTTTGCAGAGTGAAGAACTAAAAAAACAGAAAGAAAAATCTGAAAAATCTGGTAAGAATTTTGATTGCTTAGCTGAGCAAGTGAATCTTTTTTGCATCACTTATTTACATTTATGCTGATAGTCATGACTTTCATTTTCCTAATCATTTAACCTAACACCACTATTTAAAAAGTTGTAAGGTATTTGTCTTTCAGAACATTGTAGAGATAGTTCTTTGTGATATGTACTCAAAAATGCAAAAACAACATGTGAAGTTTTTAGGTGAAAGAACTAGTTTTCCTCATTTTATACATTTCTACTAAGCATTTTTAAGAAGACCCAAATACTTTATACATTTACATTTAAATCAACTAATTTTTATCTGATCTTCAAGGAGATCAGATTATGAACTGTCAAGTCTTTGGCAGAGGTCATCTTCTAAATTCCATCAACTAATTAATAGTTAGTTTGTAGTGACATCAGTCACTTGCCAAGAGGGGGTGTCTCCTTCTGGTTCCTGGAACACTTCCCTTGCTCCTCGGCCAGCCAAGTGCCTCTCAGCTGCATGAGGTCATTTATCTTGACTAGTTTGATGTCGATAATTATCAAATCTAATTCCACATTGGTAGCCAACTGGTACCAATCTGAGAAGATTGGGCACCCCTCTGGGTAGACGATTGCAATACAGTTCTTTGTTTAATCTGTCTTGGAAGTGGTAACATATGTTCAGACCACCCTTTTACACAAGCCAACAAGCCAATCAAGCATGTCAAACTGCCGGCCCACAGGCCAGATGCATCACAATGAAACCGCGCCCTCACCATTGCCGGCAAAAAGTTGCGATAAGTCACCTGACGTCACGAGTTTGACATGCCTGGTATACATCATCGGTTTAGAAAACAGCCCCTGGGATTCTCTTTATAGCACAGTCCATTGGTTGATGAGGTAGGAGTACATCACATTCTGAAAAAAGTTATTTCACATCAGCTGTCTATTTTTCCTTAAATAAAAAGATGAGATCATCTGTATTTGTATTAGAAAATCTACATAATAAAACTCTGGTACAGACTTTCTTCAAATTTGGAGCAAGATTCATCAATGTGCATTATAACTTAAGTCCTCCGCTTTGTTTCTATCCTTTTTCATTCTCTCTCACTGTTAACACTTGTTTTGTATCATAACTTTAACTTGTAAGCTGTGTTTTGTTTGCTGTGTTTTGTTTACATAAGGACTATTCCCTTTAAATACTATTTGATTGAAAGATACACAATGAGAAATAGAAAATACTGAATGAGAAATTGTTTGAGGAAGGAGTATTTAATAATTTGCAAAGGAACTTTGTAATAACTGCATAGGGTCTGTTTTGAGCCTGATCAGTCCTTCCACTAATTGCCTCTTTTCAGTTATGTGCAAAAAATGCAATTCTTGACACATTTGAAAGCCAAATGAAATGCCAAACAATAAAAGCATATAATTACTTTTTAAGAACATGATAATTACTTTTTAAAAAGACTTAATTTTTTATCTATATTGTTCTAATTATACAGTTTATTAAGGATGTGCAAAATGTTTCATATTCAAATGTTTTTGAATTTTTGAATTTAAATTGTCCCTTTTTGAGTATAGCTGCTTGGATCATTTTTGAAAATTTTTTAAACTCAAACAGCAAATGTTTTCAATGTGAGATGGGACATTTTGTATTTGACACAGGACATCTTAAAATGAAAACTTCAAATTAAAAAACTACATGCAGATCCATACAGTGCACTTGTGGGACTTTGTATGAATATAATGGACAAATCCATACAATAAAGCAGTTATAAGGCAATCCATAAAAATGCACATGTAAGATAGTTACTACATTTGGTTCTGTTCCAATGAGTATATTGCATTAAAATCTCACTAAGCATTTATTTAATCTTTTGCATCCACACATGCCAATAAGTGAATCATGGTGCCTTTCCCAAGCCTTGTATGAACAGGATTGGGGTAAGGGATTTCTTTATTCTCATAATTAAACTGTTGCTTGCATAACTTTATAAAGTAAATTATATGTTTCTCAGGCAAAATCCAAAGTGGGGTCCTTTAATTCATTGCAATTAAACCTATCAATACATTGAAATATTTGGCTTTTTGTTATAGAAATTGCTTGGAGGTAATGTATTGCATATTAATTTTGTGCTATATTTTAATTTCAACATCAACTATTTTTATTAAGAAAAACTGAATACTCTGAATAAAAAAAGATGCAATTGGTATTCAGTTATTTTCTTTGCATTTGAAATGTATATTTCCTAAAACAGCACAAAATAGTGATCAATTTTCTTTTCTTTTCTATATCTAGACAGGGTAAGTTCCCTGAAGGTAGAACATTATTTATTTTTATCATTTATTAATTGATATGTTTGCCCATATTATTATCAAAACAACTCTGGGTGGGTTTTAGCAGAATAAAAGCTTGATTATAAAAGCATGAACCATTAAGAACAATAAAATTATATTAAAATTAACAAGACTGGATAAAACTAGGAAGTAGAATGTAAGCAGAATGGAGTTGGGTCTTTTTGCTTAGCTCACTTGTCACCTCCAATGTGGTGCACTTCTTTTGGGGCCCAAGCCAAATGGCAGATCCACTTTTGAGGCCCTTTCAAGGCTAAGAGGGTGGGCAAGGATCACCTCCAGTGGCTTGATGTTCTACAGGTGAGAGCCATGGCCACAAAAGCTCTTCTCTGGACCCCGCCAGCCCAAATTCCTTGACCAACAGGGTCTGCAGGTGGCCCCTTCTGCCAGAGTGTGCGGGATGGGCCAATCTCTTTGGGGTGAGAGGTTCCCCAGCTAGGCTGGTGCCATGGCATGGCTTTAACCAACATCCCCAGTGGCTTAACAGAAAGAAAAACTTTGGAAGGACTTGCCATAAGGTATCAAGCAGTTAAATATGGTGTTGAGAAGTTTGTGCTTTAAGACTTGTGAGATTCAATTAATGTAGCCTTACCATGAAGTAGCATTAGTTCATGCAGTCATATTTCCTGTCCGTCTGATTTACGCGGGAGGGCCGACATCCATCTTGCAAGTCTGAAATCATACATTTCCCGCCTCTGTTCTCAACTTCTTGATCCACTAGGGCAAGTTTTTCCTAAGTTCCTTTCTCTGACTGCCAAGCCACTGGGGATTTCTGCCTCGTAAATGATTTGTTTTCCTAGGCAGCATCTCTTCCCCTATTCCCAAAGGCCATCGAGGCATTCTGTTACAATAACTTAAGCACTGAAGTGAACATATTTCATGTATGATGTGGCAGTTACATAGACATAATATTATTTGTATACACTAGACCTAATGTTTGGCTGAATTGCAATTTAAATTTTGGGAGTTAAAAAAAATGCCTGGAGAGTACTAGCTTGAAGAAAAAGATTTAGATAAAAACAATGGCCATGTCTTGTCAAAATAATGAAAATGTAAAAATTTAAAACCTTTTCTGCAAAACACACCCTCCACTTAAAACCCTCCACATACATCAGAACTACTTTTATAGTTTTGTATTCAGATAAACATTAAATGAATAAAAATTAATTTGGTTACTGTAAATTTGTGTATGTGAATTTATGAGATGCTTTTTTGTTTGGAATTGAATAGAAAATATAATGTAACCTCCTAATAACATAATGTTAGAATGCCTGAGATGCATATGATTATACTTTTTCAGACAAATATGTTTCTTTGATGTGTTATGTCTTTTTTCATGTTTTCCTAATTCAGCTATTTGTCTTTTTGCGTGCCTAGCTTTTTTTTCTTGGTGTTGTGTGCTTGCAATTGTATTAAACCAGAATTGCATGTTGCTGGATTATTGCATTTCAATAGTAAATCCTAATTTGTATTGGAAATGTTTTGGCTATTCTATCTATAGATTTAAAAATGTATTTCCTTTTAATTGGGTCCTCACATATTTATTTAAAACTGCTTAATAGCTAAAGTTCTTTGGTCAGTGTATAGTAAAACACATAGACATGAGGAATAACAAAATGCAAAAATAAAAACACCGTAGAAATCAGGGAGCAGCCAAGAGAACATTTCAAAAACTAAATGAACAAAAATTAACATATAATTAAAAAGAAATTAACAATCATAGGATAATAGCAAGGTTTCACCTGGCATTTAAATGAAGCTAATTTGCACATCACTTGAACATCTCGGAAGAAAAAATTCCATAAATAGAGTATACTACAAAAAAAAAACCCTGAAAGAAAGCCACTTCCCATCCTTTGACAAGGAATCTGGAGGAGGACCTCATTAGACAATTACTTCTTCAGGTAATTTGGTCATAAACCATTTAAATTGTAAATAATTGAAACAAGCAATTTAATGGGGGCCAGACCTAGACAGGAACTCAGTGTAAATAGAAAATTATTGATGTAATATGACCACATTGACCAGTCCCAGTGAGCAGTCTAGCTTCTCTGTTTTGAACTTAGAGAAGTTTCTGGACCATTTTCAAAGGCATATAATACTGCACATTGTACACTAAACTGTAAATCTATTTTGTTAGGTTGAGTGTTGACCCCCTGCAAAACGGGCTCACAAAATTTCTCTATTTTATCTGAACTGAATCTCATTTTATTGGCCTGCATCCAATCTACTACCCTGCCTAGACATTGGTTCACAAATGCCTGCCCTATATTACTATGGGCCTTAATGAAATTAATTAATAACCACCACCTCAGCTATCATTAGGCTGTGTTATCTCAACATGTTTCTTTTTTCCTTTCTAAGATGTGACAAATGTTAGTGTATGACATTGTTGGTATATAGAAAGTACAATATTATGCAGTAAGAGTACAGATTTAAATTAGAAGAGTAGATTTATTTGTGTACTAATTTTGGCTATGCCATACTTAAAATGCAATTACTGATTTTCCTTTATAAAATACAAGTTATATATGATAGTACTTTAGTGAACAAAGAAGTGGACAAAAGCCTAGGGTATACAGTAATAGTAAACTGCAACTATACTAGCATTAAATATAAAAAGCTAGCATTAAATTAAATCAAATTAAATCTAGCATATATGCCAGTTGTGCCCTTTCGTGGTTGAGGGATGCTTTTCAAACAGGTATTGTCTAATCACTTCATGGCTTGACTTCTGCAATTTGCTGTATATCGGGCTGCCTATTAACCCCTGTATGTAGAGCAGAACAGGTAATCAACTCAAAAACAAAATTTAACACTACTTTATTTAAGATTGTCTATAGTGGTGATCCCAACCTTTTTGGCACCAGGGAATGGTTTCATGGAAAAAAATTTCGGGGTAGGGGGATGGGTTTCCTCTGGAACCTAGAACTTGCAAATGCGTAAATGAAGCTTCACTCCCTCGCCCATTACTTATGTAGCCTGATTCCTAACAGGGTGTGGCCTGGTACCAGTCCACAGCCCGGAATTTGGGGACCTCTGGTCTCTAGTAACAGAATCTTTTACATCTGATTGTGCTCCACACCATTCTACTTTGCCTCCTTCTTACGCTTCAGTAATTCAGGGAAGTATCTTCTTGAGCTGCTTCCAAATATTATTCATTTGTCTGGATTCAAAATATATTTCAGACCCTTTTTCCAAGTAATGGTTTATTCATATTTCCATCAGGATCATCTTCCTGGCTTCTTTCACTTCATAATTATACCCAACATTTTTTCATACTACTTACTAGCATAACACCATACTTTCATTGCAATTTATCATTTTAAAAAAAAAAAAATGTCCTGTACCAGAAAAAGCTTTGTAGGTTTATATTTATGCTTAAAACACATGCTGCATTCAAAACAAAATACATTTTAAGGAGATAACAGTAATCATATTCTTATTAATTTTGATGTACAAATGGCCCAGTCACCTGTCTCATTCCCATCCATTCATTTCATGTCTGTTAGCAGAATAATTTTTCCTATTCTAACTTATTCAGTTGGAATGTTGCAATTTATCCCCAAACTCAGTGGATTCCTCCATTAAATTTATTGGGGTGTAACCTATATCAATTTATAAGTTCCTATTCTATACCTGTGATGATAAATGATACTAATGTGTACTAGATTTGAGTCTTTTGTTCATCATTTGTTCATAATTCAATTTATTCCTTTACTCAGTCCATAAGATTAGTCTACCTTCATTTAGATGTAGTATCTTTCTCTTTTCTCTTAGTTTCAGATACACACAATTTGTTTCTTTTTCTTTTATTCATTTCATTTATTAATTTTTGTTGTTTGCCATTTTCTTCTCTTATGTTCCAAATCACAATCAGCCACATGTTGTCCTCCACTTCTCTTTTTGACTTTAGTAAAATGGATATCTACATTCTAAAGACTAGTATTGTTTTAACAAGATGGAGAAGGCATAGATTAACTTATCAGATTGATATGTGTGCCACTTATAGAATTCCTTCCTAATGATATAAGATTGTTTTTGTGCACAGTTTGGCTAGTATACTACAAGCATAACCAAAGCCCAATTATGTCCAAGCATGCTTACTTGGTTTCTAATATAGAGACCATCGTATAAACTAACATACTGTTCCCATAACATTGAATGTTATTGTCTTTCATTTCAAAGACTAAAAAAATGGATACTAAGTATAATGGAGAAACTGGAGCTTTTTTTAAAAAAATCAGTAATTATGAAAACATAATCTATGTGAGAATTTTAATTTTAGCCTGAATTTTCATAATTACTTTTATATTTGTTGTATGCTTTTTATAGCATTTGAACAGCTTGAGAAGGCTTTAAGTGCAGCTCAGATGGCTGAAGAAGCCCACAGGAAATTGCAAGCAGAAATGGATGAAAAAATCAAAGCTATTGAAAAGGCAAATAAAGAAGAATGTGTGATCCTTCAACAGGAATTAACAAGGATGAAGCAGGAAGTGGTTAGTATTAATAAAATATGAAAATAATATAGATTCAGAGTTAATCATGATAATATTACATAATCTTTGACTTATCATAGCAATTGGGAACCAATTATGACCTACAAAGCCCTACATGGCATGGGTCCGGATTACCTACGGCAGCACCTGCTGCTGGCATCAACTTCCCTCCGTCCAGTGCGCTCCCACAGAGAGGGCCTCCTCAGGGTGCCTCCGATCAAAGAATGTCGATTGGTGGCCCCCAAGGGGAGGGCGTTCTCTGTGGGCGCGCCAGACCTGTGGAATCGCCTTCCGGTTGAGCTCCGGATGGCCCCCGACCTGCGCTCCTTCCGGCGTGATTTAAAAACTTATCTATTTGAACAATCTGGCCTGGTCTGATGGGTTTGGGGTTGGTTTTAAATACGTTTTAACACATTTTTAGTATTGTATTCTTAGCCATAATTATTTAATTCTTTTTAATCTCTTTTTTAACTTTTGTATTTACATTTTGATATTTATTGCCCTGTACACCGCCCTGAGTCCTTCGCGAGAAGGGCGGTATAAAAATTAAATAAATAAATAAATAAATAAATAAATAAATAAATAAATAAATAAATAAATAAATAAATAAATAAATTTCTGTTTCTAAGTGATGTGATGATAAAGTGTGATCACATTGCTCCCTGTAGTTTCAGTTGCTATTGTAGGGCTGAATTCTCTGATTGTTAGGTGAGGTAGCTTCCTACACCAAAATCAATTGAGAAGCCATCAGGAAGTTGTAAGTCCCAAATCCTCAGAGAGGTAAGTAACTGCTAGTGGACGGGGGAGGATGTGAGTGAGTGGGTGAGGGTCATTGTGCAGGTTGGGGGTGATGTGTGAGAGGCATCTCTTGGGCTAGGGAAGACATTTGGATGCAAGGGATGTGAGGGGTATTCCACAGGTTGTGGAGTGGATTGCGGGCATGAGTGGGTTTGTGAAGGGATACTCAGATAAGTAAGCATATGTAGAAAGCTCTATGCAGATCAAAGAAAGGGCATGAGGTACTCAATAAGGATAAGTGCATGGGGGTGCATGAGTGGTTGGTATGCATGAGTGCAGGAGGGCTAAGGGAAGGTGTGCAGGTGGTGGAGACTTGTGACCGGCTTTCTAGGGAAGCTCAGCAGGGAAGGTTGTGTCAGCCTTTTCAGGTATACCAGGTATACCAGAGAGAAAACAGACAAGATGAACTACAGGTAGTCCTCGACTTTACAATCATTCATTCAATGACTGTTTAATATTACAGTGGTGCTGAATAAAGGGACTTATGACCCTGCCCAAACATATGGCAGTTGCAGCATCCCCGTAGTCATGTGATTATGATCTTGGTGTTTGGCAACCCATTTACACTTAACAATGGGTTGCCAAGTGTCCCACAATCATGTGATTGTCATTTGCAATTTTCTCTGCTGCTCCTCCAGAAAGTTAACAGTGAAACCAGCAGGAAGGTTGAAGTTGCTGCCACCTGTTTAGTTCCTGGGAGCTTGCAGAAAAAGCTCCTTCATGAAATCAGATGAGATTCTGAAACAGAATCAGCTAGCCTAAAGTTTGGTTTTCTTTTTCTGGCACGTCTCTGGGAAGTAGTCATAATGATTGTAGCCAGCCTCTCCATCTGCTTTGGTGTGATGCTGTTCTAACTGTTCCTTGATGTTTATCATGCTATGCTGATATTTGTTGATAGCAGTCAGAAGATATGATTAAAACTCTTTAATTTTACAACATATGGACAGATTTAACCTTAGTTTCAACTGGGAACCCGTGACCATCCTAGACCAGGGCTTTTCAGCCTTTTCACCCATTGTACCAGTTTTAGGATATGGCAACATCCGAGTACCACCAGTCGCCTAGCAAAAACTTGATGACCAAAAAAAGTAATAAAGTACAGGTAGTCCTTGACTTAGAACAGTTTGCTTAGTGACTGAATGGCACTGAAAAAATGCCCCCCAAGCCATAGCCGAGCAAGACACCCGCCTGCCTGCCCAGCAGCACTCTTCCTCCTTTCTGAAGTTTTCATTGTTGTGAGCATTTCCGCTGAGGATTGGCAGCAGGGGTGGGGTGGGGGTGTTTGATTTTTATTCGTCCCTCTGTCTGCTGGGTGGTTGCAGCAGGTTTTGCTCACTTCACATGACCCTGGGACACTGTGGCTGTCATAAATATAAATCAGTTGCCAAGCACCTGAATGTAAATCACAAGACCCTGGAGATAAATAAAAAAATGAATAAATAAACCTTTATTGTCAAAGTACAACATGTGTACATTGAGATTAACTGAGCCTCCCCCCGTGCTCTCTCCCCCCAACACACAGTGACAACAAACCCTCCATCCTACCACACCATGTGAACCAACTACACCACACACCGGTCTCCCAAGTCAATTCTGCATAAGATTATGTCCCATTTAAAAGCCTAACAGCCCACGGATAAAAGCTATTTTTCAGCCTGTTGGTACGGCTGGCTATATTCCTGTATCTCCTGGTAGTAGAGTAAAGAGATACCGTCCAGGGTGTGAGTCATCCCTGAGAATCTTCCTCACTCTTCCAAGGCAACGAGCCCTGGCGATGTCATCCAGTGGTGTCAGGGAACAGCCCACAATGTCTTGTGCTGTGCTCACTACCCTCTGTAATACTTTCCTGTCCGCGGCTGTCAGACTAGGTATACCAGGCTGCAACATTCCAGCTGATCAGCGCTTCTTCTGGGCTCAGAAGCACCAGGATCAGCGCCGAGCTGCAGCTGGATCCTGGCGCTGATCCTGGCGCATCCACTGAGCCCTGACAGCCCTGCAGCTCCAGCCATCTATCGCTCAGGCTTGTGTGGTGCTGCCACCAGTTCAGCTCATTCCTCTCCCCTGCTACTACTTTTCTAGGATGGTCACGTACCACCTGCCAGGTGGTACCTGTACCACTGGTTGAAAAGCCCTGTCCTAGACCAATCCAAGTCTAAAAATGCTAGGGATTTCCTGAAAGTGTGGCTTTCTGACAAATTGGCTATCAATAGACATATAGACATAAACAACATCTACATACTGTGCAGAAAAGTCAATGAAGAATCCAAAAAGGAAGGGGGGGAAAAGGAAACAAAAAAAACCCAAAGTATCTTCCCACCAGCAATCAACACCCAGATGACCATTAACATCAAACCATCAATCAAGAAACTGCCAAACAAGGGAACAGCCAAACCAAAGAACCTGTAAGACCACTCCCACTGACACTGATAGGGCAAGTCATAAGAATATAAAGTGAAAGCAAACCTCAGTCTTTATTAGCACTGATGAAGTTACCTGTTTAGATAATGAAACATCTACAAGAAACCAAGCAAGGTCAGAGGGCAACAAGGAGCCCGTAATTTAACCCTAAATATTCTTCTTTATGTTTACACAACATACTAAGCTAAAAAGTATGAAAATTTCCCCATCTCTAGTTGCTTGCACTACATTTTGTGAATTACTCTAAGCAGTGCTTTTTTTGTAAAAGAAAAAGGTGCCGGAACTCACACATGTCATACAACCCGCCTTGCCTACTCTACAAGGGTCCATCCAAAAAAGGTGCTGGAACTCCGTTCTGAGCGTTCTAGGAGAAAAAAAGCCCTGACTCTAAGCTTCTATAGATTGGGATGTGTGATTTGTGATAAACCTTGAAAAGAAATCTAGTTCTTAGAAACCAAAATAGCAGTTTTGGATTTGGATTATTTAATAATTTACAGTGCTCAGTTGTTGTTTTTTTAAAAAAAAGGTTTTGTTGACCTTGTATGTTCATCTGCATGTAATAAAATTGAATATATTCTTGAACTAAGTGTTTTAGTTTAGCACATTCTACAAGCAATCTTTTTATTAATACTGTTCTTACCTTACATGCTTTTGAATAGTTTGGGGAAGAGCATCTAACTGCCAGGATTACAGGTAGTCTTCAGTTTACAACCATTTGATCAGCCATTCAAAATTATGATAACGCTGAACAAAATGACTTGACCTGTACCTAAATTATGGCTGCTGCAGTGTCCCTATGGTCACATTCCCAAAATTCGGATATTTTCCAATCTGTCCACCCTTACAACTGACCCCAGGGATCTTTCAGCTGTCCCCATCCACCTATCTCCCCCCCCAACACACACACACACACACATCCTGCTTCACTGTGTCCCTTGGGCCAATCTCACACCATAGGCCTGGAGTTTGCTTCCTATTCCACTGGGTCTGATACTTCTTCCCCTTCCCCATCACACCTCAGTTCATTTATCTTTTCTGAAGATCAGTTTTGGGAAGGAGTACCAGCCTTTCCTATACAGAGACTGCATGGTGCTGCCCAGAAGTGGGCATCATTTTGGGAGTGGTCACAGTTGTCACTATCCCAGAATTGTATTTGCTTCCAAAATGGTGCCCACTTCTGGGATAACACTGTGCAGCCACTGTATAGGAAGGCGATCTTCAGAAAAAGTTACTAGGCCAATGTTTGATGGGTTGAGGAGGCCCAATAGTTTGGGTCCCAGCTGGGCAGGAAGAAGAGCACTGTGTGTCTAAGGGAGTGGGGGAGGCCCTGAGAGTTACCGTATGCATCTTCCCCCCCCCCCAAAGGCCTACCCGATCCCCTGAGGCACCCTATCTGACTCGTTCCTTTAACAATTGTCACAATGTACAACCATAATTCTGGGTTGAATTGAAGTCTTAGGTTGAGGACTACCTGTACTGCCAAGTAACTTGGTTTCGAGCTGAATAGCATTGTAAAGATAAGCATAATAAACTGAGCTTGTATTTAAACTAATGGCTTTGAGTACTAGTTATGTATATGATTCCATTGTCATATTAAGTAATCTTGTTGTGAAAGTTTCTGGACCATCTGGAAAGATAGCATCATTGTGACATACTATAATCAGTCTTAGAAGTATGTGATACAGTTTCCATGTAAATTGGAATTCAACATCATGTGCTACATATTACAGAATTCTGAAAATTCTATTTTGCTTTAAATTTTAGTTTTTATTTAGCTAATAAATTATTTTTTAAAAAAACTTGATGTTTGTGGGGGGGAGGTAATCTATGGCTTCCAGTATGAAGCTATTCATCTTTTGTTTTGTGAAGTGGAATAGCCAGTCCTTTTTATGAGGGCAAATTGTAATTAATATGGTTAAAATTAAACATTTTAAAGAAAAAAGGTCAAAGAAAAAAGAGGCCCATCCAAAAGAAAAATAATATAAAATACATGACAAATAAACAAGAAATTTACAAATTTCATAAAATTGAATATGTTAAGAAGTTACAGAATTTATATAGCTAAGTCTCATTTATCATTTTGTTTTTAAAATCAGTATATAAACATCAACAATAATCAAAATAGTATAGTAAAAATAGTAATCCGGACCCACGCCATGTAGGGCTTTGTATGTCATCACTAGCACCTTGAATTTCACCCGGAAGGAAACTGGAAGCCAGTGCAGCTCACGGAGCAGAGGTGTAATATGGGAGTATCGGGAGACCCCCAAAAGCATTCGTGCAGCTGCACTCTGCACCAGCTGAAGCTTCCGAGTGGTTCTCAAGGGCAGCCCCATGTAAAGAGCGTTGCAGTAGTCAAGACGAGAGGTCACAAGTGCATGGGTGACTGTACGCAAGGCATCCAGATCCAGATAGGGTCGCAGCTGGCGCACCAGACGAACCTGAGCGAAGGTCCCTCTAGTCACAGCTCCTATATGATCTTCTAAGGAGAGCTGTGAATCCAAGAGGACACCCAGATTGCGAGCCTTATCTACGGGGGGTAATAACTCGCCCCCGATATTAAGAGATGGAATACTCTGAATATCCTGACATGCCGGTATGTACAGCCATTCAGTCTTGTCCGGGTTGAGTTGAAGCCTGTTCCTCCCCATCCACTCCCGGACCGCTTCCAGGCAACGGGACATCACGTCGAGGGCATCACTGATGTGGTTTGGGGTCGAGATGAAAAGCTGGGTGTCATCAGCATACTGATGATAACCCACTCCAAAACCACGAATGATCTCGCCCAGCGGTTTCATGTAGATGTTGAACAGGAGAGGCGAGAGGACCGACCCCTGAGGAACTCCACAAACGAGAGACCTCGGGGTCGACCTCTGCCCCCCCGCCAACACCGACTGTGAACGTCCCAGGAGATAGGAGGAGAACCACCGAAGGACTGTGCCTCCCACTCCCAATCCCCTGAGACGCCGCAGCAGGATGCCATGGTCGATGGTATCGAAAGCCGCCGAGAGGTCTAATAGGACTAGGACAGAGGAATATCCCCTGTCCCGGGCCCTCCAGAGATCATTCACCAGAGCGACCAATGCCGTCTCCGTGCTGTGCCCGGGCCTGAAACCCGATTGGCACGGGTCTAGATAATCTGCTTCATCCAGGACCAGCGGGAGCTGATGCGCCATCACACTCTCAACAACCTTCGCAAGAAAGCGAAGGTTGGAGACCGGACGAAAGTTATTTAACACAGCTGGGTCCAAGGCGGGCTTCTTGAGGAGAGGTCTCACCACCGCCTCCTTCAAGGCGGCAGGGAAATTACCCTCACTCAAAGAAGCAGATATAACCGCCTGGAACCAGCCTCGTGTCCCCTCCCGAGCTGCATAAACCAGCCAGGAAGGGCATGGGTCCAATAAACATGTGGTGGAGCTCAATCTCCCCATAATCCTGTCCACTTCCTTCAGAGTCACAGGATCAAACTCCTCCCAGATAACATCGACAAGACCGTCTGTGTCCTGTTTGTCAGACTCTGCCCAGTTGGAGTCCAGGCCGGTCCGAATCCGAGCGATTTTATCCAACAGATATTGACCAAATTCCTCGGCACGACCCTGCAAGGGCTCCTCCCTCACCTCCTGATTGAGGAGGGAGCGGGTCACCCTAAACAGGGCGGCCGGGCGATTATCTGCGGACGCGATGAGGGTAGCAAAGTAATTAGACCTTGCCGCTCTTATCGGTGCGAGATAAGACCTAATATGGGTTCTTAGTCGCAACCGGTCGGATTCGGATTGGGTGGACCTCCAACGGCTCTCTAGGCCCCGTCTCCGACGCTTCATCTATCGGAGCTCCGCAGAGAACCATGGAGCTCGCTGGGTTCTGTACCGGGTCAGGGGCCGCAAGGGTACAACTCGGTCAAGTGCCTCCGTGGCCGCCCTTGCCCAGGCTTCCACTAAGGCATCCGCCGAGTTGTGAGCAGAGGAGGCAGGTGGGGCCTTAAACGCTGCCTGGAACTTGTCAGGATCCATTAAGCGCCTGGGGCGGTACCATCTAGTTGGCTCCGTACACCCACGGCGGGGGGTGGCAAAACGGAAAACCAGCCGCAGGAGGTGATGATCGGTCCATGACAGGGGCATAACAGTTGGAGAGCCCCCACCAAGATCATCAAACCACCGTCCAGATAAGACAACCAAGTCAAGGGTGTGGCCTCCCTCATGAGTCAGTCCAAGAATTACTTGTGTCAGGTCCATGGCCGTCATGGAAGCCATGAACTCCCGAGCCAACTCAGATGATCCTCCTAGGGATGGTAGATTGAAGTCACCCAAAACTATGAGTTTGGGGAATTCAATCACCAACCCTGAGAGGACATCGAGTAGCTCAGGCAGGGCTGCCGCTGCGCGACTAGGCGAAAGGTACACCAGCAGCAAGCCCAACTGCGCCCCAGGACCACATCTCAAAAAGAGAGACTCACACCCGACTATCTGAGGAACGGTGGTCTCCCGCGGACATAGGGTCTCCCTAATAACTACCGCCACTCCCCCGCCCCTACCATGAGCCCGGGGCTGGTGTAGCACCCGGAAACCTGGTGGGCAAAGATCAACCAAAGGAACACCGCCCTCTGGGCCCAACCAAGTCTCCGTGATGCAAGCCAGGTCCGCATGCTCACCCTCAACTAGATCCCGAACAAGGGGAGCCTTATTAGCAACGGACCTGGCATTCAGGTAGACCAGCCGGAGCTCAGGAGGCTGTACATCCTCGCTCCCGGGGCCTCGGGGAAGAGACAGAGGGTCGGAGAGCCTCACCGTTTGTAGATAGCGGAGATGACCCTCCCGGTATCGATACGGCCCTCTGTTCATACACCTGCTGCCGTTCCCCAGCTTTCTGGGAATCGCTAGTCCCACGACCCGCTCGTGAGCCCCGTAGGCAACCGCACCCCGCTCTCCCCCTTCGCGATCAATCCCAGGCCTCGCCTGAGCAACGGTTGTTGGACCACCCCCCTTAGCCATACAACCACCGCCCGCTCCCACCCCCCTCCCTAACCCCACAAAAAAATTTACTAAAAAATTAACCAGGGGCCTCTTATTAAATTTATGCTGGAGGCCCCTGCCCCTGCCCGGCCATCTCTCAGGGTCCCAATAGTCAGGCCCTTCATCAAGATTGGGGGTAGTAAAAAAGGCGGGTCGCACCCAGGAGAGGGGGGCACCCCTGAGGGCGAACAGGTCTGTGCTAGAGTAACGTAGGTGCATAAAAGTCCAGGAAGATCCAGGAAAGGCAGTCCCATAGATGGTAGTTCGGTAGGAGGGTCGAGTCAGAGGGTAGGTGAGTATCTGGACCATCACCCAGCTTCACTGCCACTCAGCCGGGTGAACCCCAGGAACAGGCCACCCCCCATCCTCTCACGACGGGTTGCGACTGTGTTCCCGGGGATGGTCCAGAAAACGCACTCTGGGCGAAGCACACCCCATAGAGCTCCCACCTCTATGGGGCTGCAGATGTAAGACCAAGCCACTCTCCCACCGTGGCTTGCACCCAGGCCCATCTGGTCCTATGGGGAAAGGAGGGCAGGCAAGAGAGATTATGTGCAGGTAGAAATATGTGCGGGCAGGAAGTCTAGCTAGGCCGCAAGATGGTGAGTTCCCGTCTGGTACCGGCTGGTCAGTCCAGTCACTCCCATAGTTCCCTCGCCGCACCATCATTCTGGGCATCGTTCCCGGCCGCAACTCCATAGGCCCCCAGTCCACTAGTTGGGGGTGTCCAGAGCGCGGCCTCCCAGAGGTACGGGAGTCCCAGGTCTTCAAAGGGGGGGATGAGGAGTTGGGAAGCGAAGGGCCACATCGTCGCAGGAACGAGGAGTTGGGAAGCGGAGGGCCTCGCTGTCTGCTGCAACGTCGCTGCCACCGTCGCTGAAGATGCCGCCGCCGCCACTCGGTCCAAAAACGGGTCAGAGGAACGCTGTCGGCGAAACGGGCCAAAGGCCCGGAAAACACCGACGCCGACCACCGAAGCGGGCCGAGCAGGGCCCGAAGACGCTGCCATCGCCGCCACTACAAGCGGTCCGAAAACGGCCTGAGAGCGGCCCGAAGACATCGCCGCTGCCGCCGCCGTCTCCTCCTCCGCCCAGATGATCCGCGGACGTCTCCTCCGCCAAAAACAGCTCGAAGACGACGACGACGCCAGGAGCGGCCCGAGACGGCCCAAAGCAGCGAGAGAATGTCGGCATCGGCTGCAAACGGTCGAAAACGGCCCGAGAACGGCCCGGAGACGCCACGGCGATGCCACGGACGGCCCGGAGACGCCACGGACGGCACATTGCCTGCTTCATTGCCTGTCCACCCTGAACCCCAACACAGAGGGCTCAAAGGCACCCCTGAGGGGCTCCTGGGGGACGCCTAACCATTGGAGTTCACAGAGCTCACCTCGGCACATCCGCCATCTTGGGAGCAGGGAAAAAACAGGCTTATAGATATTAATATTCCATAGATATTATGTAAGATTACTTAATGAGATCTGTGAAATATATGGGATATGCTGCCCTTTCTTCACTCTAAATACTGTGCTTGGCATGTTCACATGGTTATATGAAAATCTTAAAATTAAAGGCTTTAATTATACCTCCGTTTAAAAAATCAGATTTTTTTTTCTAATACCGCTTATGTGCTAATGATGAGATGGTACTGAGTTGTTGTTTTTTTAAAAAAAATATTTTTGCATACAGAAAAAATGCCAGAAGAATCACCTATGGGCAATGAAAGAGAAAGAACAACAAGATTTATTAGCTTTAGAAGAAATAGAATTGCAGAAAAAAGCTTTACAGTCAGAATGCAACAAAAAACTTGAAGATATGCAACTGGAAGTAGAAACTTTCCAAACAGTAAGTAAAAAACATGAAATGTTTTTGAACATTTTCAACATTTTGCTTGAAAGTAAAATAAAAATTATCAGTTCTCTTAAGGGAATTAAGTCACATAGAAATGTTAAAACTTATTCTGTGGCTATTTGGATATTTATCTGGAAATATAATGCAAGAAACTTAGAGAAATCATTGGAGGTAGATAATGGTTAGGGAATTTCTTTGATTCAGTTATATATCTGTATAACTATGTTTATTTTATATAACACCAATGCTTTTTGAGTTACTGTTAAGGAATTTGTTGTGCAGAGGTCTCCTTGTGCTACCAAAGAGTTGCACAGACAAGGAAGGGTACTGAGAGCAGCAAGAGTCACACAAGAGTACACTGAGTTGTAAAAGCAAAAAGTAGTTTACTTATGAGGTGGTGTAAAAACAAAAATGCACAGTCAAAAATAAACAGTCCAGGTCATAAACAATAGCAACAGTCCAAGGAGTAATCCAAACTACAAAGTCTTCTTACCGGTCCAGAGGTCAATACACAGTTCAGGTTTACAACAGTAGTAAACCAACAGCAGAGCAAAAACAGTAATAGTAGAGATCAGTGAATTCAGAGAGAGAAAGAAGCTACATTCCTAGCTCCCTCTTATGGCCATGAGAACACTTACACACCCATTGGCCAATTAACAACTTAAAGACATAGCATTATGGTTAATATATTTTCAACCCAACATTGTAGGCTAACACCATATGCCTAACAGTTACTTTTGTTTCATTTTTACTTCATTGTATTCTGCTCTGAGGGATGTGGCTCAGTGGGTTAGGACGCTGAGCCTGTCGATCAGAAGGTCGGCAGTTTGGCGGGTCGAATCCCGAGTGCCACGTAACAGAGTGAGCGCCTGTTACTCGTCCCAGCTTCTGCCAACCTAGCAGTTTGAAAGCATGTAAAAATGCAAGTAGAAAAATAGGGACCACTATGGTGGGAAGGTAACAGCGTTCCGTGCGCCTTTGGCGTCTAGTCATGTCAGCCACATGACCACGGAGACATCCTTGGACAAGCGCCGGCTTTTCAGCTTTGAAACGGAGATGAGCAGTGGCCCCTAGAGTCGGAAACAACTAGCACACATGTGCGGGGGAACCTTTACCTTTATTCTGCTCTGAATGTTTTAATTAGGGAGTTAATCAATATAGTATATGAATATAACATTTGATCTGTCTACAGCACCTAAAACAGTGAAAGAGAACAAGTGAATACAATGCACAGAGAACAATCTCATGTGAAATTCCTGTTGTAATTATAGTGACTGTATTTTCTTGGAGAAAATAAAGGACAAATCTGAGAAAAGGGGCAACTCTGAAAGAGATGCATGGTAAACAAATAATAATTGTTTATAGCTTTGCTTGACAGAAAAATTCACAAACATCACAAAAACTTTACAATATATATATTTTAATAAAAATATCTAAAATCAGGTAGTGTATGTAAATTTATTTTTAAAAGATAATTTGATTTTCCATAAATGTGAAAAACTGCATTAAATGGTACCATTTTTACAATAAATGTTACATACCAAAATAAATGACAAAGGTGTTTTTGAAAAATAAATCAATCTAAAGACACCTTTCTGGAAAAAACTCCTTTATAAAAAAAGGACATGTGGTCACTGTAGTTATCTTTTTTATCTTACTCTTTCCTTTCTTTAATTAGCTTGGCAGCATGCTACAGAAAGTTTTGTGACTTTTCTCCTTGAATTAACTATCAGTATCACTGTTAAAAGTTTTTCTATTTTTGACAAATATTTTGTTTCTTATGATTCTTCTTCTTTCAGTAATTCAGTGGGTGAAAATGATTTTAGTGAATGTGAAATTTTTAACCAGATACAGGAAATTGTATGCCAAAGAGCTAGACATTTCTGAGCCAGTTCACAATGAAGTTATGGTACACATGGAGAAAAACAATGTGTGCATTTGTTGAGAGAGTTCTAATCTGAGAGGCTTCCTAGTAACATATAGTAACACTCTGAATATGCCTGTTAGGTCCTGGTGATAAACAGTAGCTTGAAGGTGCATTAAGCTAGGAAAGATAACCTTTCTTGTACATGTTTGGAGTTCTGTTGAGAAGTGGGGAGAGAATCAACTACAGTTGCAAGAAAAAGTATGTGAACCCTTTGGGATTACGTGGAGTTTTGCATGAATTGGCCATAAAATGCGCTCTAAACGTCATGTAAGTCACAACAAGAGAAAAACACAGTCTGCTTAAAATAATACTACACAAACATTAGCTGTTGTCATGTTTTAATTGAACATAAGATGGAAACATTCACAGTGCAAGGTGGAAAAAGTATGTGAACCTTTGGACTTAATAACTGGTTGACCCTCCTTTGGCAGCAATAACCTCAACCAAACGTTTCCTGTAGTTGCAGTTCAGACCTGCACAACGATCTGGAGTAATTTTGGACCACTCCTCTTCACAAAACTGTTTCAGTGTAGTAATATTCTTGGGATGTCTGGTGTGAATCGCTCTCTTAAGGTCATGCCACAGCATTTCAATCAGGTTGAGGTCAGGACTCTGACTGGGCCACTCCAGAAGGCGTATTCTGTTCTGTTGAAGCCACTGTTTTGTTGAATTACTTGTATGCTTTGGGTCATTGTCCTGTTGCATCACCCATCCTCTGCGGAGCTTCAGTTGGCGGACAGATGGTCGTACGTTTTCCTGCAAAATGTCCTGATAAACTCTGGAATTCATTTTCCCATCAATGACAACAATCCATCCAGGCCCTGAAGCAGCAAAGCAGCCCCAAACCATGATGCTCCCTCCGCCATGTTTTACAGTGGGGATGAGGTTTTGATGTTGGTGTGCTGTGCCTTTTTTTCTCCACACATAGTGTTGTGTGTTTTTCCCAAACAACTCAATTTTGGTTTCATCTGTCCACAGTATATTTTGCCAGTAGTGCTGTGGAACATCCAGGTGCTCTTTTGCAAACTTCAGACGTGCTGCAATATTTTTTTTTGGACAGCAATGGCTTCCTCCGTGGTGTCTTCCCATGTACTCCATTCTTGTTTAATGTTTTCCTTGTTGTAGATGTGTCAACAAAAATGTTAGCAAAAATGTTGTAGATGTGTCAACAAAAATGTTAGTTACAGATTTCTGTAGGTCTTTAGCTGACACTCTAGGATTCTTCTTTACCTCATTAAGCATTATGCGCTGTGCTCTTGCAGTCAATTTTACAGGACGACCACGCCTAGGGAGAGTAGCAACAGTGCTAAACATTCTCCATTTGTAGACTGTCTTACCGTGGACACATGAACATCAAGGCTTTTTGGAGATACTTTTGTAACCCTTTCCAGCTTCATGCAAGTCAACAATTCTTGATCGTAGGTCTTCTGAGAGCTCTTTTCTGCGAGGCATGGTTCACATCAGACATTGCTTCTTGAGACCAATAAACCCAAAACAGGTGTGTGTTTTTAAAGGGCAGGACAGCTGTCAGCAACACATCCAATATCATCACACTGATTGGAGTCAAGGTTGGCTCACTCCTGGCTCCAATTAGCTCTTGGAGAAGTCATTAGGCTAGGGATTCACATACTTTTTCCACCCTGCACTGTGAATGTTTCCATCTTATGTTCAATTAAAACATGACAACAGCCAATGTTTGTGTAGTATTATTTTAAGCAGACTGTGTTTTTCTCTTGTTGTGACTTACATGACGTTTAGAGCGCATTTTATGGCCAATTCATGCAAAACTCCACGTAATCCCAAAGGGTTCACATACTTTTTCTTGCAACTGTATATGAAAAGAGCTGGTGCACACATGTGGATGATTTCATCTCTCATATGGAAAATTCTTTTGGCTTTTTTCCTTCATATTTCTGAGTTTTCCTTGCAGTCATTACTATGATAGAGTTTGTGAATTTTACAGTAATCTTCTGCAGAAAATAATTAGTTCATAATAACTTTATACAAAGTGCAATAATTCTAGGTACTTTCCTAGGTTTTGAGTCCAGAAATATTAATTTTATAAAGATCAAACCTACGTAGAACTATCATTTTAACAAGCTAAATGATTTTAGATTTAATTCCATTTCTCAGAATAAACAACATAGTTTATATTTAATTTTTTCATTTAAATTGTTAGAATCTTGTTATGCATAACAGTTAAGTAGATAATATTTTAAACATTTTTTAAAAGTCTATTTTATTCATTATATTTTCCACTGATCTTCTTAACAGAGAATTCTTGAGCTGGAAAGTTCCCTTATGAAGTGTCCTCAAAATGATAAAAGCCGGTTGGAAGAACTGGCTGCTCAAATAGATTCAGACAAAAATGAGCACAGTAAAAAAATAGCTACTATGACTGAAAAACATAAAAAAGAAATTGAATACGTGAAGCAGCAAGAACAGCAACATTGGGAAGAACAATTTAACCTATTAACCCAGCAGCAGCAATCAGAAATGGAGAAACTGAGGAAACATTGCGAAGAAGAAACGGCTAAGCTGTTAAAAGAAAAAGAGGCTATATTTCATGCTCATATAGAAGAAATGAATGAAAAAACTTTAGAAAAGCTTGATGTGAAACAAACAGAGCTAGAAGCACTTTCATCTGAGTTATCAGATGCTCTGAATAGCCGTCAAAATCTTGAACAATATATTTCTAAGTTAAAAGAGGATGCAAATAAAGCAAAGGTGGAGTTTGAAGCCAAACTTGATCAGCAAAGGAATAATCATAAGGAACAAGTTGAAGCTATTTTTAAAGACCAGGAAATAATTGAGAAATCACTTAAAGAAGAAATTATTCAACTCAAACAATTCTTGGAAGCAAAAGAGAAGGGTGAAGAAGAATCAGAGCAGAAAAAAATGAAAGAAACTTTAGGAAAAGCTGACTCACAATGTAAAAGCATGTTTACAGAATTAGATGTTTTATGTCAGTCCAGGGAAGATAATGCAAGTATTTATGACAACAAGTTTAAAAATTTGCAAGAGAAATTGGAAGTTATAAAGGATAAAAAGTCAAAACGTGAAGAACAGGTTGTAAAAACTGAAACCCAGCTACAGGAAGTCAAAACTGAGTTAGATTTTCAGACATCCCAGGTAAATGATCTTAAATGTGAATTAGAAGACGAAAAGAGAAAAAATATAGAAAACATCTTATCTCTGACAGAAAAGTATGAATCACAGTTAAGAAACCTTGGAGGAGAGATCAGTCAGTTAAAAAGTCGTTGTACTGGCAAGGAAAGTGAAATTGGACAAATAAAGCATCTCCTGAATCAACAAACTGAAAAGTATAACCAGCAGTTATCAATCACAGATGAAGCAATTAGTGCTTTAAGGGATGCATATGAGCTCAAGTTAAAGCAGCAAGAGACAGAAACAGAGGAAGCTATAGAAAAAGTAAAAAATGTGCAGGAAGCATTTAAGCAAAAACTTTCAGAACGAGAAACAAAACTAAAAAGTGAGATTGAGAGCAACCAGTTGGAGTTTAGTCAGAAAGAGAAGCAGCTCACTTCAAAAATGCTGGAAATGGCTCACGCCAGTTCACTTGGAATAAATGATGCTGTTTCAAAACTGGAGATGAATCAGGAGGAACGACTGAAAAGCATGGCTGAAGCTCACAAACAAGAAGTGGATGAAGTTGTACTTCTTTGGGGAAAGAAACTAAAACAACAGGTTGAAGAACTTCAGGAAAAACATGAAATGGAATTGCAAGAAAAAGAACAGAAAATAAGAGACCTGAAAGAAAGATTGGCCACCTTTGATGCTGAAAGAGAAGGGAATAATGCAGAGATTACCTGTATAAAGGACGAACATATAAAGAAAGACAAAATTATACATGAACTTCAAGAACAACTGCAACAGACATTAGCACAAGTGAATCTTTTGACACAAAAAGAAAGTGATTTAAAGAAACAACTTGTAAAATTAGAGGATGATCTTAGTTTTTCTTTGAAAGAGAAAATAACAGTACAGGAACAGCTCAATGAGATAAAGATAATAGAAGAAAAAAAGAAATATGACATTGTGGAACTGGCAGATAAATTGAAACTGTCTGATGCTGAATACCAAGCCTTGAAGCTGTCACATCTTAAAGAACAGGAGAATTATGAGACAAATTTAGAAGGGTGGCAAAATGAGTTTCGACAAAAACATGCTGAATTTGAAAATTTCAGGAGAGATACAATTACACAACTGGCTGATTACCAGCAAAAAGCAGAAGCTTTATTGAAAATAAAAATTGGTGAACTGATTAAACAATGCAATGAAAAAATTTCTTCAATAACAGTTAAAATTGCTCACTGTCAGCAACAGACAATAAAAATTAAAGAAGGCATATTAATTAAAATTGATCAAGTTCCAGACCTAAAAGTTCAACTTGAACAATTAACAGAGAATAATGTAACTTTAAACAGTAGTTTACAGGAGTCAAAAAAGCATTTGGAGGAAAAGGAACACTTAATAATGTCTATGAAAGCAGATATAGATAAACTTCTAACAGAAAAAGAACTATTGGAAAAAGAAAGTTATCTCCAGCAGCAAACGGCAAAAGAGAAGGAATCTTGTATCACAGAGCTGAAGAAAGAATTATCTGAGTATAGTAATATTGTTACTTCAATGAGGGAGGAGCTAAATGAGAAAAAAGCAGAAATCACAGATCTCAGCAAGCTTATTAGTGAATTGAACCTCAGACTTGAAAAGAGCATATCAGAAAAAGAAGCTGCTACAATGATGTTAAACAAGCAACACAGAGAAAACCAACTGCAGTTACTGAATGAGATGGAAGTACTATCTTCCAAAGTTGAATCATTGAGTGAAGAAAAAGCTACTGCCCTGAAACAGGCAGACCACTGGATGAACAAAATGTCAGAATGGAAGAAGAAAGCTCAGTTGAGATTTACACAAAATTACAATATTATTAAGGAATTACAAAGCAAGATTGAACTGAGTAATAACCAAGCTAGTGAAAAAGAAGAAGAACTGAATAGAATAAAGGAAGAGCATGATAAACAAACCAAACAGGTAGAACATTTAAAAAGTTTAATGGAACAAAAGCAGGTCAGAAAAGAAAAACAGGAATCTGATTTGGTTGCTGAGATAAAAATTCATACAGCGAGAATTGCTGAATTAGAAGAGTATATTGCTCGGAAAACAAAGGAAAATGATTATTTAATGGAAGAATGTAAAGCGTACCATGAACAAGACAGTGAGCAAAAAGAAATGGCACAACAACTTCAACAGGCTCAGGAGGCACTAGTAGACAAGGATGACAAGCTGAAGGAGATGGAACAAAATGTCCTCACTTTTGAGGAGAAAATGCAGGCTATGGAAATTGTCCTGGAAGAAAAATCAAAAGAATTTGAAGGAATAAAACTGGCTCTATTGAAAACCAAAGAAGAAGAATTAAAGGCTTTAGAAGAAAGACTTGCTTCAGAAGCAACTTCTAAAATAGCAGATCTGAAAAAAAAGGCTGAACACAAAATTGCTTCTATTAAAAGGCAGTTGACTACTCAGATGGAAGAGAAAGAGCAGCAAAATAAGCTACAGAAAAAATTGCAAGAAAAAGAAAAGAAAATTATGTCTTTAGAAGAAAAGATTAAATCAATAGACTCAGATTTAGAAAAAGAATTGATACAGAAAGTAGAAACAATAAAGGTTTCTGCAGAGCAAGATAAAGTCATTGCTTTAGAGAATATGCAACAGATGTATGATTTAAAAATTGATATTTTAAAAAAGGATTTATTGGATAAGGAAATATTACTTGAGAAGTATAGTGAGGAAGCAAATATGTGTAATATTTCAAAGATGAAGGCTCAGGAGCAACAAGAGGAACTTCTTAAAAGTGCTCAAGAAGATAAAAATAGAATTAAAAATCTTCAACAAGAACTTGAGGAACAAATCAAGAAACAGGCTTTATTACATGAACAACATACCAAGTATGAGAGTGAATTAAGAAATATCAAAGTCGAATTGAAAAACAAGGAAGAAAAAGAACAAAATATGGAGATTGCAATTAAAGACTTAGAAAAAAAGCTTCAAAAAAGGGAGGAAGAAGGACAGTCTTTACAACAAAAGACAGACCATTTTGGTGAGGATTTTATGAAAGAGAGAGAACAACAGAGGATTGAGATGGAAAATAGGATTACAGAATATAATGAGAAATTAAACAGTCTGCAAGAGCAGTTAGATGAACGAAGTGGCCTTATAAAAACTCTGGAAGAAAATATAGAAGAAAAGACTAAATCAGTGTTTGAACTTCAGAAGATGGTTAATGAGATGCAGATGCAACAGAAAGATTTGCAAGCTACACTGAAACAGACAGAGCAAGAGAAACAGGAACAGCACAGAGATTTGATTAAGCTTCAGAAGGATTTGCGAACCCTGCGAAAAGAACATCAGCAAGAGCTGGAAATTATGAAGAAAGAATCTAGAGAAGAAATGGAACAAAAAATAAAGTAAGTTATCATTAAGTAACTGCTAACTAATGAAATGTATGTAGAGTAAAACTGAATGAAATAAAGTTTATGATCAACATTATTTTCAATATATATATTCCCATTTCCTGCAAATTAGAACTGTCTATTTGCTTTAGATCAAGTCAAAAATTTGAACTTCACAAGTTCAGATAAAAACCAGAAATTATGGTTACTTAAAAACTTATATTTCTAATTCATATTATATAAAGAAGCACATAAGGAAGTAAAAGACTAATTCAACCTTCAGCTTATGAGGTAAGATATAATAGTAGGAATGTAATGAGTGCATATATAGTCTGTTTTCAGTAATTAATCATTTAAGATGTATGTATAAGATGCTATATTTAAGATTGTTGGATATCAATTTATAGTTCACACCTA
The DNA here is from genome assembly GCF_964194415.1 of Vipera berus. Classification (NCBI taxonomy): domain Eukaryota; kingdom Metazoa; phylum Chordata; class Lepidosauria; order Squamata; family Viperidae; genus Vipera; species Vipera berus. The sequence goes on along the minus strand of NC_138205.1, from coordinate 75,569,569 downwards.
AATATATTTACCTACAAGTTATAATCTAATTACATTGTTCCTAGATTGTTCCTACATACATATGAATATAATACGTTTTTACATTCATTATTCAAATATTTTCCTAAATTTTCATTGTGGTAAAAATCTAAAGGATCAGATGTCATTTTTATAAGTACTGTATGGAAAAATAATAAAATTAATTACTTTAACTACTTTGTTACCCAATATAATCCAGTTTGTTACCCAATATAATCCAGGTTACTTGAGCTAAAAAATCTTATTTTCTTATATCTTAATAGATATGAACAGGAAGACATTGAACTAAAGCACAATTCCACATTAAAGCAGCTAATGAGGGAATTCAATACCCAACTGGCACAAAAGGACCAGGAATTAGAAGTGGCTGTAAAAGAAACTATCAGTAAGTTACAATGATATACTTTGTACATCTGAAATGCCACAAATATCAGATACCGTATATACTTGAGTATAAGCCGAATTTTTCAGCCCACTTTTTGGGCTGAAAAACTCCACTTCGGCTTATACTCCAGTCAACAAAAAAAAGAACTGTCCCTTCGTTCGGAACAGGCTGCTGAGAGAAGGGAGCGGCAGAGCCTTGCAGAGCTGGCGGCAGTCCAGCGTTGTTTCTCCCCCTCGTGCGTGCATGTGTGTGTCAGACCCACGGGAATGGCTGGTAGGGAAGCGGCATTCCGGCATTCCCCCCCTTCCTGTGTGTCGAGCCCACGGGGCTTGACACACAGAGAAACGCAAATGCCGGACTGCCGCCACCTTTACTAGCCATTCCTGCGGGTCTGACACACACACACACACACACACACACACACATGCCGCCGGGCTCGGCTCCTCGGCAGGAGGGGCAGCCCCCGCTGCGCCCCGTCCCCTCCCGGCCCGCAGCGCCGCGCCGCCGCCACTTCCTCCGGGCAAGTCGGGGGGGCTTGCGGGGCGAAGGCCAGGGGGCAGGCAGGGCGGGAGGGCAGCCGCGCAGCTCAGCGCCGCCCCGAAGCCACAGCCAGCCGCCGCTTCCCCCCCATCGCTCGCTCGCCCGCGCAGCCCCGAACGCCCCAACTCACCGCCAGCCGCCGCTCGCCCCCATTGCTCGCTCGCCCGCGCAGCCCCGAACTCGCCCCAACTCACCGCCAGCCGCCGCTCGCCCCCCATCGCTCGCTCGCCCGCGCAGCCCCAAACTCGCCCCAACTCACCGCCAGCCACCGCTCGCCCCCCATTGCTCGCTCGCCCGCGCAGCCCCGAACTCGCCCCAACTCACCGCCAGGCGCCGCTCGCCCCCCATTGCTCGCTCGCCCGCGCAGCCCCGAACTCGCCCCAACTCACCGCCAGGCGCCGCTTCCGCCCCATCGCTCGCTCGCCCGCGCAGCCCCGAACTCGCCCCAACTCACCGCCAGCCGCCGCTCGCCCCCCATTGCTCGCTCGCCCGCGCAGCCCCGAACTCGCCCCAACTCACCGCCAGCCGCCGCTTGCCCCCCGCTCGCCCGCTGCCTCGCCCGCGCCGCCCCAACACCACAGCCAGCCGCCGCTCGCAGGCCTTTCCGCCTCCCTCCCCTTTGGGCAGCGCTCCGCCCGGCGCCTTCCCTCCCCCGCTCTCCGCCGCCTGGCGACGCGCACACTGGCGCAGCGGGGCTGAAAGGAAGCCGGTCCCTTCCCTTCGCTCCCCACTTAGTGCCCGAGTCATGGCTGCTGACGGGGTGGATGAACGCTGCTGTCAGCGCCCAGTTCGGGCAATGTGACTCCGATGGCCCCGCCGTATTTCTCGGACAGCAGCCCGAGAGGTAAAAAAAACCCTCATCTCTCTCCCCAGCCTCGTCTCCCGGCACGTTGGCCCCAAACTCCCCATCGGGTTTCCCGGCGTCGCTGCCAAGTTCGAGGGGAGAAGAAGAAGAAGAGCGGGGCGCAGGGGTGGGGGTGGGGGCTGACGGAGCAGACGAGCTTGGGCGGCGGGGCAGAATTCCGCGGGTCGCTTTTGAGGCCGCGGGAGCGAACCGTCTCCAGTTCTTCCGTTTACTCCCGGCTTTAGGCAGCTCCAGGCGCGCTGGGGAGTGAATTTGGGGGCGGAAGGGGTGCATCTCTTTGCGCCCCCCAGGCCTCCCTAGCTGCTTTGTTGATGGCAAGGGAGAATTGGGGATCGGAGTGGGGGGCATCGGCTTGGAAGGGGGCGGGGACGCGGCTGCTGCGGAGAGGACTCCGCTGTCCTTGAGGCAAGGCTGAAGCTCCTGAGCCTTCTTCCCATTTGCCTGGCTCTCTGCGTTTCCCTCCTTTCCCTCCCCCCCCCCACAATTTTGCTGAATCAGGGGGCTTCTCTTGAGAAACGGGCACGAGGAGGGAAACAACGCTTGACTGCCCCCCCCCACACACACACACACAAGCGGCAAAAGCGGGGGGGGAGAGAGAAACGCCTTGTTCTCTCGTCTCAGCGGAGACTTGTTTCGGGGGATCCAGCCTCTGTCACACACACACACACACACACACAAGCGGCAAAAGCGGGGGGGGAGAGAGAAACGCCTTGTTCTCTCGTCTCAGCGGAGACTTGTTTCGGGGGATCCAGCCTCTGTCACACACACACACACAAGCGGCAAAAGCGGGGGGGGGAGAGAGAAACGCCTTGTTCTCTCGTCTCAGCGGAGACTTGTTTCGGGGGATCCTGCCTCTGTCACACACACACACACACACACAAGCGGCAAAAGCTGGGGGGGGAGAGAGAAACGCCTTGTTCTCTCGTCTCAGCGGAGACTTGTTTCGGGGGATCCAGCCTCTGTCACACACACACACACAAGTGGCAAAAGCGGGGGGGGGGGAGAGAGAAACGCCTTGTTCTCTCGTCTCAGCGGAGACTTGTTTCGGGGGATCCAGCCTCTGTCACACACACACACACACACACACACACACACACACAAGCGGCAAAAGCGGGGGGGGAAGAGAGAAACGCCTTGTTCTCTCGTCTCAGCGGAGACTTGTTTCGAGGGATCCAGCCTCTGTCACTGGGCAGCTGACAGAAAGGGGCGGCAGAAGCTGCATCCCCCGAAAGAAGTCTTCGCCGAGAAAATGGGCGCTGAGATTTTCTCGGCGAAGACTCACCTTCTCCCATTCACCTTCAGCAGCTCCGCCAGGCCCGTCCAGTGCCCTGCTAGCAGAGCTTGACAAATGCAAAAGCTGCTTTGGTTAAACACTGGAAGGTTTAGTGATTAACCCACCCCACCCCACCCGGTCTTCTTGCTGTTTCTCCCCATCCTCACTCCTACCCACAGGGGCTCTCTGCCTCTTCTACTACTTTTTCTTTCTTTCTTTTTTGCTGAGGTGTGCCTCTCTCTCTCTCTCTCTCTCTCTCTCTCTCTCTCTCTCTCTCTCTCTCTCTCTCTCTCTCTCGTGTGTTATCTCGAACCAGATGGGATGGCAAAGTCAAATGCAAATGGGGATCTTGCAGATCTTGCCCTGCCATAGGGCTGGGCAGAGCCGGCAGTTAAAAATAGGATGCAGATAAAAGGAAAGGTAAGGAGGGGTTCAGGTTGAGAGGAGAGGCTGCGTAGCCTTAGTGTAACTCCTGTGTGGGCTGACTGGGTTGCCTCCGATGGGCTCGGACAGTGGAACAGAATGGAATAGAAAATATGGAATGGATTGGAACAGAACGTAGAACAGAACAGAACAGAACAGAACAGAACAGAATAGAATAGAAATATAGAAAGTGAATGGAATAGAATAGAATAGAATAGAAATATAGAAAGTTAATAGAATAGAATAGAATAGAATAGAATAGAATAGAATAGAATAGAATAGAATAGAAAATGGTAATAAGAATAGAATAGAATAGAATAGAATAGAATAGAATAGAATAGAATAGAATAGAATAGAAATATAGAAAGTGAATGGAATAGAATAGAATAGAATAGAATAGAATAGAATAGAATAGAATAGAATAGAATAGAATAGAAATATAGAAAGTGAATAGAATAGAATAGAATAGAATAGAATAGAATAGAATAGAGAATGGTAATAAGAATAGAATAGAATAGAATAGAATAGAATAGAATAGAATAGAATAGAATAGAATAGAACAGAATAGAAATATAGAAAGTGAATGGAATAGAATAGAATAGAATAGAAACATAGAAAGTGAATAGAATAGAATAGAATAGAATAGAATAGAATAGAATAGAATAGAATAGAATAGAGCTGGAAGGGACCTTGGAGGTCTTCTAGTCCAGCCCCTTGCTCAAGCAGGAGGACCTATACCAGTGGTGGTGAACCTATGGCACGCCTGCCAGAGGTGGCACTCAGAGCCCTCTCTGTTGGCACATGCGCCACCACCGCTGCCAGCAGCAGGTCCTTGTCGGTTGGTGGACTGGAAGAAAAGGGAGGGGGAAGCATTTTACATGCGTGCATGCGTGCACGGGGCCACGAGCAAGCACATGCTGCAAAGGGGGCGGGGCTAGTGCCTGCGTGATACTCACTAGCCCAGCCCCGTTCTCACGTGGTGCGGTGCCTTGTATCTGCACCCTACGGCGCGGCGGTTGGCGTTTTTGTGCCTTGCGGTACGGTGGCCCATTTTTTGCTCCCCCTTTTTTTTCGTGCCAGAGGCGGCACTCAGAGGCGCCTCCCTGTCCCCTCCCCCGAGGGCACCAGAATGCCGATGCTGCCTTGGCACTTTGTGATAAACAAGTGGGTTTTGGCTTGCGGTTTGGGCACTCGGTCTCTAAAAGTTTTGCCACCACTGACCGATACCATCTCAGACAGGTGAATGTCCAGTCTCTTCTTAAAAACCTCCAGTGATGGAGCACTCTTGATTTCTGGTGGCAAGCTGTTCCACTGGGCAGCTGAGAGAAAGGGGCGGCAGAAGCTGCATCCCCCGAAAGAAGTCTTCGCCGAGAAAATGGGCGCTGAGACGCCTCATTCTCTCGCTCAGCGGAGACTTCTTTCGCGAGATCCAGCCTCTGCCGTGCTGCACCGAGAGAACAGCAAGCCGCCCCATTCTCTCGGCGGAGCACTCCACCGCCCCATTCTCTCGGCGGCTTGCCACCCCGTTCTCTCATCTCAGCAGAGACGTCTTTCGGGGGATCCAGCCTCCAGCTGCTGCATTTCCCAGCCTCGGCTTATACTCGAGTCAATAACTTTTTCCAGTTTTGGGGGGTAAAATTGGGGGTCTCGGCTTATACTCGAGTCGGCTTATACTCAAGTATATACGGTACATTTTTTCTGAGAATTTTGGGTAGCATTTTTGACATGATGCTCTGCAAATGACATGATGGACTGCAAATGGCATCACCCACCACCAGTTTATTCCTCACTTGACAACTGAGGAAGAAAAGGAAAAAGAGAAGTAGAATTCAAAGAAAGTAAGCACCTAAAAGATGAGGAGAAATCCATAAGAGAGAAGATGAGATGAGGAGATGTCTCTAGTGCAGAGAAGGAAAGTTGGTGGGAAACTGGGAGAAGTAGGAAAGAAAAGTGTGTGGCGCTCTCTGTGTGTGTGTATGTAAATCATTAATGCAAAAAAGTTCCATAGCAAACAAGCAGACTGAGTAAGGCTATGTGAGGCAAGACTTGAACAGTATCGTCAGCAACATCTTGCCTCCCTTTGAATCAGAGTTCAAAATGGTTGCAGCTATCAGGAAACTAGAGAATGAAGAAGGAATGGAGGAGTAGCTGAAAAATGCCTAGTTCACGGGTCGGCAACCCGCGGCTCCGGAGCCGCATGCGGCTCTTTGAGCCGTCTCCTGTAGCTCCCAGCCGCCCGGTGCACGCGCACCTCTTCGAACGGGCAGTGGTGCGCGCGCACCTCTCCAAATGGAGAGTGGCACTGCCCGTTTGGAGAGGTGCGCGCGCACCTCTCTGAATGGGCGGAGGTGCGCGCGCACCTCCCCAAACCTTTGGAGAGGTGCGTGTGGACCTCCGCGCGAACGGGCAGCGGTGCCGCTCGTTGGGAAAGCTGCCGCGGCCCGTTTGCAGGCTGCCAAAAGCGGCAGCTCTGCAAACGGGCCGTGGCAGCTTTCCCAACAAGCAGCGCCGCTGCCCTTTCCAAGAGGTGCGCGCGCACCTCTCCGAATGGGCGGAGGTGCGCGTGCACCTCCCCAAACCTTTGGAGAGCTGCGCACGGACCTCCGCGCGAACAGGCAGCAGTGCCGCTCGTTGGGAAAGCTGCCGCGGCCCGTTTGCAGGCTGCCGAAAGCGGCAGCTCTGCAAACGGGCCGTGGCAGCTTTCCCAACAAGCAGCGCCGCTGCCCTTTCCAAGAGGTGCGCGCGCACCTCTCCGAATGGCCGGAGGTGCGCGCGCACCTCCCCAAACCTTTGGAGAGGTGCGCGCGGACCTCCGCGTGAACTGGCAGCAGTGCCGCTCGTTGGGAAAGCTGCCGCGGCCCGTTTGCAGGCTGCCGAAAGCGGCAGCTCTGCAAACAGGCCGTGGCAGCTTTCCCAACAAGCAGCGCCGCTGCCCTTTCCAAGAGGTGCGCGCGCACCTCTCCGAATGGGCGGAGGTGCGCGCGCACCTCCCCAAACCTTTGGAGAGGTGCGCGCGGACCTCCGCGCGAACGGGCAGCGGTGCCGCTCATTGGGAAAGCTGCCGCAGCCCGTTTGCAGGCTACCGAAAGCGGCAACTCTGCAAACGGGCCGTGGCAGCTTTCCCAACAAGCGGCACTGCTGCCCATTCCGAGAGGTGCGCGCGCACCTCTCCGAACGAGCGGAGGTGCGCGCGGACCTCCCCAAACCTTTGGAGAGGTGCGCGCGGACCTCCGCGCGAACGGGCAGCGGCGCCGCTGTTAAGCGGTGAGAGGGCAGACGAAAGAAAGCATGCTGTATTCTCATCTTCGCCGTTTCGAAATCCCTGAATCTCTCTTCTTCCACCGACCCCCCCCCCGCCCCCGGGCACGCCAAAGAAACCAAACAGAGCCAAATCAGAACCTCGTCAAAACGGGATAGAAAACCAAAAAAGTCCCAAAAAGTTGAAACGATTCGCCTTTTAAAAGACACGCGTTCCTCAAGCCCAGCTTTAAAGCGGTCTCAGCCTCACCGAGTATATCGGGGGACGCTCTCTCCCCTCCCTCTTGCGTGAATCCTTTATCATCAGGACGCGATTACACACGAGTCGTTCGAGGCGGGCAAAAAAAAACAAACAAACCCGATGCGGCCTCGGGACGGTGAGGCCGGTCCAAAGCTGACAGGTCGGCTCCCTCAACCCCGTAACGCAATCAAGGGGAAGCAGGAGATCATAAAGGCTGCGGTCCTACATTGCTCAGTCGACCCAAAGCCCTATCAACCATTTTATGGCTGGCGACGAGCGGGAACGCAGCTGGAGCTTGGAAAGCAGCTTTGCAACTGACAAAAATATTCCCCAGTAACCAAAGCGCCGTGAACTGCAGTCCCCGACACTATTAACATGCAACCAGTGTGGGTGCAACTACTGCCCTTCCCCCTCTCCCCACCCCGTATCGCGGATCTCTTTTCCTTGGCGGAGTTATCTTGGGAGTCGCTGCAAGCAGCAAATCTTTTTAAGATGTTTCTGACAGAGGCTTGAGAGTGGGGATGGGGAGAGGAACTACACCTGGGGTGTTGGGAATTATTTTCTCCTTTATTCAGAATTACGGATCCATTTACTTCCAGCACCGGATCAGTGGTGCCACCGCCGTTGCCATGACAGCAGGAGGGGCAGGGCCCCCGCGATTTACAACCCCCCCCTTCCCCACCCAAACGAGCAGCCCCGGGAAAGTGGCTTCGGGACTTCTTTTTCTTGCTTCTAAGCGTAGGCACCAATCTGGGAAAAGTAACGCGCGTGTCTTTCTCGTCTCCCGCCACGCCTCCCATTGGCGTCTGCTACGGCATACATAGGAAAAGCGAAGTTAGCTGGGGCGGTTCCCCGCGGCGGAGAGATTCTTGAACGGGATTCTTGAACCCGCAGTCCATCTTGGCTCCTCTCGGGGAGGGGGGAGGCGGCTGTGTAGCCGGCACCATGGACGAGGCCTACGACGTGATCGTGCTGGGCACCGGCTTGACCGTGAGTCCTTCGGAGCCACTCACCCTGCCTCTTCCTCTCCCCATCCCGGCATCTTCCACCCCTTGCGCCCCTCCGTGCAATTTTGCATTCCTTTCCCTCCGGCTCTTGCATCCATGTCCGTCATCAGCAAACCATCACACATTAAAAAAAATGGCAACCGCGCGCGTCCTCGCATGCGCAAGAAAAACCCGTTTTGCACATGCGCAAAATGTTTTTTTGCGCATGCGCATGCATGGACGCACGCATGCGGCTCCCACTTTCTTTTATGTGTCATGGAACCGGTTCCCAGTGGCTCTTTACCTTTTTTAGGTTGCCGACCCCTGGCCTAGTTCAAATAGTATTGCTTCAAAATGAGAAGACTGTCAATATCTGTCCTGGAGAAACTCCAAACAAAGAAGACAGGAGTTAATGGCTGTGAACTCAGTCAAAATAATAAACCTTTATTGTCAAAGTAAGAAAAAGGCACCAAAAAAGCCAATGACTGGAGAAGAAGGGTTAGGATGAGAAAGAGAGATTAAATAATAAAACCTAGGAGTACAATAATAATACAGTTAAGAAGTAAAAATCAGCAGTCTTTCTAAGATAGGAAGAGCAATAAAGTAAAATTATAGAGGTTCAAGCAGAAAAATATATTAATGAAACCACAAAAAGAGAGAATTTCAATATTAAAAGTGAAATGTTAATATAAATTAAAGCAATAATAGAATAGAGATTAACAAAACCTTAGCAATTGAGAAAATAACCATCCTTTTTTCACTTCAAAGTAAAAACTAACCCTTCTTTCAGTCATTCATTCCCTGGCCATCTCCCACATGGCCTACTGCAATATACATTACTTGGGGCTACTCTTGAAAAGTGTGTGAAAAAAGCAGCAAGTGCACAATGTGGTGGTGCAAATGAGGGTTGCACATGTAACACCTCTGCTATATGAGCTGCATTTGGTACCAGATTGCTTCTACTACCAATCAAAAGTGTTATCACCTTCAAAGTCTTTACATGGCATGGGATCTGGTTGCCTGAGGAATTCTCATCCTTATATCATTGATTCATCCCACCCAATCCTGCAAGGATAATGTAGAGTAGAGTAGAGTAGAGTAGAGTAGAGTAGAGTAGAGTAGAGTAGAGTAGAGTAGAATAAGAATAGAAGAATAGTATAGTACAGTATAGTATAGTATAGTATAGAATAGAATAGAATAGAATAGAATAGAATAGAATAGAATAGAATAGAATAGAATAGAATAGAATAGAATAGAATACTTTATTGGCCAAGTGTGATTGGACACACAAGGAATTGGTCTCCAGTGCATAAGCTCTCAGTGTACATACAACCAACAAGTTTTTCCATTAAATTTAAATCATGATTACAATCAAATACATTAATTATAAATCATAAGATAAAACACTCAGTGATAGTCATAGGATACTAAATAAGCAACATAAATCATACTAGGATATTAAGTAAAACAATATAAATTATAAAATACAAGCAACAAAGTTATAGTCATAAGAAGATAAGGAATAGGTAATAAAAAGATGAGAAGGATAATAGTAATATACAGTAGCTCTATTAGATAGTTTGACAGTGTTGTGAAAATTAGTTGTTCAGCAGAGTGATGGCATGTGGTAAAAAAACCTCCCTGTATCTAGTTGTTTTGGCGTGCAATGCCTTTAGTCTTGAGGAAAGAAGTTGTTTATGTGCAGGTTTATGTTTATGTCCAGAATGTGAGGGGGTCTGTAGATATTTTCACAGCCCTCTTTCTGGCTCGTGCAGTGTATAGAGCCTCAGAAATCAGCTGCTTTAAATCTTCTTTACAATTCTCCTTTAAACCCCTGATTCTAATAGCATACTGCATCTGATGATACTGAACAAGGCTCAATTCTCCGTCCATTTTATCCCTTATATTTTCATTTTCTAATACCTTTGCTTCTAATATAGAGTTCTTTTGACTGAGATCCTTCACTTTTACATCCAGCTGTTGCACACATTCAGCTACAGATTCAATCATAGACAACATGTCCACCTTCATTGCTCTAAACTTCTCTTCCATCTTCTTCTCCAATTTCTCCATTTTCTCCTCCATTTTCTCCTCCAGCTTTTTCAACTTTTCATCCATCATGTCAGACATCAATTGTGAATGCTTTCCAAGAGCATCTTGTAAATCCTTAAGCGTCAATGCCGGAGGAGGTGCAGGAGGAAGCAAAGCTTGCAATGAGGTCTGTTGCACCAGGGAAGACCCCGCACTCCGAAGAGCTTTAGAAGTTTTAGCCGCCATCTTCCCCCACTTTCACTTATTGCGCACTTTCACTTTAAAGCTATAAAATCCATTGAGCTAGAGAGTAAAGATAAGAGTCCACATCACCTTGACCTCCTGTACCGCTCTGCCTGCATCTTGACAATCAAAAGTATTTCCTTTTGGCAGGGGTGGTTGCTAACGCCTGGCTCTGCTCCATAAATCCCGGAGCAGGGGCGCTGCGCAGCTCGGAGCAACCCAGGCTTCGGGGGGGCTCAATCCTTCAGCCGCCCAAACTCTCAGCTCAGGCGGCCCCGGAGAGCTCAACCCCTACCTGGGGCCTCACCCCCTCCTCTTCTCCCGAGGAGGGGGCTTCAAATCCATCTAAACAGCTGATCGGCGCTGTTTACGATGGAAAAACACAGCTGCGGAGCGGGCAGCCCGAAAATGGCTGTCTTCGGCGTCGCGTCGCCACCGGAAGTCTAAATTTTCTTTTTTAAATTTCTTCAGGTTGAGTAGTTGCTATTTACTTTTTAGTCATTGCTGATAGATAAAAGTTTAAAATAGAAAGCTAGTTGTATTAACCTAGTCATAGTAATATTGTTATATATTTTTTAAATAGGTAAAGCCCAGGAAGTGGAATCTGAATTGATAGAAAGTCACCATACAGAGACAGTTCAACTGCATAAAAAGATTTCGGAAAAGGATGATGATCTACAAAGAACAGTGAAAAAGTATGAAGAAATACTTGAGGTATATATTTGAATTGAATAATGTTTGTGTTCTTAAAATCTAAATATAATGGAAACTTGTTACACATTTGAGATTTGTACACAACTATAGACTGGTACACACAATTGTGATATTCATACATAAACTATATTTAATATGGTAATTCAGTTCCTGCATATGAATGAAATCATCATGACGAACCAATATGAATAAAATGCAAAGTCTAGTTTATGAACAGATATCAGTGCTATTGCATTGCTTTCCTTTTCTGTTGCTTAATTCTTCTGTTTTATATGCAAAAAAACTTATTGAGAAAGCTTATTCTTTCCAAAAGCCATTCCAGAATTGCAGTCACCTGCAAAAACCCTTCTCTTAGCATTGATCTTATCTCATTCCATTTGGCAAGAGCACCAGGTCAAAGTCCTCTGAAGACTATCTTTTTGTATATTTTTATTAAAACTTTTAAACTAGAAGATAAAGGTAATACAAACTAACACAAAATGAAGAAGATAAAAAAGAATAAAACCAAAGGAAAAGTAAAAGGTCCTAAACAGGAAAAAACCTAAAGGAAAAACAGAAAAATGGGAAAAATACGAAGTGGTTTCCAATATTCTTCACAGCGGTACAAATCTCTCTCTCTCTCTCTCTCTCTCTCTCTCTCTCTCTCTCTCTCTCTCTCTCTCTCTCTCCCTCTCTCTCTCTCTCTCTCATTATATTACTCTTAATTTTGTAATTATTCCATCTAATCGTCAAAACTGAAAATCATCAGTTGATTTTTAAAACATTTTTTAAAAATTATTCCAGTCAGGAATAAATGTAGATAATGCCTTCTAATGAAAGAAAATAATTTGTCCATTTCAGCAAAAATCTTTTAATTCTCTATGGTTGAATTTTTCATCTCTATATATATGCAATAAACTCATGTGATCATAAGTTGAAATAATCTTCCAGGAATGCTTTCAAACTGTTTATTCATTAATCCTAAAATGAAAAGTTCTGAGTATTGATCTTTTAAGATCCTCTGTATCCTCTGTACTTTAGCTTTTTTACATGTTCACCAAAAATGTGTTCGCATGTCCAACTTACATTTCAAGTGCCTTAATACAGTGTAGATAATTTCATTTTATAAAATTCTCTCTGAGATCATAACACATTATAAATTTCAACCTCTTTAACCATATATTTTCCCACTGATCCATATGTTTATTATCTTCAAATTCTTAGCCCATTTTATCATACTTTCTTTAATCTGTTCTTCTGTCTCAGATTTCAACATTTTGTACATTTTAGCAATTGCATGTTCATCATCAATATACAATTGTACTTAAAGTTCTAACTCATTTGCTCTGAGTCTTTTTATTCATTTTACATAATGTAAATATGGAAATTGTTTATTATATCCTTCTGCTATTAATTTTCTTTTTTTATTTTAAATTCCCCTCGCTAATTTTCCAGTAGATCCCTGTACGTCAACAATTTATCTTTATTTGCCATTTCTTTTCTATAATATGCTTCTTGAGCTAAGATCCATAAAGGTATTTATGGGAAACACTCTGGATATGTATTCCATATTCTCAATGTGGCACATCTAATAAAATGTCTTTTAAAGTCCACATTGACTTTAACTTTATCATACCATAAATGCCCATGCAATCCAAACCTCAAACCTGTGGAAGTTTTTTTGTTTCTCAGTAACATCCATTTTTCCAACCTGACAAAACAACAAGCAGCAAAATGCAATTTTAAATCAAATAAAACTAATCCTTGTTTTTTTCTTTCTGCTATATGATTTTAGATATATCTTTTTGCCATTGTTTAAAAAGTATGTCCATTGTCAAGATAGGTATGATGTCTGAAATAAAAACATCATTCTTGGCAAAATATTCATTTTCATCATAGAAATTTTTCCCAACAATCATAGTTTTAAATTCATGTCTTTCTTAAGTTTGGCCCACTTTTTAACATAATCATTTTCAAATAAAATACAGTTCATATTTGTGATAGTAATACCAAATTATTTTATTTTTTTCAGTCTTAAAACCACTTTTTCCACCAATTCTCTTTGATGTTTTGTTTGCATATTTTTTAACATCTTTGTCTTTTGTTTATTTATCTTTAAATCTGATAACATACTGTATATAAATTTCCCATTAATGCTCCTGCTCCCTCTAGTGCCTCTTCCAAAATTAACATCAATCATCTGCAATTGCTTTTTAAGATTCTTGTTCAGTCTTACCTTCTTTGCTTTTCTGATCTTGATTTATATCTTTATTTCAATATCTCAATAACCAAAATAAATAAATATGAGACAATATTGGGGACAATCCTTACCTTATCTCTTTTTGAATCTCACAAGGTTGTAATTAATTCTTCATTAACAATTTGTTCTCTCTGAGAATAAAAATAGATTTTACACATTTAATAAACTTAACTCAAAGTTTCATATGTTCCAGAACTCTAAAAAAAATAATCCAGTTCAAATTGTCAAAGGGCTTCTCTGCATTTAAGAATACCAACACAGCTTAGTGTTCATTATTTGGCTCCAAACATTCCAAAATATTCAAACCCCACATAGATCTTCATGAGTAAAATCCTGAATATTATTTTCAACCTTTGTGACAAAATTGTAGAAAGCAGTTTTTAAATTAAATATTCAGTAAAGATATTGGACAATAATTTTTATGAAAGTAAAATCATGCCCCTGATTAGATATACTATTTTTTGAAGGAGAAAGATGATTTTGGTATCTGCAGATTTAGAGAGGGGGAAATGACTTGGCAACCAAGTCCAAATGCTTTAAGGCTTTAAAAGTTGTTACTGGAGTTTTGAGTGGAATTGGGAAGACAGTGTGGCTCACAAATAGCAGTGTTGCTCAGAAACAATAGGCCTATAGTGGAAGTTTGGTTCAGTGAACTTTAAAATCCAACTATGGCATCACATGAGATATATAGACAGCACTTGGTTTGCAAAAAAGCAAAATGTTTTCTTTTGGATATAGTTTTGAGGTATAGCTGTGAATTCACTTAGTACTGAATCAGTTATATCAAGAGAAATAACAGATTATATCCAATAAAGACTGAAAAATAAATTCCTACCTCCTTAGAGAAATTAAGGCCATATCTTCTGGAAAAGGAACAAGAACTTAAATAGTGTTCTCTTAAATAGAGAGACAATATATTTCTGTACTGCTACTTGTGTGCATAACTAAGAATGCAGTATATATTTGTAGCTTAGTTGCATATTTGCAAAGTGATTGCCAAAATTCATTACCTGTGACTACACAATTTATTGGAATCACTGCTACATTGGATTTAGTAATGTAAAGTTGAGAGAATATGGTATGTTCTATATAGTTTTGCAAATGTTTTTGCTTTTAGCCTTACTAATCACATACATGAAATCAGTTTATTGAATATAAATTAGATAATACCATAACCAAGTACTATTCTTTCCAATAAGCCTTCATTTTGTATGTTTGACAAAACATTTTTGTTTTAACACATTATGTGTGTTTTGAAACCAAAATACCTTTAAAGTATCTCTTGTTTTTATGAAATTATTTAAACTTTGATTAGTTTTTTAATCCTGCCTTTATTATTTTTATAAATAACTCGAGACAGCAAACATATTCAACATATTTTCCTCCTTCTATTTTGCACACAACAAATACCTTGGGAGGTGAGTTGGGTTGAGAGAGAGTATTTTTGTTATACTTTATGCTGTACTGTACTGCACTGCACTGCACTATATTACAGTACCTTCCAAGAATCATGCTTTGGATTAATGTGAAATGGAAGTTTTCCCATTAAACTTCATAGGAAAGACAAATGAATTTTTTTATCCCTCTGTGTGTATTTGTATAAATTTGTATCTGTATGTGTGTAATATGTTTGTACTTCTGCCTTTCTTTTATAGCTCATAACTTTCTGCACTATGAAATTCTTGACATAATGGCATTTCACTAGAATGAAAAATGTTGTATCTGAAAAGCCGCTGCAGTGTGTATTCTTTCATTCACACTAACATTTAGCTCTAGTGATATTCAACAATATTGCTAAATTGTGGATGCATAAATAAGATAAATAAATAAGAACACATTTCATTGATTTAAGCTAATGACATAGTAATTCAAATCATAGTATGCCTAGCATTCATTTTAATAAATGATAAATGAAAGTTGGTTCTGGTGTAGAATATGAATTCATGGTGTAGAATATGGATTTTTTTAAATGGCCTTTTAAATGTGTTCATCAAAGATTTTCTAAAATTTGAAATAGTATTTAAATGATAAGATATTAAAAATACAATAAACCTGTTAAACAATAACAAATCAATAGAACATTTAATATTGAAGCTGATTGGAAGCCAAATTTTACTATACTGTATTGTAACATGATTGATTCATTAATATTTATTCTGAAGGCCAGAGAAGAAGAAATGACCAAAAAAGTAAATAAATTGGAGGAACAGCTGGTGCAGTTAAAAGAGGACTACAAAAAAAGATTGGCATATGAAGAAAGTTGGAATGGTGATGAAGTAAGTTGGTAAACATATTGGTGTTCCTAATTTTGCTTTATGTTTTTATGTTTGGTTTTATTGCAGCCTTGTTCATCACAGTTCGCTCATTATAATTGGTTGGTTGGTTGGTTGGTTTGATTGCTATATTTGCCCATACCAGCAAGTGACTCTGGGTGTCATAAAAATGCAAAAACAAATTGAAAAGAATTAAAAGAATACAAAATAAATATATATAGTTGCTGAGTAGAACTATTACCATGGATATTAATATAACCAAGAAATGGGGCGCTTAGCACACTCAGGTGTCCGTGTCTGGGCACACAACCAAATTCATAGCCTTATGAAAGACCAGGTCATCCTGACGTCTGAAGGAGAATGTTCCAGAAAGCAGATGCTACAGAGAAGGCACATCTCCTAGTTGCTGCCAGCCAATATTTTTTGGCTGAGGGACCTGTAACACACCCAATCTGCCAGATTGAGTTGGATGGGTAGAAAAAACTGGAAAGAGATGCTCCCTTGGGCATTCTAGCCCTAGTCCATGAAGGACTTTAAAGGTGATAACCAGCACCTTGAATTGCATATAGAAGTACACTGGCAGCCAATGCTGACGTAGCAGTTATATTACATGTATTGAAACCAAACAATATTGACACTGCCTCATTTAACTCTAGTCATACCTATTTGTCATCCTTGGCACAGTGATAGTAAAACAGGTCAGGAGCTTCACTTCTATTTTGAATCAGTGTAAGTTACAGGATTCTTTTTTCTGTTCAATCATTATTGTTAACTAATTTGTTAAATTAATTTAATTGTCATTTTTTAGCAAAATAGTTTTTGTTTCTTGTTTCAATATCTCAGAAACAGAACTATCTTTAGTTGCCTAGTGTTATATGCAGGAAGTGCTAGAGTTTGAAAAAGATTAAGTTATTTAATTTAGTTTCCCTTTATATTAATGGGAACAGTTACTCAAATCTTAAATCCAATTGATTTTTATGGGTACTAACTTTAAATATGGATATTAACACTCCCTCATTCTTGTTCGTCCAAGTAATAATAAACAGCTTCATCCATTAAACTACAGCTTCATCTAATACAAAATAAATTTATGCTAAGAAGAAGTATAAAAAAGCAGTATCTATTCCTCCATCATTATAGCATTGGTTTTTTTTTCCTGACAATAGGGAAGTCAGATTTTGCATCCTGACCACTTATATCATTACAAGAAAATCTTGCAAGTTTTTAACAGGTTTAAGTATATATTTTATAGATATGAGAGAAAGTTAATTTTCAGATGTGCCACAAATATTTTTTAGATTTTAGCATGAAATTGCAGATGAAATATTAAATTATATTTCATATAAATATGACATTACAGTTCATTTATATTATAGAATTTGGAATTGGGTATGCAGTGGAACTGCAATTTGTACAATGAAAAAGCATCAACGTATTGGTCTCCGCTATATGCTGGGTTCATAATTTCACATAAATGATTTTTCAGAAGTATAACTGCTAAAAGCATACAATATTAGTATTGCTTTTCTATATGTTCTTGACATAAGATATCAAATACTAACCACGTTATGAAAGAAATGGCATAAAGGTGGGTGCAAGATATTTGTGAAATATTTTCTGTTGTATTAAACAGAAAAAATGTTTAATAAATTTTGTCTTTTGGTCCTCCCTAGGAAAAAATAGCAGAACTTCAGGTAAGAATGACTTCATAAATACATTCATTTTTAATGTAGCGAGTCAGTTAAGCATTTTCCTCTAATGCTTACAATAGTAATAAATAACAAAAAGATGTTAAAATTTTCATGTGCATGTTTTCCTGAAGAGTGTGTCTGTATTGTATTTCAGGCTCAGCTAGCCCAAAAGACAACACTTGTTAATGATTCAAAATTGAAAGAACAGGAGTTCAGAGAACAGGTAAGAAACTACTTTTGGGAGAAAAGGGATAAATTTAGTTTTAGCTCTAAAATTCATACACATTTGTAACAATAATTTGAAAGTTTGATCAGATGCTACATAACGCTGATGATTTTCTTACCCCTTCCCCTTTCTGTTGCTTTCCTCTGCAGCTTTCAAATTTTAGTTAACTCCATTAAAATCAGTTCAGATCACAAATTTTCATGTTTCAAATATGAATTCTACTTGTGAAGAAAGAATACTATTCTTCCTAATTTTTTTTTCAAAATTACAGTTCACTGCTTTTAATTAAATATGTGCAACCAACTTTGATGAAGTAATGCTTCTACCTTTGCTAGTACAAATTAGCACAAGTAATGCACATTGGCATGATAGCAGATTTGAAAGGCATGGATATGTATATTTTTAATATCCACTATTTTAACATTAAGGAATACTGCTGTGGTTGTTTTTAAGGTTTCCAGCATTCCATAACTTATCATTCTTATTCTAAACCAAGATCATTAATCTTGGTTAATGATTATTGTACTTCCTGACTCACTCTATTTTTAGATTCACACACTACAAGATAAGTTGAAAAATTATGAGAAGGCTGTATATGTCACAACAGTTAAAACACCTTATAGAGGTGAGTAATTGTCTTGACATTGAAAAATAGAATATAAAATTTAAGGAAATATTTGGAAATGTAATTTAGATTGAAATTTTATGCACGATTATCTGGGAATTAAACTGAGAATAAATGATTGGAATATTAATTGCTAAAATATTAGATTGTTTATGAAACAGGTAATTTATATGTAGATTTTCTGTTTCAATATTAGAAAGCCATTTAAGCATTTGTAGTAATAATAAGAATACACTTTTTTGCCCTTTTGGCCAGTAATTTTACAGTAGGTTTTTTTATAGAATCCCCAAAATATGTATATACCAAAACATACTAAAGAAATTTAATAACTTATATTGTAGTTTAAAAAATTTGTAGAAATATTGCAAATAGTTATGTTGTCATAGATTTCTGAGGTCTGAAATCTGATCTCTTTCATTGATATTTTTTATGCAGTTAATGTATGTACATTCCTTGTTTGAGAAAATACTGGGATTGTTACTAACACATTTATGTTAACATACTATTAAAAACTACACTAAACCCACACCTTCAAGAACCAAAAGACGGATGGGACGTCCAATGGAAAGTGCCCTCATCTGGGTCCAGGCCAACCAGCAAAGTCATGTTTTTATACCCTTCGAGAAGGCCAAATGAATTTTCTGCAGGAATAGGGCCACAGCAGAAAAGGCTCTTTTCTTTGATCCATCTGCTTCAATTCCTTAGCAGATGAGTTCTGTAGTAGGCCTCTTCTGCTACATGAGTGAGGCAGACTTGTCCCATCAGGGAGAGATCTCAGATACCCTGGATCTATGCCATGTATGGCTTTAAAGGTAATGTCCAACATTTTGAATTGGATCCAGAAGCAAACTGGCAAGTAGTGCAGGTCGCGCAGTAATGGTGTTACATGTGCAGACCTAGGAGCTCCCAGGTCTGTGTGCACTGCTGCATTCTGCACCAGCTGCAGCTTTCATATATTCTTCCAAGATAGCCCCATGTAGAGCATGTTGCAGTAATCCCGTAATAACTGGGGCATGAGTGACATGCAGGGTCTCAGGATCCAAGGTAAGAGCATTGGTGCATAACGTGAAGTTCCACAAAGGCCCTCTTAGCCATGACTACCATCTGCTCTTCAAGAAGGCCCCAAGATCTGTCTGGGGTAGTGCAACCTCATTCTGAAATAATGATGATAAACCACCAAATCCAGAGGTCCTTTGCACCCACAGCCATTCCATCTTATCAGGGTTCAACTGAAGCCTGTTATCCCCCATCCAGACCTTTACAACCTCCAGGTACTAAGAAAGGGCAGTCACAGCATCGCTTGGATCACCAGGGATGAAGATGTAAAGCTGTATGTCATCAGAATACAGATCATAAATCATCCCAGGGTGTCAGATAATCTTACCCAGCAGTTTCATGTATATGTTAAAAAGGAGCAGAGAAAGTACTGTGCCCTTTGGCACCCACAAAGGAGTAGTCAAAGGCTGGACGTCTTGCTCCCTACTAACACTGATTGGGTTACATAAGGGAATGTTTTCTGCTATTTAAATTTTATGCACTCAAATAAGGGAAATTAATACAAATTTTAATATTACAGATCTCATGGTATTAAATGTGTACTTGTGCTTTAATATTAAATTATGACTTCAATTTTATCCTTCTTGAAAAATTAACATATTAATTTAAAATTAATGTAATTAATTTTAAAATTAATGTAATATGAACATGCCTGATAAAGTGAGAGCCTAGTTATATAAAATCATTAGGGCGGTATCAGAAATAATATATTTCCTTAACTACTAGACAACATTTCATAATATAATTCTTACAGTTACGAGATTAGATAAAATTGAAATGTGGCTGTTTTCAAACAATCTCTGTTAAAAAGCATGAATTATTTTGTTTCTGTGGTAGCATGGCAAAGAATAGACATAATAGAAAGCTTGTATGGGGAGTCTGCCTGCTCCCCCAATTTTATACAGCAGAAGTTAGCAGTTAATTTATGAAGAACCTGTTTCGTTTGCTGTCCCCCAAACTTTTAGGCCTGATATAGACCTTATATCTTAGGAAGATGTTTTATTTTAATGTTCCACAAATATTTAAAGTAAGCTCTTCTATTGATTACTTGAAATGTGTGCTAAGTGCAAAGAGTATATAGGTATAAATGGTTAGAATCTACCTGTTAATAAAGTAAAACAAGTGCTTTATGCCAAGATTGAACTATTCTGAGGATGCTTATGATGGATAAAGGTAGTAAATAAGAGCCTTCCTGGATTCAAAAGTACAAATTCAAAATATTTTGTAAAAAAATTACTAAAGTAATTTCTATAATTTTTAATAAGCTTTCAATAACAGAGATTGGTATAAAATCCCACTTTTCTTCTATGCAGATGGGAATCTTTGTCATTCAGATGTTTCTCTTTTTGGTGAACCAACTGAGTTTGAATACTTGAGGAAGGTGGTTTTCGAATATATGATGGGCCGTGAAACAAAGGTATTCTTCATATTTAAGAGTGATGATGCCAATACTTCTGAGAATGTATCTGGTCATCAGAAGAGGAGGCCAGAAATGACATACTTGAATAGAGGAAGAATGATGGGCAGATTGAACTTTCAAACAAGCCTTAGGAAGAAGATAAATGATCTACCCAATGGTTTCTAGGAGCTTTTGACAAAATTATTTAAGCAGTCTGCAACATTATATAATGTATTAATTACTATATAAAACTTATAAAAGCTATAAAACTAAGCAGTTAAGATAGCAGAATCTTAAACCTGGCCTAGTAGCAAATTAGTAGTCATGGCAATTCCATCAAGTGAGGCTGTAGTTTCAGTGCAGTGGCATTTGCAAGAAACTACAGTGATATCAAACTGACATAGGGGGTTGACATCGCACAAATGCAATAATTACATACTTATACGTAAATTATTTATACAAAATAAACCATGGCATCTGCATGAGGTAAGAGGTATACAAGTTACTGTATTTGTGCAATATCATGAGATATGTGTGATCATTCCTCACCCCAGCCTCTATGCAGATACCCTGGATGGACGCTATAAACCATGGCTTCATTGCTATAGTAGCCATAACTTTGAATCAGTGCTTAAGGGCAGCCCCAGGAACAACATACCCTAATAATCAAGGGATATTTTTATTACTATGTTTAAAGTAAAACTGTCCTCATTTAAGAACAGCTTAAAAAGATGTGCCAATTGAAGAGGAAGAGATATAAGTGGACAGGATTATGGGGAGACTGAGCTCCACCACATGTTTATTGGACCCGTGCCCTTCCTGGCTGGTTTATGCAGCCCGGGAGGGGACACGAGGCTGGTTCCAGGCGGTTATATCTGCCTCTTTGAGTGAGGGTAGTTTTCCCGCCGCCTTGAAAGAGGCGGTGGTAAGACCTCTCCTCAAGAAGCCTGCCTTGGACCCGGCTGTGCTAAATAACTTTCGTCCGGTCTCCAACCTTCGCTTCCTTGCGAAGGTTGTTGAGAGTGTGGTGGCGCATCAGCTCCCTTTGGTCCTGGATGAAGCGGATTATCTAGACCCGTACCAATCGGGTTTCAGGCCCGGGCACAGCACGGAGACGGCATTGGTCGCGCTGGTGAATGATCTCTGGAGGGCTCGGGACAGGGGTCGTTCCTCTGTTCTAGTCCTATTAGACCTCTCAGCGGCTTTCGATACCATCGACCATGGTATCCTGCTGCGGCGTCTCAGGGGATTGGGAGTGGGAGGCACGGTTTTACAGTGGTTCTCCTCCTATCTCCAGGGACGCTCGCAGTCGGTGTTGACAGGAGGGCAGAGGTCGACCGCGAGGTCTCTCGTTTGTGGAGTTCCTCAGGGGTCGGTCCTCTCGCCTCTCCTGTTCAACATCTATATGAAACCGCTGGGTGAGATCATTCGTGGCTTTGGAGTTGGGTATCATCAGTACGCTGATGATACCCAGCTTTTTCTTTCTACCCCAAACCACCCCAGTGATGCCCTCAACGTGATGTCCCGTTGCCTGGAGGCGGTTCGGGTCTGGATGGGGAGGAACAGACTTCAACTCAACCCCGACAAGACCGAGTGGCTTTGCATACCTTCATCATTTGACAAATATACAAAGATCCATGCAGTGTCATTTACTTAGTCATGTCATCCATTATTTGACCTATATGTTCAGGAACACACTTGATTTTATCAAGTCCACTCCACATCAGATTACCTTAAGCTTAAAAGTTTGTGAATTTTTAATATTTCTGTATAATAATGATCTGTTCTCTACATAAAGGCCTAAAACCAAATAGCAATGTGTCAAAACACTATACTTGTTTTATTCTTATATCCTTTCTCTTACATTCCAAATTACATTTTTTTATTTGCCAGATTCATTACTAAGTGGATCCTTAGACTTTCCTTCACCCAACATGGTTTTGATTACTTAAGGCTTTCACACAATACTTTTAATAGACAAAAAGCCTTAGATGTGCTTGTATCATATGCTATAACCCTGCTGTCTTTGACAATATTTATTTGTTTATTTGATTTACTTGCTGCCATCTCTTCTGTTAAAAAAGAATGGAGAAGGTACCAAGCCCTGCAGCATGCTAGAAAGGAGCAATCATGGCTGGAACACTCATTCCCTCTCAAGATCATTTGGAGAAAGGACCCAAAACAGCACAATTGCACCAGCTAGCCCCAGATTCTGTAGCCGGTCTAAAAGGATATCATGATCAATAATATCAAAAGCCCCTGATGGGGCAAAGTGGGCAAGGATAGTTGCACTATTTCTATCCTGCTCTCAGCATCAACAAATAAACCTAATGCTGTTCCTGTCCCATAACTAGTTCTGAATCCTGACTGGAAGGGTTCAATATAATCTGTTTTATCCAGGACCCACTAGAGCTGCCTTGGGATCGAGTAATGGTTTTTGGAGGATGGGGCAAATCAGGACCTCTTTAAAAGATTCCAGGAATGCCTCATCCTGCAGTGAAGAATTTATCACTCCCTGAGCCCACCTGGCAGGTACCATCCTAGCAGCTTTTACAAACCAAAATGGGGAAAGGATCTAATTGACAGGTGGTTGCACTGACAGCATTGAGGGTCATGTCCAGTTCCCCAAGCATCTCACATGGCCCTGCACCACAGACAGGTTCCAGCTGGGAATGAATCTGAGTGATTTTGTTTATCAGGTGTTGAACAAATTTGTTTGCATATATTTTAACCAGTATACTGTAAGCTGGGTTTTATCCCAAACATGTTTATACTAATTTATGCAAACTAGATTCTCTAATCTTGATACAATCTTCCAAAACAACCTACTTTGATTTCTCCAATCTAAGGCCTTCATACCGTATATTGTCAGGCAACACTGAATCAGTACAACCGATAAAATAACAGATCATATTTACCACTATAAATATGAACGTTTATAGAACAATATTACTGAACATAATCCAGCAAAATGAGAAGTAATTCCAGGATTATGGAATGGAATATTTTGAACGATATATGCATAAATTTAGGCTGAACAACCTCTCTTAAGTGATTAAATTTTGTATTGTTTTTAATTTAGTAGAAGAGAAGATGCATTGTCTATAAATTATTGTCTTCTTGACCCCCAACAATTCTTTTCACTGAGTTTCAGTATGGAATGTGTTAATTGTTTAGTCTTAATAAGTAAATATCGTTCCTTTGATTCATGTACCCACAAAAATTAGATTACAAATTATCATGGAATAAGAAACAAATATATGCTTCTATTTTTTTTTACCTTGCTTCCATTAGTATTACTAAGACTAATGTATAACATTTCATACAGAAATAGACTTGGGTGTTTGAACACTATTTCCTTTGTTCACATTTTAGACAATGGCAAAGGTTATAACTTCAGTGCTGAAATTTCCTCCTGATCAAACTCAGAAGATCTTAGAACGAGAAAATGCTCAGACATTGGTAAGGATTGATAAGAGGATTTAGAGCACAGGTAGTTCTCAACTTACTACCATAGTGGACCCAGAATTTTGATCTTAAGTTATTATGAACAAGCAGCCGATCTAAGTAACTGCCCATGAATTTATGACAATTTTTGCAACAGTTGTAAAGTGAGTCACCACAGTTATTAAGCAAATCAGATGATGTCAAGTGAATCCAGCATATCCAACAGGAATTTTTTGCTAGGAAACAAGAAAAAAATGCCAGAAACAGGCAAAAAAGGGTTGCAAATCATGGTCATATGAGAACCAACATATTATCACTTGACGGGCAAAAAGATGCAGTTAATTGTAACTTCATGGACGGGCCATAAGTAGCTTTTAAAAGTATTGTAACTTCAAATGGTCATTAAGTAACTGGTCATAAATAGAGGAGTACATTAACAATTTGGACAGTATTGGAATTTTCCTGTTATAGAAGTGACAAATATAACAGACATTAACATATAATATTTTAGTGAATATAATGATAAAAATGTGATGTCTGTGTCAGCATATATGTATTTGATATGCCTGTCTCACAGTTAAACAGGGAGTCTGAGGAAGTCTACACAACTTAAATGTGAAGAAATCCGGTAAAATTGGGGGAAAAATTTTTATGAAAATGTTTAACTTGTGCTAGATGAACAACTTATATTTAATTCCATGTCTTCCATATTTTCTTATTTTTTTATACTGAACAAACTGAAATGAATGATGTAGTTTTTTTATTTTGCACAAAAGTATAGGTATTTGTCAACTGCAGAGGTGAAATCAGATCTTGACATATTGATGTCTATTTAAAAAAGTATTCTATGAGTTGTATTCTCTGTAACTTTATTCATTTATTTATTACATTTCCCTATCTCACCATCAAGCAACTCTGGGTGGCTTACAGAATCATAAAATAAAAATACAAAACAGTTAGACCATTAAAAACATTGACTGTTAAAACATTTGTGGACATAGCTATTAAGTTATCTGGCAATTGTATAGAAGTCATTTGCCACTGTTTCTTTGTAGATACGTTTCAACTTCCCAATCTATTCTACAGCCCGTTTTCCCACTTCCACACTAATAATCTTGGGATTTCCTTTCTATTCCAAACATTTGTGAACCATTTGGGTCTTCATTATTTTTAATTTTCCATTTGAATGTTAGATGAGTTAGTAAGAGTACAGCATTGGATGCAACATTTCATTTTGAAATAATCCAAAATGGGATAATTTATTTGGAAAAAGCAAAACGTTTATTTTATAATCTCATTTGTATATTAGCACACGTTGTTGAGTACAACGGAGAGATCAAAATCACTGTAAGGTATTCTTATCTAGAAAGATTGTGCAGATTTAAATGCAACACTAGTGTGTTACACAAAATGGCCTTTGAAATTAAGTATCTTTGATTGCCTGGAATTAACTTCAGCAGTATGCTGGATGTTATGCAGAACGTAGTCATACTGCGCTTAATGTCAAGAATAGTATTTGTCTTGACCAAGAGCCATAGCTAGAAATAAATATGCTCTTTCTGTAGTCACATCTGCTTTGATTAACACACTAACCCAATAAGCTGTTCTTCTGGCTTTATAGTTCACTTCACCTCCAGTGGTATCTGCTGAATAAATCATCAATCAGTGCTTTAGTTAGTACGTAGGTGAGTGTTACATAATATTTGTCTTTCCTTTTCTTTCACTAAAACAGTAGTAATTTCTTCATGCCTCAGTGATCATGCTTCATTCTTACAATTTTTGTTTTCTAAAATAACTTTCCTAACAAACTTTAACTCCTTTATACCAGTGGAATTTGTACATACCTGCAGCATAAGATCAAAAGAAAGCATGCTCTGATAAATGAAAATGGCACTAATTAGCTACCATGTTTCCCCAAAAATAAGCCTGGGTCCTATAGTTATTTTTGGTTCAAAAGACCCATTAGGGCTTATTTTTGGAGGTTGTTTTATTTTTTTCACCACAAGGCCCAGCCTGGCCAGAGCCCTGCCCCATTAGGTGACTCAGGTTTCCCTCGATGGGGGAGGACACCTTTGGAAACTGCCTTTTCATTTACATTCATCATCAATATTGTAATCTGTTCCTTTATTTTTTTAAAAAAAATGATTTGTATTTATCACGATTAGCTCCTTGATTGCCAATGGGAAGGTTCGGTGTGAATTCTGTGCATGAGCTGGGGAAATACAGACACAAGCACTCTCAAAGCTCACTCCGCTTCCTTGCTCGGGGCACACGACTGCTTTACGTGAGCATTGAACTTTGTGGCTTAGCTAAATTCTTAAGCTGTGGCAGGCCACAGTTCCCATCAGCTTCAGGAAGACTGGACGATGGAAACCTTAGGCCAGGCTCCTTGCAGCTGAAGCAAACTGGCTTGCCCGGGGTCAGGTTGGCCATTGCCAAAGGCGTGGCCCATCCCCATCCTCCAGCTCTGCTGCACATGTGGGACGAGCCTTCCACAACGGCCAACCTGATCTTGGGTGAGCTTACAGGAAGAAGCTGTGCGTTGCAGCAGGACGACTGGAAAGGGTGTGCACGGATCCCTGCAGTTCCTGGAGGCTCCAAGTGCTGTTTTTGGGGCCAATCAGTTCCCCACCCCCACCAGGCTGATCTAGTGGAGGGGGATTGCCTTCTGCCTTCCCCACCACTGCATTGGAAGCTGACACTGCCCTTCTGAATGGCGGCATGGCGATTGGAAGGTGACCACACTATGAATGGGACTAGACCATCCCACAAACTTCAGCCATCCTCTCCATGGCACGCTGCAGCTGATCTGAAGTGGTGCCTAAAACAGTAAGGCAGACGCGCACATAGACATGGCACCAAAAACAGCACTCAGAGCCTCCAGGAGCTGCAGGGATCTGCACGTGCCCTTTGCAGTTGTCATCCTGCAATGCACAGCCTCTCCCTGAAGGGTTAGGTTAGCCATCATAGGAGGCTCGTTCCACATGTGCGGCGGAGCTGGAGAAAGGGGATGGGCCACGCTTCTGGCGACAGCCAACCTGACCCCAGGCAAGCCAGCTTGCTTCAGCTGCGAGGAGCCTGGCCTAAGGTTTCCATTGTACAGGCTTCCTGAAGCTGATGGGAACTGTGGTCTGCTGCAGCTGAAGAGTTTAGGTGAGCCACAAAGTTGAATGTTCACCTAAAGCAGTGATGCGCCCCGAGCAAGGAAGCAGTGTGAGCTTTGAGGGTGCGAGTGTCTGTATTTCTGTGGCTCATGTGGAGAATTCACACCGTGCCTTCCCATTGGCGATCAAGGAGGCTAATTATGGTAAATACAAATCATTTTTTGGAAAAATAAAGGGATGGATTACAACAGACATGTCAAACTCGTGACATCATGTGACGTGTGACATATCGGGACTGCTGGCAATGGGGTGGGTGCGGCTTCCGCCTGATGTGTCCGGCCCATAGGCCGGCAGTTTGACACCCCTAGATTACAATATCGATGATGAATGTAAATGAAAAAGCAGTTTTCAAAGGCATCCTCCCCTACCGAGGAAAACCTGAGTCGCCTCCCAGAATGGGACGTGTCAGGATGCCCAGCTTTCTTTCCCGCCCTTGCGCAGAGGAAGAGAAATCCAGCAAAGCCCACAGAGCAATGCAGGCTGCCTCCAGAGGCTGCTTCAGGGTGAGGGTGAAAGAGAGAAGCTGCTGGTTGATGCCCCGGCCAATCCCCACCCCCGCCTGCCTGCTGGATTCCCCAATGCAGGGCAGGGATAGAAAGGAGGCAGCCTCTGCTTTCCTCAGGCCCCAGCTCTCTCAATGTTCAGTCCAGCGGCGGCACCAGCAGCAGGCGGTGTGGGGGGGAGGTATGCGATCTGGCTTGCCAAAAAACCTACAGTGGGACAGTGGGCGGAATCTTAAGCAGGGCTTACTTTTGGGGGTAGGGCTTATATTAGGCTCAACCTCAAAAATTAAGCTAGGTCTTAATTTCTGGGTAGGTTGTATTTTGGGGAAAACACGGTAGAAGCCATTGCAATTTACAGTCGCAATTTAAAAAGCAGAAGGGCAGTGATAACATATTATACTTGTAGGAAAAATACATGGAATTATTTTATAACATGAAAGCTATTATTTTAAAATTATTAATAACTTTAAGTTAATAGAGATCCAGTTTGCTGTAATGATTAAGGCACCAGATTAAAACTGGGAGACTTGAGTAATAGTCCTTCCCTAGCTATAAAGCCAACTGGGTAACCTGCCAGTTATTTTCTCTCAGCTCTGTGAAGGACACAGTGACAAGCCATTTACGAAATCTTGCCAAGAAAACTGCAGGAACTTGTCCACGCCGTCAAGAATCAACACTGACTTGAAGCCGATACCAGCACTATCACATTCACACACACAAAAACTATTAAAGCAAAAGCCGCTATTAAGCTTCAGAAGGGCATAAAGTACAAAAAGAAAATATAGGCTGCATGTCACTTACAGCCCTGATAATAGACGCCTCTCTTGTAATGTGTTGTGTGTTGCCAAACCAAGATGTCTGCTGCCTTTTCACTGTGTTATTGTGACTTTTCCTTTCATATGCTGTCTCCCTTAACTTCCACTGCCACTATGAAAAATAATTGTTTGCCAAAGTATTATTGGCACTGATGATTAAGGTTAATTAATTAAGATTAATTAATTATAATTAGTTATCTGTATATTTACAAATAGGGACGCGGTGGCTCAGTGGGTTAGGATGCTGAGCTTGTCGATCAGAAGGTCGGCAGTTTGGCGGGTTGAATCCCGAGTGCCGCGTAACAGAGTGAGCACCTGTTACTCGTCCCAGCTTCTGCCAACCTAGCAGTTCGAAAGCACGTAAAAATGCAAGTAGAAAAATAGGGACCGCTACGGTGGGAAGGTAACAGCGTTCTGTGCGCCTTTGGCGTCTAGTCATGCCGGCCACATGACCACGGAGACGTCCTCGGACAAGCGCTGGCTCTTCGGCTTTGAAACGGAGATGAGCACCGGCCCCTAGAGTCGGAAACGACTAGCACGCATGTGCGGGGGAACCTTTACCTTTTACCTTTACTATATTTACAAATATTTGCATGCTATGCATTCTCACAATTTATAACATTTCTTATCTGTCTCTTTCCCCTTCCCCCTTTTCTCTCCAATTCTTTTCTAGCTCTGGTTTTGATCCTCATGTTGAAGAACTTGCAATGTATGCACTTTGTAACAGATTACCCAACTTGGAAATCAGATCATATCCTCAAATTAACTCTTTGAAGTATGAAGTAGACAGAATAGCTGTTCAGGTTTCATTTGAAAGGAACACAGCAAGGAAGGAAAGATTGACAATTGGGACTGAATATGGTTAGCTTTTTGTCTTTAAGAAAGATTGTTCATCAAGTGCTGTGTGCTTCACTTGGATACAATTTTCAGTTTAGCTTTATAATTTTTTTTAAAGGCATCAAAATATTTTCCTTCAATAGAGCTTTCACAAAAATGAATGATTCTATTTATTTGATTGTGGGTTTTGTTTCATATATTACATATTGGCTGAAATAATTTTGCAATACATTCTGAATGGGGAGTTGGCTAGCTATTTTCCTTCTATTGTCTATTAAAAGCCACTATTTTTAAGCTTTTGCTTATAATGAATCCAGATTGTAAGACTTCATTTATTAATATATAACTTTTGTACTATATTTTGTGAGAAATAAATTTACAGTCCTATAATTTGTAAATAGATACTATTTACTTGTATTATAACTTGATCTCTGATTGTTGGCAACACTAATCTTGCAGAGCTGGAAGAAAATAAAACTTTATTTACTGTACAGTGCTGCAGCTGATGTCTTTTTCAAAAGTCAGGACTTGATTGCTAATTGCTTTGATTGTGTGCAAAGGGATAAGATTTTGCTTTTAAATGTGTATAATGGGAATGATGCTTTTATAGATATAGATATGAATAAAACAGTTCCTTGGCTGACCCACAATATAATACATTAAAGCAGGATATCGGTTAGGTTGAGGCAATTATTTGATCATTGGGCATTTACTGAACTGAATATCAGTCATTGATATTTGTAATGAGTAATTCTTAGAACATACAGGGAATGTTTCTCAGATCATAGGAAATAAAACGAGCCATACCTCAATTCCTCTTCAGAATTGTAATTCTGAAGTTGGATGTTAAATTGCACAGAACAAAAATGTTTCATCTGATATTTTAAATGCATTTTAAGTTTAGCTTTTAACTTGTTGCTTTAATTGGATTTCTCCTTTTCCCATCCTCTCCACCTTAGTGGACCAAAATAATAATAATATTAAATTATTTTAATAATAATTACAGGCAAGCTGTATGCAAGCTATCAAATAGTGATGCAATATAAAAAATAATGCAAAAAATTTAAAACTTTGATATATATGCTGACAGCATCAAGAATACTCTATACACAAAAATGACAGGATACTTTGATTCCCACAATAGACATATGGCTGCAAAAGTTGATGAATTTAGCAGAGGTGGCTAAATTGACTGCTTTGATTAAAAGAAAAGAATACAATTAGTTTTGTTTCTACTTGGAAACCACTTCTGGACTTTGTGATTGAGATGAAAAAAACATGAAACTTTGATTTTGTGATTAAATAGGTTTGTGTTATGGCTAATACATATTATAATGCAACAGTAAAAAAAATAAGGCTATGTTACTACCTTATTCTACTGCACCAAAAGGAATCAGAACTCAATATTTTTTCAAAAACAGTATTTGTATTTGACTTGTGTAAAGCACTTTCCCACATTTTTATGATTGTCTTTAACATGTCTAGGCAGTTTCTCTTGTGTCATAGAATACCTCTTTTGAAGATGTCCTAAAGATTGGGACAAAAAAATGAATGAAAGGAGAAGACTGAAAAATAAGCCCAGATGCATGTGTGATAGACATCACTTCTCTATTAATTGAGCCACTTTTCAAACCATTTGTAGTACTTCAGAAACAGGTCCATAAGCTGAAATATGGCATTCCAAAGGTAACAGCCTTTTATTATTAAATTCAGCATGATCAATTTATATCCCACAGCTAAACTTGAATACTTATTTGGATTTGAAACATTATGGCTATCTACAATGCAAATCATTACTATTTATGAATACTTCACACAAGTAATGAATTACCGTATATACTTGAGTATAAGCCGAATTTTTCAGCCCACTTTTTGGGCTGAAAAATCCACTTCGGCTTATACTCCAGTGAACAAAAAAAAAGAACTTCCACCCCCCAGTTTGGAGAGCTGCTGCTTTCATCAAACATGGACGAAGGCAGCAGCTCTCCAAACAGGCTGCGGTGGGTTTGGAGAGCTGCGCGCGCAGCTCCGCCGCCACCTCTGCAAGCCTCCGCTGAGAGAATGGGGCGGTGGAAGCTTGCCACCCATTTTCTCGGCGAAGACTTCTTTCGGGGGATGCAGCCTCTGTCACCCCCTTCTCTCAGCTGGGCAGCTGAGAGAAGGGGGCGACAGAGGCTGGATCCCCCGAAAGAAGTCTTCGTCGCTGAGAGAATGGGCGGCAAGCTTCCCCGCCCCATACTTCGCGGAGCGCTCCAACGCCTTGTTCTCTCGTCTCAGCGGAGACTTGTTTTGGGGGATCCAGCCTCTGTCACCCCCTTCTCTCAGCTGGGCAGCTGAGAAAAGGGGGCGACAGAGGCTGGATCCCCCGAAAGAAGTCTTCGTCGCTGAGAGAATGGGCGGCAAGCTTCCCCGCCCCATACTTCGCGGAGCGCTCCAACGCCTTGTTCTCTCGTCTCAGCGGAGACTTGTTTCGGGGGATCCAGCCTCTGTCACCCCCTTCTCTCAGCTGCCCAGCTGAGAGAAGGGGGCGACAGAGGCTGGATCCCCCGAAAGAAGTCTTCGTCGCTGAGAGAATGGGCGGCAAGCTTCCCCGCCCCATACTTCGCGGAGCGCTCCAACGCCTTGTTCTCTCGTCTCAGCGGAGACATGTTTCGGGGGATCCAGCCTCTGTCACCCCCTTGTCACCCCCTTCTCTCAGCTGGGCAGCTGAGAGAAGGGGGCGACAGAGGCTGGATCCCCCGAAAGAAGTCTTCGTCGCTGAGAGAATGGGCGGCAAGCTTCCCCGCCCCATACTTCGCGGAGCGCTCCAACGCCTTGTTCTCTCGTCTCAGCGGAGACTTGTTTCGGGGGATCCAACCTCTGTCACCCCCTTCTCTCAGCTGGGCAGCTGAGAGAAGGGGGCGACAGAGGCTGGATCCCCCGAAAGAAGTCTTCGTCGCTGAGAGAATGGGCGGCAAGCTTCCCCACCCCATACTTTGCGGAGCGCTCCAACGCCTTGTTCTCTCGTCTCAGCGGAGACTTGTTTCGGGGGATCCAGCCTCTGTCACCCCCTTCTCTCAGCTGGGCAGCTGAGAGAAGGGGGCGACAGAGGCTGGATCCCCCGAAAGAAGTCTTCGTCGCTGAGAGAATGGGCGGCAAGCTTCCCCGCCCCATACTTCGCGGAGCGCTCCAACGCCTTGTTCTCTCGTCTCAGCGGAGACTTGTTTCAGGGGATCCAGCCTCTGTCACCCCCTTCTCTCAGCTGCCCAGCTGAGAGAAGGGGGCGACAGAGGCTGGATCCCCCGAAAGAAGTCTTCGTCACTGAGAGAATGGGCGGCAAGCTTCCCCGCCCCATACTTCGCGGAGCGCTCCAACGCCTTGTTCTCTCGTCTCAGCGGAGACTTGTTTCAGGGGATCCAGCCTCTGTCACCCCCTTCTCTCAGCTGGGCAGCTGAGAGAAGGGGGCGACAGAGGCTGGATCCCCCGAAAGAAGTCTTCGTCGCTGAGAGAATGGGCGGCAAGCTTCCCCGCCCCATACTTCGCGGAGCGCTCCAACGCCTTGTTCTCTCGTCTCAGCGGAGACTTGTTTCGGGGGATCCAGCCTCTGTCACCCCCTTCTCTCAGCTGGGCAGCTGAGAGAAGGGGGCGACAGAGGCTGGATCCCCCGAAAGAAGTCTTCGTCGCTGAGAGAATGGGCGGCAAGCTTCCCCGCCCCATACTTCGCGGAGCGCTCCAACGCCTTGTTCTCTCGTCTCAGCGGAGACTTGTTTCAGGGGATCCAGCCTCTGTCACCCCCTTCTCTCAGCTGGGCAGCTGAGAGAAAGGGGCGGCAGAAGCTGCATCCCCCGAAAGAAGTCTTTGCCGAGAAAATGGGCGCTGAGATTTTCTCGGCGAAGACTCACCTTCTCCCGTTCACCTTCAGCAGCTCCGCCAGGCCCGTCCAGTGCCCTGCTAGCAGAGCTTGACAAATGCAAAAGCTGCTTTGGTTAAACACTGGAAGGTTTAGTGATTAACCCACCCCACCCCACCCGGTCTTCTTGCTGTTTCTCCCCATCCTCACTCCTACCCACAGGGGCTCTCTGCCTCTTCTACTACTTCTTTTTCTTTCTTTCTTTTTTGCTGAGGTGTCTGTCTGTCTGTCTGTCTGTCTGTCTCTCTCTCTCTCTCTCTCTCTCTCTCTCTCTGTGTGGTGTGTTATCTCGAACCAGATGGGATGGCAAAGTCAAATGCAAATGGGGATCTTGCAGATCTTGCCCTGCCTTTCCCCCCACGGTTACCTTCTGTTCTTGATGAGCTCACGAGTGCTCAAGGACAAAATAGGGCAGGGCAGAGCCAGCAGTTAAAAATAGGATGCAGATAAAAGGAAAGGTAAGGAGGGGTTCAGGTTGAGAGGAGAGGCTGCGTAGCCTTAGTGTAACTCCTGTTTGGGCTGACTGGGTTACCTCCGATGGGCTCTGACAGTGGAACAGAATAGAAAATATGGAATGGAATAGAAAATATAGAAAATATGGAATAGAAAATAGAAAATAGAAATAGAAAATATGGAATAGAAAATAGAAAATATGGAATGGAATAGAAAATATGGAATGGAATGGAACAGAACGTAGAACAGAATAGAATAGAATAGAATAGAATAGAATAGAATAGAAATATAGAAAGTGAATAGAATAGAATAGAATAGAATAGAATAGAATAGAATAGAATAGAATAGAATAGAATAGAATAGAAATATAGAAAGTGAATGGAATAGAATAGAATAGAAATATAGAAAGTGAATAGAATAGAATAGAATAGAATAGAATAGAATAGAATAGAATAGAATAGAATAGAATAGAATAGAATAGAGAATGGTAATAAGAATAGAATAGAATAGAGAATGGTAATAAGAATAGAATAGAATTAGAATAGAATAGAATAGAATAGAATAGAATAGAATAGAATAGAATAGAATAGAATAGAATAGAATAGAATAGAATAGAATAGAATAGAAATATAGAAAGTGAATAGAATAGAATAGAATAGAAATATAGAAAGTGAATGGAATAGAATAGAATAGAATAGAAATACAGAAAGTGAATAGAATAGAATAGAATAGAATAGAATAGAGAATGGTAATAAGAATAGAATAGAATAGAATAGAATAGAATAGAATAGAATAGAATAGAATAGAATAGAATAGAAATATAGAAAGTGAATAGAATAGAATAGAATAGAATAGAATAGAATAGAATAGAATAGAAATATAGAAAGTGAATGGAATAGAATAGAATAGAATAGAATAGAATAGAATAGAATAGAATAGAGAATGGTAATAAGAATAGAATAGAATAGAATAGAAATATAGAAAGTGAATAGAATAGAATAGAATAGAAATATAGAAAGTGAATGGAATAGAATAGAATAGAATAGAATAGAATAGAATAGAATAGAATAGAATAGAAATATAGAAAGTGAATAGAATAGAATAGAATAGAATAGAATAGAATAGAATAGAATAGAATAGAATAGAATAGAGCTGGAAGGGACCTTGGAGGTCTTCTAGTCCATCCCCTTGCTCAAGCAGGAGGACCTATACCAGTGGTGGTGAACCTATGGCACGCCTGCCAGAGGTGGCACTCAGAGCCCTCTCTGTTGGCACATGCGCCACCACCGCTGCCAGCAGCAGGTCCTTGTCGGTTGGTGGACTGGAAGAAAAGGGAGGGGGAAGCATTTTACATGCGTGCATGCGCGCACGGGGCCACGAGCAGGCACATGCTGCAAAGGGGGCAGGGCTAGTGCCTGCGTGATACTCACTAGCCCAGCCCCGTTCTCACGTGGTGCGGTGCCTTGTATCTGCACCCTGCGGCGCGGCGGTTGGCGTTTTTGTGCCTTGCGGTACGGTGGCCCATTTTTTGCTCCCCCTTTTTTTTCGTGCCAGAGGCGGCACTCAGAGGCGCCTCCCTGTCCCCTCCCCCGAGGGTACCAGAATGCCGATGCTGCCTTGGCACTTTGTGATAAACAAGTGGGTTTTGGCTTGCGGTTTGGGCACTCGGTCTCTAAAAGTTTCGCCACCACTGACCGATACCATCTCAGACAGGTGAATGTCCAGTCTTTTCTTAAAAACCTCCAGTGATGGAGCACTCTTGATTTCTGATGGCAAGCTGTTCCACTGGGCAGCTGAGAGAAAGGGGCGGCAGAAGCTGCATCCCCCGAAAGAAGTCTTCGCCGAGAAAATGGGCGCTGAGACGCCTCATTCTCTCGCTCAGCGGAGACTTCTTTCGCGAGATCCAGCCTCTGCCGTGCTGCACCGAGAGAACAGCAAGCCGCCCCATTCTCTCGGCGGAGCATTCCACCGCCCCATTCTCTCGGCGGCTTGCCACCCCGTTCTCTCATCTCAGCAGAGACGTCTTTCGGGGGATCCAGCCTCCAGCTGCTGCATTTCCCAGCCTCGGCTTATACTCGAGTCAATAACTTTTTCCAGTTTTGGGGGGTAAAATTGGGGGTCTCGGCTTATACTCGAGTCGGCTTATACTCAAGTATATGCGGTATTTGAAAATAAAAAAAAAAATAAAAAAACACCAATGGGCTAGTTAATCAGAAGTAAATGATAAATTCCTTGCTGTGGTGTTCAAAACTCTATTGTACAGTGGCTCTTTTTATATTTATAGTGTCATCATCACAGTTGCTGAATAATCATATTAAAATAGCAGAATGAGCTAGATAATCATATTAAAATAGAAGACTAAACAAAATTCTAGTGGTGTCTATATTGCTAATGGAATTTATTCATCAGCACTTGCAAAATGATGCTTTGAACTGAATCATATTGAATAAAAATTGGGGGGGGGGAAATCCCATGAGCCAGTAATATAGAGGAAAGATCTTCAGGTAAGTTCAGAAAATAATTGACTACCAGAAAAAAGTTTGGCTGCTAAAAAAATAGACCCTAATATCTAAAGAGAATGCGAGGGTTTCACCATGGCCAGCCAATAGGTTCTGGGATTTGAAGAGAATAGGGCTAAACTAGGATGAACATGAAAGAGGTTTTATTAAATATAAATTAAGATAGTTTCATAGGAATTTTTTAAAAAAAATATTCCTGATCTCTATAGGTGGTATGTCTTTCTCAATTTTGAGTCCTCTACCAGAGGCCTGGCAGTTTGAGGGTTCTATACGGTTTCTTAACTTTTCCTAGCACTTCTGGACAGAGAGCTCTGATGTTGCTTCTGAGATCTATTGAGCCACTCTCCCAGCTTAGGAATCACAGCCCCATGTCCTCCTCCAATCATAGGGACCATTTTGGTTATTGTTTTCCATACCCTGTTTCCAGATTCTATTTTTAACAGTACTCTTTGGTAATGTGTTTATATTGTTCCACTATGTTGTAAACCACTCAGTCACATAGATGAGAAATTTAGCAAACCTCTCTAGTTCTGGAATTAGCTGCCTGCTTGTGTAGCACTTCACCAGGTCTATATCAAGATTTAAAATATCTGGGACTTTTGATAAAACTTCATCAAATTTGTGGGCAGAGAAAATTGGTTGAAGAATCTTTCTGAATTTCTCAAGGGAAGAAAGACTTCTCCAGCCATTTCTTCAAGAAAAAGAAAAGTTTTTAACAATAGTTCTGTTTTACTCAAAAAGACTAGCAGAAAGATTTTCCTCATCATATCTTCTTTTGAATGTTGATTCAGGGCAAGAAGGCTGAAGTTGATGGGAGAAAGGATTGCATGATGACAGGCAAGAAAGTCACACAAATCATGGTTTTCCTGTAACTGAGAGAATCCTACATGTCAGCATGAGCATTTCTCTCTTCTCTTTTGATAGGATTTCTAAAGCAAATACATCTTTATATGAATAAGTAGTAGTAGTAGGAAAATATTCAGGAGAATGATCTTTCCAGGACATTGTTACTATTATAAAATCTGTTAAGTTTACAGAACCATGAGAAACTTTATAAAACAATAATTACAATAAACTATAAAACTATACAAATAAGACAAATCCTAAGAATCCCTGTCAGTTCATTAAAAAAATATATAAACCATATAATCTCTGGGGGAATACCAAACTTTTCTCTTGAGGGATGTCAGTATTACTCTAGTTTTATGATTAAGGATATATGGTTGGCTTCTGCAGAACCATGTACACACGTGCTATTTTTTTCCCAGACAGCAGGAAGAACCTCTTCTCTCAAACTGGTCATAAGTACCGTATTTTCCGGCGTATAAGACGACTGGGCGTATAAGACGACCCCCTACATTTCCTGTTAAATTATAGGGTTTGGGCTATACTCGCCGTATAAGATTACCCCTCTTCCAACGCACACCAAATAAAAATTAAAAAACATCAGATTTGATTTTAATATGGTAATTTTAATTCAAATGCTTATGACATGCAGGTGCTTAGTAGGAAAACTGTCACTTATAAACATAAGGCTGTTTGTCATCAAACATGTAAACATAAAACAGTGCAAGTGGATTAAACTATAATATAATAATAATAATAATAATAATAATAATAATAATAATAATAATAATAATAATAATAATAATAAGAAGAAGAAGAAGAAGAAGAAGAAGAAGAAGAAGAAGAAGAAGAAGAAGAAGTTGGAGGGGACCTTGGAGGTCATCTAGTCCAACCCCCTGCTAAGGCAGGAAACCCTATACCATTTCAGACAAATGGCTGTCCAGTCTCTTCTTAAAAACTTCCAGTGTTGGAGCATTCACTTCTGGAGGCAGGTTGTTCCACTGGTTAATTGTTCTAGCTGTCAGGAAGTTTCTCCTTAGTTCTAGGTTGCTTCTGTCCTTGACTAGTTTCCATCCATTGCTTCTTGTCCTGCTTTCAGGCGCTTTGGAGAATAGCTTGGCTCCCTCTGCTTTGTGGCAGCCCCTGAGATATTGGATCACTGCTATTAGGTCACCCCTCACCCTTCTCTTCGTTAAACTACACATACCCAATTCCAGCAACCGTTCCCTATTTTCCTAATTCACTTTTTCACTTTTCCTAATTCACTCTAAAGCTTTCCCTGCGCAGAGCCTTAAGTAACACCAGCTGCCTGCAATTAGTGCAGGTTCGCATCCCACCAGGCTCAAGGTTGACTCAGCTTTCCATCCTTCCAAGGTAGGTAAAATGAGGACCCAGATTGTTGGGGGCAATAAGCTGACTTTGTAATAATGCTGCTTGGGGGGAGGTGTGAAAGCCCTAATAAACAGGCATATACACAGAATGAAGGCTATTGCTAAGCACATTGATTTGTGCTTTAAATTGTAAGCCACCCTGAGTCTTCGGAGAAGGGCAGGATATAAATGGGATTTTTTTTTTAAAAAAGACCAAATGGGAGATCCGCTCCAGGTTTTCCAGCCAGCCCGCCCAGTTCCTGAGTCAAATGTGTCCTTAGAGCTAAGCTGCTGCTCTGGCTACACATTCCCCACCTGCCTTTCAAGTTGCTCTTGCATTCCCCACCTGCCTACAGCTGCTCTTCAACTTTAGAAGGAAAGAAGCCCAGACCCCAGCCTGTAAAAAATCACAGACTGCAGCTTCTACTCCAATTGGTCCCGCTTTCCCTGCGCAGACTAAATGGGAGATCCGCTCCAGGTTTTCCAGCCAGTCCTGTCCCTAAATTTTCAGCACCCGGCGTATAAGATGACCCCTGACTTTTGAGAAGATTTTCATGGGTTAAAAAGTAGTCTTATACGCCGGAAAATATGGTACTAGTTTAAACTAAGAATAGACACATTGACATCACACAACTGAAGAAACTACCATAGATATGTAGTGTTCTGCATAGCTCTGGACATAAGGAACTTCTGGAATTTCCTTCTAATCTTGTTGGAGCTGAGCTACAGCCAAATATTGGGAAAGTTCTGGCAGGAGTCCAGAACAAATAAGAATAAGGACTGTTAGTAAAAATGTGACAGTTAAGAAAGTAAAGTATTAGATAGCAAGAGTGGTCAAAAACAAATCCTTCAACACCCCGGACAGTTGTTGGGACACTACTTATCCTGGTAAGAGGGGAACTAGGTGAGCTCTTCTATTAATAGTCTTCAATCTTTGGGGTCCATGTAGAAT
Organism: Vipera berus; assembly: GCF_964194415.1. NCBI lineage: Eukaryota > Metazoa > Chordata > Lepidosauria > Squamata > Viperidae > Vipera > Vipera berus. The sequence goes on along the minus strand of NC_138205.1, from coordinate 75,530,288 downwards.
TTTGAGAATATGTTGTATTTTCAAACAGTGGTTGCCATAGTGAATGCTTGTCTGTGTATGAAATTGTTTATACAGACTCCCATTTCCTCAGCAGAAAAGAATTCCAAAGCTGATTTGCCATGACTGTCTAGTGACCAGGCACTAAACATCCATTTTTTGAAAGGCAAAGAAAATGAACTTGGGCAGAAAGTAAATTTGATGATGTTCAGTGAAATCCGCCCCCCATCCATTCATTTTCCTTCCCAGAAAAATATTTAGTAAAGCACATTTATAAACAATTGAGTATACAGTATGTGTCTTCAAAATAAGTCCTTCAGGGGTTTCTTCACGGGCCTTACTTTTCATTTGTCTTTTTTTTTTACTGGATGGGTGTTCAAACAATTAAAAATATTGATGAAGGTGTGTTTTTTTTAAAAAATGTGAATGCTAAGAACATTGATACCTGCAGTTGCTGTGTAGAAACACTGTGTTAGGCAGCTCCTTGAGCTACCTTTTCTATATTCCTAAAATTAAAAACTTCTGTACTAGAATATACCATTCTGTTGCTTTTCTGTACTTTCATATTGAATTTGTAATAAGAAGCAAGTTATGTGATTACCTACAGTCTAGGAAACTTCAGGATCTTGTATTCCAATAATTCCTATGATAGTTTTCCTTCTTTAAATTAAATTCAGGTTCTATTACCTTAGTATTATTTAAATAATATACAATACTCCAATTTTGTATGGGTTTCTACTGTGGTTTGGGACACAGTGCACATTTGTGTAGTAAATAAAACCCTAAATGAATGTATTGATAAATGAGATGAAATAAAATTTACATTATTTAGTCTTGGTATAAGGATCTATGTCTGGTATTTCAATACATTCTGCTGTGGCTCCTGATTCAGCTGGTTCTTCTATGAATCAGTATTTGAACAATTCTGTGGCTGGCTATATGCATATTTGGCTGAAGAGAAGAAAAAGAAAATAAATCAGGAGTAAATTTATCCCCAATCTATGAACAAGGACATCTGCATTTCCATAGCCCTTCTTAAACTGTGCTGAATGTGAGGCTGCAAATCCTTAAATGTTGTTAGTTATGAAGTCGTGTCCGACCCCTCGCGATCCCATGGACAAAGTTCCTCCAGGCCTTAAATAGAATACATTAAAAAAGCAGGTGTGATTTATGGTTGGGTTGGAATATAGAGAAATGCTTCTGAAAGCATTAGAAAAATTTAAAGGGAAAAGAAGATATCCTTTAAATGTGTACCTCTGTTTTATTTTACATTTGACTTGCTTTGAACTTGAGAAGAAAAATATTTGGATATTGTAATTAATTGAAACCTAATAAGGGAGCAACTACTCAAAGACATAACTGAAGTTCCAATATTTAAATACAATATGATCTGTTCAATCAAAGAAGCTGATTCTGCTAAATGAATTGAAAGGTTGACTCAGCCTTCCATCCTTCCGAGGTAGGTAAAATGAGGACCCAGATTGTTGGGGGCAATTAAGCTGACTTTGTAATAATGCCGCTTGGGGGGTGTGTGAAAGCCCTAATAAGCAGGCATATACAGGGAGTGCAGAATTATTAGGCACGTTGTATTTTTGAGGATTAATTTTATTATTGAACAACAACCATGTTCTCAATGAACCCAAAAAACTCATTAATATCAAAGCTGAATATTTTTGGAAGTAGTTTTTAGTTTGTTTTTAGTTATAGCTATTTTAGGGGGATATCTGTGTGTGCAGGTGACTATTACTGTGCATAATTATTAGGCAACTTAACAAAAAACAAATATATACCCATTTCAATTATTTATTTGTACCAGTGAAACCAATATAACATCTCAACATTCACAAATATACATTTCTGACATTCAAAAACATAACAAAAACAAATCAGTGACCAATATAGCCACCTCTCTTTGCAAGGACACTCAAAAGCCTGCCATCCATGGATTCTGTCAGTGTTTTGATCTGTTCACCATCAACATTGCGTGCAGCAGCAACCACAGCCTCCCAGACACTGTTCAGAGAGGTGTACTGTTTTCCCTCCTTGTAAATCTCACATTTGATGATGGACCACAGGTTCTCAATGGGGTTCAGATCAGGTGAACAAGGAGGCCATGTCATTAGATTTCCTTCTTTTATACCCTTTCTTGCCAGCCACGCTGTGGAGTACTTGGACGCGTGTGATGGAGCATTGTCCTGCATGAAAATCATGTTTTTTTTGAAGGATGCAGACTTCTTCCTGTACCACTGCTTGAAGAAGGTGTCTTCCAGAAACTGGCAGTAGGACTGGGAGTTGAGCTTGACTCCATCCTCAACCCGAAAAGGCCCCACAAGCTCATCTTTGATGATACCAGCCCAAACCAGTACTCCACCTCCACCTTGCTGGCGTCTGAGTCGGACTGGAGCTCTCTGCCCTTTACCAATCCAGCCACGGGCCCATCCATCTGGCCCATCAAGACTCACTCTCATTTCATCAGTCCATAAAACCTTAGAAAAATCAGTCTTGAGATATTTCTTGGCCCAGTCTTGACGTTTCAGCTTGTGTGTCTTGTTCAGTGGTGGTCGTCTTTCAGCCTTTCTTACCTTGGCCATGTCTCTGAGTATTGCACACCTTGTGCTTTTGGGCACTCCAGTGATGTTGCAGCTCTGAAATATGGCCAAACTGGTGGCAAGTGGCATCTTGGCAGCTGCACGCTTGACTTTTCTCAGTTCATGGGCAGTTATTTTGCGCCTTGGTTTCTCCACACGCTTCTTGCGACCCTGTTGACTATTTTGAATGAAACGCTTGATTGTTCGATGATCACGCTTCAGAAGCTTTGCAATTTTAAGAGTGCTGCATCCCTCTGCAAGATATCTCACTATTTTTGACTTTTCTGAGCCTGTCAAGTCCTTCTTTTGACCCATTTTGCCAAAGGAAAGGAAGTTGCCTAATAATTATGCACACCTGATACAGGGTGTTGATGTCATTAGACCACACCCCTTCTCATTACAGAGATGCACATCACCTAATATGCTTAATTGGTAGTAGGCTTTCGAGCCTATACAGCTTGGAGTAAGACAACATGCATAAAGAGGATGATGTGGTCAAAATACTCATTTGCCTAATAATTCTGCACTCCCTGTACATAGAATGAAGGCTACTGCTAAGCTTGTAAGCCGCCCTGAGTCTTCGGAGAAGGGCGGGATATAAATGGAATTTAAAAAACCCCACATATTGCAGTATACTAATTAGGTTGATGGCATTAAATACCGGTATTATATGTTTGTTTTATACCCATAGTATATCACAGTGTTGTCAACTCTAGAAATGAGCATGGCTGCATCCATTTTTCTTCTCATTCTAGGTTGCCACATAGAACGGAGGGAGGGGGATTGCCCAAGTGCTTTGCTAGTCAAAATAAACTTTTGTCCCATGGGAACCAAGGTCATTGGCTGCTCCCGAGACTAGGGACTGGGCGTTGCATAAAAAGCCCACCAAATAATCATATTGGGGAACATAGTTGCTTGCATAGCTTTTGTGGGTGGGACATTTAACTTTGTATTGTATTGTATCCAGACTTGGTTACACTCTTGACCCTGCCAATACTTTGTAACTAATAAACATGTTTTTTGAGGAACTTGCAAGCCTTGAGAGTTCAGCTTTATTCATCTCTGTCTGTCAGAACCTTGACATTAAATTAAGTGCTCTGTTGTGCAGGTTCTGAGGTTTTGCTTGATAAAAAAATACAGGAAACGAGAAGTTGCCTTTATGTTTTTATTCAGCTGAACAAAGACGAGCTCCACTAAAAGAATGACAAGAAATCCTTGTATTTATTCTTTCTGATTACATAAGCAATCCACCCAGCAAAGCTGACACACATAAGATAAAGATTTCACCCAGTAAGTCTGTCACACTGTAAATAAGAATGGAGAAAGCAGAAGTAGCTAAAAATGTTCCCTTTTGGGTGTTTCCCTAAAGACATTGTACGTTGCTGGGTGAGTTAGGACATTGGGTGTTTTACTTGCTGTCCTTTCATGACCCTGCATCCATGACTCTGCAAGTGCCCAAAGACAGCAGGGCCGTTTGCACACATTCACAATTGATATTTCCTATGCTGTCTCCTAATTCCGGATCAACATAATCCCCCCTTTCATACTTTGAGCAGTGTGCAGAAGTATGTTCATCAAACTGAAGAGACACAGAATTAGCTTCTGCGGTATGTGGGACACATTGTTGAGGACAGACAGAGGTGAGTATTTATTTATTTATTTATTTATTTAATTAAATTTCTATACCGCCCTATTCCCGAAGGACTCAGGGTGGTTTACAGGGCAGCATAAAATACAATATAAAAGATAATATAAAATTAAAATACATTAAATTAATTAAGCCCAATTAAAACAATATTTAAAAAGCTAAAACCCCTTCAGTCCAGGCCTGATAGATCGAAAAACCAGGTTTTCAGGTCCCGGCGAAATGAACGCAGATCGGGGGCGGTCCTGAGTTCCACAGGTAAATCATTCCAGAGGGCAGGCGCGCCCACAGAGAACGCTCTTCCCCTAGGAATAACCCACCGGCATTCCTTAACCGGCGGTATCCTGAGAAGGCCCTCCCTGTGGGAGCGCACGGGATGAAGGGAGCTTGATGCCGGCAGCAGGTGTTCCCTCAGATAACCCAGACCCAAGCCATTAAGGGCTTTATAGGTCATCACCAGCACCTTGAATCTCACCCAAAGGGCAACCGGAAGCCAATGCAGCTCACGGAGTAGAGGTGTTACATGGGAGTATTGGGAAGCCCCCATCACAACTCGCACGGCCGCATTCTGCACCAGTTGAAGCCTCCGCGTGGTCCTCAAGGGCAGCCCCATGTAGAGAGCATTGTAGTTGTCTAAACGGGAGGTCACGAGCGCATGAGTGACTGTGTAGGGCATCTCGATCCAGATAGGGTCGCAACTGGTGCACCAGGCGAACCTGGGCAAAAGCCCTCCTGGTCACGGCTCCTATATGATCTTCTAAACTGAGCCTTGAATCCAGGAGGACGCCCAAGTTGCGAGCCCTATCAATGGGGGGTAACACCTCACCCCCCCCATAGTTAACAATGGACAAAACTGGTTTTCCTGAGATGTCGGTATGCACAGCCACTCAGTCTTGGCAGGATTGAGTCAGAGCCTGTTTCTCCCCATCCAGACCCGAACCGCCTCCAGGCAATGGGACATCACGTCGAGGGCATCACTGAGTTAGTTCGGGGTGGAAAGAAAAAGTTGGGTATCATCAGCGTACTGATGATACCCCACCCCGAAGCCACAAAGGGGCAAATAGTGAAAGATATAACAGGAAAAAGATAATGCCACAAAGTGAAGACCAATAAATAGTTCTCTAAACCATCCCCATCCTGGGAGTCAGCCGGTAAGGAATGAGAATTTACTATTTCACAGCATCAGTGAAAATCTTCAGATCCTCAGGGCGATTCTTGATTCTTCCTTCTATGAGATGGGTGGTGTGACTAATATTAACGATAATCGGTGAAAAAAATGTGAGTGGATCAAAGCACACATTGCTCCTCTGCTCCTAGTACCATATCTAATGTTTGGCAATTCTGCAACACTACTTCCCTTATTTCTCCCTGTTCCTTGTTGAATTGTGTAAATGCCTATATGGTGTGGTTAAACATTTCCTGGTATGGTGTTCAATATGTTCTTTATGCTCAAGGTGGTCCTCAATTGTGGATGCAGCAGTTCCATTCATTATATCAGATGATACAAAGTGAGGAAAAGATCATTCCTACAGTTCCATGTATCTGACCAGTAAGCTGGCAAAGATTTGTAGGCAAACAGACCACAAAGGACTACCAGTCCGGGTGGTTAGCCAGATAAATGCCTTGTTTGCCTTTTAACCTCTCAGGCAAAGAAGCTCGAACACCAAACATATAAGTCCCATTGCTGCAAACAGGCTACAAACAGCAGAGGGGTCCTTTTTGTAGTCAAGACTAAAGGTCTGATGACATTTATGCCATCCATCCCACAAGCTAGTACTCACCTTCCATGTGACCATGCAAGATGCATAAATCCCTAACTTATCTGGAAGAAGAATTAAAATGACTAAGACAAGCTGCTGCAGGGTGCTGTATAGTTGAGCAATTTGCAGCTTTCCTGTCCCAAAACCCAGAGAGTGCCCAGCCCCTTGTGACAATGATCATGCTGAACATAGAGGCTCCCAGAGGCGTAGCTTCCATAACCAATCCATGGGTCCGTTTGGGGGTATGTGGATGGAAATCCACATTCAAGAATTTAACCCAAGCTGGTGCATTCTGCATATGGGTGTTGGAACCCTAAATTCCTAAAGAGGGGCTGGGAATGGGGAACTATTCTGCCCCTGCATGATAGTAGGAAAGATAGAGAAGGATGTCTATAGTAAATCTCATCCTAAAAGGGGCATAGGGCAGTCTGGAAGGTAAAGAAATTGATGAGTAATGCAAATACCACCCATAGAGCATTCCAAAGGTTTGAGTATTGCAGCTGACACAGAATGGCCATTGGCCCCAAAGACTTGGAATGTTTATGAGGAAGGGTTTCCAAGGGGCTTATTTAATACTGAATGTGATGCTCCTGTATCAATCAAAAAGGGTATTGTTTTCCTCTGACTTAGAACTTTACCTGGATTGAAGAGGAAGAATCATCCATAAGGGCAGGGAGACAAAGGCCCCCAGCCCCTCACCTCCTTATATCTGGAGCATGGTTGTGGAACAGCACCCTATAGGACAGTTAGGAAGGGAACATAAAATACATTCCCTGCTCCAATGGCCAAATGTCATGCCTATACAACACTGGTCATCTCTTAGGGCAAAAGACTGCAGTGGGTGGTCTAGGGGTGTGTGTGCCTGGAATCTCGGTGACATTGTCCCATTTCTCTCTTGAGGGGGCCCTATCACTCCTCGCCAAGTCCCACTTCTTCCCCCTTCCGTTAGGGGCACCTGTTGCAGAGCTCAAGCCAGCAAGACAATACTTCATTTTTCATTCTTTTTAGCCCCCCTGGTTATCACTTCTGGTCATGTCATGTAAGCTTTATAAGCATCTTCCAACAATTTTTCTATTGTCAGCTGAAGTCCCCTCCATCTTCTGTAATTCACACTTAACATCTGGGGCACTCAAGGTAATCACTGGGACTTTCAGCTGGCAACTGATGAACATCATAAATTTTGCCCAAATTTTTTCTGTTTAGGGAAGACAATCTGCAATGCAGTGACAATAATGTCTTGGAAACCTTTTAATTTGTAGGACAAAGGGCCTTTCTTTCTTTTTGGCAGCATTTCCTACCAGATGTCTTTCCTCTGTTGTTAAAAAGACATCCAGAATAGGTTGGAGGTCTGCCCAGTTAGTGGTATAAGTTTGAATAATGGACAGAACCAATTCAGAATATTTGTGTGGGGTTTCAGTGTAAGAACACAATCAGTCCTCCCATGCATAAAGGATAGATGGAGAAGGGGGTATGAACCAGGACCTTATTAGTGTCCCTCCTTCCAATGGTTACCTGCCCTGTGAGGGAGTAGATCTCCTTATAGGGTGGTGGAGCAGAAGCTAAAGCAGGAAAAGGTGGTGCCGTAGAAGGTCACCACAACCCACAGTCTTTAAGCATCTGCTTATTCTTGTGTGAGATCCAAAAAAGTGCATATTAAGCTTGCTGATCATGATTCATGGCTCTTTAAGCATAGTCTCCCATGGTTTCAAAAACTCCCAAATCTATGAATACCCCTGTGGGCCAAACAGTGGGATGTCCTGGTGACAGAGGGCATTGTACTTAATTAGTTTCAATTTCATATCCTGATGGATATGGGTTTTAAGCTTACCAAAGTTCCTTATGACACACTCAAGGGGGCTGAGGGCACATTCCTTATTTTTATTCATTCTAACAGGTCTTCCTGGGGCTGAGCCCATGTGTTCAAATCACTCACACAACTTGCACAGCCTGTTGAGCCACAAGAGATCCAATGACCTTTGGCTAAGATCAGTAACACACCTAGGCCTGGTCAACAGTGGGAAATATATATCAGAAGCAACCACAAACCTCAGAGCAACCACATGTTCAACACTCACAACCCGAAAGGAGGCGGGGCCAACACCGCAGCAGGACGACACATCCCTTGCGGGCTCCTGAAGGATTGTCGCTTTTCAGCTGTTTGGGGGGGTCTGTCTGAGTTCCAGATAGACCAGAGCTGTCCTGTAGGGACGGTGAAGAAGGGAAGCACAGTTTGGCAGCACAGGAGGGATCGCAACCTCCTGGAGAACTGACAGAAGCTTCCCAGACCAGCAGCTGTCAGACAGCCATTGTGAGCTGTCACAAGCCGGGGCGGCCACTTGGAAGATTTTGAAAGTAAATTTGGAGGACTGCCTGGGTGAGATGATTGAGACACCTTAAATGCTGGAAATTGTCTGGGGCGGTGGGGAATAAGAAGAATTTGAAGCCGTGGAGAAGTGGGGGGGAGAGCGGACTTTTAAGCTGCTCCTCTTCCGGAATTGTAGTGGTGGAAAACAATGGAAGGCAAAAGAAGGCAATGAATCAAGTATCTCGGCTGAGAATACTTTTGAAGCTGCAGTGCTACTTAGAGGCACCTGGGTGTTAGTAGACTTGGTAGGCTTATTATAAAAAATAAATAAGGGAGAGTGAGTGACCTTGAATGACAACTGCTGGACTTATTGATAAGAAAGTTACAGAGTCTGTTTTTTGGTTTGGTGAATGGTGGATTGTTACTTACTTTGGAGACCTTATTTTTGATCTTCTCTTCTTTTGGATAAAGGCACGGAGAGCCTGAAACAAACATAGAAGTGTAACCCGTATGGATTATTATTATTTTTTTCTTATTCAGATATAAGTATATTTGGCTTTTTCCTTTTCCTTTTTTTCTTCCTCTTTCCTTTGTTCTCCCCTTTTTCTGTCATTGAAATTTTTCACATTTTTTCTTTCTTTTCCTTTCTTTTTTGGAGCACATTCAGATTGTAATATCCCATTGACATTTGGCTTATAAATACTGGAGAAGATGAAGAAGACTACAACACACTTAGCAACAGCTGCCCCAATAGCACAGAGTCCTGTGGCACAGAAAACACTGGACACTACAACGCAGCAAGATAGATCTAACATGGAATTGGAAAACATGATACTGGCACTACACACAGACTTCAAGGAAGGGATAGGCAAACTAGAAGAGGACCTAAAAGAGGTCAAAGAACTGATGGAGAAAAATGAACAAAGACTGCAACAAGCTGAAGAAACAATTGAATCAACAGATAAGGGACTAGAGGAGATTGATAACCGACTTACATCAACAGACAGGAACCAGGAAAAAATTATTATTTCTTTAGAGATGGATAGAGCTGATTATTACTTAAGATTCCAAAACGTTGAAGAAGAAAAGGGAGAGAACCTAGCAGATGTAATGGCGGGAATATTAGCAGAAGCATTGGAGGAAAGCAAGGAAAAGATAATTAATGATATAGATGAGATATTTAGAATACATACTAGATATGCAACAAGAAATACTCTCCCCAGAGAGGTGCATATAACATTTACTAAAAAAGCATAATACAGATATATTACAGAAGCTGAGAAATGCTATAATAAAATACAAAGGAAAAGAGATAGTGATATTAAAACAGATCCCAAGAAGAGTGAGAGACCTGAGAAAGGAGTATCAATTTTTGACAAAATGCTTAATTAAAAAAGGGATAAATTTTAGATGGTTAATACCAGAAGGAGTAATGATAAATTGGCAAGAACAGAGACATAGATTGGACACATTAGAGAAAGCAGAACTTTTCTATGATCAATACTTTGGGCAGCAAGAAGAAGAAAGGCTGAGAGGAGAAACAGTAATCAGACATCAGGGAGACAAGACAGAGAAGCAACCGAGTAAGCATAGCATTAAACAGGTGGAAAGGGTGTTGAGAGAAGGGACAAGAGCAAAAGAGGCAAAAGGGCAAAGAGATGAGAGTGACGAGAGCAGCTAAAACTTCAAATAAATAGTCATGGAAGAAGAGATAAAAGCAATTTCGATAAATGTAAATGGACTAAATTCGGCTATGAAAAGGAAAAGAACACTAAATAAACTGGGGAAATTAAAAACAGACATAATTTGTTTGCAAGATGCTCATATTAGGAAACAAAAATCTATTAGAATATCCAAAATTGGGAGAATTATACACTTCACTTGCAGATCAGAGTAAAAGAGGTGTGGCATTATATATTCAGAAAGCAATACAAACTCCTTTGCGGGGGGGGGAGGAGGGAGAGAAGGCTTCCGTCCAGCGCCGGAGCGAAGGCGGAGTGGCCCGAAGGAGGAGTCACGCTGTGTGGTTGTGTGTTTGTGTGTGTGTGTGTGTGGCGCGCCGTGGGGCGTCAGGCCCTTCCCGGCTGGGGCTCCGGTGCCTCCGCCCTGCCGGATCCCGGCGCCGTCGAGCGCGCCCCCCCCAGATGTTGCGCCCGGTGCGGCCGGCCCCCCCTGCACCCCCCACACTACGCCACTGAGAGGACTTGCTATGACTTATTTAGGGGAAAAAATAAACAGAAAAGACAAAATAGGGAAAAACTGGAAGAAGAATATAAGACACTTGAGAAAGAATTACAGAAAGATACACAAAACAAAAAGATTAAAAATTTAATGGAGTCGAACAAGCATAAAATGAACTTAATAGAAAATGAAGAAGTGGCAATGAAAATAAAGGCAGCTAAACAAACCTTTTTTGAACATGCAAACATGCCAGGGAGATGGTTGACATATAAAATTAAAAAGGAGAAAGAGAAGAGATGGATTAAACAACTGGAAGATGCTGAGGGGACTTTACAACACCGGAATGAAGAAAAGAAAAAAATAGCTTGGGAATATTATGAGAATTTATATAAGCAACAAACAGTTTTAGATGATAGAATAAAACAATTCTTGGAAAAAACAGAGATATCTAAAGTACCGGAGAAATTTAAAAAGCTATTAGAAGGGAAAATAACAATGATGGAATTAACAGAAGCAATTAAAAAACAAAAGAATGGCAAAACACCAGGACCAGATGGGCTACCAGCAGAACTATACAAGACATTGCAGGAACTGTTAGGCAATGTAATGCTGGAACTCTATAATGAACTTCTCTGTGAAGCTAAGACACCAGATTCGTGGTCGGAAGCACTTATTACCCTGATACCAAAGGAAAAAATGGAAACACAGAAAATAAAGAACTATAGACTGATTTCCTTGCTGAATGTGGACTACAAAATATTCACATCAATCATGGCTGAAAAACTTAAAAAGTTCTTAAACAAATTTATACATTTGGATCAAAATGGTTTTCTGCCTAAAAGACAGATTAGAGACAATATACAAATTATATTAAACACATTAGAATACTATGAAACACATCCTGAAAAACAAATGGCATTGATGTTTTTGGATGTGCAGAAAGCATTCGATAACGTGAAGTGGCAATTCATGATAAGACAACTACAGACTATGGATTTTGGGAAGAAATTTATAAATGTAATTAAAACAATTTACAATAAGCAAATAGTCAAAGTAATGATTAATGGAGATATGACTGAAAAGATTAATATTATGAAGGGAAAAAGGCAGGGATGTCCTCTATCTCCATTATTGTTTGTCTTGACACTAGAGATACCAAATAGAGGTATAAGACAGAATAAGGGTATAAAAAGTATGAAAGTTAAGAAGGAAGATTATAAGCCACAAGCTTTCACAGATGATCTAGTATTTATCTTGGAGGAGCCACTAGAGACAGGACCTGTATTAATAGAACAAACAGAAAAATAAGGTGAGGTAGCAGGTTTGAAGATTAATAAAGATAAAACAAAAATGTTAGTGAAAATTATTACTGAAAAACAAAAAAAAATAATTGATGGGAAAGTTAGATATACAGATTGTAAAGAAGGTAAAATATCTGGGGATTCACCTGACAGCAAGATGCATAACAATTAAAGAAGATAACTATCACAAATTGAAAAGAAAAATTGAAGTAGATTTGGATAAATGGGAAAAGGTACAACTATCATTAATGGGTAGGATCAGGGCTTTTTTCTCATAGAACGCTCAGAATGGTGTTCCGGCACCTTTTTTTGCAAAAAAAAAAAAGAAAAAAGCTCCCTCTATTGGCTCTCGAAAGCCTATTGCAGGAGTAGGCAATCTTGCCTTTTTTATGACTTGTGGACTTCAACTCCCAGAAATCCTGAGACAGCCACGCTGAGGGGAAAGAAAGAGGTTTCCAAGCTGAGCCATGCTGGCTCAGGAATTCTGGGAGTTGAAGTCCTTGAGTCATGAAAGAGCCAAGGTTGCCTACCCTGCACTACAGGGGGATATTAAAATTATTTACAAGGTTATTTCTTTAGGAATTAAACTTCTGGAATCTAAAACAGCTAATTCAAAAAAGCCAACAGGAAAGAACCTCACATTTTTCATCTGCTTCTGTCTTTTGGAAGGTAAAATTAGATAACAAAATAATCTATTTCCTATGTTATCATCTCTGCAATGAAATCAATAAAGGTAACAGGAAAGAAATGAGAAACATTTTTCTCAATGTAATATGTCTAATTTAGCTGATGCTAGAAAAAAAATAGTATCTTTTGTACACTCTTGAAAACTATTTTGAATCTCTAACCATCTATTACAACTAAACCACTTTAAATTAAACAATTCTTAAGAATGAAATATTCTTAATTTGGACTTTACTTTTACTGTTTGGACTGTTGTGTGTTTTGAAAAATAGATTATTTAGAATCTAGTTATGTTGCACTTCAGTCTTAAATAATTAACCTAGTACAGGGGTGTCAAACTCAATTTCATTGAGGGCCGCATCAGCATTGTGGTTGCCTTCAGGGGGCCGGGTGGGTATGGCCAGGGTGGGCGTGGCCTACTGGATGGGCGTGGCTAGAGTGTGTATGGCCTACTGGGTAGGTGTGGCCAGCTCTACATCGTTCGCATCAAGGGTGCCTATGGGGGCCTGGGCAGGAGTGGGACAGATCTGAGGGTCTCTGGCAGAAGGAGGGTCTCTGGGCCAGGGCCAAGGCAGTGGGGCCGTTCCCTCACTGTTTCCAGGATGGCTTCGCGGGCCACATGATACCACTTCACGGGCCGGATCCGGCCTCTGGGCCTTGTGTTTGACATGTCTGACCTAGTATATACATAACAATATATGATGTTTTCCATGGTGAGCTTAACATCAATAACAACATTTATTAAAAAGGCTAAAATAATTTCTGGTGGTATTATCTGTACATTAAAATTTTGTTTAGTCACAATCTTTCACTTTTCACATTCCGGACAAGCAGTGGTCATGTATCCTAGCAAAAGGTGTTACATATATGCATAAGTGTAGTCAGTAGCATATGCCTTTTTAAAAATATCAAACATGCAAAGAAACAAAAATAAGTCCAAAATATCTGTATTACATCCAGAAATGCAAACTTTGCAATCAAAATTTCTCATCCATAACTATGGCACCCTAAGGATACCTGCATACATGCAAATGCTTTTCTGGGATCAGTAACGCAGCAGGGATTGCTTTTTCCTTCCGGTAACAGATTGCTGGGAAATACCAAACATGGCCTTGAGAATTCCAATGTTTGTTACAAATTTTTCTGGATGTGGTTGGAAAGAGGCCTAAAAATGCCAGCACAAATACATCACATTTGCTGAACGTGCACACGCAACTAATTACAATCTTCAATTATATGTGATATATGTAAAATGAGATGGGCTGTCTCAACTGCAACTTGCAAACCATTCCGTTTTGCGGCAAAACAATCCAGGACAAGCTGATTAGCAGAGCTTAGAGAAGACTCATTAACACAATTTTTGGGAAGGAAAGAAACAGAAGGACAGCTTAACATCTTCCAGTTGATGTTATGTTATGTAACATCTTCTGGGTGTTGAAGTCCACGAGTCACAAAAGAGCCAAGGTTGCCTACGCCTGGCCTATTGGCTTTTGAAAGCCAATAGGAATTGTTGCTGAGCGCGCCAAAAGATCCGGCCGGCAAATGTTGCACAGGCAAGTTGTCTGCAGCAAAGGCAGGAACTTTGCATCTCTCCCTGCTGCCCAACTACACCATCTCAACAAGGTAAGTAAGATATTATTTGCAAATAGGATGGCAATAAACAATTTAGGCTGCATTTACATCAGGGCTTTTCAACCTTTTCAGAAATTGTACCACTTTTATGATCTGACAATATTCAAGCACCACCAGTGCTTAACAAGGTCTCAAAAACTTGATGATTAAAAAAAGGGGGGGTATTTTGGGTTTCATTGGTTAGATTCATTTATTGTTATAGAAATGGCTAGTTTATGATATTATAGAAAAGCAAAAAGTTGAGGTTCAATGTTAATGCTTCCTTCTACTCCTGTAACAGAGGAAGTCAGAAGTCAGTGCCTTTTCTTTTTTCCCTTCTCCCCCTCACTTTTCCCTTTTTCTCTCTCACCCTTCATTCACAAAATCCCCCCCACTCACTCACACTTTGCTCACAAAAGCCTCCAGTCGCTCTGACTCACTCCTCTGCCTATTTCAAAGGCACCTCATTCAGTCTCTCCCCCACTCATTCCATCTCTTTCAAAGGCCTCTTGCTTGCTCGCTCACTTACTGCCCCATCGCTTCCAAACACCATTTGCAATTCACTCACTCACTTACTGCCCCATCGCTTCCAAACACCACTTACTCACTCACTCACTGCATTTGGAAGTGACGGGGTAGTAAGTGAACGCATGCCGGTGCTGGAGGCCATCAGCTGTTTGGCACCGGAGACCACTGCCATGAGGAACACAGCTCTTGGTCAGGGTTTGGAGCAGCTCTGGGTGGGGGCTCAGCACGAGCCGCGGCATGGCAACTGCGGGGAGGGGAATCCCCACAGCGGCTGTGGGGAGGTGAATCCCTGCGGCATGTGGCTCTGAGCTGCAGGGGCGGGGTTGCAAAGGATGGGTGGCAACGCCGTAGCAAGACACCAGCATCACTCCCAGTGACAGCTCCTCTGAGTTCTGGCACTTTTTTTTTTAGGTAGGATTGCAATAATCAAAAAAAATATGTTACCACGATTGTTGTTTTTGTTTTCAACAATACCAATAAGATTGGAAAAGAAATATTTTGAGGGGCTAAATAAAATAATTTTGAAATATATTTGGCAGGGAAAAAAGGCAAGGATTAATTTAAAAATGTTACAGGATGCAAGACTCAGAGGTGGGTTTGGTTTACCTAATTGGGAATTATATTATCAGGCTGCAGCATTATCATGGATGAAAGAATGGATTTTACTGAGGAATACTAGATTACTGACATTAGAGGGACATGATTTACAGTTGGGATGGAATGCTTTCATATGGTATGGGAAAAATAGAATACATAGCTATTTCCAGAGACATCATATAAGGAATTCTTTTTTGATGGTTTGGGAAAAAATAAAGAGAAAGCATTACTTGAGGATTCCAGATTGGCTCTCAACTATGGAAGCGTTAATACACCCCAATATGTTTAACATGGGAAACATTATAAGATATAAAGACCTACTAACAGACACAGGGGAGCTGAAAACCAAACAACAATTAGAGGAACAAGGAATAAAGATGGATTGGTACATGAGAACGCAAATACAATCTAGATATGAAAAAGATGCTAAAACAGATGGTTTTAGTTTGGGGACAACAGAGTTAGATGAAATACTTATGGAAACTGAAGAAAAATGGATCAAAATGTATAGTTACTTACTATATAGGGAATTAGAGGAGGAGCAAGTAAAGGAGTCAATGTTAAAATGGACAAGAAACTTGGATATACGATTGAATTAGATAGATGGCAACAATTATGGGAAAGAAACTATAAACTGACAATGGCGACAGCGTATAAAGAAAATATGTACAAGATGTTCTATAGATGGCATATGTCTCCAGAAATACTAGCTAAAATGTTTAAGGACAGATCTATGAAATGTTGGAAATGTCATCAAATACCAGGCTCTTTCTATCATATGTGGTGGATGTGTGTAGAAGCTAAAACCTATTGGAATATAATCAGAACATGGATAGAAAAGATGATACAACAACGTATAAAACTAAGACCAGAAATATTCCTGTTGGGTATTTTACCAGAGAAATATAGTAAAGAGAAAACATATTTGATTATTCATATAACTACTGCAGCTAGGATTGTGTTTGCACAAAATTGGAAGGCACTGAAAGCTCCCCGAGAAGAAGAAGTGATCGGGAAAATAATGGAATGTGCGGAAATTAATAGATTAACAATGATAATTAAAGATAAGACAGAGTCAGAGTATTATGAAATCTGGGGAAAATTTTATGAGTGGGTGAAAAAGAGAATATGCCTAAAAGATAGCTAACACAAATTTAGATGGAAGAAAAAGGAGGAAATAAGGAGGGAGACCCAGGCGACACAGTATAGTATAAAAATTTAGAGAAGTATATACTGAGAAGGCCAGATTTATATAAATATTGACGTAATAGAAAATTAATCTTATTATATCTAATATAGATATTGAAAATCTAAGGAGAGGAGCTGCTCGGACATTACCCCTGAATTTTATCAGAAAAGGAATGGGAGGGAAGAAAGGAGAGGAGAGAGGGAAGAGAGTAGAGGAGGGGGAAGGAAGTGGGAAGGTTGGAGGAAAAGAGGAGAAGTGGGAAGAAATGGGAGGGGAGTGGTGAAGGAAAGAGGAGAGAAGAGGAGGGAAGTAGGAAAGAAAGGAGAAAGGGAGAAAGAAGGTAGAGAAGAGGAAAGAGACAGGAATGTGGATACAGTGAAAGGGGAAATGGACGAGCAGCACCCAAACTTACGAGTATGTATTTATGTACAGGTGAAACTCGAAAAATTAGAATATCATGCAAAAGTTCATTTATTTCAGTAATGCAACTTAAAAGGGGAAACTAATATATGAGATAGACTCATTACATGCAAAGCAAGATAGTTCAAGCTGTGATTTGTCATAATTGTGATGATTATGGCTTACAGCTCATGAAAACCCCAAATCCACAATCTCAGAAAATTAGAATATTGTGAAAAGGTGCAATATTCTAGGCTCAAAGTGTCCCACTCTAATTAGCTAATTAAGTCATAACACCTGCAAAGGGTTCCTGAGCCTTTAAATGGTCTCTCAGTCTGTTTCAGTAGGAATCACAATCATGGGGAAGACTGTTGACCTGACAGTTGTGCAGAAAACCATCATTGACACCCTCCATAAGGAGGGAAAGCCTCAAAAGGTAATTGCAAAAGAAGTTGGATGTTCCTCAAGTGCTGTATCAAAGCACATTAATAGAAAGTTATGTGGAAGGGGAAAGTGTGGAAGAAAAAGGTGCACAAGCAGCAGCACCAAAACCTGGTTCAATGACCATGGGATTACTGTGCTTGATTGGCCAGCAAACTCGCCTGACCTGAACCCCATAGAGAATCTATGGGGCATTGCCAAGAGAAAGATGAGAGACATGAGACCGAACAATGCAGAAGAGCTGAAGGCCGCTATTGAAGCATCCTGGTCTTCCATAACACCTCAGCAGTGCCACAGGCTGATAGCTTCCATGCCACGCCGCATTGAGGCAGTAATTGCTGCAAAAGGGGCCCAAACCAAGTACTGAGTACATATGCATGCTTATACTTTTCAGAGGTCCGATAGTGTTCTATGTACACTCCTTGTTTTATTGATTGCATGTAATATTCTAATTTTCTGAGATTGTGGATTTGGGGTTTTCATGAGCTGTACTCCATAATCACAATTATGACAAATCACGGCTTAAACTGTCTTGCTTTGCATGTAATGAGTCTATCTCATATATTAGTTTCCCCTTTTAAGTTGCATTCTGAAATAAATGAACTTTTGCACGATATTCTAATTTTTCGAGTTCCACCTGTATTGTGGTATATTTGTTGATTTGTTTGTGGGAGAAATGGAAAAATAAAAATTATATATGTGTGTGTGTGTGTGTGTGTGTGTGTTTTCTGAGGTTTTTGCGGGTGTTTGTATGTAGATCTTTGGTCATTCGGGTTTTCCCCCACATAGAATTGGAGGTATCAGGGCAACGTTTCGACGAAATCTCATCCATCATCCTCAGGCTGGTGACTTCAACTTCCTTCTTCTCCCAGAAGGTTGCAGCAGGTTTTGGTCACTTCACATGACCCTGGGACACTGTGACTGTCATAAATATGAATCAGTTGCCAAGCATCTGAATGTAAATCACAAGACCCTGGAGATGCTGCAACATTTCAGTTGATTGGCACTTCTTCTGGGCTCAGCAGAAGTGCCAGGATCAGCACCGAGCTCCAGCTGGAGCCTGGCACTGATCTGGGTGTTTCCACTGAGCCCTGACAGCCCCAAAGAAGTGCTGATCCTGGTGCTTCTGCTGAGCTCTGACAGCCCTGCAGCTCCATCCATCTCTCACTCAGGCTTGTGCAGTGCTGCCACCAGTTCAGCTCATTCCCCTCCCCCCCTACTTTTCTAGGATGGTCGCGTACCACCTGCCAGGTGCCAATGTACCACAGGTGGTACTTGTTACCGCTGGTTGAAAAGCCCTGATCTAATTCTCCTCTTCCTCTAGACCAGTGATGGCGAACCTTTTAGAGACCAAGTGCCCAAACTGCAACCCAAAACGCACTTATGTATTGATGGGTGCTGGATGGGCGTGGCCCATTGAGTGGGTGTGGCCAATTGGGTGGGCATAGCTGCAGTGGTAATGGCAGACTCGGTGGGACTAAAATGTTCAATCCATCAATTCCAACTTTGCGAGATCTTTTTTTTTCCATGAGAAGTTGAAATTGATTGATTGAAACTTTTTTTTTTGCACATGGCAGCAAAGGCCTAAAGCGAAAAGGTTTTATAAAAGCCAGCTGAAGGCCTAGGAATGAGGCAACAGGGTGCATACCCACAGAGAGGGCTCTGCATGCCATCTGTGGCATGCATGCCATAGGTTTGCCACCACGGCTCTAGGCAGAATCTCTGCATCATCCTTAGCTAGCCTGGGAAGGTGATGTTAAATTGAGTATTATCAGAGTATTGATGGTAGGTCATCTGAAATTGACAGATATCTTCTCCCAGCAATTTGCTATAGATGTTGAACACAGTGTGAGAAAGTCCTGAGTGCCCTGAGAAGTGAGAAGTTCTAGCTTTCTCCTATGTATACTGATTGGAAACATCTGCCTAGGAAGGAATAAAACTACTATAAAATGGTGCCTGCCACCTCAAACCTTTCAGAAAAATACCATAATTAGTGGTACTGAATCTACAGAAAGATTTACTAGTGGGACATTCTTGTTCAATCAGGTACTGACAATGGTTATCAACGAGAGTAATGAGTATTTGTTTTCATCTCTTTTGCATTCCTAGATCTGAATCCTAACTAAAAAATACTTTAGATAATCTGTTATACTAGGATCCTCTGTAGCTGAAGCAATAGCCCCTTTTTCATTTCCCCCCCTCAAAAAGAGAATATTGAAGATTGGAAAGAAGGTTTCTAATATCGTTGGGTTGAGAGATGCTCCATTCAGAAGCATCTCCTCCAAGACAGATTATATATCTCTGTCCCTCAAAGAGGTATATTGATCACTTCTTGGATCCAGAAACCAGAAAGGGCGTGAATCAAATCTATATATCGTGGAGTTTATACTCTAGAGAGCCATATTTATTTCTCCAGCCTCTAAAAGCTCAGAAGAATCCCTTAATACATAGAAACATATGTAGAAATTCAATATACACTGAAAATAAAGTACAATAATTTATGTTTTGTTAAGATCTAAGGAAGCTCCCATTAATTTTTATTCTGTGAATGTGCAATACATGTGCCTGTATGGTCTGGATATACGATATTTTATGTTCTTGATATATGGTATGATATTTTTAAAAGGTTTGTCTAATAGCACTACTACAACACATGGCTAAGAAATCCCAGTCTCACACCATAAAGGACTTTATGATCATCAGTCTTAACTGGATCCGGAAACAAACTAGCAACCAATGCAGCTTAGAGAGGAGAGGTGTGACATGTCAGGAGAACAGTGTGTCCTACCTAACTCAAGCCAAAATTGTGCAGGAACAAATTAGAATGAAATCCAGACACATTGTGTAGAAAGGAAACTGATGGTAATTAGTAATCAGTACATACCTGCCATTAGTTAAAGTGATCAAGCCCATATATGATTCAGTTGTTCTAAATAGGATTTTTCTGATATTTACTCAGTTGTCTCTTATAGCAAAAATCCAAGAGTTTACAAAGCATTGTTTACAAACTCATTGTTGGAAAGTATCAGTCAAGAAAAGGATACAATTTTTTTCCAGAGCATTGGATATATCATGGAACAAAGTGAAGATAGTCATCAAGAAGTGGAGAAAATATGGCAAAACAATGATATTACCAAGAACTGGATATCCCTCCAAAATTGATGAAAAAACAAGAAGAAAAACTGATCCGAGAGGCTGCCAAGATGCCTACAAGCAACCTTAAAGGAGCTGCAGGAATTTCTGGTTGTGTACTACACGTACAACAATCTTTTTTCTTCATGCGTCTGGGTTGTGGGGTAGGGTAAAAATGAAGCCTTTTCTTACCAATAAATAAATAAATAAATAAATCCAAGTGTGGCTAGATTTTGCATAAACTTACATCCAATCTGAAAAAAGCTTATGGGAAAATGTGTTATGCTCTGGTGAAATCAAGTTTGAAATTTTTGACCATTATTCCAAAATGTTTATATGGCACAAAAACAAACGCAGTGCACACCAAAAGTACACAATATGCACACTGAAACAGAATAGAATAGAATAGAATAGAATAGAATAGAATAGAATAGAATAGAATAGAATAGAATAGAATAGAATAGAATAGAATAGAATAGAATAGAATAGAATAGAATAGAATAGAATAGAATAGAACAGAACTGGAAGGGACCTTGGAGATCTTCTAGTCCAGCCCCTGTTCAAGCAGGAAAGCCTATACCATCTCAGACAAATGACTGTCTAGTCTCTTCTTAAAAATCTCCAGTGATGGAGCGCCCCGATTTCTGGAGGCAAGTTGTTCCAGTGGTTAATTGTCGTCACTGTCAGGAAGTTTCTCCTTAATTCCAGGTTGCTTTTCTCTTTGATCAGTTTCCAAACATTGTTTCTTGTCCTTCCCTCTAGTGCTCTGGTGAATAACGTGACCCCCTCTTCTTTGTGGCAGCCCCTCAAATACTGGAATAGTGCTATCATGTCTCCCCTATTTCTTCTTTTCTTTAGATTAGCCAAACCCAAGTCCCACAGCGGTTCCTCCTATGTTTTACTCTCCAGGCCTTTGATCATCTTAGTTGCTCTTCTCTGAATTTTTTCCAAACTCTCATCATCTTTTTTGTGATATGGTGACCAAAATTGGCAGCAGTATTCCAGGTGTGGTCTTACTAGGGTTTTATAAAGTGGTACTAATACTTCACATGATCTTGATTCAATACCTCTGTTTATACAACCCAGGATTGTATTAGCTTTTTTGGCTGCTGCTGCACACTGATGGCTCATAGTTCAAGTGATTGTCCACTAGGACTCCAAGGCCCCTCTCACAGTTACTGTTTTTAAGCTAAATCTCACCCTATCTGTACTTGTACCTTTGATTTTTCCTGCCTAAATGTAAAACTTTGCTTTTCTCCATACTGAAACTCATTTTGTTGGATAGGACCCATTGTTCACATTTGTCAAGATCTTTTTGGATCCTGAATTTGTCTTCTGGGGTTTTGGCTACTCCTGTCAATTTGGTGTCATCTGCAAAACTGATGAGTTCTCCTTCAATTCCCTCATCTAAATCATTGATGAAGATATTGAAGAGTACTGGGCCTAAGAAGGAACTTTATGGTAACTCACTGCTTACTTCTCTCCATGTGGATGTAGTGCCATTGAGGACTATTTGTTGAGTATGGTTTACCAGCCAGTTTCAGATCCATCTGGTGGTGATGTTGTCTATTCCACCGTTTTTAGTTTACCACGGAGTAGGTTGTGGTCTACTTTATCAAATGTCTTACTGAAATCTATACTACGTCCACAGCATTTTGCTGGTCTACTAGTTTAGTCACTTTATCAAAGAATGAAATAAGATTGGTTTGGCATGATCTGTTTTTAACAAACCTGTATTGGGACGTGGTGGCTCAGTGGGTTAGGACGCTGAGCTTGTCGATCAAAAGGTCGGCAGTTTGGCAGGTCGAATCCCAAGTGCCGCGTAGCAGAGTGAGAGCCTGTTACTCGTCCCAGCTTCTGCCAACCTAGCAGTTCGAAAGCACATAAAAATGCAAGTAGAAAAATAGGGACCACTACGATGGGAAGGTAACAGCGTTCCGTGCGCCTTTGGCATCTAGTCATGCTGGCCACATGACCACAGAGACGTCCTCGGACAAGCGCTGGCTCTTCGGCTTTGAAATGGAGATGAGCAGTGGCCCCTAGAGTCAGAAACGACTAGCACGCATGTGCGGGGGAACCTTTACCTTTACCTATTGGCTACTAGTTATAATTTTGTTTGCTTCTAGTTGTTCGCAGATCTGTTTTTTGATTATCTTTTCTAGGCTCTTTCCAAGTATGGATGTTAAACTGATTGGTCTGTAGTTTCCAAGGTCCGTTTCTTTCCCTTTCTTAAAGATGGGAACCACATTAGCCCTTTTCCAGTCCTCAGGTACTTCCCCGGTGCTCTAGAATTTATGAAAGATATGGTGCAATGGTTCTGAAATAACATCTGCCAGCTCCTTCAGAACTGTGAGATGTAATCTGTCGGGTCCCAGTGATTTATACTCATCAAAGTTGGATAGGTGTTCTCCTCCCATTTTCTTGCTTATTTTAATTTTTGTTTCTAGTTTGTCTTTTGCAGTGGTTTTTTTTTGTATGTTGGGCTATAGTTTCTTTTTGTGTGAAGACTGATGCAAAGTATGAGTTAAGCAGCTCTGCTTTCTCCCTGTTGCCTGTTATTTCCTTGCCATCTTCTCTCTTTAGTGGGCCTACAATTTCCTTGACTTTTTTCTTCTTGTTAATATGTTGGAAGAAACTTTTTTTTTATTATCCTTGATTTCTGTTGCAAGTCTTTGTTTGTTCTGAGCCTTTGCTTTCCTGACTTCAATTTTGCATGTTCTGGCTGTCTGCTGATAATTGGCCCTAGTTGTGTGCCCCTCTTTCCATTTTTTGTATTTGTCCTTTTTGTCTTTCAGTTTGTCATAGAGAACTTTGTGCAGCCATGCTGGTTTCTTCTTGAATTTCTTGTTTTCCTTTTTCAATGGTACTGTGTTGGTCTGACCTTTTATGATCACATTTTTCAGGATTTCCCATGCTTCTTCGATTGTTTTTCCCTTTAGGGTTTTCATCCATGGGATCTTTGCTAGGTTCTCTCTGAGTTTGTTAAAATCACTCTTTTGAAGTTTAAGACACTGGTTGGATTGTTTTCTATTGCTGCTGTTTGCATTATATTAAATTCCAGTATGACATGATCACTTTCACCCAAGGTTCTGGCAATTTCAATTCCCTCTATCACTTCTTCTCTATTAGTAAGGATAGTATACCAGTATATACCTTAATGTCTAGTTCCCTCCTCCACCTTTTGGGTGACAAAGTTGTCAGCTAGATTGGTTAGGAATCTGTTTGATCTCTCGCTCACTGCAGAGTTTGTCTCCCAGTTGATATCTGGATAGTTGAAGTCTCCTATTACTTCTGTGGTATGCTTCCTACACACGTTTGTTAATTGGTTGCCAAACAGTTCCTCTATCTCTTCTGACTGGTGGGGTGGCCTATAAAATACCATCAGAGCATGCTCAGTCTTATTGCATGAGATAACCCAGGAGTAAACACAGTAAACAGTGGTCTGTAGTAAATGAAGGTTTATCTTACACTATCTATAATATAATACACCAGGAACAATATACATACACATGCTAATACAGCAGGATCCAACAAACCACAGTTACAGCAGAAAACAGAAGAGAGAGAACACATTAGCAGAGCCTTCCCTTTATACAAAGGCTCTTAAAGAGTCATAGACCCTGCTGAGTCATTCCCATCATTACATCATACATCTTATATTACATAAGCTGGTTAGCTATTAAATCAATACCTTGACACTCCTCCCATTTAAAGCTAAACAGCTGTTAATGCAAATGATTTTACATACTCTTGATGCTTGCCTGCATTTAAAGGCTTTGTTAAATAGTGGGTTCTTTGTTGCAGGAATGAAGATGCGTAACTGAGTACAGGGTAACTCATAGTTTATTTCGTAAAGAAACTGTACTGGGGAAACAGCTGCAACTAGCCACAATATATAGTCTAGCCCCTAGGCGGCAGCCAATAGGTTTGAATCAACCATTGACGCCTGGAGATAGCCAATTGCAGCACAGGAGACTTGTAATCTGGGTTGCTGGAGAGCCGATAGCTGCTCCAGCAACCCATGTGGTAATCCTCAAGAGCCCAGTACATAACAGGCTTAGTCAACATATCAGCTATATTGTTGTCAGTGGAACAATGCTGTAACTTTATCAGTTTATCCTCTATAGCCTCCCTGACATTACAATATTTTATGTCTACATGTTTGCTTCTGCTTCCGATACGTTCTCCCATTGCCATCTTTATACATGCAACATTGTCCTCAAGTATTGGTGCAGCCTCTTTTACATCAATATGTACATCTCTTAGTAATTGTATACATCAGGTTAATTCAGAACATGCTTCAGACAATGCTATAAATTCAGCTTCAGCAGTTGACATTGCTACTGAAGGTTGTTTTCTGGTTTCCATCCAATTACGATGCCAGAAAACAATATCACAAATCCTGAGTTTGACTTTCTGTCATGCATATCATTTGCCCAGTCATTGTCTACATAGCATTGTAATGATAAGTCATCAGATGGCCTTATCCTTAGTCCTAGGTCCATTGTGCCTTTTAAATATCTGAATATTATTTTTATCCCTAACTAATGTTGTTGTTTGGGTGCTGAAGTATGCTGACTCAAAATGCTAACACACTGGCTATATCTGGTCTTGACCATTGAGATATATACAATAAGCCACCTATAGCTGATTGGTACACTTTTTGATCACATTCTGTGTTGTCTGCTATATCATTCTGGAAGCTTGGTGTCATAGGAGTTAATACACTGTTACAGCCCAGCATATCATTCTTTAATAACAGCTGTTTTATTTTCCTTGTTTGGTTTAACACATATCCTCTGTTTTGGTTTTCTTATCTCCACATCTAGATAATTCTTTATTTCCCCTAGGCTTTTTAATTGGAACTACCTTTCAAGTTGCTTGACAAAGGAGTCAACCTGGGAGCGATTCTTAGTAATAAAACACAAGTCATCAACATTAGCTAACAGGAAACACTCTGCACCCTTATACTGTGCAGTGTACAAACTTGGATCTGCCTTGCTGTTTCTTAAACCTAACTCTTTGAGAGCAGCATCTAAACATTGATTCCAGTTTCTTGTTGACTGTTTTAACCCATATATGGCTTTATTCAATTT
Source organism: Vipera berus (assembly GCF_964194415.1). Classification (NCBI taxonomy): domain Eukaryota; kingdom Metazoa; phylum Chordata; class Lepidosauria; order Squamata; family Viperidae; genus Vipera; species Vipera berus. The sequence continues at coordinate 75,504,834 of NC_138205.1, read as the reverse complement.
ATATACATATCCAAGGTGCTTAGTTTGATAAACTGGTGCTTGTACCATATACATGTCTTCCTCTAATTCAGCGTTTAAATATGCAGTGATCATATTGAAATGATGTATAACTGCATGCAGCTGCTAAAACCAATGCTAGCCTTATGGTCTCACCTCTTACTGTTGGTGCAAACACTTCATCATAATGAACATTTTTTTCTCCGTGTAAATCCTTGCGCAACTAACCGTGCCTTATTCTGCAGTTAATTATTATGTAAAGCCTTCTTTTTATATACCCATTTACACCCTACAGCCTTTTGTCCTTCTGTTAATCTCATAAGCACCATACACACCTTGTGTACCTCAGTAAAAGTCATTCCTCTTTCTTCTAACTCTAGGAATGTCTTTCTCATGGACTGCAAATGAGTAGACATGCTCTCTCCCAGTTTCAGCTGGGCTTTACATAGCTTTCTTTTCACCATTACTTTGCTGCTCACAGTCTCTCTCACATACACATTGTGCAAAGTTTCCCAGCACTCTTTAGCAGACTGGAGACCCCTCACGTGTATCAGCTGGCTATCCTCCAAACTCAGCATTATGCTGGCCAATGCTTTCTTATTCTTTCTCTGGTCCCCAACATTCAGGGCTGCAGGTGGATCAGCAACTATCATCCACAACTCCTCCCTTCGCAGGTACATCTCCATTTTTAGACACCAGGAGAGGTAATTTCTCTCATTCAGATGAGATACTACAAAACTTCCTTCCATTACACTGACGGAGTCCATGTTGCCTGCTACCCCCACAAACCCCCACAAACCACAAGCCTTAACTCCTCTGGCTCTGGGTCAAGCTCTCACTGGGTTTCTCCTCTCTCTGGGCCCATAACCTATCAGAGTATGCACAGTCTTATTGTGCGAGATGATCCAGGAGTAAACACAGTAAACAGTGATCTATAGTAAATGGTGGATTATGTTACACTATCTACAATAGGTGTGTCAAACTCAATTTCATTAAGGGCCGCATCAGCATTGTGGTTGCCCTTGGAGGGTTGGATGGGAATGGCCTACTGGGTGGGTATGGCTGGCATGGGCATGGCCTATTGGGTGGACGTGGCCAGCTCAATGTCACTTGCATCAGGGGCACCTGTGTGGGCCTGGGAAGGACCGGGGTGGATTCGAGGGTCTTTGGCAGGGTGGGGATAGGACCAGGGCAAGCGCTGGGGCATGGTCCACTGGAGGAGCCTCACTGAGCCTCATGGCATGTAGGGAGCCCCTGGATGGTGGCATGGACTTTCCGGAACCCTGGGCAGTGGAGATTAAGCCCCCAGCCTGGCCCTTGAGCTCCCATGGCACCAGGACCCCACAGCCCTGCCTAGCCTAGCCGCACTTTCCCGAGGGGCACCCAGCTGCTCTTATCTCCTCAAGGCTGCTGCTGCTGTGCTCACCCTCCTTGGCCAGGTTACTCATGGTGGGTGCAGAAGGGCAAAGTGTGTGGGTCAGAGGGAGGCCCACTCCCTCTCCATGCAACAAGACCTGGCTTTGTAACCAAAGCATCCTCAGCAATAGGATGGGAGACAACCAGGGGATGGCGAAATGGCAGCAGGGCTGCTGGTGGCCAAGTGCTAAGGAAGGACTTCCTTCAGACCCACCCTCCCTCCCTCCCTCCCTCTTCCTTCCTTCCTTCCTTCCTTCCTTTCTTCCTTCCTTCCTTCCTTCCTCCCCCTCCTCCTTCCCTGCCTCCCTCCTTTTCATTCCCATTTCCTTCCTTCCTTCCCTTTCTTTCTTCCTGTTTTCCTTCCTTCCTTCCTTCCCTCCCTCCCTCTCTCTGTGCCCAGGAAGGGATGAGGGGAGGGGGAGACGTTGACAGCGCTTCTCTCAAAGAATAAGAGAGTTGGAAGAGACCTTTGAGATCTTTTCTCCAAGCCCCTGCTCAAGCAGGGAATGTATACCATTCCAGATAATGGAATATCCAATATGTACTTAAAAGCCTCCAGTGATGGAGCATCCACAACTTCTGAAGGCAAGCCTTTTCACTGGTTAGTTGTTTTCACAAGTCCTTAGTTCTAGGCTGGTTTTCTTCTTGATTAGTTTCCATTTATTATTGCCTTCTGATGCTTTGGAAAATAGATTGATCTCTTCTTCTCTGTGGCAGCACATCAAATATTGGAACATTGCTATCATGTCACCACCCCTAGTCCTTTTCACTAAGCTAGACACACCCAATTCCCACAAACATTTGTCATATGTTTTAGCCTTCAGCCCCCTAATCATCTATGTTTACCATCCATTTAGACCAGATGGTCCCCCTGGTTTGATTTATAGAACAGTGGCCACAAGCAGAGCCTTCTCAGAGACAGCACCCCAATTACAGAACTTTCTCCGAAGGAAAATATGAACAACACATTCATCATCTGTTTAGAGGCAACTCCAAACACATGGTTCAGCCAGGCATATGTAGAACAACACCACATTTTATGGTCAAACAGCACTAAGTAAATTACTACTAATATTTTTCTTTCTTAAAATGCACACTTTTAATATTGTTTTAAGCAGTGCTAGTGATGCTTTACAATAGCTGTCTTTGAGAGTTTTCTTGTAAAGAACCCTGGATTTCTCAGAAATGTTTAATTTTGAATTAGATGTTGATTTAATAAATTAGGCAGAAGAAACAGATGTTTAAATACATCTAAATCCCACAGATCTACTACCTGCTAGGCGCATACCACAGAGAAAATAAGACATTGCATTTCTAGCCAGCAAAGCCACATTATGATGGCAATTGTGGTCCATGACACCCAACAGACATTAGTTTGGGTAAGGCTGGATTAAATTATAAAAGAGCAGATGAGGGGAAGTAGGAGCAAGAAACACTTTCCAAGTCTCTGACAAAATAATTGGGGGGGGGAGGGAGTTGACTCAGCCTTTTAATTTTAACTCACACCAGTTCCTCTTAACTTCTCTTTCAATCCAAAGAGTTATATTATTGCCTGGATTTTAGGGAGGGAAGGCAGCAAGAATAGACCACAATCTGCGAGTTTGCGCTCTCACCTGTCTGCACAACACCTCCCTGATGCAGCACATTTGTGTGCGAGAGAGACAGAGAGAGAGATCCCCTTTTTGTAAGTTTGCTTATTTTGCAACGCTCCCGATTCTCCTCTCTCTCTCTCTCTCTCTCTCTCTCTCTCTCTCACACACACACACACACACACACACACACACACGAAAACTTTCCCTGTTTTCTCCCCCTTCTTGTCCTTTTTCTCCAGCTGCACCTGAATGGAGTGGAGGAAGGTTAAAAAAAAGAGAAGGTGCGGAGAAAGGGGAAAGCTCCCCTTTTTTTGTAATATCTCAGCCTCCTCCTCCTCTTCCTCTCCTCTCTCTCTCTCTCTCTTTCACACACACACACACAAACACACACAGAGAAACGCTTTCTCCTCCTTCTCACCCTTTCTCTCCAGCCAGCACAGAGGTTCACACATTGCCAGCCCCTGGCAGTTCCAGGCTGCAGCTCTGCATCTGGCTTGAGTCCTGTGTTCCCCTCTCCGGTCCTACCACATGGTGGAGTGGGCAATTGGGTGCTGTCCGGCAGTACCAGGCTGTGGCTCTGCATGACTGCTGCATTCCCCTCTATAGCCCTACCACGTGGTGGAGAGGGCGACTGAGAGCCGGCCAATGCTCAGCTTGTGCGACCGCACACTCCCATCTTTGCACCTTTCACCCCATAGACTGGGAATGCCCTGGGGCACTAGGCTTACAGAATGCCATGTCCCAAGTGAGGAAAGGCACGGAGCAGCACAGCAAAGCAGAGCCGGACAAGGAGAAGCCTGGCAAAGCGGAGCATGATGGGGTTAGGCTGGGAGGAACGGGGCAGGCTGAGGCAAATGAACTGCAGCTACTGCTGCACACTACAAGCCCATTAGTGCTCGCTGTTTCCTGTGCATGCGCCGGGAGGGCGCCCAGACAGGTTGGGGTGGGCCAGGGCTGGGGCAGCAGGGGCCGGTCCCTTGCCATTTCTGGGACAGCCCTGGAGGGCCAAATCTGGGCCTCTCCAGGCCGGATCCGGCCCATGGGCCTTGTGGTTGACATGTATCATCTACAATATCGTACACCAGGAACAATATACATGTATATGCTAATACAGTAGGATCCAACAAACCACAGTTATATCAAGAAACAGAAGAGAGAGAACATATTAGCAGAGCCTTCCCTTTATAAAAAGGCTCTTAAAGAGACACAGACCCTGCTGAGTAATTCCCATCATTACATCTTACATCTTAGATTACATAAGCTGGTTAGCTGTTAAATCAATACCTTGACATATACACCTGTGGCAATGTCACTTTTTTCTCTTTTACATTTACCCATATATATTATGGAGAGAAGTCCCCTTCCTCTTTTTGTAGACCTGTTTCTTTTGAACAATTTGTATCCGTCTATCAGTCCATTCCATTCATGAGTTTCGTCCCACCAGGTTTCAGTAATGCCAACTATGTCATATCCTCCCTCGTGTACTATTGCTTCTTGTTTGCCCTGTTTGTTCCCCAAGCTTTGAGCATTTGTATATAAGCATTTAAGACTTTTATGTCTGTCTGTGGGTATGTTTCCTTCATCTCCTGATTGTTGTTTGAGTTTTCTTTTTTCTCATCACTGCCTACCTCATTGTTTTATTAGTTTCTTGGGATTTGTGATTGGTTTTGGGTTCTAGAATTCTAGAAATTGGTCACCCTTCCCCTTCAATTTTAGTTTAAAGCCCTCCTGATGAGTTGGGCCAGTCTTTTTCCGAGTACATTTTTGCCTGTTTTCGTAAGATGTAGCCATCCCTTGCTAAGAGTCCTTCGCATAGGAAATGTAGTCCATGATTCAGGAAACCAGTTTTCTTGGCAACACCAATCCTTTAGCCAATGGTTTATTTCTAAAATTCTTTTTTCCCTCAGTGGGTATTGGCCTTTCATTGGGAGTACTGATGAGAACACTACTTGTGCTCCTAGCCTCTTAACTTTATTGCCTAGTTGTTTGTAATCTCTCACTATTGTAGTCAGGTTCTTTGTTATGTCTTTTGTCCCAATGTGGAGGAGAAGGAAGGGGTAAGTAAGTAAATAATCTGTAGGCCTAATTATTTTGGTTAGGTTTTCAGCCAAATTTTTGCTCCAAGGAGACAACATACCTCCCTGGATTATAATTGTATGCCATTACCAACACTCACCTTCATTTTTGGGGGGCTGCAGGTTGGGGTGCTTTTCTGTTTATCTCAGGTGTGTTTGTTGATGTGACTTTTTAAGGGATATTTAAAGTTGTTTCTTTGCTAGGTGTCTGCATGTTTTCTTTGAGGGGGAGGCTGTGGGTCTGCGTGTTTCCATCTAAGGCAGACATGTCAAACACAAGGCCCAGGGGCCGGATCCGGCCCGCGAAGTGGTTTCATGTGGCCCGCGAAGCCATCCTGGAAACAGTGAGGGAACGGCCCCCACTGCCTAGGCCCTGGCCCAGAGATCCTCCTTTTGCCAGAGACCCTCAGATCTGTCCCACTCCTGCCCAGGTCCCCATAGGCACCCTTGATGCGAACGATGTAGAGCTGGCCATGCCCACACCCAGTAGGCCATACGCACTCTAGCCACGCCCACCCAGTAGGCCACACCCACCCAGCCCCTTGAGGGCAACCGCAATGCTGATGCGGCCCTCAATGAAATTGAGTTTGACACCCCTGATCTAAGGGGAGAAATCAATTGTTCAGTTTTAATGGGGCTGCTTCTGGTTGGGTTGGGTTGGGTAGAAGGGGTTTGTTTGTTGTATGCTGCTTCTTTCTGTGAGTATTGTGTTTCCTTCTGTGTGTGACATACCTCCATTTGTCTTCTTCTAAGGGTTTACCAGTAGGGCCAAATCCTCTGGGAGTTATTTGTTCATTATTTGGTTTGGTTTCAGTGGAGCTTTCTTTTGTATGTTGGGGTTTGGCTAGAGTTGCCTCTAAGTTCCTTACTTTTCCTGTAGTAGTTCACATGTTGTTGTTAGTTGCGAAATCGTGTCCAACCCATTGCGACCCCATGGACAACGTTCCTCCAGGCCTTCCTGTCCTCTTCCATCTTCTGGAGTCCATTTAGGCTCATGCCTACTGCTTCAGTGACTCCATCCAGCCACCTCATTCTCTGTCATCCCCTTCTTCTCTTGCCCTCAACCTTTCCCAGCATTAGGCTCTTCTCCAGTGAGTCCTTCCTTCTCATTAGGTGGCCAAAGTATTTGAGTTTCAACTTCAGGATCTGGCCTTCTAAAGAGCAGTCAGGGTTGATCTCTAGGACTGACTGGTTTGATTGCCTTGCAGTCCAAGGGACTCACAGGAGTCTTCTCCAGCACCATAGTTCAAAGGCCTCAATTCTTTGGCGCTCAGTCTTTCTTATGGTCCAACTTTCACAGCCATACATTGCAACTGGGAAGACCATACCCTTGACTATACGCACTTTTGCTGGCAGGGTGATGTCTCTGCTTTTTAGTGTGCTGTCTAGATTTGCCATGGGTTTCCTCCCCAGGAGCAAGGATCTTTTAATTTCTTGGCTGCAGTCCCCATCTGCGGTGATCTTGGAACACAGGACAATAAAATCTGTCACTACCTCCATTTCTTCCCCATCTATTTGCCAGGAATTGAGAGAGCCGGTTGCAGTTCCAGCAGACAGCTGCGATGTGCCCTGTCTTGCTGCAGGAGCGACATTTCGCAGATCTGAATCTGCAGGTCGCTCTCGGATGGTTTCCTCTGCAGGTGGCACATTTTTGGCTGGCGTAGTTGGTTGCTCTTGGTTCTTTGCAGCTGCAGCTGACTGATGTGTATTTACGATGGCTTCCGTCATTGTCCCGCCGCATTGGCTGTTTTCCGGGCCTTTGCTGGACCATATCTATCTCTGCCTCTCTGTCCTTTTATCCGTATCTGCTGTTCATGGCACATTCATGATGAATTGTCCCTCCTGGGCTGCTGCCAGGATGGTGTGTGGGCTTGCTGGCGCCATTGGCTGCCTCATGAGCCATTACCTTGTCTAGGACTTCACGCAGATTCATCGGCGATTTTGCGAGGATTTTTTGTCGGCACTGATGGTCTCTAAGCCCGAACACCACCTGGTCTTGGATTCTATCTTTGAGATTAGGGAACTTACACAAACCAGCAGCCTGTCTCAGAGCCACAACGTAGTGTGATGTTGTCTCGCCCGGGAGCTGGATGCGCTGGGAAAATTGGAAATGCCAAAAAATTGGAGCCCTGGACAGCATGAAATGTTCTGCTAGCTTATCTGTGAGTTCATCATATGGGATGGATGCGATGGGCGTCGGTGCACACAATCCGACGGCCACATCATATACATCCTGGCCACTGAGGCACAGCAGGGCTGCTGCTTTCATCCGGTCTTCCGTGATCTTGTTGATCAGCAGGAACCCTTCGATCCATCCCAGGTGCTCTTCCCACCGCTCGGGTTCATTGATGTTAAAACGGAATTCGCTGGTGTGTCTGAACTTCACCACGGTGCACCCAGTCTGTGGATATTGCTTCGCTTGGAAGGTTTCTTGGGAAAGATTTGCCTTTCCTTCTTTCCAAGTGACTTCAGATCTGCATAAAGCAGAATCCCACCTTCGTCGCCACTATTATATAGTGGGTTCTGGACCGCATTGACGACTCCAGACAACAGGGCTCAGCATAATAGACCTTTATTGAAGTTAACACATGGCTGGAGACAAAGTGCTATTAACCCCACTTATATACCTAGCCAGGTATACCTAGGACCAATCCCCTTATCTGGATTTCCCGCCAAGGACTACCCTGCCAATCCCGACAGGGTACCATGCCACCTGGTGGTTTCAGTGGCTCACTACTGCGGAAACACCCCCTATATACATAACAAAGGTGCTTCAAGAAAGTGTTAGTTTGAGAGAGTATACACTTTTTAAAAATAGTTTATTCAATTTATTTTGTAAACTGAATCTAAGAACCTTCATTTCTGATAATCTCACAAACATAAATGCAAGATGTGCATTTTTTTACACATAACAGTAATTAATTCCTATTAATGAAAAAATATTAATCCGCTGTTCATGAATCAAGTTTTTATATCACTAGAAAAGAGAAAATCAATTAAAGAAAAATCTGTACTGCTTTAAAAGTGGTATATTCAATTCCAAAAAGGAGGTGAGGAAAACTGATTAAATTTGAATGAAACAAGTCTAAACTGATTAGCTGAAGCTGTAAGCTACACCAGTCACTGGGTTAAAAGACATGAATAGATACTTTGTTTTCTTTTTGCCACAGCCTTTTAAAGTATATTTCCACACATCTAAAGCAACCAGTCCTGCAAAGTCCCAGCGATCAGCATTCTGCTCATATGATTTCACTTCACAATTGCTATGGAGAGGTATAACGAAGATAATTCTTGCCCGATGGAAGTTGCTTAGTGCAAATCCCTCCTGGAAACAGCTTTTTGGCTTCTTCATTTGATAAGCTTGGAATAACCATGACCTGGTCTCCAGGCTTCCAGCCAACAGGTGTAGCAACTTTCTTAGCAGCTGTTAATTTTAAGGAATCAACAACTCTTAGAATCTCATCAAAGTTTCTGCCAGTGGTTGCTGGGTAGAGTATAGAGAGTTGCAGCTTCTTATCCGGGCCAAAAATAAATATCACACGAGCAGTCAAAGGCATTCCATCTTTGTCTATCTCATCTGGATCCAGCATGCCAAGTTGGACTGAAAGCTCCCTTTTTGCATCAGCAATTATTGGAAAAGGGAGTTTGTCAATAGGCTTGTCGCTGTTGTAAGCACTGATGTCCTTGCACCAAGCGAGATGGTCACTGACGTCATCCATAGAGAGGGCTATTAACTTAACATTACGCTTGGCAAATTCTGGTGCTAGTTTTGCTGCTCGACCAAGTTCTGTGGTACATACTGGAGTAAAGTCCCTTGGGTGAGAAAAGAGGATGCCCCATGAGTCCCCCAGAAATTCGTGGAAGCGGATGGGACCGCGCATAGTGTCAGCCTGGAAATTAGGCACCTCATCTCCTAACAGCAGGCCCGGCATGGTCATAGACTGTTTCTGCAAGAACGGGGAAAGTTACTCAGCAGTGTCCGAACACCTGAAAGGCAGGGTGGAAGGAGTGAAGTAATAGCCGGACGCATAGAGCCTAGCGAGGGGGTGGTGGTTGAGAGAGCATACACTTATTTAGCCACGTTATTCTAGTTTTTTATTATTTTCTCCCTAAAAGTTTCAGTTTGTTTTTCAGTTGAATTATACAGCTTATATGATATATTAAGGGTGAAATGACTTATCTTGGTGTGATTATTTTACATCTCAAAACCTGGGGTTTTAACAAGGGTATGTAGATTCTGTATCCACTGGAGATGTCTTTTCATATTGGTTGTTTTATTTATACTGTGCATATATCAGTTCCCATTTTCTTTAATTTGTTTGAAAAGCTTTGTTTGTTTTAGTCAGTGTTTGGGGATTTAATTTGAAAACCTCAATCCTTCCTGATGCAAAGTCTTTGGCATAGGCACATTCTTAATGGATTGTATTGTTGTCTATGGAATTTGTCAAATCACTTTATATTGATTTTTCTTCTAAATGGAATTATTTCATAGCTTGGGGAGTAGTGAATTCATTCACTTTTGTCAAACTGCAGATACACTATGCATGGCAATAAAAATTCTTAATCTTAGGAGAGCCTCAAAAGTGTGTGATTTTTTTTCTTTTAGCAACATTTGTTTTGTATATTTAATTTTTTAAAAAAATATTTGGGCAGGATGAAAATTTTAACTTTATCAAGAGTTGCTAAATGACTGTGAAAGCAATAGGGTAGAATAGCAGAATAGAAATAAAGAAATGTACAGTGTTCCTGGCCATGACTACAGACTTTGTGTACAGGAGACTATAGCCTTGGTTCTCGATCTCTGTCATTTAAAAGATCTCAGGATCCAAAGTAGCTTTAGTTGCTCCATTACTGTTTATTTTATAGAAGCTGACAAGTGATGACATGATCTGAAGAATAAAATAAAAATTGTTGCAAAGATTATGACTTAAGAAGCCTTATATAATAATAATAATAATAATAATAATAATAATAATAATAATAATAATAATTATTATTATTATTATTATTATTATTATTATTATTATTATTATTATTATTATTATTATTATTATTATTATTATTATTATTATTTAATTTTTATACCGCCCTCAGGGCGGTGTACAGGGCAATATGTCCTGTTCCTGTGTGGTCTGCTCAGTAGCTGAAATTTGGCAACAATTTTTCAGAATCTAAAACAGAGATCTTTCCTCTCAGTAGATGCCTAACTGGATGTTTGGAGATATCTACTATATTTAGTTGCTCTGTAAGCCATATGAAGTTTTCCCAAAGTCTGTAACTTGAAATCTAATGAGTTCCACTCTGAATTGTCAACAGGAAAAAAATGTGGGAGTGAGACTCCAAAACGTCTCAACGAATTAGCAACTGGTTAGCTAACTTTCCACTCATTGTTGATACAGCAATGGATATTTTATCATAATAACATCAGACCAATTGATGACAAACATATAACAGGTTGACTACAGAATATGTTTTTAAAATAAAGCTTTTTAAATTCAATTGTAATTATCTGAGAGCCCTATAGCAAAAGTGGAAGAAGATAAATAATGTTTTGTCCCTGGTTCTGTATTAAAAGACAAAGAGCCTATACTAGAGGTCCCCAACCTTTTGGGCACCAGGGACCAGTTCCGTGGAGAAAGGTTTTTCTGCAGACCAGAGTGCGTGTGGTTTTGTGTGCTGCCTGCATCCCACGGATGGGCTTGCTTGTTTGTGTGGACCAGTTGCTGGTATGCCGTGGCCTGGTACCGGTCCATGGACCAGGGGTTGGAGACCCCTGGCCAATACAAATTAATTTTAAACTGGCTTTTGCATAATGTAAATTATAAATTGCCAATACAAAATTTAGTATAGAAAATAGATGACCAACTAATTTTATCAAAGGCTTTTGCAAGGTATAATATAATGATTGCAAACTGTTTTTCAGAGATCTTATTTCAGTGTAATGCGTTAATGAGTTTCTGTATTGGTTCCATTATATGGTTCCCTTTAATGAAACTGGCTGGATCTTCATTAATATATTTAGGAGTCAATGTTTCTGATCTATTTGCTAAAATACTTATAAAGATTACAGTCTTGATAATTAGAGAAGTAGGACTGTACGAGTCTATTGATTCTTTATTTTTATTTGGTTTGAGTAATAAATTACTGATACTAGGATTTGGAAGGAAGGGACCTGGTTTTTAAAAACACTCTGTTTCTCTAGCTCTTTTTTCTTATTTGATGTGGAGAAACATAGATATGCAAATTCACTTAACTGAATGGGATTATGTTTTCCCACAGCATAAATATATGGAGTTAATTTAATCAATTCTATCTGGGTCTGTTAGTTTAACCCAGTGCATGACTGAATTTGTTTTACATTAAATTTAAACCTTTGGTTGTTAGTTTACTGGATCAATTAATCTCTTATTCATGGTGTCATAATATAGTAATACAAACATACACATTCATCCAATTCAGAAATTGGACCAGTGTATTCACTGTTTTGCTACTGAGCTTTGTTTTCATCAGCAGAAACTCAATGAATAGTTTGTTTATTGTTGTCCTTAATTTTTTTACTTTAGCATGTTTAATAAAATTACAAGTATTGTCAAAGAAATAAAGTTGATAGATTTTTCTTGGGCTCAAGAAATTAATAACAATGCACAGTGACTGCAGAAAGAAATTAATCCTAGTGAAGAAGATGATGGCAAACTTAGACAAGATGAAGGATACCAGTATTTAAGTGAAACTATAGATTAGATCAGGTTTGTTAAAATAATGGTCTTTCCAGAAAACGCTCAGGAAGAGTGCATATCACTTTCTTCCACAGTGTAATGCAACGTTGTTTGCTTCAACTTTAGGAGCACTTTTTCCCATAATAAAAGAAAGAGGATTCATGGTTGAAATTAAATATGACCATGGAGAACCTTCCCAATCTGCATAGTAGAATTTCATAGATTATAAATGTCAAAGACAGAAGGGAAAATGAGTGAAAATCACCTACACTGTGTACCGAATTATTAGGCAAGTATTTTGACCATATCATTTTCCTGCATATTTTCCACCTCCAAGTTGTAGAAACCTGAATGCTTAGCAGATATAAGCATATCAGGTGATCTGTATTTGTGTAATGAGGGAGGGTGTGGCCTAAGGAGATCAGCACCCTATATCAAGATGTGCATAATTATTAGCTTCTTTTCCTCAGGCAAAATGGGCAATAAAAGAGATTTAACTGATTCTGAAAAGTCAAAAACTGTAAAAAGTCTTTCAGAGAGATGCAGCACTTTTGAAATTGCTAAGATATTGGGTCATGATCACAGAACATCAAATGTTTTGTTGCAAATAGTCAGTGGAATCGCAAGAAACGTGTTGAGAAAAAAAGATGCACATTAACTGCCAAAGAATCAAACGCGAAGTTCCCAGGAACCCATTAACCTCCACAGTGGTCATATACCAGAACTGCAACCTACCTCGAATATCCAGAAACAGTGCTCAGAGACATGGCCAAGGTAAGGAAGGCTGAAACCAGACCACCACTGAACAAGACACATAAGTTTAAACAGCAAGACTGGGCCAAGAAATATTTGAAGAAGATGGTTTTATGGACTGATGAGATGAGAGCGACTCTTGATGGATCAGATGGATGGGCCGATGGCTGGACCAGTAATGGGCACAGAGCACCACTTCGATTCAGACACCAACAACAAACAAGATATTGGCATGGGCTGGTATTATTAAAGATGAGCTAGCTGGACGTTTTTGGATTGAAGATGGACTCAAAAATCAACTTCCAGGACTTCCGGTGGCGACACGACGCGGAAGACAGCCGTCTCCGGGCTGTCCGCTCCGCAGCTGTGTTGTTTCATCGAAAACAGCGCTGATCAGCTGTTTAGGTGGATCTGAAGCCCCCTCCTCGGGAGAAGATGAGGGGGTGAGGCCCCAGGTAGGGGTTGAGCTCTCCGGGGCCGCCTGAGCTGAAAGTTTGGGCGGCTGAAGGATCGAGCCCCCCCGAAGCCTGGGTTAGCTCCGAGCTGCGCAGTCAATAAAAGAATAGGAAAAGCAATACTGGGATACAATCCTCAAAATGACAGAATGATCTCAGTTCGAATCCAAGGCAAACCATTCAATATCACAGTAGTCCAAGTCTATGCCCCAACCACCGGTGCTGAAGAGGATGAAATTGACCGGTTCTAAGAAGCCCTACAGCACCTTATAGAACTAACACCAAAAAATGATGTCCTTATCATCATGGGGGATTGGAATGCTAAAGTAGGAAGCCAAAAGATAACTGGAATAACAGGCAAGTTTGGCCTTGGAGTACAAAATGAAGCAGGGCACAGGCTGATAGAATTTTGTCAAGAGAATACGATGGTCATAGCAAACACTCTTTTCCAACAACCCAAGAGACGGCTTTACACATGGACATCACCAGACGGTCAACACAGAAATCAGATTGACTATATCCTCTGCGGCCAAAGATGGAGAAGCTCTATACAGTCAGTAAAAACAAGACCAGGAGCTGACTGTGGCTCAGACCATGAGCTTCTTGTTGCAAAGTTTAGGCTTAAGTTAAAGAAAGTAGGGAAAAGCGCTAGGCCAGTCAGGTATGAATTAAATCATATCCCTGTTGAATATACAGTAGAGGTGACAAATAGATTTAAGGAATTAGATCTGATAGACAGAGTGCCTGAAGAACTATGGACAGAGGTTCGCAACATTGTACAACAGGTAGCAACCAAAACCATCCCAAAGAAAAAGAAATGCAAGAAAGCAAAATGGCTGTCTGAGGAAGCTTTGCAAATAGCTGAGGAAAGGAGGGAAGCGAAAGGCAAGGGAGAAAAAGAAAGATATGCCCAATTAAATGCAGAATTCCAAAGAATAGCTAGAAGAGATAAGAATGCCTTCTTAAATGAACAATGCAAAGAAATAGAAGAAAACAATAGAATAGGGAGGACCAGAGATCTTTTCAAGAAAATTGGAGAGATTAAAGGAACGTTTCATGCAAAAATGGGCATGATAAAGGACCAAAATGGCAGGGACCTAACAGAGGCAGAAGAGATTAAGAAGAGGTGGCAAAATTACACAGAAGAACTATACAAGAATGAGCTTAACGTCCCTGATAATCACAATGAGGTGGTCACTGACCTCGAGCCAGACATCCTAGAATGTGAAGTGAAGTGGGCCTTAGAAAAGCTGAGCAACAACAAAGCTAGTGGAGGTGACAGTATTCCAGCTGAGCTATTCAAAATCTTAAAAGACAATGCAGTAAAAGTGCTACACTCAATTTGCCAGCAAATTTGGAAAACTCAACAGTGGCCACAGGATTGGAAAAGATCAGTTTACATTCCAATTCCAAAGAAAGGCAGTGCCAAAGAATGTTCAAACTATTGCACCATTGCACTCATTTCTCATGCTAGTAAAGTTATGCTTAAAATTCTACAAGCTAGACTCCAGCAGTATGTGGATCGAGAACTACCAGAAGTACAGGCAGGATTTCGAAGAGGCAGAGGAACTAGAGATCAAATTGCTAACATACGCTGGATCATGGAGAAAGCTAGAGAGTTCCAGAAAAACATCTACTTCTGCTTCATTGACTATGCTAAAGCCTTTGATTGTGTGGATCATAACAAACTCTGGCAAGTCCTTAAAGAGATGGGCATACCAGACCATCTTATTTGTCTCTTGAGAAATCTATATGCGGGCCAAGAAGCAACAGTGAGAACTGGACACGGAACCACTGATTGGTTCAAAATTGGGAAAGGAGTCCGGCAAGGCTGTATACTGTCGCCTTGCCTATTTAACTTATATGCAGAGCACATCATGAGAAAGGCAGGGCTAGATGAATCAAAAGTTGGAATTAAGATTGACGGAAGAAACATCAACAACCTAAGATATGCAGATGATACCACTCTAATGGCAGAAAGTGAAGAAGAACTAAAGAGCCTCTTGTTGCGGGTGAAGAAGGAGAGTGCAAAACTTGGGTTGAAACTAAACATTAAGAAAACCAAGATCATGGCATCTGGCCCTCTCAATTCCTGGCAAATAGATGGGGAAGAAATGGAGGTAGTGACAGATTTTATTTTCCTGGGCTCCAAGATCACTGCAGATGGGGACTGTAGCCAAGAAATTAAAAGACACTTGCTCCTCGGGAGGAAAGCCATGACAAATCTAGACAGCACACTAAAAAGCAGAGACATCACCCTGTCAACAAAAGTGCGTATAGTCAAGGCTATGGTCTTCCCAGTTGCAATGTATGGCAGTGAAAGCTGGACCATAAGAAAGGCTGAGCGCCAAAGAATTGAGGCCTTTGAACTATGGTGCTGGAGAAGACTCCTGAGAGTCCCTTGGACTGCAAGGCGATCAAACCGGTCAGTCCTAGAGGAGATCAACCCTGACTGCTCTTTAGAAGGCCAGATCCTGAAGCTAAAACTCAAATACTTTGGCCACCTAATGAGAAGGAAGGACTCACTGGAGAAGAGCCTAATGCTGGGAAAGATTGAGGGCAATAGAAGAAAGGGACGACAGAGAATGAGGTGGCTGGATGGAGTCACTGAAGCAGTAGGCGTGAGCTTAGATGGACTCCAGAAGATGGTAGAGGACAGGAAGGCCTGGAGGAACATTGTCCATAGGGTCGCGATGGGTCGGACACGACTTCGCAACTAACAACAACAACAACAGCGGAACTAATTGAAGTAGATAAACAAGGAAGATATGTTATGATAGATTTGCTGTTAGAAGGTAAAAAAACGCTTTAATTTGGATTTTATGCTCCTAATCAACAACAAGCTGACTTTTTAAACTTACTACATACAAAGGTTACCCAATTGGATTATAAATCTTTTATTTTTATGGGAGATTGGAATAGTGTCCTCGACGTACAGATGGACAAAGCTGGTTTTTTTAAGCGTGCCCCGAGTCATGCTAGATTGCCTAAATCTTTTTTTGAAATGAAGGATGATTTGGAATTGCGAGACATTTGGCGTGATACACACCTACATGAAAAGGATTATACTTTTTTTTCTGATAGACATCAATCTTTTTCTAGGATTGACTTTATATTACTGACTAATGACTTTTTTTCTAGGATCAAGAAGGTAAAGATCTGTGCAAGAACTATTTCTGACCATAGTCCAGTTTGGTTAGAGATCAACAAGGACAATAGAGATAGGCGCTCTTGGCGCGTAAATGAGAATTTGTTTAGAAATCAGAGAAATGTGGAAGAATGTAAACGGCAGATGAAGGATTTTTTTGAAATTAATATGAATAAGGATACCTCTATGGACATGGTTTGGGATGCTAGCAAGGCCTATATGAGAGGGGTGTTGATATATATGAACAATAAATACAGACGTACTTTGGAAGCCAGAAGGAAAGAACTGGAGAATGAAATTAGGGAAAAAGAAAAGGCCTTAATTTTGAACCCAGTGGATGTGAAGATTAAGGAGGCCATTAACCTATTAAGAGGACAATTTGATAAGTTGATGGCTGATCAAGTGGCAACTAATTTACGGTTTGCTAGGCATAATACTTTTTGCAATGCTAATAAGCCAGGCAGATGGCTAGCCTACAGGTTAAGGAAAAAGCAAAGGGCTTCTAATATAGATAAAATTGAATATAAGGGAAAGGTTGTGTTTCAACAGGATCTTATTAAGGAAGCCTTTGTGGATTTTTATTCTAAACTATATGCTAAGGAGAAGATTAATGAAACAGACATTGATGTATATTTGAAGAATGCTAGCATCCCGGTTCTTATGCAAGAACAAAAGGAGGAGATTAATCAATTGATAACAGAAGAAGAAATTCTTATAGCAATTAAGGAATTGAAGGTGGATAAAGTGCCAGGCACGGATGGTCTGACTGCGGCTTACTATAAAAATTTACAACTGGAGCTGATAAAGCCGTTAAAGGAATTGTTTCAGACAATTCAGAGGGGGGGAAGGGTGCCTCCGTCTTGGAGAACTGCTTTTATTTCCTTGATTCCGAAGGAAGATCAAGATGCTACTCAAGTTAAAAACTACAGACCAATATCACTTTTAAATACAGACTACAAGATATTTGCTAAGGTGTTAGCTAATAGATTGATGAGGGTTTTGCAACAGATGCTTCATGGGGATCAAACTGGGTTTATTAGTGGTAGACAAATGAAAAATAATGTGAGGCATATAGTTGATGTGGTGGAGTTTTTGGAAAGGAACAACCAGATCCCTGCGGCGCTAATCTTTCTAGATGCTGAAAAAGCTTTTGATCAACTGGATTGGCAATTTCTGATGAAAGTCTTAGATAAAATGAATTTTGGGGATAAATTTTTACAACCAATTAGGGCATTATATCAAAAACAAACTGCCCGAATAATAGTTAATAATAGTTTGACTGAAGTATGTAATATTGAAAAGGGCACAAGACAAGGGTGTCCGTTATCACCTTTACTATTTGTTTTAACATTGGAGATATTATTGATAAAAATACGGAGTTCGGAAAAAATTAAGGGTATTCAAATTAGAGATCAGGATTATAGACTGAGGGCGTTTGCAGATGATCTGGTTGTTACGGTGACTCAGCCAGAAAACTCTGTTGTGGACCTGATGGAGATAATAATGCAATATGGGAAGGTTTCTAGATTTAAGGTTAATGCACAAAAAACCAAAATTTTGGCCAAAAATATGACAGCATCGCAAAAGGCCCTTTTAGAAGGACTAACTGGATTTGAGATTGTTAAAAGGGTCAAATATTTGGGGGTGTATTTGTCACCCTCTAATACAAAGTTATATAAAAATAACTATGAAAAGTTATGGGGAAAAATTCAAAATGAATTGGAGAGCTGGGAAAAACTGCAATTGTCTTTGTTGGGAAGAATTGCAGCAGTGAAAATGAACGTCCTGCGTAAATTTTTATTTTTGTTTCAAATGATACCGGTCCTTAAAAAAGATTCTAATTTGGAAGAATGGCAACGGGATATCAATAAATTTGTCTGGGCAGGGAAAAGGCCACGAGTTAAACTTAACATTATGCAGGATACTCGTGAAAGAGGTGGTCTTAAAATGCCTAATCTTAAATTATATTATGAAGCTGCTGCGTTATCAGGAATAAGTGATTGGATTTATTTGACACAAGAGAGATTATTAAATCTTGAGGGCCATGACTTGTTATTTGGCTGGCATGCATATTTGTTGTATGATAAGAAGGTAGATAATGTGTTTAAAGTGCATATTTTAAGACAGGCATTCTTGAGAGTTTGGAAGAAGTATAGACATAAGTTAGATTGCAAGATGCCGTTGTGGGCAATCCCAAAACACGCAATAGAAAATATAAATGTTGGCTTCAAACATGATGTGACTACGTATAAGGAGATTTTAAGCTTGGAAAGAAATGTCTGGTGTTTGAAGCCGTACAATCTCTTGCGAGATGAGAAGATCGTTCAAACTTGGTTTCAATATACTCAGTTACGGGCCAGGTGGAAAGAAGACCAGAAAATTGGTTTTGCAGTGACCGATGAAAATCTGATAAAGCAAATTAGAAACCAGGGTCCAGCACATATCAAACGGATATATCTTGCATTGATAGAAATTGACTCAGAAACAGAACTTGTTAAAGACTGTATGATAAAATGGGCTCAGAATATTCAAGAAGTTATTACAATGGACACGTGGGAAAAGATCTGGGTGAGGAACGTAAAATTCACGCAAGCCCAAAACCTAAGAGAGAACTTTTATAAAATGTTTTATAGATGGCATTTAGACCCTAAAAAGCTTGCAAGTATGTATCCGAATTATCAGCCTAAATGTTGGAGGTGTGGAGGCGAAGATGCAACGTATTTTCATATATGGTGGACCTGCAAAAAGGTTAAGGCTTTTTGGATAAAAATTTGGTGGAATATGCAGAAGATCTTTAAGCGAAGGATAAAGTTTTGTCCGCAACTGTTTTTGTTGGGCATAATTACAGAAGCTACTGTGGTGGACGTTAAGTTGATGCTGAACTTAATCACAGCAGCAAGACTTTTAATAGGTCAATATTGGAAAAAGGAGGAACTGCCGACTATAGAAGAATGGACTCTAAAAGTTTCTGGCCTGGCAGAAATGGCAAAGATTTCGGCTTACCTGAAAGATCATTCGCAAGAACGTTATATTATGGAGTGGAAAAAGTGGATTGATTATATTCAGAACAAATATGGGATTAAGAAATTTCATTTAGCATTTGAGTAAGTTTCCTTTTCTGTTTTCTTTTTTTTATATGTAATATTAATATTGCTTGTAATCATTTTATATGAGCTAGAGGGTGATAGAATTAATAGTTTATTGTTGTTAGCATATGGATGCTTATGATTGTTCTTTGTTTTTATACCCTGTATTTAGCTCTGGGAAGTCGGGGGGGAGGGGGGAATGGGTGGGAGGGATAGGGAGGGTTAGGTAGGGGTGGGGGGAGGGGGGATTGTTAAAGTTAAAATGTACTGTAAAACTTTTCAATAAAAAAAAATCAACTTCCAAACCTACTGCCAGTTTTTAGAAGACACTTTCTTCAAGCTGTGGTACAGGAAATAGTGCATCTTTCAAGAAGACCATGACTTTTATACAGGACAATGCTCAATCGCAGTACTCTGCTGTGTGGCTAGCCAGTAAAGACCTTAAAGATGAAAGAATAATGACATGGCCCTCTTCCTCATCTGACCTAAACCCTATTGAGAACTTGTGGGTCCTTCTTGAAGGAAAACAGTACACCTCTCTAAACAGTGTCAGGGAGGCTGTGGTTGTTGCTGCACAAAACACTGATTGTATCAAGAAACTGACAAACTCTGCAATGTCACGTGGTTGCACAGAGAGACGGACACTTGAGCTGGGTATTACTTCTTTATTTGGATCGTGAATGAAGCTGGGGCAAAGGGGGGACTTCCGGTGGCGACGCGGCGCCGAAGACAGCCGCCTCCGGGCTGTCCGCTCCGCAGCTGTGTTTTTCCATCGTAAACAGCGCCGATCAGCTGTTTAGATGGATTTGAAGCCCCCTCCTCGGGAGAAGAGGAGGGGGTGAGGTCCCAGGTAGGGGTTGAGCTCTCCGGGGCCACCTGAACTGAGAGTTTGGGCAGCTGAAGGATTGAGCCCCCCCGAAGCCTGGGTTGCTCCGAGCTGCGCAGTGTCTCTGCTCCGTGATTTTTGGAGCAGAGCCAGGCGTTAGCAACCACCCCTGCCAGAAGGAATACTTTTGAGTATAAAGATGCAGGCAGAGCGGTACAGGAGGTCAAGGTGATGTGGACTTTTATTTTTACTCTCTAGCTCAACGGATTTTATAACTTTAAAGTGAAAGTGCGCAATAAGTGAAAGTGACGAAAGATGGTGGCCAAAACTTCTAAAGCTCTTCGGAATGCGGGGTTTTCCCCGGTGCAACAGACCTCGTTGCAAGCTTTGCTTCCTCCTGTACCTCCTCCGGCGTTGACACCTAAGGATTTACAAGATGCCCTTGAAAAGCATTCACAATTAATATCTGATATGATGGATGAAAAGTTGAAAAAGCTGGAGGAGAAGTTGGAGAAGAAGATGGAAGAGAAGTTTAGAGCAATGAGGGTAGACATGTTGTCTATGATTGAAAGTGTAGCTGAATGTGTGCAACAGCTGGATGCAAAAGTGGAGGATCTCAGTCAAAAGAACTCTATATTAGAAGCAAAGGTATTAGAGAATGAAAATATAAGGGATAAAGTGGACGGAGAATTGAGCCTCGCTCAGTATCATCAGATGCAGTATGCTATTAGAATTAGGGGCTTAAAGGAGAATTCTAAAGAAGATTTAAAGCAGCTGATCTCTGAAGCTTTGGAAACGGTATTGGGCCAGCCAGCATCTGAAATTGAGGGAAGTATGGATAAAATTTTTCGTGTTAACTCATGGATTGCAAGACAGAGGAAGTTACCCAGAGATGTGGTGGTCTATTTTACAAAGAGAGTAATTAGAGATGAAGTCATTCAAGCTGCTTATGATACTAAATTGGTAGTTGCTGAGCAAGAAGTCTTGGTTTTAAAAGAGATTCCTCCAAAGATTTTAAAGAGAAGGAAAGATTTTGCATTTCTTGTACAGGAACTTAAGAAGTGTGATATTAAGTTCAGATGGGAGATTCCAGTTGGACTGGTGGTGATGCATGAAGGTAAAAGACATCGTTTGGTTACTGTGGCCCAGGCACGTGATTTTTATAGCAATGTGTTAAAAGCAATCCCCCTACCACTTCTGGAAGCTGCAAAGGGATATGGTGAGGGAAAGCTTCAAGAAGTTGCAGATAAACAGACAGAGGAGAATGGTGCTGGAGGGGATCAAGTTACAGTCTCATCGGTTGCTGTAGGAGAGCAGAGGATGACGTGTGCCGCCCTAAGACGAGCGAGACGAGAGCAAGAGCAAGACCAGCAGAAAGTTATGGAACCTCCAAAGCGTACTTACAGTGAAGCTGTGGGAGGGGCGCGGTCTAAAGAAGTTGAAGGGGTCATTTCAGATATGCTCCAAAAGCTTTGGAGTGTCAAGATTGGTGACTAAATTTCTAATTAGAATGTCAATGGATTGAATTCATCATAGAGGAGAAAGAAAGCTCTTTAATATTTAAAACAATTTAAGACTGATGTTATCTGTTTGCAAGAAACGTATATTAGGGTTGTGGACTAAAAGTATTTGTACGCAAGCTTCTAATCAACAACAAGTTGATTTTACTTAACTTACTATAAACAAAGGTTACCTAATTGGATTATAAATTTTTTTAAATTTTTTATTTTATTCTTATTGGAGATTGGAATGGTGTCCTAGACGTATAGATGGATGATCTGGAACTGCGAGATATTTGGCGTGATATATGCAAGAACTATTTTTGATTATAGTTCAGTTTGGTTGGAGATTAATAAGGTTAATAGAGATAGGCGCTTTTGGTGCGTAATTGAGAATTTGTCTAGAGATTAGAGAAATGTGGGAGAATGTAAATAGTAGATGAAAGTTTTTTCTTTGAAATTAATATGAATAAGGATTGGGATTAAGAAATTTTATTTAGCATTTGAGTAAAATTCCTTTTCTGTTTTCTTCCTTTTTTTTCTTATCTGTAATATTATTACTGTTTGTAATCATTTTACATGAGCCAGAGGGTGATAGAATTAATAGTTTATTGTTGATAGCATATGGATGCTTATGTTTGTTTTTCGTTTTTATACCCTGTATTTAGCTCTGGGAAGTCGGGGGGGGGAGGTGGGAATAGGGGAGAGGGATAGGGAGGGTTAGATGGGGGTGGGGGAGGGGGGATTAAAGTTAAAATGTATTGTAAAACTTTTTAAATAAAAAAAAGAAGCTGGGGCAAAGGGGTTTACCTGGCGTCTCTTATACCTGCCATTTCCGTGTGTGCTTAACAGCATACACTACAAACTCCATGAATGGAAGGCTTATGGCTGTTATTGAAAAGAAGGGTGGCTATATTGGTCACTGATTTTTTGTTGAAATGTCAGAAATGTTTATTTGTACATTTTGAGTTGCTTATTCTCACTTTAACAGAGGCAAATAAACAAGCGAGATGGGTGAATTTTTGTTTTTCATTTAGTTGCATACTAATTTTGCACACTAATAATTGCCCAATAATTGTGCACATATAGATATTTTCCTAAGAATGCCAAAACCTCACTTTTATTTTCTTAAATATTTGAGTTTGAATTTGGGGTTTATTAATATTTTGGATTGACCGAGAGCACTGTAGTTGTTCAATAAGAAAATTAATCCTCCAAAATACAACGTGGCTAATAATTGTGCCCACACTGTAGTTCGTTCAACAGGATTCATCTGATCTAGATTAAAGGCCTTCTGAAAACATTCTATTTTGAAATATCTCCTTTATCTTCAAGTATTTATTGTTTTTCTTTATTAAAATATAAATTGCAAATGTGTGTGTAAACTTCCAGTTAAATTTCAAATGCTAAAGGGAGATGAGAGGAGAGAGTGCTTTTCCTGCATTATATAATCTTTTGTTCTGACTAAGACTACTAATATTACTAACCAGTCCATAAAATAAGGCTGGATCTTATTTTATTTTTAAGGATGTCAATACATTCTGGACTCTGCCAAATCTGTATGAACTTCCACGTATGGGTTTCATTGAAAGATTTCTAGGATTCTTGAGTGGTTTTAGGATAATAAGCAAAGTAGTCACAAATAAAGAACCCTTAGAGCAGCTTGACAGATTTAAGAGAACTTATGGTCCAGAATGCAATCACTAAATACAAAACAATGGCAAAACCCCCAATAATTTTGCTGCTTAATGTTGGCTAGCCTATGAATTCCAGTGCTGTTTTTTCATTACTATCTGGGACCCTTCCAACTGTGTATAACCAAACTCTATAAAATCAAACAGTTTAAAAGGTTAAGACAAAATAGTCTAGAGCTTCTTTATCTACGCTTTTGTAATTCTCACTTAACTACAGTAATTGGTACTGGAATTTCCATCATTAAGCAACGTGGTTGTAAAATATGTTATCATACAATTTTTCTGCATAACAATGGCAGACCCTGTCATTGTCATTGAGGACATGGTTTGTTAAGTGAGGATTTCATGTGACTCACTACTGACTTCCTGCTGGTTTCCAATTTGCTTATGGGGAGCCAGCAGGAAAAGTATCAAATCATGATCACATGACCATGAGATACTGCAACAGCAAAAAAGAAATATAATTTTATTGGACATTTTTTGCTTCATTCTTGTAGCAGCAAGGGAATATTTGGCAACACCATGGATAATTGAAGGCTACTGCTACGCTTGTAAGCCGCCCTGAGTCTTCGGAGAAGGGCGAGATATAAATGGAATTAAATTAAATGGAATTAAATAATAGTGGTTTTATAGTCTGCTAAAAAATAGGAAATATACATTCCTCCCATTATTCAGTCCTATCGTAGTTAACTAAGTTATGGTTGTTAAACCCAACTGCCTTCATCCACACAACCGAGTGCCTTTGTATAACGCATTGCGCTGTATATTCTCCAAAACCATTTTACACCGCCGTGTGGTTGCGCGAGTACAGCCACGCAGTGTGGAATTTAAAACTTTATCCGCAGCCGGCCAAAAAAAGCGGAATGCCGATGCTCCGGGAGGAGTTACCTTACTCAGCCTCTTAGGCTGGGCGCTAGAGGACGCCACGGCTACGGCAATTTGTTAGACGGCAGCGTCTCAGAGAAGGAGGACGGTGGCCCCACGCGACCTGGGCTGGGGTTGGCGTGAAGTAGCGCTCCGGATTCGGAAGGAGACTAAACTCTCGCTAGCTGCGCTTTTCGCTGCTACTCGAGACGACGCGGACTCGGAGACTTTGGCTTAATCGCTCCCCCTCCCTTTTTTACTGTTTGTGACGAAGGAGCTGCTTGAATGCTACAAGCTGCTGCTGCTGCGGCGGCGTTTTGTTCTCTGCTGCCTATCCTGCCTCAAAGCCGAAGAGAGGGCGGCAGGCAGGCGGCTACGCAAACTTTCCGCTTCCCCGAAGCCAACAAGCGCCCGAAAGGGCTTTTCTTAGTCGGCGTTGGAAGAGGCGCACTTCGAAAAATAGAGAATGGCTGGATTTCCCTGGGAGGGCAAGCGGGGTGGATTTAAAGTCCTAGTCGCGACGCTCTCCGTGGCCTTGGTTTATTCCTATAACATCGATCTGGATCATCCCGTAATTTATCAAGGACCCAATAACTCTTTCTTCGGATATTCGGTGCTAGAGCATTACTACGACAATACCCGATGGTGAGTATTAAATCATTTCCAAGAGATAAGAAAATGCCTTTTCCTTATTCAGCCTTTCTGTGAATTTGCCCAATTTATATACCTCAACCCTTCCTTCCCCCCCTTCTTGTAAAAGAAAAAAGGATAAGCTCGTTTTAAATATAATCTTCCGATGAGCCAACTCCACTTTTACGAACCAGTTGCTTCCATGAAAGCTCTGGTTAGAACCGCTCTAGACATGCGCAGAGGCGAACCGGTGTTTCACTTACAAACTATCCAACTTCGTTTTTATCTGAATGCATAATATGAACTGTGCGGTTGATTACTTTTTGATAGTCCAGGATTCTATGCAATGCCAATAAGTAAATAAAGGGCTAGTTAAGCACAGCTGTCTAAGAATATTGTGTTTGAATCGAGGCTTATGCTGAAAAGTTGCCTGCCAATCCAGCACCCTGAGCTAAAGGCAATTTTGGGGATAGCAACTGGACAGAAGGTGTGGTAGAAAATATGGAGAATTACAAGGAAAGCCAGCAAAGTCTGGTGTCTTTGGGAAATCTCGGGAATAAGATGAAGGAATTGTGCAATAAAAGCCTGTGAATATGATTGCACAATAAAAAGCTACCTTATGGTCTTGTGGGCCGTTAAACTTTACTCTCAGAAATGAGAGACTGAGCATCTCCAATAGATGGTTCTTATGCAGCTTCACTCTGAAAACTTCCAGGGAAGAACCCACAATTCCTTGGAGACATGAGTTCCTTTATCATACTCTTGTTTCTCAATTTGCCATCCTGTGCTTTAAATCTGTGGAATGAAGTCCAATCCTACGGGACAGGGAAGATCTATACTTTGGGCTAGTGTTATGATTTACAATATATATATTTAAGGAATGCTTTTAAACCAATTCCCTGTTTTACTCAGTCAAATGAGTTTCTGCCCTATGCCCTGAAGAAGCATGTTTCAAATTAAATTTGGGACATCTTGAGTGCTATTGATTGCATGAAGGAGAAAAAATGGTTAATGTAAGAATTCTGCAGCCAGGTGGTCCTTCTTCCTCTGATAGGCATGAGGGAATAATGTTTTTTGTCTGCCTTTTAGCATCTGGAGGGGAAATGGATTGTTAGCTTCCTCTAAACATTTTTGCCTCAGTACATGCATATATGTATAAGACAGTATTCGTATATTAAAGATGATGCAATTTCCTAATGAAATGACCACTGGTAGTGTTAACTTTACTTTATCTGAATGTCTATGTGCATGTGTGTGCGTGCTAAGAATTGAGTGTTGGGGACAGCGTATGTAATGTGTGAACTTCATGAGAGAGAAGATCCTTAAATTAGTTCAGGTAGACTGTGGGAATAGATAACAATCTAATAATAAGGAACCATTTTGTGTTCTGTATTTGTGCTTTAGATGGTGTTGTGGTTCACTAAGCTCATTGAGTTACAGATTAGAGTAGATAGCCATGTTTTAGTTGAAATGCTACATGAATTTTGCCCATGTAGTTTGTTTATAATTTGTTATGTTGTGCCAATCCAGAAAACTGGGTTAATGGAGTTGATAATGGATAAATATGTCAACCAAAGAGATCATTTTGTGAGAAGTCTTAGCAAAAGTGAATTGAGTAAAGAAATGGGTTAGTCTCCTTGTCTGTGAGTTTTTAGAAAGTATACAGGAAATTGTTTTGATGGGAGGTTAGCAGCTAGGAGCAAACATGCTAGTAACTGAATCTGTTTGAGTCTTGCAAATATCTGGGGTTAAGAGCTAGGATATCTCTTAAAAACCGAAAATAACATTTGGCAACTCAGTGTAATGTAAGAATTGAAGAGCTACTACCCTGAACCAGCCCACTAAGTTTACCATCAGTTTCCAATCTTAATTTTTTTTGAAGAAATATGATCAAAGTTTGCACCCCAAACAACTATCTAGATTTATATTTAAAGTTAGTGATATATTTATTTGTTGCTTAATAAAATTGTTTTATTCACAGGAGGCAGGGAGCAGTTTTCATAAAGACATTTACAATTTGAGAATCCTTGCCTTAGATTAGTTTTCCCTAACTAGGCACTCTCAGATAAATTGGGACTACAGCTCCCAGAATTTCCTTGCCTGCAACACTGAAATCTGGCTGAAAATTCTGAGATTTACAGTTCATACTTGGAGGTTCCTTGGCTGGCAGAGGCCAGTTTATGAATTAAGTAGTATTAGTCATATTATTATATGAATGAGTGAATATTTTCAGTTCAAGAAATGTATATCTATTGTACAACTACAACTTATATTTGTATTTGAGCAAAAATGCAACCTTTCACAACTATAGTACTATGAATTTGTTTTTAAGTCTTTGTGTATTTGCTCCTGAGAAGATCCACAGGAAGAGGCCATAGTTGTGCTAAATTAGACTAGTACTACCAAGGCCATTTGTTTCCAACTGTTAAAGTAATCTTCTTCCATTCTGGGTATAGTGAAATTGAACAAGTATGGACTGTTCCTAGAAACTGCAAATTAAACATTTAAAAACAGTGTTTACTTAAAAAAAACAAACCAGCACAATACATACTATAGTCATTTATTACCTAGCCATTGACTAAAAATAATACTGTGCTGTATCTCAGTTGATTCGAGAAGCTATTGCTGAATTTTAATTTATCAGCTTCCTCAGTGCAACTGAACAATTCTTTTTTTCTTTGCTGTTGAAAGTGGTGGATGGATATAAATAGCATTATAAAGTGCCAGCTTTTCCCTTTTTTGTATGTGAAAGTATTCTTTCTTGTTATTGATAGGAATAGGGATGATGAACTGGACGTGTATGGTGAGCCACAGTTCTCACACTTTTTTTTCCCCTGTGGCCCCCAAGAACCTTTTAAAATTTCCCCAAAAAACCCCCCAACACCCCAAAAACAAAACCCAGCCATTTTGGAGTAAAAATAACTGTAATGCAAGATCTAAAAAAAAGTCTTAAAGATAAAAATAAGACCATTCTCTCACAATGAATCACAGTGAGTGTCCCTGTCCATTATGCATCAGTGCATCAACTGCTGTGGCTCTTCCCACTCCCCTGGAACAGTATGTGTGGAGTTAAACCACCAAAATCTCCACCTAATTTCTGCTAAGCCCTAAAATCCAGAGAATCTTAAGTTGTATCCTTCCATGAATATACCCTTCAAAAATAAGTTGGTCCCATGGATTGACTTAGTGAACCCAGATTCTCAGCGTTCCTATGATTGATTCCATATGTTGAATTAATGAATGAATGACTACCACTGGCCGTCACATTTAGAGTCTAGACTTAGCTAGTGGAGCAATTGTATCTTAGGACTCATCAGGTGGTGCTTCTGTGTCATTTGATCATCTTCATTCTCAGCTGTGTCTTGGGAATCACTCAAGAGCCCATAATCTGAGCAGTAGATAGTTTGAGTATTTGACTTAATCACTCTAGCTGTGTTGAAGAAGAATAATTGTAGATCATCACAACTTTCATTAGGCTTGGCAAGGGTACATTCTTTTCATGCTGCTTGCAGTTTCAACAGTTAAAGAGCTGAATACAGCATTCTGTAAACAACTATAGGCATACAAGACCATGACAGAACAAAGAGAGAAAAACTTTAAGCAATGATTAAAAATTATGCCACCCACAGCAGCTTTCTCCCTATTTTGGTATTTACTGGGGAGATGTTTATTATATGTAAATCCAAAGAGCTGTGGGGGAAAGAATGTATATGCATTTTTCTTCTTCTTGTAGGGATTCTCTGTAATTTAACTCTCTAGGCGCCCACCCCATTGCCGGCAATGGCAAAACTGTCCCGATATGTTGCGTGACGTCACAAGTTTGACATGTCTGCTCTAGATCAAATGAAGCTAAATTCACCTGGAAACCTTTGAATGAAGGTAGGACTCATTTGCCTGCCTTCCTGCAAATGTTCACAATGCTTGCCTGTATTTCTTTCTGATAGATGGTGCTCTATTTCTTAAACCAGTAGCCTTGGAACTGTAGCACATTGTGATATCAATAGATGCATTCAACTTTAGAGTCAGCCCCTAAAATGAATGGCTGTCATGTCTTTGATACACAGGGACATTTGGACTTTGCTTGTCAACTTCCTTTGGAGTGTTTACTGATATGGATGGAGCTGTTCAAATAATATTGGGCAAGAAATTGAAAGAGATTGAAAGACCTCTTTCTTACTGTTTCATGGTATATATGCGGCTCTTGTTTTTAAAAGTGGGACAGCCACAAGAGACAGGAACCATGAAGCTAAAAATGATTCACTAACAGCCATTGATTGAAGAAACTTAGTGTTTTATATGCCAGTCAAAGATGCCATTAGTGAAGATTTTCATAGCATAAATTGTGCTGATAGGAATTGCATGTATGAGTGTGTATGCACACAGACTACACTATTCATGTTCTTTTAGAAAAAAAACTATTTAGGAATCTGGTATCATATGTGAAATGGTATGCAGGAATGACCTTGGGAGACAGAAGGAAGTGCTGAACACTAGACAAACATCATGTAAAAGATATCTTGGTCCACAGAAGAAAGGTTGTGTGTGAGAAGCCTTTCAGAAGGGGTCTTCTCTAGTTTTCTGGAGACTAAAAGGAGATGAGGAGAGACGTATTTTCAGACTTTTAATATTCTGTTAATATAATCCTGTACCTAATAAAGGTAACTTTAATATTCATAGTTATGCTTCTTGTCTGGACTATCTCAAAGGGCTAACATATGTGAGGTTGGTTAGGAGGTTGCCTTACTAAATGTGTGTAAAAGTTTAACCTTTATACTGCAGACTCTACTTCTTATGTTCTAAAGAAGTTTCTGGTGATTCTGTTGGGTCCAACTGTTTCTTGATTAGCATTTCGTTGTCCTCCATTGCCATCTAGATGCCTCTTAGTCTAGAAATCCCATCAACAAATTATCAGTTGCAGAATTCTCTCATTATTACTTTCTTACAAGTTGATATTTGGTGACTCACTGCCTACTGTACTGAAAATAATACAGTAATAATAAATAGTCATCATGATTATTATTAACTAAATAACCTATGACCCATTCCTTTTTTCAGCATTTACTTACCTAAAGAATAAACACAATCACCAGGTGTGGGTAAAAGAGCAGTGGGAATGGAATGATGTATGACTTCCTGCTAGCTTCCCTATTGACTTTGCTTGTGGGGAAATGATGGGGAGCATTGGAAATCATAATTGACTGACAGCAGTGGTGCTGCTGCAACCACAACTTTGTGAATACAACTGGTGTAAGATCTTTGACACTTCCAATCACATGGTAATAATAGGTCCCAAATTTTCCATGCATTCTTTAAGTTAGAAGATTCAAGGTACTTTGATTCAAAAACTGTTGCCCTGAAATGCACTGTTTCAAGTATTTTATGCTTATGAACAGATAGACTGGACACTATCTGTTTGTCTGGGTGTCTTAGTTTTAAGGAATTCATCTAGTTAAGCCAGGGGTGTCAAACTGCCAGCCCGCGGGCGGGACGTGTCACGAGGAAACCACGCCCACCCCACTGCCAGCAATGAGGAAAATGTTCTGATATGTCGCACGACGTCACGTGACATTGCAAATTTGACATGTCTGAGTTAAGCAAATAACCCTTATTACATGCTTTCAGAGCACTCCTCAACTTCAGCAGACTGACATTTTTGTCTGCTCTCTGACATTAGTCACACTAATTATTTTAGAAGTGTGCTAAATGTTTTCAAAAGATTACTTGTGCTAGACCAGGGGTCGGCAACCTAAAAAAGCAAAAGAGCCACCGGGAACCGGTTCCATCACAAATTAAAAAAACTGGGAGCCGCGTGCGCGTGTCCATGCACGCGCATGCGCAGACGCACGCGGTTGCCATTTTTTTAAAAAGTGAGATGGAACCGGTTCCCGGTTGCCCGACGGCGACGGCCCGTCTGCAAAGCTGCCGCTTTCGGCAGCTTTGCAGACGGGCCGCGGCAGCTTCCTCAAAGAGCGACGCCGCGGCCCGTTCGCACGGAGGTACACGCGCACCTCCGCCCATTCGGGGAGGTGCGCGCGCACCTCTCGGAACGGGCCGCGTCGTCGCTCTTTCAGGAAGCTGCCTTGGCCCATCTCGGCAGCTTTGCAGACGGGCCGCGGCAGCGTCCTCAAAGAACGACGCCGCGGCCCGTTCGCTCGGAGGTACGCGCGCACCTCTCCAAAGGTTTGGGGAGGTGCGCGCGCAGCTCCGCCCATTCGGGGATGTGCGTGCGCACCTCTCGGAACGGGCCGCGGCGTCGCTCTTTCAGGAAGCTGCCTTGGCCCATCTGCAAAGCTGCCGCTTTCGGCAGCTTTGCAGACGGGCCGCGGCAGCGTCCTCAAAGAACGACGCCGCGGCCCGTTCGCTCGGAGGTACGCGCGCACCTCTCCAAAGGTTTGGGGAGGTGCGCGCGCAGCTCCGCCCATTCGGGGAGGTGCGTGCGCACCTCTCGGAATGGGCCGCGGCGTCGCTCTTTCAGGAAGCTGCCTTGGCCCATCTGCAAAGCTGCCGCTTTCGGCAGCTTTGCAGACGGGCCGTGGCAGCTTCCTCAAAGAACGACGCCGCGGCCCGTTCGCGCGGAGGTACGCGTGCACCTCTCCAAAGGTTTGGGGAGGTGCGCGCGCAGCTCCGCCCATTCGGGGAGGTGCGTGCGCACCTCTCGGAACGGGCCGCGGCGTCGCTCTTTCAGGAAGCTGCCTTGGCCCATCTGCAAAGCTGCCGCTTTCGGCAGCTTTGCAGACGGGCCGCGGCAGCGTCCTCAAAGAACGACGCCGCGGCCCGTTCGCTCGGAGGTACGCGCGCACCTCTCCAAAGGTTTGGGGAGGTGCGCGCGCAGCTCCGCCCATTCGGGGAGGTGCGTGCGCACCTCTCGGAACGGGCCGCGGCGTCGCTCTTTCAGGAAGCTGCCTTGGCCCATCTGCAAAGCTGCCGCTTTCGGCAGCTTTGCAGACGGGCCGCGGCAGCTTCCTCAAAGAACGACGCCGCGGCCCGTTCGCGCGGAGGTACGCGCGCACCTCTCCAAAGGTTTGGGGAGGTGCGCGCGCACCTCCGCCCATTCGGGGAGGTGCGCGCGCACCTCTCCAAACGGGCGGTGCCACTCTCCATTTGGAGAGGTGCGCGCGCACCACTGCCCGTTCGAAGAGGTGCGCGCGCACCGGGCGGCTGGGAGCCGCAGGAGACGGCTCAAAGAGCCGCATGCGGCTCCGGAGCCGCGGGTTGCCGACCTGTGTGCTAGACCAATTGTTTTAGCGCTTAAAAGTAAAGTGATCAGTTGATTTCTTTTCCTACACTATAGATTTCTTTCCCACTAGCTAGAACTGGGCCATTTTAAGAAGGCTTCTTGTCTCCACATCATCTTTAAATTGGATTCTCTCACTAAATCAAGATACATTAAACTTTATGCCAGAAATTCTCATATTTTAGATACTATGCCCCCTTGAAATGATAAAATGAATTTGTGTGATCAATCCTGTGACTAAAATTAATACTGTGTTTGGTAAGAAACATACATGGTTCTTTAAATAATTATATTCAATCTTTATGTTCAATAATAAAACAATAATAGAACTTTTCAACTTCGTTAAACCAAACTATTTCATTCAATAAACAAAAAGTAACACCAGAAATCTGATTTTTTTTTTGGGGGGGGGCATGATGCCTGTGGAGATTCTCAATGATCCTAGTCATGGAGATCCCAAAAGTGCTTTTCCCAAAAGGCAAATGGACTTCTTGGGTTGTTTTTTTTAAATGTTTCACTTCACATCCAAGAAAATGTCTTCTGTTCTATTCTATTGAAGAAGCTTCTTGGATGAGAAGCAAAACATTTTCAAGGAAAAAGCCAAGAAAGGCCAGTTGTCTTCTGGAAAAAGCACTTTCGTGATATTTTGCTATAATGAAACGTGGAAAAGAATTCATAAAAAGCTAAAATATAACTGCATGTGCCAGTTAGTTCCAGCTCGTAATTTCTGCATTTTTTCTTACCAGTTGCTTATAATTTAGATTTGGGTGCTGCAAATTTATATATATATATTTATGAATGGCTGTTCATGACTGTTTCTGAGTTCTGAGAATCAGTCAGTTAAAAGAATGAAATATAGTCATACAGATGTACAGGTGAGCTATTTGGCATTTTAGTCAGATGGAAGCAGCAAAGATTGTTGACTTTGTAATTTGCTGTAATTTACGAATTTGGATCATTAGTTATTCTCATTTGTAAAAAGATTGTTAGTTAGAAGATAGCCTTTGTTAGAATCATACAATTTAATAGTTTAGCCTCCGAAACTCAGGAGAAATTAAACTGTTAATATAGTCACCACCACCTCTAATGTTTGTTTAAGGTTAAGTATGTAGTTTTCTGGGTTTTGGTGAAGCCAGTTATAGCCAAAAAAAAACATTCTTGTCTTATTTTTCTAAGTGTATATTTTTGTTTGTCTATCTATCCTCCCCGTTTTATTAATGTACAAAACTAGTAAAGAGGAGGTAATTAGCGCTGTAAATTAATTATATGTTGTACCCTTAAGATAGGAGTGAATTATTTTTAGTCCCCAGCAGTCCCAAATTGTGACAGCAAAATTATATAATTTGGGGGGCATTCAGATACCTTAGAGATTTTAAGTGTGGGAGTGAGAGGCCACTTGTACCCATTCCAACATATATCTCTGAAAACAAATAGTTAAAAAACACCCCGGCCCTTTTAGTGTTATCATGGTGTCAATGGATAGTGTCCCATAGCTTTTAGGAATGTGTGGAGTCTGTATTCCAAGTGTTGCCCAGTCCTGTTTAAGGGCAATTCTTTTCTTTTAGCAACTATGCTACAGACCTGAGAAGAACCGTGTGGGAAGGGTTGGGGTGGATGGGAGAAAGGGAATATAAATTTATAGTAGAACTTGTGTTTTAGTGGGTTTATTCCAGAAATCAGTTTTGGATAAATGGAAGACGCATGGACTTTTCTGAATGTTAGAATTCTTGTGTTTGTTGGTAATTCATACACTTTATGACATATGCATAATTCATATTGTCTCCTTTATTTATTGAATGAACAGTCGGTTGAGTTAATGGATTATACTAATTTATAAACTTAGAACTACAATGACAGGGTTTATATGTTGCAGTAGGCTGAAATCAAATGTGTCTTTATTCAAACCAACTTTTCCGTTCATTTCAGGCTGGAATGATTGTTTCTTGATTAGTTCTTGTTTAATAGCAATGAAATCTCTTAGGTGATAAGTAAGGTCAGATTTTACTGCCTACAGTCTTCTGGATCTAGGGGCAAATGACAGATTTTCCTGCTTTAAGTAATAAATTATGGCTTTCCCATCATATCACTATATCAAAAGGCCAAGCTATAACTTTTGTTCTTGTTCTTTCCTAGCAGTTTATTTTGGGGGATGAGAACATATTACTTAGAAACATTTTCAGTTTGCCATTATTTTGGGGTTTTCTACTCCTTCAAATATTTCATGGATTTATTGAAGGAAAGGCTTTGTCTTATCTTACTGCTTTGGGGGATTGTTGATTCACATGGCTGGAGGGAAAATAGGAGATGAAAAAGAGAGTTGCCACTGTAAAACTTGTGTATTTGCTTCTCCTGATGTTAAACATTTATTTGCTCTTGATTTTCAGGGTCTTGGTTGGTGCCCCAAAGGCAGATTCTAAGTACAGTGCTTCTCTTAAGTCCCCAGGAGCTGTATTCAAATGTCGGGTTCACACTAACCCTGATAAGAGGTGCACAGAGCTGGATATGGGTCGAGGTATGCATGAGTGTACAACCCTTTCACTTTCACTTTATTTGTTTTGAATACATTTTTTTTCTTCCAAAGAAACATAGAACCTTCTACATAAAATCTGACTATGCTTCATCTACAAGTTTATGTACAGGAAACGGCCTTCTTAAAATAGAAAGTATAGTATGGGAGGGCATTGGAATTAGAATCATTGGGCGGAATATGGTCCTTCTTACCTGCTTTTATTTTCTGTTAGCTTGAAGAACCAAAGTAATATGGAAATAGGCATTTCTGCCTCAGATGTCGGTATTTTCCCAGTTCTTCCCCCTTTGTCCTCTTTTTTATGACCCCAAAGAGCTCTTAGTGCTTTGATCTAATAGTTTTCTGAAGTTGATGATAGGAAAAAAACAGTAGAACTGCCATTTCTGGAATGATTTGCTCTCCATGTTTCCTGCCACCCTCTGTGATAGTACAACCTGAGTGTCTATGAATGACAGCTGGTGGGAATTTGCAAAAAAACAACTCAGTTGGCTAAGAAAGATTAGATCCTTCCTTTCTTGATATAATTCCTACTGTAACATTTTAGAAAGTAACTCTTCTTAGCCAATATTTTAATAATGATTTCATGTAGGTTTTCAATGGAATGTCTAATACCAGGATTGACCAAGAATTTCCAGTCTCTGATGAACTTGGTAAACATTTTTAAAGAAGTATTTCCTTTATTGATAAGTGTACTATGCTAAGATTAATAATTCTGAATCCACCAGATGGAAAAAATAATGGTTAGTTATCTGTAGTGCCATTCCCAGTAGAGATACTTTATTGCCATCCTCATCCTTTCTAAATTCTCACCCTTCCTGCATTTGTTTTAGCTAATGTTCGAGGAACATTCTGTGGAAAGACATGTAAAGAAGATAGAGATGATGAATGGATGGGTGTCAGTCTGGCAAGACAGCCAACGGTTGGAGGAAGTATATTGGTAAGTTGTTTTCCCTTGATCTCATTGAAGTGGGAAATGTCATATTGACATTGATATAAAACGTGTGGGAACAATTATGCTGTGCCAGAGACTGATGAGAATTTAGTTAATTCTCTGCTTCCTTTGGGAGGAAGGTAAATTGCATCCTGAGGACAAAGCTTGCATCTAGAAAGGCAGCTTCAAAGCAATTACACCTGCTACTGTCATCCCCAGGGCTTCCTTTTCAAATTGTAGATTTAGCACTTGGAACAGAATGAATGTCACCTTGTGTTTCTGTGAATAAGCCTGTTCTTTTTATTTCCTTTTAAAAAATGCATGTGTGAAGACTTAATAATCTTTTAGGCCATGTTTCATAATTTTATATTTCCTGCTTTATGTTTAAGCTAAAAATGAAATAAGTGAATATTGATATTCCTACACATTTTAACGGATAGTCTTTTTGTAATTAGTAACCAAGAAGTTAGTGGAAGGTAAATTTTTCAATGATGAAAAACGTCAGTGGAAGGTGACATTTTACAACAATGAAGTGTGCTGTTCTTGATGGCAAATGGCTCAGAATTACAGTTCTGCAGAATAGTCAAGGTTGGATTGTGAATGGTTTGTCTCATCTGGATTCACTTCCAGTTTACTGTACCAATTGATTTTACTCCTGCCTCCAAAGAATACTATGGTTTATTGCACAAGAAGTTCTTCAGAGGTTCATCAGAACCAAAAGAAGTTCATCAGAACCTGCTGGGAGGTCCAAGGCCATTTGCATCCCCAAATACACTCTAAATTCATTTAATCTCAACCAGAAAAATCTCAGCTGAAGACTCTTTATACACAGCTAGGTACTTTGATTAAGATCATTTATTGGAAACCTGATGAACATTCTCTGATTAAAAGTTTTTCCTCTTTCAGTACCCTTGTGTAGCCTCTTTCAAACATGCATAGACATATTGTAGTAATGAGGATTTTTCTATTACCAGAATACACATATTCTGATGAATTGCAGCCTTTTTCAACATGCTTTGTTACACGTATAACTTAGTATGATCTAGGAAAGCTGAGTTGCAATTATTTGAAATAAAACTTTGGAATACCTTTGATATTCCAAAAAAATACTTTAAAGAATGTCTCAACAGCTCTTTAAACCTACTTACTTACTTTCTCTCTCTCTCTCTCTCTCTCTCTCTCTCTCTCTCTCTCTCTCTCTCTCTCTCTCTCTCTCCCTCCCTCCCTCCAGTAACTACCTATGTGTATTACCACAAAATGTTAATATGGAGACATTATACAAAGGATGTTTCCGCCTTAATGGAACTTAATGCAGAGTATGTTGTTTTAATGTAGAAAGAGGTAACTTCACATAGTTCTCCACCTGATGAAAACCATTGTTAGCATTGATATGTATGAATCAAGACTAAATTAGAATTAGACAGCAAATGGTGTGATTTTAGTGCTGTTTTTAAATAAATTATTTTTTTCATGATGAAATGTTGGTTTTTTTCTTTGACATGTTTTATCTGAAACATGACTGGCTATGCCATATTAAATCATGTATCTGTTAAATATCAGCTTGGAATAGAAGACTAAATGGAAGGCCAGTGATTGATAAATCGCTGACAACATATATTTCAAATATAATTTTGGTAAGTGATTTGGATTTTGAAGTATCAACCTGAGGATTGGTGTTTGCTTTAACTTAAATGTTTAAAAAAAGAGAGGAAAACTTCATCCAGTGCTAATGTTGGAAAAGTGCTAATTGGGGACAGTCATTAGAACTTGGAGAAGAACCACCAGGCTTCCGGTTCGCACACGGGGTGCTTCCGGATGCGCAGGAACAGTCCGCTTCCTGCCATCCGTTTCTTTTTTGGAGGACCCTGAAAAGGGTAAAAAATCACCCTGGAGGGACGATTACCAAGAGGAGACCTTCCCTGCGATTGCGGAAGGGCGGCAGCCCTCCGCTTGAATCCGGGACAATCTCCTTTGCCTCGAAGAAGAAGAGACCGGCCATAAAGATGGCCAATCACTAAGCCGCTCCCTGCTGAAAGCCAAAAGCACTACCCAGCACTAAGAAGCAATCTGGAGGACCTGAGTGAGCCTTTACCTTTCCTATTCCCTTAACCATCTTCCTGTGGGACTTTCCTGAAAATTTCTTTCCCCAGTTTTTAAAAAAACTGAATATCTACTCTGGGAACAAATCTTAAAACCTTAAAGCTTTAAAAGAAATTTAATTAATTCAGCAAAGAATTTAAGCAATTTCATCTGTATTTACCAAAAAGCTCCTATTTTTTGCTGGGGATCCACTATCCTATTTTCTCTCTAAGCTGCGAATTAAGGTAAAAAATTGGACTAATGCTACAAAAGTTCTATATTAATTTGGAAAAAAAGGAAGTTTTTGCATTGCATTTTATATGTCATTGATGACATCTTGTGGCAAAAGTTGGTACAGCAAGTAAACTTTTTTCTGTTGTGAGAGCTGACTGAATAACAGAGCTGTCCTTGACATTATCTCTTTCAGAGGTGGATAATCCTTGATTCTTATTAAAATAGCCTCCATGGAAGATTTAGCTGCAAACAATAACAAAATGGGTGAATATATCCCACCACTTGACTATAAACTGATACTGGACACGATTTTGGCAATGACAGAGCATATTAAAGCCAAACTGCAAGAAAAATCTGACAACTCAAAGCCACCAAATTCTGACTTTAAATGAGGAAAAGATAACCCAAAACCAAATAGAAGAAGTGGAAACTAAAATAGGAGATTTCAAAGAACAGCAAAAGCAACATACAGAAAACCTTAAAGTCCAAACTTTAATGGCAGCTACAAAACTTACAACTCAAAAAGCAACAGCGCCTGAAGAAAGCAATACTAAGAGTGAAGACACTAAAGGCCTTCAAATGCACTATATTGAGAATTCAACTAATCAAATGACAACCATAACACCAGTTACTACTTTCTACCTAACCCAGATGGAATTGGAAGAACAAAAAGACTTGACTGATCTAATGACAACTATATTACATCAATCATCGAAAACTGAACTATCAAAGCAAAACTACAATGGCTACAAAGGGGACATTTTCCTTGCAAAATTGACATTTGGATACGTTCCCTGGATTCAAATAAGGGGTATAGGAAGAAAGGAAGATACATTTGAGAATTTAAAGATGCCAAGAGGGAAGCCTGATTGGTACAAAAGGAAAGCAAGAGTTAGATTTAAAAAACTGAACTTGTTTCTTTTTTGGGATTCCTAAAGATAATAAAAATACCTTTCAATGGATTAAGGGGAATCTCTAAAAATATAACTGATTCTACATTTAGCTTTTAGATCTGTAAGGGAAAACAAAAGTAA
Organism: Vipera berus; assembly: GCF_964194415.1. Lineage (NCBI taxonomy): Eukaryota > Metazoa > Chordata > Lepidosauria > Squamata > Viperidae > Vipera > Vipera berus. The sequence goes on along the minus strand of NC_138205.1, from coordinate 75,466,044 downwards.
GCTCTTAGAATATAATTCTGAACTATATTATAGAGTTTGGAATGATATATCAAATGGTAGTATTTTAACAATTGTTGTACGGTTAAAATGACGTATAGAATATATTAGTTGTTACTTTTAAACTATATTATAGAATCTAGAATTTTATATATAAAAGATAGTATTTTAATAATTGAACGGTTAAGATAAAAATATATTTCTAATAATTGGTGATTTGTTAAGATGAAAGCTAGACTTTAATGGTAAAACATAACAATGTTTTGTAATGAACAATGTAAGTTTTGTAGACAAGAGAATTATTCTTTATTGAAATAGGGAATTGTGAGTTACCCAAAAATTAAACTTTCTTTTGTATACTATAGGCTATTCTAGAATATTCTATTGCAATTAGATAAAATTTAAAAACAGGATATTGATATGTATTAGTGAAAATATATTGAAAATTTTGTTAATTGACTAGGTTACAACTAGAAGTGTATTAACTTGACTATTTTGACTACATGATAACTAAGGGAATCAGAGAGGGAATCCTTGTTGATGTAACCTGAACTATTTACAACTTGTTATTTGTTATTTTGACTACCCAACCACCATATTGCTTCACAAATACATGTATATGTAAATATTAAAAAATCAATAAAACTTGTATAAAAAAAGAACTTGGAGAAGAACCACCTGTCTTAATTTTGCTATACCATGTATTTATTATATTTATTGTGAAATATGTTTCTTCCCTGTGCTGCTACCCTCTTCTGAAACAATTAAAGAATGAGTAAAAGCACAAACCCATTTGTCTCTGTCCTCAAGAACATTGAAGTAGGATTACAGACCTGAGCATTTGCTGAAGGCAGGGAGCAAATGATGACATCTCTGATTTGCAGATCATAGTGGCTGGGCTTAGTATATTAAGCCAAAATCAAATAAACCAATTTATGGCATGTTGTATTGCATGAGGAAAACATAATGAATGAATTGACTTGAAATCTATGAAGCCCTGTTGTTGAGATCAGATGTACCCTTGCTTGTTAAATATTAGCCATGTGTCCTCTTATTCTGTAATCTGAAATATATTTCATTAGAGAACTGATTCATTAGTAGCATTCACATATTCTTCTGGTACTATATGTGGTTTTGGCTTAATGTGCTGAATCAACTTATCCAAATGGTTTGTATGCCATAAATGTCCTCCTTCATCTGTATTTAAGTTAGGTTATTGGTAGAGGTGAGTGGCATTTTCTCCAGATATAGAAACAAGTAAACATTTTAGAAATTGTAGCATTGGGAAGCTTCATTTACTTTATTTTGTTTTAAAAGAACTTTTTATTGCTATGGTTTATGCTAGCTATATTTTTCTTGTATTAAATATTCCTTTTTTCCCCTTGAAATATGTTTGCTTGTCCAGTTTCCTCTGGAGATTTGTAGAAATTTGACCTTAATGTTGTATGTTGCCTATGGAATGCCATCTTCCAGGATGTTTGTATTTTGCATTTATAGTGGCAATACTTAAGAAAAAGAGCTACTTCCTGAACATTAAAATATATTTTTTTATGATTTTTTAAAAATATATATAAAAATATAGCAAATATATGGAATTAAAAATGAAATAAAAAACCATAACTGGGTTAGACAGAACCCAGAGCAAAAACCAAGTTCAGATTCTTATAAGGTTGCTTACGTACATCTATCTATCAAAGGAGAGAGCTGTATAAAGAGGCATTTTAGTATTCCATATTCTGCCATAAAAGTTCTTTATATAGGACTAAGGGTATCAGGAGGATTGTGGGACTAATCTCAGATTAGTAAATAAAATTAGATTTTTGAACAGAGCAACAAATTGAGCCTGAAATTCATGGTCTGTTGTTGGAATGAGCAAATTGTGGATCAAGGATTGTAGTTTCTGATAGAGTTTCATTCATCTTTTTTTTTGCTTTGTAGGGGTAGGATTACAAGATTAGAAAGAGAAGGAAAGTTTGGATCCACTTTTAACTATGGACCTACTCATAATCCTGCTATTCAGCCCACATCTGAAAAAAAGTTTACCCAATCATGGTATAAAGGAAGCATATGTAAATTTTCTTCAGAGACTAGTTAAAATCCCGCTGGCTTTATGAGCACATCTGTGTAGGGTTCTTTTGGCAGCAATATACAAATAGTTTGTTATTGCCTTGTCTCCAATTTATAATTTATCTTTGGGATTTCTTGGTGGTTTACATCCAAGAAATAATCAGGTCTACCTTTGCAATTTAAGATTGACATAATTAATGTAGGTGTTGCCAGTTAGCTAGATATTTATCCTACTACTTTCTTGAAAAAAATTTCCAACCACTAACAAAATTTTTAAAGTGTTTTCTCTTTTTCTTTAGGCCTGTGCCCATCGTTGGAAAAATGTCTACTATGAAACTGAGTATATCCTTCCTCATGGTTTTTGCAACATCATCCCTCCAAACCTTGGATTGAATGGCAAAAAGTTAATTCCTTGTTATGAAGGTAAAGTGGCATATTTATTTTTCATTATCTGTGCTAATACTTGTGATGGATTTTATAATTACATTCCCCCTATTAATTACAGTTGTGGCAATCAGTACTTTTAGAATGCTCTAATTATCCTGTAAATTAAATTATGACTTAACTGTAGTACTACTGTCCTGTTACAATATAAAAATAGAGGACAATTTTAGTTTTCTTGTGCTTTCCAGATACGTTGGGATTGTAATTCCAAGAACATCTGGAGGCACTGGGATGGGGAAGGACAATACTGAGAGTTAACCTTTGGTAATTGCTGTCTAACTGTTCCAGTGTGTTAAAGGCTGGGCTTGAAGTTCCTTGGAAGGCAATATCAGTATTTGACTTTTGAATGATTGTGTTTAAAAAAAGGCTCTACATGTTCAGATTTTAAAGGGTATATTTTTCTCCATTCTTTCCATTTTGTGTAAATGTATGGAGTGTTGCACCCCCTGTTAAATAGAGCCAGTTGTTTGACTTGAATCAGTGATTTTCTTAGTGTGGCGTGGACACTGCTTTTTTGAATTCCACAGGCTGTGAAGCGAGTCCCTGTGCCCACCGAATGAAGAACTGTGTACTAAACAGCTGCAGACTTTTTCAGTTGTGTCTGAAATCCTTCCCATTCAACTCTGTATACAAAACCAGCTTGTGCTTTATCACCAGAGAACTGCAGTCTAACTGCTAAACCAAGCAGTCCTTGCTTTGGTTCTGTTCATCCTCTTCTCCTTCATTTTATCAGGACCCTTCCCTTTTGATTTTTGAATATTACTGTCTAATCACTGTCACGTACCTTGCTCATTATGTATTAACAAAGGAATAATTCATTTGTACTTCATCTTATCAATTATTTATTTATTTTATGAAATTTATAAGCAGCCTATCTTATGGTTCTAGGTGACTCTTGACTTGCATTATGTACTTCATAATGCAAGATATTTGATAGGTCAGTTAAGGAAGATGGGTGTCTGTCTAGAGACTAACAAATTAGAAAAAAAATTCTGGAATGTACTTTCTGGGATATTTGGGGTTTTTTTTAAAGTACTTTTTATTGCCTTCCTCTGGATGAATTAGAAGTTGAAGAGAAGAACATTGAAATGAAGTGATTTCCCCCCAGTCTCTTGAGTATCAAGACACAAGACTAGTTGACTAGTTTGAAAAAAAAAGGTATCCATTGTGGACTGGATTGCATTAACTCAAACTGTGGTTTGCTTGGATTTAGCTTAGCTTGTTGTATATATCCAGTCGTGCTCACGTAATTTATGGCCTCGTGTGATTTATAACTCCTTTTGTAGAGTATTTAACGATTCATGATTTATTGCAGCAAGAAAAATCCCTCCCCACGCCCCCAATGTCTTGATCAATTCTTCTTTTCCTATGTAGTCAGAGCTGGAGATCCTTTGAAAAATCTCTCATTCCTTATGACAGGAAATGAAACTGACTAGATTTATTTTGGATAGAGGTTAGGAATGACTATATCCTTAATGCACTGTGATTTTCCAGTGATTGCTTCTTCTCCAAATCCATAATGTGACCTGAGACAGTGGTGAAATAAAAAGCTTCAGAAATTTTTTTGGCAAGAACTGAGCTATATTGGATTTTGCAATTGGTAATTGATGTTACACATTATAAGTTAACTTTTCTTTCTTTACACATGCCAGTTAGTTAAGCTAGAAAAATAGAAGGGAAACTATATGCCTGGAATTAGTAACCATTTATATTTTTGATGATTAGCAAACTGTTTGCAGACAACATTTTGGAATATAATTGTCTGCTTCTAGTTCCACGTTTGCAGCAATGAATTCAGCTCATCTTTAATAAAAGTAAAGAAAGCTATAAAATTCTCCCACTTGGAAGACTCTCCTTCTTTTGGATGGATGTGCTTTAAAGGGTTATATAGTATAAATTTGCATTACAAATGCAATATCAGAGATAGAGGTGAACACAAATATGTGTTGATGAGCCCATGATTAGTATGCAGGGGTTTGTTTGTTTGAGAAAAATAACCCAGTAATTTAATTTGAAAAGGTATCAGCCAGAAATATCTATAAAAATAGTAGTGCATTGACTCAACTGCTTTAAAGCAGTGAGTGGAAAATTGACAGATTTGGCATGGCTAGCATGCAATTGTGCTGGAATCTGGACAGAAAATTGGGGACTAGGCATGTGTCTCAGTTGCCAAACTGTCCCATCACAGAGAATGACCAAGTATGCTTTGGGAGAATACAGTAACATTCAGGTTTATTAGCTGTATCTTCTAGAGACATGGATGTAATAAATTGCTTAGAAGGAGTTGTGTTTTAAATTCAATAGATCCTGTCTTTCTATGATAATCCTTTTTCATTTACTTTGAGAAACTAACTGAGTTCCTTGGCCTAGAGACTGCAATTAAAGAAATTTAGAAATTGAGAGTGGGATGGAAACTGAAAAATACCATGAGCATTGATATTCAGTGTTTGTTGAACATTATTTTCTTAACAAGGCAAGTTTGTATGAATTACTTTCAGCAAAAACAAAATCATACATTAGCATAAAGCCCCCCAATCAACACTGCAGCATTCCTCATGGTACTTTCTTCTGTACTGATAATATTTCGAAATGGGGAACTCACTATAGAAATTTCTCAGGGAAATTTTCTGTTTTTTCCATCAGAGTTAACCATGTCACAGTATTAGATAATGTTAACCCTAGAAAGGATTAAATTAGAATGACCAAGCATTGATATAGATGTAGTCATACATCTGTATCATAGATAATCCCAATGTAAGAGATTTGATTCAATTTGCATCCAGACATGGCAAAAGATAGGGAAAGAAGAATGTTAACTGATAGATAATTCTTAACCCTGGTTAAAATTGGGCTTTCAGTGGAAAACATTCCTATCTTTTAAACTCAGACACATATCTGGAGGAGAAGCATAAATGTGGACATTGTATTTTGTAAATCATAACTAATGGTTTTGTATGTTATGTGAGCTACTAGTTGTGGTTCATTCAACAAACCAAGTTTTGGCTTAATGCAATGTACAAGACCAGCTATAGTCTTTTTTTTAATCATTGAACTTTCTAAAATAGCATCAGAATTAATTTAAATGTTGCATAAAAAGATGAGAATAATCAGGTGAGCTAGCACTACTCCCATATTCAACACCTTCCTTCTGTTGGAAGGAAATAGTTGCAGAATTTCGAATCTTAATTTTACAGTTTTTTAAAATAGCTTTTTAAGAGGACAGGAAGGTGTGTGGGTGTTTGTTCCCACTCTCCATAATTGTAAATATCATTTATTTATATCTTGATTGCATGCATATCAGTGGCATGTTTAACATTCCCTTTTTCTTATTTTGCTCTTCCTGCAAACAACCTTAAATGATAGGTTGGCATGGGAGCAAGTGAATTATGACTGAGGGTAGACTAGAACTTGGTTCTCTGGTTCAATACCTTATCCATTACAACATGCTGGCATTCTCATTTGAATGCCTAAATACGCTCTGTAGTTTATTTAGTATGGCTAGTCTTAACTGTAATTAAAATGTGTATGCTTTACATACAGTGATAGGAGACAGAAACCTTTTAAAAGTTACCAGCAGGGGCCGGAGCAGGTTGCCGCCTCCCTCCTGCACCATCTCATCCCAGAAGAGCTGCCGCCACCGCGACAGTAGACACTGAGGTTGCCAGGGTTCTCAGCGACTCAGGGCTCACCAGTGGAATCCTCTCACCGGTCAAGGCTGGTGGAGGATGGGGCCAGCTGCCGCCTCCTTTTCTGCATCTTCTTCTTGGTTGATGTCAGCAGAGGCTGGGGCTGGTTCCAAGGGGCTGCTGGCTGTTGGGCGACGCAACGACGGGTGGAATGGTGACTGTGGAGAGGAGTTCCCACAGGATGCGGAGGGCAGGGAGGCGGTTTGATGCATTGCGGGACATGGTGGCTGGCTAGAGTCTGAACTGCTGGGGGGGAGGAACAACAGGTCTCTGACCTGTCGTTTATGTAGTGTTACTTCTGGATGCTGGCTTGTGGGCTGGGGGCGGAGCTACGTTCCTATGCGGCTATGTAAAGCACTGGGAGCAGTTCACTCCCAGCACTGACTTTTTCTTTGCACAGAATAAAGGTATCTGTTACTCGTCCCTGTTTGCTGATAACTGGTTTCATCCCACGGAGGACGTTTGTGACGCATTTACATTTAGGTTTGGTAATCACATTAAGATTATTTAATGTTTATGATAAATGTAACCATAAATCAATATCTATTAATTGTATTTTTGTGATGCAGCACATCTTGAGAGCATTTCTTCCAACTAAATGTTGTGATTATAATGTGAGAGAGAGAGTGAGAAAAATAATTGAAAAGATTATATGCAGTTTTCTGCCTTGACAAACTTACATAATTTCTGGGATATTTTGGTTTATTGTGTTCCAGCTTATGGAGAGTTGGCTTATGCACATTAAACTGATTTTTAGTTTGTAGATTTTATTAGAATGAATAGGTCTTTCTTTTTTAAAGATATTTTATCCAATTTAAGGAAGCACTGACAGTCCATTTACCATTTTTTTCCTTTTGAACAGAGAGTTTCTGAACTGAGATTTATTATTCTTATGGTCTGTCCTGCCTAAGGAATAGATTGTGTTCCCCATAGGACAATTTGCCAAGTAATTCCCTGTTCATTCCTCGAAATTTAGCAGTGGGTTGGTGGTTAGCAGTTTCAGAGAGTTACTAGGTTACATGGTGGCTATTTTCAGAAACCAAAGCACTGACATTTCTCTGAATTCATAGATATCCTTGGGAGCATATTGCAAGAAGCAGGAAGTGGGCTTTCCTCCCCTCCCAAAAAAGCACATTATTTGGGGGATTTGAAAATGAAGTCCAGAAGCTTCTCAGACCAATTTAAATCTCTGGTTGAGACTGTGAGCAATAAAGCATGAGGTTGTTATGGTGCATCTAAGATACACAGTAAAACTGGTTTTATATTGTTTGACATATTTTCATTTTCTTCAAATAACTGTTGTGATTATAATACTGTGAGAGTAGGAGAAACAACTGAAAAGATTATTTGCAGTTTTCTGCCTTTGAAGAAATACAATTCCTGGATTATCTTGGTGTATTGTGTTCTCTATTATGGTAAAAAGTAGCTTTGGGAACCATTATTGTGCTGAAGCAACAGATATGAGAATTAGCTTACTGTCACTTCTGAATAGTGCTATAAGGTACAAATGGCAAGTAGCCCTAGTTAAAAAAACAATGGTCAGCCAAGGTTTCTTGGCTGTGATTTGCTCAGTAAGCCCCAAAGGCTGTAATCAACTCTTATGTTAACCATAGTTGTCCAGCCAGTATAATTGCATAGATCTCACTGGGCCGAAGTAAGCAAACATGGATTGCTTTGGACAATTGGTAAATCCAGTCATAAGCTTATTGCATTTGAGTCTAGTTCCATGTACTAGGCATATTATAGTTATCCTGAGTTTCACTTTCCTTGGTGAAAGTGTTGTACACTGGAAGAGTTGGTTGAAGTTTGTCTTCTCCCCAGGCCTGATAAATCCCAGGACTTGCTTATATCTTTCTTTGTTCAATGGACTGTTGTTTAATAATATGGTTATAGAAGTATTAATATTATAAGATGTAAAAATGGTAGCAATAATTTTGGTCATTCACAGCACAGGCAATATTCATGACATTGGAGGGTTTAAGATAAGTCCACAAATGGATTTTTTTTATGCCTAAAAGCTTACAGTCTAAAATGTTACAGTAGAGAGAGATAAGTAGAAGCTGAGGGAAGCAGGAGTGGTAGAGTTTTAACTTTAGACAATAAAGTTGTGGTTATTTTAGCCTTCTCATTAAGAATTCGTAGAGGAGTATTTTTGCCAGCCTCCAATTATCCTTGTAATTTTCAGTAAACAAATAATCAAGATCCCCACCAGTTGTATTTCTGCATTTTTAGAGCTTTTTTACTTCCTCCTATCATATTTATATTTATATATTTATATTTATTAAATTTTTATACCGCCCTTCTCCCGAAGGACTCAGGGCGGTGTACAGGGCAATAAATATTAAAAAACAAAGTACAAAAGTTAAAAAACAATTAAATAATTATGCCCAATATATACAATAATAAAACCATGTTAAAAACCCAACCCCAAGCCCATCAAACCAGGCCGGATTGCTCAAATAAGTAAGTTTTTAGATCATGAAAAATCCAAAACATGTTTTCCTCTGTGAATAAAGTTATTTGGTTTGACAATAGCCAAAGAAGCCAGAATTTGCTCCATGGTGAACCTCACTGTCTTAGTTTATGACAGCACATATGGATTAAAGAGAAGGGGAAGAGACCATTGAGTTGGGAATAAGACATTTCTGGTGGGGACTGACATGACTGCATTTATTTCTTCTCTTCTCATTTCTTTTTTTCTACCTTAGAATATAAGAAAAAATATGGTGAAGAGCATGGTTCATGTCAGGCTGGAATAGCAGGTTTCTTCACAGAGGTGAGTGTGAATTGTGAGAAGGCTTCAGTATGAAATAAAAAGTTTGTTTCCCTTTTAAACTTTGATTTAATTAATTAATTATATACACACGTTATTATATGCACATGTACCATCCCATAGTTCCCTTTCAGGGTAAACAACGCAATGTACAGAGAAGAAAGAACTCCATACTCTTCCAAGTAGCTTCTACATTTGCTTTCTTCATCCTCTTTCCTAGATTAATCTATCCCCTTTTCTTAGGACTTGTTCTTGCTGCTGTCATTCTGCTTTCAGTCTTGTTTTTTTATTTCTTTTAATTTCTATAATGCTCATATTTCTCCCAATGTCCATCTTGAGGTGTCAAAAAATGGCCTGTCCCCATTCAGTATCTAAAATAATCCTTGGTTCTTCACTAATTCTCTCAACCTTGCATTATAAAATCTCATTTCACTCATGTTTTTAGATTTATGTTAATTCCTTTCCAATGCAGATGTATGAAAAGAACACTTATGTTCAACCATGTAGCTGAAACAGATCTTTCTCTAGACAAATATTCAGCAATCTCGATTCATTGTTGAGTCTCCAAATGATCCAATAGCTTTTTCTGTATTCTCATCTCATCCCTACCAATCCATTCCTGTCAGACAACAGTTTAATTATTTCCCCAGATTTCATTAATTTAGAAAGTTGCACAATTTTTCTAAAGCAAAACATATGTGTTTTTTGCACTAACACCATTCTCCAGCAAGCCAAAAACATACTATTGCCAGTCTATGGATTCACACTGAATAAAAAACTATAGCAACCTATATAATTCCAAATATTGTTCTGATATATACTTTAGCCCTATCATTCATAATTTTTATAATATCTTTATTAAATTTCAGAATCAAATATTAAAATACAATTTTTTTGTTAAAGGAACAGGGAATAACAAAACAAATTAAAAGTGACAAAAAATCAAATTTATAACAAAAATAACTTCTGACATTCTTTTATTCCAAAGATAATATCAATACAACAATCTCTATCTTTAAATAATACTACTCTTTAAAATCAACATTCTTTAAAAAAAACACTATTCCTAACATATTCTTCTCTTAATTCTAGTCTCACACATAATAAATTGTCAAATGTAAATAACCTTACATTTAAAAAACTACAATATTTCTATTGTCAAATTCAATCTAATCCTCAAATCACAAAGTCAAAAGTTGATTTGTCTTGTAAGAAATCTTACAGTGGTCTCCAAGTCACAAAAAATGAAAATAAGTCATTCATGAAAAAAATGAAGTCAAATTATTTTGCCATCATAGCTAGCTACATTACTTTGAAACTCCATTCTTTCAAGGTGGATTCTTTCCAACTATGGGAATATAGCAACATTGCTGCTGATATCATATACAGTCCCATCTTTCCAACTGTTTTTTGCCATTCCTAAAAGGTCCATTATTCACAATATTCTCAACCATCATAAATATCTGATTCCAAAACATTTTAGCTTTCCTACAGGTCCACCCAATATGATAAAAGCATCTTCAGATTGATTTCATTGCCAATATTTGTTGACATTCTCCTATACACCTTGTACAATTTAACTGGAGTTGAATATCATTGATACATCATTTCTAATATATATATTCATATACTCCCTCTCTGTAGGGTCAGGCCACCTTCATTTAGATTTAGATTTATCTTTCTCTTAGTTGCGCACTCACATATCTGCTTTTATTCCTCCATTTCCTCCATTAATTCACACTTTCCCCCCCATTTATTCCTTTTGTGTAGCTTCCACTGTGTACAGGGATTGGTGCCTACAGTATAGCTCAGAACTGTTTATTCTGAGTGACAGTGGCATTTTAGGGATGAGAAAAGGATGCTTCCTAAATGTATCTGGCACTTTTACATTTAAACAATGATGATTAAATTTCTTTTGGCCAAGCCTCCTTTAATCCTAACATTCACCAGCTGGAGGGCTATAGATGAATTCACTAGAAGTATGGTTAAACATTGAAAGGGATGTGTTTTTTTGGTCCTTTTTCTCTTTTGGGTGTAAGGGGTTGAGCATGGCAATAGGGTTCAGAAGCTTCTAGGAGGTAAATTGCTCCCATTCCTACCCTTCCACCTTCTCTCCTGAAAATCATGCCATCAAAGTCTGATAATAAAATAACTTGGACCATTGTGGGGAGTGGGGATTTCTTTTCCCCATTTCTGTATTTAGTTAGTACTATAGTTCTGTGAAACTCTGCCCATTTTACATGTAAAGGTAAAGGTTCCCTCGCACATGCGTGCTAGTCGTTTCCAACTCTAGAGGCCGGTGCTCATCTCCGTTTCAAAGCCGAAGAGCCAGCGCTTGTCCGAGGACGTCTCTGTGGTCATGTGGCCGGCATGACTAATTTAATTTATTTAATTTATTGAATTTATATACCACCCTTTCCCGAAGGACTCAGGGCGGTTTACAGGGTATAATTTTAAAACATTAATACAAAAATTAAGACCAATTTAAAAAAGATTAAACTAAGTCCCTGCCAAAGGCGCACGCAACGCTGTTACCTTCCCACCGTAGTGGTCCCTATTTTTCTACTTGCATTTTTACGTGCTTTTGAACTGCTAGGTTGGCAGAAGCTGGGACGAGTAACAGGCGCTCACTCTGTTACGTGGCACTCGGGATTTGACCCGCCAAACTGCCGATCTTCTGATTGACAAGCTCAGCGTCCTGAGCCACCGCATCCCTTTTATTTTACATGTAGAACAACCTAAATTCAATTATTTTTTTTTAAAATAAAAACCTCTGTTGGATTGATGGATAAGTCTTTTGAATTGCAATTAAGATACTGGGCTGTTGAAATTTTTTTATGACAGCCAAATGGTTTTAGTAATGTCTGACTATATCTAATTTTCAAAGCAACTTTGAATTTGGCCTGATGGGTATAATTTCTCTGGATCTGGTAAACAAAACTTAAGCCATAGTGTTCAAAAACAGTCTGGTGGGATTCTTTCTAAGTTAATCTGAAATGGGTGGCAATCTTTGTGATGAATTGTTTGATCATCAGTGCAATGTCAGCAGCAGCTGTTTCCTGGCTTGTTAGCAGTATCACGCTTACTTCTTTTCCCATGCTCTGAACTCCCCCTCCCCCCCTCCCCCCTGTTCCTCATTCAGAAGGTGGCTTTGAACTTTCAGTGCACAGCCTCAAGCATTAGCCAGTTGAACAATAAGCAGGAAATGTAGATAAATGGTCTCTGGGTCAATCAGGCAAGTGTCTAATATAGGAGCACTTAGTCCTGCTTATTCTGTTTTCTTCTGAGAGAAAGGTTGTACCTGATAGCCACTCACCAAAAATTGCACATTTAATTGCTTCTGTGTTTACATATATTAAAACAGCAAGCCTGTTGGCCTGCAGCTACTCCCTTTGTCAGCCAGAGGAGATATAGACAGCTTAGAGGATTTAGAAATGTGAACTCTTGTCAGGGCTTGTGACAACTGGGGAATATAGAAAAAGGTGGCTTAAAAAGTTCTTTTTTCTCACTACTAGGCCTTAGTATTTATGATGCATAAATAAATCAGTATTCCTTCTAAAACTTGCTACCTTCGAGCACAGACTTCATATATCCCTTTAATTATATGCAGAGAATTAACATGCCCAGAGTTTTTCAATAGTGAAATGGTTGGCATGTAAATTTAATATAAATAAGTCAACATGAATTGAGAGTAATTGTGGAAGGAGAATTGACTGGTCTAATACAAAGTGAATTTTCATTGACAAATTTAAAGACAAGAAATTGCATTTTAGTTTTTTAAAAATTGTTTATTTCTGGTTTATGTATAAGATTTTTTTTGAATCAGTGCATTAATTTTGAAGATGAGTAACTGTCCACTTCCCCTGTGGTTCAAACCTGGTGATTGGCTTAGGGATTGGTGACTCCATCCTTCCTTTGTTCACATCTGGATCGGGATCTGGGCAGTTCATGTCCTGACATCACCTATCCTGAGCAGACAAGCAGATTTTCCTGATCCTGAAGAAACTTTGGCCCATTATGGTGGTTCCTATGTTGCTGCAGTTTTAGAGCTGATAGGAGGTGGAAAGTGGTGGTGGGGAGGAATCTAGTACCTGACATGGAGACTGTACCAGCATGTAACAAAGGGAATCATTGGCAGAATTTCCCAATTCTGTTACGATTCTGGACAAAAGTAAAGTAGATTTCCTGTAATGCTTGAAGAAACAAAGAAAATGTCAAAACCAACAGATACAGAAGTAGCACGTATAACTAAAACCAAGTAGATGATAAAGAGTGAAAATGATCAAAGTACACAACATCTCATGCGGATTCTGTTCATTCTGGCCCAAAGTCCTGAGTGAAGAGCCAGGTCTTAAATGCCTTCCAAAATTCCTGTAGGATAAGGTTGTTTCTTAGGATGGAGTAGAATAGGAAAGAAGCAGATTATTCTCTTTTCACTCTTTTTCTACATTTTCAGAGCTTTCATTCCTATGACTTCAGTATATTTTCTATTTTTGGATTTAATTTTGCATGCAGAATCTCAAATATTAATTTCCATTGACTGTGGAAATTTAACAGATAAAACTCTTCTTTTGACAGGAGTTGGTTATCATGGGAGCTCCAGGGTCTTACTATTGGACAGGAACGATCAAAGTATTGAATCTCACTGATAATACATATTTCAAACTGAAAGATGAATCTGTGATAGGCAAGCGCTACATATATCTAGGTAAGCAAAGCAAAACAGTTATTGGTCTGGAATTCTCAGAGGTGAAAAACTCCAGGAACTGCAACTCTGGAAAGTTTGGATTCAGGAATTCTTCCACTCCCAGCCTTGACTATAATATTGCATGTGCACATTAAAAAAAAAATCTAGTAACTCCTCCTGGACTGAAGGATTTGTAGTTGCTTTAACAGTCTCTGTCAGGAAAATCTTAGCACCCCTAGACAACTGCAAATCTCAAAGGGAAGCTAAGATTGATGGTAACTCATTTAGTTTGTAATATATATTTGGTCTTGGTCTTAACCTGTGGCCTTTCTTAAAATCATTATATCATGTTTGGAAAATGAATAAATGATCCTGACTTAGAGAAGTCCTTTTTCATTGATTTATTGTTTCATGAAAATATGCCAGGGTACTAGGGAAAGGTAGCCATTATTCATTAGTAAGCCTTAGAAACGTCTATTTAAAAATGCAGTCAGTTTCACAGGAGAAATGTTAATTTTTCTAATAGCTTATGTCCGGTTCTCAGTTGTGCTCATTCTGGCAAACCTCTGCTTTCCTTAACTATTTGTGTGTTAAGTCTTCATCTGTATTTTTAAGAAAGGTTGGTGGACCTCTTTTCTTCAGTTGACTATTGCTTGCTTGTTTCTTTGATTAGAAAAAGATATAGGTGTTAAACATTTATAATACAGGTAAATTGCCTGTAATTCACAATGTGAAGAGAGCAAGGGGCCTTTCAAGTATGACATAATGGTTTTACCAGGAAAAGGAGTTGAACATTAAAGAATGTTCAAGTCTCATAATGTGTCATTTTAGAGTGGCAAATAAAATCATATTATTGACCTTTCAAATGAATCGTTTGCCTCTTTCAGGTTTATTTTGTTTTATTTTGTTTATAATCCAAACTGACTTGTTGGATTCCTCCCCTTTTTCCACATACTATTATATTTTATATAATAGTTCTTAAAAAGTTTAAAATCCTGTACGTCTGTTACAATTTAAGCTGTAGCTCCATGGATTCCCATGTAGCTTTTGTTTTGTGAATCAGGTCACAATATTAACCACTATGAACTTGTTTAATGACTCAGTAAAGTCAACCAAATTTCTAACTCACTATATTTAGTGGTGAGTTATGTGAATAATTTCTTTTTAACTTTAATCGCTCATAATCCATTTTCATTTGAGGAGCATGGGTTATAGTATTTTGGGAAGTAGAGAAAAACTTTAATTATCCATTTACTCCACATGTTGCTTGTTTTTCTAACATCTGCTATTTACAATACTCTGTTGATTCAACAAATTAATATTGTAGTAGAAACTATTTTACACCTTGTGTCTGCTTTTCAGCTTTAGTACTCTTCTTCCCTTTTTTGTCCTTGGTTTTAATTTTTTTTAATAATAACTGTCATCTGTTCTGTTATCTTTTCTGACTTAAATTATTGTTCTTCTATGTCTCCTGCTTATATTTTCACTACCTTATTGTTAGGTAAAACTTGCTTGTCATTTCAAACCTTGGAACAGTGAGTTCCTTTTCCAAAAAAGTTAAGGCTCCTATAGAATTTGAAGGTGTTTTGCTTGAGTCTAACTTCCACTCTGAGAGAAGGGGAAGAAATGCTTTATCCAGATAGATGACCTAAACCTAGGACCCATTTCCTTTTTTTTTTTTGCTGATATTTTTGGTCATTTTTTTTTCTTTGCTTGTCCACCCTAAAAATGCCCCGCTCAGGATATGCGGTGGCAGCAGGTCACTTCTCTCAGCTGATGACCACGGACGTCGTTGGAGGAGCTCCCCAGGACGGAGGCGTTGGAAAGGTTTGGTTGTTGATCAAACTTCAGTTCATAGTTTGTCCAGGAGAAAATGGACAAGAAGTGTGGGGCTGCAGCAGCTTGAAGAACGCTCCTGAAAAGAATTTACTGCCAGTAACAGAAGGAAGATAATTAATAATTTCTAGTTTGTCCAAGTCTTTCCTTCTGTTGTGGTCAACTCTCATTGTTCTGAGAATCTCGTCACCCATTTTCTAGCAGCAGTAGCAGAGAAACCTCCCTTTTTAAAAATCACATAATTCATTTTAAATTCAAGCTGTTGCTATTATATATATATAGTCATTTTTGAAGAACACTTGGTTTGCGGTAAAAGAGACCAAAGGTTTAGAGAATCTTTGTACTACCCAATTCAATATTGCTTATTCAAATTAATAATGGTTTTTCATAGCAGAATTTATTTTTTAATCAGGAACTTCCACATTTCTGATAAGGATGTCCTAATAAGCCATAGATTTCCATCCTTTAGAATGAATCAAAGTATAAAAAATTGCTACTATATGCATTCCATATATCTGTGCAAAGACTGCATTTAACCTCTGATTTATTTTAATCATTTTTAACAAGCCTGAAACGAATCAGAATCACTTTTGCAGATAAGCAAAGCATGAAAGCAAAGTGTTTCCTTTGGTCAGATCTTGTTTTTTCCCCCTCCCTTTTTTGACTGCCATTGCCTAATGCTCTCATGAATTAGATAGATAGGGCAGAAAAATAATATAGAACTAAACTGGAAAACCACAAACAAGCCCATGTTTTTACATCTCATTAAATACACAGTTGAAATCAGGAAGCTAACCACAAACCTTGCTTTCTAATGGATTTTACTGCTGTACTGTGGCATATTCATGGATCTCCATTTCTACATCATCCAGAGCCAAAAACAAACTATGCTGTGGGTTTGTCAGTCACATGTTCCCCCAAGTCTAGGAAGGAATTTGATCTTTAATATAGTGCACTATAATATATGATGCAGAATATGAATGCTGTTTATCAGCCAGGTATGGAGGCCTAACTGTATAATTGCTACTCTACCACATTAAGCAAGATAGTTGTGAGGATCTAGTAGCATATCTTGTAGGTCAAGAGCAAGTGCTGATTTGCAGGCCAGTATATGAAGTTCTGGCTTTCTTAAAGAGCAAATAGCTCAACTGCTGCTGAGTGGACGTCTCTCAAATATGCCTTGCATAAGATCATTACTTCTTGAATACAGTCTACCCAGCAACCTTGTAAAGTAGATTGCTGTTACTATCCTCAAATATGATTGCTATCTAAATCCACCTAATTTGACTTCAAAGAAATGTGAATCACAGTTTTTTAAATTGTAATTTTTAGTTTTTACTTTTAACGATTAGAGCTATAAACCAGCGGGATATTTCAGGGGCTAAAGCTTTCTGGAGAAAAATATTTTATATATGGAAATAATTATTACCAACATTATACCAGAAAGACAGTCTCCTTATGTATAGACTTAGTCATGCAATGTGTTTAGTATATTCTTAGTATTTAAATACACCTCACTTTTGTAATTAGTATCCTGAGTGAGTATCAGTGCTCTGCAGGTACCTCCTTGTTGGTGGGATGTGAAAAAGAGTATCCTGGCTTGGAAGATAGTCTCTTAATTAGAATTCCAGCTTGCATAATATAATGTGATTGTGATAAAACTTGACTGTGTTTACTGTTAACAGGGAATGCTGCATGGCGCATGGAAATGACTAAGCCCAATAACTTAATCTAAACCTTCTCCATCTTACTAAAATACATTTTGTGAAAGTTTTAATTAACCAGTGTCATGATGGGTGTTAGAGATTAATATATGTAGGCTTATCTGCTAGTCGTAATTTGGAAGACTGTGACTTGGTATGTAAGAGGAGTAAATAATAAAAAAAAATACAAATTAATGAATGAAATGAGTTAAGGAAAAGTGGACGGCATATAACTATGAAACTAAATATGACAATGATGTAATAAATCTGAATGAAAGCGGTCAAACCTTTGGAATTGAGGAATACATGTATAGAAATAAAATTATATGTTTATGAATAAAAGCGCTAAAATGTTTGACAAACTATGATTTTATATCTTCTAGGTTGTGGATATATATATGAAATAAGAATCCTTCACATAGCAATGGCTGCATATTGTTCTTGAGTGAATGGTTATTAAAAAAGAGCCAGAGTTTGAGAGAAAATTGTGTAACATTCTAAATGCATCAGATCTAGGGGAAAAAAATTCTGTTGGTTTCATAGATATACAGTATGCATAAGGAAAAGAGCAGAGCATACTTTAGTGAGTGGTCCACTAAGGTCTCAAGAATTAACAATATATAGTGTGCATTCTGTTAAAAAATGTTTATTGAAAAAAATGCGAGCATGATACTATTCATGCATATACTTTTCCAAGTATATATGCATGAACAAAAATTGGCTTGTTTGTGATGAAAGATTAAGCAAATTTGTGAAGGAGACAAGGGTAATGAGAAATTGTAATTATTTGGTAGTTTCAAGGATAGATTTGAGGAGAAGTGAATGTGGAAGAAATGAAAAACAAAAAGAATGGAGGTAAAATGGCTGCAAGGGGAAAAAGTTCATAACGAGTGTGGGGAAAACGATTAGAAAATAGATTTTCCAAAAGACTGAATGGAAAGTGACAGAGGCTGTAGAAACTGTTGGGAACAGATTGGAAAGAATGATGGTGCAGAAAACTAAAAAGAAGTGATTGAGGAATTATATAAGAGAAAGATTGCTGTAAAAATGAAAGGTATTTTATAAAGTGTATAGAGTGAAAAATTGAATTATAGTGAATACTCAATGAAAGGAAGGTACACTTAAAAGAGGAGGAAATATGCAAAGCAAGTGTGATGAACATTTTAAAAAATGGTTGTGGATGAAAAGGACTAAACAAAGAGCCTCTGGGAGAGGAGACAAAATTAAAAATAAAAAGTGCTGAAATGATTTTTAAAAAAACATCAACCAAGAAGCAACGGATGGAGACTAATCAAGGAGCGATACAACCTAGAACTAAGGAGAAATTTCTGGTAGCGAGAACAATAGATCAACCAGTGGAATGGGTTATCTTCAAAAGTTGTGGATACTCAATCACAGAAGAGACTGGACATTTGTCTGAAATGATATAGGCCTCCTGCTTGGGCCGGGGGTTGGCTAGAAAACCTCTAAGGTCCCTTCAACTCTGATGTTCTTCAATTTAAGATGAGGAAATATTTATAGAAAGGAGTATAAAAATAATAGTGATATGTTAAAGAATGGAATTGAAATATATATTGTATTAGTATCCAGTAAAAAATAAATGAAAGAGAAATCATAAATTTTGAGAAATGTAAGTGCAACTGAAACAGCAGACTATATGGATATAATTTGCTTATAGCATTTGGTAGCATCTTTCATGACTAACAAATTTTATGAAAAGACATAAACTTTTGTGATATTTTGTGCTTTATTATCTGAATGCATCTGATAAAGTGAGCTGCAATTCACAAAAATGTATGGTTTTAACAAAATTTGTTAATTGGAAAATATGCTACCAGACTGTTTCTGATCTTGAATCAGAATTAATTACTTGGATTGCCATAATTGCTTTTCAAGAGGCTGAGTGACTTGTTTAATGCGTGCATGATGAGTTCATTTGTATGTGATGGTTGGAATAATGCCATCACTTTTCCCTTACAGAAAAGGGAAACTAACGAGTAAATGTAAAACCACATGACATAGTTTGTTAAATGTACCTGGGAATGAGTTTGGCAAAATTCAAATTAAAGGATGCAGGAAGTGACAGGAATTAAAACTGTATGGCAGGAGTGATCCGTGCAAACCAATTTTTCATCTCTACAGACTATGGAATAATAATTGGAAGGAACCTTGGAGGTCTTCTAGTCCAATCCCCTGCTTATGCGATTCTGAACGAATGGCTGCCCAGTCTGTTCTTAAAAAACTCCAGTGATGAAGTACCTACAACTTTTGGAAGGAAGCCTTTCCACTAATTAATTTTTCTCACTAAGTAATTTTTCTCCTTACTTCTAGGTTGGATTACTCCTTGATAAGTTTCCATTTCTTTCTCTGATATACGTATATAAATTTATAAATAAATTATAAAAATATATATTGTAAATATATAAATATAATTATATATAAATAAATACATATATAATTATATATATATATAAATAAATACATTATATCTATAACTATAAAAATAGGTATTTTCTCTGAGAAATTAATGATAAAAATATTTTGGGAGTATGAAATGTTTTATTCAAACACAATAATTAAAATAGATTGCTTAATAAGAGCAATATATGATGGAAAAGACAGCTATGAAAATAAATATAACAGTGAATGATTCAGCTATTAAGGCATGTTTAGCACTGTAGAGAACTTCAGATTCCATTCAGCTGGACATTCCTGTATTATCAGTTAAGATAATATCATCTTCATTTCTCACAGGAACCATGAATAAAAAACATCCAGTATAGGACATCTCTACCTTAGAAAGCTGGGAGATAAATTGAATTATAAATGGGAAAATAATCTGATTGAGATTTCAGCAATTTTATCCTATCCTCTTTGAATAAATTTTGATAAGGAAACTTAAAAGAATCCTTTCTTTGTTTGCAGGGCAGCCAAGAAGTCATCTGTTCTATATTGAACACATAGTGCAGCAAACATGAAATCTTCTTTGGCTGCTCAAAATATTTATGGATAAACGTGTTAGGCATGATTGTGATGACAGAGCTCTATCAGATTGGGTCATGATGCCTTGTTTTAACCATAATCCTGAATGATATGCAACAAATATTAGACTCTATAACGCAGAGAGGAAAATCATATGAAAAGTAAGGTACTTGTGGTTGTCAGGAAAAACTGAGCAAATGAATGAAAACTGTACATCAATATTAAACTAGTGGAAATAAAAGAATTTATGTTGGAAATGAGAAACTGGAGGGAGGGATTTTAAGAATTTAAATCTGGTGAAATGATAGTATATAGTAGGTTGTGGATGGACTATAGCAAAGAATGAATGGTGAGATAGACAAAAATGGCTGCAAATAAAATGGTGTCGTTTTCATGTATGAAAGTTAAATATATCAGGAAAAACAAAATCAAATGAATATAGTCAGAACAATGTATTTAAACAGGATAATACAGGGTAAAAAATGAATGAAGACTGAATGAATGTGCATTGAATAGTAAAGTGAGTGACCAGCAAAAAAAAAGTTCATTGAGATAAAAGATTGAATTCCCAAAAATTATATGAAAAAAGTGAATGGAAAAGAGGATGCCTGAGACAGTTGTGGATGATTCATCAAAGAAGAAGCCACTTAAGAACAAAAGGCAGTGTATGAAGCAATGAAGCAGTGGTGCGGGCATGGTGAAAAGAGTGATGGTTTATAAAGATAAAATAGTATGGAGTACAATATGAATGTTTTGGTATAATCTTGCTTTATTGCTTCTCTCTCTTCCTCTCTCTCTTAATCTCATGCTTTAATTCTTTCGGCTTCCTATATTTTATGCCTTTTTTGCACTATATAACACTGCTTATTTCAAAAGAGTGTTGCATGATAGGCACATTGATATGCATGAATTGTGTGGGTTGATCTAATTATATTGGAGATAAAACAATTACTTTGTTGTTTTTTAACTTTGTAGGTGTATATATTCCGCGCTGATAGGAATTCTGGCTCTTTGATAAAAATCTTTCAGGCTTCTGGTAAAAAGGTGAGTAACCCTGAAGCAAAAATACATTTCCATACAATCAGCTTTTACAGCTAATAGTGTTTGGGGTGTTGGGCTTTAGGATTTGGTGACCATGGTCTGGAGAACAGATTTCCCAATATTTTACCAGTAACTTGGCTGGCTTCTTCAGAGGCAATATAGCATGCTACTTTGTTCTGAAAATGCCAGCCACAGTTCCTGACAACAACAACGTCTGAAAATTTGTTCTCCAGACAACAGTCACTAAACCCTGAAACTCAGAGATGATAAAGAATACATGTGTCACTTTTGTATAAATGTAATAAAAGGAACCCCACAATGTTCTTGTCTAATCATTATATTTAGGTTGCTCATTAGCACAGTGTTCTCGGGGCAAGAGTTTTCTCATTTGATTCCATTTCTTTCTTCATGCTGCAATTTTCTGAGTTGAGAACATTTTACGAAGCAGATGTCTTGGATCATCCATCCGTATAATCATTCATTATAGGTTTAGTGCTGGATTTTTATCAGCTTGATAGGAACCATTTTTGCAAATTCTATTAAACTGTTAATATGAACATATGAACATATCTCTCTATTTGTAGAGCCTATGGTATCAAGTAAAGCAAAATTATGCAAAAACATCTGCAAGTTTCCTGTGCTGTTATGTGACATCCAGATGAGACTTTTAGTAAGATGACCTCTGATGGATTTGTACACTACTAAACCGTTCTCTGGCTACTTACAGGGTGCTACAAAAATAACACAAGGAGTTTCCTTTTAATGAAGTGCTGTTATGATGGCACAAGGTCTGAACTAGTTGACTTTTGAAAATTGGAAATAAATTGTAAATTAAAGTTGTCAGATGTAAATGGCAAAAATTTAAAGTTTTCACAATGACAATAGGCTTTCTCCTGGGGCAATTCTATGACAGATAGCCGAGATCTTTTCCTTCATGAAATTATTCTAATCCATAGTGGCATAATATTCAGTTACTTCATTCACAGTCTAGGAAATTAAAATAACACTGCTATATGCAATTGCAAAGAAAAAAAATCGACATAGGGGATAAGATGCTGATTGACCAGCAACCCAGAAAAGCAAACAGAACTAAGAGTTCTCAGACTGATCCTTGCCTTTCAAGTTTCTTTCTACAGTGGTTTGTAAAACAGTGTCTACAACTTTTTAGTACTGAAAAGTCAATTTTAATTCAACTATGAAAGGCAGGATTGCTGCTTCATGACTGACCTGATCCATTGGTGGAAGTATGGGCTCAGCTTAGTTGAAGAAAAGTTGGTGGCTAAATTAAGGAGGAGGTGGAATCGCTGTTCTTTTTAACAGTAAGCAACAAATAGTAAATAGTTTTTGAAAGCCCAGTTTGATGATCTTGCATTTCATCATCTTCCTCTTTCATGCATGATCTAAGATGGCGGCGCCTGGAATGGCTGCGGCTGCATTGGCTCTTGAAGGCAGATAGTTTTGGGAGGGATAGTGTTCTGAACCAGCCCTCTTCTCGCACCCCTAATCAAAAGAAGAGTCTGGAAAGCGTCCAAGGCTAAAAGGCTTCTGCCAAGATTTAATTACGCAGTTAACAAAAACACAAGAGCTTGTCTTCTCAAGCGGAAAAGGTTGCTTTCAGCAACCAGCCCCTCCCCAAACACTTCTTTTATAGAGAGCTCAGGGCGTGGTCTCCCTGTGCCTCCTCCCGAGGAGTCCCATAGTCTTTCTTTGTTTGTCCCTGCTCGTCTGCCTCCTGCGTCGGGCGTCCTTGAACAGGGCCAGCTGTGGGTCATCATCCTCCGCACTCTCGGGCTCACACAGCTGAGAAGAGGTCCCCGGCTGAGGGCTCTGCAAAGCCTCCAAATCATCATCATCAGCCGGTTCGTTTCCCTCCTCCCCCACATCTGAGTCCTCCGATACATCGGAGCCGGCTGTCGGACCCACAGGCTGGCCCTGAGTCACAACACTATCCCGCACCGCAGGGCCCTTCCCCCGGGTCTGCCGATCCGGATGCGGTCGGGATGGGAACTGTTCGTGAAAAGCAGTCACCAACGCAGGGGCATGAACGGCGGTCGCGTCTTCCCATGTGAAGTCCTCCGGCCCGTACCCTTTCCACTCGATCAGGTACTGGAAGCGACCTTTCAGCCAGCGGGAATCCCTGATGCTGGCGACCTCGTACTCGGGGGTGCTGTCTCCATCACGAGTTCCTGATGGTGGAGGTTCCGCCTGGCGAAGTGGACAGGCCGGTCGTTCGGGGACCAGCAAGGACCGATGGAAGACGGGGTGCACGCGCAGGGAACGTGGCAGAGTTAAACGATAGGCGACCGGGTTGATGACGGCCTCGACTGGGAACGGTCCAAGGTAACGGTGGTCCAGCTTCCTCGCCGGCCGAGTGGATGGCAGGTTCCTGGTGGACAGCCAGACCCGATCCCCCACCGATAGTGGAGGCGTATCCCTTCTCGACCGATCGGCGAACCTCTTGTAGTCGGCCTTGGCCTTCTCCAGCTGCCGTCGCACCAACCGATGGATTGCCTGTAACTCCGCCATGAATTCGTTCGCTGCCGGCTCCGGTGAGTCCACGGGAGAAAGGGGGAAAAACCGGGGGTGATAACCCACGTTGGCCAAGAACGGTGTCATCTGCGTGGAGGTGTGCTGCGAGTTGTTAAAGGCAAACTCGGCTATGGCCAAGTAGTCCACCCAATTGTCCTGCTGCAGGTTAACGTAGCAGCGCAGATACTGCTCTAAAATGCCGATGACCTTCTCGGTACCCCCGTCGGTCTGAGGATGATGCGCGGACGAGAGGCAAACCTTAATGTCCAACGCCCGCATCAACTCCTGCCAGAAGCGGGCTGTAAACTGGGCCCCCCTATCGGAGACGACTCTATCGGGAAGGCCGTGCAGCCGGAACACCTGTTGGATGAACATGCGACTAGTGGCGCGAGCTGACGGTAAGCCGCGACAGGGGATGAAGTGCGCCATCTTGGTCAACATGTCCACCACCACAAACACTGTCGTGAAGCCGGAGGATGGGGGTAGATCCGTCAGAAAGTCCATGGACACAGCCCCCCAGGGTCTCTTGGGCGTTGGCAAAGGCTGCAGTAAACCAGGCGGGGCCCCTGTCGCTGACTTGGCCTGCCTGCATGGGACGCAGGAGGTGACATAAGACTGGACATCGTGTCGGACTCGGGGCCACCAGAAGGTACGGGAGACCAGGTTCAGAGTCTTGAACAGGCCAAAATGCCCCGCAGCCGGGTTATCATGACATTGGCTGAGGACGAGTCCCCTGAGTGGCCCTCCTGGAACATAGAGCCGGTCACGATAATACAGGAGTCCATCCGTGACCGACCAAGGCGAATCTGGCCCCACCTCTTCCTTCCGCTGAGCCACCCACGCCTCCTGCTGCTGCGCCTCCCGGATCCGAGCCCGTATATCCACCGGCTCCCGCACCGCAGCAAAAGACTCGACGGGGATCACGGTCCTGGGCGGAAGCTTGTCTTCCACTCGGGTGTACTCGGGCTTCCTGGACAGAGCATCCGCTCTCTGGTTGTGCCCGCTTGGTATGTACCGCACCCGGAAGTCAAACCTCGCAAAGAAGAGGGACCACCGGATCTGGCGTTGGTTCAAATTCCGAGCGGTCTGCAGGCTTTCCAGATTCTTGTGGTCCGTCCGGACCTCGATCTGATGCCGCGCCCCCTCCAGATGATGCCTCCAAGCCTCGAACGCTGCCTTGATGGCCAGCAGCTCCTTCTCCCAGATGGTATAGTTGCGCTCCGAGGGGTTCAATTTCCGAGAGTGATACGCGCAAGGGAAAAGGGTACCGTTGGGCGTCGCTGCCTGGAGTAACACGGCCCCAATGGCAATGTCGGAGGCGTCCGCCTCCACGACAAACGGCCGTTGCGGGTCAGGATGCTTCAAGATGGGCTCCTTCATGAAGGCGTCCTTCAAAGCTTGGAACGCCTGTTGTTCGGGGGCGTTCCACTGGAACCGAGTCTTCTTCTGCAGGAGCCGGGTGAGGGGGGCTGTCAAGGCAGCAAAGCCAGGGATGAATGTCCGATAGTAGTTGGCAAATCCAAGAAGTCGCTGAACATCCTTCACGCGACGCGGGGGTTGCCAACTCTGCAACGACTCAACTTTACTTGGATCCATGGCGATGCCCTCAGGAGAAATGCGGTGGCCCAAGAAATCAATGGTCACCTGGTAGAACTGGCACTTCTCCAACTTGGCAAACAGCCGATGTTTCCGGAGGCGCTGCAGGACCTGACGGAGATGCTGTTGATTCACTTCACGCGACGGGGAGTAAATCAGGATGTCGTCCAGGTAAATCACAACAAACTGGTCCAACAGATCCCGAAAGATGTCGTTCATAAAATGCTGAAACACAGCGGGGGCGTTGGTCAGGCCAAACGGCATCACCGTGTACTCGAAATGTCCATAGCGAGTACCAAACGCCGTCTTCCACTCATCACCCGGCCGAACCCTGACGAGGTTGTAAGCTCCACGCAGGTCCAGTTTCGTGAAGATCTTAGCCTCCCGGAGTCGGTCCAAGAGCTCGGGGATGAGGGGCAGCGGGTAGCGGTTACGCACCGTGATGGCATTGAGTTTCCGGTAGTCACAGCAAAGCCGTAACTCGCCCGACTTCTTTTTGACGAAGAGCACGGGCGCAGACACTGGCGAGGACGAGGGCCGGATGAATCCACGAGCCAAGTTCTTTGTCAGGAAGTCCCGCAATGCAGCCAACTCGGGCTCCGACATGGAGTACAAACGCCCCACTGGGAGAGGCGCATCAGGGACTAGGTCAATGGAGCAGTCGTAGGGCCTGTGCGGGGGTAATTGGTCCGCCTCTGACTCGCTGAACACGTCAGCAAAGTCGGACAGTTCGGGAGGCAAGGAAACCCCTGGGGAACCCTCCACCTGGCCGGCACAGATATGGCGGGTGTGGTCCACGCACTGCAAACTTGGGAAGGTGACCAAGTTCTGAGACCAATAGATCTGTGGATCATGCGCCCGGAGCCACGCCAGTCCCAAGACCACGGGGAAGTGCAGATCCGAAGTGACGTAGAACTGAATGGCCTCCACATGGGTACTGATGGCCATACACACGGGTTGCGTGGCGGCCGTGATAGGCCCGGACAGGAGCACTCGACCATCGATGGTCTCCACAAGCATGGGCGGATCCACTGAACACTGGGGAACAGCCCATTTGGCCACAAAGGCCGAATCCATAAAGTTAGTGGTAGCCCCAGAGTCAATTAAGGCATGGACCGGAATCCCCTCTGGCTTGCCAGGGAGGATCAGTCGTGCCTCCAAAATCAAATGCCGTGGAGGTTCACAGGCACCGTCGGAACGGCGTCGCTCGGCGTGATCGTTGTGGGTCGCCCGATCTTTCACACCGTCTAGATCGGGCTCGGGCCGTTTCCCGATAGCAAAGCAGGGGACTTTCTCGGGGCAGGCTTGGTCACTGACGCCCGCTGACGCTTCTTCGGGCAAGAAGCAGCCAAATGTCCAGGGTCCCCACAGTAAAAACACAACCCCTCCGATCGTCGTCTGTCCATTTCCGTCACCGATAGACGGGACCTGGCGGCACCCAGCTCCATTGGCTCCTCCCTCTGGACTGGGGGCTCACGCACAACAGGGGCGGCAGGGGTCTGTGGGGTGGCACGGCGACTCTTACGCTGCTGCAGCCGGGCATCGATCCGCAGACAAAGATGGATCAGCCCATTCAGGTCTGAGGGAATGTCCACGCGGGCCAGCTCATCCAACATCTCCTCTGACAAGCCATCCTGAAAGGCATCCACGAGCGCAGCCTCATTCCAGGCGGAATCCTGGCTAAGCAGCCGGAAATCGCTGATATAGGCCTGTAGAGGGCGCTGACCCTGCCTCAAAGCTTTCAGGCGTCGGGTGGCAGTCTGCGCCTTAATCGGGTCCTCGTACATGAGGCGCATATGGTCACAAAACCCCCCAAAGTTATCCAACAAAGGGCTAGGCTGTGCCAACAGAGGCGTGCCCCAACGAGCTGCATCTCCCGACAGAAGGCTCAACACGAATCCCACCTTATCTCGGTCAGTGGGGAAATCAGCTGCTCTCACGCTGATATAAAGCTGGCATTGTCCCAGGAAGGCAGGAAACAGTTCTGGATTACCAGCAAATTTATCCGGCATAGCTATCTGACATTTCCTCCTGGGTGGGGGGGCAGCATGTACCTGAGCCTGCAGTTGTGCCACCTGAGTGGCCAGCAAGGTGAGTTGCTGGTTGAGCTGGGCATTCTCGGCAAGAAGCTGCTCCATCGTAGTATTAAGGGGTGGGTGGCTGAAAGCAAACTGTTCTGAACCAGCCCTCTTCTCGCACCCCTAATCAAAAGAAGAGTCTGGAAAGCGTCCAAGGCTAAAAGGCTTCTGCCAAGATTTAATTACGCAGTTAACAAAAACACAAGAGCTTGTCTTCTCAAGCGGAAAAGGTTGCTTTCAGCAACCAGCCCCTCCCCAAACACTTCTTTTATAGAGAGCTCAGGGCGTGGTCTCCCTGTGCCTCCTCCCGAGGAGTCCCATAGTCTTTCTTTGTTTGTCCCTGCTCGTCTGCCTCCTGCGTCGGGCGTCCTTGAACAGGGCCAGCTGTGGGTCATCATCCTCCGCACTCTCGGGCTCACACAGCTGAGAAGAGGTCCCCGGCTGAGGGCTCTGCAAAGCCTCCAAATCATCATCATCAGCCGGTTCGTTTCCCTCCTCCCCCACATCTGAGTCCTCCGATACATCGGAGCCGGCTGTCGGACCCACAGGCTGGCCCTGAGTCACAACAGATAGTAAGGGCTATAGGCCACATGATCAGGAAGATTTTAATGTGTTTGAGCAACATGGTGGAACTAAGGTAACATACGACATACGACCGACAATCTTTGCTGGCATGGCAAGTTTCTAGTTGTTTTGGAACTGTTGGTGAGACCGTTAAAAGTCGTTGGCACTGTTTGAATTTGTTCTACCAGCAGCAAGATCTGACTGCTGGCCCAGTGATGGATTCTATTGCAAATCAGGGCTGTTTCCAGAGGAGGCAGAGGAGGAGAGGACCTGGAGCTTATGGAGTGAAGGAACTGGATGAGGCTGTCGGCAGGCCCAGAGGAAGGGAGTGGGGCTTTTGGCGGA
The DNA here is from genome assembly GCF_964194415.1 of Vipera berus. Lineage (NCBI taxonomy): Eukaryota > Metazoa > Chordata > Lepidosauria > Squamata > Viperidae > Vipera > Vipera berus. The sequence goes on along the minus strand of NC_138205.1, from coordinate 75,437,716 downwards.
GTTGGTGGAGGCGGCAGCAGCGTGTTCCAGGGGCGAAAAGAAGCAAGGCCTCTTTAAGGAAAAGGTGGAAGAGTCAGGATCAGAAAAAGGAAAGAAGGCGAGGTTGTCAGAATACAAGCGAATTTGAGGGCTAATCCACATGGAGCCCCATTTTCTGTGTGCCATCATTCACTCCCTAGAGACTAAAATGGACAGTGTGAAATTTGAGTGGGCCACGAACAAGAAGTATATATCGGAGGTGGTGACCCTTTGAGAGCTATATGGAACGAAATTTCATTTTGATGTATGCCAATTGGTGTACATTCAAAGTGACAATAAAGTTATCATTATCATTTAGATCAAACAGAACTTGTATTGTATAGCACAGTAACACATGATAACCTAATCAATGGTCTAAGGAAGTAACCAGCTCTGAGATTTCTCTAACACACTGGACTATTAACTAAGCACGATAAGTGGATTTGCACAGCCCATTTAGAAATAAACAGTGCAATTATATTTTGGTCCAGTGAATTCTATTTTCACAATGAATGAAGGATACTTAGCATTTCTTGGCAAAAATCCAAAGCATATTCACAATTCAGGGCAGCTTCTTAAGTCAGGGTTTCCTTCTGAAAACTGCATAAAATGTTTCCATCCTGGGTACCTCCAATACACAGCATATTATTTCATAATGCAGAGAGTCTGTTTGATGCCACTACCATAGATATATGATGCTGTCATAGTAATTTTGAAATCAAGCCATGTTGTGTGTGTCTCTTCAGTCTTAAATCTGCTGAATAGAATCTTCAGTCCAATCACTTCAATCCAAATAACAATTGTCTATTATAACAATTAGGTTTTCAAAAATAAATCAGTAAAATAAAGCGCCCAGGGAAAAAGGAGATTCAGGCAGCTCAAATGAGTATAAAGATTTATTGCAAGCTTAAGTTCTCTATACAATTATGGCCAATTGACCATTAAGGGAAATATGGGAAAGATAAGCGAGACAGTCAAGGTGGACTGGACTTAGATCTCTTGGGTGTGAAGGGATTAGTGACCTATGACGCATTTGACTCCTCCCTTGGGCTCAGCTTGGTCGTCTCCTACACTGTCCTCTCCACTAACAACATTATATTTCCATTCCACCCTGAAAAGCTGCATGGAAAAGAAAGGCAACCTATTGACAGACTTCTGAATAACCAATAGGAACAAAGCAATCTTTGTCTCTAGAGGTTGGTTATTTCAGAGAAGAACACATGGCAAAGTGGGCTTTCTCTAGGACCCTTCTTGCTTATATTTCCAGGTGAGACAATTTTAGTATGCCCTCTCCATTGGTTCTTATTAGATGTGCAATTCCATTTGGAGCAGACTGTATCTTGGAGCCAATACTTACAGGGCTGTATAGGTTAGGGTTATAGGTAATTAGCATCTTAAATTGAATCTGAACATTTGCAAGGAGTCAGTGCAGTTCCTGGAAAAAATGATATCTTGTGAGTAAATCAAGTATACCTGTGGGTAAATCACTATACCTGGCCACTATAACAACAGCTGTATTTCAAACCATTTTATCTTTGGAATGGTCCTCAAGTTGAGCTCATTTTAAATAGGCTTAATCAGTAACCATTCAAAAATCCTTTAAATTTCAGTATTTAAATTATTAGATGGAATGAATCTTTTACTGCGGGGCAGTAAAACTAATTATCTATGCTTGCACAGTGTTTTGAGTTTTCCATACCCCCCCATTTGAAGGGCCAGTGACTTGAAAAGGACTGGAGAAAAAATTATTACATTGACACAGGATGCAATGAGAAGAAGGTTGAGTTCACACAAGCATTCTGTCCTTGGGCTTTTAGGTTCCCATGAAGGCCCTTATTCTATAATAACCTGAAACCTCTTCATTAAGTAATTTGCCATGGATTCAATTTTTGAATGAATTTTTGAGCTGATAATAGTTTCCAGTATTATTGATATATATATCAGTGCAGTTTTAGGCATAATTTGCCTGCCATAGGTCTATCTTTTTGTTCCTTCTGTCAATATTCGTGACCTGATCTTATTTAAAAACCTGAACTTTTCAGTTGCTGAGGCCCCATCTACTTCCTGATCCATAGGTGCTTTTTTCAACTGGACTTCATTGTTTTTCTATGAAGATGTTTCTCTTCTCACCCAAGAAGCTTTTTCAGTTCAAAACAAAACATCTTAGAAGAAAAACAAGAAAATCCAGTTGCCTTTTGAAAAAGCATCTTTGGGACAACCATGATCTGGATGACTGAGAATCTCCACAGACATCTGCTTCCTGACTTAATTCTCTCTGTTAACTCTATTGAGGTTATCATATGTTGTTTGGAATCTGCAAGAAAATGGTGAAAAAAGTATCCAGATAATATTTTTTACACTGCATTTGTTTGATTCTTTTTTTAAAAGATGTCCTACATGTACCCTGAAATGTTTACAGATATAGGTGAATCATCGTAATCAGTTCATTAGTCCAGAGATGTTTAAAGCAAGACTTAGGAAAGCTTTATGAAGAAGCAGAATAACAATTCCCAATACCCAAGCTAGTATGACCAATACTGGGGGACCCACATCAGTATTCTCTGAAATGCCAGAGATCCAGTAATTAAAGTAATTACTTTTGCTGCATAGCAGTACTTCAAGGGTGGTTCTTGTGGGGAAATGGAAGGGGGAGGGTGCTACCTCTATTGCTTTGTGCTGTAAAAGAAAGATGGGGTAGAAGACAAAATAAGCTAGAAATTAAAGATGTGATGCTTTTAAAAATAACTATGATGATAATTGTTGTTGTTGTTAGCTGCAAAGTCGCGACCCCATGGACAATGTTCCTCCAGGCCTTCCTGTCCTCTACCATCTTCTGGAGTCCATTTAAGCTCACACCTACTGCTTCAGTGACTCCATCCAACCACCTCATTCTCTGTCGTCCCATTCTTCTATTGCCCTCAATCTTTCCCAGCATTAGGCTCTTCTCCAGTGAGTCCTTCCTTCTCATTAGGTGGCCAAAGTATTTGAGTTTCAACTTCAGGATCTGGCCTTCTAAAGAGCAGTCAGGGTTGATCTCCTCTAGGACTGACCGGTTTAATCACCTTGCAGTCCAAGGGACTCGCAGGAGTCTTCTCCAGCACCATAGTTCAAAGGCCTCAATTCTTTGGCGCTCAGCCTTTCTTATGGTCCAACTTTCACAGCCATACATTGCAACTGGGAAGACCATAGCCATTTGTTGACAGGGTGATGTCTCTGCTTTTTAGTGTGCTGTCTAGATTTGCCATTGCTTTCCTCCCCAGGAGCAAGCGTCTTTTAATTTCTTGGCTACAGTCCCCATCTGCAGCGATCTTGGAGCCCAGGAAAATAAAATCTGTCACTACGTCCATTTCTTCCCCATCTATTTGCCAGGAATTGAGAGGGCTGGATGCCATGATCTTGGTTTTCTTAATGTTAAGTTTCAACCCAACTTTTGCACTCTCCTTCTTCACCCGCAACAAGAGGCTCTTTAGTTCTTCTTCACTTTCTGCCATTAGAGTGGTATCATCTGCATATCTTAGGTTGTTAATATTTCTCCCAGCAATCTTAATTCCAACTTTTGATTCATCTAGCCCTGGCTTTCTCATGATGTGCTCTGCATATAAGTTAAATAGGCAGGGCGACAGTATACAGCCTTGCCGAACTCCTTTTCCAATTTTGAACCAATCAGTGGTTCCATGTCCAGTTCTCACTGTTGCTTCTTGACCCGCATATAGCTTTCTCAAGAGACAAATAAGACGGTCTGGTACTCCTATCTCTTTAAGAACTTGCCATGTTTGTTGTGATCCACACAATCAAAGCCTTTAGCATAGTCAATGAAGCAGAAGTAGATGTTTTTCTGGAACTCCCTAGCTTTCTCCATGATCCAGCGTATGTTGGTAATTTGATCTGTAGTTCCTCTGCCTCTTCGAAATCCTGCCTGTACTTCTGGTAGTTCTCGATCCACATACTGCTGGAGTCTAGCTTGTAGGATTTTAAGCATAACTTTACTAGCATGTGAAATGAGTGCAATAATGCGATAGTTTGAACATTCTTTGGCACTGCCTTTCTTTGGAATTGGAATGTAAACTGATCTTTTCCAATCCTGTGGCCACTGTTTAATTTTCCAAATTTGCTGGCAAATTGAGTGTAGCACTTTTCCTGCATCGTCTTTTAAGATTTTGAATAGCTCAGCTGGACTACTGTCACCTCCACTAGCTTTGTTGTTGCTCAGTTTTTCTAAGGCCCACTTCACTTCACATTCTAGGATGTCTGGCTCGAGGTCAGTGACCACCTCATTGTGGTTATCAGGGACATTAAGCTCATTCTTGTATAGTTCTTCTGTGTAATTTTGCCACCTCTTTGTAATCTCTTCTGCCTCTGTTAGGTCCCTGCCATCTTGGTCCTTTATCATGCCCATTTTTGCATGAAACGTTCCCTTCATCTCTCCAATTTTCTTGAAGAGATCTCTGATCTTCCCTATTCTATTGTTTTCTTCTATTTCTTTGCACTGTTCATTTAAGAAGGCATTCTTATCTCTTCTAGCTATTCTCTGGAATTCTACATTCAATTGGGCGTATCTTTCTTTTTCTCCCTGGCCTTTCGCTTCCCTCAGCTATTTGCAAAGCTTCCTCAGACAGCCATTTTGCTTTCTTGCATTTCTTTTTCTTTGGGATGGTTTTAGTTGCTACCTCTTGTACAATGTTGCAAACCTATGTCCATAGTTTTTCAGGCACTCTGTCTATCAGATCTAATTCCTTAAATATATTTGTCACCTCTACTGTATATTCAACAGGGATATGATTTATTTCATACCTGAGTGGCCTAGTGCTTTTCCCTACTTTCTTCAGTTTAAGCCTAAACTCTGCAACAAGAAGCTCATGGTCTGAGCCACAGTCAGGTCCTGGTCTTGTTTTTACTACTGTATAGAGCTTCTCCATCTTTGGCTGCAAAGCACATAGTCAATCTGATTTCTGTGTTGACCGTCTGGTGATGTCCATGTGTAGAGCTGTCTCTTGGGTTGTTGGAAAAGAGTGTTTGCTATGACCATTGTATTCTCTTGACAAAATTTTATCAGCCTGTCCCCTGCTTCATTTTGTACTCCAAGGCCAAACATGCCTGTTATTCCGGTTATCTTTTGGCTTCCTACTTTAGCATTCCAATCCCCCATGATGATAAGAACATAATTTTTTGGTGTTAGTTCTATAAGGTGCTGTAGGGTTTCATAGAACCAGTCAATTTCATCCTCTTCAGCACCAGTGGTTGGGGCATAGACTTGGACTACTGTGATATTGAATGGTTTGCCTTGGATTCGAACTGAGATCATTCTGCCATTTGGGGGATTGTATCCCAGTATTGCTTTTCCTACTCTTTTATTGACTATGAAGGCTACTCCATTTCTTCTGAGGGATTCTTGCCCGCAGTAGTATACCTGATGGTCATCTGAATTAAATTCACCAATTCCTGTCCATTTTAGTTCACTGATTCCTAAGATGTCGATGTTCAGTCTTGTCATCTCTTTTTTGACCATGTCCAGCTTGCCTTGATTCATGGATCTTACATTACAGGTTCCTATGGAGAAAAAATCTTTACAGCATCGGACATTCCTTTCACCACCAGATATATCCCCAGCTGAGCGTCCTTTCGGCTTTGGCCCAGTCGCTTCATTCTTTCTGGCGCTACTAGTACTAGCCCTCTGCTCTTCCCTAGTAGCATATTGGACACCTTCCGACCTGAAGGGCTCATCTTCTAGCGTCATATCGTTTTGCCTTTTGGTACTGTCCATAGGGTTTTCATGGCAAAGATATTGGAGTGGGTTGCCATTTCCTTCTCCAGTGGATCACGTTTTGTCAGAACTCTCTGCTATGACCTTTCCGTCTTGGGTGGCCCTGCACGGCATAGCTCATAGCTTCATTGAATTACGCAAGCCCCTTCGCCACGACAAGGCAGTAGTCCATGAAGGGGATCATGATAATAATATAGACTTAACAATTGTTGATAAGAATGTCTGGATAATAGACAAAGCAATACCTGGAGATAGGAGAAGAGAAAGAACTGGAGAAAAATACAAAGGCCTGCAAATAACAGTAGAACGATTGTGGCAAAAAATAAAATAAAAGTAGTAACAATAGTAGTACCAAAACAACTGGAGCACCACTTGAACAGCATTGGTGTTGAAAAATAATCACAATCAGTCAATTGCAAAAGGCAGCTTTACTTGGAACAGCTGACATCTTGCAACAATACTTTTAACACCATCAAACAACAACTGCCTATTCCCAGTCTTGATAAAAATGGTGGATAAAAATGTCAAATCCAGTCTATAACAAAAACAGCAGCTGCCCTATTCAGCTGATTTTAGAAAACTATTGCAACCGTTATTTACAGCTACTGGGTGTGAGATGGATCAGTAAATTGTTTTTTCACTTGGAAAAAAAAAATTGTATGATTTCCTCTTGTGTGTGGGCAATATACTGAATGCTTTGTTGTGACTCGGCTTGGTTGCAGATGGGCTCTTACTTTGGCTCCTCCTTATGTGCAGTTGATCTGAATTCTGATGGACTTTCAGACCTCCTGGTGGGAGCACCCATGTTCTCTGAGATTCGAGATGAAGGTCAAGTCACTGTCTTCCTCAGCAGAGGAAATGTAAGTATATGAACGAACCTAATCTAACAGCTTGGAGAAGTCTTGGTAATACTGATCCCAATTGTACTGTATTATGTGAATTTGGTTTTAGGGCATTAAGCAAATGTGGGATTGCAGTTTTCCAATTTCAGTTTTAATAAAACAAGGAGATGCATGTGTTTTTATTATCTCTTGGAATATTATAAAGTCTGTTTGCATTCCTTCTTGTGCAAGAGTGGACAAATCTGTTAAAACACAAACGAGAATGCTGGGATATCTCTGATTTATTATAGAAACATGTTTCACAAAAAAGTTTCATTTCTTCATATCTACAGCCTAGATTATTCTTATTTTTAGTACATTTGACCCTTCATTACTACACTTTTCATTAAAAAAAAACAAGCAGCTTCTAAAACGCTATAAACCTGTATAGAAAAGCAAAACAATACATTCTGTCTTCATGAAGGTATCGCTAAAAAGCACTGAAAAGTTTAGAACACCCTGAAAAACAAAGCAGACTTACTGTGAGAGGAAATAATAAGAATGTTTTTAGAGGGATTGTGTGTGTGTCTCTCTGTGTGTGTGTGTGTTTGTGTGTGTGTAGTATATACACACAAACATATATGCAGAGAGAGAGAGAAAGTCTCTGAAGGCTTAAAGATTATTGACGTGCTCCATCTTTGGCTGCATAGTCCAGTTTCATTCTTGTTATCAAGGATTCTGATGTTTGAACTGGGACATGAGGTTTAGAACAAATGCAGGAACATTAGAAGATATGTAGCAAAATATAGCAAATTACAGAATTAGGAACTGAGCCAGTGTTATGTAGAAGCCTAGATTTGTCTTGGCCAGATGAGCAAAGTCAGCTCTTTGCTGTACTTCAGCCTTTCCAGGTGAATTTATTAGTTCCAGAAACTTTGGATCTACAGTAGATCATGGCCTTAGTAGGCCTAGACTTTCATTACAGCCAGTATTTGCTATGATTAAGAAAGCTGTAGAAAGTATATTTGACAAACTGCAGAGTTAATAAATGGGTATTGGTAGCCTATTAGTAACTTGTTTGTTTTGCCATTCATAGGAAGTAAGTCATTCAGAGATAACTGTATAAGATAGATGGATGAGATCAAAGAAATTATTAAGATGTTTCTGGGAGAATTGCAAGTTATTAAGATGCATTGTGATAGCAAACATTTGACTTGAGAGTATATAAGTTAAGCTTGTATGGCATTTGATTCCAAAATTGATGCAAAGTATGCTCCCGAAAGCCAGAATTTAAAACTATTTTGCTGTTCATATTTTGGCTTGTATTATGTGCTAACATGCCAGTACTGTTCACATAGGGAGTTATTTTCAAGACATGCTCAGCAGGATCATTCTACTTAATGACTCAGATTCAGTACTTTTCTTTTTGTTTAAATATGGCAACGCTATGACCAGCCATAGTATGTCTTGGGAGACTGAATTAGTACCGTTTTATCTTCATGCCAAATTTTGAGAAGCCAGACGACAGGAAATGGCTTTTATTTTGACTCTGTTGAAACACCCTTCTCCCCAACAGTTAGTTCTCAGGAGAAGGTTTTTCATTGCAGATGAGTACATTGCACAACTGTGTGGCCCAGAGGTTGCCTAGGGAAATAATCAGCATCAGTTTCCTGTCTTCTGAGATGACCACAGATTGTTTGGAAGAAGGATGAGCCATATGGGCTTTCTCAGAGTTGCTTCTGTTTGCAAAAAACGTCTTCCATCCCAAATAATGCTTTCTGTGTTTTGGTTTTAAAACAAATGGGTCATAAGTCATGACATTTGGGGTCATTTGAGGTCAAATGGGCACAGTAGCTTTCCATAAGCTTGAGTCTTTCCTGGAAAGTTTTCTGCTATCATGTCACCTCTAATCCTTCTTTTCACTAGACTAGCCATACCCAATTCCTGTAACCATTCTTCGTATGTTTTAGTCTATAGGCCCTGAATCATCTTAGTTGCTCTTCTCTGCATTCTTTTCAAAGTCTCAATATTTTTTTTTATAATGTGGCGACAAAAACTGGATGCAGTATTCCAGGTGTGGTCTTACTAAGGTTTTATAAAGCAGTACTAAAACTTCACGTGATCTTGATTCTATCCCTCTGTTTATGCAACCAAAGATTGGATTGGTTTTGTTGGCTGTTGCTGTACACTGCTGGCTGACATTTAAGTGATTGTCCACTAGGACTCCAAGATTCACAGTTCTGCTTTTGAGCCAGGTTTCACCTAATCTGTACCTGTACTTTCGTTTTTTCTTGTCTAAGTGTAAACCTTACTTTTCTCTATGTTAAATTTTATTTTGTTGGGTAGGGCCCAATGTTCAAGTTTGTCAAGATCCATCTGGATCTTGAGCCTATCATTGAGTTTCAAGCTGAGCCTTCAGTATGGAATATTGTAGAGGTACATCCAGACATGGTTTAGATTGCAGAATTATTTGTCTCCAGTTAGTTATATTGTCTGAGCATTAGTATCTCATTTATAAATTAAGCTCTATCTTGACTATTGATTAATGGATTTTGCTTTTTCCTAGGATAGTTCTAAGTGGAACCATTCTCTCAATAATATCACAAAGGCCGTAACCTGCTAATAGATGTTTTGCTCAAATTTCATAGCTAGGCCAACACTTGAACTCAATCTCTTAATTAATTGTGAGGGAACTGGCCAGAATCTAAAAACAATATAACAAGCATGTAGGCATTATTCTGCAATGAAAGTATTAACTCTTGAAATCAATGTCTTCAAAACAAAAAGCATTAAAGCATATATTAACTGTTGACTACCCTGGGAAACAATAAACTCTGCATTAGAAAATATGCATTAAATTTATCACTACCTCTTTTAAAACATAATTTAAGGGAATAATTTTAGTGAGGTTATCTTTATTCCTGATTCTTTTGTAACTAATGGTAAAGTCTGAAGGAGGATTCTGTGTAGACTTTGGTGAGAATGTTTAACATCTTATCTCTGAATGAGAACTCTGATTGAGCAAGCTTTTTAGTTCTGAAGAACATGAAGAATATGCACATCATTTTCATTCTGATCTAATGCTTTCCTTCTGTGGTTATTTCTCCATCTTTTGGAACCCTACCAAGGTTCCCAGTCAGTGCTGGGAATGCATTTGGAGAGTGCAAAGTTGTTTGATTAAATCACAGATTACATGTTGATCCTGTAGCCACCAAAGAACATCCCCTCTCTCTCCCTCCATGAAACAATATTTGGTGAAAGAAAATGTCAACTTGGGGGAGTTTTCATTTCTATGTTTTAAACCAAATAAGACCAAAATAGTGGTTGAAATAGATTGGCCTGTGTTTGGCACACTGCACCTCTTCAGGGTTAAATTTTGAAAAAACAAAGACTGAAAAATCCTCCCTGAGTAACTTCATTTCATTCCCATCATACTTTGCCTCCCACAACTCCTTGGAGAGCTAATTGTTTTGATTTTTTTTTCTATGGAAGATGAAACTGATTCCTGGAGGAAAGCACTTATATAATTATGGGCAACTATGTCCAAGTCAAAGAATCAGCCAATGCTGCACCATCTACATCGGAGGTCCCTAACTTTTTGGGCACTGGGAACCGGTTCCGTGGAGAGAAGTTTTTCTGCGGACCGGAAGGTGTGTGCTTTTGTGTGCTATCTGCATCTCGTGGATCGGGCTTTGCTTGTTTATGTGGCCCTGTTGCTGTCATGCTGTGCCTGGTACTGGTCCACGGACCGGGGGTTGGGGACCCCTGATCTACATGCAGGTTGCAAAACAAGCAATGTGACATGTATGATTCTGTAGTAGACAATTTCGGGCAATATTAAATCACAATAGACTTCTCCAAGTTGAATGCAGGTCTGAATTGTCTTCCTCCCTCCTGTTTCCTGACACTTGCTCCTTGTTACTTTTCACTGGAAGCCTATGTGAACTTTTCTTTCCTAGTACATGACAATAATAGGAAATCTGAAAATGCAAGGCGCTCCAGAGGGATTCCCAGGGCCTTCAGAATGTCTGGGTACGATATGAGAGAGAGGGGGGGGGGACGGAGGGAGAGAGAGAGAGAGAGAGAGAGAGAGAGAGAGAGAGAGAGAGAGATATGAAGAGAGAGAGAGAGATGCCAATTCCCACAAAAAAATTCAAAGAGGCCTCTTTTCCTGCTGGTATTTGGGAAATTTATAGGTAGAGCAAGTCCTGTACGTTCTCAGTTGTTATACCTGATGAGGTATAGTATAGGTGGCACCTATACTACAAGTTAGAGACTGTAGTGAAACATGCTTTAGCCATGATAAAAGTTCAGATTAAATCCATAGTTTGGAAAATATAGATTAGTGGAACACGCCTCCAAAAACTATGTATCTTATTTATTATATATAGAATCCTAGAACTGAAGGGGATTGCAAAGGTCATTTGGTTCAACCCCTGTTTTTAAGGGAAATTTACAACTACCAGTAGTTGGCCTTCCAGACTGCTTCCCCTGGCAAATCATAAATTTCATGCTACTGTTCAGTCAAAATCTCTCTTCTGTTATTTGAAATAACTGGATTATTTCTTGGGCTTTGTGTTTTGCTTGTTTTTTGTGATACTAAGTATTTTGGCATTTTGCATCGGAGGCTTTGCCAAATATACAATATTGTTTATAATCTATGTATGGATCTGCCAGTTGGTGCTTACACTTTTTGGTATACTAAAGAGGTCAGTCTATTTCCAAGGCCTTCACAGTTAAAGAAATCCTGATTAACTATATTCTTATATAGTTGCGTACCTATTACTAGTTTGTTTTGTTTTCTAATTATTTATGCAGATATTGCTTCAGTTAATATTACAGAAGAAGTATTCCCTGTTTTCCTATGCAGAAGATGGAATATTTCTTCTAAAACAATCCTATTGTGACATCAGTATGGTTCACCGGCGGGTAAAGAAAAAAACAACACATTTTTTGTGTGCTGTTGATGACTCAACATGTTTAATTCAGTTATTTTAACACTAATTGAACTGATTTATCTGTCCCAGTTCCAGTGATTATGGGAGAATTTTGCTGAATATCTTGTATTCTAATATTTCCTTCCAGCTGTTCATTTGAACAGAATAGAAGCTATATACTTCATTAGCTGTTTGGCTTTTTGCAGTAACACATATGGAGGACTTGACATGCATGAGATTTTTCTGTTTTGGATTTTGAGAAATTTTGAGAAATTAGATTTGCCATGTATTGGTCTTTGCAGTGATATCCAGACCTGCGATTCCATTTTCAGGAACAATTGAGTGCTTTTTAAATTTACACTGATTTCATCTCTATAATATCTGAGTAGTTGCACTGACTGAAGCATATGGTCAGAAGTTCAGGAATCTTACTCTAGATATGTTCCAGGTGTTTCCTGAAGGACAGACAGACACACACACACACACACACACACACACACACACACACATATATATATATATATATATATATATATATATATATATATATATATATATATATATATATATATATATATATATATATATATACAGAGAGAGAGAGAGAGAGAGAGAGAGAGAGAGAGATTCTTCCAGCACCAGAGGTCATGCATCTTTCAACGCTAGCCTCTATTTTTCTTAGCCTGGCCTATTTCCTGTTTGCTAGGGAGTTATGGAAGAGCAACGTGTTCTGAATGGTGATAAAGCCTACAACGCACACTTTGGGGAAAGCATGGCATCCCTTGGGGACATTGATGATGATGGATTTCCAGGTCAGTATATTTTCTTTTTCACCAGGCCTTGTTCTTTCTTGCTTTAGCAAAATAAATCTGGTATTTACAGAGTACATATAATAATATTGAACTATCTTAATTATATGTATATAATTTGTTGATAATAATGAAGAGACAGGTGCACTAGGGTGTATTTTTGGCTTAAGAGTAGTATTGGTCCTGCTAGATAAATTAAAGGTAGGTTTTTTCCATTGATTAAAATTTGCAGTTGTGATTTTTAAGCAACTTCACAATGTGTTAATAAATACAATCTGAACTAACTTAGATGATCTAATTGTATGTTGCCTAGGCAAAATAAAACAACAAAAACCATACAGTTATAGATTGGCTGTTGAATCCTACATGCAACTTAATTTGCATTATCATAGTGTTTTAAAGACTTGAACATTTTGAAAAGATTTCTCTTTGGTATGGAATTATATTCTCTGTGCAACTCATAGATTCATCTACAATTACCTAAGATCTCCCTTGATATTAATAAAGCAAGCCAAGATGGATAAGTATTCTCCTATGCATAATTTATTTATTTTATTTATTTATTTATTTGTAAATATTTAATTGGTATTCATAGAACCTAAGCACATGTTTTTATTAGGTGAAATACAAATCCAAGGGTTTATTTGCTTTTAAATAGCCAGTGCTTATGAAATGAAGTAATATTCTGCAAATTAGATTGCCATTAAGGGAGTTACTCCTATCTTTGTGTTAAAGAAGATAGGCTGTAGAAAGAATTCACCTTCATAACTAAAGAAAATTCACTTCTTACGTTGTTTGGCCTATTGTAGATGTTGCCATTGGTGCTTCTAAAGAAGATGATTATGCAGGAGCAGTATATATTTATCATGGATACCTTGGGGGCATCATTCCTCGATATTCCATGGTAAGTACTAAATGTTATAAGGATTTGTAAGAATAGGGCAAGCTAAATTAGGATAGATCTAAAAGTTAGGAAGTAGCCTATTGCTTAAAAGACCAGGTCCAAACATTAAGATTCGATTTAACTGAGTTATTGCTAAAATCCTATGCACAGGAATATTCTCAAGGAATGGTCAGAACCTGCTTAGAGTTAGATAAGTGTCATCAGCAATCAAGATGGGACGTTGTTCATTTGTGGCTATACTAGTGATTCTCCTCAGATCCCTCTTTTCCCATTTCACTTGGCTTTGCCAGTCTTTTTCCCACAACAAAATGTGAAATAGGGCTTCAAATTATGTACTTGAGGGGCTGTTGTCAATAATCTGCCATCAACACTGAAACCACATAGTGGTTTGTAACAGTTCCTCCCCCTTGATACTTCCAACACAAGATAGTCATTGAAAATATTGATCACATTTATTTTTTATTTTTTATTTTAATCCCATTTATATCCCGCCCTTCTCCGAAGACTCAGGGCGGCTTACAAGCTGGTATTTAAGCTGGTATTTCAAGTTTTAATTTCAAGACTTACCATGGAATTAAAAAAATGATTTTTCTTTATTGTGCAGAAATAAAGTAAAAAAAATACCCAAACTCCCAAGGCCAAAATAATCACATTGTTTTTTATTTCATCTTAACATCTCATGCTTTATCTTCAGGACCTTAGCAACAATTTAGAAAGTGAGAGACTAATTAATTCAAGTCCTTCCTTAGTATGAAAGTCAGCTGAGTGACTTAGAGCCAATCACTCTTTCTCAATCCAACCCACCTCACAGGCTTGTTGTTGTGGGGACAATTGGAGGAGGAAGGTGTGTTATATATGTTTGCCACCTTGAATTATTTGTAAAAATAATAAAGGTGGGTTATAAATAAATAAAAATAAATAACATGCCATAACAAGATTTTGTAGGTTGCAATAAGGAAACAACTTAATTTAATATCTATTCCATTATTTTTTCCCAATGAGTCTCTTTCTAAAAAGTTTTCCTGTTGACTTCATCTTAGATTCTTGGCTGTAATAGTGGAAATCAAAAATAAATTCTTCTTTTAATAAATACTGATTTTTCAGAATATGTGTTACTAGATCAAATCATGAGCCTTTTGCCCCAAGCTGGTTTTTGTTGCATTTTTGCTTTAGAAAGGGCTTATGGAAAAAAGTCTTTTTTTTAATCCTTCAGCTGTTTAAAGTACTGATCTAAATATTTTTCTTTGTTGCTGGGTGGGGGTTTATGAGGGATGCTAAGTCAGAGTTTAGTGATTGCCTCTGAGATCATTTGAGAAGTCTGTAGATGATTAGTTCTGCTGTTTGCTGACTGTTTTAGAATGCATTAACTCTCCTTTGAAACAGAATAACATATGCTAAATCCCTTTTTATGATCATTTGTGAAAGTGATAATTTGTGATGCATGGACAATTATTTCTGTCCATAGGGAGGAGTGTGGGAACATCAGAACTGATTTAGATGCATACTGTTAGCTTGGTTGGGGATATCTGAATATCTGCTCCCCCCCTCCACACACACATACATGAGACAGTATTGGACAGTATTTATACAAAGGGAGATTAATATTGGTATAGTTAAAATAACTGCTGAATCTTTTGGATTTTTAGGAAACGTTCTTCCCAATAGTTTCCTATTTTTGTCTTTGATCTCATTCTTTTTCTTTCTCTCTTTTTTGCCTCAGGCTTTTAATGGTTGTATTATATTGCTTTGCCATGTTCACATAGACCAGGGCTGTAGGTCAGCCATTTATTTGCCTCACAAATCCATCAAACACTTTCAGATGTTTAATTTGTAACATCTGCCTACCTGGCCTCTATTTGAACCAGTAAACTTAGGGTAAAGGGCTTTGGGCCTGATTACTGAACTGTCCAGATGCTGTGGATTTTGTAAAACATTCTCATTCTCTCTTCTCTTTCTCTCTCTCTCTCTTTCCTCTCCCTCTTTCTCCTCTTACACACACAATACACAACTGTTTGATGAAAGGGCATTTAGTTACAGATGCTGTGATAAAATTTTAGAAACATCTGATACAGAAAAATACTGGGCATGCCTGAAGTACCTTAAGAAGTTGGCAAATAATTGTCTCTATTAAATAAATACTATCAAGCTAGGTTTTGCAGCCCTTGCTTTCCTTTACAGCTCTCCAAACTGTGTAGAATTATTCTCCAACCTTTATATCCTAATAGCCTGCAGATGTCTGTGGGATATGTATTGTATAGCTCTGTATTTACCACCCTAACAGGGAAACCCCCACCCCACAAAATTCAAGCCACATTCTCTTGTGTAAATGTAATTTGAGGAGCCCAGCTGCTTTCTTTTGCTTTCATTTCCAAAAGGGGCAACATTTTCTTTATAACTTTTTTTTGAAAAAGCTCCTTCTCCCTCTTTTATATCTGCAGTTTTTCCTCATTTCTCCCATCTGACAATGGGACAGGGCTATTGTCCTTTTTATTTAGAATTCCATTTTGCCAGTAGAAAATGGCTAAACTAAAACAAAAATACAGAATGTTGCATTCCCATCTCTTACGAAAAATTACCAATCTCCTATACTATAGAATGGGCAATGTTCTCCAGTAAGGTTTGGATTTGTTCTGTGGATGAGCAGAGGCTCATTACACTTGAACATCTGCATTGCAAATTTTGGATCAACAGGAGTCAGAGACATAATGACTTCCTTGCAAAGATAGTTCCTGTATGTTTAAATTTTAAAATATATTAATTGTCTTTATTTGTTCCAACTCTGTAGCAAGGCACTACTACTATTTTTTTCAGCATAACAGTAGCCTGTATAATCCTACAAGCCCATTAATTGTAATATTATAGATGTAATGATGAACTGTGAATCATCACCATTGGATGAGTGGGGAAGAAGAGTCAACAATTTGTTTAGTGAGATATGCCCTCATCTTTTTCTGATTTAAGCAAAATAATACAACCAGTATATGTTTTCTCTGAAAGAAAAAACCCCTATTGCTTCTCAAACAACAGAGGCTTAGTATTCGTACATTAGATCCCTTTATGATGCCTTAATTAAGAGTGGAAAATGTTGCAATTTGACCCCATCGGTCAAGGAATTCTGGTTGGTGGCTCCAGGAGAAAAGTCTTTTTTTCCCATGGCTCCCACTGTTTGGAATATTGTACCCCATGAGATGAGATCCATCCTTACCCTCTTGACCGTCTGAAAGAGCCTCAAATCCTGTCTGGAGATTCTCAATCATCCAGGTCATCTTCGTTTCAAAGGTGCTTTTTCAAAAGACAACTGGACTTTCTTGGTTTTTTTCCTTGAAAATGTTTCACTTCTCATCCATGAAGTGAGAACTGAAGAAGCTTCTTGGATAAGAATGAATTATTTTCAGGGGGAAAAACCCAAGAAAGTACAGTTGCCTTTTGAAAAAGCACTTCTGGGACAGCCTGATGGGGGCATCTATCCTAGATGTGGTTAATGGAGAGGTTGTTAATGAAGATCCCAGCTCCACTCTATTTGTATTCTGGTTCCAAACTTAACTTTGTTCATTTTCAATGTTGAATGTTTTAATGTTTTAATATTATTTATTTATTTATTTTATTTTATTAGATTTATATACAGCCCTTTTTTGCTTTATAATGTTGTAAGCTACCAGAATTGCTTGACAATGAAATGGGCAGCATATAAATTAAATAAATAAAATCTGTATGATAGTATTGACATCAGTATATAAACATATATACATGCGTGCGTATAAACCATCTTTCTCATCTATATCTTGGAGATAATATGTTTCATTACCAGTCATCTCAATTCTATCAAAATGTGATAAATTTGCAGTGAATCTTATCAAATATATAAAACATAAACATTGTGTTTTTGTTTGATTTGATTGATTTCAGTTCTGAATTGTTTGTTGCAGAAAATATCTGGAAGGAAGTTAAGTCCAAGGTTGCAGATGTTTGGCCAGTCCATTTCTGGAGGAATTGATATGGATGGAAATGGTTATCCAGGTAGGCTTTGACAGTTTACTGCAAATAAATTGATAAAATTAATGGAAGGACTAAAGAGTCAAGGATTCATATTTCCATTGTTTTTGTTAAAATGTGTCTATACAAAAACATGTTTTCAGTTAATTTAAGGCAAAAGGGGTGGGGATTGGTTGGACTATTCTAAGTCTGAAATAGATCTGAACCCAATACTAGAAATCAAGGAATATAAATGATACAAACTTTTAAAAGATAAACAATAATTGTATATTCACAAATCATGAAACTTGGTCTCCTGGGATCAATTCTGAGAAACATAGAAACTATTCATAGTGCAGCTTAGTAACTGGATGGTGAATTAAACTATGATAAACTTAATAACCAAACATTATTTGGTTATTCCTTTATTGACATGAGTCAAGATGGGCATTTTGTAATGAAAATATATCTTACATACTGATATAAGGAGAATGTTCAGGAATGTATTGTCCTGGAAAATTATATTTCGGGAGAAGATCCTGAAAAACATTGAATTGCTTTTATTCATTTAAATTTGTGGAGGTCAGGAATCAGGCTTGTTCTAAATGCTATCAACTTTTTTTCCAGATGTGACAATTGGTGCCTTTATGTCAAACAATGTAGTTCTTCTAAGGTGAGTGCTATTTATCTTGTTTCTTTTACTGTACTTGTCCCTTGTTTGGGTTTAGAAGAAACAAAATTCTCGTAAGCACTGTATCCATAATTACATTTTCAAACTGAATTGCAAACTGAATTGCATAAATTTGTTACTGCTTGCATAAACAATGGAGCTGATAGTAGTGATAGTTAATACTTTTACTCTCAAACAGGTTAGGGCAGTGATATTGGTATATCACAGTGTGCAAACAACTGTAGCTCAAGGTACATTGCTTGTTCATATACTTCTAGACCCACAACTTCTAGTATTCCTAATAAGAGGCACTGTACATCTCTTGCCTGTCTGTCCATCCATCCCTCTCTCTATCTCTTTCCTTTTAATGGATTATCAGTGAGAAAAAAAGAGAAAAATCAATGGTAGGAAAATACTAGAAGTTTACAAGCGAGGGTGACATCATCTGGCTCCCCCTTAAATTTTCTGAATAAGGCAGTAGGCTTGTACAAGAAAATTCTCATCTGGAAGTTTGTATTTGTTTCCTGTAAGACAGGCTTTTCATGACTTAATGTTCTATCACAATGCTTTCAAATGATACAGAAGGTCCCATATATAGTAATATCCTGCTTCTTTACAGCTTGTTAACAGCTCTGGTAGTAGTGCATAAGACGTTATTGAAGAAATATGAACAAATAAGACTATTTCTGTTAAGGCAGGAGTTGCCAACCTTTCTGGGTTGGCAGCCCACTGGGAAAGGGAGGGACAGGCACCTTTATGTGCTCATGTGTGCACACACACCTGTGGCTGCATGTACATATGTGCACATGGGGCCAGGAGCATATGCACTCTTAAATGCTAGCACTGGCACACAGTTCTTTTAGCGTCAGCTCTCAGGGTCACGGGTCAGCTAGTACTGGTGCGAGATTCGCAGCTCGGCTAGTGCCGGTGCAAGGACAGCAGGTGAGCGAGCACACATGCATGCATGCACTGGCCAGCCACTCATGCGGCCTGGTAGTGGGCTGCAGCCCATAGGTTGGGAACCTCTGTGTTAAGGCATTCTTTAAAGCAACTCATCAATTTTGTCTAGTTAAATGGACGGTTTGAGATTGCAGAATTAGGAAAGGCAGCAATTATGTTTTTTCTAAAACAAACAAAAATACCATCTGTATCCACTAAGGCAGATTTTAAGAGAAGTTGTATATAGATGATCTGATTAGAGGAAACAGCTGTAGTAACATGGCCAGAAAATAATCATAGTAGGTTGATAGTGAATGCTGGAAAAAAAAATGAAGTGACATTTTTTTTCCTTGGGTATGTCCAGTCTCCACTGACTGTCATGTTTGAACTGATTGATAGAAAATTGCTATTATCTTGATCTGTTTGCACATTTTTAGACATGGTTTTTTATTTTTGACACTTTTCTACAACAAGCAATTTCATAAATTTGTTCCTATATTTATATGAACAGCAGTGCTTAAAAGTTTTTGAACTTGTTTGAACTTAAAGTTTCTGCATAAATATTAGTTAAAACATGATCTGTTCTTCATACAAGTTCTAAAATTAGATAAAGAGAACCCAATTAAACAATTGAGTCAAAGACATACTTTTTTTGTAGAAACTATCACAGACTCTGGATTTGATTTTTTCTTAAATGAGGGTTTGATTTCTACATGATGGGAAACTTGTATTTTCCTAAAATAAATAAGGAGGCCTCTATTTTCTGATCTCCCCTCTCCCAAGAGAGTAAAGCTTAGGTAAATAGAAAAAGAATTTACTTTATACGTTAAGTTTAAGATGGTAAAACCTGAGTAATGAGGTACATGTCATTCTTAATTGCTCTTTAAATATGAACATGCACTACTTATGTCAATTTGTGTCATTTTTGTAATAATGTAAAATACTGTGGATTTCACAGAATTAAGATAAAATTAATGTAAATATAATTATTCTGAAGGGATTTAACAAACGTATCTACAGTGGATATAAACAGTCTACACACTTCTTTTATAATGCCAGGTTTTTGAGATGTAAAGTAATCAGACCAAGATAAATCACTTCAGATTTTTCCCCACTTATAAAATATAAAATGTAGAATTCAGTTGAAAAACAAACTGAACTCTTTAAGGGAAAAAATTATAATAACTTGTTTGTATAAGTGTGCACATCCTTAACCTAATACTTTGTTGAAACACCTTTTGATTTTATGACAACATTCAGTCCCTCTTGCCCTGGGAAAGTTTGCCCACTCTTCTTTGCCAAAGTGCTCCAAATCTCTGTGATTATGAGAGCGTCTCCTGCGTACTCAGGTCACCCCAAAGATTTTCAATTGGATTCAGGTCTGGGCTCTGGCTGGGCCATTCCAAAACTATGATCTTCTTCTGGTGAAGCCATTCTTTTGTTCTTTTGGAGGTATGTTTGGGTTGTTGTGTTGAAAGGTGAAATTCCTCTTCCTCTGCAGCATTTTAGCAGAGTCTTGGAGGTTTTGTGCCAAAATTGACTAATATTTGGAACTGTTCATAATTCCTTCCAGTTCTAGCTGAAGAAAAGCAGCCCCAAAGCATAATGCTGTTACCACCATGCTTCACTGTGGGTATGGTTTTCTTTTGGTGATGTACATTGTTGTTTTTGTCCAAACATCCTTTTTGGAATTATGGCCCAAAAGATAAATCTTAGTTTCATCAAACAATAACATATTTATCCACATGTTTTTTGTCAAATTTGGTGTATGTTTTGAAAAATATAGCTGGACTTGAATGTTTTCCTTTGTAAGAAAAACCTTCCATTTTGCCATCTTATCCCAAGCCTAGACGTATGAAGAACATGGGAGATTGTTGTCACATGTAGTATATATCCAGTACTTGCCAGAAATTCCTTCAGTTCCTTTAATGTTGCTCTAGGTCTTTTGGCAGCCTCTCCAATCAATTTTTTCCTTGTTTTTTTCATCAATTTTGGAGGGACTTCCAGTTCTTCGTAATGTCACTGTTGTACCATAATTTCTCTACTTGTTCATGACTGTCTTCACTATATTTCATGGTGTATCCAATGACTTGGAAAGTTTTTTGTACTCTTCTTCTGACTGACAACCTTCAATAATCTTAAATCATCACTCCACTTTAGCAATGATTCTTAAAGTGTAGTATGTTTAAAGGTTAAGCTTACATTATAATCAAGCATGGAGGAAATAGGTAATCATGATTTGAATCTGAAAAATACAATAAAAGATGGTTTTATGATGCATTATGAATAGGCTATTAATATATATTTCCTAGAGCAGGGTTTTCAAACTTTTCACCGATTGTGCCACTTTTAGGATATGGCAACATCAGAGTACCACGTCACCTAGCAAGGTGTCAAAAACTTGATGACTAAAAAAAAAGGAAAAAAGTGATGAAGTACAGGTGATGTAAATCACAAGACCCTGGAGATGCTGCATCATTCCAGCTGATCGGTGCTTTGTCTGGGCTCAGAAGCGCCAGGATCAGCACCGAGCTCCAGCTGGAGCCTGGCGCTGATCTGGGCGCTTCCACTGAGCCCTGACAGCTGCTAAGAAGCATTGATCCTGGCGCTTCTGCTCAGCCCTGACAGCTCTGCAGCTCCAGCCATCTCTCGCTCAGGCTTGTGTTGCCACCGGTTCAGCTCATTCCCCTCCCCCGCTACCACTTTTCTAGGATGGTTGTATTTTACTATTGTTTTTTTCACTATTGTTCATTCTGTATGCCTACCTTATTCTGTACACCGCCCCGAGTCCCTCGGGAGAAGGGCGGTTTATAAAAACAAATAAATAAAATAAATAAATAAATACCACCTGCCAGGTGCCAATGTACCACAGGTGATACCTGTACCACTGGTTGAAAAGCCCTGTCCTAGAGAGCTATATGGAAAATACACTAGATCTTTCTGTTTTTCTCCAAAATGAGCTAACTGGTCTTTTTGGAAATTGCTGAATTTCATAGTTTTTCTTGGTGTTTAAATATAGTTTGATATAATAGATGCATTTACAGATTATATTCAATGTTTCTCAAACCATGTAAAACATAGTGAATGAAGTCTCATACTTCAAGTCAAAATGAAACCTTATTAAGACATAATGTGATGTAGCTTAGTTATAAATATCAGAGAAACAGTGAGGTGTAATGGTGAAGATGTTGGACCAGGAGTAAGAAATCTAAATTTAAGTTCAGCTCAGCCATGAAAGCTCAAAGGATAATTGAGGATGGTCAGCCTCTCACAGATAAACCAACTTTATGAATTTGTTTTTGTGGGGGAAGGAGAGAACGGACTGCCATGTACATGTGCAGGATATTCTGAATGAAAGGCAGGATATAAATCTAATAAATAAATCAGCATTGACATATTCTTTAAACTTCTTCAGGCCACGGGGTTGCATTTAAATGGACATCTGATTTCTTCTAACAAAGAGAAGATGGAGCTAAAGAGAATCAACAAGAATTTCATCTCTTTTTCATGAGATAAAATCTTTATATCAGCAATTGTGATGAAAATTCTTTACACAGTTTTATAAGTAATAGTGCCCTGATAATAGTGGTCACCAAAATCAGCATATCAGCCTTCACTGCTTTAAGCAAAATGTTTAATGGGGTAATGAATTCAGTCTGTTCCATATTCTTCATATTATAATAATACAAGCAAAAGGTTGACCTGAGAATAATATTAATTTACAAATGATTTAGTGGCCTATTCATTCAGGGCACTACTATTTGTAAAACTGTAAAGAATTTTCATCACAATCTAAAGATTCTGTCTTATAGAATCTTTCAAGGCCACCTATTATGCCCTTGAAAAACTGATAATTCTCTTCTATTTTGTCCTGTATTCTAATGCCTCATGTCTCTTACTCTTTTGGTTTGTAAGCTTATTATATCTTACTGTTTTTTTTTAAAGTTTGAAAGCAAGTTAGAAAAATACAAAAATATAAATATCACAATGAATGTTACTGGAGGTTTGCATAGGTGTGTGTGTGTGTGTGTGTGTGTGTGTTGCTATTCTAGCCTAACTTGGCATGGAGAAAGAGATGAATATATATAATTCAGGAAGCAACTGTATCCTGTTACAGATGGACAGATATTTAAGGTGTTGAATGAAATTTTGGGTGGATTGATTGGAACCATGAGGAAGGAAAGGAGAGGCTGCAGGAGATAATACCCAGAAACTGGGATGCCAGAACAGGTGTTGATTTGCTGAGAAGCAAGCAATAGGTCCTGAAGTTGGAGTCATAGGTTAGATGGATATCCCTGTGCCAGCTGGATGTACTGTATTTCTTTTAGAATCTGTTTGTATTGTTGATTAAGAATTTTTGTAATTGACTTTAAAACAATTTTGCAGAAATATGTATTTTGCTTTTGCTATTTTTTTTCTGTTTGTTGCACTTGTTCAGGTGGTTCTTAATCCCGGGACATTTCCATGAAATATGCTGATCTAATCCTGCATTTTTTAAAAAAATAGGAATCTTGATTTCAACTCTCTCACAATCATTCCATGAAGCAAATGTGAGACCACGTTTGATTATGTTTCCTTAAAAGGCATACTGCAGGAAACAGTTCTTAGAGCACACTATAGATTTTAAAGATGCAACTGACTAATCTATTACCAACTGTAGATATCATGTACTTGTGATTTTATGCTCATATACATGATTTTTTTCTTAAAATGTAGTGAATGTTCAGCTGATTACATATAGGTGAGTTACGACTGCAATAGAGTCTATCCATTATGGCTGGAAGATATGACAAATGTTAAATGAACTGGGTTCTAAGGGAAGTCAGACAGCAATGAGTTTGGAAAGGTTTTTGCTGCCTGTCTGACTGCCAAGAGACACAGGGAGGAGGCTCAAGCACAGGGGGGGGTAGGGATGGGGAGAGAGGTGGGGTGTGCTGCAGTGATCCCATGGTTAGGTTATAAGGGCAAATGACTGAAGGGGCCCTGCAACCATTGTAACTTTGAAACAGGGTTGTATGTAGTTTGGGGGCATATGTTCAAATGGTCGTTAAGTGCTCTGTCATACCTCAAGGACTACCTGTAGTGTGAAACTTATTGTATCGCTTCATATGGAAAAAGGACTCACTGTTCAGTTTCGGAATTGAATATGAAAATAACCATCTGATTCCAATTAAGAAAAACAGGAGTGAAAAAGCCTACAACAGTTCCTAAATAGGAAAAAGGGAAATGTATTTTTCTCTCAGCTAGTGAAATTACTATGTGGCATAGTAAAAAAAAATAGTGAAACATTGAGATAATAATTCATTTCAAAAAAGTAAAGGAGTTTTGAAAAGACCAATTGCTTAAACTTTGCCAAAATGGAGTCTCATTTTACTAAATTTAGGAAAAGTATATACTGGAAGTTTGGCAGTAAATATATAGTGTTCTAAAAAATTAAACTTCTACTATGGCAGAAATGTAGAAAATGACATTTAAAAGAATAACACTTTAAATTTTATATATTTGTTAATAGTATAATCAGTTAGACCATGGACAGCTCTGTGCTGCTGATAAGGTGCATTGTATATTGGTATAATATTGAGTTGACATTGATATTTTAACTATATTTTAATATCAATAAAATAATTTAATGTTTCCAGTCTCACCTCGGTGGAAAATGTATGTCAATTCTGAAAGTAAATTGCTTGGAGTCTGTTAGGAAGTTATTATTTTTTAAGTCAATTAATGGCATCTTGAGTGTGGACAATTTGTGAGATGTTTCCCACGGGACATAGACTGCCTGCTGAAAGTATTTGAGCTAGTTCTCTCTTAAGTTATGTTGATGTTGATGAAGAAATGTTGATGCCTTTTCTTTCTACTAGACAACCAGCATCTAAGAAGACTGAAAAACTTAATGGGTTGAATTCAGTTTAAGTATAATCAGAGGACAGTCCTATCAACATTTCAATGGATTTTCTATGAGTACAGCTGTGTCCAAAACCAACTTTTTTTTAAAGGCAGTGAGAAATAACATGATATAGTGATTCTTTTTCCAATAGGTTTATATGATTGGATTTTCCAGTCATGGAATACAGTTTATATCGTCAGATGTAGCTGTCTTGTCTCTCGTATCCTCTCTTAGAACTGTTGCACATAATTAACAGAATAAAACAGAGTTGGAAGGGACCTTAAGGTCTTTTAGTTCAACCCCCTGCTCAAGAAGGAAACCCTATAACATTTCAGACAAATGATTTGTCTAGTCTCTTGTTAAAAACTTCCAGTGTTGGAGCACCCACAACATCGGGAGGCAGGTTGTTCCACTGATTATTCTTACTGTCAGGAAATTTTTCTTTAGTTCTAGGTTGATATTCTCTTTACTTAGTTTCCATCCATTGCTTCTTGTTCTGCCTTCAGGTGCTTTGGGAAATAGGTTGACCTCTTCTTCTTTGTGGCAGCCCCTTAAATATTGGAATAGTGCTATCATGATACCTCTAGTCCTTCTTTTCATTAATCTAGATATACATAATTCCTGTAATGTTCTTCATATGATTTAGCCTAATTGAATTATTTGGGCTTCTACATCTAGTTTTTGTTTAGATAGCATGAACTATCTTTCATATAGGTATTTTTTTTTCATTTGTCCTATAAGTATTGTCATAAAAATATATGTGGTGTCTCAACAGTTAAGATGCTGGGCTTTTCAGTTGGAAAGCCAGCAGCCCAGGTTTGAGACCCAAGTGTCATGCAATGGAATGAACTCCCATCCTTGCCCAGCTCCTGCCAGCCTAGCAGTTCAAAAGCATGCAAATGTGACTAGATAAATAAGTACCACTTTGGTGTGAAGGTAACAGTGGTCCAGGATGTCATGCCGGCCACATGACCCAGAAATATCTTTGAGCAGCACTGGCTCAATGGCCTTGAAATGGAGATGAGCACCACTCCCTATAGTTGTCAACAACTAGTGCAGTAAAATCTGCAAGGACTTTACCTTTACCTTTTATCTATAATTATTAATTATCTAATAGACAAGGTTATTGCATTATTCAATTTTTTAATTCTAGTAATGCATCTTAATGATACTGGTGTATCCAAAGTCCTGTCCTCCCCTCCCCTCCCCTCCCCTCTCCTCCCCTCTCCCCTTATTTCTTTTTTAGTTATTATAGGGGACGGTATTTGTTTTGGAGCTGGAATAGTTGAGGAATAACTGATTATTTCCAGGACTAGTATTAAAGCTGATATAGTGTATCTTTTTTCTTATTGTTTTAAGATCACGGCCTGTCATTACGTTGGACATTTCAATTTTCCTGCCAGCGTCCATTGACATCACAGCTCCTCAGTGTCATGATGACTTACAAGAAGTGAATTGTCTAAATGTCACTGCCTGCTTTAGGTTCAAAGGCAGACATGTTCCAGGACTGATAGGTGAGCTAATGTCTTGATATCTGTTGGTTTTTATCAATTCTAAAACAATATTCCTATGCTAGGAAGAAGAATACATTATGGTGAGTAACCAGTTAATTAAATATACTGTAGTTAATTCAGGAAGAGCAGCAAATTCTTCTCTTCATGCCTGATTTATTTGATAACTCATCTGTAAGTTATGCATATTTAAACAGTGGGGTCTGAGCTTTTTGGAAACTTTCACCAAGTTATTAATTTACTATTAATTTACTCAGAGTATTGTGATAAAAATGGTGCCCATACCACAAACCCATTTACATTTACAAAATAATAGTATTTTGTCATAGCTTTCTTATAAGATAGCTGATGAGAGAGCATCAAATCATGCTAGCTCTGAAGTACACAATGGATAGGCATCATTATCAGTGAACCTCAATTTCCCTTTAAGGCTTGATTTTATGAAGAATCAAATTTGTCTGTAGCTATCAGTCAAACTACTGGCTATCAGGCAAACTCCTGGCTTGAATTAAGACTTCATCTTATTGGGTTGGTTCCAATAAGATGAAGTCTTAACTCAAGCCAGTAATTACATAAACAAATCCATATTCAGGTCTTTACTTTGCATCATTCTAGTCTAAAACAAAGGAAGGACATACTTCTGGCCACCTGTGGTATCACTAAAATTTGATGAAAACCCCAAAGAATCAATCCCAACATACCTATGAGAAGAACTATGGGGCATATCTATAGAATTTACCCCAAACTATCATTTGACCAGAAATGCCATCAGACAGAAGGAACATTCTACATTCTATATGTGGTGGACTTGCAGAAAACCCCCGAAGAATTGTTAAGATACACACAGCACTATTCAGAAAATCTTAAGACGTCAAAATTGAAAGGAATTGTACCTAGTTAAATTAGATATATTTCCAAATTATATCAGTAAAATACTATTATTTATTAAGTATGCTTACAGCCACAAGGACAAAGTTTGCACATTGCACATATGCATAACAGTAATTTAACTAAATTTGAGCAGGAATGGCTTTCATATACAGGTAGTCCCACGTTAACAAAGATAATTCTCACTGGGTACTCTGTCACTAGGCAATGCAGTTGCAAAGTGTAAAATCATGTGACTGCCTACAGTGGAAGGTGAGAATGACCTTGGAAGGCAAAAGGAAGAGATACTGCCTAGGGAACGATCAGATAGAAAAGGGAGGAGCCAGTAACTAACAAGCATAGAAAGAAACTTAGAAAGGATCCATCCCAACTTATTAGGTGGTTAAAAAAAGACAGGAGGGATTTATACTTTCGGACTTGTACATTTCTGTTAATGTAGCCTTGTAATAAAGTAGAATTAGCTCATCTTGGGTTTTTTTTTGTCCAGATTACTTAGACTGATGTTGTGTTGACTTATGGCTGCAGTTCTGACAGTTCCAGTTGCAGTCATTAAGTGAATCTCATGTAGCATTTAAGCAAGATGACACCTGACTGCCTCTTGTGACCTCTTGCCAGCTTTCCCACTGACTTTGTCAGAGGCTGGCAGTGAATGGCACAAGTGGCAATGAAATGACTGTGACTGTTATAATTTTGCATCAGTTGCCAGCCTCCCAAATCATGACCCCATGACCACAGGTATGCTCTGATGGCTGCAGCTTCAAACACGTGTCATACGTTCCCTTGTCATAATTTGAAACAGTTACTGAATGAGCGAAAACTAAACAAGTACTACTTTTATATTATATATTATTACACACTAAGATAAATACAAATAGAATCTGGTTTCTGAAGTTTATGTCAATAACTATTGCAAATCAGTTGGAGTACAAAGAAGGAGAAGTTGGGAATCAAGCATTTATATTTTATTTAAGGGTGGTGTTTCTTTTTCAGCTTTTATAATTAATGATATAGTAGAGATTTTGAGATTATACTCAAAAAATATACTTTTTATATTATGAAAGAAATTCAGTGTACTCTGTTGGATTCTTTTATTAATGTAATATTGAGGATTAGTTGTGTAACTTCAGTAGTTATCTCTCCATTAATAGATATTACCTTTTTTGAAAATATATCTGCTTTAAATTACAGTATTTAAAAAATAGTTATGGAGTTTTCATAAGGTCCTGGTTGTACCTGTCTTGCCATATAATTCATTCAGATAAAAGATGACTAATAGTACACTGACATTGTAGGATCTCTTGGGTTTCCTTACTGAAATGTGGCAAATGACAGCAAGAGAAATCATATTAGTGAACGAATGTCTGTATGTTAATTCTGAATGTCTCCTAAAGGAAGGGAGGGGAGGAAAGGAAATTAAATTGTTATAGGAGAGGTCACCGAGTGAAATGAACAAATTCACCTGATAGTTATCTTCTGTCATTTAGTAATGCTATATCATGATTAATCATCCTAGGAATAATAATTATTTAATATGTATTGTATAAATTTCAAAGTTAGAACATTTTACATCATTTTTCCCCAGTATTAATTTTAGCCATCTTGTTTATTGGTAACATCATGTTGGTGCTGCAGTCTGAGATTTAAATTTTGGTTTATGTATTGATTTCTTTAGTTAATTTATTCCTTAGTTTTCTGTTCTAGAAAATATTGTGGCTAATAAAGTTTTTTTTTAAAAAAAGCAGAATGCAAACCCCCTCTCACATTTTAAAATAAAATACTTACTGAAAGAATTCATTTAATAAATGCCTTATAAAACACAGGCATTTTTATGGGTTTTCTAAATGTTGGAAGTGGTGGCCACATGCAGGCTCCTGAGAAAGCATATTTGTGGACTGGGAGCAATGCAGGAGAAAAGTATTTGTGATGTTTGGAGCATCTTTAGGGAGGCCCTTCATCCTGCAGATTTTAGCAGCTAGGAAGATTCAATCGCTCAAGCGTGTCCAATCCTCAGATACTGCCTAGACTAGTCTTTGTAGTTTTCTTTGCAAAGTTTTTCAGAAATGGTTTGCCATTGTCTCCTTTCTAGGGCTGAGATATAGTGATTGACTCAAAGCGGGGCTAGAATTCTGCATTCTGGTTTCTAGCCTGATGTCTGATCTCAAATTATACTTTGGTTAGCAGTTCATGCTGACTCCAAATTTTCATGCACTTTTCAGAGTAGCCCAATGCAGATGAGCTGCAGAAGGTAAGGAAGGATGTAGCTAGTGTGCACAATCTTCATCTGAACAGATTAGCTAAGGGAGGAAAATTAAGTATAATTATGTAAAGATATCTGTATATGTCCCTAAAGTACAACTGCAATTTCAGTGTACTGAGGATCAAAGAGTACTTCCAGTATTTGTCCTTTTGGGGGAAATAAGTCCTATAAATGTACCTAGGTTTTTGCATCCAATTTCCAACAGTGGTGGCTGTTTGTGTACAAAACAAAGCCATTGCAGCCAGTCTGCAAATGCTAAACCAAACACAAGCAAATAACATTATTGCTTAATACTGCATATGAATGAGTGAAATATTTTTGTAGGACCACATTAGAGCAGAAGAGAAACTGGAACTGAAGAATTATTGACCTTCTAATTTCTTAGTCATTATGCTTTGCTTTCAGTTTTAAGCACTACAGTGGATATGAATGAATCAGTGACATTCATTTTTCCATTGAGTTTTTATTAAGTGAGATGTTTGGTATGTGTGTGCATAGTCATTCATTTTAACACTTCCATTTTGTTCCTATTTTTCCACAATATAATGGTTTATATTATTTTCATTAATATAGACATTTTTATTTAATATATATTTATAATGTTTTATCAATGGGAATTAAATACAAAACAAAAAAAGTCAGAAAAAACATACATCCAAAGTAAGAATAAAAGAAAAAAAATTGTGTATGAAAAAGGGGGGGGGAGAGAAAAAAATGACCCAAACATCAAATAAATCCAACATTAAACATAGAAAAAAATCACCCTAGCTGGATGCTGAAAATAAAAATAAAAAACCTGCATATAGTTATAAATTTTCTTATCCTTTTTCAAGAAGACAAATATATAAACAAATATTTCAAATGCATTGACCCAACATTTAATATATAAAAAATTGATAGGAAAAAACAACAACAGTCAACAGGTTAGCCCAAATATTACACTAGTCTTCAAATCCCTCTGTGAACCATCTGTTATTGTATTTAACAGGTAGAAAGTCCACAAATGGCTCCCTCTATCTTATAAAGCTATCTAGTCCATTATCTCTAATCCAGTTAATTCTGCCATCTCTGCTGATTCAGTCAGTTTTAAAATCCATTCTTCAATGGGTTTTATGTATGGGGATAATAAAATATAGCAGCAGTTCATTATGACCATCAGGTGGTGCTGTACCGTAACTGTATTGGCTGGGAAACGCTCGGCGGGAAAACCTAAATAAGGGATTGGCTGTCAGTGCACTTGGCCAAGTATATATGTGGGCACAGGTAACTCCTTTGTTCACTTTGGTGCTACCAAAAATAAAGAGCTGCCATGCTGAGTCTGTTGTCCGTTGTCTGACCATGCGGCCAAGAACCCAGTACACAATAGTGGTGATGAAGGTGGAATCTTGTTTCTCCTGAGGAGCTGAAGTCACTAAGGAGTGGTGGGAAGCACTCCCCCGAACCTTCCTTGGCTGGCCAAGCAAGAGCTTGCAGTCAGCCAAGCAGAGAAACAAGATGGCCATGGTGCAGCAGTACCGGCAGGCGCTGCCATTCGATATGCGGCACCCAGAGAGATGGGCTTCACACCTGAGCCAGGTAGAAGGGTTATTGCAGGCTAACCAGATCACTGATGATATCCAAAAAGCCGCATTCCTGACCTGCCTGAGCGGCCCCGCGATCCACGACCTGGCCATTAGCCTCTGCGCACCGACAGCGATCAAGGCAGTGTCATATAAGGACATTGTGGAGAAATTGAATAATCATTTCAAGCCACAAATGTCTGAACTGGCGTGGCGAGGCCAGTTCGACCAATGGTGCCAGCGGCCAGGTGAGACGGCCACTGAATTTATTGCAGCTCTACAGGAAGCTGCGCGCCTGTATAATTTTACTAATCTAGAGGAAAGGCTGCGGGATCAAGAGACAAGCGACTGCAGCAGCGCTTATAAGCCCGGCCAACGATCACATTACAAGATGCTCAGGATGAGATCTTGGCCAGCGAAGCCGCTGGGGAAGCTGTAAACATGACCCAACAAACTAGACCCAGTGGCCCAGGTGGTTCCATTCATCATGGAGTGGCTGTGGATGGTGAAATCGGAGACGCAGCGGAGGAGGTCGAGATTGATGCTGTGCATCGGAAGCAAGGGAGACAGCAACCGTGGCACGACAACAATGGAAGCCAGCGGAAGGCACCAACAACAACTAGCAAATGCACAAGCTGCAACTGCAAAGAAACCACCCAAAAATGTGCTAGCTGCGGGGGAAACCATCCGAGGACGACCTGCAAGTTCAGATCTGTTAAGTGCCGGTCTTGCAGTAAGACTGGACACATCACGGCCGTCTGCAGAAACCGCACGCGGGACAACTCGCATGAACTTCAATCAGTGGATGCGTGGCAAGGTACTGAGTCCCCTCATCTTAAATTGCCCCAGCTCTCCCTGACCAAATGCCTTGGGAACAAGGTGACCGTCTCACACACAGACATTCACCGGGTTCTCACACCAAAAATAACATTAGAGGTCCAGTTGCAAGGGGAACCTTGCAAGATGGAACTCGACTCCGGATCCGCAGTCTCCATCATTTCTAGTGATACATTCAGAGCAGTTTGCAGCCGGAGTAAACGGTGGGTTTCTTTGAAGCCCACCAACATTCACTTAGCTGATTTCCAGTATGCACCCATTTGGGGGTGGCCACCATGTTAGTGGGGTTCAAAAACTTCCAGGGTCCGTTGGATGTCCTGGTAGCTGAGGGCAGGAGGACCAGTTTAGTGGGGCTGGATTAGTTTCAGGCTCTGGGAATAGGGATCTCAGGGATCCATAGCACCCAGACCAAAAGCCTCGAATCCATCTGCAAAATGTTTGCAGACGTATTCAATGGCAAGTTGGGTGAATACACAGGGCCCCCAATTAATTTTAATTGAACCCCAATATTTTCCCTGTAAGAATAAAGCCCCGTAGAGTCCCCTTCGCTCTCAAGCACAGGATTGAGAGCGAACTGGATAAATTAGTAAGTCAAGGAGTGCTAGAACCCATGGACGAGGGAGAGTGGGAGACCCCGATAGTCACCCCACTCAAAGCCAACGGGGAAGTAAGAATTTGCACGGATTATAATGCCACGGTGAATCGGGCCCTAAATCCACACACTTACCCGGTGCCGACAGTGAGAAACGTCCTCTCTGCACTCCAGGGAGGTGCCATCTTTGCAAAGCTTGATTTGGCGCAAGCGTATCAGCAGCTCCCTGTTACCAGGGAGACAGCTGATGCACAGACTATTGTAATGCACAGAGGAGCCTTCAGAGTCAACCGATTGCAATTCGGAGTCTCTGTGGCTCCTGGCATCTTCCAGGAGGTGATGGAGAGGACTCTGAAGGGCATACCTGGAGTATGCCCATATTTTGATGATGTCCTCATTGCTGGAGATTCTGAGGAGGTCCTGGCTGACAGGTTGCAGGCTGTGTTAAACAGATTCTGTTCTGCAGGGCTGAAACTTAAAAAGGACAAATGCAGCATTGGAGTGGCATCAACTGAATTCCTGGGGTTCAGAATTGATGCCAAAGGAATTCACCCTACTGATTCAAAGGTAAGGGTGATTAAAATGGCTCCTACTCCAAAGAACAAAGCTGAATTGCAAGCTTTCTTGGGGTTGCTTAATTTCTATCACGCATTCTTACCCCACAAAGAAGCAATTGCTGAGCCATTACACAGGCTCTTAGATAAGAAGACTATTTGGAATTGGACCAAGGTTCATGGACAATGTTTTAGGAATTTAAAAGACCTATTGTCATGCAACTCAACGGTCACACATTTTATTGAAAACAAACCCATCTGCATCGCATGTGATGCATCCCCCTGTGGAGTGGGTGCTGTCTTAAGTCACATAGAAGACAATGGGGAGCAGAGACCTATTGCTTATTACTCCCGGACACTGTCAAGGGCAGAAAGGAATTATGCCCAAATAGATAAGGAGGCCCTGGCAACAGTGTCAGGGGTCAAGAAATTTCATGATTATTTATATGGTAGGGAATTCACTATTATTACAGACCATAAGCCTCTGTTGTGTTTGTTCACGACTGACAGGCAAACCCCACAAATCCTATCCCCACAGATGATGAGGTGGTCTATATTCCTTTCAGCATACATATGCAAACTGGTTCATAAACCAGGGAAGGATATGGGTCATGCTGATGCATTAAGCAGATTACCAAGAGTCACTACAGAACCGGACCCAGCACCTGCAGAACAGATTTTGGCAATCCAGGACCTGCCAGAATGCCCACTACACGCTAAGGACATTGCTACAGGTACCACAGCAGATAGGATCCTCAGCAGAGTACTGGCATGGGTGGCCTCCGGGTGGCAAGAAAGGAGTCCTGGGCCGGAGTTCCAGGCATTCTTCATGAGGAGACATGAGCTGTCTTCCCATAAGGGATGCCTATTGTGGGGTAGCAGGGTCATCATTCCCAAGAAATTTAGAGACAAGGTTTTACAGTCATTACATGAGGGACACCTGGGCATAGTTAGGATGAAAGCATTAGCCAGGAGTTATTTGTGGTAGCCAGGCCTGGATAAAGCTATTAAGGAACAGGTAGCGGGATGTTACACATGCCAAAGTTCTGGGCCAGAGCAGCCACACACACCAGTCCATAAGTGGGAGGTGACACACAACCCCTGGTCCAGAATCCACAAAGATTATGCTGGCTCGTTTCAAGGCCACACTTTCTTAGTGGTAGTGGACAGCTATTCCAAGTGGCTAGAGGTGGTACTAGTGACCAGCATGACCACAGCCAAAATGGTTCAGGTACTAAGGGCACTCTTTGCTACTCACGGCCTGCCTGATGTGATAGTTTCGGATAATGGCCCGCAATTCACATCTGATTTCCAGGATTTCACGAGGGCCAACTTTTTTTTTATTGAAAAGTTTTACAATACAGTTTTTAAATAGAAAAAAAAACCTCCCTCCCTCCCCCCCAACCCTCCCCTCCCCTCCCCCCTCCCCGACTTCCCAGAGCTGAATACAGGGTATAAACTTACAAACTTAAGCTAAAATATGCTAACAACAAAAATAAAACATTAAATTCTATCGCGCTTTAACTCTCCGTAAACATAACTATATTACTAACAAATAACTAATAACTAATAATACATCATATAAAACCACTACTTATTCAAATGCTAAATGAAACTTTTTAGTCCCATATTTATTCTGAATATATTCGATCCATCTTCTCCATTCCACAATATATCTCTGTTGCGATTGTTCTTTCAAGTATGCTGAAATCTTTGCCATTTCCGCCAAGTTAGAAACTTTCAAAGTCCACTCTTCTATAGTAGGCAGTTCCTCCTTCTTCCAATATTGGGCTACTAAAAGTCTTGCTGCCGTAACATCAATTTAGTATCTATAACAGTAAAACCTGTAATAATACCCAACAAAAACGACTGCGGAGAAAACCTTATCTTTTTCTTAAATATCTTTTGCATATTCCACCAAATTTTAATCCAAAAAGCTTTAACTTTTTTACAAGTCCACCATATGTGATAGTACGTTGCATCCTCACAACCACACCTCCAACATTTAGGCTGACAGTTCGGATACATACTTGCTAGTTTTTTAGGGTCTAAGTGCCACCTATAAAACATTTTATAAAAATTCTCTCTTAAATTTTGGGCCTGTGTAAATTTTACGTTTCTAACCCAAATCTTTTCCCAAGTATCCATTGTTATAACCTCCTGAAAGTTCTGGGCCCACTTTATCATACAATCTTTAACAAGTTCCGTTTCTGAGTCTATTTCTATCAATGCATTATATATCCTTCTTATATGTGCTTGACCTTGATCTCTAATTTGTTTTACCAAATTTCCATCAGATATCAAGATACCAACTTTCTGATCCTCTTTCCATCTTGCTTATAACTGCCCATACTGAAACCAAGTTTGCACAATCTTTTCTTCTTTTAAAATATTATATGGCTTTAATTGCCATACATTCCTTTCTATCCTTAAAATTTCTTTATATGTAGTCTCATCATGTTTAAATCCAACATTTATATTTTCTATTGCATGTTTAGGTATTGCCCAAATTGGTATCTTGTAATTTAACTTATGTCTATATTTTTTCCATACTCACAACAGAGCATACCTTAATATATGTATCTTAAATACATTATCCACCTTCTTATCATACAATAAATATGCATGCCAACCAAATAACAGATCATAACCCTCAAGATTTAATAATCTCCCTTGTGTTAAATTAAAACAATCACTTATTGATGATAAAGCAGCAGCCTCATAATATAATTTAAGATCAGGCATTTTAAGACCACCTCTTTCCCGTGTATCTTGCATTATCTTAAATTTGACTCGTGGCTTTTTCCCTGCCCAAACAAATTTATTAATACCTTTCTGCCATTCCTCCAAATTTAAATCCTTTTTGAGTATAGGTATCATTTGAAACAAAAATAAAAATTTTGGCAAAACATTCATTTTTACTGCTGCAATTCTTCCCAATAAAGATAATTGTAATTTTTCCCAACCATCTATCTCTTTTTGTATTTTTAACCATAACAATTCATAATTATTTTTATATAATTTCACATTTGAAGCTGAGAGATAAACCCCCAAATATTTAGTCTTTTTAACTATTTCAAATCCTGTTAACTCTTCTAAAACAGCCTTTTGTTCTATAGTCATATTTTTAGATAATATTTTAGTTTTTTGCATATTTATCTTAAATCCAGAAACTTTCCCATATACCGTTATTATCTCCATCAACTCTACAACTGAGTAAGTCTGTTGACTTACTGTAATAATCAGGTCATCCGCAAACGCTCTCAATCTATAATCTTGATCTCTTATTTAATTCCCTTAATTTTATTTGAGTCTCGTATTTTAATCAATAATATTTCCAATGTTAAAACAAACAGCAGAGGTGACAGCGGACACCCCTGTCTTGTACCCTTTTCAATATTACATGTTTCTGTCAAACTACCATTAACTATTATTTGAGCTGTTTGCTTCTGATTTATTGCTCTAATAGATTGTAAAAAATGTTCCCCAAACTCCATTTTCTCCAATGCCTTAAATAAAAATTGCCAATCCAATTGATCAAAAGCTTTTTCAGCATCCAAAAAGATCAGCGCTGCAGAAACCTGGTTATTTCTATCCAAAAATTCCAATAAGTCTACAACATGTCTCACATTATTCTTCATTTGTCTACCACTTATAAATCCAGTTTGGTCACTATGAATCATTAGCTGCATTACCTTCATTAATCTATTTGCTAAAAATTTTGCAAATATCTTGTAATCAGTATTTAAAAGCGATATTGGCCTATAGTTTTTGGCTTGGGTAGCATCTTGATCTTCCTTCGGAATCAGCGAAATAAAAGCTGTTTTCCATGATGGAGGCACTTCTCCTCCCAATTGAATTGTCCTAAACAATTCTCTTAATGGTTCCACCATTTCTGACTGTAAATCTTTATAATAGACGGCAGTCAAACCGTCTGTTCCTGGTACTTTGAGGGCCAACTTGATTAGACACGTCACCTCCACGCCCTTTCACCCGTCGTCTAATGGGCAGGCAGAACGTATGGTGAGGACGACTAAATACTCTCTGAGACGCATCATCACCGGGGACTGGCATCAGAGGTTAGCCCAATTCCTTCTGGCTCAACACACGACCCTGAGCACAACCACAGGCAAGAGCCCAGCTGAACTGCGTTGGGGCAGACGTCTCATCACAAAGTTGGACAGACTTCACCCTGACAGAGCGGCCCCAGATACTGAACAACCTTTGCCCCCCAGGGAACTTCACATGGGGAACCTGGTTTGGGCCAGGAACTATGGCTCGGGTTGTGTGTGGGTTCCGGGAAAGGTAATTGACAGAACAGGGCCACTGTCTTACATTGTGGAGGTGGAGGGGGGTCGCCAGGTCAGGAGACACATCGACCAAATCAGGAAACGGATTCCTGAGGGGTCACAGTCCTCCCAACCACAAACTTGGGGTTCAGAAGAAGACCTGCTGGACTCTGTATTTTTGCCTGGGGGTTTTGACAGGCCGGAACAGCAAGGGGTTGCAAGGCCCCAGAGTCAGGACTCAATGCATGATGCTACTGTCCAGGGTGGGGAGCAAACCCTGAGAAGGCCACTAGCTTATTTAGAGAACTATGTAAGATTGTAAGGAAGGACGCAAGGTGTCTAAGAAATACCAAGAAGCTTTCGTGTGAATAAACAATTGTTTATTGTTTTCTTTCTATTATGGGGGAAGGGGTGTTATGTATGGGGATAATAAAATATAGCAGCAGTTCATTATGACCATCAGGTGGTGGTGTACCGTAACTGTATTGGCTGGGAAACGCTCGGCGGGAAACCCTAAATAAGGGATTGGCTGTCAGTGCACCTGCCCAAGTATATATGTGGGCACAGGTAACTCTTGTTCACTTCGGTGCTACCAACAATAAAGAGCTGCCATGCTGAGTTTGTTGTCCATTGTCTGACCATGTGGGCAAGAACCACTACACAATAGCCGGCATCTCTTTTCTTTCCAGTGCTTAGCAAGTACAATCCTCACAGCAGTTACCATGTAAAGAAATAGGGTCCCTAATTGTTTTTCAATTGATTTATCCATAATACCTAAAAGAAAAGCTTCAGGTTTTATTAATATTTGTATCTTAAGTATTTTCTGCATTATCATTATAATGTTTATCCAGAATGTTTTCACATACTTGCAGGACCACCACACATGATAAAATGTACCTGCCTTTTGATTACATTTCTTAGAAGTCCCTCAATACATTTTTGCTAATCTGTCTGGAGTCAAATACCAATGATACATCATTTTATAAAAAAAATCTTTCAAACTATAATTCAAAGTAAATTTTAATCCATCAGTCCATACATTCTCCCATTTATCTAGTATTATACCCAATTTCTTTGTCCATTTTACCATACAGTCTTCTATATATTTCTCTTCCAGGTTCATCTTGAGTAACATTTTATATACATTAGCAATCAAGTGGTCATCTCCAGAACATAAATTGATATCCAATTCAGATTTAACTCCTGTGAAACTAAAACTTTTTATCTAGTTTAAATCTTCAAAAATTCTATAATAATTAAACCAGTAACAAACAACACCTTCACTTACTAATTGTTCTCTTGTCTTTATCTTAAGTCCCTCTTTTTCAAATAACAAACGTCCCAAGTATTGCATTTACAGTATATACAAATGCAATAAATAAATAGTAAAGGTAAAGGTTCCCCCGCACATGCGTGCTAGTCGTTTCCGACTCTAGGGGCCGGTGCTCATCTCCGTTTCAAAGCCGAAGAGCCAGCGCTTGTCCGAGGACGTCTCCGTGGTCATGTGGCCGGCATGACTAGACGCCAAAGGCGCACGGAACGCTGTTACCTTCCCACCGCAGTGGTCCCTATTTTTCTACTTGCATTTTTACGTGCTTTCGAACTGCTAGGTTGGCAGAAGCTGGGACGAGTAACAGGCGCTCACTCTGTTATGCGGCACTCGGGATTCGACCCGCCAAACTGCCGACCTTCCGATCGACAAGCTCAGCGTCCTAACCCACTGAGCCACCGCGTCCCTATAATAAATAAATAGATATATACAAATGCAAATTAAACAAATATCTTTCATTTCTCTCTGGCTGAAAAATGTTAGTTTTTTGCTGCAACATTTAGAACCTCAAAATGGCCATGTTATAATGAGCTTGTTATGGTAAATTCTGCTAAGCTAATTGTGCACGATTGTGTCATTGAAAACTGCATGTTTAGAAGGAAAATTTGGAATATACAAAGCTTTCTCTTCCTCTTCCATAAACCAGAAAGAATATGGGATCATTTTTGATAAATGGCTATTTATTTCATGATTTAAAATAGCAATGTCTTCAATTCTAAGTTATGAAAGGCATATCTCCCTTTAAACTGTCATATGGTTTTGGTAAATTTAAATTGAGACATGGATTATTATTATTATTATTATTGCTGTGCTAATAAATGGGCCATTGGTATTACTCATGCAGATAGTTTGCATTTTTTAAATTGTGATATATGTATCTTTGCTTAGTTAGACAGCATAGTTTGTGGAGTGCATTATAGATTCTGTGTACTTAATGGGAATATGCTAAAACTTAAATATCAGACTGCCTTTTCATAGTGAAGATTAGCATTTTTTAATCAAGAAGACGGGTAAACAGCAAACAACCTTATACTTGCTGTAGAAATGATGTGTTACATTGACCACTCTTTAGACAGAAAAATAAATTTTAACATTTTAATAAAATAAATGTGCTTGCATTTATATCAAAATCAGACTTGGATAGCCTAAACATATGGATGCTTAGTCTCAGGCAATTCTAATAGGAACAGATCTGACCTAGACCTCCCTGAATAACATGAGTCAGACTGTAATTCTACATTTTTAGTCATGCATGCCAAAAGCAAAGTGGGGAAAGATGTTTAATATACTACTGAACCTATTTGGAAATGTCTACTATTGCTCAGAAAGAACGTGGCTATGACTACAGAGGAGTGGTTTTGGGATAACTTTCTGTTCTTTTTGAGGGTTAGTGCACATGTTATGACAGTTGCATAGGGATGTTTTGACTTGCTGTATGAGAGGGCTGTGGTCACGATTTTCCAAGTCATTTTGTATATAGCCAGTTGCCTCACACATTGGATGGATTCTGTATGTTTTTTTTTTTACAAGTGGCCGTGTTTGCATGATGAACCACAGCACATGTTGACAGCTCACTGCATGATGACCGCTAACATGTGGAGGGAGCTAAATGATATAACCCCCTGTAAAATGCCTGTAATGCACAATTTATTACTTACAGAGTTGACTGTCATGATTTGCTTGTCATTTTAGGAGTTCTTTATTTGTGTAGTTCTAAAGAGCCAGCAAAATCAGAGGTATATTGTATCAGGCATTCTCTCCTAGCTGTCCTAGCACATCAAATAGGCCACCAAGTATGATATTAACGATGGGGGCAATATAGTCAGATAACATCATTTGTTACAATGATTTTTGGACTTGAGTTTCATTACTATCCAGAGCAAAAGTCATGATAACAGAGGATGTCCCTAATCTCTATACCAATCTAAGGACCAAAAGTCCAGATGAGTGTGTTGAATCAGTCTTGGGTATAGGACTGTATGTCAAGGGTCATCAAGGAACAATCTAAGGACCAAAAGTCCAGATGAGTGTGTTGAATCAGTCTTGGGTATAGAAGAGCAAGATGAAGTGACAAGCGATGCTGTTTCAAATACTGGGCTTTCTCAAAGAGCTTTTTTTTTTAAAAAATTGTTAAATACATTCAGAAAATACTTTTCTATAATATTAACTTGATAAACTGTACCAGGAAGCCTTGGTGATGTTGTCTTGTTCTCTGAGTGCCACAGGCCTTGACCATTGCATCTCACTCTCATGTGAAGCTGCCTTTTAAGATGATTTGGAAGCTACATCTACTCCAGAGCATAACAATTATTACATTGTTATAGTTAAGCCCATATATCTATTCTGTAGCAATTGCATTGCTTCGCAGCAAACTTCCCAGCCATTCAAATTGCTGATTATTATCTATAAAGCCAAGCATGGTGAACACTGAGTTTATTAAGAACCTTCTTTCTTAGAAAGATTTTGCATTTCTTGTGAAACCATCTAACAAGGGCCTGCTAAGGCTCTGTCCCCTTGAAAGATGAGAATAGTATGGGCCAGAAGTCATTGTAGAATGTTCCATGTATAGAGGTGCGTCACACTCTTTTGCTGAAAATACTTCTTTTTTTCCAGTGGATAATGTGAGGGGAGAATGAATGACTTTGAGGAGCAGGAGAAAGAGCTGCAACCAAGGCAATGGCAGATAAAATAAATATGAGTCTGGGCCAGAACTGTAACTCAGGTAAGCATCTCAGACAAGACCCTCCTAGTTCTAATTAAGATAAAGGGAGGAAGGGTTTTGTTTGAGACATTCAGATTACAGTTCTATCCCAGACTCAGATTTCTTTTATTTATTAATAAAAGACCTCTCCTCTTGCTTGAAGAGTCTCACTGTTGTGATTCAGGGTCAGCCTGTGGGTTCGGCAGTTGGGTCGGACGACTCAGAGGAGGAGGGGGGTGTTGAAGACCTTGCTGAGGGGGTTGAAGATCTTGCTGATGAGAGCCCTCAGCCAGGCCCCTCCCACTTGGTCACCACGGAGACCCAGCTGTGTGAGCCTGACAGCGTGGATGAAGATGAACCACAGCTGGCCCTGTTCAAGGACGCCTGACGCAGGAGGCAGTTAATTAGGAGTAAACAGGAAGGCAATGGGGCTCCTCGGAAGGAGGCAGAGAGAAGCCATGCCCTGAACTCTATATAAGGGGAATGTGTGGGAGGGCTGGTTTGCTGAAGGCAACCGCTTGGATAGTTCCTGTTTCTTAAAGCTCCTGTTTCTTGGTTTGTCTTGTTCCGTTTGTTTTTGTTGCAATAAATTTGGCAGGCGTAATTCCAGCCTCTTGCCTTCTTGTAAAAGGGGTTGTCCCTGCCTTTTCTGCAGGGCCGGTAGCAGGCTGGTACAGAACACTCACTGAGTTTAAAACTATTGTGTATTAGTTGTCTATTAATAATTGCTCTCCTGCCCCAGTGGAAGAATTTTACATGGGCTAGATCAGGCATGTCAAACTGCCAGCCTGTGGGCCAGATGCGTCATGCCAAACATACATCACACAACGTCACGTGACATCGCGAGTTTGGTATGCCTGGGCTAGATGATATGAGAACTGTGTGGAGAGAGTTTCCTCCTTTAAATTTCTGGGAGTCTATCTCTGCAAAGATCTTACCTGGAAAGTTAATACAACCCAGGTGGCCAGAAAGGCCCAACAGAGACTTCACTTTCTCAGGGTCTTGTGGAAGAACAGGGTAGAACAATGGCTAATGACCCTCTTTTACCAGTCTACTATAGAGAGCGTCCTTTCGTACTGTATTGTGGTTTGGTATGCTGGTCTGACAGCCGTGGATAGGAAAGCATTACAGAGGGTGGTGAGCATAGCACAAGACATTGTGGGCTGTCCCCTGACATCACTGGATGACATCGGCAGGGCTCGCTGCCTTGGAAGAGTGAGGAAAATTCTCAGGGATGACTCACACCCTGGACGGTATCTCTTTACTCTCCTACCATTGAGTAAGAGATATAGGTGTATAGCCAGCCGTACCAATAGGCTGACGAACAGCTTTTATCCATGGGCTGTTAGGCTTTTGAACGGGAAATAATTTTATAAACTTTATGGATGATTGACTTGCGAGGCCGGTGTGTTGTGCAATTAGCTCACATGGTGTAATAAAATGGAGGGCTTGTGTCACTGTAAGTTGGGGGTGGGGGCACGAAGGGAGGCTCAGCCAATCTCAATGTATACATGGTTGTACTTTGACAATAAAGGTTCATTCATTCAACTTGACTAAAATGGGGAAACAAAATGAGACAAAATAGACCAGTGGAACTATTAATTAAAATAAATCTGCATCATCCAGAATGCATTTTAATTAGTTTATTTGTGTCAATGGCATGAGAAACTGTTGCTACTGTAACCAGCTGTGCAGTTTAATTTTATTCTTACTACTGGAACTTTCCCGTCTCCCTTTGTTGTTCATAATGGAACTGTGATAGTGAAGTGCTAGATTTTATATTTTCAGTTCAGGTTTTGTGGAATGTAGGGAACCCTAGAAATCTGCTTCATAGTAAATGGTGTTCCCCATATCAGCTTTGCTGATGTGTCTGGAGGTGATATAATACAGTGACATTGAGCATTTAAGATTAGTGTGAAAAAAAAGCTAGGTGACATTTGTTTGCTTAGGCCAGACATGTCAAACACAAGGCCCGGGGGCCGGATCCGGCCCGCGAAGTGCTTTCGTGCGGCCCGCGAAGCCATCCTAGAAACAGTGAGGGAACGGCCCCCACTGCTTTGGCCCTGGCCCAGAGACCCTCCTTCTGCCAGAGACCCCCAGATCCGCCCCACTCCTGCCCAGGCCCCCATAAACACCCTTGATGCGAATGAGGTAGAGCTGGCCACGCCACCCAGTAGGCCACGCCCACCCTGGCCATACCCACCCGGCCCCCTGAGGGCAACTGCAATGCTGATGCGGCCCTCAGTGAAATTGAGTTTGACACCCCTG
The DNA here is from genome assembly GCF_964194415.1 of Vipera berus. Lineage (NCBI taxonomy): Eukaryota > Metazoa > Chordata > Lepidosauria > Squamata > Viperidae > Vipera > Vipera berus. The sequence goes on along the minus strand of NC_138205.1, from coordinate 75,394,212 downwards.
GCTTAGGCAGTACTACTAATGGATATAGAGAAATTATAGTCTGTCTGTCTTTCTTTTTGTTGTAGAATGAGCCTGTAGAAGTTAATGTTGAGTAAATGGAATGAAACCTGCATTTCTCGGTTCTTATGATCTATAGAACCAGGAAACTGAAGCACTAATGAGGACCTCTTATATGGCTGATTAGATATATTCACGGTTGTGCTAGTTTGCTCTACAACGTTGGCATTTATCCAAATTTGCAAATGTTCCTTCTGAAATTGAGATTTGTTACTAGAAGGTAGAGGTGAGCATAGTACAGAAGTGACCTACCTCTAAATATATTAAGGTTTCAAAATACAGTAATCCTAAATCACAATAATGATCGTGAAAAACCTGTGATATGTTAGCAGTGGAAAATAATCTTTTTTTGTTTGCCTAGATTTGAATTATAATTTGACAGCAGATGTGGCAAAGAAAGAAAAAGGATACCCAATCAGAGTTTACTTCATCTCTTCTGGAGAAGCAACGGGCCAGATCATAGAACAATTGCAGCTGTCCTATATGCAGAAGAAATGCTCAACCTACTTAGCTTTTGTAAAGGTTGGTCCATGTTTGACTCATGTTATATATACTTTTATATTTTCACTTACCACAAATTAGGCCTGAGATTATCCGTGGATGAAAATGGATCTAGAATGCATTCAGCTTTCTATTTCTGAAACATTAGTAGGGCTAAGAATAAGTACCACTGAAAGATTGTGTAAGATTGTGTTTTTAAAAATGTGGGAGTTTTCTGTATGGTTATTTAAAGTATTTTAAGGGTACAGGGATAAAGGAATGTCTCCACATCAGGTACTTTTGCAATAAGAAAGACAAAAGTCTGTCTCTACCCTGGAAATGTAGAATGTAGATGAACTAAAAAAAGCCCAAAAGATTTTGGATTCCTTCAAAAGGCTAGAGCAGTGGTGGTGAACCTATGGCACACGTGCCAGAGGCAGCACGCAGTGCCCTGTCTCTGGGCATACGTGCCATTGTCCCAGTCTCACCTCCCCCCACAACCCCCTCCTCACCAGCAGTCCCCCTGGAGAAGAGTCTCCCCCGCTCGGGGAGGGCTCAGTCCGCATGGAGCAGTGCAGCAGTGCAATGTAATGAATTCAAATTAAGAGATTGTAGGGAATAAAGAAAAATAACCTTCACTGAATCCAGTTACAGATAGTCCTCAACTTACAACCATTTGTTTAGTGACTGTTCAGAGTTACAACAGCACTGAAAAAAATGACCTATGACCGTTTTTCACATGATGACCATTGCAGCATCTTCATGGTCACATGATTAAAGTTTGGATGCTTGGCAGCTGGCTCTTCTTTGTGATGAATGCTGTTTCCCAGGGTTTTGTGATCATTTTTTGCGACCTTCCCACAACTGAAGTCAGTGGGGAAACCAGATTCACTTAAAACCATGTTACTAGCTTAACAACTGCAGTGATTCACTCAACAACTGTGGCAAGAAAGGTTGTAAAATTGGGCAAACTCACTGAATGACTTTCTTGCTTAACAGCACAAATTTCATCCAGAACCACTTGTGTTATATTTTCTTAACTTAATATTTTCTGTTATATTTAAATAAGTAAATTGACCTATCAGTAACATATATAAATGTAGGTAATATTCTACCAACTCTTTAATGAGTGATTATTTAGCAAAATTAGAAATCTGACTTTTCTAAGATTTGAGCTTTGACATAAAGCCCATTGTTTTAAGAAAGGGTATTACAAATGTTACAGTTTCAAAATATAATGCATTTTATTTCCTTCACATATTCATTGTGTTACATAATATTAGATCTAATGATTTTATTAGGTTCATTATTTTCCTGATTCTTTAATGGTATCTTCAATCTGTAAGGCAACTTCTGAGTAACAGAACTTTTGTTCAGATTTCGTATAGCCATCACTGATTGTGCAATAATTGCTATTCTGGAAAAAAAAAGATCAACATTTTTCCATTTTCTAATGTTTTAAATATTTGGGACTGCTGCTACTTAATTCTTTAAAAAGGGTATTCTTCTAACCAGCGTATATATATATATTTATTAGATAATATCAAACATCAGTTCCAATTCTATAAGAGAAAAACAGGTTTTATGAAAACAAGACTGTACTTGGAACTGGGAACTCTAAAACTCTAATATTTTTTCCTTTTCACTTAGGAGTTTTTTTGTGACTTCATACTCTAATTCAGCTAGCCTTTCTAGTACTTTCTAAATTTGCTAAAACTGTAGTTCCTAGAATTCCCATTCATCATGCTAACCGGGACAGGACTTTTTGCAAGGCAAAAGAATAATTGGGCTTTTCTGAGGAATATTGCCCAAGTTATTTATTTATTAAAGTCATACCTGGCCTTTATTTTGGGGCCTGAAAGTGCAGTAAATGGAAAGAGAAGAGAAGGATCCATCTTTATATTATAATCCAAACAGTAAGCCTCTGAGGAAGTTTTAGATGAAAGAGTAGTTTAAAGTCATCTAAGGAACTCCAAGGTTATTATTATAATTATTTTAATCCCATTTATATCCCGCCCTTCTCCGAAGACTCAGGGCGGCTTACAATCTAAGCACAAATCAATGTGCTTAGCAATAGCCTTCATTCTATGTATATGCCTGCTTATTAGGGCTTTCGGCCTAATTGGCAACTTGATATTAAGATGCAGAAGAGTACTCATCATGCTACATAAAAGAAGAACAACCTTAAGTCCTTTAGACAATCTTACAATCTTCTTATGTTTTAAATTTTCAAAAATTAGTCCTGTCTCTGGGTGCTATAGTAAATCATTTCTAACAATATTTGTTAGTTAGTCTTGCAGATGTCACGAGGGTCTATCATGTGTCAAGCACTATGTTGAAGAAATGGGTCTGGGAATCAAACATGAGAATCTTCTTGTGTAGCTGTTTGTTTATTTATTTATTAAATATATTTGTCATTTTGCTGCTATTGGTAATAAAAGTAATAAAACCATGCAAACACAAATATTTAACTGCAATACAAATACAAATTACAAATTATGACTAAAAGATGGGGAGGGAAGGAGTAAGATGAGCAAGGGGGGGAGGTGGGATCTGCTATTGGTCCATCAACTACCTCCAGTGTAGTAGCACTCCTTTGGGGCCCCAAGCTATCTGGGAAAGCCAGGTCTTCAGGCGTTTCTGGAAAGCCAGGAGGGTGGGAGCCAGTCTCACTTTCAGAGCAAGACATTCCAGAGGACAAGGGCAGAGTAGGCTCGTCTCCTGCCCCCTGCCAGCTGGAATTCCCTAACCAATGGGGTCCTCAGCATGCCTCCTCATGAGTGGAATGGGCGACTCCCTGATTGTACCCCCCCCAACCTGCTTTTTTCAGAGATTGTCCACAAGGGACACCAATGCTGTTTCTGTCCCATAACGGAGCTTGAATCTGAACTGGTCCACAGCAGGGCTGCCAGGCAACATTCTGCAGACACAATAAGGGTAGAATAATAAAGTTGTTGCTGAACTGTTAATTTTTGGGGCTTGAACAATATTTAGCCACTCAGAAGCAATATAATACATTTCAACTGTGTTCTGAAAAACAGTTATAAGTTTAACAAATAGCTAGCCATTCCCTTAGCAGATTATTGTTGTTGGTTTTTTTAAAATGTCCATGTTCTTACAATCTTATCTCCAAACAAGGCATTTTTCTTTGTAATTAAAATCATTTTAAGATGGTAGTTCTGTCTCTTTACTTTCCAAACTGTTTTAAGTCAGTAGCAAGAATACAACAGCTGCTTCTTTGCACATTTACTTGCTCCCAGGAGTAGACTTTCAAAGATGATTTTGGCTCTGTTCCAGTTGCTGCATTGTTTCACAAATGTGGATCTCCCTAATTCCCTCTGAATAAGAGGTAGTAATAGGGCCGGTGGGGGGGGGGAAGGGGGCTGTAAGTCTTGATATGATATCAGCTTTCTTTCCAGTACATATACAATGACTTGGTGACTGAGTTTGCTTTTTCCTTGTTCTCACACCATTCTTTTTCCTTCTGTATTGTATAAGTTTTAGGCTAGATTGTCTTGTTTGTTTGTACATAAACCTTTATTTGCCTAAAATCAACAATGATTAAATATGGAGTATTAAATACAGTGCTTTAAGTAGTACAAAATAAGAGTGGGATATAAATGTAACAAATAGACAATTGCAATACTTTAGAATACAAGGTATTGTAATGCAGCATTGACTCGTTTTCAGAAGCATATAGTGTGAATATATTTTTCATTCATATTTCAATCCAAAGCAAAATTAAGACACATTCCTATTTTTCTAGCCAACTCCATGTGCTCAACAGAGTTAAGATATTTACTAATAAACATCTTCTATTTTTTAATAATTTGCAGTGGCATTACTAGCAAGTATAGAAATAACAAGTGATCATTTCAACCTATTAGGAAGAAAGATGGATTTTTTCCTTTGGGAAAAAAAACCCCATTAGGTAGCATTGGGAATTCTATTATAAAAACAGAGGGGCTTGGAACACATAAAAAAATACAGTGTGGCTTTGATCACCTGGTCATGACAAGCATTGTGATTTTCTTTTTGCTTTGATCTCTTTTACACAAACAGTTCTGGTTCTTCTCAAACTTTTATATATCTAACATTAAGAATGAATTAATTTTAAAAGCATTACAAAAACAAAATAATTGTTAGGCCTTTTAGAAGTTGGGGAAGAAAAGAATCTGTTTCGTAGATTCGGAACACAGAAATACGGATACTTTTTTCGTAATTTGTTTTCAACTATGAAAGTTACAGTTGCTCAGTCCTAAGTGAAAGTAGTAAAGTCTAAATTGTTTTAAACTGAAAATAGCAGAGGAAAATAAAGCTTATTTCTCTTTCCATTATCATGTTAATTATAATGCCAGTTATGAATTAAATTAAGAATAGAATGAATAGTTGTTTTACTGAATTTATAGATAGTTCTTTTTCTTTCTAACACAAGGTAGCATTATCATTCTTTAATGATAATGTCATCCTGGGTTTGTTATAAATGATCACTGTAACTTGTGATTGTTGAATGCCAGGCCTTTGTAACAGCTTTATCTGCATATCTGCAGTTAAGTCAGGCCCTTCCTTATGTTTTCCATAAATGTTTATCTCTGTAGTTTGTGTTATATAGTTTGTGTTAATGTTCACACTGTCTTGATGCTGCTCACAGCTTCTGGGAATATAAAATTAATAACTTAACCAATCAGATATACTTAGTTCTAAACATTGGCATCAATCTAAATAAACCATCCTGTCTTCTGGAGTAAGCATGATTCTGCATGGCTTCTCTTTATATGGATTATCCTTTGACTGAAGATGCAATATTTATTTTTATTTATTTGATTGTTAAATTTATTTGCCACCTATATCACCATGGGGCTATCTAGGTGGCTTACAACAATAAAAAGGAAGAAATGAAAAGAATGCAAACAAAACAGAAGAAAAATAATAGAACAATAAAAGAAAACATGAAAAAGAAAACAATGAAATACATCAATACAATAACAAAAAGATGGAGATCAGGGAGCAAAAGGGAAGACGGAGTCTGCCATCAATCCAGCAGCCACCTCCAGCATGGAACTCCCCCATTTGGTCTCCAGAGCCAGGTCTTCAGGTTCTTGTGGAAGGATAGGAAGGTGAGGGCAGGTCTTACCATGGAGGGAATGATGTTCCAAAAGAAGGCTGTTGAGGCAAATAAGCAAATATCAAAAGTTTACTGTTGGTATATTTCATTCCCATCTGTCTCCAAAGCTTCAGGGCGTCTTAGAAGAGCCCATTTTTAGAATATAGAATAGAATGGAGCTGGAAGAGACCTTGGAGGTCTTCTAGTCCAGCCCCCTGCTCAATCAGGAGAACCTATACCATCTCAGACAAGTGACTGTCCAGTCTCTTCTTAAAAAGTGAGTGATGGAGCACTCATGATTTCTGGAGGCAAGCTGTTCCACTGATTAATTGTCCTTACTATTAGGAGGTTTCTCCTTAATTCCAGGTTGCTTCTCTCTTTGATCAGTTTCCAACCATTGTTTCTTGTCCTTCTCTCTGGTGCTTTGGAGAATAGTTTGACACCCTCTTCTTTGTGACTGCTATCATGTCACCCCTATTTCTTCTTTTCTTTAGACTAGCCAAACCTAAGTCCTGCAGCCATTCTTCATATGTTTTAGTCTTCAGGCCTTTGATCATCTTTTAATAGATTCTGTGATAGGTCTACAACATCTAAGCTGCAAAGACTGAATATACATACATCTCTTTGTTGACATCTAGTAGCATTTCTGTTTTTGCACTTCAAATATAATAATCTGATTCTTTGGCAACATTCAGATCCAAATTCTGGAGAAGGAAGTACATGAAATGAGAGTATTTTGCCTCTTTCTGTTGGCAGTTGGTTTAAACTTAGAGAAAAATTGTAGGGGAAAGATGATACGATAGATAACCAGACCTTTAGGGATTCCTGCTAAATACACTGATAGTGTTTGCAGTCTACTTTAAGAAGACATTTCTGATTGGTTTCTCTCTTTATAATAGTTTGACATTTTTCTCTTTCTTATTAGTCACTTTTAGCACTAGGCCTTGTAAATAGCTTGGAATTAAAAGGCAATTAAGGCAATTAGTTCTAACTCAGAGGAATATAAATGTTGAGAATGTTTTTTGTGGCACTTGCCAAACTTGTTTACACTGGAATTGGGATGCAGGCTGTATGCCCAGTAAAAGGCAAGGTCTGTTTGGTTGGCATTGCGCATTTGGAAATTATGTTCAGGCACGAGGGAAAAGAGGTGGAAGTATAGAGTGGTAACGATGCAGTTCCAATTTAGTGAGCGTATGTTCTTCCAATCCAGTTGGCTGATGATATTGTTACCCCTTTTTTCAAGGTAAGAAGTAATTTGCTGAGGAAGATGGGTGATTTAGAAACGTGAAATACAAATAAATAAAGGCAGTCCCAGAGTGGATTGCAGCTTTGAAACAAATTGTCATTGAAATCAGAAAGATGTCATCTAGGTAATGCATGTGTTGGTATGCGCTTAAATACAGCCAATGGAACTCTGCTAAAATTAACTCTTTGCATTTTGCAATGGAGAGTTTTGAGAGTGGGGTGAGTCAATCTGAGCTATATCTTTTTTTCCTTTTACCAGTAGTGGGATAAAACTAAGAATGCACATTTTTGGTTTTATCACTGTCATTATACTTGCTAGAATTTAAAGAAACAGAACCAGCTGTTGTGTGTTCTCTAAAAGGCACATTATTGTAAGCCGCCTAGAGTAGCCTCATGGCGAGATAGGCACCAAATAAATTTAACAAACAAAAATAAAATGTGCAAACAATCTAACAGCTATATAGATGTGTTAAACCATGGGTGTCAAACTCGATCGTGTCACATGATGTATCACGACATATGTTTTATGCCTTTTTGGAGCCAGGGTGGGCGTGGCCTGCGCATGATGCATCCAGCCCATGGGCTGCCAGTTTGACACCCCTGTGCTTAACCATTTTTAGTGGTTCTCATCCTGACCCTACATTGTTGATGATTGCTGTCTGTGTTTCTTGTAGCCATGCATCTAGTATTAATATAAAGGACCCTATCAAATTTGCAGACATCAAACTGGCAAAAATAACTAAACCTTCAAAAGGTAGGGTCAAGATCTTGACACGGGGTCTTAACAAAATGAAATTCAATAGTTAGAAAAGGTTTTACACTGAGGCATGAAAACCAAATGTACAGGTGCAGAGTAAGTGGTACCTGGTTCAATAGCAGTGACTGAGAAAAGAATGTTGGAGTCCTAGTGGACAATCACTTAGATATGAGCCAGCAGTGTGCTGCAGCTGCCAAAAAAGCCAACACAATGCTAGGCTGCCTTAACAGATGGATAGAATCAAGATCACATGAAATGTTAGTACCACTTTACAATGCCTTGGTAAGGCCACACTTGGAATACTGTGTCCAGTTTCTCTGAAAAGATTATAGAGAAGAGCAACAAAGAGGTTGAGGGCTAAAACATATAAAGAATAGTTGTAGAAATTAGGTAGGCCTAGGAAAGCAATATTTCAATATTTGAGGGGTTGCGACATTTCCAGCATTTGAGGGTGGGGGGGCGAGGTGTCAACCTATGGAAACTAATCAAGGAGAGAACCAACCTAAAACTAAGGAGAAATTTCCTGACAGAGCAACTAATCAATGGAACGAGTTGTCTCCAGAAGTTTGGGTGCTCCAATACTGCAGGTTTTTAAGAAGAGATTGGACAGCCATTTGCCTGAAATGGTATAGAGTCTCCTGCTTGAGCAGGGGTTTGGACAAGAAGACCTCCAAGGTCCCTTCCAACACTGTTATTCTGTTCTGTTCTTAATTTCAGTTCAGGTGCAGGTCACAAAATATTTCAAATACAAACTAGAATGTTAAGACCCCAGGTTTTCAAGTACATGTAATAAATGATATGGCTTTAATTTTTGTTGCTTTTGACTGAAACAGATGACTGGCCAAGAGCAACTAACTGGGTGAGAAAGAGGCCTGCATGTCAGAGAAGGAGAACCAACAGGCTTGTTGGCATTAGATCAGGGGAATTGGATAAAGCCCAGGTGTTCAGCAAAGGATATATGAATCTAAAGGAAGAAGGATTTATGAATCTGAATCAGTGTTTCTCATCCTAGGGAATTTTAAGATGTGTGGACATGCTTACTGGGGAATTCTGGGAATTGAAGTCCACACATCTTAAATTTCCCCAGATTTAGAAACAGTGATCTAGATCATATGGTGTTCCATCTGTGATCAAAATTGATTTGGTTTGTAGATTATAGTGTTGGATGAATTTAGACATTGTAATTTATAATCCATGGTTATGGCTTTCCTGGAAAGAAATTATGATGAGACAATTCAGAAATGCATCAAGGAAGGAAAGAATACATCTGTACGCAGATTAATAAACTAAAATGCATACATCTGAACTGGTCAAGGCTTCAAACTTATTATGGCTTTTCAGCAGCACCCTTTTCTGTCCACTAAGAAAATATCTCTGAGCATCAGTAGTGTGAATTTCTGCTGCTTTGTGGTTCAGAGGAAAATTAAACTACTGTTTTATTTACTATGCATAATCCATGACACTATGCACAGTGGCACAGCTTTGTTTGAGAATTTAGCCAGCAAGTCTCTGTGTGAGTTAGTATTTGGATACCTATGATATTATGTCAGCTTTTTTTTTGCTTGATGTCCTCCATTTACATGAAAGAATTTCCCAGAAAACATAGCTATTGCTGACTATTCAGAGAGTTAAATCTGGAAGGCACTTGGGCCATTGTACATACTTAACCCAGAGCAGTCATCTATTATAATTATTTGATAATTCTCAGAGGAGAACAGTTCTACTAAAGTAGGCAAGCTGTTCTTTTGGTAGTTCAGCCATAAAGGAATTTGAACAGTACCTATTTTTTGAGTTTCCTTCTTGGTCCAGTCAAGAATACCAAAACTATTGTAATATTTTTATGGAGCATCCAGGAAGGAATAGAAAATTCTACTAAATTTGAGCTAAATTTTTAAAAAATGCAGTCTCAAACACCAAAGTCACAGAATGGTCTTGCCAGGAGTGGCAACTCAGTTTTGGAGGATGAGATTGTTTTGTTTTAGTTTTAATCTTTTGAACATTTTTATTTCAATGTCCAATAAACATTTTGTATCTGCTTCAGGAAGTGCTGGGAGTACTGTGTTCTTTTTCTTTCTGAGCAGCTTAATTTACACAAATGCTATTTTGGTACATCTTGGATGCCTCTGCTCTCAGATCAGTGTGCAGAACGTGCTGGGAGTTCATTTCATCTAATGTCCCACTTAGCTGGGCCTGAGCGGCTATAAAATTTAACTAAACAAACATGGCATTTTCCATCCCCTCAGAATGATGTGAAGAGTTCAGCTCTCTCTAGAGAGGTAAGTTAGCCAGGAATGACTGTGCAGTCAGCGAGTGTGAAGCTGGATTCTTTCCCTTGATTAAGGATTGAGAGCCAAGGGGTGGGGAGAGAGTTGCCTTTCTGTATTAGAATAGTCGGTCCTGTATTTCTCAACCTCAGCAACTTTAAAATTGTGTCTCTTGTCTGTTACATGACAGTGTCTGGCTCAGATATCATGAAGCTGAAGTTTGGCCATTAGTGTTGTTTTAAGGTTTGCATGCTTTTCCTCCTCTCTCTTTGTGTCCAAGAAATACCCATCAGGTTTTGAATAAACATCTTTTGCCATAGTCTCTGAATTGAAATAAGCAATTAATGTCTGTAAGAGTAGGGAGGGGCTATGCTCTCCATGAAATACCGTCTATGAAAGCCAAACCATGCTTTGGCTAATATATCTGAAGCAGGATAGAAAGTGACACTTTGGTTAGCCCAAGTTTTAAAAGCAGTGGAAGCACTAATGACTATGGCTAAAGTGCTCAGCGACGCCAATGAATTTTTGTGGGCTGTTAGATCTTAAGCTGTTTGTCATTCCTCTTCAGCCCTTTCATTTCATTTACCTCCTACTTCATTTTAAAAGTATCATATTTTCAAAAGGGGAAGATATTGCAGAAAGAAGGTGCTCAGTAGCCTAACAAGTTGCTGTCTCCTAACAAGTTGCTGTCTCCAACAGTTGCTGGAGAAGGTAAATTGGAAGACACTATTGGACCCTTCTATAGGTGAGAGAAAAGATTTGAGAATCCTGCTGGCAGTAATAATGTTGTACACTTCATTGTATAGGTCAGGCATGTCAAACTGCCGGCCTGTAGGCCAGATGCATCTACTAAAACCGCGCCCACCCCATTGCCGGCAATGGGGAAAAAGTCGCGATACGTTATGCGATGTCATGTGATTCCTTTCAGTTTCTACCTGCCTTGTAAATAGAGACTCTTCCAGTTTTCCTCAGTTTGACACATAACTAGCAGGTTAGTCTAAAATCATGATCTTTATTTATTATGATCGGTTTGAATTTTTGGGAATATTAGCTAAAGTCAGCCTAAATTCATTATATTGAGAATAGTTAAGTGTCTTTCTACATGCTTCCTTAATAGTGTCAATGCTTAAAACTCTTAAAATCCTTGTGAATCATTAAACCCAAAAAGTATGACTTAAAAAAATTATTGCTTCTGTCACTCTTTTTAACTTTGTGAATATTTTAAGTTTATTTCTTAAATTTACTTTTCTGTGGAGCTATTATATAATTTTAGGTTCCTGTCTCTATAATTGGCTTGAGGAGTTCAGCATTTGCCATTCCAGTAGAAAATTCACAATTGTCTGATTACAACATTTTAGTAATTAATTTTTTTGGTCATGAACAGAGGGAAGTTTAGAAATGGGCTTTAGAACATGAATATATTTATAACCATATTTTATTCTCCTCTTTTTATGATTTATAATGTGATTCTGTATTTAAGTTTGACAAATATCTAGAATAGCATTAACCAAATTAATACCACACTATGTCAAATTTATTTAATCAAATTAGATGGTAAATCAATGACAAATGAATTAGCTGTTATTGATTAGGCTTATTAATAGCAACATAACCAAATATTGTAATCTTAGGGGGAAAAAGGGCAACCTAGCATTAGTTTTGTCCTGCTACCTTAATTGTATAAAATATATATTTTAAAATTCTTTGTAATGTGAGACCAATACAGTGGTATCTCGGTACTTATTGTTAATTGGTTCCAGGAGATACACTGAGTACCAAACAGATTTTTCCCATAAGGAATAATGTAGTAAGCCACAAGTGAGCCGACACAGAAAAGTTCTAGCTTGTGCATTGAGTACCAAACAAATGATGAGGACCTGGTTAAAATTTTCACATCAAAATGCATCGAGTACTAAATTTGGTGAGCTTCAAAGCAGTTGAGTACCAAGGTACCACTGTACAAATGTTTGAGTGAAAATGTATACCCATTTCCATGGGCCACTTCTAAAACATACATTTCCCTGATATTCTGTTATTGTTTAATTTCTTTGTCCATAAGTTCAATTTATACCCAAGAAATTTGTTCTGGGGTATCTATTGTTATTTTCACAGTCCCCAGAGCTGGGCTAAGGATCTAGGGTGGAGCTGAGAAATTTATTTATTTATTTTATTTATTTATTTTTGGGACTTATATGCCGCCCTATCTCCCGAAGGGCTCAGGGCGGCTAACAACAATAAAAACAACAATACAAAAGTTAAAAAAATAAATAAACAGCCCCAAAATAAATTAACTAAACAATTAAAAAATTAAAACATTTTAAAAACCCGTCGTCAATCCAGGTCAGCCTGATGAAAAAGGAAAGTTTTGAGAAATAATGGACCTATCAGTTCAAGCCTGAAAACCCATGTCAATGAATCACAATATGAACATGCTTGCGCTGGTCTGCATAGTCTATTTACAGTTGCTTTGTGCAAACAAATTTAGTGGAGTTGAAATAGAATGGCTTTAAGGTTTTGCCTAACAAGTCAAGATTTAAAGTAAGTTTAAAGTGGATTATGATATGGGTGGTACAATTAACTATAAGTCTCAGTTCAGCTCCTGCTAAAATGTCTTTGGATATCTGCTTCCATAAAAGAGGGAGTATATTTCAGATTCAGTACTGGATATCGTGATTGCATATCTCCAAATTTTGGCTTAAAGTAACTTGTAGCAATGATCAGGGATTAGCTAGCAAACCTTGGGCAATCCTTGGATTAAACCTAGGGTTCACACTACTATTAAAAGCTGATTAACTGACATCTTTGCCATCTTGAATATATGTTATGTATTCTCACCTAACATGGAAGCTATAACCTAACCCGTTTGGAGAGTGCCAGGTTGAATTAAGTTAATCAGATAATGTATCTTCTTGGCAGCAGTACCCTTTTCACTGCTTTTATAGCATTCTTCAATTTTTGAGGTTAAAATGTCAAGGTTAAGAGAAAATGTACTGATGCTTCCATTACAGTGGCGTATGTGTTTATGGGTTACTTACTAATGCAAATATACCAGTTGGGGTTGTGCTAGTGATTGCTTATATGTGTAACTGTTTATGCTTTGTTCCATTTTTAACTGCTGTATAGAGTTTAAAAATGCTTGGAGATTCATTGTTGAGCTATAGTAACATTAACCGCAGTGTGAACATGCATCTTAGAAAGCAATCTTATATTTCCTTTAGAACAGGGCTGAGTCAGTTTAAAAAGCAGTTCAGTCAACCAAGTTTCTTTTTCAGTTGTGGGGGCTGCTTTGCCCATAGAATATATTTCACTAGCAAGTTATGGAAATTTGTAACACAGCTGCCAGGTCTGTTTGGGACAAGAAGCATTTCCATTTCTTTTCTTATCAGAAGTAATAACTGAAACCATATGCCAATTCCACCCTTACCCAATAATTTTAGTGCCCCAAGGAATGCACTAGGGTTTAGAATAATCTTCAAATGGAAGAGGGCAAATGCTATCAGCAGGATGAAAGTTATTCCCTCAAAAACCCAGATCAGCAGTTCCCCAGTCATTCAACCTTTGTGTGGAATGCCAGGGTAGAGAGAGAGAGAGAGAGAGAGGGAGGAAGCCAAAAACAATGGCGAGGGACAGAATGAATGCTACATGGGATTTTAATTGAATGTAGATTAATTTAAGTAGCTGGAATGAATTCTTTTGCTTATTTCCTATGTTTTTAATACATGTTTCACCTAAAAAAAATCAGAAGCAAATCTGGGAAGCTATTACTTGTTTTTCCTGATAGTGATAAGCTAAGTTTCTTGGTTTAGAGAGAGTTACAAATGTGCACACACACACACCCTCCAACTCCTCCTTCCTCAAACTGCACAATTTCTGAGAATTGCATCTTTCCAAAAAAAAATAGTAGAACATCTCTCTGGCATTGAAAAATGGAAGACTGATTCTGAACATACAGGCATGTTCTTTGTTTATGCCGAATGGTCTTCTTTTTAGGTCTTCTTTAGGTAAAAATATCCCAGAATTCATACACTGGCCTAGTACAACTCTTCCATGGACATGAAGAATAATGTCAAAATGATTTTATGGAAAAATATTGGTTGTGCCAATAATTATTAATATACATTCTTCCTAGCATGCTAAGAAGCAATTAGATTTTATTTATTTGATTCAGTTAGGAATTGCCTAATTCCAGCTGGCTCACAATATAAAACATCATAAAAACCTAATGCATAAACATGAAGTAAAACAAGATAGTTTCCATTTTTATACCTTTTCTGTGTTCACAGTTGGCTTATTTTCACTTGGTTTTAATATATAATTATCTGCACTCAAGCAATTTCTTCCTATATTCTATTGACCATGGCTGCTGAGAATTATTGGAGGTGTAATCTCAATACATATGGAAGGAGAAGAAAACTTACAGCTGTTTCTCTCTACATCTTATTGCTGGTAGGTTTCCTGTTTATAATGATGTAGAAATATAATAGGGGTGATGATCCCAGACACCAGTGCACAAATTCAATTAGTTTTTCCTGTCCAAAATTGTCTAAAATTATCACATTTTCCTTTTTGCATGTGTCTGCAAAATTGTAACAAGCACATATCAGCAGGAAATGCTAGAGGCACCTCAGGCAAGGAAGGTCTTTTTTTCTGCTTAAAAAGAAAACAATTAGTTGGTAAAGGATGTGGTTTCTGGCTCACTTCCAAAAAGAAAATTTTATTAGTCTACCAATATGTCTCTGGCTAAGCAGAATCTGCATTTTTAAATATAGCCAAGATCAACTGAAGAAACGTCTTTGTCTAAATTGGACAAGATGATTCTCCCCCTTCGATTCCAGCTGCAGAATCACCAATGAACTTGCAGGGTTTAATTAATTTATCATTAAAATATTACTATGGTCTTCTGGTTAAATAATAATAATAATAATAATAATAATAATAATAATAATAATAATAATAATAATAATAATAATAAGAAGAAGAAGAAGAAGAAGAAGAAGAAGAAGAAGAAGAAGAATTTGGAAGGGACCTTGGAGGTCATCTAGTCCAACCCCATGCTCAGGCAGGAAACCCTATACCATTTCAGACAAGTGGCTGACCAGTCCCTTCTTAAAAACTTCCAGTGTTGGAGCATTCACCACTTCTGGAGGCAGCTTGTTCTACTGGTTAATTGTTCTAACTGTTAATTGTTTCTCCTTAGTTCTAGGTTGCTTCTCTCCTTGACTAGTTTCCATCCGTTGCTTCTTGTCCTGCTTTCAGGTGCTTTGGAGAATAGCTTGACTCCCTCTTCTTTGTGGCAGCCCCTGAGATATTGGAACATTGCTATCATGTCACCCCTCACCCTTCTCTTCATTAAACTACACATACCCAATTCCAGCAACCGTTCCCTATATGATTTAGCCTCCAGTCCCCCAATCATCTTTGTTGCTCTTCTCTGTACTCTTTCTAGAGTCTCGACATCTTTTTTACATCGTGGTGACCAAAACTGGATGCAGTATTCCAGGTGTGGCCTTACTAAGGCATTGTAAAGTGGTATTAGTACTTCGCGCGATCTTGATTCTATCCCTCTGTTAATGCAGCCTAGCACTGTGTTGGCTTTTTTGGCAGCTGCAGCAAACTGCTGGCTCATATGTAAGTGATTGTCCACTAGGACTCCGAGATCTCTCTCACAGTTGCTACTATTGAGACTGGACTCTTCCTTCAGATATGGTGAGTGGACAGCATCTGTTTCATTCTTGAGTGCAAAGGGATGTGCTAGCCAGGAGATGCCAGTGAGAGTGTCCTTCACTTACAGAGCCTGTCTCCAACATCATTTCATGCTTTGGGTCATGTACAGATTACTTGGTGTTCACTTTCTGTTTTTGTTCTGTTGACTTAATAAGTTCAATGTCTCTTTTTCCTCTCAAACAATGAAATACGTTTTAAACATTTTCTGTAGGTAATTATTTGAAGTCAGAGATCATTTCTGTCTTTGGCCACAAAGACTGAGAAGAAAGGAATACATCTCTTAAGACCTCAAAGAACCAGCAAAGACGACTTACTGAAAGCTATAAAGAGAGTTTGGCCTGATTGTTCTGATGGACATGGCATGAATGATATACATTTTCTGATGCACTGATGAGTTGCTTTTGGACTGTCTATTTCTTGGCTGACCTACTGCAAACAATCAAAACTCCTGATCCTAATCACTATCCAATACTATTAGTATCTTGCCAAACTTTTATTTTTCTAAATTCTTTCGGGATTGAAAATCTAGTTTATCACAGTTCTGATGCAATTGGCAATGATCTTAAAGTGAAGGATGGTATCCATGCCTGCTTAATTTTCCTTTAATCAAGCTAGGAATGAAATTCATCACAGAACAAAAAAGATTGTATAAAGTATGCATTTTTTCTATTTAGCTAGCTTTGTATTTTTCATACAGTAGTTCTGATTCTGCTAGACATAGAGCAACTAATTTATAATCAAATGAAAATAGGCAATTGATTTTGCTTGGACAACATTCTATAGTAGATTCTCCAAACTTGGCAGTTTTAAGACTTGTGGACTTCAGTTCCTGTGCTGGCTGAGGAATTCTGGGAGTTGAAGTCCACAAGTCCACAAGTTGCCAAGCTTGGAGACCCTTATTCTATAGCAATGTCTGCTATAGGAAGCCTGAAATCTGGAAACTCCTGAAAGAAAACCAGGATCCTTCACAGAGATTCCTGAACTCTTAATTATTCAGAGGAGCCTTCAGACCAGAATATGGCATCTGTTGGATTAGAGATTCTAGCCTTTTCCCCTCCCCACTTTGTTCTCAAGTTAATTCTTGAGTGTTACCATTGTAATCTCCAGGACAGTTGAAAACTCAGTTCATTGATAATCATTCAGCTATATAAATGTTAAAAAAACTATAGACATCTTCCTAAACTAGAGTCTAAGTGAAAGCTAGGAAAAGGTAGACTTGCTGGCTTTCATATGGTATAAATTCTTACTCTGAATTTATTTCCAACTGAAGCTCCAAATTATAGTGCAACAACATTTTGTTTGCTGAGGAACTCAGCAATACTATTGATGACAAACTGGCTTCATATATGAGGCTAAGTCATTAAGCTATTGTGCAACATGTCATAAAGATCCATGGATTAAGCCATAGTGGCTGGGTCAATATAGCATATTAGGAAGTGATAACCAAATCAGCTATGCTTTAGCTTAGGGTACCTAGAGGGAAGTTCCTTTATCTGATGATCACCTACCACAAGCAACCAACTGGAAAGTAAGCAGGAGCAGGGCAATTACAAGGGCTGCAGTTTGATTCTGAGTAGGGTAGCTCAAATTGCACAAAAAGGACACATTCTTTTGATTAACTTGGGTCCATCAGAAAATAAGGAAAGAGAAAGGATCAAAACATGATAGGTTTGTTTTTCTAGACATCAAAAATGGATGGCTTTTACCTCTTTTTCCCTGATTTCTGTGACTAACAAGCTGTTGTTAACAAATCAGATCCACTTCAGCATATGAGCATCCTTTTTTCATGCACTGAGTATTCAGAAACAAAGTGATTGGCGTAACATACTATTGAGCCACCACTTTTTACCTTTCAGTTTACCAAGTTGGATTAGAAGATTAAGCTAGCCACAGTAATACCACAATAATGAAATGTGCTTTGTGAATGTCACAAGCTCTACCTTTTCATGGATGCATTGTGACACTGCTTTCAAGTATGCAAAAGGCAGACTTTGCATTGTGATATTGTGATGGTGTATGTTTGTTTACATTTTCCTCCCTAATTGTATCCTTTGGCTGTTATGAATTATAAACCTTTATATAAATTTGCATACTATGTATTCCCAGACAAGTGTGGCTTAGTCAGTAGCTCACAGTTCAACCAATTGTGGTTAAGGTGATATGAACAACAAGCAAATATTTGAACATAGCTTGTGTGTGCTTATACAAAATTGTATAAGTGTCAATGATAAAGGTAGTTTATATTACGGATTTTTAGCTTTATATGGTGAGAGTTGGATCACCAATCTTGTACTATTTATCCATATATTTTCTGGGTCATATGTGTACTAGAAAGTTTTTGCTTGAAATGAGAATCAAGTTTCTGAACTAATATCAATAAAGTTCTGTGGTTGAGAGATGATATTTTTATGTATTGTATTCCCAATTTTGCGGTCTAATGCATGTTTTTGCTACTCTTTTTCCGATTCATAAAAAGAACACCTTAATGCTGTCTTTCAAGAAGAAACACTCAAATTACTGAACTAATATTACTGTGGTGGTTTTAAAATACTTTCCACATTTTAAGTGGAATGAAAACAGGTGATTTCCATAGTGATAAACGGTAATCTATTATGAAACATGTTCATTAGAAGTTTGTTAGACTGCCTTGTGATTTATTCTTTGGAATTATCCATCAAACAAAATGTACTACCGTATCTTTGATTACAAAAACAATTGAAATTGGTTACTTGACTTTTGTCACCCGTGGAATGCTGCATCTGCTATTAGGCTTCCACCGTTGGAAATTGTATGAAAATATTCTTACTTCCCTTATAATAAGATTTTGCTAATTATGTCAGAAGAAGGAACTATCTGCAGCCAGAAGGAGCCAGAGACATGATTAGGCTTAAAGATTTGTTAAATGACTCAAATTCCCTGTCTAGATGCTACAAATATCTTCTTACGGATGATGGAAGGTGATTGACTCCTGCTGTTACAGTAATTTGCCAGTTTGGAGTGGATGTCTGCCTCTTTAAAATTGCAAGGTTCTTTCACAGGCTGTCTGTTGCATGGTTATTAAAGGCACAGAGAGGACTCTTGAGAGGGAAATATGAATCTTCTTTCAGGGGGGCCTTGGTAAAACTAGGGTTGAAAGTTAAAATCCAGCATGAATGCCTGTGGTGAGTGGAGTGTTTCAGCAGAACAGGAAAGGTGGTGGCTCTTGGAAATATGTTATGTAATTTATGGAATTTGGGAATCTACTGAAATTCAGGATAGATAATAAGAAGGCACTCCTGTGCCCACATTATTTATTTCTATAATGCTGTGTCCACCAGACATGCCAGAATATGCTGGAATATGTTCCAAAGCAATAGATGTATAACATTTACAGGTCCTTTGACCCAATAACCATTGCAAGTATTTCCAAAGGGTGGGGAAAAACGGCTGGTTTAGATTTGTTGTTTTAGGAACTTGGATGAAAACCAGGGTCTATTTTTAAATTTTACATAACCAATTTAAATATTTGTGATGGCTCATATTATTCTTCCTAGTATTTGAAGATTACTTGTTTTCCCAGACCAAGTCTACTCCTGTACATTGTTTTGCGTATTAGAAAATTGGAGTTGTTCCCCAATCACACCCCCAGATTTACTGTAATATGTTATCCAAGGACTGCTATATTCCCAGCAAGATAAGCATACATGTACAGAAGCATGTCATTTTTGTCCTCTGTGGTCCAAAACGTTTTCAAGAATGCATAACTCACATTTTTCTCTTAATGTTAGAAAGTGCCTGGGGAATACTGCCTTGGTGACATTTTCTTTGGAAAGGATTGAGTTGGCTTAGTAGCAGCTGTATTTATCCAGGTTTTCACATTTATAAGCTTATTTACTTGCATTTGCATTATACTTATCCATTCTCAGTTTTCAAGAAGCAGCCACCTACCTGATAAACAGATGAAAAAGGTGTATTAATATACCATTTGAACTGGAAACAAACTTAAATGCTGTTTCTTTTTGGTTAATGCTAGAAAGTACCTCTGGTTTCAACACACTTTTTATTCTCTCTGCAGAGATGTGTACAAGATCCACTTAATCCCTGTGTTTATGTCCCCAAATTCAGGGGATTTTCCTACATCTTTCAGTGAATGCTTTTGCAGAATCCTTTTTTAATATATTCTTTGGAACCCCTTCTCTCATCCTATTAGATTATTTTAAAATCTATTGTACTATATTCTGATTCTGCTAGACATTGTATGAAAAAAGGAATATTTGCGGAAAATATAGGATGAGTTTCTGTTATATCCAGAAGATACAAAAAGTCGATCCAGTATACAGACACCAGTAATGAGGAGGAAATGACCCATGAATTTGCTTGTTTGTCCTGGCCATTATCTGGAACGTAAAGTTTATATAGAATGACTTTTTTCCCCCATACTGATCTATGATCTGTTATAGTAATTGCTATGTGGGCAAATTCCTGTTTTCATTCAATCTTCTGGATGAATTAGAAAGCCCAGATCTTGCTTCCAATTGCACAAGGATTCATAATAAAATGACTTGTGCATTAATGTTGAGCTTCTCATTAGTCGCTTTTTAATTAAAAAAAAAAGAATCCTTAGGTTTCTTCAATATAGTATGAAGGCCATCATTCTGATATGCTAAGATATGTTCAGCTTGATCTATAATGTCCTTGTACAAAGAGACACACACAGCTAGATGAATTATTAGCTAGTTTAAGCTATGCACATGCTAATTGGAACACTGTTAGGGTTCAGTGTATTGGATTGTCTTGTATCTTTGTAAAGAGTTGGGGTACTTCCTTCTTGGAAATCTTTTTGAGATTCTTCCACTGAAAATTATAGTGCAGTTTTTCACCAGGTTGAGATAAGAAATTAGAGGTCAGTAGGTCAAGTAGGCTCAAAGTAAAAGGAGGAAGAAAAGCTCCCAAACCTCCTTTCAAACTGTATAGAGCAGCTTATCTTACACACATAGAAAAATGAGTACCAAACTTATTACTCTGTCAAAATAGCTATATGGTTCTCAGTTGTAACATTTGAAGAAGACATTGTAAGAAATGACAGGAAGTTTTCTTGGGGGAAAAAAGGTCAATCAATCAATTCCAACTTCGTAAGATTTTTTTTCCGCAAGAAATTGGAATTGATTAATTGACTTTTTGTTTTCCCTCAAAAAGCCTCCTTTTGTTTTCCTGCACACATCAGCAGATTGCGAAGGAGAAATGGCAAGGGGCTGGGGGTCAGCTAAGCAAAGAGAGGCAATTCCTGGGGGGGAGCAAGGATTTCTTTCCTTACCTGCCCCACTTGTTCTGAGGCTGCTTTCGGACGAGCCATGTTGCGCTTGCCAATGGCCCAACCACCCGCTTCACCACCCTCCTTCCCTGAGCCTCCAGTGATCCACCTGACGCTTTGGTGGCTCTGTAGGCAGAGCTGCAGACTTCTCTTCTCTGACAGAGAAGAGAATGGACAGGTGAGGGGGGAACCTGCCCCACTTGTTTTGCGGCACTTTCAGCCAAGCTGTTTTGCACTCGCCAATGGCCTGCCCACCTGCTTAACCACCCTCCCTCCCCCAGCATCTGGCACTCCACCTGCCACTTTGGTTGGTCTGACAGCCCCCACCTCAGTGCCCTGCCCGCTGCCTCCCAACACGGCCGCTCCGGGGCTGCAGTGGCTGTCCTGGCAAGGGAAGGGCACATGCCCCACTCTCCTGCTACCATGCAGGGTAAGGTTGCTGTACCTGCCCCCGTCCAGATGCCCTCATCTCTCCCGAGTATTTTTTTTTACTAACCTGTCTTTTAGCTCCATTGTTTCTCTGTTTGCTTCTTAGCCTTCGCCGAGTGTTTGTGTGTTTGTGTGTGTGTGTGTGTGTGTGTGAAAGTTCAATCAGTCTTTTTAACTTCTCGCAAGATCTCAAGAAGTTAGAAAGTCTGATTGATTTTTTTTAAAAAACCGGTAGTCCCACAAACATGCGGCGAAGGCTGAACTCTAGACCATGGGTTGTGAGTTGCCTCCCACTTGTGCACAGGCATCTGTGGTTGCTCCGGCCTGGATCTTTGGCACTGATAACAAGCTCTACTTGCTCCTCAATTGTTCTGTCCAGGCCTGGCCAATGCTTTCATTCTTAACTCCTGGCCAATGCTTTCATTCTTAACGATACCTGGGTGGGCCTCATGCAGGGCTTGAAGAACCCTATCTCTTAGTTTCTCAGGAATCACGACCCTGCTTCCCTACAACAGGCATCCTTTATGAGACGACAGCTCATGCCTTCTAACAAAGAATGCCTGAAACTCAGGACCTGGGCTCTTTGCTTGCCACCCAGATGCCACCCAAGCTGATACTCTGCTCAGGACCTTATCTGCTGCTGTACCAGCAGTGATATCCTTAGCCTGTAGGGAACATTCAGGGAGTTCCTGGATGGCTAAAATTTGACCCACTGGCACTGGGTCTGGTTCACCTTCTGATAAGGGCAACCTACTTAAACCATTCACGTGGCCCATTTCCTTACCTGGCCTGTATACCAATTTACACGAATATGCAGAAAGGAATATGGACCACCTCAGCATCCAAGGGGGCAGAATTTGAGGTGTTTGTTTATCAGTTGTGAATAACCCCAACAATGGTTTGTGATCAGTGAAAATGGTGAACTCTCTACCATACAGGTAGTCATGGAATTTCTTTACACCAGCGACTATGGCCAAAGCCTCTTTATCAATCTGGGCGTAATTTCTGGTTTTGAGAGTGTTCTGGAGTAATAAGCAATTGGCTTCTGCTCCGCATTTTCTTCTAAATGACTTAGTACTGCGCCCACCCCATAAGGGGATGCATCACACGCAATGCCTTTGGGCTTGTGTTCAATGAAATGTGTTACTGTGGAGTTGCTGGACAGCAATTGTTTAAGGTTCCTGAAACTGTTATCATGAGTCTTGGACCAACTCCAAGGGGTTTTCTCGTCCAGCAGTCTATGTAAAGGTTCTGCAATTGCTGCCTTGTGGGGTAAGAATGCATGATAAAAGTTAATTAGCCCCAGGAAGGCTTGCAGTTCCACCTGCAATTAAAACGTCATCGAAGTAAGGGCATACCCCAGGAATACCATTCAGCGTCCTTTCCATCACCTCTTGGAAAATCCCTGGAGCTACGGCAATGCCAAACTGCAAGCGATTCACTCTGAAAGCTCCTCTGTGAGTCACGATTGTCTGAGCATCAGCCATTTCCCGGGTCACCGGGAGTTGCTGATAGGCTTGCGCTAAATCCAGTTTAGCAAAGACAGTGCCAGACTGAATTGCCGAGAGGACCTGCTTCACTGTTGGGACCGGGTAAGCATGCGGATTTAAGGCTCGGTTTACCATTGCCTTGTAATCTGCACATATTCTTATTTCCCCGTTCACTTTTAAAGGGGTGACAATGGGGGTTTCCCAGACTCCCCCTTCCATAGGCTCCAAAACCCCCTGTCCTAACTTTTCCAGTTCACTCTCAATCTTGTGTTTGAGAGCGAACGGAACCCTCCTAGCTTTAATTTGCACTGGCAGGACATCGTGTTTTAAATTAAATTTAATGGGAGGACCCGTGTATCTGCCCAGTTTGTCATCAAACATGTCTGCAAATTTTTTGCAGACCGCTTCGAGACTCCTGGGCTGAATGGAGTTAATCCCCTCTAGCCAAATGCCAGGGCATCAAACCAGTTTAGCCCCACCAAACTACCCCTCTTACCCTCAGTTACCAACACATCCAATGGACCCTGAAATCGCTTATAACTAACTACTAAGATAGCTTTGCCTTTCAGCTTAATTGGGGCCCGCTGGAAATCTGATAACTGAATTTTGGTGGGTTTTAAGGGAATCCGCCTCCTGCTCTGGCCACTAATCGATTGTAACGTCTCATAAGATATTATTGAGACAGAAGAACCCGAATCAATCTCCATCTTGCAAGGAATTCCCTGCAAGTGGACCTCAATCTTAATTTTTGGTGTGAGCAGCTGGTGGACTGTTGAGTGTGACATGGACGCCACTTCCTCACTTCCTTCAATTGTTTGTGCCTGGGGCCAAGGGGGCTCAGTGCCAGGTAATGGTGGGGTTTCAATACCTGATGAAGATGCCTCTAGCTCGTTGAGACTGTCCTGAATTCGGTTGCGGCAGACGGCTTGAATGTGTCCTGTTTTTCCACAAGAACAGCACTTTGCGGAACTTGCAGGATGCTCTCGAATGGCTACCCCCGCAGCTGGCACACCTTTGCTCTGACTCCCTGGGATTGTAACTTGTGTACTTCGTCTGTTTGTTGGCTGCCCTTGGTTTCTTCTGGCTTCCTCCGATGTCGCGTCTAATTTGTGACCTCTCCATCCTTTGTGAGATTGCATCAATCTCCGCCTCTTCGTCGGGTTCCTCGCTTCCACCGTCCGCAATGCTCTCTTGGTGAACTGATTCACTCAAACTGCTGCTCGGTTGAGAGGAGTTCTTGCGGCCGGTGGCTTCGTGTGCCATTATCTCGTCCAGGACCTGTTGCAGGTCCATGGTCAGTTTGGCGACCACCTTTTGCTGTAACCGCTCATCTCTCAGCCCGAAGACTATTTGGTTGCGAATCCGGTCTTCCAGGTCGGGGAATTTGCACATGCATGCGGCTTGTCGCACCGCTTCAACGAAGTCGGTCATAGATTCCCCCGGTAGCTGGTTCCTTTGGATGAACTGCAAGCACCAATATAGCTTGGACCTCTTAGGCATGAAGTGCTTGTTAAGTTTTGGGGTGAGTTCGGCATACGGCACAGATGCTATGGCTGCTGGATTACACAACCCGACAGCTACATCATAAACGGCCGGACTGCTGAGACACAGCAAAGGTGCTGCCTTCATGCGGTCCTCCGTCATGCGGTTGACCAGCAGGTAGCCTTCAGTTTGTCCCAAATGCGACTCCCAACGCTCTGGGTATCTGATGTCGAACTCGCGGATGATTCTGAGCTTTGACATTCTGTTGGTCCTTGAACTGCTGTGACGGAAGGATTCTATTCGGACGATTCCTCTTCTACGGAAACAATTCAGCAAAAACAAATCCCACCTTCATCACCACTGTAAAGTAGTGGGTACAGGACCACATGGAGACAGCAGACCCAGAGTTAGCAGTAACAACCTTTATTGAGTACAGAACAACGAGACAAAGACACCCCCCCGGTGTCCTTTAAATACCCTGCTTGATCCACTCAGAACGTTGGATTTTCCCGCCTAGCAATGGCCAGCCAATCTGGACACTTACAGGCGCCACCTGCTGTTATCAGTGGCTACACTGTAACAGAACACCCCAACTATATACATAAGACACCCCAGGCCCTGCCCCACCCCCACCCCCTCGCAGCCTAGTGATACCAGTGCCAGCAAAAAGTAAGCCCTCCCCGAAAGTAAAGCCTAGGGCTTACTTCAGAGCCCAAAAGAAAGTAAGACAAGGTCTTACTTTCAGGGAAACACAGTATTTATAGTATTGTTCAAAGCACAAACTGAAATCAAATCAGTTTATCTTTTCTTGAATGATTCAGAAGGCTTAGTGGAAAATAGTATTGCAATGATCCATATCCAGTCTTCTGATTAGTAACTCAGCTGAAAGTAGATATTTGAAACAGAACAGTTCTTCAAATGAAAGTGCATGTAAAATTGCTAATTGTAAATATGGTTCTAAAATGACTTTTTAAAGATGTGACTATAAAATTAAGAATGATAAATGTGTTTTCTTATAAAAAATATGGCATATTTCCATGTTACAATCCCTGTGAGAGCATAGAAATGTTATAACAAATGACTGGGGTCAATCATGGAACTAATGAGAGTAAAAAAGTAAAATTCTATATGTAGAGAAGTCAGTTTCTTCGAATGTTGACTTCCAGTCAGTTTGCAACAGACAGAATAAATAATTATTTTCTTAGATTTGGCATTAATTGAAAATATTTGGATAGTAGCAGCATCTAGTAATACTAATATATTAATTTCCAATAATATGAAAAAATAATGGACCATGACTTAAATAGTAGTATTTTATAGAGTCCAATCTGAAGTCACTAATTTGGGTCTGTCTTTTTCTACATAATAAGCATATTATAACTTCCACTTATTTCTGAATCTAAATCAGATTATCTTCCTGAATACCTACTCAGAGATTAGCATCATATGTCCTATGTAAACGCCTGCCTTTATGTGTAGTTAGGTATGAATCTTTCTTGGAAATTTCCTTTGCTTAACAAACTCTGTCCCAGTTGATATTCTTTGGGTCCTATCAGTTATATACCTTAAAGGT
This sequence comes from Vipera berus, assembly GCF_964194415.1. NCBI lineage: Eukaryota > Metazoa > Chordata > Lepidosauria > Squamata > Viperidae > Vipera > Vipera berus. The sequence goes on along the minus strand of NC_138205.1, from coordinate 75,368,317 downwards.
GACTCAAAGGCTTAGTATTTTATTTCGGCCTGTACCTGAAGGTAAGGTACCTACAGATACCAAGGCTATTTTTTTAAAAAAATTTTTTTAATGTTTTGGGGTACTTTTGTGCGTTCTTTTTTTTAAAAAAAAACCTTTACACCATCTTGGCAGAATTTCCCTGAAGAGATCTTATATATTTCACATCAAAAAACACAAATGACAGAGGCATTTCACTCACACAGTCATAACTTTGTAGTGGATCCACTTTTCTTTACAGCTGCAAAAGGAACAATTCATGAATCACTTTTCAAAGCAAACAAATTCTCTGGGGAAATTACTCAGTCTGTATTCATAGTCTGCCTATGCTACTCTATAAATTTTACTAAGGATATGGATTTCAGGGGTGGTAATGTGCTGTATTTTGAGAACTTATCATGTTCCTTTGCAAAATTGCAGTAACCATAAGGGATTATATTACACCATGCTCGTAATGGGCAACATGTGTCTAGGCCACTTTTTCACATTTTTAGAGGGTTAAATAATTCTGTCTTAATTTCTCTAGACTTTTATTGTCCCTCTGTTGTGGGCCTCAGAAATGTTCCAGCCTTTTTATTTGACCTGACATTCAGAAAATATTTTCATGGGCCATCTACATAAGCTCATCATCAAGCTGTCAGGATACCTATATGATAAGTGTGCACATTCATTGACTATGTTAATGTAGCACAGGGAATACCTTTGCACCAATATGCTTGTCTTTAAGCTGGTAATTAATTAATTTTATAGAATTAAGTACTGTTTTAAAGAAAAAATAAATATGAGATTCAGAAATAATCTGGTGGTACATTACTGACAATGCTTTCCTCTGTCCAGCTTCTATAATTTCTATTTTTATTAGAATTGTTAAATAAAATAAAGTTGTTAACAGATGAAAAGTAAAACAAGAAAAAGTCTATGAGAATCAGCAGTATGATGCCAGAACTTCAGGAAGTATCAGGAAAACTTGCAAGCAGAAGGAAATAGAGCTAAACTTAAAAGGCAGGACACAGGCCTTCACTTTCACATATGAGTCAGGCAGCTTTTCAAGTTCTCAGGCACCCATTTTGTGATTTCATGCAAAACATTTGCCTCCCCTCATCTCCGAAACAATTTTGAACATTGAGAATTACAAAAAAAAAAATCATCACAATTACACTCATGAGATCTCTTACGAGATGAATATGACTTTACAAGATTTGGCCTGCCAGAGTACTAGTAGCAAGTACTAGTAGCAAGGACTGCACTGGCTGTCTTCAGCAGTACTTCAAGCAGCTGAAGTGGGCTGTCCCAAAAGGCACCTAATGATTCTGTTGTTTATCAGTATTACAAGGGAGGGAGAAAGCAAAGCAAAGCAAAACAAAACAAAACACATAGATGAAAAATGAAACAATCTGCAGTGCAAATCATAACAGAAAATGCAAAATAGCCGTTTATATTTGGCATGATAACTTGGAGTGGGTGGGCGCTCCCATTTCTAGACCAAACTGTCTTAGCTCTGAGAATGCCTGAGATGGGTTACTTTACTATAGATATAGTGGGTTAACCCTGGCTTGGGTCCGGGATATTTGAGGGAACACCTCCTGCCAGCATCAAGTTCCCTTCGTCCAGTGCACTCACACAGGGAGGGTCTTCTCAGGGTGCCGCTGGTAAAAGATTGCCGGCGGATAACACCCAGGGGGGGGCCTTCTCTGTGGGTGCGCCTGCCCTCTGGAACCAGCTGCCCGTGGAGCTTAGGACCGCCCCTGACCTTCGTTCATTCCGCCGGGACCTGAAGACCTGGCTCTTTGAGCTCTCCGGCCCAGGCTGAGAATTTTTAACTGGGGTTTTATTTAAGGGATAATTTAATTTTTTTAATTGTTTTTTAACTTTTGTATTTTTTACTGTTTGATTTTAAATACCCTGTAAACCACCCTGAGTCCTTCGGGAAAGGGCGGTATATAAATTTAATAAAATAAAATTAATTAAATTAAATTAATTATATACCTTTTTAAGGCTCAGTGTGTATTTGATACTGAACTGCTGTTCTTTTTCTTCAGACAAACTAAAAGAAAGAAAGACTGCATATTCAGATTTGGGAACAATGTCACTTCTTTGAAGTAGGGATATGGTCTACAGATATAGAGCCAAATAGGACAGTATCTGGAAAGGGAAGGAGGCCTGCCCATCTAGACATTTCCCTCCTGTCATCCATTGGGTATTATCTTATGTGAAGGATCCAAGAAATTTTGGATTAATATTTATTATATTTTATTTACAAGTGTTTGTATTGCTTATAAGCCATTTGTAAGAATTATTATTTTGGAAAGCCAAAATATAAACTTTATTGTTCTAATAGAGAGCTGCAGATCATCGCATCACTTGGAGATTCATTATATTTATCTGTTCCTAAACAAATAATATGATGGTTAAGCCCATTGGTTGCATTAGAAATTGCTTCCTGAGCATTTTCATCTGTTGCTGGAAAGTTATTGTCCCTTTTTGCAATTCATAAATTTGTGAACAATTTATCTGTAAGTATGAAGGAAATAAATATACCCATAAAATTGAGGGGTCATTTAGATTGTTTCGTAACATCCATCCCTAAAGACTGAATATTCAAAATGTTAACTTTTGTAAATTTAATTTTATGCTCTAGTGGATTAAATGAAGGATTCACACATACCCTCCCATTGAGTTTATTTAATTAGTTGACACAAATAAGTAAACAGTTTGATCCAGAACTCAGATGTCATATGACAATGGCTTCCACATAGTGATTGACTTCTGTTTAGAAATGTGTGAAGAAATGTTGCTATATTACTTGACTTCCTGAAGCACCTTTGTTTTGTTAAGATATAAGGTTTTGCTTTATTTTGTTGTAGTTTTGTGGGCATGAACATTCAAATTCAGTTATATATTTTGACCTTGGCAAAATAGGAGTAAACTTTATAGTTATTTTTCATTGCACACAGAAATTCCAAATATAATACTGATATAGTGATGGGTCTGTGTGATGAGGACTTTAAATAACTTTTTCGCTCTCTAAGGATAATTCAAATCTGCAACCTTCACCAGTAATTTTATTATCATTTTAAGCAGCAGGCACTGTGAAATATTTAGATTTCACAAATGATTCAGTTGTTTAGCAGCTAGCCATTAACAGCTTTAAGAGACAATTTCATAGTTGAATGCCCAATTGGCAACCCAGTGTGAGACATGATGACATATGCCCTGTTTACATAGCTCCTTGAAAAGACTTCCATTCAGATTTTCTGCCTGATCATGGGAGGGTTGAAGAAAAATGGAAGCAAAGTATCACCAATGGCCTCATTCTTTCTCCTTATTGATTCTTCCCATAGTGCCTGAACAGGGCTAGTATCTTTTTGGGTGGGTGGGAATGGAGGGCGCTAATCCACTGTTTTCCTCCAGCTGTAACTGAAAGCTAGCCAGATATATACATATTTTTATGTATAGCTTTTAATTTATACCTTACTACTTTGTATGAACTCAAGACAATTTGTCTATTTAACAAGTCAAAACATGTTATAATCCAATGTGTTATCCTTCTGTATAGCTTCGCACTTTGTGTTCTCATTTGGAAGGCTACATAAGTACAGCTTAATTCTTGAGATCTCAGCAGTCTTATTAAGTCTTATTAAGAGTACGGATAAAGGCCTTTTCTTCCCTTTATGACCTTAGAGTAAGCTGTGAGCAAAAAAACCTTTTGTTAGTGATTTTACTGATTTTATTTAAGCTGCTTTATCATTATCTGGCTGAAGAGTAAAATTTAAAAAACATAATTACAGAGAAGGTCAGCATTGAATGAGATAGTAATTTACATGAACTATCTTAATTCATGCAAGATATAAATGTGTAAGCTACCTTGTAGTAATGGGAGTTTCAGGTTGACATACAGTTTAAAAATGAATATAATAAACTCATAAGAACAAAACCACAATACTGCAGGGTTAGACAATCAGCAGGAAAAGAAACACCAATAGTCAGTAAAGTTACTAAACAGCTTAAAGAAGCTATAAATTGTGCGGTAATATTTGCATAAATAAAAACACCATTATTGAGGGTTAAAAAGATAATAAGAAATAACAGTGAACTTACTTCTCCAATGAGATGCCACTCTGAAAAAACCCTTCAAACATTAGTACTGATTTATTTTTTAAAAAAGTTATTTAATAAATAAAATTGAATTGGTCTCTTGGGACCTGTGATACCCCCAGTAAACTCTAAAAGTTTATATTACAACTACATTACAACTAGGCAACTCATGCTAGAAGTGTCTGGATTAGGCTTTTCACAGTGCAGATTCCGATTAAAATATGTTCGTTTTCATTGAAGGAGCATATTTTAATAGGAATCTGTACTGTGAAAAGCCTAATGATGACACTTCCAATATGAGTACAATCTGGATGTCAGCTAAAGAATTCTAGAAGTGGAATTTCATACATATGGAAGCCATCCAAGTTTAAGGAGTGTAAAACATAATGTTGAAAAATCATCTCTTTACCCATAACTTTACAAAATAAATTTGGAAAAGCATATATCCACTTTTAAATTATTCAATTCAATATTGCTTGGTAGTTTTAATGTATTGTGTAGTTTACTGCCATTTTGATTGTAAATTGCTTTAGGATGCTTTAACAGATAGGAAGTAATAGACAAATATATTAAACAAATAAATTTTGAGTGCTGTATTACAGTATTGTAGATTAATACCTATGTTTTCCCCAAAATAAGACCTGGTCTTATTTTTTTTTTCCTCCAAAAGGTCTTATTTTGGGGGGATGTCTTATTCCCCCCCCCCGACAAACCTGTTGGTCTCGCCGTGGCAGCCCACACGGCCACAGCCCTACTACTTTTGCAGCCGCTTTTACCCACTTATGACAGGACGGTGCCACTGCCATGAGGCTTGTCAGGTGAGGGAGGATCTGCCTCATGTGCCCCAGTTACCATGCCTCAGGCTCCTGTAGCCAGGCCTTCTACACTGCCCCACTTTTCTGAGGCTGCTTTTGGCTGTTTATGGCATGATGCGGCATTGCATGGCATGCACACCAATGACACTACCGTGAGGCTTGGCAAATCCTCCCCCCAATCTGCCCCATGCACCACGTGCTTTCCAGCTCCATTGCAGAACTTGATGTACCACTGTCCATATGCCCTCACTTCCCCCAAGCATTTTTTCATTAACCTGATTTCCAGCTCCGTTGCGTTTCTTCTTTGCATTTCTCCATCAGATTTCTTCGCTGCCGCATGCAGGGAAACAAAAGAAGTTTGTGTAATTAAAAAAAAAAGTTCAATCAGACCTTCCAACTTCGCAAGATCTTTTTTTTTTGCGAAAAGTTGGAAGGTCTGATTGAACTTTTTTTGTTTTTAGTTTCACAAACTTTTTTTGTTTCCCTGCACACAGCGGTGGAGAAACGTGATGGAGAAATGCAACAGAGCTGGAAATCAGGTTAGCGAAGAAATGCTTGGGTGAAGTGAGGGCATCTGGGTGGTGGTGCAGCAAGGTCTCTAGCTCCAAAGCAGTGGAAAAATGCGATGCAGCTGGAAAGCAGGTGGCGAGGCAACCCCGCCAATGGTGCCAGGCACTGAAAGAGGCCTGTCTTTCTTCAGCACTGCCCAGGCCCACCAGAAGGAAGGCCGGCATTTACTGAAAGTGGGCCACGGACAATAGGTTGGGGACCCCTGCTGTAGAGGCTTTTCTACAAAATGTAGGGCGGGAAGTTGTGGGAACTGAAATTCAGTACTGCGTTAGATGACCTCAGTCTGTAAAATACCAGCTTCATAAGTAGCAATTATTACGGTAGCTAAGTAGTTTTATGTGTTCTATGTGGAGGAGAATTACAAATAACAAAAATTTGGTCCTGTTGTCTTAGCTCCCATGGATTGCAAATTGTAATGCCAGCTTACTATAAATCTTGCCTTACTATAAGGTTCTTATAATTTCAGAATAAGATACTACACAAAAGTATCTTTGCCCAAGCAATTAATCTGATTTTTTTTTCTCCTTGAGAGCTTTGACATTCTTTTGTGCTGCTGCCATATGTGTTGTAAATCAGCTATCATTTTATTCCTCAAATATGGCTTAGTTTAAATCCTGGCTGAAGCTGTTCCTGTAAAAGTCATGGTATATTCACAGTCTTTTGGGATGCTTCCAGATCAACCACAAAAGCCTTGATTTTTAATAGTCATCCTTGCCTAGCCGGATGGGTGAGTAAGTGGAAACACAGGGAGAGCATGATAAAAAAAGGATAGACCTCTGATGATCTTCAATGAAAGCTGATTGCCAAAAGCATCATAGATCACTAAAAGGAAACTTAGGAGGCCAGACATACACATCACATCACATCACATCACATCACATCACATCACATCACATCACATCACATCTTATATCATATATCATATCTCTATATGATTATTGCTATAACATTTTTTAAAGTACCGTATATACTTGAGTATAAGCCGACTCGAGTATAAGCCGAGACCCCCAATTTCACCCCCAAAAACTGGGAAAAGTTGTTGACTCGAGTATAAGCCGATCCGCCGTTCTGCATGCCTCGGAGGCTGGATCCGCGCTCTGCAAGCCTCTGGGATCCTGGGAGGCCTAATGCAAGCACCAGCCCGCCTGCCTCAGGTCTCCCCCACCCCCAGATACTGGGCTTCAGCACAGCTGGCTGTCTTGCCAAAGAGAAACATCTGGGAAGGAAAACCCTGTCTTACCTCTTTCCCAATTCTGCCTCTGCCCTTCCTCCTACCAAGGTGTTCTGGGACTAGTTCCCTAGCCTTTTGGAGCTTTTGGTGTTCGCCCATCAGCTGTCTACGGGGAGGCAACAAAGCTGCCTCTCTAGGCTTTGAGAAAAGGCCCCTTGCACAAAAGGCAGCTTCAGGACGAGCTTCCAAAAACCCTTTCCTTCCTTAACGCCCTCCCCACCTTCCCCCAGAAAGCCATATTTCTTTTTTTTTTATTGAAATTTTTTATTAAAGTTACAATATTATCCCCTCCCCAACCCACCCCAGAACCCCTCCCCCTCCCCCATATTTCTTCAATAACAAAAACATAAAAAGCTGGTTGGGATGTACTCGCTGATTTCCCCCCCCCCTTTTTTTAGATGCTAAAACTAAACTCTCCCTCTGCCTTCCAACCAATATCCCTTTTTAAAATCTTACCTTGGCTCCAGATGGAAGAGTAGAGGAACTAAGCTAGTAAGGAGAGAATTTTTTTCTGCAACTTTTTACTCCTGAAGTAGTAGTAGTAGTAATAGTAGTAGTAGGAATAATAATAATAAATCCCTAAAAGTTGTGCCAGAAAATGAAGGACGCTGGGTCTTTGCAAGTTTTAGCTGTCTGTCAGACTGCCTGAAAAGGGCGGCCTTCAGGCAGCCAGGCGGACAGCTAAAGCTTGCAAAGACCCAGCGTCCTCCATTTTCTGGCATAACCTTCGGAGATTACTTTAAAAAAAAAAACAAAAAAAACCTTCAGAGGAAAAACAGCTGCAGAAACATTTTGTCTCCTTGCTGGCTTGGTTCATCTACTCTTCAGCCAGGAGGGAGTCCAAGGCCTAGAGAAGGAGAGCTTTGCAGCATCCCTATGGACAGCTGATGGGCAGACAGCTGAAAGAAGCAGGCAGGCAGGGCGCGGAGGAACGGAGACCTGCAGGTCTCGGACGGCGGTGGCTTGGGAGAGGTGCGCGCGATCCCGGAAGCACCAAAGCCTCGGCCGCGCACAAGTCCTCGGTAAGTTTTTTTTGTTGACTGGAGTATAAGCCGAAGTGGAATTTTTCAGCCCAAAAAGTGGGCTGAAAAATTCGGCTTATACTCAAGTATATACGGTACATTTAGTATTTCTTCAAATCTTAGTTATTCTGTCTCCTATTACTTTTCTATTAGAGCCTCAGGTTTCATTGCACCATTTTCAGGTATTACTACCTGAAAGAGGGATCATTTGGTAATGACTACATGCTTTAAATACTTAAAAGAGGGTTAGCAGGTAGCAGCCTGGCTCAGGAATTCTGGGAGTTGAAGTCCATGAGTCATAAAAGAGCCAAGGTTGCCTATCCCTGTTCTAGAGAGTATGATGAATTGCTTATGTCATTGATCTCTAGATCCTGAAATTAGACTGAGCTGGGCACTGCATTTATATAAACAAATAATGTTGTCATTTCCTCAGCCTCTTGATTGGTTTGTTCAGATACAGCTCAGTTTTCAGTTGTTAAATGTTCATGTGCCAAGTAAAAAGAGATATATTTCTGAGAAACTGGAGAAAGGCCGTAGTCACCAATGATACTAACTAGGCAGACAAAATTAAACAGCTCGCCATGCTCCCGATCCCCTTTAAAAAACAAACAAAGAACTCTTACAGCTTCATATGCATTAGCTGGGCCAGTCAGTCTTAAACTGAGATCATGAGCACTCAACAATATTTTTCCATAACTTGTTTTTTCCCCAGAAATAAAGAATATTGAAATAAAATATAAATAAAATTGGTTTTAATCCTCTTTTATCTTCTCTTACATTTGAAACCTGAGTTAGAGATTTTAATGGGATGTATGAGCTTCCATGTAACAGCATAATTCATTAGTATCTAATAAGATTTCTTAAAGCAAATCTTAGAACAGAAATAACAATTGATCTATTATGATAGTCATGGTTATAGGGCCGTGGTGGCAAACATATGGCACGCGTGCCACAGGTGGCACGCAGGGCCCTCTTTTTGGGCATGTGCGCTGTTGCCCCAGTCCTAGGCCTTCAGCTGGGTTTTATAAAACCTTTTCACTTTAGGCCTCCGCCGCCGTGTGAAAAAAAATGTTCAATCAATCAATTTCAATTTCTCGCGGGGAAAAAAATGGTCTCGCAAAGTTGGAATTGATTGATTGAACTTTTTAGTCCCACCCAGTCTGCTGTTAACACTGCAGCCACGCCCACCCAATGGGCCATGCCCACTCGGCACCCAGTGATACATAAGTGGGATTTGGGGTTGCAGTTTGGGCACTCAGTCTCTAAAAGGTTCGCCATCACTGTTACAGGGGATACTTAAAATCCACTTTCATTAATTTGTTGAGAAACCCCTCCCCCCCCCCAAAAGAACTTTCAGTGCTTTTCACTGAAAAGCTCATGACATACTTTATGTGGAATTGCAACCAAAATCATTCTGGTGATTTCTACTCCCCTCCAATGTTTTTCTGATATCAGAAAGATATGTCAAGATCTCTTTATAGGTTAGCATAAAAGTCAGTTGTCGAACAATGAAGGTTCAGAAAATAGTTATGTAAATAGCATCTGAAAGATTTAGTGTTTTATGTGAAGAACCTCAGGATATTTTTTCCTCTATTCTGTACTTTGCAGGACAGTGTGTGTGTGTTTTTTTTAAATTGATTTAAGGCATATGTCTGAGCAAGGGCTCCAGTGTTCTGTTTTTAAAAGAAAGGATATTCAAAAAAAACCCCCTCCTTTTCAAAGACATCCCTTTACCCACATTTAACATTTTCCGATGAAACAAATTTACAGATTTTAATTTGAACGTTTTGTGACATCAGTTTCTAATACTCTTTCTTTGATAAACCATCATTATATTTATTTATTTCCGCGCATAAAATCTTTGTTCGATTCCCTAAAATATTTGATAAAAACAAGATAAATCCTGGTATTGTGCCTATTTAAAAAGCAGTTTTTCTTACCCAGTCAAAATTCTTCCATAAAAACTTTCCATTTCATCCTATTATTATTATAATCTGCTTCTCCATCCCAAACAGATTAGTCAAGTGTCTTACAAAATAATACTCCGCTGTTTTTATAACATATTTTTTGGACTCAGGATGTCTTTGTGTCGGCTTCATAGGTTTACTGACAAGTTAACAAATTATTTGTTTTATTGGCTCTTGTGGCACTTGTCTGCTATAATGAGAGAGAAATAATTTCCAAATAGGGGTTGAATGAGATCTGGAATTTAGGCTGCTTTTGAAACATTCAGTTCCATTTTTTAAATAGAATGATGGAAAAATCTAAACTCTGGAAATAAGGAGTGTGATATATACATATTGCAGGTTTTAATGTTTCAATATTTGCCAAGAAATACATTTATGTTACATAGCTTAGCTGCTTGGACTGAATTTGCATCTCAGGAAGAAAAGTGAGAAGAGTTAGAAGTATTTTAAGTATCCATTTTGATGCCTGAGGCAAATATGTGCAAATATGGGCAAATATACAGGTGAAACTCGAAAAATTAGAATATCGTGCAAAAGTTCTTTTATTTCAATAATGCAATAATGCAATAATAACTAATATATGAGATAGACTCATTACATGCAAAGCAAGATAGTTCAAGCTGTGATTTGTCATAATTGTGATGTTTATGGCGTACAGCTCATGAAAACCCCAAATCCACAATCTCAGAAAATTAGAATATTGTGAAAAGGTGCAATATTCTAGGCTCAAAGTGTCCCACTCTAATCAGCTAATTAAGACATAACACCTGCAAAGGGTTCCTGAGCCTTTAAATGGTCTTTCAGTCTGGTTCAGTAGGAATCACAATCATGGGGAAGACTGCTGACCTGACAGTTGTGCAGAAAACCATCATTGACACCCTCCATAAGGAGGGAAAGCCTCAAAAGGTAATTGCAAAAGAAGTTGGATGTTCCCCAAGTGCTGTATCAAAACACATTAATAGAAAGTTATGTGGAAGGGAAAAGTGTGGAAGAAAAAGGTGCACAAGCAGCAGGGATGACCGCAGCCTGGAGAGGATTGTCAGGAAAAGGCCATTCAAAAGTGTTGGGGACTTTCACAAGGAGTGGACTGAGGCTGGAGTCAGTGCATCAAGAGCCACCACACACAGACGGATCCTGGACATGGGCTTCAAATGTCGTATTCCTCTTGTCAAGCCACTCCTGAACAACAAATAACATCAGAAGTGTCTTACCTGGGCTAAAGAAAAACAGACCTGGTCTGTTGCTCAGTGGTCCAAAGTCCTCTTTTCTGATGAGAGCAACTTTTGCATCTCATTTGGAAACCAAGGACCCAGAGTCTGGAGGAAGAATGGAGAGGCACACACTGCAAAATGCTTGAAGTCCAGTGTGAAGTTTCCACAGTCTGTTTTGATTTGGGGAGCCATGTCATCTGCTGGTGTTGGTCCACTGTGCTTCATTAAGTCCAGGGTCAACGCAGCCATCTACCAGGAGATTTTGGAGCACTTCATGCTTCCTTCCGCAGACGAGCTTTATGGGGATGCTGACTTCATTTTCCAGCAGGACTTGGCACCTGCCCACACTGCCAAAAGCACCAAAACCTGGTTCAATGACCGTGGGATTACTGTGCTTGATTGGCCAGCAAACTCACCTGACCTGAACCCCATAGAAAATCTATGGGGCATTGCCAAGAGAAAGATGAGAGACATGAGACCGAACAATGCAGAAGAGCTGAAGGCCACTATTGAAGCATCCTGGTCTTCCGTAACACTTCAGCAGTGCCACAGGCTGATAGCTTCCATGCCACGCCGCATTGAGGCAGTAATTGCTGCAAAAGGGGCCCAAACCAAGTACTGAGTACCTATGCATGCTTATGCTTTTCAGAGGTCTGATATTGTTCTATGTACACTCCTTGTTTTATTGATTGCATGTAATATTCTAATTTTCTGAGATTGTGGATTTGGGGTTTTCATGAGCTGTAAGCCATAATCATCACAATTATGACAAATCACGGCTTGAACTACCTTGCTTTGCATGTAATGATTATCTCATATATTAGTTTCCCCTTTTAAGTTGCATTACTGAAATAAATGAACTTTTGCACGATATTCTAATTTTTCGAGTTTCACCTGTACATTTTTTGTTCCAAATAATTGATTTTTATTTGAAATCTGGCAATTGGTATAGGGCCCTACTCTCCTTCATATCTAAGGACAGCAAGCTTGGAGGATGCAGAACCAATTGTTTAGGATCCATTGTTCAAGAGATAGGATTCTTCCAAGTCTAGGAGTGGTGTGACATGCACTCCCAAGATTGGTTTAGAGTCATTCACTCACTTATTCACAGCCTATGTGGCCTCTTTGCTTTCTACCTGGGTTTCCTAGATAGGTGCAGCAACAGCAGACAGCATACACAGGCTTAGTCTTGTTGCCAGGAAATAATTGGGAATACACACAAATCTCTTCCAACTGTACACCTAGGTACAAGAGGTTATTTGGAATACAAAGAGTCCCAGTGAATTTAAAGTAACAGCAAAACTTTACTGATTACAACATGTTCTTTCTCGCGTGTACACATACACTCATTCACACTTATACACATTCTTCTTAACTAAGTTGCCAGGCACTAGCTAGAGGAAGCAACATGCCAAGGCTGGATCCAAAGATGAATCAAATAGAGGGTGGGCTTCAGGACCCTTTTTTATCCACAAAAGTTCTTGCTTTGTTGATTGACTGGAATTGGTTTTTTTTTCCAAATCTAACTTTGTCTGGTTCAGTTGAATTTCCCCCCCCCCCCATTTGTTTCCTTAACAACTTATTTCTTTCTTATCTGCCTTTCTGAAGGGGACTTTTAGGTCAGATTTCTGCTTTTTTGTCTTCTTTGCTTATGTGTCTGCTTCATTTTTTAATAGCTGGTAGTTTCATTGCTGCTTAAGTAGTTGCGTTGCCATCTAGTTGTAGGATCACTAAACTTTAGCTGTACTTTAGCTGTACTGTAAATTACACACCCAAAAGCATATCCCTGAATTATTTTAAGCTAGGGCTCTCAGGTGGAAAGAAGGATTTTTCTATATGTGGATTTTTGCAGTTCCACATTTGGTAGACCTACTTGAAGGTCTTACTGGAAATATGTTAAGGAATAATTCATGGAAGGAAATCCTTTAAGTGATTTAGTCATCCAGATAAGACCTTTAGCACAGGATGTGCCCATGAGATTGATTTTCAGCTCATTTCCTATTTTAGTTTTCCTGGTATCAGGAAGAAATACAAAGGAACACAAAATGTCAATTTCTCAGAGACCAAATAATATCAGTAAATCTAAGTGATCAAATGAATGTCAGATTAATTTTAGTGTAAAAATATTTTGTATATCTGACATAATTTCCACTCCTGATGTGGAAGTAGTAAGACAAGGATCAAACAGCATGAGATTATGCATTTGGAGTAAAGAAATTCTAATAATTATGAGTGTGACTTGCTTCTTATATGTCTACTTAGTAATAACTTCAATTGCATCATAAAATATCGATCACTCTTCATCAGTGCAGAAATTTTGCAGAATTATGTGTCAGTTATCCCCAAAAGAAATTTGGGACTTACAAGCCTATGTAGCCTCATCATTCCTCCCCACCACCGCCACTGAGGTTACTTTGGCTCTGAAGCTACTGGCCTTTCCCCCAGACATTAGGCCTTTGAAGGCTGTGACTATGGCTGTGACTATGGCTGTGATTGGAAGAAAAGCACAGTGATCCTAAGCATTTGGAATTATTTGGATTTTGCATAGGTAGAGCTCTTAAAACGAGTGTGTTCTTTCCAAATGTGAGAGTTCTAAATTTGGACTCAAATTTTCAAACACACTGAGGGGATCTTAAATATACTCAGGATAACTGGCTTCAATATTGTCCATAAGCAACATTCTAGAATATACTGCCAGCTGTCTTAGCAATTCATAGCTAATGTATATGATACAGATAAGAACTCAGTAAAACTTCCTTTTTTGGGATATTAAAGAAACTATTAGAACAAGAATGTCTCCTGTATTTAAAATGCTAAATTATTGTAAAAGACCTTGATATAAAGACAACATTTCCAATGGTATTTCATCCCAGTAGAATCATTGATGGATTTCTGATCACTCTAAGCTAGGGTAAAAATTGCTCTCAAACCAATTTCTTTTGAGAGGTTTTTTTGTCTGGCCTTGGCCAATGAAACATGTGAGACTTTACAGATTCCAAAGAGGAGAAAAATGCTTTTATTCTAACATTGTGCCCTTTTTAAAAGACATAACAGATAAATAAATCATAGGTTAATTGATAGTCTGCTTTTGGGGCAAAAAAGGAAGTATGCTAGAGAAAGGGAAATAAAGAATTATATTTGGCTCTTTTGTATAGGGATAGTTAAAAAGCATTCTGTTGACTTTGGAGGCATGAAATATAATAGGTTTGGCAGTGCAGTTCAGAGGAGAACTTTTTGTTATTCTTAGGGGCTAGGAAAATGGTCAGGCTTTCACTGCAGAATTTGTAAGTATTAACTATATTAAAACAATACTAAAAATACAACAATAATATGCGTGCCCTTGGGCATCCTGTCACTGGAATTAGTTGTATATTGCTTTTCAAGGCTTACTGTAAGATTTGGGAGAGTGTCAGTCCCCAATTAGTATCAAACTTTTATTAGGCTCCCTGCTCTTTTACTCACTTAACTTGAACTCTTTTGTAGTCTATTACTGAAGGTGACCCAAGTGAATCCAGCTGGGCTATTGCCAAGTATGCTTGGATAGGATTGGCATCTTCCATAACTGTAGAGATATTAAAAGATAGAACAAAGCATGTGGTTTGTCAGTGCTGCAAATTTAAAATGCCCATTCTTTGGCTAATTATTAGATGCCAGGACTGATGGTTATGCAAAGGAACTGTGGGTGACTGACATTGATAGACTCCAGTAATACCAAATAGCAATGTTTCCTGTTCCTTGGGATCAGATGAACTTAGAGGCTTTCTAGGATGCTGCTATTACCTGTTGTAAAATGTAAAGATATAATTATATTTCCATTATGTGCAAAATTTGTCTCTGCTTCCAGACTATTTCTTTGCCAGTCATCTAGCTATCTGCCAGTTCCTGTTTTTTCTACAGATGTTTTTCTTAAAATACCGGTGTTTCAAAATACATTTTATAGCAGGATGATCATTTGAAATTGCATTTGGAGTTAACTTAAAATATATGAATGAACTATTAGCTCAGATTCATATGCACTGATATATATTTGTTACTATATATAAACCAAATCTTGTAGCTTGATAGAAACATGTCAGCTTTTAAATATAATTTTTTCATATCACATCTGACATGTTTCAGTTAATTCCTTCCCTTATTAATTATTTAAATTATCCTGAATTAAAGATTGCATATTTTCTACTAGCCGATTTGTTTAATGGAATTTCTATGAGAATGGCTAAATTCTTCTGTGTTGCAATTTTTGCCAAAAATGTTGCATGAATCATGCATGAATTATTTATTTATTTATTTATTTATTTATTTATTTATTTATTTATTTATTTATTTATTTATTTATTTATTTATTCGGTTTATATACCGCCCTATTCCCAAAGGACTCAGGGCGGTTTACAAGGCAAAATTTAAAAACAATCCAATATAAAATTAAAATAAAATTAAATTGTCTAGCCGCAAAAATCAAATCACAATTTAAAAACATTAAACCCCTCAGTCCAGACCAGATAGCTCAAAGAGCCAGGTTTTTAGGTCCTGGCGAAATGAACGAAGGTCGGGGGCAGTCCGGAGTTCCGTTGGCAGTTGATTCCATAGGGCAGGCGCGCCCACAGAGAACGCCCTCCCCCTGTGGAATTTGAATAGTTTGGTTATTTATATTGATCCAGATTAGGTTAATAATTCTTAATCTTTACTTCTATCTCCCTAGTATATAATTCCATGTTTTGTTTATTGTTTTACATTGCATTGACCCTAAATCTGATAAATACGACCTGCTCCTTTGAAAATGAAAGCTTTCATTATTTTGTAAAGGATGAAACAAGAAGGAGACATAAGTATTGGGAGTAATAATGCAATACAATAACCAGTGACCCCAAGGAGAAGGGGAAATATATATTATTTATAGAATTTATGAGTCCAAAGTGTATAAATTGTGTAAATATCTGTCATACTCTTCTGTTTTGTGAGGTGAGAAATGTTAGTTATAATGCAAAGTTCAAAATTACTTAACTGCTTCATTGCTGAGGCTTTCATTATTTCCAAGAAAGTCAAATTTCAGGTTCAAAAATTCAAGCTTTTTCGTATGTTAAGTAAAATAACAGAATTACGATTATTGTTAGTTTCTAGACTGTTAAAAAGTTATCAAATAAATATAAGACTGGCATGCAAAGGTCATATTTGTAGGGGCAGCTGGTTTTGTTGTTACGCTACTCAATGAGAGAATGCTAAAGGGAATCTAACCTGAGAATTAGCTGTCTTTTTATTTGACATTTTTCTTATTTGTGCATAATATATTTTAAATAATAAGAGGTCATTTTAACTGTTCTCTGGAGGTTGCCGCATATATTCCCATTAAGAAGTTACTCGTCGTCCTTATTTTTTAATGCTCAAATGTCTCAATCCTCCTATATCTCCAAATCTTACCACTCTTGAAGTATATAGCAAATACCATGTAACAAATGATGTACTTCTATAATGGATGAGTTTCTTTTTGATGACGTATAAGGGCATGGTTGATTAAACTGCTTTCAGATATTCAGATGAGAAACTCTGCAAAGGAAATGAATTGTCGTTGAGAGGTTTCAAAAGTATACTTTATTAATACTTTGTATCGGTAACACCTCTTGTTTCAGTTGCCTTAGAAATGGAGAAATGATAATTGAAGCTTATTTGGAAATTGTTGCTTGGAACCATGTCACAAGTGAGAGCTTTCTAGTTTACATTAGATGATGTTTTTTCTAAGCAGCTTTAAGTGAACTCATATGAGTCATTGTACAAAGGAGCTTTATTTTACCACATTGTAGAAATTATATTCTTCTGCTGTCACTGATGCTGCTCATTTGTAGAATAGTTGCATATAAAAATGATACAAGAAGCAGAGAAAATATGAAAGAGCTCTTGAGACAAAAAGGTCGCAGTTGTGTAAAGAGCAAGGAGGATGGGAGACATTTTTGAAAAGGAGTCTTTTTTTAAGAGACATCTCTATGTGGACTATAATATGATCATGAGAACAGACAATTGGAAAAAATTAAACTGATCTTCTTTTTTATGTTTTAAGCACTCTGATGGAAGATATGTTATTTTGTATTCCACACCAGGCAGTAAAATATCTTAGGTTGGCCCTCCCACAGTGTACAAAACCAGTGAGGTTAGTTAGGTTGACAGATAAGTGATTTGCTGGGATGCAGCTGTTTTTGATAATGAAAGTGAAAAATGAAAATTGTTCAAGTTATCATTAAACTGTGTTCCTTAAAGTTAAAAGACAGTTTGCAAGTTTTCTGGTCTGTATATGGTCACAAACAATATGACCACTATTGTATTAAAAGATATACATTTAGAAAGATTTTTCCTTTTCTTTGTTTTACTTTTTGCAGCTAGGAAATTGTACCTTTAGGAATGGAACATGTCCTGGAGGAAAACACCTCATGGCTTTAAGTGGTTTACTTAGAAGATGCAGCTTCAGTCATAGTAGATACTTCTTCAGTTTAAGTAGCAAAAAGTAGAGAATAAAAGCAAAGTGTTGTGGGTGAGAGCTGTGCTTTCTTATTGCCTAATGATGGATATATCATCAGTGAGGAAGAAGCTGATGTGTGTGCTATATGAAAGGTCAAGACAAACATGGCACTCATTGTACTGGGATTGTCAGGGGGAACTTTGTATTGGTTGCTGTCCATAGGAACCATCCTGGGCTCTTGCTAATGGGAAAATGAGAGCTTGTATGGATGTTCGAGGTCTGCACGCCTCCTGTGTATGGGAAGTGTGTACTACACATTCTATGACATGCGTGAACCACTTGAGAAGATAGAAGGGATGACAAAGGACAGCATAGTTAGTTCTGAAAATAAAATCCTTAAAGTGTGGAATTTCTTTTAAGACAAAAAATGTTAATGTATGAGTTGTTTTTTCGAAACTAAAACCTCAGTATTCAGGTTAAATTGCCGTGTTAGCACTTTACGATAAATAAGTGGGTTTGGGGTTGCAGTTTGGGCACTCGGTCTCTAAAAGGTTTGCCACCACTGCCTTATACCATTTCAGACAATCGCTGTCCAGTCTCTTCTTAAAAACTTCCAGTGTTGGAGCATTCACAACTTCTGGGGGCAGGTTGTTCCACTGATTAATTGTTCTGACTGTCGGGAAATTTCTTCTTAGTTCTAAGTTGCTTCTCTCTTTGATTAATTTCCATCTGTTGCTTCTTGTCCTGCCTTAAGCTGCTTTGGAGAATAGCTTGATTCCCTCTTCTCTGTGGCAGCCCCTGATATGTTGGAACACTGCTATCATGTCTCCCCTCTTCTTTCTCTTCATTAAACTAGACATAGCCAATTCCAGCAACCGTTTTTATATGTCTTAATCTCCAGTCCTCTAATCATCTTTGTTGCTCTTCTCTGTAGTCTTTCTAGAGCCTCAACAACTTTTTTACATTGTGGTGACTATTAAACTATAGTGGATGAATTTAAGCATCTACAAGAAGTTAAAAACAAATCAATCACATTACATTTGTGAAGCAGATATTAGATATGGAGGTATACTGAACACAGCAAGAAGAATCTTGGCTCTGGCAAATGCAAAAACATGTGCTTTACAGATTGCCAGCTCTAATCAATAAATATTTTCAGAGACCAAATAAAAAACACAATATGTATTTTTATAGCCTAGGGTTCCCTTTTATATAAAAAATGTAGTCTCTCATTCAGTTCCTATTGAAATCAAGACTAGGAAGGGGCAAAACTGAGGGTGAAAAAGGAGGTAAGCTGTGGCACAAAAAAACCATGGTAAATTTAAACTGCTTGGGTTGGTAACACTATAGAACTAGTTGCCGAAGCTTATCAGATTAATCCAGCATGATTAGATGAACTGATCAGATGAGCTACTGAGACCACTCAGCCATTCATGAAACTTTTTTTTACAAATTTGATAGAGTATCTTGTAGTTGTCACAATTTAACTACATTTTGTTAGTTGCATACAGATAGTCCTCAGTTTACAATCACTAATGGGACTGGAATTTCCATTGAAAGTCATTGTGGTCATACGTTGAGTCATTACATGATCAGATCTGATTTTCTAATCATTTCTACCATGGTCATAAGTTGAGTCATCAGTCATAACTTGAGACATATTGTTGTACGTTGAGCTATGTGATTGTAAGTTCAAATCTAGCTTAATGCATTTTTTGCCAGAAGTCATCCAAAATCATAGTAAATTACCATCACATGACAGCCAGATGTTGCAATTGATTCTAAATCTGAGCTGACATCTAAATTGCAATCATGGGGGCGAGGGGAGGCAAAGGTCTTAAGTTTGAATTTAGGTTGTAATTGACTTTTCAGAGGCTGTGGTTATTTTGAACTGTCATTAAAATAGGAGGAACTAACAGGAAAAGTGAATGCAAGGACGGATTTTATAATTATGTTGCATACAAATCACCTGTTACCCCACTCATCCCCACCAAGTGATGGAGGGACAGTACCTTGTGCAATATAGGTAGTGGTGGAGAAATAATCTGAATAATCTGAAGATCCAGTTGCTTTTAGAATGTGTTAGGTCAAAGATGCAAACTATCTTAAATCACATATATCAGATGAGAAAATCAGCAATTCCAAGCAAAGTGGCCCTTTCGAGGCACGGGAGGCCGTCCCTTCAGAAAGTCTAAATGACTTCAGGGCGGTCTCCCCAATTGGTGGCAGACTGACGTTTGTTCAAAGATGGGAGACCACCACCACAGATGCTTGGGTCCTCAACACTATCAGGAGTGGTCTGTCCCTAGAATTCATGTCCGTCTCCCCAGAGCGCTTCATTCCTTGTCCGCTATCAAAAAATGCGGTCAGGAAGGCTCTCATGTCAGAGGCTATTCAGCACCTCTTAGAAATAAGGGCCATAGAACCAGTCCCGGATGGGTAGCTAGGAAGGGGGTTCTATTCCATCCTCTTCGTCGTTCCGAAGACATCTGGAGGATGGAGGGCAATACTCGATCTAAAGGGGCTGAACGCTCATCTCACATACAAGAAGTTCAAGATGCAAACACTACAGTCCATCTTGGCCAGCATTAGGAGAGGAGTGTTCTGAACCAGCCCTCTTCTCGCAACCCCTATTCAAAAAGAAGAGACTGGAAAGCGTCCAAGGCTAAAAGGCTTCTGCCAAGATTTAATTACGCAGTTAACAAAAACACTAGAGCTTGTCTTCTCAAGCGGAAAAGTTGCTTTCAGCAACCAGCCCCTCCCCAAACACTCCTTTTATAGAGAGCTCAGGGCGTGGTCTCCCTGTGCCTCCTCCCGAGGAGTCCTGCAGCCTTTCTTTGTTTGTTCCTGCTTGACTGCCTCCTGCGTCGGGCGTCCTTGAACAGGGCCAGCTGTGGGTCATCTTCCTCCGCACTCTCGGGCTCACGCAGCTGAGAAGAGGTCCCCGGCTGAGGACTCTGCAAAGCCTCCAAACCATCATCAGCCGGTTCGTTTCCCTCCTCCAAACCATCATCAGCCGGTTCGTTTCCCTCCTCCCCCTCAGAGTCATCCGATACATCAGAGCCGGCTGTCGGACCCACAGGCTGGCCCTGAGTCACAACAAGGAGACTTCTTGATGTCCATCGACCTCACGGAAGCATATCTTCACATTCCCATCCTTCCCGCTCACCGGAGTTTCCTCAAGTTTTGCTACAAGACTCACCATTACCAGTACAGAGCCTTACCGTTCGGCCTTTAGTAGGCCCGAAGAGTGTTTACCAAGATCTTAGTGGCACTGACTGTGCATTTGAGGTTCGTCCCTGTACGCATCCAGTGCTATCTGGACAACATTCTCATCCAGTCCCTATCGGTCCAGGCGGCTCAATCGGACCTGGCTTTGTCTTTCAAGACTCTCCAGGACCACGGGTTCTTGGTGAACTTAAGTCCCAATAATAAATAAATAAATAATAAATAAAAGAGCCTAACAGTTCCCTCAACCCGCCTTCTTCATTTGGGCATGTTCATAGACACTGAACTGTGTAGGGTCTATTTATCTCAGGACAGCATCAGAGCCCTGGTCCTTCAGGTCCAGAGGGAGTGTGTAGTCACCCTGGTCGTTCTTTCCCAACTGTTACGGACGTTGGTTTCCTGCATGGGAATAGTCCCATGGGCCAGACTACGTTTCAGGGACCTGCAATGGTTTTTGCTCCCGTTTCAGAGACTGGGCACCAGCTCCTCCAACCAAAGGGTAAGGGTTCCATCTCGGACCCTAAACTCCCTCCAGTGGTGGACCTTGCCAGCGTTAGCCAGGGGCTCTTTGTTCCAGGAGCTCGTTCGGATCACCGTGACTACGGACACCAGCCTGTTTGGCTGGGGGGGCGCATCTAGGGTTTCAGTTGGCTCAGGGCTGGTGGTCCCTGTCTGACCTGAAGCACAACATAAATTGGTTGGAGCTCAGAGCCATACATCTGGCCCTATGCCACTTCCACAATAGGGTGGCAAGACAACATGTCCTGGTCCTCACGGACAATGTAGTTGCAAAAGCCCATGTGAACCGGCAAGGGGGTACCAGTTCCAGGTCCCTTATGGCCAAGGCCCAACTGCTGGGCTTTTGGGCAGAGACCAACCTGTCATTACTCATGACTCCAAATGGCGCCTGCATCCTGGTCTCTTCAAGGAGATATCGGAAAGGTTAGGTTGGCCAGTACTGGATCTGTTCACTTCTCCAGTGAATTCCCAGCTCCCAAGGTTTTCCTCCTGGTTCCCCTCTCCGGGGGCAGTGAGGACAGATGCCCTCCACAGCCCTTGGCCCGGGGGCTTGCTGTATGCCTTTCCACCCCTCCCTGTGATCCTGGCAGTCATCCACAAGTTACTGCAAGAGCGGGCAAAGGTGATACTTGTTGCACTACACTGCCAAGACGACCGTGGTTTGCCGACCTCGTGAGTCTGTCAATCCCCTGTGGAGGATTCCTCCAGATGGTGTTCCACTCAGGGAGCTTTACATCATCCAGAACCCCAGTGGCTCCAGTTGACCGCCTGGGATTTGAACGGCAGCTCCTGACACATGAGTCTTATTCATTGGAGGTAATTACAATGATTCAGGCCTCCAGATGGCCTACAACAAACAGGATCTATGACTCCACTTGAAAGAGTTTCTGTAGTTGGTGTGATAAGAACCAGTTAGATCTTTTGGCTATTACTATCCCGAGGATCTTGGACTATTTATTGGAGGGGCTTAACAAGGGCTTGGCGCCCAATACCATCCACTGACAAGTAGCAGCTCTCCACCGTATTTACTTGGGGCAATTCAGAGGCATTGGCTCAACATCCTATAGTACGCTCATTTCTCAAAGGAGCGACCAACACCAAACCTCCAGTGGTTCACTGGTATCCCTCTTGGGATTTGACACAGGTCTTGCAGACCCTCACCTCTCCTCCATTTGATCCCATCAGGACCTGTATTCTGCGGTTCTTCACAATTAAGGTGGCCTTCTTGATAGCCGTCACATTTGGCTAGACGCATTTCTGAATTGGCAGCTCTCTCTATCAGACAGGGCTTATGCGTTTTTCATGCTGACAGGGTGGTCTTTCGATTGGATCCCTCCTTTATTCCTAAAGTCAATTACCTTGTTTCATAGAGCGCAGGAAGTCATTTTGCCAGATTTTTGTCCTCATCCATCTCTTGCCTTGGAACGGCAATGGCACAATCTGGACGTCTGCAGGGCTTTGCACCACTATATTAAGCAGACAGTGTCTTTTCGCAAGTTGGAAGCCCTCTTTGTTTCCTTTCAACCCTTTACTATGGGGTGGAAGGTTTCTGCCTCCACTATAGGCAGGTGGATCAGGGCTTGTATTGCAGGGGTGTGCCAATCTCATTCCCTGTCAGTTCCCAGGTGTATCACTCCTCACCCTGCTCTTAGTGTTGCAACTTCTGTGGCTTGGGCGACACAGGCATCCATTGAGGACCTTTGTAGGGCGGTGACATGGTCCTTGCCTTCCCCTTTCGTGATGCATTATAAACTGGATAGGTTTGCCTCCGCAGACGCCTCATTTGGCCAGAGAGTGCTGCAACAGGTGGTGCCACAAGGTGGGACACAGGTCCAGACTGATTCCCTCCCATAGGGACAGGGCAGCTTTGGTATGTCCCATTCGTGGATTCTCCATCTATCATGCTGGAGAAGGGGCATTGTCTTACCTGAACGCCTTTTCTCAGCATGATGATGGAGAATCCACATCCACTCCTTAGTGCCCGTCAGGTCCTGTGTCAGGGGTATGGGAGCCAACACGTCGGACTGTCATCATTTGCTTCGCCGTCGTCGTGACTGAGAGGTGTCCTGGCCTAGGAGAGGCGTGGCAAGTTTGACTGACTTAGTCTAATTGGGCAGGAAGACAGAGTTAACTCATTCGTGGATTCTCCATCATCATGCTGAAAAAAGGCGTTCAGGTAAAACAACGCCCCTTCTAATCAGGAAATGAGAAAAAATAAGTTGCAGTATATATGCGGATTTACTTTACAATGGGTTTACTTTAAGAGGGCTTTTTCTGTTTATAAACAATAGTTTGATTTCTTTTTTAAAAAAAATAAACCCCTACCCATAAATAGGGATTTTTTTATTTTTTTGAAGAAGCCATGATAAACAATGTAGCTTGGCATTATTTAAATCTACAAGCTTTTGAATGGCTTTTTCTTAGAATAACAGCGTTGTCATTTTGTTTGTGCTTGTGCTGGCCATTCACAGTGACAACATCTGCTAAAACATATTGCTGCATAGATTGCCAACGTTGATATTGCTGCTAAAGGGTAATGTCAGTGGAGCACGCTCAGAGTGTAACTGCATCATTCACAAGGACAGGCAAAGGCATATAACATGAAATCAGTGACTATGTTTTTGCCTTCTTGATGCATAGTAAACCTCTATGCATTTAGAATTCTCATTCCATAATCCATTAAATTGGAAAGCACAACACAGTTATATAGAAATATCTCTTGTCTGTGCCATTTATCCAGTTGGCTGTGACTCTAGACTTGAAATCCCAGATTTTTTTCTTTTTTTGTATTTTGCAAACACTTCAAAGTAAGGGAAAATGTGTCATGAAATAGAAAATAAATTATAAAATTTTTCTAGCATTTAATTTTATGGTCATCTTTCTGTAGCAATCATTTTCTCTCTTACCTTTAAAATATTATGGGTGAGAGTCAAATGGGCTCAAATGTAGGAGAATACAATTCCCAAAAGTAATTGACATCTTAATGAATATTTTCTGTGTGAGATCAATTTGAAACAAATATTGCATCGTAAAGGGAAAATTTATGGCTGTTTGTTATGAGCTAAAAGGACGGTCCTTAGGTATCCAATGCAGTTAGTTTTCTATATCTATTGCTAAATTTTGCTTAGCTTATCAGTTAGTGAATGAAACCTAACTATTTCTAAAAAAAATCATTTATAACCGCAAAGAAAATTATATATCACTGCTATTAAAATAAAGTATCATTATTCATAATGTATCGACATTTTGTAGAGAGTTTGCATTGTGTGTATGAAGGAGAAAGGGTCAGACAGGAGATAATAAGGGGAAGAAAGAAGGGAAAAAAAGAAAATGCAAACTGAGCATTGGATGGTAATAATGGCTAGAAAGGGGCTATGCTGGAGAAGATTAAAGTGGGAGGCAGAAGGATTCAGTATATATTTATGTTTATTATTATTAAATTTCTTTGCTGCCCATCTCACTTTGAAATGACCGTGGCATATTATGAGAAAATATTCAAAAGAGGGAAAGTAGGCTATGGTGGGAATGTGGGACAAATGAAGGGGAATAAAGAAGGGAGCTATCAATTCTGTTAATCCACAATCATTGTCTGATCAGCCATAATTTCCTTGGCCCCAAAATATGTAGGGAATTGCTTAAAGTGAGCAAAAGTGATATTGAATGAAGCCAACATTACCGAACAATCAAATCCTTCAAAGATGGGATGTTGGATCTGGACAGAAAGCCAGATATCCACCAGAGTTACACATAAGACAATCAGTAGAACTATATAAATACACAGTAACTGAAATCATACCTTATGTTAACTCGTAATTTATTTAGTTATGGCCTGTTAAGTATGTATCATTTCAGTAATTTGTATAACACACTAAGACATGGTTTATTGCCCATTAGGATTAAGGTTTAAACTCCACAGGACAATCTAAACCAAACAAACAATACTAAGATATAGAGTGATGTGCCAAATAATACAAATGGATGAACAACTTGTAGACCTTAAGTGTCTTTTCTTTTGGTTCTATATCTGTAAAGCAGATTGAGATTAATTCCACTTGTTTATTTTGTTTAAGTCTTGCATTTCTTCTGTTAACTCTGGAATTCTGGTTGCCTTTCTGCTCTTAATTGTTCTGGTATTAGTAATTGCTAGCTTTGACCTCTAGCATTGCTTAGTAATTTAGAATTCGGTGCCTCTCTTTCCCCCTTTAATTGCAGGTCAAAAAGAACAGTTAAGTGGGGGAGACAGTACAGTTGACAAATTCAAGCTCTTTCTACTCTGAGATAAGAATTCACTTAGTAAATTATGACTGTATAAATCTAAATGATAACAAATTTTGTACTGTTAACTCAAACAGTTACACTGATGATGTGCTTGTGCATTTAGTTAGCGAAACTATTCAAGGAACCTCTGCTGTGTGAAGTTCATTTATCATACACACAAACATCTGGCATAGGATGACATATGGGAGCCACTGGATACATACAAAGGGAATGAGAAATGCTTATCTGGTTCTAGTTTTCGTTTAGATTAGTAACAGACTTCACAGACTTTGAGCACACATGATGATAGTCACCAATAGTAGCAAGCAAATGATCAAGCTGTAGGGTAGTTCAGAGGTAGTTCATTTCAGATCTTTGAAGTGTTGGACATTGCCTTAAAATTGATTGGGGGACAGTGAACCATAACAATATAAAGCCATGATAGACTATGCTTTTTTTGTTTGGTAGCTTTAATCAATCTATTTTAATTAATCCATTGTTTACTTATTTATGGGAATGGAGTGAAGTCTATTTATACAGCTTCTAAAATTATCTTGGATCATTGTCTGGAACGCTTGTTAACAGAGTTCAGATCTGGCCTTAGAATTGAAACAGCACTCTGATAGATAACTAATGTCAGGCTGTAAAGTGTGTACCATACTTTTCTTTCATCTCTACCTGGTCTACCTGCAAAGATTGGAACTCAAAAATATCATTTTATGTTGTTCTGCTTCTAACTTGATGGACAGTTCTAATCTAGTAGTATGAAAGGAACAAGGAATATGTGGCAAATGTCTGATGAAAGAATAATAGACTCTGTTTACTTTCTTAAGTTTGAGTTGTGAATAGAACATTTAACTCAGGGAAATTATAATATGCTGAAGCTTGTAGGCTTTGATAATTGTTTATGATATGTTCTTGACATTTGAACAAAGAACTGGGAGATTGGAAGTTCCTCTGAACTTCCAACACATAAACCACTACAAAAAGATCAGTCTTGAAAACAGTGATCTTGCCTGATAAATAAGCTACCGGTATATAGTTTTTATTGTTTGGGGAGATAGGAGAACTACTTGCATATTGCATGACTAAGTCCATATGTTCTCTAGAAAGTTGTTTGTACTCTATAAAGAGATAAGTTAAAGGAGCAAACTATGTGATGCAATAAAATTGGCTGGGAAAAGGCTTAATTAATGACAAGAGACTGGAAGAAAAAATATTTCTCTGGAAGAAATATCCACAAATGTGATTTCTCTGCTTTCTTTTTTTTGTATATATATTTTATTAGAATTTTTTAACATAACATAAATCATTCAGTAATTTGTAAACAGTATGTTGTCTGGGTAACATTTATAGGACAATCCTTAACAATTAATTTCTATGATCTATATTCCATATGTTAATTTCATTTGATTTCCCCTTTCCCCAAAGTATCTTTCTTTGCAAAACATTAGATTAAGAGAATTCTCATTATTTTAATTAACAACAATTAAGTATATAGTTTCAATAATCCTATTTGTCATTTTAGTTGCCTTATCATAAATCCTGTTACCGTGTTTATTTCAGCTTATTTCTCCCCCCAAATTCTAAATATTCTTACTAGTGGCAATTTTTTCAACAATTGACTATATTTACATTGGTGGATTCTGTTTTTTCCATATAAGCCCTCTCATAATTTTATATTTCTTAATAAGTAAAAAAGTAGAAAGAGAAAAGAAAAGAGGAGAGAGACAAAAAAGAAGAAAGAAAAGAAAAAGAAGAAAGAAAAGGGAAAAAAGAAAAAAAGACGAGCACTGAGATACAAAAAATAACACACAACTTAAAATATGTATCCCTCCTAATTTAATATGTATTTATTCCCTCAATTTCTTCTTATTTTTGACCATAGCTAGGAATGTATTTAATCTATTTAAACTTTAAGCATTCCATTCAATAGATCTAATCATCTAATCCTTTAACTCTCATTCACATTTTTTATGCTTTTCTTATCATCACATTTAAATAATTAAAACATTTGCTTTGTTTAAATCATTTCAACTTTTTTTAACAGAAAGAAGAAAAAAACATATTAATTAAGAAAAAAGGGAAAAAATCATCCCTCTATGAGTAATATACTTCAGAGTTTTTCCATCTCTTTAGCCATATTCAAACAAATGTTTCTATTTAAGTATTCTCTCTGATAAGTTCCATCATCTATTTTCTTGATTTCCATTTTAGTCTTTTTTCTCTGGCCATTGCCTTTCTTAATCAGTATGTTTTGCTGCATCATTTGTTTCCCTGTAAAGAATTTTTTCTCATTCTTTTCCTTATCTTCAAAGTTGCTTGGACGTGTTGAAATATTTCCCATTTGGATTAAATCATATTTTTTTTATTTTATACGGTTCCATCTTTAAGTCTCTACCCTCAGAATTATGTTCAGTCATCTCTACTGTATTTTCCTGGGAAATTTCTTGGAGTGAAATTAAGTTGGAAATAAGTTGATTCATGCTCTCATGGTTATTCTGCATTTCTTTGTAGTTTAAAGTCATTGTCCTTTGAAATTGTTGCTGCTTATCATATATTTCCTTTTGTGAAGTATTCATTGCTTCAGCTTTGTTACTCTCACTTTGTTTACACAGCTGCATTTTCTAAAAACTTTGAGGGTCAGAGAAAAAAAATCCTCAACCACCAGCAAGTGTCAGCGTTTGCTCATTTTTCAGGTCTTCCTAGTCTTTTTTTCTCTCTCTAAAGAGTAAGTTTCGCCGCTTCCAATAACCAAAAGGAGGGAGCAGAATCCCCCTCCCCCTTTCCTTCTTTGGAGATCTCTTATTTTGGGGACTTTCTTCTTCAGGAAAATAAGTAGAAAATCAATATTCTTACCCAGATTCAAGCATGCTGTTTTAAATCCGCTTAATTTAAAAGCTTATGACTTCTGTTGTCTCCAACTATGGCTGAACATGCAGTTAGTCAGCCTTTTCTTCTGTTGATTTCTGGGAGGCTTCTCCTGGACCATTCAGAGAGACCTGAAGGGATTTCCTTCCTTCATTCCACCCCTTCAGGGTAGGTTCTGGCCCCTTAGGATCCCCAACAAAAAGAAATTCTAGCCGAAGAGTTTGGCATTTCGAATCTTCAGACTACTCGCTGGAAAACAGGAACAGGAAGTCAATTTCTCTTCTTTCTGTTTGTCACAGTTTTCATCAAAGAAGTGAATCAGTACACTCTTCAAATGGTTGGTATTTATGATAGATATCTTCACACTAATTTAGAATTATGTGGTCTAAACAAAGGTTCTAATGGATTATTAAGTCACAGTCATTTAATCATTAAGAAACTTTGGAGAAATATAGAACAATTTTTCTTCAACTGAATACATTTGATGCTGTCTAATTTTTATTGCCCTTGTAAGCAGTAAGTTTTTAAAATCCACACTCCACTCACTTTAATTAGAGATGCCTTTACAAATTTGAATATTTGAATAAACGTTTTAAAGACTAGCTTGGCCAACATACTGTTCTGTGCAAAATGTGTAAAACTTAGACATCTCCTCAATTAATATAAAATATTTTCTTTGTCTCTCTGATTAGAAAAAAATAAGCCACAGCTACTCTTCTTAGGACTGAATTGATTTTGCTCTATACATAATGAATAGCTAATTTGCTCTTGCCTCATTCTGGTCATTCATTCAGAAGGACAGGTCGAGCTGTGTCTTCTCCCAAGTTTTGACACAACTATCTATCCTTCAGTAATGATGATCTCTGACTTACCTGCTGTCAATGAACCATATAACATTATTATCCTTCTTCTGAGTCCTTTGGACTTGCAGTTGATTATTTAAAAATAAAAAACTTGAGTTGAGACTGACATCTGGTGAATATCTGCACATATCTGTATAATTTTCTTTAATATAGCAATGGTTTGACTTTTTTTGGTAAAGTCTTATCTATTCTGCTGCTGTCCATGATAACTTCCTGATGGGCTTTTATCAAAGTGATAATTAAATCCAAACCTGATTAGCATTAAAAAGGTCAGGTATGATTGGCCAAGTGCTCTTTTTTATTAATATAATATTTCCCAAGTATGTGGGAAACTTTAATGAAATATTGTGGCATGTCCATAATTTTAACACAGAATTGTTTCAACTCAAAATGTCATCAAACCCTTTTTATCTTTCAGGATGTTATCAATTATAATTGGCTGAAGCCAGCTTATATTCTTTTTCCTCTCAATTTTTTAAAATTTCCTTTTCCATTCGAAATTCAGTATTTTGTGCTTACTAAATCTATTTGGGTTTAGTAGACCTTAGACCTTTGTTAGGTAGGGTAGTCCAGAGCACACTAATAACCCCTTCTGGATGTTAGTAGCCCTTTTCAAAATATTTAAGACTAAACTTTTCAAGACTAAATATTTTCCTAAAGCACTTCCCAAACATATTGGCTCCAATTCTGTGGTACTCATGTTAGTTAATAAAGTAATTGAAATATGTATTATATAATAATCAGTTATTCAATGCTTCAATTTACAGTGAGAGAGAAAATGGAATATGGTCGTCTTATCTTTTGTGCTGGCCCCTTTCCTTTATTGTTATTGTTGTTGTTAGCTGCGAAGTCGTGTCCGACCCATCGCGACCCTATGGACAACATTCCTCCAGGCCTTCCTGTCCTCTACCATCTTCTGGAGTCCATTTAAGCTCGCGCCTACTGCTTCAGTGACTCCATCCAGGCACCTCATTCTCTGTCGTCCCCTTCTTCTATTGCCCTCGATCTTTCCCAGCATTAGGCTCTTCTCCAGTGAGTCCTTCCTTCTCATTAGGTGGCCAAAGTATTTGAGTTTTAGCTTCAGAATCTGGCCTTCTAAAGAGCAGTCAGGATTGATCTCCTCTAGGACTGACCGGTTTGATCGCCTTGCAGTCCAAGGGACTCGCAGGAGTCTTCTCCAGCACCACAGTTCAAAGGCCTCAATTCTTTGGCGCTCAGCCTTTCTTATGGTCCAACTTTCACTGCCATACATTGCAACTGGGAAGACCATAGCCTTGACTATACGCACTTTTGTTGACAGGGTGATGTCTCTGCTTTTTAGTGTGCTGTCTAGATTTGCCATGGCTTTCCTCCCCAGGAGCAAGCGTCTTTTAATTTCTTGGCTACAGTCCCCGTCTGCAGTGATCTTGGAGCCCAGGAAAATAAAATCTGTCACTACCTCCATTTCTTCCCCATCTATTTGCCAGGAATTGAGAGGGCCAGATGCCATGATCTTGGTTTTCTTAATGTTAAGTTTCAACCCAAGTTTTGCACTCTCCTTCTTCACCTGCAACAAGAGGCTCTTTAGTTCTTCTTCACTTTCTGCCATTAGAGTGGTATCATCTGCGTATCTTAGGTTGTTGATATTTCTTCCGGCAATCTTAATTCCAACTTTTGATTCATCTAGCCCTGCCTTTCTCATGATGTGCTCTGCATATAAGTTAAATAGGCAGGGCGACAGTATACAGCCTTGCCGGACTCCTTTCCCAATTTTGAACCAATCAGTGGTTCCGTGTCCAGTTCTCACTGTTGCTTCTTGACCCGCATATAGGTTTCTCAAGAGACAAATAAGATGGTCTGGTACTCCCATCTCTTTAAGAACTTGCCACAGTTTGTTGTGATCCACACAATCAAAGGCTTTAGCATAGTCAATGAAGCAGAAGTAGATGTTTTTCTGGAACTCCCTAGCTTTCTCCATGATCCAGCGTATGTTGGCAATTTGATCTCTAGTTCCTCTGCCTCTTCGAAATCCTGCCTGTACTTCTGGTAGTTCTCGATCCACATACTGCTGAAGTCTAGCTTGTAGGATTTTAAGCATGACTTTACTAGCATGAGAAATGAGTGCAATGGTGCGATAGTTTGAACATTCTTTGGCACTGCCTTTCTTTGGAATTGGAATTTAAACTGATCTTTTCCAATCCTGTGGCCACTGTTGAGTTTTCCAAATTTGCTGGCAAATTGAGTGTAGCACTTTTCCTGCATTGTCTTTTAAGATTTTGAATAGCTCAGCTGGAATACTGTCACTTCCACTAGCTTTGTTGTTGCTCAGTTTTTCTAAGGCCCACTTCACTTCACATTCTAGGATGTCTGGCTCGAGGTCAGTGACCACCTCATTGTGATTATCAGGGACGTTAAGCTCATTCTTGTATAGTTCTTCTGTGTAATTTTGCCACCTCTTCTTAATCTCTTCTGCCTCTGTTAGGTCCCTGCCATTTTGGTCCTTTATCATGCCCATTTTTGCATTAAACGTTCCCTTCATTTCTCCAATTTTCTTGAAAAGATCTCTGGTCCTCCCTATTCTATTGTTTTCTTCTATTTCTTTGCACTGTTCATTTAAGAAGGCATTCTTATCTCTTCTAGCTATTCTCTGGAATTCTGCATTCAATTGGGCGTATCTTTCTTTTTCTCCCTTGCCTTTCGCTTCCCTCCTTTCCTCAGCTATTTGCAAAGCTTCCTCAGACAGCCATTTTGCTTTCTTGCATTTCTTTTTCTTTGGGATGGTTTTGGTTGCTACCTCTTGTACAATGTCGCGAACCTCTGTCCATAGTTCTTCAGGCACTCTGTCTATCAGATCTAATTCCTTAAATCTATTTGTCACCTCTACTGTATATTCAACAGGGATATGATTTAATTCATACCTGAGTGGCCTAGTGCTTTTCCCTACTTTCTTCAGTTTAAGCCTAAACTTTGCAAGGAGAAGCTCATGGTCTGAGCCACAGTCAGCTCCTGGTCTTGTTTTTACTGACTGTATAGAGCTTCTCCATCTTTGGCTGCAGAGCATATAGTCAATCTGATTTCTGTGTTGACCATCTGGTGATGTCCATGTGTAGAGCCGTCTCTTGGGTTGTTGGAAAAGAGTGTTTGCTATGACCATCGCATTCTCTTGACAGAATTCTATCAGCCTGTGCCCTGCTTCATTTTGCACTCCAAGGCCAAACTTGCCTGTTATTCCAGTTATCTTTTGGCTTCCTACTTTAGCATTCCAATCCCCCATGATGATAAGAACATCATTTTTTGGTGTTAGTTCTATAAGGTGCTGTAGTGCTTCATAGAACTGGTCAATTTCATCCTCTTCAGCACTGGTGGTTGGGGCATAGACTTGGACTACTGTGATATTGAATGGTTTGCCTTGGATTCGAACTGAGATCATTCTGTCATTTTGAGGATTGTATCCCAGTATTGCTTTTCCTACTCTTTTATTGACTATGAAGGCTACTCCATTTCTTCTGAAGGATTCTTGCCCACAGTAGTATACCTGATGGTCATCTGAATTAAATTCACCCATTCCTGTCCATTTTAGTTCGCTGATACCTAAGATGTCAATGTTCAGTCTTGTCATCTCTTGTTTGACCACGTCCAGCTTTCCTTGATTCATGGATCTTACATTCCAGGTTCCTATGGAGAAAAAATCTTTACAGCATTGGACTTTCCTTTCACCACCAGACACATCCACAGCTGAGCGTCCTTTCGGCTTTGGCCCAGTCGCTTCATTCTTTCTGGCGCTACTAGTACTAGCCCTCTGCTCTTCCCCAGTAGCATATTGGACGCCTTCCGACCTGAGGGGCTCATCTTCCAGCGTCATATCGTTTTGCCTTTTGGTACTGTCCATAGGGTTTTCATGGCAAAGATACTGGAGTGGGTTGCCATTTCCTTCTCCAGTGGATCACGTTTTGTCAGAACTCTCTGCTATGACCTGTCCGTCTTGGGTGGCCCTGCACGGCATAGCTCATAGCTTCATTGAATTACGCAAGCCCCTTCGCCACGACAAGGCAGTAATCCATGAAGGGGAGGCAGTAATCCATGAAGGGGTTTCCTTTATTAGGGAAGCAAAATGCATGTATTTTAAATTTTAAGCAAAGAGCTTCTTGTTTTTCCCCCTCATAATGTAAGCAAATTTAATACCTTCTCAAAGTTCAGCAAATTCCTTCTGGGTGGTGTAGGATTTAAATTTGCCTCTATTTGCCTGCTTTTTTTCTTTCCTCTGTTTTTTTTTACAATGTCAATGGAGACACAGAAGCTGGATATTTCAGAGGACAATCTCAATCATACTCTTAACAGTTTATATCTCTAGCTGTCTTACTGTCAAGCAACAATTGCAACAGTGAGCTGAACAGAGTAGCTTTTGTCAGCTGTTCTCCAAATGCTGTATTTAATTTAGCATGCTTGGGATATGTTTCCCTTTTTGTACAGGATTTGGGTGTGGGAATGGAGAATCATAGGGAAAATGACAGAGACTAAATGGAGTATCTTAGAAGATATCCTGGACTCCACACCTTTAATTTCAGGTGTTTCTAGCTTATGGTATAATGAGGTTATAGTTATTGGTGGGATTTCAGTAAACAGCTGAAGTGGATTTGATGGATAGTTGTCTTGGTTCTTATACATGTTATGTAAAGGTCCTTAAAATCATAATTTTGGCACAGAATTGCTATGTCAGGGGAAATAGCTTTATGTTTTCTGAATCTATAAGTTGACTAACATACATTGGTTCACCTTATAGTTTTAGTATATCTCTTTTAGTATATTGGCCCTCTTCCTCATAAAGTTCTGTTTAGGAAAATAAATCTTTTATGAAAATAATGAACCCCCACTAAAATGCAAATAATAAGTTTTGTTTATCAAGGGAGATGAACTTGAAAAGCTGTTGAGAGCTATTTGGAGGTACTGATGGAAAATGTCCATTTCTAACCTGAAATTGGAAAGCATACTTTTAGAATCGAGTGTAAAAAAAAGAATAATTAATGAAACACAAAATGACAGATGAGAAAGAGAAAATGATGTAAGAATAGAATGCCCTAGCTCAGGGGTAGGCAACCTTGGCTTTTTTATGACTCGTGGACTTCAACTCCCAGAATTCCCGAGCCATGCTGGCTCAGGAATTCTGGGAGTTGAAGTCCATGAGTCATAAAAGAGCCAAGGTTGCCTACCCCTGCCCTAGCTTATGGCTCTAAAACCCCTTCTCTACTCTGAATTAAACTCTTCTTTTTGATCATTTAATCTTTTTATAGAGAAGAGTCAAAGATGTGATATCGCCAATTGTCTTTGAAGCTACATACAGCCTTGGGAAACATATTGTGGAAAAAGAAGAAAAAGAATTACCTGCTCTCATGCCTGTACTCCGATGGAAAAAAGGCCAGAAGATGTCACAGAGAAACCAGGTTAGAATCTGGATAGTCCTATTAAAAAAAACAACAGCAATATTGGAAATAAACAATACTGTCCTTTTCCCAAATGGAAAAAAAGATGTGATTCTCTTTTCTGAATGAACAGTCAAGTTGGCCGTGCTGTAAAAGTCAGTAATTAGAATTATTTATTTATTTTAATAGATTTGCTTTTATCCCACCTTTATTATTTTATAAGTAACTCAAGGCGGCAAATATACACAATATCTTTCTTATTTTCCCTGTAACAATAACCTTGTGAGGTGGGCTGGGTTGAGAGAATATGACTGCCCAAAGATCATCCAGTTGACTTTTGTGCCTATGGTGGAACTAGAACTCAAAGCCTCCCGGTTTCTAGGCCAGCAGCTTCATCACTACACTAAACTGGCTCTTACCCCTCTGCATTTAGTAAGGAATGAACAGCTTCATACAGTCTCTCCAGGCATTTTTCCCCACAGTGCTTTCACCTTATGTGACATAGTTGCAGAACTGCTGTTTACACTACTGCTAGTTCAGAATTCAAGACATAGGCTGAACACTGATATCATTCTATTAAGAAAAGAGCTATCACTAGTGTAATAGATTCTTTTTCCCCCCACCCCATATTGGATCTCTTCGAAAATATTTTGGGACTCTGGAGTGGTTTTGGAGTGCGTATGGAGTAAGTGGGAATAGGAGCAAAGTGAGAGATAATTCTGCTGGATCAGAAAGTGCCCCAAGTCTTAAAAAACTAAGCCACATTAACTCCAGTGGGACTTGCTCATATATTTATTATAATATTGTCCCCTCATTATTTATTATAGGATATTTGCCCTAATAAATTAATAAAGAAATATACCTGCACTTCGTTATATAGATCTGCAGCCTGGCCTCCTCAGTGCTTTCAGCTTGTCCTTCCTCATTTAATATCTCATGGCAAATTTTTCTATTCTAAAAAGTTAAGCAATTAACTACAGCATGAATTATAATATAGAGAATTTCCCAGCCAATGCCTCCTTTGGTATTATGGCAATGAAATTTACCATACATTAAATAGAGGTCCTAGGGGAAATAGGGTTTATAATAGGATGGGGAGAATAACTGAAGAAATGGCCAGAGAGCAGATAGGCTAAGGTGCAGATCAGTCTGGTTTTAATTCAAAGTAGTAATGCAGGTTGAACTTGGGAAGATAATAATCAGTTTGACAGGTACAGTGTTAGATCATTATCTTTTAGATAAAAGATGAACAACATACAGTTTTCAGAAGTTGTTAAATTACAGATCCTCTCTGTCCTTGCCAGCAGTGCTAGGGAGTGATGGCGAATGTAGTTGAATAACTGCAAGGCCACCCCTGTTTTAGATCATCTGTGGCAAGTGAGAATCATATGATTAAATTTTGTGCTGAGCAAATGATTTGTTCAGTCAAAGAGAATCTCTGCTGTTCCCAATATGTCCCAAATATAAATCTTTCCTTTATTACGGGAAATGGCTTTCTCCTGCCCCTCCCTCTTTTGTCTAATTAGAAATATTCATTCTCACCCCCCCCTGCTTTGGTTGGGTGGAATCTCTGATGCATTCAGTCTCATCCACATATATGTGCCAGGTTTAATGTGTTGGAATTCAGTGGCCAGGGTGAACCCAAAATTGGCACAGAATGGATGTTTTCCATACCAGGAAATCTAAAAATGATTCCACCCAGTATTATGATACAATATGATTGATCTTAGCTTTTGGGACTGGCTGTTCTTACCAGGCCAGTGTGTGGGAGAGAAAAAAAGTACTGAATTGGTTGGAATTAGTTTAGAGCTTAATTTTTAATAGCTTTATCTCTACATATAGTTGAAAGATCTGCAATTATTTTACTTAACTAAACAGTTGTAACTATGCTGCTGTTATTTTTATGTTGAATAGCAGGAAAAGATTTCAAATATTAGCAGTTTGTTCCTTTATACAGCTGGAAAGCAGTGATCTTTTGCTTCCAAGTGGATTGGCTGCAGTCCCCTAATTTGCAAATAGGAGTTTGCTCCTGGAAATCTGTACAGTTCAGAGAGGAAAACCGCCCTAACGCTCTAATCCAAAGACCATTGCCATGTTACATGGAAGAGAATATCCTTTCTGTTTCAAGAGCTACACTTGGATGTAAAATGAAAGGCCAAGATACCTGTTCCTCAAAATAGTCAGGAGAGCTAGAGGAAAAAATAACTTCATTTACATATATAGTTAATTAAAACTGAACTTAATGTACATGAATACTTACTTTTTTGCCTCCTTTGAAGCCTCAAAGCATTTGGAAGATGCATTGGCCCTAATAATCTCAGGTGTGCACATTTAGTCTAAAGCAATGTTGCTCAAGCTTGGCTACTTTTAAGATATTCATTCTGGCTAGAAATTTGTGGGAGCCAACCCACTTAAGTTTGCCAAGTCTGAGAAACAATGGTCTGAAGTCTTACAGTCAATTATGGCCTAAGTTTTTGGGGAAATAGAAAGCTCTCTCTCCTCAAAAAGTTGATGAGAAGAGACTACTATTCTTTCTTTCCTGTAGAAATTGCCTTTTGTCTTGAATATTTTTTTCAATATTGCATCTCACCCCACTTAGCTTTTTAACACTGACATTGCTGCTAGTTATGGAAGTTTGGAGGACATTAGCACTGTTATAAATCTTATTTTTCTAAAATAGCTGAACAATTCTTATTAAATGAATCCATCAAATTTGATAGGCATTTTAAAGGTCTTATGTTAGCATCACTCTGCTGCTTGTTAGAACAGTGTGACTCTTTTCAGTCTTTTGTTGAGCTTAAAAAAATCACATTTGATTCACTAAGGTTAGTGTAGCTTTTAAATTAGTAGCATGCTAAAAAAACTTAATTTTAATTTTAATTGGGTTTTTTACTGTTCTCAGGGTTTTATTTAATCTTTTTAATTTGTTTTAACGTTTGTATTTAAATGCCCTGTAATCCGCCCTGAGTCCTTCGGGAAAGGGCGGTATATAAATCTAAATAAATAAATAAATAAATAAACTTAAAAAAATAGTAATAATAAAAAAATTCCATCCCTGACTATTACTGTTCTTTTTATAGACTAAAGATATTGACCAGTCATTGTCCTAGATATCCAGGCAAGAAAATACTCCAAATTCATCATTGGTTATAATATATTGAATACATGCATATACTGTCAGCAAAGATCAGAGCCATTAGATTTCACTTTTAAATGAATGGTAATTTCTTGTTACGTCCTTGCTTGGTTAGTTTAAACTATGGTTAACAAAGAAGATAGAATTATATATCATAGTTTTATCTAGGCTTGATTATATAGTTATATTAACAGGGCCTTCTCTGATCTTCGATACCATAGGAAATTGATTTGTCTGAAGTGGAAATGAATTTTTCTGGTTGCCTCCTTGCCAAACCAGAAAAAATGAAAGGAATTCATAAACATACAGAGATAGCAGGAACGTTTTTATCTAGGGACCAGAATTGGGACTGGCAATTCAGTTGTTAAGCAAAACAGTTGCTAAGTGAGTTCATGATTTTGCTTATGACCTTATTTGCTTTGCTGTGAAAATTGTGAATGCAAGGATAAAGTTATTTCTTTAATCATCATCGTAACTGAACAGTTGCTAAACAAGGAATACCTGTAAATTGTAGTTTTGCATTGCATTATAGAACATTCAGCACAGATTCCTCAAACACGATCACTCCAGCATACTATGAAACTTCTGTAAAATAATGTAATATTAATCTAGATGTGTAAGGTACTTTAATTTAATGGATTAGATCCACAATTATTATACTTTGCCTATATGTTTTGGTACAGCTGTAAGAGAAACAGAAATAACTTTTCCAAAAGGAGGAATTTATTCTCTGTTATAACTTAATTTAATTATATTTAATTAATTTTAATGTAATCCCCCCTTCCCGTCCATTACTATAATAACTGTGGCAACTTAGGTTTTGCTTGGACTATTGTGTTTGCTAATATCTATGGCAAATCTTGACTCCCTAAAAATGAAGTCCGAAATCTCAGAATAATATATCTGGTCTATTTTATGTATTCTGGCCATTTTTAATGCTATGGTACATACTATATATATTTCATGATTTATTTCTATACCACAAAGTAGAACCCATTTAATTCGACATTGAATCTGCTTCATGCCAACCTGCTTAGGCTCAAAGATTGCAACTTCTTTTGTCCAGCAACTCTTATGTTCAAAGGGCTTTGAATTTGGAGCCCTTGCATCCTGGAACTAACTGTTTCACATCATGGGTTTCCCATTGATGTGGAATTAAATATTTTCCTGCCGTCAAAGGAATTTCACAGCTGTTCTAAACCCCCCTGCCCCTTACACCAACATGTCTGTTTTCTTTAATAGCAAGAATGCTTTTTTACATTTATAGCTATTAAGGAATTTGTTTTCATTTGCCAGGACATTCAGTGGAAATACTCTTCTAGTTATTTTACACAAAAATATATAATTTAAGCCTGGGAAATATTCAGGAATGTTAATTAATTATCATCAATGAGATGGCATCAGGTTCTTTCACTGGAATTCATGGGATTTTGTTAAAGGATTTCATAAATAACCTAGGGCTTACATACAGTATAGTGAAAGGCAGTTGGTTTTTTGTATTGCAGTGATGGAGCATTAGGGGAAAACCCCCTCCTCTTTTGAGAAAGGCCAAAGAATGGCATGTACAGAGCCTCAGGGTTGATCCATTCTAAAAAAATACTTCTTTATGAACTGCACATTTTACATCTTAAGATCTCTTCTTCTAGTCTGATGATGTGTTATGATTAAATTACATTGCATTTTAATATTTTTATATGGTGATATCAGCAAAATTTGGCATTTTTCAGTAAGTTTTCACGTGTTGAACTACATCTCACATTTTTCCCCTTCCTTGAACTGTGTCCAATTCTCAGAGACTACCTGGACATGTTCCTGTAATTTTCTTAGTGAGATTTTAAGAAATGGTTAGACATTGCCTTCTTCTTAGGGCTGAGAGAAAGTGACTGGCCAAAAGTTACCCAAGGGTGAGTTGCTTTGTGCCGAAGACTGGATTAGAGCTCACAACTATTTTGGCTTCTAGCTTGATGCTTTAACCATTACACCAAATTGGCTCTTGTACAGTACATCTCAAATTACTTCCATCTAGATTCTGTTTTAAGACTATGAGAATTACAAGCAATGAAACTTTTTACTTCTCAGTTTTTTGCTTGTAATCGGCTTAGGGAGATGTTCTTTTGCTCATTGTTTGACTATATTTGAATTGGGTCAATAAAAGTATTACCCTAGGTAGAACATTTTCTTTTGGCCAACTGGCCTTTTTTGTGTAGTTTGGATAAAGTTTTAATATCCAGTGAGATATGAAATAATTGGTATTTATTATAGAGAAAGCTGCTTTCTATCAAATTAGATCTTTGGCTCATCTGCCTTAGTATTTTCCATGGTGACAGGCAAAGATTTCTGATGTTAGAAAAGGTTTTTTTTTTCCTCCACACCCCCCCCCCCCACTGCCTGAAGATATTGTGACAGACGTCAACCATTTTTTTCTAGGGCTGGGTGCCCTTTTAAAAAGAGGAGATTTTATCTAAATCTTTTTCCTACTCT
Source organism: Vipera berus (assembly GCF_964194415.1). Taxonomy (NCBI): domain Eukaryota; kingdom Metazoa; phylum Chordata; class Lepidosauria; order Squamata; family Viperidae; genus Vipera; species Vipera berus. The sequence continues at coordinate 75,328,192 of NC_138205.1, read as the reverse complement.
ACTATTATTATTTTTTCTGACTTCTTTTAGACTATTTTTGAAAGAAATTGTCAGTCTGATGATTGTGCTGCTGACCTGAAACTCCAGGGTAAACTCTTCCTGTCTAGGTAAGTAGCCCTTTTTTCAATTAAAAATGACTTGATTTGTGAGATATTGGACTGTAAAAAGAAAATTCACAATTGTAAAGTTTAAGATATCTTGACTGCAAACTGAGAGGTAGTTATGTCAGATAGAAGGTTACAGGTGAGTAAGCAAGAATGGTCAAAGACAACAATTCTTCAGAACTCTGGACAGATCCCAGCAAAGCTGTAAGCTGTTCCAACATGGGTTGACTGATAATTGGATTCTTGTTCAACTCTTGTAAGACACCACTTCCTAGCTATAAGATTAAAATCTCCAAAGAGACCAATCTCTTGATAAGCAGATTTGGCAAGTGAGATTTTTGGCAAGGGTGTTGATTCTTCCATGTAATATGGTTCGGGGGCAGGGGGTCTGCAATTCCTAGCCCACATGGTCAGAGGATTTCAGGTTCAAATTCATAAGCTGATTCTATAAAAGCCCAGATATGGAAGTTGCACAGCTAGTGTTATTGTCTCATAGCCAATTGAAAAAGTGGACCATTGATTATTTTCTTAAACAAAATAAAATTGAATTTTATTCATCTTACAATCAAGTGGACAAATGGGAAAAAAGGGGAAACCCCCCCAGTCATGTATGTATGTATGTATGTATGTATGTATGTACACATGCACACATACACACACACAAATTTTAAATACATAGATATGGAGACTCACAAAGATGACTTTGGAGATATTAAGTGATAGTTGGAAAAAACTTGAATTAAGCCTGGGAAACAGAAAATTTGAGGAATATCAGCCTGACTTTTTCCTAATTCATTAGTGTATAAGAGAAAGGAAGAGAAAAACTTAGTCAGGTTTTCTGTTACTATTTCAAAAATATATTTCTTTTCAGACTAATGGGAATCTTTTTCCTGATGTAGCCAGTTTTGAAGGGCTGTCATTAAATCCGTACCATTTTAAAATGAATTGGGCAGATTGTTTGTTCCCCTAATTTTGTTATTTCCTCTTAAAGCTTTTTCTCATTTTTAGCTATATGTACAGTTGTATCATGTCATTTTATTTCCCAAAGCAAATGAGTACAAATTCATTCTGTAACAGTTCCAATCATAACACCCAACTTTGCCTGCATTTAATAACCAAATGTTAAATTCTTAGAGGAGAACTTTGGTAATGTGTTATTGATTAGGGGACAGGAATGGGTAATTTAAATGATTCCTTCTAATGCTTTGAATCTGTGTAAGGTGGAATACAGCCCAAAAAAAATCCCAATAACTTTTTAAAAAAAAGCAAGCAAGAAAAATGAAGGAGGACAGGGACTGCCTTTAGGCAAAATACGCAGGTGACTCCTAGCAGTGTAGCTGAAGAGGAAATCCAGCCCTGTGGAATTACACAGATATAACATAATTCCATGCAGTGCCATGGGACCCAGGACAGCTTGACAGGCAGTAATATTGGAAAAAGCAGAGAAGTTTAGGGTAGTTGTATTTCCTCCCATTCCTTGTATGGAAGAGGCGGAAAAACTCTCCCTGACTTGGATGAGCCAAAGAGCCAAAGAGCTATAATGTTAAGTAGTAACCTAGGATTGCGAAGATCCAAGTTCAATCCACCTCAGCCTTGGAAATTCACAGAGTGATTTTGGGCCAGTTGCTCTCCCTCAGCTCAGCATACCTCACAGAGTTGTTACTGTGTGTGTGCGTGGGTGTGGGTTTTGCGTGATGAAAGATCTCCGTGTAAATATCCTTGAGCTGATTTCCACTGGGTGGAGGGAAAAATTGCTTTTCTTCTGACCAGTTATGTTGTGCATTATGAATTTATTTAGTTTAACTGTACTTCCATAGCAAAGATCTATTTGTTTCAATTGTATAGCACTTTTATACAAACCTTCCGGAGCAGCTTACCATTATGTTTATAATTTAAAGGACATAATATATAGAGAAAATAGATTAACAAGGAATGATAGGAAAATGTGGAGCTTTGAAAAAAATCAGCTGCCCATTAATAACAAAAACAATATTATTAACATGTAGAAAGCAGAAATGATGCAGTAATTAATATTAGACCATTCTCAAAATTCAAACTGCCAAAGAACATGGTAGGATTTTGTTATGGAAAAAAATTAAACTGCTAATATTGATGTGTATTTCATTCTTAATGCTATTTTGCTTTTGTTCTGGATGTCTGAACAAAGTTTATAATTTTGGCCCTGTTGAATTGGATCTACTTGATTTTATTCTCTACTGCAGCCTTCCCCAGTCTGGTGGTCTCAAGATGTCCTCAATTGCAACTTCCTTGATATCCTGGCTTACAGCTGTTTGGCTGTGGGTTGGTCAGAAGGTCTCCAGGTTTGGGGGAAGCCATTTTATTGCTTCTCCAAATAAGCAAATGATTGAAGCTTTTTTTCAACAACAATAGGGGGCAGAAGGTATCAGGTTCATTTTCCCATGTGAATCCCCACATAATTACCTGTCAAGGGATCTCAAATCGGGAGTTACAAGAGGAAAAATGCAATGGAATCCAGCAGGCAGAGCCTCAAATCTTGAACTGTTAAAAATTTATCATCGTCATCATCATCTTAGCCATTGTCTAGCCACTGCAGGGTGAAGGCCTGTTTCCAACCTGTCCCAAGCTTTCTTTTGCCAATTGGGCCCACAATACTTGCTGATGCCGTTGATCCATCTTGTTTTAGGTCTCTTCCATGGATACTTTTTATCAAGAGGGATCCATTCTGTGACTGCCTTGGTCCACATGCCATCAGTTCTTCTTGCTATGTGACTAGCCCATTTCCATTTCAACTCTTTTACTCTTCACGATATCATATACTTTTGTTTGTTCTCTAATTCATCTGCAGGTCTTTCTAACTTGTCTTGTGATGCCAAGCATGTATCTTTCCTTGGTTCTTTGCACCACTCGTAGCTTATGTATTGATTGTGAGGTTAGTGTCCATGCTTCACTGGCATAAATTACTATGTACTATGTAATAGCAGAGCACAATAGCCCTTTCCTTGAATAAATAAAGAGTACTCTGAGTGCAAAAACTCTGAAGAAAATTATGAAGATAGGAGAAACGTCTGTTAAGATAAGGGATATCATAATGACCACCTTGACCATAAAGGAAGTTTCTCAGGTCACATTGCCTTTGTTTTGATAAGTGGCTTTGCTCTGAGATGAAATGCTGCTCTGCCAATTATCTAGTTGAAAAATGGTCTGGTGCCGCTGTTTGTACAAACTGTGTAATTCAGATATGATATTCAGAGAATGGTTGGTATGAATATATGTATATAAGACTGATATCTTTTTTACCTTATACTAGAACTGATCATTCTAAAGAATCCAGATTTTCTTCTAACTGAATTTAGTGAATCATTTGGGGTATTTAGAATAAGTTTATAAATAGAATTTGCAGTATTAATGTCATTTGTTACTAAGAATTATTTCTATCACCTTTTGAATTTATTATGTCTACCTCATAGAGGAAAAGAATGAACTATTGGGTAAACTGATCTAATGAAGATTTCTGTGGAAGAATATGTAAATAACTACCTATTGTATAAAAGGTCTAAATTCTTATTTGCTAAAAACAGAAATGCTTTTTACTAAGTTCATTGAGATTGCACCTGGTTACCTTTTGGAGAAATTTCATTCACCAGTTTTGTAAAATATTTGCTAAGAATGTCACATACAGAAATCCTAACAAAGTTTTAAAAATGGAAGAGGAATATGGTTAAAATGGGATTTTGAGCAAATTGGTTGCTTGAAGCTTATTGTCTCTTTTCCATTTTTTAAATAATAAATCTTTCTAGAAATCACATTCATCATTTTATTGTATTCTGTAATAATTCACCATTGAAGATGGCACCACTCAAGGAAAATAAAACAAGTGGGTCCAAGGGAAAGAATACACATTCTAGGCTTTGAATAATAAGCATTTTATCCCTGTAGTATAAGATTTACAGAGAGGAATTTTCAACCCTTCAAAAAAGCCAGTCCTGCTCAGCTGATACATCACAGAGTTATCCCATTTGATAAAAGCCAGAACAGTGTTACTGCACAGTTGTGTTTCGTTGGTGGTATGTAAATGTGACCTCATAGTTTTAATTTTAAGTACCTGTCTAAACTTAGTTTACTATCTTTATATGGAGTCATCTTGTAGGAAAACTGCATGAGATTTTTTTGAAAATTATCTAGTGAGCTGAAATAGAAGCATTCCTGTTTGGGAATCCTTAAAAAGCAGAGTGTTTTTTTTTTAACTATAGTATTTGGCCTTGGTCTGTTGTATTCTTAACAAAATTCATTTGCTACTAGGTAGGAAATTCTTTATTACAACCAACAATAAAGTTTCTGGGATTATATTCAAATATCATCATCTGTTCTTGATTGGCGTACGGTTTGATCTCTTCCACCATTTCCATTTTCCCAACTATCCTAATCTGTTTTATATTTTGTTATTTTGTTATATATATAGAAAAACTTGCTGCATGGGAATGGGCTAGGAGAGTTGTATTTGGAATTAATATTTACAATGAATTTACAATATAAAGCTTGCGATAGAAACCTAAGAAGTTTACATATTTATAGCAGCTTTCAGTGAAGATTGTTGTCTTAGTTAAGTGTGGGTCTGGGATTGCAGAAGAGGAAAATTCCAGTATGGGCTGAGCTAGATCATGAGGGTGTAGATAATAAAGCACTTCCCACCAGTTATAAGGGGAGAGATTAAACAGGTTTTTCTCCTAGAGCCAAGCCTTCTACTATAACTAATTCAACTCTAAGGCAAATTCCAAGGCTACTCAAGTAGAACTCCAGTCCAACAGAAAAGGGCTAAGGTCAAACAAGGCATGACAGTAGTACAGAGAAGTGATCTTTCATACCCTCTGGACATTTTTATTTTGCAAATTCTTTCTCTAATTCCATCAGGCTTTGGATGGATACAGTTGGTTTCTCTTTGCAGCCATAAAGGTTAGACACTTGCATTTTCAACAATGAAAATTATGATGCCTCCAGTGACAATATGTAGCTTTTTTGCCCTTCCACAAATTGCAGCATAGAAAAGAGTTTTTCATTTTGTGAATTGCAGCAGGGAATGATGGTTGGATCAAGATTACATCATATCAAAAGTTTCTATGACTTTTGAATCCATTTGCACACAAAGAATAATTAGATTATAGTAAACAGAATCTCATGTTGCCTGTTGGTTATGCCAATGGAGGTTTTGAAATATCCATTATTGGAAGCTATAAAAAACACAAGGAAATATTTCATGACGTCAATACTGTGAGATTTTTTCCCCGCTTTAGCAGCTTATTCACATATCATTTTAATATTCATTTGGCATCTACTTTGTCTGCAACAACTGTATAATAAACAGAAAGATTGCAGAATCTTCGTGTGAGGTCTCATAGAAATCTCTAGAAATTATGTGAACCAAAGACACAAGAATCCTACCAGGAATTTATGGAATGCAGCTGGTTTGATTTTACTTGGTAAAACACTTTCTGGCCTCTTTTCCTTCGGTGATAAATCTGCAACACAAAAATAAAATTGGTAGGAAGGGGGTCAAGGACAGCTTGCCCTGGCAACTCACCATGGCCATTTTGCCGTGGCCAATCTGGTGCAGCCATCTCACCATGGCCATCTCACCACGGCCATCTCACCAAGGGACAACTAGCCATGGCATAACTTGCTGTGGGACAATCCTCATGGGATAACTCAAAGCAATAAATGTTTTTTTCTATCTTGTTTCCATTTTTGTCAATGGAAATAATGCTGAAGAAACAGTGGAAGATAATATTTATCATGTTGAGTTATCCCGCATTGATTGTTCAGCGAGTTGGCCATGGCAAGGTGTCCATGGTGAGATGGCCATGCCAGGTTGGCCATGGTGAGATGGCCATGGTAAGTAGGCTGTAGTGAGTTGGCCAAGGTGAAATGGCTGTGGTGACTTGACTCTAGCGAGTTGCCCCATTTTGCAGGGAAGAGCTATTTTTAAGGTGAAATTGTATACAGGTAGTGCTCAGTCTAGGAGCACAATCGAGCCAAAATTTTCTGTTGTTAAACAAGACAGTTGTTAAGTGAATTTTGCCTTCATTTTACAACCTTTTTCTGCCACAATTTTTATGTAAATCGCTGCAGGTCCTAATGAATCATTTGATCATTAAGCGTATCTGGCTTGCCTCATTGACTGCTTGTCAGGAGCTGGTTAGAAAGGTTACAAATGGGAATCACATGACCCCAGGATAGTGCAACTGTCAATACATGCCAATTGCCTAAGCTTCCAGATTTTGATCACACGACTGTGAGGATGCTGTAACTGTCTGTTAAAACCGGTCATACATCACTTTTTTTTTAAAAGAAAATTTTATTGGTTTTCTAGTTTTACATGTAAATATTTGAAAAGCAATGTGGCAGCTGAGTTGGTCAATAATAACACAAATATTTCTAGTACAGATTTCAAACTATTACATTAAATGTTTCCTCTCTTTTCCCCTTTGTATTTACTGTCTCATATTTAAATTAGTACAATTTTTATCATATCAATTAAGTAAAAATAACTTTCTTACATTTATCAATAATTTTTAGTTTATACATATCCTAGTTGTTTTAACATTCAATCTTTTTAGACAATGTCCTGGTTAATTTTTCCCAATTTTTAATTTCCCATTAATACTTATATTTAATTTTTCATATGTATAATTTCCAAGTTTTAAATAACCCCAATTCCCTTTATCACAATTCATCACAAGATCTAATGTTCAGGATACACATCTTATCTATTTGAATTCTCACCATCTTACATCAACTAATTAATAATACAATATAATATTCTTATTTTCTGATAATTTCCAGATGCCCTAAATTTAGTAACCAAAATTGCTCCTATTTCAACATTTAATACGTCTTGTCTTTTTCTCTTAATATCTATTATCTTATATTTAAGGTAGTAATTTTTATTATTTCCACTAAATAAAAACATATTTGTTACATTCATCAATGGATTTTTACCTTATATATATATGTTAATTACCTTTACATTTAACTTTTATAAGCAACTCAATATTCAGATTTAACTATTTATATTTATACTTCTAAGTTTTAAATGACCAAAGTCTTCTTTATCTCAACTCATAACAATATCTAGTATTCAAAGTACAGATCTTATCTATTTGAATATATTTTATTTTAATTCTCATGAGTAGGTCAAAACCCCAATTTTCTTCAGTCTTATTCTGGCTTTCTTTCTTCCATGGCCGTGCTTTTGAGTCATCAAACAAATCTCCCTGTGTTGTCATGTAAATTGTTTGACGTAGAAAGAACCATCTGGTTGCCATTTTTTTGAGAGGACTAACAAATTGTCTATTTTTCCTTCTCAATGTAGTTGTCCTGAACTGTTTATCTTTTCTTCTATCTGTTCTTCTTCTTGATCCTCAGGTTCCTTCTGATTTATGTAGAAAGTCTTTTCCTTTTTCCATATTGTCAGTCCCTTTTCTGGGTTATCCATTGACTGTATTTGTTGATCAGTTGAATCTTCTGTCATAATCTTTAATTGTTCTCAGGGAGAAGGGCGGCATATAAATTTAATAAAATCAAATCAATCAAATAATCTTTAATTGTTCCACCTTTTCTGTTATATTCTGTGTAGTTGATTTTTTAGTTGTAATCAAAGTTTGAGTTTGTATATCTGGGCTGGCATCTTGTTCTTTTCTGTAACCTCTTATTTCATCAGTGGCTGTAAGAATAGTTTGATGAATTGCTTTCAGCATAGAAAGAATCTGTTCCTGATCTTCATCCATATTCTCTTAGTGATGTATTAGATTAAAAGATTTACAATAATCAGAGAATGCAAAAATAAAAAATAAAAAAAATTGTCACTGAATATGGAACACAGCTGGACTTCTCACAGCTGGTGTCTCAAGGTTACATAAATCTTATCTATTGTCTGGGCTGCTGGCCAAGTCTCTTTTAAGCAATAACAAATTGTAGTATCAGGTTTAGCCACAAGATTTCGCCCCTACCATTTGAAATTTTCTTTTAAATCCAAAGTTTATTATAATCTTTTCAGTTTATAATCTTTTCAGTTTCACTAAAAATCTTTTAGTCCACAAACTTTAAAGAATAAAATTTCAATTAAGATCAAATTATTCTTTCAATATTTTAAACTCCCCTGGATAGTCAGTCACCCTTGTTTCTAGAGGGAGGGGTAAAATCTCCCTTCCCTCTCCAAAGGGGGGAAAGTACTTTAAACAGCTTATGCAGGTAAAAAAGTAGTTAGGATTTAAGAGAGGTAGATCTCACCCAATCTCCTCCGCGCTGCTTTAAAATTGCCTAGTGGTAAGTGTGACTTCGGCTGTCTGCAGCCTAGTAACAAGCCATATTGCTATGGCCGGTCTTTCGTCCGCCGGTTTGGAGGGCTGCCCTGGATCGAGTGGAAGGGCTACCGCCCTCCCATGATCCAGCGGGGTCCCGTCCTTGCTGGTCGCCCGTACAGGGTGACTTTCAACCCTTTCCAGGGTCCCCCAGCAAAGTGAAATTGGATGCAGAAGATGGAGCTCGTCTTCCAGATGTCCATGGTGGCCGCGTCGGCAAACTAGAAGTTCTATAAATCACTTTTTTCAATGCTGTTGTAACTTGGAACAATCCCTAAATGAACTGTTGTAAGTCAAGGACTACTTATATTAACAATCATAAAATCACTGAACTATTTCCTGCTGAATTATTATCAAAAGAATTAGGTAGATTTTGATACAACCAGGCAGTTCATCTCACCAAATGTGATTTTATTTATTTTTTGATAAGTTGCCCTTTAGGATACTAACATAGGGAAATTTCTTATAATCATTACTACCGGTTATTAAAAGAATCAAATTACAATGTGTAATAGAAAGTCATATAAGGTGGCATTAAGTGACCCTAATAATAGTACAGGTAGCCCTTGGTAAACAATGGTAATTAAGCAATATAGTTGTAAAATGCTCCCTGATGGTAATCCCAGCACTCCCATTTTTGTCGTTGTGGGGATCTTGGGTTGTTAAGTGAGTCCCAGGTGGCTTGCAAGCAGACCAACAAGCAAGTAACACATGGTGCAAGATGATTTGAGAATGGTTGTTGCTGGGCAGGGGAAGGGTGCATAGGTGGCTGGAACTTTGAAAACCAGTCATAAGTACCAGTTATATAACATTTTCGAATGAACAGTCACTGAAAAAGTAATGCTTAGTAGTGTCGAATGAGGACTACCTTTGAATGACTACAGTGTAACAGTGCAAAATAATACGTAACAGGGAATTAAAAATCCTTACATCAGATACAAAAATAGAGCTGGTGGAAACTGATTAGAAAGGATTATGGCAAGCAACCTCATCACAGTGTTAATATAGTATTTGACTGCTTGTTTTATGGGTCTATTTGCTTAATTTTGAATAAAACAGAAACAGAGAACTGCATGCTATATATTTAATATAACATGCAGTTCATCCCTAGGTTATCAATTAATTGAAACATCATCAAAAGCTACAGGTGATCTTCAATATATGAGCTCTGAAAAATCTGTTAAGATTACTTATATGGTTATTTCTATATTTTTGCTGTTATGTACACTGACAGCGCAAAATATTTGTGGAAGACAAATCATGTTGTTGAGTTTCATTTGTTTCATTCTGTCAATAGATTCTGTAAGCCCTCATTTTGTAATCCTATTTTAAATGCAGTTTAGAACACTGTCCCCCAACCTTTTGGGCGCCAGGGACAGGTTCTGTGGAGGGCTTCTTATAATAAGCTCTTGGATTTTAGCATACAATACTTGCAAATGTAGAATAAGGATAAATGGAGAGAGATAGTTTGACTTCTAGTTTGGATGCCCAGAGATAGGCTCTTCTTTTTGTTTTATCCAAAGAATTCAAATCAAGTTATATAAAATGGTAGCAAGGAAAACGTTTTGAGGAAAATGATATTAGTTTCCCAATCAAGGACAATGCTCCACCTAGGATATTTTAGAGGGCTTGTCACAAAGCCCCAATTCTTTACAGCACTTCTAGCAACATCTCATAGGCAGAGTTAACATAAACACGTTTCACATTCTACAGGGCAAATCAGAAGGATCGCATAAATTTGCCTCATTGTTAATGGTTCAGTGAAACTAAAATTACACTATGTTCTGTCTCTTCCTTGAATGCTCACTCATTTGCTTCCTCAAATAGAATTTCTATGTGCTGAAGAAACATGGGTCCACTTCTTTTTTGAACATTTGAATAATGACCATCCAGCTGATTTATATAACATGCTGCCAATGCTGAGTAGGATGCTGCCACACTGGGATTTTTCATTCATACATCATTTTTGGCAGTCCATATCCAATGACATCATGACCCAGAGAAGCAAACTGGGCTCAATAATTCCTCTGCAAATTGGAAAGTCTTCTTCCTAATCTATTCCTTACTGATTTATTCTGGATGACCACAGATTTAAAGATTCAGGAAAGTGCTCTCTTTCAAGAAGAAGCCCTAAACCTAACAAAATAACAGAGTTGGAAGGGACCTTGGAGGTCTTCCAGTTCAACCTCTTGCAACTACTGTCCTGTGGATTTGAACTTGGGCCTCACATCAATCAGTATTTCTCAGTGAAGAAATGCAAAGGCTATTAATATAATGTTGCTTCCTTCAATTTGGACATTAATTTATATGTTTTTAATTATTTAGGCTGTTTTTAAGAAAACATTGTAGACTATGTTCTGTACTTTGACTACTTAAAAGCATTGTCTTTGTTTTTCTGAGCTTTTAAAAAATACTATCATTATAAGAAACTAGTAGCTGAAGATACTGGCCTATGGTGCATATGCATTGTTATCTTGGTGAAAAATAAATGCATCATTTCAGTGTTAACATACCATTTAAGTGTTTGAAAAAAAAGTTGCATTTTTTGAATTTATTAATCAAACTGCATGAAAGATTTAAATCATTTTAATTGATTTTTAAGGTATTGAAGAGCTGTAGCAAAACTAGTTAGCAATGTTTTAGTCACTTTTGACAGCTTTATAGATCAAAGCCAGTGCTTTGAATGGTACTTGAAAGCCTACTAGTAAGCAAAGTAGAAAGCATAACATTGTTAAGTGAGAATTGCAGCTAAGAAACAGGTTGCTATATCTGTAGTTTCTGAATGATCTTGGTGAGCAATTCCATGTATGAACTATTGTTTTGCCTGGCCTGTCATCTCCAAGTAGAATCTATAGTAGCTGTTTGATCCATGGTCCCATGTAGGGATGCTGAGGGTTTCTCTCCAGTGTAAATTTCATTGGAGAGATAGAAACTCATGCTATGACTCCAACCCTTTGGGATAGATTCACCTTGGGGATCTGCCTCCTATTATTTAGGAAGACTGAAAAACAGCTGTTTCATACAGCTTTTAATGTCATATTCCCAGAGATAATAATTGTATGATGAGGAGTTTTAGTAAGTTTTAATATTTTACCTTTTGGTGCATTGTTCCTTGGGGTGATTTTTGTAAACTGCCATGGTTTTCTACTGTCACAAGTCCTTAAGGAATGTAGTGGAATTAATATAGTGTAAGGAAGCCAACAATAAATAAATTGCATCTCATTTTCAATGTGCTGCTTTACAAGTATCTAATAATACAGAATATTTTAAAGAACTGCTTTTCTTAGATTATGGTACTGGCTGTGGCTGCATATTTAATTGTTCCAGCAGGGATGGCGACTTTAGGCAGTCTGGTTTTTATTGTCAGATATTCATATTAATACAATGATATTAAACTTGTATCACTATTACTATGTTCTTGTTGAAATGACTCATTTTCTGAAATTGTTTGACATCCCAAAGCATCTGTTTGTGGGCTGACCTATCTTTTATTATTGCAGGCTGTGCTGGGAAAGCTACCTTATTAATTTTTCAGTCACATAAATAAATATATTTAAGAATCACATCAAAGGTATTTAGAGAACATTGAAGTGAAGAGGCCATAGAATGGATAATCTTTGTTTTCTACCCCAACTTATTCCAAATATTTTGTAAACTCCATTATTTTGATGACATTCTGTGTTTTTAGAAAACAATAGACTCTCTTCAATTCTATCCTCATTCATTTCAGTGAAGAATCACACCAGCAAAGAACTGAAAGTGAATAAAATAAAATCTCTGATCTGCAAAATGTCCTGAAATAATACTTTTGGCTTAGTCCACAGTGATAGTCTAGGAGGAGAGCCAGCACATCCTTCTTTTGTTTCCATTTGTCATCTGGTAAAAGAAGATTTTCTTTGGCTCACATTTCATGCAGGTTTTTTCCACTGTAAAATTTCTAAAAAGAGAAGAATAAATAGCCAGGTGTTAATTTGCTGCTCTTTTCCTGCAGTGTTGATGACAGGGCTCCTTATCTGGCTTTGGGAGCTGTGAAGAACATCTCGCTGAACATCACCATTTCTAACATTGGGGATGATGCTTATGACACAAACATCGCTTTCAACTTTTCCAGAGAGCTTTTCTTTATCAAAATGTGGCAAAAGGTAGGCACAATCAGTATGTCAGACAGACAAGTCCATCATTTTTACTGTTGTTAAACTGAAGTAATTGAAATTAGTATTCACCACCATTGTAGCAAGGAATAGGCAAGAGAGCCTAGATCCCTTATTTATTTTGTTTGATTTTTCCTCCCTCTAAATTTAAATGTTTTCTAAACAGAAAAAGGCTAAACAGAAATTATTCATTTCTGAAGCATTTTGTCTGAAATATTTTGTTATGAAAGTAAAAAAACAAAGTGTAACCAAATTGTCTGGTTGTTTGTAGAAAGTGGTCAAACATAGGTAGTAACCATAAAACGTTTTCCTACCTAGTGGGCTTAGTTATGCAGAATTCCTAATTTAAGAGGAAGTCACATAAAATAATAGCATTGATCAGCATAATAGTGAGTCAGTGTTTATTTCTTGTATCCCACCTTTATTATTTTTACAAATAACTCAAGGTGGTAAACATATCCAATATACTTTCCTTGTCCTATTTTCCCAACAACAACAATCCTGTGAAATGGATTGAGCTGAGGGAGAGCGACTGGCTTAAGATCACCCAGCTGGCTTTTGTTACTAAAGTGGGATTAGAACTCAGCCCCCCACGCCCTCTTTCTAGACCAGGGGTCAGCAACCTGAAACAGTGAAAGAGCCACTTTGAACCGGTTCCCTCACAAAAGGAAAAACTGGGAGCTGCAAAAAATATGTGTGCATGCGCATACATGCGCGCATGCACAGAACAGGGTTTGACTGAAGAGTGGAGCCAAGGCGAGATATGCACCTGCCCTGCATATTTGAATTGATTGGTTGAACTTTTCTAATCCCCCTTTTTTTTGGGACTGCACATGGCAGAGGACTGGGAGCCGCAGGAGACGGCTGAATGAGCCACATGAGGCTCTGGAGCCGCGGGTTGCAGACCTGTGTTCTAGACTGTTGCCTTAACCACTTGACCAAACTGGGTCCCTTTTTCAGTATTTATTTATTGAATACCAGCTAAAAGACCTTTCTTCTTTCCTTCTTGTATTCTAATCTTCCTTCTACTTTGACGATTGGATAAATCTCTCAATAAGTAATTGCCAATAAAAACAGTAGTGTCAAAAATGCTTGCTTAAGTCAAATACTGAAAAATCTTTACTAGATATTTATTTGACATTTATTTATTTAAAAGATTAATATGTCCTCCCATCTTAAGCATTTCAAAGCGGCTCATATCAACATCAAAGGTGTTAGATTTTCTACTGTCCTTTTTTCCATTATAGTAAATATAGTAATTAAATGAAGTAATTTAATTTAGGGAATGCAGATTTTATTTTGTAACTTCTTAGCTTCCATATAACCTTGCTTCATAGGACATGGCCATTCCTAAATATATATTACTACATCATATTATATATGCATATTATGTATATTAAGCTAAATAGAATATTAGAAGTTGCCATTACTAAATTCTTTCAAGCTCTAATTGGTAATTCTTTTGCTGAAAGTGTGAAGGGAGTTGTACCTTGCCATCAATTTCCTCCTTCATTGTCTGCACCTTTAGTTTTGTGAAAATGTACACATTTTTCCCCCTATTCTGGGGATGAGGAATGAAGATCTTGATAAATTCAGTGAGATTCCTTTCTCAGATGTGTTGACCATGTTGCATCTATGTTGTAGTCAGTTACTGCTGTACTTTTATTCACCACTCAATATATGAGAGAGCTGATATGAACATCTTGTACTGTATATCTGTAATCATGGAGAAATAAGTATTTGTACTAGGAAGGAGGAGAAGGAAATTAATGCTCAGTAAATAAGGCAAGGATATAACCTTTGGTTGAAACTGGACCTCAATGAATATTCTTTGAAATGTCATTAACATTCCAGTGTTCTTTAAATAATTTATTCCTTGGGATCAAAAGAATTCAATTTCCTTGTTAAAAGAAAAAGTTACAAACACCATGTTAAATTAACTATTTTTTTCTTGTTGAGATTTATGTGGTTTCCTCTTATTTATTGATTTAAGAACATTTAAAAAGCCATGCAAGTCACTCTCATCAGTGACTTTGGGTGCCTTACAAGGATAAAATACCAATACAAAAACAATTAAAAAACCCAATAACACTCCACTCCCCTGGCAGCAAAAACAAATGAGCCACTCCGTATCATTCTGGGGTACCCAGGCCCTCTTGACACTCGGTGGGAATAGGGAAAGTATTTTGTTGATATATTATCTCTAACTAACCTTCCCTGTTTCTAAAATCCCATGGAAGATTAGCTAAATCACTAAACTACCCAAAAAAACAACAACACCTCAGTGGCTAGCGAAATCCCATAATCTTTATCTGTCTTCAGGGGAAGCTTTTTTCTTGTTTACAGAAGATTAGGTGGCTCCATCTCAGCCGTTCAAAGTTTTTCACATGGTAAACACAATGTATATAGTTTCCACGCCTGAAGTTATATGATATCTACTTTGATTCATCGTATATATTTCACATGGCTGCAGACACATTTGTCTGGAAGTGCTAGAACATTCCCTCCAAATTCCATTCCATGTCCACTTTATAGCCCCATTTATAAAGCCTTGGAATATACCATGACCTTCCCTTTTCTTTGGCTTGTTCACCCCCCAACCCCCAATATGGCTCCTATCTGCTTCTTAGTAGAATTAATGTAGCAGGCTTTCAACTACCTACTGTACCTACAGTTACAATATATGGTAACTGGTTCTTTATTTCAAATATCTTGTGTAAATTTCAGCAAAAGTATATTAAGTGTGGAGACACTAAGTATCTACTATTATGAAAGGAAAAATTGTGCTCGGACTCAGTAATTATTGGAGTGGCATTGAATTACCCTGCCACTATTATTGTTGCTGGCTCTCATTTCCTTTAGCTGTGAAATTTCATGAGCCATGCTAATGGCATTTCTTGGTAACCCCTTGGTCCTTTTCATTGGGGTGAGAAAGGGCATACTGAGTGATATTTAAAAGGCTTCATTTATTGAACTGCTTCATTCCCCCCCCCCACGTGCCCCACCCAACTTTGCATCCTGACAGCACGGATGCACACTAAATGGGTATTTTCTGTAGTTAGAAGTTTCATAAAATGCCTATAATTGTAGAAGATTTTTTATGAGATGAACTTCCAAAGCTATGTGGGTATTTATTCACACTGCATCATTTCACAATTACCCTAGCATTGCTGTTTTGGGGAAATAGTAGTAATAACCAGCAATACTATCAGATCTGAAATTCTCTCCTCCAACATTTCACATTATACGATACGATACAATACTCTTTATTGTCATTGTCCCATACAGAACAACGAAATTGAAAATCCACATCAACCCCACAAAACCCAACAAAAACAGCAAAATGCATATCAACATACCACCCACCCCACATATACACATTTAACCCCTAGAAACACTCTAACACTCTAAAAACTAAATACAGAAGTTCTCTCAGAAACTGCATTCTGCTGCATTCAAAGCCAAAACCGCTTTTGGATAAAAACTATGGCTGGTCCTGGTCTTTATGACCCTATACCTCCTTCTAGAAGGCAGAAGCTGAAAGAGATCATTTCCGGGGTACGTGCAATCCTGCACAATCTCCACAGCTTTCTTATAACACCTGGAGGCATAGATTTGATCTAAAGTAGGAAGAGTACACCCAATTATTCTCCCCGCAGCCTTTACGACCCTGGACAGCATTGTTTTTCCCCTGACTGTACAACTCCCAAACCACACACACAAACCATAGTTAACACGCTCTCTATGGTACAGTGGTAGAATGCCAACAACAGGTCCTTTGAGAGATTATGCTTCCTGAGAATTCTCAAGAAGTATAACCTCTGCTGTGCTCTCTTCATCACAACTTTGATGTTTGCTCCCCATGTCAGATCATCTCTTAACTCCATTCCCAGAAATCGAAACACCGAGACTTGTTCCACATAATTCCCTTCAATAATAAGTGGATGAATGTTCAATTTGCATTTCCTAAAGTCCACAATAATCTCTTTTGTTTTTTTTTTAATTGAGGAATAAATTATTTTCCCTACACCACTCCATCAGCAACTCAACCTCCTTCCTGTAAGGTGACTCCCCTTCCCCAGCAGTAATCAGACCAACCACCGTTGTGTCGTCTGCAAACTTAATGATCTTATTGCTGGGGTAATAGGGAACACAGTCATATGTGTAGAGCGTGTACAAAAGCGGGCTCAACACACACCCCTGTGGTGTCCCCGTATTTATACTGAGATCCGCATTTATACTGAGATTTGCTTTCTGTGAGCTTTTTTTTAGAGTAGGACTACCAGATTTCCAAAAAAAGTTAGAATTTCATCTCTTTGTATATTTGCACAACATGCACAACATGCATATTAATTTTTGTGGTAGTTTTAACCACTTGATCTCAACAATTTCTGCCTTTCTTTTATTGAATTTTGCTATTTTTTGCTTTCAGTTGTGTGGAATTCTCTTTTTCTTTTCAAACAGAACCATTTTATTTTGCTTATATAGCAAATAACAAACAAAAATATCCCTGAAGGGAACACATGAAGGTAGGTAGGGAGCCCGACAACTGTGTAAGGACAGTTTTAAATGAAAAGCCATCCAGAGTAAGTAGCTTTGCAGAGTGAGATGGGTGACATAAAAATTTGATAATAAATAAAAATAGAACAAACAATAATATATTACAGGTAGTCCTCAACAACAGTTCATTTAGTAATCATTTAAAGTTACAACACTGAAAAAAGGGACTTAAGACCGTTTTTCAAAGTAAAAACCATTGCAGCATCCCTATGCTCACATAATTAAAATTCAGATACTTGGCAAATGACTCATATTTATGACAGTTGTCATGTTCCAGGATCAGGTGATCAATTTTTGTGAGCTTCTGACAAGCAAAGTCAATGGGGAAGTCAGATTCACTTAATAACCATGTTACTTACGTAACAGCCGCAGTGATTCACTTAACAATTGTGGTAAGAAAGATTGTAAAATGGGGCAAAATTCACTTAACAACTGTCTCACTTAGCAACAGAAATTTTTGGCTCAATTGTGGATTACCTGTACAGTTTTTAATTCAGATGATGCACTACTAAAGGATTAAACAATTGCTTCAAACAAATTACAAATAGAACAAAAGTCTTGGTCCATCCAGACTGTTGGGAGCAATAAGCTGACTTTGTAATAATGCTGCTTGGGGGGGGGGGGAAGCCCTAAAGCAGGCATATACATAGAATGAAGGCTATTGCTAAGCACATTGGTTTGTGCTTAAATTGTAAGCCGCCCTGAGTCTTCGGAGAAGGGCAGGATATAAATGGGATTAAAATAAAATAAATAAAATAATTCTATTTGTGTCCATTTCTCATAGGAGCATTTTTTTATTTTTTTTAGTAGAGTAGGATTGTTTTAGCAGAATAGCAAATATGCAATAGATGGCTCTACAATTATTTTAATTGTAAATATTGTCATTGGGTTATGTTTGGCAGATGATATTTATCTCTTAATACAGAACATGTTAAAAGTTCATTGTCTATCAGTTGGTCCAAAATCAATATCTCTACCTCAATCAGTGTTCCATATCACCATTCTTCTTCCAATTTTTAAAGTTGGTTTTCCTCATAATTTGGCATGAGAAAAAGAATCAGATCTTTTTTATTAGATATTACATTGCAATAACTTTCTAACTGACATAATTTTAGAGATACTGCTAAGCACATTTAATTTGTGCTTAGATTGTAAGCCGCCCTGAGTCTTCGGAGAAGGGCGGGATATAAATGGGATTAAAATAAAAAAAATACTAACATTTTAGTATATTTAGATCCCAGTACTGTCCATCAAACTAAGAATGCTGTATATTCTAAAATTGCCCAAATCAGAAAATTTTAACACAAATGGTTAATTGAAATCTTCCCTTAAATATATAATCATGTAAAGAAATGAAGCTGCAGTGACTGAAATGTTTGCAGTAAACTTATCAGTGCCTGATTTTTCCATCTGATAAAGAATGTTTCAAGATAGACTTTAAAGGAAGATTAGAAATACACTGACTATGACTTTGTGCAAAAAGCATTGTTACAAGACAATAGTGCATTTGCCAAATAGATGAGTTTGTGTCTTATTGTTTTAAGTCAAATTCCTTGATATACAGAAGACAGCTAATTACTTATAACAAAGTACAAATCTTCCCAATTGGAAACTTAACAGCACCAGTGCAGAAGAATGTTATATTCTGGCACTTCATAAGAAACTTCCAGATCCCCCCTTTTGGGGGAGGGGCTCTTTCTTTCTTTCTTTCTTTCTTTCTTTCTTTCTTTCTTTCTTTCTTTCTTTCTTTCTTTCTTTCTTTCTTTCTTTCTTTCTTTAATAAAGAAAAAGTACTTATTTCTCAGGTGTCTGGAAAATTTTGTTTACTTTTGCTTGAACTTAGGGTTTCTGTTTTTGGTAGGTCACAGGCAATTAAACCAAAGACTGATGTTGGAGCAGACAGATTTTTCCCCCCTCTTCCCCCACTCCAAAAAAAAAAAAAAGCAAAGGATCCTCATCTTGTTTGAAGAGGCACAGAAGAAGCTAAGATTGAAATGATAGTTTTTGTTTTGTCTACCAGTATAGCCTCTAATCCAACATTAGTGAACGGAACAGTAGGCAGACTCCTGTCCTCTCCCTCTCCTCTCCCCTCCCCTCCCTTCATCTTTAATTCAAATCTTTTTAATTCTGATGAAAAAGCTTCAATAAAAAATAATTATTTTATAAAAATCAATAGCATAGTTGGAGAGTGATATGTTTTTTGCCTGTTCTGCTTGATATTCTCTATTCTAGGCGTGTTCAGTTTGAAAACTGAGAATGTAAACAGCTTTCAGTACATTACTTTCCTACTTTATAAGGGTTGTAAAAAAACTGAATAGAATTTATTTCTGTAATTTTTGCCATCAGATCATGAACATTGCAGAAGTTCATAGTAGCAAACATTTTCACAAAAACCCATTCTGACCAATACTTAGGCTTATACTTTTGACACTTCCTTATATAGAAAATGAATAAAAATTATAACAATGACTAAAATCCCAAACAGTGTTTTCAAAATGACATTTGGCAACTGAATAGTAAGAAACATAGAAAAGTAACAGCAGAAAAAGACCTAATAGTTCATTGAGTCTGCCCTTTGATGGGTTTTTTCTTTTTAATTAATTAGTTATTAATTATTATTATTAATTTTATTGTTTAATTTTGCTGGATGATGGATATATGTTATTGAACATCACAAACATGTTTAAACTCAGTTACTGAAGATTGGTCCACTACATCCGCTGGAAATTGGTCCCAGCTTCCACCAGTCTTTCTGTCAAATAATACTTTTTAATAATGCTTTTGAAATTTTCTCCTGTTAGTTTAAGGTTATGCCACCATATTCTTGATTTTTGCTTAATATTGAAAATCCTGCCTTCTAAAATCTTACTGTCCCCCCTTTCCCTTTTGTCCTCCAGGATGAATATATTCAGTTCCTCCAATCTCTCCTGATATGTTTTGTAACAACTGCAACAACAATAACAAAACAGGTTGACATTGCAGAATGTTGCAGTATTTTATGTTGTGAACAAATAGTCCCTTCTAGTACTTTCAAACTACAGTAATACAAAGTCAAATATTATAATTATAATTTTAAAATTTTAAAAGCTGTGGGTATATGGATCTCAGAATTTACAAATATCTGAACCAAGTAATTTTTACTACTGCCATTAATACAAATTGAATTGTTCTTATAATTGTTTTTATTAAAATTACAGTGACCGTATAGTCTTGGTAAAATTAAAGGACATACCTGAAAAAGGAACAAATCTGAAACAGATATATGAGGATAAAACAGTTTGTTTTTATTTAGAACTTTGCTTTAGAAAAGAACATTCTAGAGCAAAACCAAGAAAAGCTCACATTGTATTAAAAATATCTAAAAACAGTATATGTGATTTTTTTTATATAAAAAACATTAAATTTCGTATTTTTCACAAGAATGTGAAAAGCTGTGCATTAAGAGGTACAATTTGTATGGTAAAAATTAACTCGCAAAAATAAAAGACAAAAGTGAACTTGAAAAATAAATCTTAAAGAAAATAAAGGATGGTCCTTTATAATTGAGGACATATGTTCACTGTAATTAAAAACAATGTCTATAGAATGGCATCTTTTTGGTCTTCCACAGTATGTGAAATATATTAGTGGTGGCTCCTAAGAAATGAAGTTTTCTTTTGATTGGCAATGAAATACAATATAGACACTTTTAAACTTTGCTGTATATCAGAGTAATAAACGAACAGAGCTATATGTGTACAAGGCTGTTTGTGGATCAGCTATTTTAATTTGTTAATCGAAACCACAATATGAATTCATTCTAGTATAGTACTGCCCCTTCTCCACAATTTGCTGCCCACATCTCATTTGGTGAGACTGAATGAAGTGTCTTAGTTTTCCTACATAATCAGTATCGTACAGCAGCACAGTAAACGTATCAGTGCAGATCAGATATGCATCTGAGAGGCCACTACCAGTAGCCCTTAGATTTCTATTTCTTTTATTGTCACATCTTCATGATCACTTTGCAGACTGTGTATACAACTGATAAATGATTATCATATTAGCTTGAATTTGCAAAATAATGAATTCTTATTGCTATTATCAGTGATGACTGAAGACCTAAATATTAGAATTTAATGTTAAGAGAAGAAGAAAAAAAGATTTTAAGTTAAGTCAGATTTTGATAGCAATATATTTTGAATTATTGCAGAAATATTTAGTCCAGTTTTGGAAGGAAATAACAAAGTTCCTTTTGCAGTATTTGTGATATTTTTATTTTTTGTTCACAAATAACGGACCGATATAATAGCATTTATTTATTTTGTAAATTTATATGCCACCCATCTCACTGTCAAGTGACCCTGGGTGGCTTAAAACAAAATAACAGCATAAAATAAAACAGCAATAACATTAAAGAATTAAAACCTAAAAACCAACCAAGAACTAGATAAAAGGAGAATAAATGCATAAACCTGGTGTAGATTCTGGTAATCTACTACTCCAAAGTCATACACCCCTATCGGAGACTAGGCAAAAAACAACAACCCCAAAACCTCCTGAATGTATTTGTTTTCAATCTAGACCGTACTGAAGTATGAAAAAATAATGGTAGATTATTTGGGTAACTAAGAATGCAGTAGATTCTTCCAATAACCTGTACCACTGGTTGAAAAGCCCTGCTTCAAGATATCCAAAAGCAGCTCCCTGAGGCAGCTTTCTCATTTTCTCCAATAAGAACTCTTCTGATAAGACCTGTGGTTTTCCTACTGCAGTACATAAGTGTTTTGTTCTATTTAAGCCTGTGTGCCATATGAAATGCAAAAGTGGAAGTGAAGTAGCTAAAATGGCATCTTTCTTTCTGTCCGATATTTATGGAGAAGCACGTATGCCTGAACATTTATGTGGCACAGATCTTTTTTTCTCTTCCTAAATTCCAAAGTAATGTATATAAAAGAAAATTTCTAGCATTTTTTTTGGTCAGGCAAGGCTATTTAAAGTGCCTTACTGTTTCAATGCTTATATTAACAGGTACTATCTGTGCCTTGTCATTGTGACCCAGCCAGCTATGAACTCATTTGAAAACCTGTGTGATGCTTTCCTTATAAACACGTGGGTTTTTTTCCTAAAAAAAAAATAACCTACTCTTCTTTAAAAAGAAAAGAGGCCAGGAAGGATTTCGACAGACAGAAAAAAACAAATCACAGTCCAAATTAGATTTCTGCCCGGACTTCTTTCAAAAAGCCTCTGTTAAAATTCTCTGGCTTGCTAGTAGAAGGAACAGGCTTTTCCTTTTTTGGTAGAAAATGAATGAACTGACATTTAGGCTGATGATAATCTTACATCATCAGCACTTCCCACTGAGTTTACAAATAGAAATCTATTGACTCCGGCTGAACTAAAATCGCATCCAGGTTTAAAAATTAGCATGTGAGAATTCATAGAACATTTGGAGCTTTGCTCTGAATAAACACACATATAGTTGCCTATACCAAGTAATAATTCAGAGCCTTGCTCCTGAAGAATGGCTCTGTGTTTCTTTTAAAGTTGTATTTTTCAGAACTTCCTGCTTCTAACACAGCAGATATTCTTCACATCCAGCCATTTAACACCAGTATACAGGTAGTCCTCAACTTATGTCCACAATTGAGCCCAAAATTTCTGTTGCTAAGTGAGACATTTGTTAACTGAATTTTATCCCATTTTATGTCCTTTCTTGCCACATG
Organism: Vipera berus; assembly: GCF_964194415.1. Taxonomy (NCBI): domain Eukaryota; kingdom Metazoa; phylum Chordata; class Lepidosauria; order Squamata; family Viperidae; genus Vipera; species Vipera berus. The sequence continues at coordinate 75,305,336 of NC_138205.1, read as the reverse complement.
TTAAGTAAATTACTTTAGTTGTTAGTTTAATAACAAGGTGGTTAAGTGAATCTGGCTTCCCCATTGACTTTGCCTGTCAGAAGATCAAAAAAGTTGATCGCTTTTTTGGACACTGCAACCATCATAAATATGACTCAGTTGCCAAGCATCTGAATTTTGATCTCGTGCTCATGGGAATGCTGTAACTGTCGTAAGTGTGAATAATGGCCATAAATCAATTTTTTCAGTGCCGTTGTAACTGAACAATCACGAAACAAAATGCTGTTAAGTCGAGGACTACCTGCAATTCTCACTTTCTTTCCAGTGCAGGATTAGATATAGCTTGCATGCATGGAAATGAATACGAATGAAAAAGAAAACATCTGAACTCTAGTTGGGATTTTCGTTTTGCTCTTTCATCATGCAAGTAATTCTGTATGTTTTCATTTGGGAACCTAAAAGCTTGTAGGATTTGATATGTCCTCAGACAATGTACATTGCTAAATTGAGATGTTTACTTCAGAGCACTATTTATCACCTCAGTTTTGATTTCACACTTTAAACCTAGGTAAAAATTAAAGAAATTATGTTTTTAGTTTCTGTTTCTGAAACATTACACTGGAAATTCCCAGATGCATCTATCAGCTATGTCAAATCTTTGCTTTAATTAAAATTCCTAATACATACAAGCATGGTATGTTTTCCTTACATTTTAATTTCTCTTTGTAATTGTAATTGGAACTCGCTATTTGTGTGTTTCTCATTCACAGAGATTATCTGCTATCACAGATGAAGATTACCTGACAAAAATTTTAAATGAGAATATTAATAAGCTAAAGTTGTTCACTGTGAAAAGGTTCCATTTAGTTTTATCATACATTACATTAATAATATTTTGATAATGTACTTCTTACATTTTTAAAAATTTATTTAGATATATTTCTTAAGGAGCCCTCAAAATATACGCGTAGAACTAAAGGTGTAGGCGCAACGTTTCGACGGAATCCCATCCGTCATCATCAGGCTGGTGGATTTAGCTTCCTTCTCCACATGCTTCTCTCAGAAGAAGGAAGCTAAAGCCACCAGCCTGATGATGACGGATGGGATTCCGTCGAAACGTTGCGCCTACACCTTTAGTTCTACGCGGGGAAAAACCCGAATAACCAAAGATCCACACCCGTGAAAACCTCAGAACACACACACACACACACACACACACACACACACACACACACACACACACACACACACACACACATATATATATATATATATATATATATATATATATATATATATATATATATATATATCTTCAAATGATAAATCCCAGTTGTGGATATGGGTTTGAAACAATCATGATGATATATTAATAGCTTTGTTGAAATGTTCACAAAGTAAATGGTCAAAGAAGAAATTTCTTGGCATACATGAAAAGGGTATTAGTTAGTTTTAACCATTCAGTCGTGTCGAACTCTTGGTGACTTTATACTGTAGGCAAATGCTCTCCATGCTACCCTGTCAAGCACAGCTTCTTTCAGTTGTTGGATGTTCATATTTATATCAGTATTAATGGTATTAAGCTAGTGAGTTCTTTGCTTGCCCCTTTTCCTTGATTCACTAACCATTCCTAGCATCAATGACTTCTCCAGTGAACTTACACTGACAAAATGGCTAAATAAATCAGTCATAGTCTTGTAACTTTGGCTTCTAGTGATGTTTCTGGTTTTGTATGACTCATCACCTCTCTCTTGGTTGTTCTGGCTGTGCATGGCATTCACAATAATTTACACCAACACCACAGTTGAAAGGCATCAGTTCTTCTATCAGCCTTTCTTAGTGTCCAACTCACACTTATATAACATTATCAGAGAAGGTTATATCAATCTGCAAACCTTTTGGGTTTTTTGCTTTTATACTTATACTTCCTTTCATATTTATATTTATTTTTTATTTTATTTTAATTCCATTTATATCCCGCCCTTCTCCGAAGACTCAGGGCGGCTTACAAGCTTAGCAGATGGTTTTATGTCTCAAAACCATCATGGATAATAATAACTCAATTATTTTAAGGAGAGTCAGTCTGGTGTAGTACTTAAGATGCCAGACTAGAAGTAGGGAGACCATGAGTTCTAGTCCTGCCATAGTCACACAAGTAGCTGGGTTACCTCAGCCCTAGGAAGCAGACAGTGGCAAACCACTTCTGTAAATCTTGACAAGAAAACAGAAGGAATTTGTGCAAGCAGTCACCAGGAGGCAACACTGACTCAAAGTCACATACTTATACACATCTGAGGCCCTAGATAGGAAGCCATTTCACCACTGGGTTAGTAGAAGGAACATAGGAAGTTGCTTGATTTCCAGACAGCACCTGATCTTGGGAAGGTCTTGGTCTATCATAAGTTTCCTGTCCTCTTGCCTTTTCTTCTCCCGTTATCTTTTTGTTAGCTATTCTGCCACTTCTCTTTCTTTTTACATACAACAACAGCAAAATATCTTCCTTCTTGCTTTCCTCATCACAGAAGAAAATATTTTACACACTGTGATTAATCAAGGCTCTGACTATGCACTAATTTAAAGTATTTGCCAGTTTGAGAATACAGTAGTTGAATGAATGTGATAGTCTTGCCTAACTGGGGTCTGAAGTATAAAGTTGGAGGAAGGTATTGCTGGTTCTGTTTTTCTGTCTTGGTTAGGAGAAAAATTACTCTTCAATGGTGCCTGAAAAAAGTGGCAAGTACTTTTGTCACCTCAAGTCTTTTCCCAAAGTTTTAGAATAGATTTTATATTCCTGAGTAATTCTAACACATACCCACACCTGATTTGCTTAGTTGGGGAACAAGGAAACTGCTCAAACAGTCCTGATATTTGAAGCAGTTAATTCTTTTGAGACATTACTGTATCTGACTTGTTCTGACTTTAGCACAGAAATGGATCAATTTTGAAGAGTCTGAATATAGCTGTTCCAGGATATCTGCAAATAGTTGAGAAATGAGATGTGTGACTGTATCTTTTTGAAGTGGAGTTAAAGTTTTGGTGTATGTTAACTTAAATATCTGGAAAATTTTAAAGAGGCAGGTACAATCTCTTTCAAGAATGGGCAAGTGAGGTATTTAAGGTAATACTGACAAAGCTTTAATTCTGTTTCAGAAAATGTAGAATCGTATATCTCATTTTTTAAGTATTTGCCAATTTTTTTCTTCTGCTACATCACCTTGTACTTCTCAGATACACATCTCACATGCCCATTCTCCCATATTCGCTATGATCTGTGAGTTATCTGACTTTTGTGTGTTTTGTTTCATGTTTCAGATTGATGCAATACTTTTGTTTGGACGCATTAGCATCAGTAGTTATTTTTGTATTAACCATTTCTTCCTACAGTTTAAAAGTGTGGGGAGGTGAACTTTGTTGAAATCTCTTGGTGAAGTTTTTCCCCCTGTCCTTCCTTCCTTCCTTCCTTCCTTCTTTCACTTGCAGCCTTCCTGTATATGTCAACGCCTGTGATCTCATGATCCAAAAATAGCCTCAACTGCACCCAAAGGGCATGTGTATGTGGGGAGGCAGTGAACATTTTTCCCCCTGTAATTAATATTATTGAATGAATTCTCCTAAAGTAAGCAGAGAATCAATGATGTGAATCCTGAATTAGTTTGGTGGGGGGCATGGGTCGACCTCAAGCTTGATAGGGGGCATGTCTACACCATGGAATTACTAATGAGAACATGGAAAAGAACAGGACATCTGTGCCTAATGCCAAAGAAAATATTCTTTTTTTTTGTTTTTGTTCTCCCTCCACTTCTTAGAAAAAATGTCAAGAGCACGGCACTAATCTGCTTCCAAAAAGTGAATCAATGATGAGGTCACATAGATGTTTCTGCGACTATGTAAAGAACTGTGATTAAATATGCTATTTTTTAATTTTAATTTTTCTGATACTGTTTTCATTTTATATCAGGTTTGTTTGATTGTAGTTAAGAGTTAGCTTGTTATTTTCTTTACCTATGTGTAGTTATTTTGAAAAGTTGAAAGTGTAATCCTAAATGGGAAACCTGTGGTAGCAGATTTATGTTGAGAGACAAAGCCAGCTTTGCACCATCTGAGAGAGGAAGTATGTGTGTCATTTCCTCTATTTTCAACTGCTGGTGCTAATTTTGTTTATATCTATGCATGGTGCAGTATCTCTGTGTCTTCTCCCCCCCTGTGATCTGTGCACATATGCAGTATTATAATACTAAGAAAGGCAAGTAAGGTAATCAATATATAATAAATCAACAAGCCACATCTAATTAGGTCATTTGAGCAACTGATGTTTGCTTTAATAAGTGAGAAATTCAAGAAATGAATTTTACAAGAAAAATAGAATGCATTTAAGTATCCTGATGTTTTAAATGGTATCAAACAATGTAAAGTGTAATTATATTCTGAAAGAGCTTAAATGTTGTGTTTTTAGCTTCAAATTCAGCAGGCAGAGTGAGGATTTTAAGTTGTAGGATTACTTCTATAAAATACTCTACAAAAGATGGAACCTAAAAAAAAAAAGAAAAATGGCCCAAAATGAACAAAATATGAATCTCAAACCATGATGCATACATATTATGTATGATATTTTTTTCTGTAGATAAAAATGATAGAATGATGCTGAATATTTTTTTCTTATGACTATTTTGCACTCTGGATATCTTTCTTGGCACTGTTCTGTTCCAGCCTACAACTGGCCCTGTTTGAATGTCAGGGACAACCCCTTTTTATAGTCAACAGGCTGGAAAAAACCCAACCAAATTTATTTACAAAGAGTTCAAACAAAGTTAAACGAAAAGTTCAAACAAGACTTAAACCAAAAAGGTTAAACAAGAGTTAAACAAGAATAACAGACCAGGACTCTAGCAGAAGATCTTCAAATGGTTGCCTTCAGCAACCAGCACCTCCCACACATTCTTCCCCTTTTATCAGCAATCCCAAGGCGTGGCTTCTCATTGTCTTCTCCTGAGTTGCCTCATTGCTTTCATCTGTTCTGTTCTGCTAGATTGCCTCCTACTCCTAGCGTCCCTGAACAGAGCCAGCTGTGGATCGTCTTCTTCCAATCCCTCATGCTCACACAGCTGAGTCTGAGGAGGAACAAGACGGGAGGGGCCAGGCTGAGAGTTCTGCAGTGCATCAGACCCTTCGTCTGACACCAAAGGCTCTCCAAACCCCTCCTCCTCCTCCTCCTCCTCTTCAGAATCATCCAATTCAGCTGCCGGGTCCACAGGCTGACGCTGAATCACAACAGGCACTAGAAGGGTGCTTGATTTCTTTCTCTGCTTTTCTATTCATTTTATCTTTTGTTTTTGGTATTTATTTATCTATTTGTTGATTGGCTTAGACCAGGGGTAGGCAGCTTTGGCTCTTTTATGACTCGTGGATTTCAACTCCCAGAATTCCTGAGCCAGCACAGCTTAGACTAACAAGGGAAAATTAGTCATAACACATTTTCCACTAATTCCATTAGAAAGATGCAGGATAAATCTATTTATCCAGAATAAATCTCACTGCAGTACCTTCCTCTTAGATAAGTGAATAGATATGCAGCCTGTGTGCTGCTGAATTAATCTGGATCCCATCAGTTTTCCCCCCTGCTATATACTCTTAAAATGCTTTTTTAAAAAGCTTTCCCTTCTGTTTCTTTCAGGATGAGATGGGTATTGCTTGCGAATTGCTGGAACCGGACTCAGACTTCCTTAAGTGCAGCGTGGGTTTTCCCTTCATGAAATCTAAATCCAAGGTATTGCTTGATGGTTTCCTACAACAGAGAGTTTCCCTGCATAGCAAAGAAATGTGTGGAGTGGGGCCCTTGGTGTTCTCTGAGCTTTCTTGCTTTCTTGCAGATGTTTCATTATCCAAACTAGGTAACGTCATCAGTGCTAGAAAACTGTGGACCATAAACTACCGGTAGTCCTTGCTTACCAAGTACACTTGGGACGGACGACTAAGCAACACAGTCATTAAATGAAAATTCATGTGACTATGCCAGTGTGTCATATCATTCTGGTTGCAATGGTTAAGTGAATCACAGTGGATGGTTAAATGTGCTATCTCTTGTCTACGGCTTACAGTTTCCTACTGGCTTCTTCATTTACTTTGCTTGTTGAAAGCTGGATGAGAAGGTCTCAAATTGCAATTTCATGACCTTGGGTTGCTAATAAATGAGGGCCAGTTGCCAAGCACTGAAATCATGATCACATGATTTCTGAAACTTCAATGACTGGTCACTGGACTCATTTTTCAGCACTGCACTAGTTCTTTGTTTTTTCTTAGAGGGAGCTGCTAATTTTACCTCACTAGGTAAAATTTAGGGAGAGGACAGTGACAGCTATTCATAACCACAGAATCCTAATGGAAGTTGATTAGGAATTCAAATGGGAATCTTTTTTAGCTCCCAGAAAATGATTCTACCTTGGCAAAACCTTTGAAGAGGGATGTCTACCATTGGTGTCCCTAGTTGCTCTGCTGTGTTTTGTATTTTTGCCTGTTTTAAATAAGAGGATTTAAAGGTCAGATGAATACAGCACAGAACCAATAAAAATAAAATGTCTTTTTTTTCTTTTAAACTTTTTATTTGTTAAATAAACTCTGTAGATTATGCTGTTATATTTTTATAGTATTTCTGAATGTTTTGAAGTTTAATTCTGTGCTGGATCGGTTTAAGAGACTTTGGTCTTTGAGGTATAGTAACAAACAGCACCCACATTCCATTGTCAATATGCAAAATACCCAAAGGCAGGAAAATAAATCCTTTAACATCATTTTTCATTCTTGGAAGGGAAAAGACAATTGTGCTGAAATTAAACATTTACTATCTTTAAATAGTTCCAATAATCGGACCTGATTCTGTAAGTCTCCAATTGAGTCAAGTCATTGATAAACATGGGTAGATTTTCATTTTTGTTTTGTTTTGTTTTTGGTCAGTTCCTATCCATGTCAGTTCAATTTAGGAAGGAAAATGAAACTAATAACACAGCAGGATTGTATTACAGTACAAATATATAAGTTGAATATTATATTCACAGTTGCTTGCTTTTCCTAAACATAAGTTGTCCTACTAGAACAAGATTTGGGTTTCAGAAAAGATATAAACCATACAACCATACCTTCCCTCCCCCAGTATCAGGGCTAGATCAAAACTAACAGGTCTATAAGGGGCCAAGATAGGGGTACTCTGCCCTCTATATATTTGTGTACAAATTGTTCAACAGTCTATTTCAAATGCAACAGAAATGCAGACTATACTTTATTACTAATTCAGCTGAATATATATTCCATGCTTTTCAGTAAAGAAAAGACAATTAATTGTCTGTTCATAATGACCTAGAAAGCCTTTACTGTGGAGAGTTCATCTTCCTTTTTAGTTTTGGGTGTTGCCTCACTGTGAGATGTCAGTGGTAAATATTTTCAGTATACTACCAAAACATTAATAAGTATATTCAGATTTTATTGTATGATAGTAAAATCCAGATTACATAATTTGTTCTACCAAAGCATTTCAAAGATGAACCTCATAGTCAAAGCACAATGGCCTTGACAGTTTACAAAAATAGCCCTGATGTGGTATGTCAGCTAAGTGGTAGCAACACCAGCCTTCAGTGGGAGAAGCCAGCAGGAAAGGTAAAATGCTCCTATTCCACCTTTTGAATGATTAGTATCTATTTTATACTATCTCTGTGCAATGATTGAATTCAACTGGCGAATCCCTTGCTGACCACTATTTACGTACATTAACGATATAGCTGTGAGGTATTTTCCTTGTCTTTATTATGCCTAGCCAGAGTGGGAAAGTTGGGTGTGTACACAGAAAAACACCATCATATGATTTCTCATCTTTGAAAATGTATAGTGATTTCAAATCTGGAATATGATAAAATGATGCTAATATATATTTTTGGAAAAAATGCAACAATGTAATGAAAGGAAGATAGTCAAATAGAAATATGCTTATTCAAACATCCACAAAGTGCTAAATGTTGCTTTCTGTTTCCCTTAGTATGAATTCAGTGTTATTTTTGACACAAGCCATTTGTCTGGGGAAGAAGAAATTCTTTCATTCCTTGTATCTGCTCAGAGGTAATACAGATTTTTAAGACGTTGTCAAACAAGGTGGAAAAAATTATATTTGGAGTTTAATATGGATATTGACTTGAAACAAATTAAAGTTGAAACTTTGTCAGTGAACACATTACTTTTAATTTACCTTTAAGTTAAACCCAATTTAAAAAATAGATCTGATTAAACTTCATACTGTAGGTTTACCTTTACATCTGACCAATACATAATTAATATATATTATTAATAATAATACCTCAAAATCACAAGACATTAGCTTTATTCTTATTCTTCCCCTCTACAGTTTGAAAGAAAGTATAAAAGCTAAAAAGAGATTTTCGTAGACATCCCAGCCTTTGAACTACCCAAGCGACTGAAATAGCAAAGTTTCACTGTCGGGCAAGCTTCCATGCCAGCTGCCTTTCTTTCCTCTCACATCGCCTCTTTTTAACCTCACACCCCACCTTCTGTAAGGGTAGGCTTAAGGCTCATTCACCTTCTCATGAAAGATGGCCTCCATTTTTAAGTGCCTCCCACCATCGGCTTCCACATCACATGGTCCAACCCAGCCAATCAAGCCACGCTCTGGTTGTGGTGCTCCAGCATGGCTCCTCCTAGAGGAGTCAGACAGTGCCGGAGGGGACCCCGCTCGCACTGTACCACCAGCAGGGCATTTTCAAAAGCAAACGAGGATAGGAAGGGCAACAATAGGAAAAGAACGCAACTCTGGAAAATCTGTCGAAAAAAGGTGCCGGAACTCTGTTCCGGTGCATTCTATGACAAAAAAAAGCCCTGGCTATACTTATTGTAGTAGGTAAATTCACTTGGGCCTCCAAAATAGGCTCTACTTGCAGGCAAATTTCTAATGTCCAAATTAGGAAAAAGCAAACAGATTTGAAACGGAGGTAATGAATCAGTTAGTCCCCTGTTCAGATCAGTGAAGAAAAACAGAGCATGCTTTCATTCATGATTTATTAAGATCTGCCATACGGTTTGTATGTGCAGAGGGTTTGTGACGCTAAAGCTGATAACAGCTTAAAAAATGACCAGTGTATTGGCTTAATCTTTTCCATTCTGTCATGACTTAAGATGTAAGATAGGAACACATTTTTCAATTTCCAACTAACCAAAATTGAACAGAATGTCCAGATTTTTTAGGTTATATATTACTTCTTAAGCCATTCAGCTGCAATCAGATTTAGAAGTCATGCATGTCATGTACAGTAGAGTTATATTTGTCTCTGATGATACTAGTTGGCTGAAGATGATATGACTGGACTTTTTTTTTATAATATGTCCTGTGGCAGGAGCCAGATAATCTTCAAGATGAGATAGATTTATTTACCTAATTCATGCATGAATGTAACTTAAAAACAGCTTTCAATCATGCCTATGAAATCATTATTTACTATTGCATCCATGAAATAACTGTTGGATAATCTTATTCAAAAGCCAGATAAATTTAATTTGATACTGAGGCTTGCAAATATGCAAATAGCTAGTTCTTCCTCCCCACCCTCCCACCCCATCTTAGACTTCCTTTATCCTAGTTTCAGATTTCTTCTAAACTTGGAAGAGAAAAATATTTTTGTTTCCCCAGGGAATATTGTAAAGTCTGCTAAGAGAGAGTTTGAACCAACTCTCTCCGTTTTACTATAGAGGCCTCATAATGGGTGCATAGGGATTTGGCAGGGAGTGTGTTGAAAACCCTAATGCACAGGGCACACGTCTCATTATTTTTAGCCATAAAATAGTAGTCCTATCTGCTAGTAGACACAGGAAATGATGAGAATCACATGGGAATGCTCATTGCTTAGCTTGGTGAACTTTTGATCTTGGATTCCTTACTTCTAAATTAAAAGCTACTGTTTTTGTTTTGTTACTTTAATATATTGAAAGTAGTTGCATAAAAGGAGTCATTTGCATTTACTATATTTTTACATAGTATAAAATCCATATGTCCCTATTTTTAAAAATAAAAAGCTAGGCTGCTATATATATAACAGTTTTCCAAATCAGTTACTGGTGGTTCGGCAACCTGAAGAACTATTTACCTCAGTGCTTCTTTCTAAATATTTGCATGCAGAGTTTGTTACTATTTGGGCACCAACCACCTTTTTATTTACAGGCAGCAATTAATAAAAGCCTGTCAAAATGCACACATAAAATATTGACTGTAGCATGCCCCTCTAATATTGCATGAAGCAAAAGGTCAAGGATGATAGTTAAGTTGCTGAACAGATGTTTATTTCTTAACTATATGAAGAGTAACTTCTGTCAAATTCTTGGCCCTACACAGTGACACTTTGATGATGATGATGATGATGATGATGATAATAATAATAATAATAATAATAATAATAATAATAATAATAATAATAATAATAATAATATCATCCCACTTCCTTTACATGGGTGATCTGAAGCTGTATGCTGTATGGATTCATTATCACCACTAATATTTGTTATTGTACTATTTCCTCTGTCAACAATACTGAATAACTCAGGACATGGCTATCAAACATCAAAAACATCTGCCAGACTATCCCACCTCCTTTATATGGATGATCTGAAGCTGTATGGAAAAACATCATCTGAAATAGAATCACTGCTCAAAACTGTCCGTATATATAGCCAAGATATTGCAATGGAGTTTGGCTTGGACAAATGTGCCACACTTACTATCAAACAAGGAAAAATAGTGAATACTGAAGGAATCAAGATACCCCATGAAAATAACATTAAGAGTCTGGATGAGGAAGATTACTACAAATACTTGGGTATCCTTCAAGCTGACAACATCAAACACACTGAAGTCAACAAAAAGATTAGAGGTTAATACATCAAGAGAGTGAGAAAGATCTTAAAGTCCAAACTCAATGGAGGAAATACCGTGAAGGCAATCAACACCTGGGCAATTCCAGTCATTAGATACACAGCTGGAATAGTGGACTCAAGCAGAACTAAAAGCAATGGACAGGAAGACCAAAAAAGTAATGACAATGAATCATGCCCTTCATCCACGCAGTGACATTGACAGACTCTATTTACCAAGGCAAATAGGTGGACGTGGAATGCTGCAAGTACATCAGATGGTTGAAGAAGAAGAAATGGCTTTGGAAGAATATTTGAAGGACAGTGATGAAGATGCACTGAAATTAGTATATCAGGAAGGCTTACTGACTACTGGAGAGACCAAAGTGTCCTACAAGAAAGACCAAATGAAGAACAGAATATAGGCATGGGAAGACAAAGCACTACATGGCCAGTACATTAAAAAAAATAGCCGGGAAAGCAGATAATAACAAGACCTGGCAATGGCTAAGAGCAGGAAAGTTGTAGAAAGAGACCAAGGGACTAATTCTGGCTACACAAGACCAAGCCTTAAGTACAAATGCATACAAAGTCAAAATTGAGAAGACAGCAACAGACAGTAAGTGCCGCCTTTGCAAAGAAGCTGAAGTAACAGTAGACCATCTGGTAAGCTGCTGCAAGAAGATCGCACAGACTGACTACAAGCAGTGGCATGACAAAGTAGCAAGAATGGTGCATTGGAAGATCTGCAAGAAATATCATTTGCCTGTAAGCAAGAACTGGTGGGATCATAAAATAGAGAAAGTCATAGAAAATGATAAAGTTAAACTGCTCTGGAACTTCAGAATTCAAACAGACAAGCACCTGCAACATAACACCCCAGACTTAACAATTATTGATAAGAAAGACAATAAAGTCTGGATAGTGGATGTGGCAGTGCCTGGAGACAGCAGAATAGACGAGAAAGAACTGGAGAAGATAACAAAATACAAAGATCTACAAATAAAAATAGAAAAATTGTGGCAAAGGCAAGCAAAGGTAGTACCAATAGTAATAGGCGCCTTGGGTGCAATGCCAAAACAACTGGAGCACTACTTGAACACCATTGGCATTGACAAATTTGCCATTAGTAAATTGCAAAAGGCGGCCTTACTAGGAACTGCTTCCATCCAGCAAGGATATCTGTAATACCATCAAACATCCACATCTGCCTATCCCAGGTCCTTTATAAGGACCTGATAGGTAGACAAAAATGCCAAATCCAGTCTGAACATCTGGCTGACTGTGCAAATAATAATAATAATAATAATAATAATAATAATAATAATAATAATAATAATAATAATAATAATAATAATAATAATATCTTATTGTCATTTTTTACTGTGGGCACAATGGCGCACATGAAAAATGATATTTAGTTGCCCGCTCTCAAAGTGAAACATACATGACACACCCAAAACATACTATATACAACATATGTATAGACCCACAGCCCTACATATACATAACAATAAAATATTAAATGCTGTCCAACTTGAATATATAACAGAAGGAGGAAGCCTGAGAGTTCACAAGGTTAATGCTGTATGGAATGAAACTGGTTGAATCTGGATGTTCTGCTACGGATACCACAAAGCCTCCTCCCAGAAGGTAAAAAGGAAAACAGGTTGTGAAGAGGATGAGTAGTGTCCCAGACAATCTTATGGACCCTTCTCAAGCAACGCTTCTATGCTATGTCCTGGATGGAGGGGAGAAAACTGCCAATGATCTTTTCAGCCATCCTCACCACTCTCTGCACCGCCTTCCTGTCTGAAGCAGTGATGCTTCCAAACCAGACTGTGATGCTATATATGCTCTCAATAGCCCCCCTGTAGAAAGTGGTCAGAACAGGGGAAGGAAGATGAGCTTTTGTCATGTGACGCAGAAAGTGCAGGCGCTGCTGTGCCCGCTTCACCAGTTTCTCACTGTTGAGTGGCCAAGCCAGCCTACTTGTTAGCTGCTCACCCAGGAATTTGATGCTGGTAACCATCTCCACAGGTGAATCATTAATGCACAGAGAAGTGTGGCTTTGTGTGCCTTTTCTGAAATCGACAATGATTTCTTTGGTTTTTCCAGTATTTAAAACTAAGATGTTTTCCTTACACCAGTTCACCAACCCCTCAACCTCCTTGCGGTAAGCTTCCACATTGTCATCATGAATAAGGCCCGCTACTGTTATATCATCTGCAAACTTTACAATATAGTTGGTGGCAAACCTAGCACAACAGTCATGGGTCAACTGGGTGAACAGCAGTAGACTTAGGATGCAGCCCTGAGGAGAAGCTGTGCTCAAGGAAATGGTATTAGAGGTATTTATTCCAGCTCGCACATATTGGGGCCTGTTGGTAAGAAAATCCAGAATCCAGTTGCACAAAGGAGTGTTTAAGCCTAAAAGGTCCAATTTGTCTACTAGATGCTGGGGAATGATTGTGTTAAATGCCGAACTGAAGTCAACAAACAACAAACGCATATGAGTATTTCTTTCCTCTAAGTGCTTCAAGCTCAGATGGAGAACAGAAGAGATAGCATCCTCTGTAGAGCGATTTGATTGGTAGGCAAACTGAAGCGGGTCAAATGCTGGTGGGAGGCTAGATACAATAAAGTCCTTTATCAGCTTCTCAAAGCATTTCATAATGGTGGATGTCAGTGCAACCAGATGGTAACCATTGAGGCCTGTAATTGTGGACTTTTTTGGCACTAGCAAGATGATGGCCATCTTAAAACACAATGGGACCACTTCCTGCTGCAATGAAATAACAGTAACAGTAACAATAATAACAACAACAACAACAATAATATGTTGTTGTTGTTGTTGGAAGGGACCTTGGAGGTCATCTAGTCCAACCCGCTGCTCAGGGAGGAAACCCTATACCATTTCAGACAAATGACTGTCCAGTCTCTTCTTAAAAACTTCCAGTGTTGGAGCATTCACAGCTTCTGGAGGCAGGTGGTTCTACTGGTTAATTGTTCTGTCAGGAAGTTTCTCCTTTCTCCTTGGAGAATAGCTTGAATCTCTCTTCTTTGTGGCAGCCTAGGACTGTGTTGTTTTTTTTGGCAACTGCAGCACACTGCTGGCTCATATTTAAATGATTGTTCACTAGGACCCCAAGATCCCTCTCACAGCTACTACTATTGAGCAAGGTACCACCTATACTTTACCTGTACATTTGGTTTTTCTTGCCTAAATGTAGAATCTTGCTTTTTTCACCATTGAATTTCATTTTGTTAGATAGCGCCCAGTGTACAGGTCTGTCCAGATTCCCCTGTATCTTAAGCCTATCTTCTGGAGTATTTTTTCCTTTTTTGAAGATGGGAACTACATCAGCTCTTTTCCAGTCCTCTGGTAGTTCCCCAATGCTCCATGATCTTTGAAAAATATAGTTTAGTGGTTCTGAGTTCACATCTGCCAGTTCCTTGAGAACCTTGGGGTGTAATCCATCTTGTCCTGGTGATTTGAACTTGTCTAGGCTGGACAGGTGCTCACTTACCATTTTCTTGCCTATCTTAACTTGTGTTTGTATTCTTTTTTTATGGCACTATTTTTGATAGGTTGGACTGTTTCTTCCCCTTTGTGTAAAGACAATCAAAAAAATGAGTTAAATAGTTCTGCTTTCTCCGTGTTGCTTGTCACCTTCTTGCCACTTTCACCCACTAATGGACCAATCATTTCCTTAACCCTTTTCTCGTTTTTTACATGTTGAAAGAAGCTTTTTTTGTTATTATATTTTTCTTTGGTCACAAGACTTAGTTTATTTTGAGCCTTAGCTTTCCTCACTTCATCTTTGCAGGCTATTTGCTGATATTGTACCTTAGTTATGTGCCCCTCTTTCCATTTTTTATACTTGTCCTTTTTATCTTTCAGTTTATCAGAGAGTTTTTTATGCAGCCAGGCTGATTTCTTTTGAGAGCTGTTATTTTTCTTCTTTGTTGGTATTGTGCTAGACTGGGCTTTTATTATCTCACTTTTCAAAATTTCCCAAGCTTCTTGAGTTGTTTTCCTCTTTAGGATTCTCATCCTTTCTCAATAGTAGTAACTGTGAGAGGGATCTCGGAGTCCTTGTAGACAATCACTTCATTATGAGCCAGCAGTGTGCTGCAGCTGCCAAAAAAGCCAACACAGTGCTAGGCTGCATTAACAGAGAGATAGAATCAAGATCAAGTGAAGTACTAATACCACTTTACAATGCCTTGCTAAGGCCACACCTGGAATACTGCATCCAATTTTGGTCACCACGATGTAAAAAAGATGTCGAGACTCTAGAAAGGGTACAGAGAAGAGCAACAAAGATGATTGGGGGACTGGAGGCTAAAACATATAGGGAACGGTTGCTGGAATTGGGTATGTGTAGTTTAACGAAGAGAAGAGTGAGAGGTGACATGATAGCAGTGTTCCAATATCTCAGGGGCTGCCACAAAGAAGAGGGAGTCAAGCTATTCTCCAAAGCACCTGAAAGCAGGACAAGAAGCAATGGATGGAAACTAGTCAAGGAGAGAAGCAACCTAGAACTAAGGAGAAACTTCCTGACAGTTAGAACAATTAACCAGTGGAACAACCTGCCTCCAGAAGTGGTGAATGCTCCAACACTGGAAGTTTTTAAGAAGAGACTGGACAGCCATTTGCCTGAAATGGTATAGGGTTTCCTGCCTGAGCAGGGGGTTGGACTAGATGACCTCCAAGGTCCCTTCCAACTTATTATTATTATTATCCATGGAATCCTTCCCAAGCCATCTCTAAGGTTATTGAAATTAGCTCTCTTAAATCTAAAACTCTAGTTTGACTGTGTTCTATTGCTTGTGCTTCCAGAATGTTGAATTCCAATATTTATTATTTATTTATTTATTAATTCGGTTTATATACCGCCCTACTCCCAAAGGACTCAGGGCGGTTTACAAGGCAAAATTTAAAAACAATACAATATAAAATTAAAATTAAATTAAATTAAGTCTAGCCGCAAAAACTTAAAATCACAATTTAAAAACATTAAACCCCTCAGTCCAGACCAGATAGCTCAAAGAGCCAGGTTTTTAGGTCCCGGCGAAATGAACGAAGGTCGGGGGCAGTCCGGAGTTCCGTTGGCAGTTGATTCCATAGGGCAGGCACGCCCACAGAGAACACCCTCCCCCTTGGAAGAGGGAGGGCATGATCATTTCCCCCCAAGGTTCCTTGGCTTCGACACCTTCCATCATTTCATCTCTGTTAGTGAGGATTAGATCCAATATGGCCAATCCCCTAGTTTCCTTTTCTACTTTTTGGGAGACAAAGTTTTCTGCTAGGTTTGTCAGGAATCTGTTTGATCTTCCACTTGGTGCAGAGTTTGTCTCCCAGTTGATGTCAGGGTAGTTAGTCCCCCATTACTACTGTGATGTGCTTCCTACATACCTTAGTTAGCTGACTAGCAAAAAGTTCATCTATTTCCTCTCTTTGGTTGGGCAGCCTATAGTATACACTTATAGCAATGTGATTTCCCCCCCCACTTTTATATTGACCCAAATGCATTGAAGACAGTTTTCATCATTGCTGTGCTCTATTTCTGTAGAGATAAAGTTATTTCTTATATAGAGAGCAACTCCACCCCCTCTTTTATTTGGTCTGTTTGTTTTAAATAATTTAAATCCCTCTAGCTGTGTGTTCCATTTGTGGGTTTCACCCCACCATGTTTCCGTAATGGCAATAATATCATATCTTCCCTCATTTACCTGAATTTCTAGTTCACTTTGCTTAATGTTCATACACTGTGCATTGGTGTATAGACATTTGAGTCCTTTATGATTGAACCTGTGTTTACTTTCTACATAACCTGTGTGGTGCCTGATTTCTCCTATTTTCTTACCACCTTTTGGTAGTCCGCTTTGTGTGGCACTAGCTGTTAAAAGCTTGATTTTGCTTGACAGCAAGATATTCTTGTACATATACACATCTATGTTACATGCACTGATAACCCTATAATTTTTAGATTACCAGGGACAGGGAAGTTCTGTATCAATTTCTGTATCAATTAACTCACTGTCCCCGTTGTTTAGTTTAAATATTCCTCCAGAAAATCTGTGAATTTATTGCCAAGTAACTCAGTCCCTTTCTTTGATGGATGCAAACCATCTCTTTTGTACATTTTTTCATTGGACCAGCTACAGACTTTGTGACTAATATAACCAAAGCCTTCCCCTTTACACCACTCCTTTAACCACATATTGAATTCTGCTATATGCTGGCCTTTTCCATTTTGCTCCTTATATACTGGTAAAACCTCTGAAAAAGTGAGCCTACAGCCTATCCTACTGAGTTCCTGCCCCAAGCTCTGGAAATCATTCTGCACAGAGAATACATCTTTTTGGGACAGATCGTTAGTGCCAAGATGTACAATAGCATCCACATCACAGTCTGTTGTGGCCCTGACCCCCGCGCCTGCCCTAACCGAGGACGATGACTCTGAGGATGATGGGGAGGAACTGGCAAGGCCTCCCTCTCTGGGGCCCTCCTCTCTGGCAAGGCCTCCATCTCCATCGGGAGGCCGAGAGGAGCAGCCAGTGCTCGAACAGCTGCAGCAGTCTACCAAAGATGAGTCATGGCTAGACCCTCGAGAAAGACGCAGGGCCAAGCGTCTGCAGCAATGTAGGTTGGGTAGGAGGGTCAGGGAGTAGCTTAATCATTGAGCCACACCCCATAAGGTATAAAGGGGGTGTGGCTGCTCTCAGAACTTTGTGACGAACAATAGTTTCAACAACTTCGGGTCACATCTTTGGAACTCTGCTTCTTGTTTGAAACCTTGGTCTGAATTCTTGGCAACGCTTCTGTACCTCTGCTAATGGACTCTTTGCTTGGACGTTATCTCATTTCAGCTGAAGTTTGAGGTAACGAGCTTATGTTGCTGCCAAGACATCAGTAGGCAATTAATTAAAGCCTGTAGCATTAACTCTTGTGAGTCGTGCCTGCTTGTCTGTCTGTGCTTCAGGAGGGGGGAACAGAACACAGTCCTTGCTAGCATTCTTGACTATTTTAAAAATACACTTCATGTCCCTACTGGCAGTCACACCTGGAAGACACCTGACCTCTTTTGAAATCTCTGTATTCTTTCCTAAATTTACATCCCTTATAATTGAACCAGCAACCAGAAGGTAGCTTCTCTTTTTGGATACCTATCTCTTCTTGCATGAGTCTTGTATAATACCTGATTTGCACTTCTCCCTGTCAAAAACAAGTTCTTCATTTCAGACCATGGTCCCCTGCTTATTTGAGTTATCATCACAACTACCCTGACCTGTCTCCTTAATGTCCCTATTAAGGTCAGCAGGGACACAGCGAAAGCTTTGTGTTTATAGTTCACAGCTCTCACCCTGCCAGATGCCATGGTTGTCCACGCTGCCCTTCTCCGGCAGGATCTTTGTGGTAGAGGGGGCTGATAGTGTGGAGGCTCAATAGAGTAGAAGTGCTGAACTGGACACGTAATTTCTGCCTGAAGAGTGCAGATTACAGACCCTAGATAATCTGTCCTTGTACACTAGTGATTTGTGTACAGATAGGACAGTTTCCCAGTTTGAAAAGAGTACTGCGAAAGACAGCTGCAAAACAAGTGTTGCACTGAACTAAGCCAGACATTCTGAGGTGAAAGGAATCTCAGACGCACATGCCCTGAATGTACCACCGCTGTCTTTGATTTTTAGTTATATGGTTTGCGTGCTGTTAGGCGTGTGGGCCACTACTTTTCTCCTCCACCCACCTCCTCCTCAACTCACAGTATTGTAGCTTTTTCCAGCAACCTCTGGACAGTTTAAATGTAATGAAGGTGTGTGAATTTAATTTCTTTCTTTTTTTGACACACTCAAGAGACTCTTAGGTTACAATCTCGGTAATGGAATGCCAAGGGTACAACTAAAAATGAACGAAAGATAAGTAGTCTCCCCCATATTAAATCAGATATCAATTTATAAATTGATAGATTGGTTATATCTCTATAAGTCACTGAATATATTTTCTCTATGTTGCAATATCCCTTATCTCATTTATCAGGTTTTCCAACCATGCACCTATTGCCTCTTGCTGATGCTCTTCCATCTTCTTCTCTTTCCTTCCACTCTTCCCAGCATTGGAGCCTTTTCCAGAGAGCTAAGCGTTTGAAGGTGTTTGAAGTGTAAAACAAACTATCAAAACCAATAAAAATGAATGGCAGCATCTTTAAATCAAAAATCCTTTTAAACAGTTGTATATATCGATATATGTACATACAATATTTTATGCTGTTAGACCTCTGTTTTAGGATAAATCTTTGTTAACTTCAAAATGCAGAGACTCATCAGAGTACTGATTTAACTACTTTTGCATACTAATCTCCAGTCTAGTGCCCCAAAATCTATTTATTTCATTTATTGTTTAATTTATATGCCACCCATATCACTATCAGGTGACTCCGGGCAGCTGTATTCAATTGCAATCCCTATAACTTCTCAGGCTTTGGACAAGCTGGCTAACTGGGGAAACCTGGATTAAGCTGACTAGCAATGGTTTTTTAGGGATTAGGTAGGGGATTCATCATCCTATTCAGGGAGAAATGTGCACAAATTGGGATATCATGGTTACTATCAGCAATAAGTTTGAGAAGCTGAATTACACTAGACTGGAAACCACTTGATAAACTGTGTAGTTTGCTTCTAGCCAAAATTTAAAATCCGATCAAAATTATTCCCATGCTAAGTTGTTTAGGACTGTCGCAGGAAGTTCAGTTTACACTCCATCAACAAGCAATAGGAATATATTTGAAGTGGATCAAATAATGGCAATAGCTAATATTAAAGATATGTAGCAGACCCCCCCCAAAATATACATATATAGCAAGGGTCAGTTCTGCCCCCCCCAAAAAAAAAAAGGTTTTTTCATTTCTAATAAAATAAAATTTCACATTTTACATGTAATTGTATAATCTTGTGAAGGCTTACACCAGGATGTTTAGATTTGTATATCTTATAAGATTTTGGTTCTTCTATAAAACTTAATGAGATTTCTTTATTATCCATCTGTACATTTGGAGTGGGGAGAGAATACTTAATCCAGTTGGTCCAACTAAGTGTCTCTTAAGGATGCCCCATCCTGGTTAATATGAGAGCCGGCCTGGTATAGTGGTTAAGGTGCTGGTGAAGCACCAGGAAGAGTTAGGTTATAGTCCACTCTTAGCCATAGAAGTAACTTGGGCTGGTTAATCTCTTCCAGTCCAGCTTAACTCACAGAGTTGTTTGGGTGGCTGGGTGGGTGGGGGGACAGAAGGGAATAGTATGAATATTGTAATGAGCTCCTGGATGAAAAGACATTACAGTATGTAATATTCTTGATTCTCTTGTTTCCTGCAGTGGGAACTTGGAACACAATCTTCAGGACAATTCTCTCACATTGACAATTCCCCTGATGCATGAAGTGGATTCATCCATCACTGGGTACAAAAGTTATCATTTATTTTTTCTTTTGTTTATAAATAAGGGTAGGGCCAGAACATCTCCCCCCCCCAAGTAATTTCTCAGACTGTAATATTAGCACTGATTGCCCTTCTTCTCATATAAAGATTACAGACTAAGGGATGATTTCTGAGATTGAGTTAGATATTTTGGTTTAGATCCACTAGACCAGACATGTCAAACACAAGGCCCGGGGGCCGGATCCGGCCTGCGAAGTGGTTTCATGTGGCCCGCGAAGCCATCCTGGAAACAGTGAGGGAACGGCCCCCACTGCCTTGGCCCTGGCCCAGAGACCCTCCTTCTGCCAGAGACCCTCAGATCTGTCCCACTCCTGCCCAGGCCCCCATAGGCACCCTTGATGCGAATGATGTAGAGCTGGCCACACCCACCCAGTAGGCCATACGCACTTTAGCCATGCCCACCCAGTAGGCCACGCCCACCCAGGCCATACCCACGCGGCCCCCTGAGGGCAACCGCAATGCTGATGCGGCCCTCAATGAAATTGAGTTTGACACCCCTGCACTAGACCAAGGTTTAGGTCAAATGTTCTGGGATAGTACCCATGAAAAAGAGGTCAAGCTGTAGGCCTGTCTGTTTAATTTTCCAGTCATAACTCTGTTTATGTTTTCTTCTCTGTTATGCGATAACAGTACTTAGTGAAAAGTTAGGAAGTTTTTTTGGGGAAAAAACTATTAGGAGAAGGAACTAATTTGTGCAATTAAAATAAAATGAGGTCATTAGTCACATTCTTACATATTCTGTCTTTTTCTTCTTCAGAACAGTGTCCCCCAGTTCTTTTATTTATGGTGAATCAGTGGCAGCATCTCAGTTTACAAAGCTGGAAGATTTTGAGTGTCATTTTCAGGACTTAAATTTTACTCTTCAGGTAAAAGAATTAAGCAGCAGAGACGTGCTTGCTAGTGGGCTTATCAATATCCCTGGGATTTTGCTGGATATAAAGAAAAGAGGCCAATGGATGTATGTTTTTTGCTGCAGTACAATAAATGGTCTAGGACTCTATGATCCTTTTGAAATGCCTTTTTTAAAGTCAGGCCTACATTCTGTCTTTGATTGGCATGCTGAACAGAGGTCATAATAAAAGAAAAAAATTGTCACCAGAACAAAGAAAAAAGGATCCTGGCCTGAAGAAAAAATGAAATAAAATTAAGTATCTGCAACTGCTAAATATTTCTTCAACAAGAAGTAAGTTCATTAAACTTGGTATAACTTACTTTTATACATGTGTACTGGTGGTGGGCAGTATTTGGATCTAAAACAGGCAAGATGCCTCTTCTCAAACAAGTATTTTTCTGTCCATTGCGTAAGCCTAGGAGAAGTTTGATTTCTGTATGGAACAGCTAATTAGACATGGCAGGAATGCTCAGGCCAGACTTGAAGCATCTTTGCCACTTCACATTTTCATAATTCTCAGGACTCCAACCAAAAATTAGTAAGTGGATTACAAGATGTTTTTCTAGTTGATGGTTAGCAAGCTTGTGGAATTTAGGGTTCTTTGTATTATGGCAAAATATTAAAATAATAACAGGGAGGATACAGGTTGTGATTAGAAGGCCTAATATAGTAGCCCAGTATTTTGTTTTGTTTTGTTTTTCTTCTTTGGCCTGTGCAGCTGATTTTTCCTTCAGAGGCCATGCCATGTCACTGTGTACTTTCAATTTTTTGTTGCAATTTCAGACATAACCATACAGAATGAGAAGAGGGTATTTTCTTTAAAAATGCACATTCTTTGAGTCCCTGTAGGGTTATGGATTCCTAACCATTAATAGTTTCAAGGAGTATGTTTTTCTTTAAAAAATACAAATTTAATGGCATTATTAATACAAAGGAAAGTCTTTCTGTCAA
The DNA here is from genome assembly GCF_964194415.1 of Vipera berus. NCBI lineage: Eukaryota > Metazoa > Chordata > Lepidosauria > Squamata > Viperidae > Vipera > Vipera berus. Next base: position 75,283,121 of record NC_138205.1, on the reverse strand, counting down.
ATTCCTTACATATTTCTAGGATGCAAGACAGAAATAATAATGAAAATGAAGGCTTACTAAGTCCTGGAGAGACCAAACTGGCTAACAAGAAAGATCAAATGAAGGATAGAAAAAAGACATAGCAAGGCAAAGTATTTTATGGCCAGTACCTTAAGAAAAACAGCAAGCAAACAGCTAACAATAAAACCTGGCAATGGCTAAAAGCAGGAAAACTTAAGAAAGAGACATGGGGCTACTCTATCTGCACAAGACCAAATTTTAAGAACAAATGCACATAAAGCCGGAATTGAGAAGATAGCAACACTAGCGAATGCCTTCTCCACAAAGTAGCTGAAGAAACAATAGACCCCGTGCAGCAAGAAGATCACATAGACTGATCGCAAACAATAGCATGACAAAGTAGCAATGATAGTGCTTTGGAAGAGCTTCAAGAAATATCATTTGCTTGCAAGCAAGAAAAGATGGGCCCACAAAATAGACAAAGTAATAGAAAAAGAAGCTAAAGGTTTCTGAGATTTTAGAATTCAAACAGACAAGCACTTGCTATACAAAAGATAAAAAGTCTGAATAATAGACATGGAAGTACCTGGAGAATAAAAGAGAAGAAATCACAAAATATAAGGATCTGCAAATAGAAATGGAATGACTATGGCAAAAGAGAGTGCCAATAGTGAAAGTCACTTTGGGTGCAATCCTAAAACATCTGGAGCACCACTTGAATATCATTGGTATTGACAAAATCAATCCATCAATTGCAAAAGGCAGCTTTACTTGGAGCAAGACTGGACAGGTAGATAAAAGTGCCAAATCCAATCTAAACATCAAACTGACTCTATTACTGAAATAATGACTAAACAGAAGATGAATACCAAATTAATCTGTTGATTGCTTGATGACTTTCTAAAAGAGAATTGTATCTAATCAGAGGCACTTTAGCAATTAGATCAAAACCAGTGATTTCCTCTAGCACGGAAAATATTTTCTGAAAAACTGCTTAAGTACACAAAGATTGATATTCCTGCTAAAAATTTTTGCCCCTATATTCATTCCTATAATAGTGCTATGGAGCTTTCCCCCCCTAGTTACGGATTATTAAAGTAAATCATATGGGAAATAGATGCTAAAGTAAAAGCAATGCTTTTTCAATTGAATATTTTCATACTTTTTCACAATGCCTTCCCCATCCTTTGTTAACATGGGGGAAAAGTATCTTAAAACATAAATGAAAATATGTGTGGAAAACTAATCCTTTGGCTCAACTCTAATTTATCTCTGAATTCGATGCACAAATATGTCATAGTCTTCTATTGATGTCTATGAGGGTAAGCAGCTTAATTCACAGGAATATTGTGGATAATGCATAGCTAAGCTACTTTGCTTGAAAAATTCTACTAAAAAGGTAACATAGATGTAATTAGTAAAAAGTCAGCTGCTTTTGCCTTTGAATAGAAAGAATGCCCTGGTTTAAAGAAATTGTAATAGTATTAAAATATATATTTAAGTCCAATGAAGTAAATTTAAAAAATAAGGGATTTTACATCTCCTTTGCTGTTGAGATTCAAGCAACTTTTATGTATCTATTTTCTTTATAACATTAACTTTGTATTCTTATACAATATCCAATGCTTGCATTTTTATGCAGCAGTTGAAGTTTATGGTGGCTATAGCTGGATTTCTTCCCCCTTTAATGCCTTTGGGGTTGAGTAAGGATTTGGCATCCTGGACTGCTTCTCTTTATCATTCATACATTTCTCAAAGCTTGAACAATGTTTGGACAATGAGGTCTACATGTTTGGATATTTAGAGTCAATTGAATTCAAACAGAACCATTTATAGACCATCATTTATTCAAAATTATACATACACAAAACACACACACACATATATACACATACATATATATAAAATTTTACCATATATAAATATTTTGGTGTATGATGTATATACACAGGACTGGGATAACTATTAGCCTGAGTGCTCTCAAATGAGATTCATCTAATGTGTGTTGTAAAGCTTTACATTCAGATAAATAGTTTACTATAGAATATACTCCCTTTATACTTAACATAGGTTTCTATTGCAGAAAAAAATCATTTTCCCTTTGTCAGTCATTAAGGGAGATAGTTAAATCAGATAAAGATATGAGCTAAACAAAAAAAACAGCTGCCTTGTCATACATTTTTGCGGCATGTACATATTTCATTTGTTCCTATCTTTTTGAAGATCTACAATGCTGGGCCAAGTACCCTTCCTGGATCTTTTGTTGCCATTTCAATTCCCAATCGTCTCTCAGCTACTGGAGCTGATATGTTCCATATTCTACAGATCATGGTAAGCTAATGTGCAGCCTTTTTTTTGTATAGTTTCACTGGATAGTAACATGTACAGTAACGTGCATGTCCACAGATTTGCATTTCAAGAATGAAAGTATGATCTAATGCCAGTGCTAACTTATGATATTAAAATGCTCATGGGGAAAATTTGAAATATGAAGAAAGGAGAAGACTATTCACTTGAATTATGAACAGGTTCAAGTCCATTGCACTTCAGCCTAAATATCTTTATAAGTTATTACTGATATTACTTTGTAAATTAGTACTGATGACAATGTTAGCACAGCGGCTTGAATCTAAAATTGTTTTACATGAATAGGAAATCACTTGTACTTGTACAGTATATGTTCAAACTGCTTTCCTTAACTTGGCCCTTTTTTATTTCTTCTGTGTGGTTCCAGAATCTTAGTAATAGTTGGAGAAAGAGAATCTGGGGAAAACCCACTCTATAATCAATGTCTGTTCAATCTTCTGTTCATCCAGGCAGTCTGTTTCAGCAGCTCATCCAATTTACTCCTATGAGAATTACCAAATATTGCCAGATGATCAGGTGATATATACGTGAACTAAACCTAGTTTATTATCATGAAGGAAGAAATATGTCATTTAGGTAGTTTTCCCATTCTGTGAAATCCTTACAGTATTGAAGCACAACTAAGCAATTATCTTAAGTGATATCATCTTCAGTATTCAGAAATGTATCATCACAACAATGTTACTATCTCTCATGAGGAAAAAGCTTTTTGTGCTAGTGTCCACCAGCTTCTTACATTGTCTTTATGCGATAAAGACTGAGCAGTACTCTATACTAATAGCTTTCCTAATAGTACAGGCACTAGTTACCTTTTCTCTGTTGAGACAAAGATGATAAACTGGCATTCTCCATCTTTCAGATGAAGATTACTGCTTATATAAATATATTACAATTTTTAAATGATATCTGTGTTCTCATTCATGCTGTGAAAAGCAGCTTTAAGGAAGCTTTTAGCAAAGGTAAATATTAGTATAGAGAAAAAGAAAGAAAATGTACATATTAGCTGTTATCTAGAAAATAATGTCACATGGCCTAGCTGTGTAGACAATTGATGTAGATTAAATAAGAACTGGGCTAAGGAATAGATTATTCCTTAAATCTAGAATTAGTTTAATCTGTTCATTTGCCCAGTTTTTGCAACTCTCAGCTTTATTTGATGGAGTGGGATCATCTTATTTTTATGCACTAATCTACTTACTTAAATATTGCTGGAGTTTCATAAGGGAAAACTTTAATGCCCTTATCTCTTCACTATTGTAAGACAGCTACTATAATATTCTTCTGCCCTTGTCATATGGAGGAAATTGAAATTCTCACAGATATGGTACTACACTGAAAATATTATTTGTGGTTACATTGAAATTTAATTCTACCTTTTCTAGCAACAATCCTGGGACAGTCAAATATATATATATATTTCTCTGGATATTTTTTTTGCTAGCTTCTGATTGTAAAACAGTTTTATTCATTGGTACATACTAATTCCTAATAGATTTAGGTGAGTGATGAGAAAACAGTGCGATTAGCTTTGGAATTAGAGGAGTTTCTGCCATATCAAAGATAGGGTAGGTTTAGAGAAGTATGTAAAAATATTTATTTATTTATTAAATTTATATGCTACCCTGCGCACAGTCACTCAACTTTAATATTCTTGGTATCTTGTTTAACCATTATGTTTGACCTCCCTTATAAACTAATTAAATATATACATACTTTAATTTTTCTACATTTTTACTAATGCAATCAATATGCTATTGCAAAACAAACTCTAAAAGGGTCTCCAACTGCCCGCTATCATTTACTCTAGAAGCCTTTTGGGTCTTGGCAAATCCAAAGTGTAACTTTGGTGTCGGTTGTAAGGTAAGATATGTGAACAACCAGTTCTCTGTGTGGATGCTGTTTCCGGAAGTCCATTCTGGGCCTGGGCAACAAAAAATTAGCTACTGGTTTTGCTGAAGTAGTGCGAACCGGCTGAATCTCACCACTGAAGAAGGGCAATATTTTGGTAACTAGGAGCCATAACTTTTTCTTTGAGAATTCATGGGCCACAGTAAGCAAAGTAAGTTTAATTGTGACTTGCACTGATCAAAACAAGTTTTTTCTAAGTTTGGTTTTATTGACTAATTTGCAACATTTTAACCTATTGTAGTCCAAATAGACACTGGATGGGGTAAAACAAAATCAAAACAAGTCAATTAAAAATAATGTATGAATAATCAAAGTTATCAAATAATCAAAGTGAAAGTTTTATAAAAATGTGCATCAAATTTATAGTAGGATTTAAGAAATTCAATTTTCATGTTCCTTGTTCCCAAATGGTGGGGAAATGGGAGATTTTGGCATTTACAATCAATGGATTCTGGACATTACAACACATAGTGCAAGGTCCCTGTTATCTTGGGAGCAGAAACAACATGCCGTGCAGCACTGTCTACAAAATTATTTTAGAAACTCCCTTTCATTCTGACTCAGACAATTTTGGTAATTCTGTTCAATCAGGAAAACAATGAGATTCATCTTGGCCTGGACAAAATTTATGCATGGTGGACTGCATTCAGTTTTGTGTCAGTCTAATCAACTTGCATCTTATAACAGCTGTTGGAAGGAATCTTCTGAGAAGCTTCACTTAATATCAATATCATCTGGCATCCTTACAGTGCATAAATTAGCCTCCTTTGCCATCCAAGAAAGGCCAAATGTAAGCACTGTCTTGAATTTCAGCTGTTGAGCACTTGAGCATGGGAATGTTACATGTAAACTCTCTCTTTGGATGCCTTGTAAGGTTGTGTTCATCTCTAGGCTTGAAACTATTGCTATGTTCTAAAATAAAATAAAGCACATATTTCTTCTTGCTATTCATATATTAGATGGCATCTGGCCTTCCTCTTTCCCAAACCTGAAAGCCTTTATTGTTTATGCCTAACAAGGTTAACCATGTCCATTCTTGGTTGCTACTAGTTCAGATAGATTTGTTGTCATGCAAAATACAGCCTATTCTTCAAAGTGGATCTTAAAGGAGTATAAAAACCTGTATAGGATGATTCATCTCTTCCTTGGTTCTATGTGTTATTGTTGTGATTGATGGTATTAGTAATTAATGAAAAATATTGAACTACAGTTTGAAAACTAAGCACAGTTTTTGAATTCTGGTTGTATTCAGAATAAGCGCAGACATAGAATTGTTTGTAGCAAACCATCCTATCCTGACTCTTTCTACATAAGTAAGGATTACAACACCAGAATTCACAAGCATGTGAATGGGGAGGGAGCTCCTTCTCAAAGCAAGTAGCTCTTGCTTTGAGAGTTTCTTCCCTGCAGTCTTACAGTTTGAAATTTCCACAATGATGTGGGGTGGAGACTTAGTGAATAGCAATCATATTGTTGAGATACAATCATCACTCCATTTCATGCAAATAGATGTTTCATACTTCCAAATTATGTCATTTTAGGCCTTGTTATAATCATCAAATGGAAATTGATCCCCCTCCCTTTCTTTATTTTTATAGGTACAATTTTCACTTTGCTTTCAGTGCAATCAATTCACGTATTTAAACAAGGAGTGACTTGCTGGCAGCAGAAATAGCTTTTGTTTCATTATATTTTCTTATAGGTGATGTAGAAGTATGAGTTTAACAACAACTACACCAAATGAATAATATGATATATATCAAAATGACCCAAACACAGTGCACAATGTTACAGGATGCGTTTTGTAATCTTTCTTTAGGTTGCCCAGAACAAAGGGAACTGTTCTTTTCAGAATAACTCATCACCATGTGTCATTCCTCAGGAAAAGGAGAATATTTTTCATACAATATTTGCCTTTTTTACCAAGTCTGGGAGGAAAGTACTGGTAAGAAACCCTATTTATTTTGTTACCTTATACCAGTTGAATCAGTGAGGAGTCAGCCTAAAGAAGAAACTTATTATCTCTATCCCCAGGGATTTTAGGGAATGCTTCTGTCATTTTAGTTTAGGTAACAGTTTCTGTATATTTGCTTCAAAGCCACTTCCAAGCTCTCTTCAATCCTTAATTAGAAAAGTATACCTATTGGGTGAGAATAATATCAATACATGCTTAAAACATGAGAAGAACATTTTGGTGGATGTCAAATTACATGCTGAATGTTGAAGGACCCAATAATGAATTAATTAACATGATGGGGAAAATTGTCTGTGGTTCCGATGTAAATTGAAGTTCTGCAATTTAGATCTGGGCTTTATCACTTTTCTGAAATTATTGAGGAAATAAAAGATCATGGAATCTAATTCACAGATTTTCCACAACACAGTTGTTTGATCCTCACAGATTTTTATGCAGGTTGGCTTACTTCCAGGTGGGTCAAGGATCAGAACCTTAAGTTCTGGTTCATACCCATACATTAAAAGTAAATACAGTGACCTGAGAGGGATTCACATCTGGTTTGGAGTGTGCAGAAATTGTATTGTTAGTAAAATGTATGTTGCAGTATGAGTATGCAGTGTGAGTCTGAGAAAAGCTTGCCAATTCCCTTACAGTTGTGAACAGGCTCCAAGCTGGATTCTTAAAGAGGTTGTCAAAAAAACTGTCCATTTCAATACAATGCAGAAGAGTTAATTTATATAAAGACAAATGGAAGTTGTCTGATGCTGATTTAGATCTTTGAACAAATTAGGGCTGAGAAACAGCAAATCTCCAGGTATTTCACCAAAACCTTTTCAATGCGAAGCCTGTTATGTTTCTCTAACCTCCAGTTGTTCTCTAAAGTATAAAGTCCTACATGGACAAACGTATGATTCCTATGATAAAATCTCATCCACATCTGGCATTTATGATAATTTTACTGCATTACCTGAATGTGGCAATTATGATTGGAGTTATTGATTGGGAGTAGGATGTAAAAGAGATTGATTCCAGGCCCTTCTTTTGTTTCCCCCAAAAAGGCTATCAGTGCCAAACATCTGGCCCTGGAGATCTTCAAATACAATTGTGCAAGATCTTCCTGTTTCCAAATATAGAGAATATTTGACTTTAAAATAAAAAAACTTAGTACAGCAGTTTGATCTGGATTGAAATGACATGAAAAGATATACTTTTTCAAACTTAACATATTCTTTATGAAGACATTAAATGTATGGACTACTTGTGAATGTATTTAGTTTGTCCAAACCTAGCCTAAATTTAGTTGAATCCTTTTGTTGTTGTTTGCAATAGAGTTACAAAAAAATAAAAAAATAAATCAGTGTTGTTGAATCAACACTGTTGTAAAAGAAATAATTAGGGACTTTGCCAAAATGGTATCACTAGGGCATCTGTGTCTATTGCTAAATCTTAGATACCAGTAACATAAGATATTGAATACATAGCGGAAAAGAGACTCTTGAGAGTTAACAAGGTTGAATAGTATATGTACAAAGCTATTGCAGAATCTAGTTGTTCTGCTTTGAATACTGCAAAGCTTCTTCCCAGAAGGTAAGAAAGAAAACAGTCATGGAGAGGATGTGTAGCATGCCAGACAATGCTGCAGACCCTGGTCAAACATCACTTATATACTATGTCCTGGATATTAGGAAGTGAACTTCCAATAATCTTTTCTGCCATCCTCACCACTCTACTATAATAAGTCCTGTACTGCAGGGTTTCTATACCTTCTACCCTAAACAAATATAGATGGACCTTTTCCAGAGTCTACTTTGACAGTCCTTCCTTCAACATTGCTGGTGGGAAGATTTCACAGGACTCCTCATTAACAAATTCTTTGCCCTTGTGGATCCAGGGAGAAACTGTTGTGCATTCCTCACACAGTGTCCTTTTTTATGATGCCACCAGAGGTAATTTGATCTCCCAATCTCTAAATTTGAGGTTCATACTGATAAATTTTATACTCATTACTTTTTAATGACATAACAGATGACCAGATAGTGATACTATTGTCCAAACATTTATTATTATATTTATATGCTGCCCATGTTCATTCTTAGGTAGTGTAGCTATAGCATATTTAAATTCACATAAATTAAATATATAGGAACCAGAATACAATAGGGTGGAAGTGGAATCCTTGTCCACTAACCACCTCAAGGATTGAACATTCCCATCCAGGTCAATTGGCAGAGCCAAGTTTGGAGCTCTTTTAGCAGGCCATGCAGCCAGGGGCAGATCTCACTTTGAGGAGCTCAGTGTTCCAGAGGGTAGGATCCATGGCAGAAAAGGCCCATCTCCTGGACATCGCCAGTTGGAATTCTTTGACCAATGAAGTCTACAGCATTAAATCAGCGGGTTCCATAGGGGTTAGGCAGTTCCTCAAGTAGCCAGGACCCATGCCATGAAGGGCTTTAAAGGTGATAACCAACAACTTGAAGTGGGACCTGGAAGTAAACTAGCAACCATGCAGCTCACATAACAGTGGTGCTATGCGGGCTACCCTAGGGGCCTCCTAGAACTGCCTTCTTGGCTGCATTCTGCACCCAATACTCTTCAAGTTAGCTCCATGTAGAGTGCATTGCAGTAGTCCAAACATGAGTTGACCAGGGTGTGAGTGACTGAGTGCAAGAAGTTACAAACCAAGAAAATACTAGAAGTTTTTAAGAAGAGACTGGACAGCCATTTGTTTGAAATGGTATAGGGTTTCCTGCCTGAGCAGGGGGTTGGACTAGATGACCTCCAAAGTCCATTCCAACCTCCTCCTCCTCCTCCTCCTCCTCCTCCTTATTATTATTATTATTATTATTATTATTATTATTATTATTATTATTATTATTATTATTATTATTATTGCAATTGGTGCAGAACATTAACTTATGCAAAGGCTCTCCTAGCCATGACTGCCACTTACTCTTTAACTAAGAATCTTGAGTCTAGGAGAATCCCCAAGTTGCACTTACAGGGAGTGCAGAATTATTAGGCAAGTTGTATTTTTGAGGATTAATTTTATTATTGAACAACAACCATGTTCTCAATGAACCCAAAAAACTCATTAATATCAAAGCTGAATATTTTTGGAAGTAGTTTTTAGTTTGTTTTTAGTTATAGCTATTTTAGGGGGATATCTGTGTGTGCAGGTGACTATTACTGTGCATAATTATTAGGCAACTTAACAAAAAACAAATATATACCCATTTCAATTATTTATTTTTACCAGTGAAACCAATATAACATCTCAACATTCACAAATATACATTTCTGACATTCAAAAACATAACAAAAACAAATCAGTGACCAATATAGCCACCTTTCTTTGCACGGACACTCAAAAGCCTGCCATCCATGGATTCTGTCAGTGTTTTGATCTGTTCACCATCAACATTGCTTGCAGCAGCAACCACAGCCTCCCAGACACTGTTCAGAGAGGTGTACTGTTTTCCCTCCTTGTAAATCTCACATTTGATGATGGACCACAGGTTCTCAATGGGGTTCAGATCAGGTGAACAAGGAGGCCATGTCATTAGATTGTCTTCTTTTATACCCTTTCTTGCCAGCCACGCTGTGGAGTACTTGGACGCGTGTGATGGAGCATTGTCCTGCATGAAAATCATGTTTTTCTTGAAGGATGCAGACTTCTTCCTGTACCACTGCTTGAAGAAGGTGTCTTCCAGAAACTGGCAGTAGGACTGGGAGTTGAGCTTGACTCCATCCTCAACCCGAAAAGGCCCCACAAGCTCATCTTTGATGATACCAGCCCAAACCAGTACTCCACCTCCACCTTGCTGGCGTCTGAGTCGGACTGGAGCTCTCTGCCCTTTACCAATCCAGCCACGGGCCCATCCATCTGGCCCATCAAGACTCACTCTCATTTCATCAGTCCATAAAACCTTAGAAAAATCAGTCTTGAGATATTTCCTGGCCCAGTCTTGACGTTTCAGCTTGTGTGTCTTGTTCAGTGGTGGTCGTCTTTCAGCCTTTCTTACCTTGGCCATGTCTCTGAGTATTGCACACCTTGTGCTTTTGGGCACTCCAGTGATGTTGCAGCTCTGAAATATGGCCAAACTGGTGGCAAGTGGCATCTTGGCAGCTGCACGCTTGACTTTTCTCAGTTCATGGGCAGTTATTTTGCGCCTTGGTTTCTCCACACGCTTCTTGCGACCCTGTTGACTATTTTGAATGAAACGCTTGATTGTTCGATGATCACGCTTCAGAAGCTTTGCAATTTTAAGAGTGCTGCATCCCTCTGCAAGATATCTCACTATTTTTGACTTTTCTGAGCCTGTCAAGTCCTTCTTTTGACCCATTTTGCCAAAGGAAAGGAAGTTGCCTAATAATTATGCACACCTGATACAGGGTGTTGATGTCATTAGACCACACCCCTTCTCATTACAGAGATGCACATCACCTAATATGCTTAATTGGTAGTAGGCTTTCGAGCCTATACAGCTTGGAGTAAGACAACATGCATAAAGAGGATGATGTGGTCAAAATACTCATTTGCCTAATAATTCTGCACTCCCTGTAGTGTTGGTCTGGGGCAGTGCAGCCCTATCCAGAAATAAAGTCCTGTATCCTGAAGCCTTTTTAATTAGATACATTGTTTATTGCTTTCTTTTTTCCTCTGATAATGAATTGTTGTGCCAAACTATTTCTCTTTTCCTATGATAAAGGCTGGTCATAGACTGTAGTAAAGATATTTGAATTCAGGATATGCAGGAAAATCTGCATCGTATTAAGGAATAATAATAAGAAACATGTAGTATGAAAATTCATCCAGTGACATTCTCTACAAAGTACATACAATAACATGTACATTAGGAGAAGAGCACACAAAACAGTGCAAATTTGTACTCAGTTTATAAGCAAAGTTAGAAATGATAGACAAACATGATGGAATAAAGCAAAGGCAGGAACAATGAGAATGTAAACAATCTTGATAGATTTGCTGAAGACAGATAGCTGAAGAAGGATTATTGATTATGTATTCTTTTTCTCCTTTGTTAATTAGCTTTTATTTACTTATCTTTTAGGATTGTGAAAGACCAGGCAGGTCCTGTTTAATTATACAGTGTAACTTAAGTTCACTAGCAAAAGCTGAATCCCGTAGCATAGATGTGCAAATGCTTTTGAATACAGAGATATTAAAGAAGGTGAGCATCGTTTCCTACACTATAATATTAAATTTTCTATACATAATTCACCTTGGAGTTGGATTTAAACTTGGATTATTGAACTTTATCCTCTCAGAAGTTTTTTGTTTGAGCAATCTCAGGGGCAGAAAAAAATGAAACAGAAAGATATAAACCATTATGTTTTCCATCTTTCAAGCTGCTCTTTAGTTTTAAAACAAGTGAGCAAGACAATCCCCAAAGTTAGATTTTGGATTGCAGTATAACTGTATCAATGTAAGTGATAGACTGAAATGTAAGTAATATATAATATATAAAATGTAAGTGATAGGCCCAAACTGATTCATAACACCTTTAAATGCTGATAGAATTGAGTATAATGTTCAGATTTTTTTCCTGATATTTTACCACTGTCAACATTGCATAGAATAAGGACTTCGCCTGCTATGCTAAGCTTGATTTGTGGTTCTTTCTGATGCCTTGCTTGAATGCTCAGTGTGTGTTGCACTGGAATGCTCAGATGTGATTAGTCAAAGTGTTAGGAATGTATTGTTGCCTAACACCAGCTATTTTCATTAAATTAATTGAGCTGCTTAATTATATGAGGTGTGTCAATGTACAGTTTGAAGTCACACAGTAACATAATTTTGTTGCCCTGATGTACATAAGAGAAGGAGGAAATTATAGTTCCATTTCTAAATTGTCAATGTTTTCCTTAAAAAGTGATGTATGATTTTGACTTTACTCCACCAGAAGTGTAATTTTACAATACATTAAGAATTACTTTAAAAGGTAATTGCCGGACCATTTGTATTAAAGCTCTTTTCAAGAAGGATTATAGTGGAAAAATATATATATTTAGACTTGTTATTCTGTACAATGTTAGGATTTATTTTAATCATAAAAATATTTAATTCAATGACCTATATAAACACTTTAGTAATTACATACAAATATCTGTTTCTAATTATAGTGCAGCCATAATTCAGGTTAAGATGTTCTCTGCTGATGATATTTGGCAGTATCTTACATTCTTCTAAATGTGAGAATACTGCCTTTAACTTTCACAACAAACTTTGGTCTATTTTAAAATGCCCATGATTAAGAGTCTTTCAGAACTGTATGTTTGAAAATGTTCCTCAGTTCTTCTTATTTTTCAATCTGTAGGATACCTCATCAGTGATTCAGTTTGTAACACGAGCAAAGGTGAGAGTAGACACAAGCAACCGGGCAATCGAAGTACCTAATGCGAATTCTGAACATGCAACAGTAAGTGGAAGAATCTGAAGAATTGTTTGGCTTAGTTTATTGCATTAATGGAATGCATTAAATGATCCAGCATTTAGTAAGGAATTTGTGGTCAGTCCAAAGAAACGGAAGGAGTGTGCCTTTCTTTCAATGTATTAGTATTACTATCGCTGTAACAAAATTCTCTTGTGTTTTTACTTGCTGTGATAAGTCTACAAGCAAATGATTGTCATTGGGATGCTTGCAGGCTAGTTCAGCTTCTAATTGTAGGTTTTGTTGAGTAATATGTACAATTTCTCAAGGTGAGGCTGAAACCTGCTTTAATCTAAGGCATATTTTGGGAAATACAGATTTATCTTTTACTGGAAGATCAATTCATATGAAAGTTCATTAATGCCAACAGTGTAATTCAGTGAAGATTTCTTTGGAAGTAAAACCAACTATAGTCAGTGTGGTTTGCTCCTTGGTAAGCACGTTAGGATTACAGTGTTAATAGTTTAATTAACTTAGTAAACTGTTAGCTGCAGAAATGGCTCAATTACTCGAATCATTTCTGGATAACCATTTCAAACAAATTTGGTAAAAAAAAAATATGGGTTTATTCAGGGTTGCTTATAATGTAATTTACCCTGTTATCCCTCATTCCAGATCTTGGTTTAATAAGAATGGTATTCAGGCTATGGTAATTTGAGTTTATAGAAAACTTAGTTCTATAATGATTTTCTTTTAAATGCTTTTTTTCTTTTATTGAACAAGAAATATGAAAAGCTTTTGAGGATAAAAAGTAAAATTACTCATTAGTGAAATGGACAGTGCTCCAGCAAGTAGCAATGAGAAGGATGATAATCTCTTCTACCATATTTTTCTCACTCTTCAGATAAATCTAGCACCAGTGCCAAAGGTATAATCTTTTTAGAGTCAAGACCTGGCCTGGACATGAACCAGTGTAATAGCTAAAGAAGCATCTAGCAGCATGGACACCTAGAAAAAAAATACTTTGGCAGCTTATCCAGTGTTCCTTTTGGCAGTGATTCTCTCCCCCCACCACCTCTTTATTTGATTCCCACCCTAATTGGCTCCCTGTCTCAGAATTAGAAATCAAGATCTCAATTGAAAAGCAGCAGACTGCAGGTAAAGGTATGAACTTGCCAGAATTACTGAAAATACATCCTGATTATCTGTTGGCCCTCCATATTTATCACCATTAATAACTCTCTATTGCTTCCAAAGAGCGGCTTCAATTCTATTAACCCTATTATACAATAAAAGCAATAAGCAAAACTCAGCTATTTATTGCCCAATTAGCTTATTATTCTGTGCTGAATTTTTATACCATGAGCTTTCAGATTTGTTCTATTCAGATGATATTTTAGCCCATAAACAAGCAGGTTTTAAGGCAGGATATTCCACCCTGAATCAGTGTGCAATTTTATTTTATTTTTTAAAAAAGTTTTATTAATTTTTAAGAATTACAATCTTTAGAGCTTAGTAAACAGCATGTTGTCTGGGTTCAGATATTTAACATTAACTTCTTCAGTATAAGTCTATTCAGTACTGCACAATCCAGTATTTTCCCCCTGATCCTCCTTTCTTCCCCATATTTTTTCCATTTTCCCCTCATTACACAATTACAATTCTTGGTACTGTTGATGTATACAGAGTTAGATCTTTGTTATACCGTATTTTCCGGCGTATAAGACGACTGGGCGTATAAGACGACCCCCGACTTTTGAGAGGATTTTCAAGATTTTTCGTCTTATATGCCAGAAAATACTTACATGCCAGTTGCCAAGTGTCCGACACAAGCCCGATTCAGACCCGTCTGATGCAGATGGTGCAAAGCCCTGCCGGTTCCCGCCCGACGCCGGATGGCTCCGCCAGTGCCGCCTCGAGAGGGAAGGGCGTGAGGCGCCTGCCACAGCTCCCTGAAGACTCCTTAGCAGCCGGGGAGCGCGTGCATGCGTAGGACTGCCCTGCCGGCTCCCACCTGATGCCAGACGGCTCCGCCGGTGCCGCCTCGAGAGGGAAGGGCGTGAGGTGCCTGCCACGGCTCCCCGAGCAATCCTTAGCAGTCGGGGAGCATGCACGTGTGCAGGACTGCCCTGCCGGCTCCTGCCCGATGCCGGACAGCTCCGCCGGTGCCGCCTCGAGAGGGAAGGGCGTGAGGCGCCTGTGACGGCTCCCCGAGTACTCCTTAGCAGCCGGGGAGCACGCGCGTGCGCAGGACTGCCCTGCCGGCTCCTGCCTGACGTCAGCCTGCCCTGCTTCCTCCACAGTGAGAGGGGAGGGCGTGCCTTCCTGGGCTCGTCGACTTGCAGCCAAGCCGGAGCCGAAAGGGGCTTTTCCTTCCACCCACCCTTTGGAACAAACGCAAGAGCTCCTGGGGTCTGGCGTTTGCAAGGGGGAGGGGAAGGGGCTTAGAGGCTCTTGGGGGTGGGAAGGGAGAGTCACGTTGGAGGGGGGACTGGACTGGACTAAGGAGGCTTGAAGAACGGGGGCGCTCGATTGATTTATGTACTATTTTCCGGCATATAAGACGACTGGGCGTATAAGACGACCCCCCAACTTTTGAGAAGATTTTCATGGGTTAAAAAGTCATCTTATACGCCAGAAAATACGGTATTTTACTAATGTTATACAAATAACAATAATATCAATTCATTAATCAATATCCTGTTTTTCATGCTCTTGTTAAGGTTTCATTTCCCATCAGTATTTAAAGTATCTTTGTCAGTTATGATTTTCTCAATGTTAATTACATTTATATAGCTAAAAGTTTTATTCATATCAATCCACTTATTTTCATATTTCCCATATCAAAAGAAGAAAAATGCTATTTTAATTCTAAATCATATCTTTCATTATAAAAATCTAAATATATCTAAGGGTCATCCATTCTTTTTACCATATTCAAACAAGTACTTAAACATAAGATGCCCCTTTAATAGGTCAAATCTTCTATTTTTAAAAAATCTAACTCGCTTTCTTTGCCAAATAGGTTTCCAGGCCAAGGCAATTAAATCATCCAGTAATTTTCTTTCTATTTTTATGAAAGTTACTTGCCATGAGGAAGACAATTTAGGTAGGGTATTTTTGAGGGGAAATTCCATCCATTTATGTTCCTTAAGCAGTTCCCATCTTCCTTCTCCCTCAATTTCTCCCCTCATCTTTTGTCTCCCAAATTGTAACATTTCCACTGACAGTTCTATGTTCCATTCCCCAAAATTGTCTTCCTTGTCATCAGGTGCATCTTGCAAGCTTAAAGGGTAAAGGGACTTTTGCATTTTCATTGTTGTGGGTAGGTCTTCCAATATTTCATTTGTGTATGGTAGTTTATATTTCCCTTTTTTCATCTCTTCCGTTTCTAGGTCCATTTCCTCTGCTTCATCTTCTGATCTCTGGTTTATTTGTTCATACTTTGTAGTCGTTATCTGGGAACTTTCTAGTTGTAGATTTAATTTGGAGATTTGCTCATTTATATTATCTAAATTATTTTTAGTCTTGTGGTTTCCTTTTATGGTTTCTTTGCATGCAACAATTGTTTGGTGAATTAGTTTAGTGTAAAGTATATTTCCTTTCAGAAGGTATTTTTTTTTTCTTGAGCCATCATTCCTGGAGATCCTCTAATATAACCAGTTCCAATAAGAGTAAAACAAAGTTTCATGTAGCTTTCTGGTCTCTATATGCAGCCTTTATAATCTAATAGATTTTAGAATACATATCCATTCCCAAAAGCAATATTTTATAGTGATCCTTTGTCTCAGGCATCCAAAAATGGTCAGTCAGACAAGATTATAATCTACAATGTTCAAAGTGTTCAACCTCCCTGAAAACAGCTCAAAAATCTCTCCCAGACAGATGTAATCGAAGGTCAGGTTTTTCTTTCTCTTCCACTAGTTCTTGAGATTAAAAGTCCAGGCTCAGTGGGTGTTTATAATCCAGCAAGATCAGGTTGATAAGTATGCCAAAATATTTTCCTTTATTGCCAGCTGTTCTCCTTTAGGCTAGGAATCACCAAGCAGGCAGGCAGCTAGTTATAGTGTTATACTCAGATCCACCACTAGATGTCATTCAAAATGCATGTTTTAAAATGCATTTAAAACAAAGGATTGATTTCTTATGTTTCACCTCAATGTTTTTTTTCTTTTTTCTTTTCAAAAAGAAAATTTTAACAATTATCTCAGTTCTCTAATTTCAAAACTGTAGCTTTGTTATTTCCACTTCAATATTGTATATTTCTGCTCCCCATAAAAATTAAAATGCTGCTTCTGCTCACATTTGGAGAGTCTTACCTTCTTGGAAACCTTTCACAGGAAGTCCAGTTGTAAAATAGTAAAGAAAGGATCAATATTCTCACCCAGTTCCAAATATGGTGTTTATGATGTGTTAACTGGTACAGCCAGTCTTTCTTGTTTTGATGGCTTTCCTCAGATCGAACGGAAAGACCGCCATATCTCTGTGATCAGTGAGACACCCCTCCTTCTTCATCGCCTCTTTGAGGCAACTTAGGTCCTTTTTAGGGCCCCCAACAGGGTGAAATTGGTTGTGGAAGGCAAAGCCCTGCCTTCCTGCGTCCGTCTCACCACAACACAAAACCAGAATAGACAACTAGCAGAATAGCAGCAAGAATAACCCATCACTTTGGTATGCTGCACTCCATGGCTACTTTTATGAGCTATCTTTAATTGACTTCCAGTGTTGTCTTCCATAGTCCCATTGAATTTTTGAGGAAGGTCCTTAGTGACCTACTGACTTCGTAAAGCACCAGGCACCCACACATCCCTTTATGTAGCATTGAGTCATTGACTTTCCTGTAGTTGATCCAGCTTGGTGCGTCTAGACATTGTGTTTTGGTGGACTGCCAAGTCTTATCCTTAATCTTCACACACTTGTGTAATCCCACCAATCAACTATTTTGAGTTGCCTTGATTTTAGCGTTTAAGCTCATTTTCAGGAGAAGGGGGTTATTTAATGCTGCTTTTCTTGATTGTGTAGCCAAGCATTTCCAGGATTACATTGATTGTGCGTGTGTGTTTGTGTGTGAAAGAGAGAGAGAAAGAAGACAGACACAGAATGTTGTTTGGCTAGTGGTACCTATGCATGCTCAATCGCTTTTTTAAAAAATGCAAATTATTTTCTATTTCTGTTTCAGAAGCTTTTAGATGATTAGTTTGCCTTTAAATGTTTAAATTCTTGAAATATTGCTTGATTTCAGTGCAGTTTAAAGTTAGAATGACATTTGAAACATGAAGCTCAAAAACTAAAAGCAATGCTAACAATACAACGTAATCACAGCAGCTTTTAAAGAAAAATAGGAGAAAAGGGGAGTGCTATTTTAGAAATAGGCTGCTTTGGACAGAAATATAGCACAGTGATAGAGCATGGATTAATCTTTTGCCTGCCTGCTGCTTTTTTGTCTTGCCTTTTTCTCTTGGTAGACTTAGCAAGTGTCAGCATGTAGCTGCTCTTGACTAATCTTGAAAGTTAAGCAGAACTGCCCTTGGTTAGTCCTTAAATAGGGGCTTCCAAATCCTCAAAGTGATTAGTTAGAAACTGAGAATTGCTAAACAGCTTTAAATTCTTATTAATTATTTAATAATTTAAATCATTAAATTTAAAAATTTAATAACTATAATTACTTGTTAATTATTATGGTTGACTCAAGGCATTTCTATTTTTGTTTATGGGGACAAAAAATATGTTGAACTCCTTAAAGGAACAATGGCTAATTGATAGCTACACTTTATTTTTATTGCTTAAAAATGGACGGAAGACAACTGGAATTTTATTATGCATGTACCGTAGGCAGTATTGTATAATGCTAAGTCCTAACTGTGGCATTTCTCCTTACTCTCCTGTCAGCATTGGTCATTTGCAAAGTTTGGCACATTCAGGAAGTGCTTTTTAAATGTTAATGAGGTTAAAAGAAGCTGGCATTCTTTGATTGTTGTGCAATGTTAGAAGGATTATGTGGGAAAACCTCTGTGTGCATAACTGGCATCATCGTATTATGTATCAAACATTTTCATTAGAATTGTATAACACAACTTCATTGCTTCCTACTATTGGCTGGCACATAACTCCTAAATGCATTATTTGGATGTGCTTTCAGTAGTACATTATTCCAAACCAGAGTGGCTGGAATCACAGATTAAAATAATTTGGCCACTATTTTGATTGAATCCTAGCCACAGTTTCAATTATGGTGGATGAAACAAGGAATTAGAATGGTTTCCAAAGATTTGCCAGCCTTAAATGTCATTAGATACGTTTGTTCTTCAGAATGATCAGAATTTTATCACACATTCTTAAGTCTATTAACATGTGAGCAAATGAGAAACCTTGGATGTCACAGAAGGTCCATGCAATGTTGAAGGTGAGAAACAGATTTCAAATCAGGTGATGCAGCAGCACTTAGAACAGGAAGAGATGATTTGAGGCGTGCTATAAAATCTGCAAAGGGACGTGGTGGCTCAGTGGGTTTGGCGTCTAGTCATGCCGGCCACATGATCACGGAGACATCCTCAGACAAGCGCTGGCTCTTCAGCTTTGAAACGGAGATGAGCACCGGCCCCTAGAGTTGGATACAACTAGCATGCATGTACCTTTACCTTATAAAATCTGCAAAGCAGGCCTATAGTCAGAAAGTGCAGAATTTCTTTCAAGATCCTATGGACCCTAGACTTACGTGGCAAGGTATTCAGGTAATTACTGATCATAAGGCAGCTTCCCTGACATGTAAGGGTGACACAGACTCTCTAAACAAGCTAAATATGTTTTTTTGGATGGTTTGAGGCCACAAACATTCCAGCAAGGAAGGTTGTTCCCCTTCCTGATGAGCAAGTACTCAGGTTTGATACAATTGCTGTTCAGAAGATCCTGTGGAAAGTCAACAGTCGGAAAACTGCAGGTCCTGATAATATCCCTGGGTGAGTACTTAAGAAATGAGCTGACCAGATGTCTCACAGACGTCTTCAATCTCTTGTTGCGTCAGGCCGTGGTTCCATCAAGTTTTAAGACTGCAGTCATTATACCAGTGCCCCCCAAAACTAAAACAACATGCCTTAATGATTACTGTCCAGTTGCATTCACTTCCATTATGATAAGGTGTTTTGAGAGATTGGTAAAGGCCTACATGTTTTCATGCCTTCCCCCTACATTTGACTCATTACAGTTTGCCTATCAGAAGAACCGCTCTGTAGAAGATGCACTTTCCTATGTGCTTCATCTTAGCTTGGCACACCTGGAGGGGAAGAATACTCATGTGCAAATGCTGTTTGTTGATTTTAGTTGAGCATTCAACACAATCACCCCTCAGCATCTGGTGAATAAACTGGGCCTATTTTAATACTCCTTTATGTAATTGGATAGTTGATTTCCTTATTGATAGGCCCCAGTTTGTGCTAGTTGGAAAGAAAGTTTACAATTCCATCGCCTTGAGTACAGGTTCTCCACAGGGTTGTGTCCTGAGTCCGCTACTGTTCAACTTGATGACCCACGACTGCTGTGCCAAATCTGCTACAAATCATATTGTGAAGTATGCAGATGACACAGCAGTGGTGGGTCTTATCCGGGATGACAATGAAGACGTATATAGGGAAGAGGTGAAGGCTCTGGTGGACTGGTGCAATAAAAGTAACCTGGTTCTAAATGTTGATAAAACAAAGGAGATCATTGTAGATTTTAGAAAGAGCCAGCATAGTCATACTCCACTCAATATCAAGGATGCAGCTGTAGAGGTGGTCAACAGTATTAAGTATCTGGGGGTGCTGATAACTAACAATCTGAATTGGTCTCTCCACACATCATCCTTAGTGAAGTGTGCAAACCAGCATCTGCATTTCCTGCATTGCATGAGGAGAGCACATCTCTCCTTCTATCTTGGTCACTTTTTACAGAGGCAGGATTGAGAGCATTTTAACAAATTGCATCACTGTCTGGTTTGGTGGCAGCAGTGCCTCAGATAGAAAGTCCATACAGCGAATGATAAGGACAGCCAAGAAGATCATAGAAAGCTCACTCCCTGGTAGTCAGCATGCTGCTTATAAGTGCCTTGTGCTTAGAGCCCAAAGCATTGTTAGAAACCCCACACACCCACTTCAAGGTCTGTTTCTGTTGCTCTCCTCCAAGAAGAGGTTTGGAAGTATTTCTAGCAGGACTACCCAATTCTGTTTATAGCTTTTTTCCCTATGCCATCCATCTAGTAAACTCGCAAGATTCGTTTTTCTCACCATGCACATGTATACAAACCCAAACTAACTGTTGTTTCTCTGTGTCATATAATATATGTGGGTATATGCTTGCTTGCTTATTTATGTATGTATGTATGTAATGTATGTAATGTATGTATGTATGTATGTATGTATGTATGTGTGTGTGTATGTATGTCATATTTATGTAGTGTATATTGGAAGTGGTGGCCCTTTGAGAGCTGTATGCAGCGAAATTTCATTTTAATTTATGCCGATTAGTGTACATTTAAAGTGACAATAAAGTTATTATTCCATGCCATGCCATGCCATGCCATTCTATTCTATTCTATTCTATTCTATTCTATTCTATTCTATTCTATTCTATTCTATTCTATTCTATTCTATTCTATTCTATTCTATTCTATTCTATTCTATTCTATTCTATTCTATTCTATTCTATTCTATTATAAATGCCCAGGGTTGTTCAACTAATTAAATAATCAATACATTTGTCTGGACAGAAATGCTATGTAAGTAAATGCTATTTGGTTTGCATCAGTAAAGAGCAAAGAGATGTTCTCAAATCTTTGCAGTTTGTGGGAAATGTATTAATTATGCCCAATATATTCGATGATGGCAAAAAAAGGAAAAGGTATATTTCAGATTATGGAAGCATAGCCCTACTCTCAAGAAATGTCTCCAACAGTTCCACAACCATAAGCAACTCTCCTGTTTTGAATGTTTCAAATGTAGCATTCTGTGCTATCTCTTATTGTTGGCGTTGAACAATTATATTTTAGTTCTTTAGAAGCAATATAAATGCTGAAAATACTATTTAACAATACAGCTGGAATGTTAAAATTCTGAACATTAGAATTTGAATGAAAGAACAGATCCTCCTCTTCCTCGTTGTCATTGTGATTTCTGCAGTACCTAGAGAACATGGTAACTTGGCTATTTTCCATCCCAATGTAGTCATTAAAGAAGTGGCAGTGAGATCATTTTTCTGGTCACTGGAATTGACAGAGTTGGTGTTTGAGATTGTCAGTAGATCATATTCAAAAAGACAGGTCACTAGACATTATGTTGTTGTATCAGCCTACCAGCCCTGCATGCTAACTTCCCAAGAAAGGAAAGCTGCTGAGGCAAGCTGCTGTTTACTGCTGGGCAGGTTGCTTATAAACAGTTAATAGGCAACAGCTTAACTTAGATATAACAAAGATACCAAACTAAACCAGAGACCTTAGAAGCATCAATGTGGCTTAAGTCAAGTGCTCAAAATGTGAAAACTACTTTGGGGAGATTCTCTATTACGGTGTTCCAAATATGTTTTTTACAGTTATCTTGACAGGCAAAGACGTACAGGGTCTACTCTTACAATAGAGTCCCTTAAGCCCGTAAATGACATGAATTCCCACAAGAAGATTTTCAGGGATTGGATAACCATGGAAAAGAGTGTACTGTGTTCCTCAATCTTTTTCAGCCACTCAGTTGCATTCTAAAGTGGGTAAAGCAATGCATCCATCCATGTGGGATTATATTAAAATACATTTAAACTTAAGGCTTGGGATTTATAAATGAGTATATGGCATCAAAGGAAGTCTTCCTGCTCTCTAATGAACTTTGCCTCATGCTTTTTCCTCTTTATGGACATTACCTGTCTCATACACTGAAGCAAGTAGAAACAAAAGCCCATCAGGTCATAGAGTGACCTTAACTATAACAACTTTGTTCTCAGTGTTTACTCCAAAATGAAAACTGAAAAGGAATGTATTGTTAGAGCTTAACCTGATAAAATGATGGATAACATCTTGGTCTTGCTTAAGAAAAGTATTATATCACCATTTTATTTTATTTATTTATTTATTTATTTAATATTTGTTTATTTAATAATATTTATATACCGCCCTTCTCCCGAA
Source organism: Vipera berus (assembly GCF_964194415.1). NCBI lineage: Eukaryota > Metazoa > Chordata > Lepidosauria > Squamata > Viperidae > Vipera > Vipera berus. The sequence continues at coordinate 75,260,362 of NC_138205.1, read as the reverse complement.
GGACTCAGGGCGGTGAACAGGGCAAGAATAAAAATACAAAGTTACAAAAATTTAAAAAAGAATTAAATATCTGCCCACTATATTTACTTATTAAATTCATATCCTGTCTTTCCTCAAAGAACTCAAAGTGATAATGACCACTTTTTGTCTCCCTCTTTTTCCCCCTTTGCAATATGCTGAACATAGAAATAATGCCTGGCCCATTAATGAGTCTGAGTGTTGCAGCTAAGAGTTTACTTGAACTAGGATTTCCCGGCCCTAATCAGCCTTCCAGCTAGCACAGCAACATGGGTCTCCATTTTAATTGGTGTGTCTGCTCAAACAGATCTTGAAGCTGTCTGCTTATTGTCCAAAAAAGTGCTATTTTTCATTTTTGTAATCAGGAAGGGTAACATTACATTTATAGATTTAACATCTGCTAAAGTAAAGAATAGGGCAATGCCCCCAAATGATACAGAATAATGCAGTATGAGTCACTGCATTAATCTTTCATTGTAATGAAGAAATATATATTCACTAGTCTGGTGATTGTATTTGCTTTCTGCGGAGTACTAGCTGAAAACAAACATGTTAGATATTTTGTTTTGAAAATCATTTTGTAATTTCACTTCTTTGCAATATAAATGTTAGTTTTACAATTTATGCCATTTCCATATGTCTCTTGACTTCTCTGATTTGGTATGCTTTATGTTTGCTCATACTTCTGAAAAAAGGGAGAAGTCTTGTGGTTTGGCTCAAGAATTTTATTCTTTCTTCCTTCTTCACTCCCGGGGACCCCCCACAGAATGCTATAAAGAATTATGTATTCTACAGCATAAGGTATAAACTTATAAGTTATGAATTATTCATGCATAACAACTTTGAACCATTTTTCTTCCACTTCTTTTAGTTTGTTTCCTTGTATTTTGAATCTTCATCAAGATAGTTTTAACTCCCTGAATATAAATCTATTAACAAGATATTTTAGCCTCAGATTGTGGATTTTGAGATTGTAGTTTGAAATATAGTAGTGAGATCAAGCATGCTTAATTTAAATCTCATTGATAGTAGTAGATCTCCCTAGTTTGTTTCACTTTTTTCTATGTAATAGCACAATCTTTCTGTGCAAGATTATTTGGATGGCCCTGATTTTTCATTTTTCAGTTCTTGGGTCTTTCAGTATGTGGTCTTTCACTTCAGCTATGGAGTTAATGCCACAAACTAATTTAAGGAGCAGATTACAAGAGAACCTTGATTTCTGCTTAATACTTGTGTTGAATTGAATTTACCTAATATTTGATTTGCATAAATGATTTGGCCTTATCTCAAGCTAAAACATTCATTACCATCAAATAGTCAACATTTGTAGGTTTGGTGAGTTGCCAGAGGACTATTTATTCCAGCTGTTTTTTCTAAGGCAAAAAAAGTTTCTGCTTCTGCTTCTTCCTCCTCCATCCCTGGTATACTGTACCCATCCCCAGCCCAACCATGGAAAGCACCTCATGGCATTCTGGAAATAACTAAGTGATAATATGAGAGAAGGCAATAGAGATTTCTGCCTGCCAAACCAGAGGCATTTGCTCAGTCCAAGGAAGAATGAAATAAAATGATTTTGCACAGATGGCACAGACATTTGTAATAAGCCATCTCTTAAATTACTAGCCAATTGCTTCTCATCACCCTGACCATAATTAGGCCTTGCAAGATGGTGTAGAAGATATCCCATGCCCATACAAATTATAAACATCTCCTGGGATATTTATTTATATGATTTATGTTTAACTAGATAATCAATAAAAGGGACGCGGTGGCTCAGTGGGTTAGGACGCTGAGCTTGTCGATCGGAAGGTCGGCAGTTTGGCGGGTCGAATCCTGAGTGCCGCGTAACAGAGTGAGCGCCTGTTACTCGTCCCAGCTTCTGCCAACCTAGCAGTTCGAAAGCACGTAAAAATGCAAGTAGAAAAATAGGGACCACTACGGTGGGAAGGTAACAGCGTTCCGTGCGCCTTTGGCGTCTAGTCATGCCGGCCACATGACCACGGAGATGTCCTCGGACAAGCGCTGGCTCTTCGGCTTTGAAACGGAGATGAACACCGGCCCCTAGAGTCGGAAACGACTAGCACGCATGTGCGGGGGAACCTTTACCTTTACCTTACTAGATAATCAATTAAATAATTATTTATCTAGTAACAACTAGTAATAAATGCTTTAAATAAAATGCTTGAATATTTAAAGATATTTAGATTTAGTACATATTAAATAAAAATATTTTAACCAGATTTAGGCTTTAATGTTTATCCATTTAATTTAGAAAAAAATTAAGCAATTAACTGAATAGATTTGTATTATGAATGGTAATTAGGTCCTACTGAAATCATTATTAAATAAACTTGCTGAGTTTTCATGGAAATTAGGTGCACTTATTTGGTATTGATCCTACTCAATGAATTAACTTCTATTTCTTGGTAAAGACTGATCAATCAAATAGCAATGGAGATAGTAAAAATCTTCAGTGAATAGTGGCTGGAATTTTGTTTCCATGTATATAGCAAACAGATGAGTCTCTTTTCCAAAATAAGGCTATTTAAATCACTTTAACTATGAATGCACTACAAATCTGTTTGCTAGGTAGTTTTGTGAAAAACTGCACAAAACCTTTGCTTCTCCACCTTCATAGGCAATTAAATAAACCTTTATTGTCAAAGTACAACATGTGTACATTGAGATTAGCTGAGCCTCCCCCCGTGCTCTCTCCCCCCAACACACAGTGACAACAAACCCTCCATCCCACCACACTATGTGAACCAACTACACCACACACCGGCCTCCCAAGTCAATTCTGCATAAGATTATGTCCCATTTAAAAGCCTAACAGCCCACGGATAAAAGCTATTTTTCAGCCTGTTGGTACGGCTGGCTATATTCCTATATCTCCTACCGGATGGTAGGAGAGTAAAGAGATACCGTCCAGGGTGTGAGTCATCCCTGAGAATCTTCCTCACTCTTCCAAGGCAACGAGCCCTGGCGATTTCATCCAGTGGTGTCAGGGAACAGCCCACAATGTCTTGTGCTGTGCTCACTACCCTCTGTAATACTTTCCTATCCGCGGCTGTCAGACCAGCATACCAAACCACAATACCATACGAGAGGATGCTCTCTATAGTAGACCGGTAAAAGAGGGTCATTAGCTGTTGTTCTACCCTGTTCTTCCGCAAGACCCTAAGAAAGTGAAGCCTCTGTTGGGCCTTTCTAGCCACCTGAGTTGTGTTAACTTTCCAGGTCAGATCTTCACAGAGGTAGACTCCCAGAAATTTAAAGGAGGAAACTCTCTCTACACAGTTCTCCCCGATGTAAAGTGGGGCAGGTTCCTTTCTCTGGAAGTCTAACACCATCTCTTTCGTCTTGCCGATGTTTAGGTGCAAGTTGTTGTTACTACACCATATGGATAGTTTTTGTACCTCCACCCTATATGCTGTCTCATCCCCACCACAGTTGTATCATCTGTGAACTTGATTATCGCAGTGGATGGGTCAGATGATACACAATCATAAGTGTATAAAGAGTACAGGTAGGGGCTAAGCACACAGCCCTGTGGCGTGCCGGTGCAAAGCTTCAGGGGGGTGGACAAAGCAGACCCGACCCTCACTGTTTGTAACCGATCCCTAAGAAAGTCTTGAATCCAATCGCAGATGGCGGGGGAGAATTTCAAGTCAGTCAGCTTCTCGATGAGAATGCTTGGCAAAATGGTGTTGAAAGCCGAGCTGTAGTCAACAAAAAGCATCCTGACGTAACTTCCAGGCTTCTTGAGATGACTTGCTACAGAGTGTAAAGCAGTAGCTATGGCATTGTCTGTCGACCTATTTCCCCTGTAGGCAAATTGATGTTTATCAAAGTCCAGTGGGAGGCATGTCCTAAGATTTTGGAGAACCAATCTTTCGAAGCATTTCATGACTACAGACGTTAATGCAATAGGTCTATAGTCATTCAGGCACTCAACTGCAGTTTTCTTGGGGACCGGGACAATGGTAGCTGCTTTCAAGCACAATGGTACACATGCCGTTTGCAAGGAGATGTTAAAAATCCTTGTCAGGACCCCTGCTAATTGATCAGCACAATTCCTGACCACTATCCCCAGCACCCCATCTGGGCCTGCGGCTTTGCTGGGATTCACAGCCTTCAATACAGCTCTCACTTGGTGTTCACACATGGTGAGTGGCTGAGAGTCAGAAGGCCAGCCAGCAAAGGCTACGGGGTCTGGTCTTTTAACCTCGTAGTGGACCCAGATTGTTGGGGGCAATTAAGCTGACTTTGTAATAATGCCGCTTGGGGTGTGTGTGAAAAAGCCCTAATAAGCAGGCATATACATAGAATGAAGGCTACTGCTAAGTTTGTAAGCCGCCCTGAGTCTTCGGAGAAGGGCGGGATATAAATGGAATTAAAATAAATAAATAAATAAATAATAAATAAATAAATATTCAGCTCCTCAGCCAACGAGGCATCAGTGTTTGCCATGCTCCTCGTGCTGCCCTTATAGTTGGTTAAGTGCTGCAGTCCCTGCCATACTTGCTTCAGATCGTTGTTCGCTAAATGGTTCTCCATCTTTTGTTTGTATTGTTGTTTTGCCATCCTAATGCCTCTTCTGAGATTTGCCCTTCCCTCTCTGTATCTGTCCCTGTCCCCCGCCTTAAAGGCAGAATCCCGGGCTCTCAGGAGTGTTCGTATCTCTGCAGTCATCCAGGGTTTACAGTTCCCGTAAACTCTAATGCACTTATTTATTTATTTATTTATTTTATTACATTTATATACCGCCCTTTCCCGAAGGACTCAGGGCGGTTTACAGGGTGATTGAAAACAAAAATACAATAGTTAAAAACAATTTAAAAAATTATATCCGTCCCTGAACAAATAAAACCCCAGTTAAAATTAAAATTAAAATTAAAATTCTCAGCCTGGGCCAGAGAGCTCAAAGAGCCAGGTCTTCAGGTCCCGGCGGAATGAACGGAGGTCGGGGGCAGTCCTAAGCTCCACTGGCAGCTGGTTCCAAAGGGTAGGCGCACCCACTGAAAAGGCCCTATCCCTGGGTGTCATCCGCCGGCAATCTCTTACCGGTGGCACCCTGAGAAGACCCTCCCTGTGGGAGCACACTGGACGAAGGGAGCTTGATGCCGACAGCAGGTGTTCCCTCAGATATCCCGGACCCAAGCCATTTAGGGCTTTATAGGTCATCACCAGCACCTTGAATCTCACCCGGAGGGCAACCGGGAGCCAATGCAGCTCGCGGAGTAGGTGTTACATGGGAGTATCGGGAAACCCCCATCACAACTCGCGCGGCCGCATTCTGCACCAGCTGAAGCCTCCGAGTGGTCCTCAAGGGCAGCCCCATGTAGAGAGTGTTGCAGTAGTCTAAACGGGAGGTCACGAGCGTGTCAGTGACTGTGCGTAGGGCATCTCGGTCCAGATAGGGTCGCAACTGGCGCACCAGGCGAACCTGGGCAAAAGCCCCCCTGGTCACGGCTCTTATATGGTCTTCAAAATTGAGTCATGAATCCAGGAGGACGCCCAAGTTGCGAGCCCTATCAACGGGGGTAACACCTCACCCCCCATCGTTAGAGGTGGAATAGTCTGGTTAACCCGAGATGCCGATATGCACAGCCACTCAGTCTTGGCAGGATTGAGATGAAGCCTGTTTCTCCCCATCCAGACCTGGACCACCTCCAGGCAACGGGACATCACGGCGAGGGCATCGCTGGGTTGGTTCGGGGTGGAAAGAAAGAAAGATTGTTACACTATCAATGCATGTTCTAATTACCAAATTGTGCTATGAATTTATTTCTTAATTAATTCCTGGCTGATGAGGGAAAAGCCCTATATGCTACTTGGAATTGAACATTTATTATGAGGTAAAGTGTAAACACCAAATCTGTAATAAAGGTGGGCACAGCAGCACCTGCATTTTCTGCGTTGCATGAGAAAAGCACATCTTCCTTCCCCTGTTCTGACCACTTTTACAGGGGGACAATCGAGAGCCTCCTGTCATACAGCATCACAGTCTGGTTTGGAAGCATCGCTGCTTCAGACAGGAAGGCGGTGCAGAGAGTGGTGAGGATGGCCGAAAAGATCATTGGCAGTTCCCTCCCTCCCATCCAGGACATAGCACAGAAGCGTTGCTTGAGCAGGGTCCATAAGATTGTCTGGGACACTACACATCCTCTTCACGACCTGTTTTCCTTGTTACCTTCTGGGAGGAGGCTTCGTGGTATCTGTAGCAAAACATCCAGATTCAGCCATAGTTTCATTTCATACAGCATTAACCTTGTGAACTCTTAAGCTTCCTCCTTCCGTTATATATTGAAGTTGGACAGTATTTAATATTTATTTGTTATGAAATGTAGGAGTGTGGGTCTATACATACCTTGTATATAGTATGGTTAGGTGTGTGTCATGTATGTGTTTCACTTTGAAAGCGGACAACTAAATTTCATTTTCGATGTGTGCCATTGTGCCCACATTAAAAAAGATGACAATAAAGGTTATCTTATCTTATCAGTGTGGTAATTTTTTTTAAAATATATAATGCTGGAATTCTAATTGCATTATTTAAGGTATCCAATCTTGTGCTGTTTGCTTGGCATTCCACAGCAAATCTGGTTCTGTTCTTAGCAGCTTGGTCATAGGTTCAGAATATATATTGTAAATGAGTTTATAATTGATTCCACATTTCTATAATGATTTTTACTTATGTTCATATAGTCACTTTTCTTCTATATCACCCTTGGAAATCTGTCAAATCTATGGTAGCACTAAGCTCACTTCGTATGGATTGCCATAATGTGATGATACTTTTCAAAATATCAAACACTAAAGCATTAAAAGATTGAATGTTACATGAGTGAAGATACAGGCAGCACAAAAGCATGGCATCTGGCAGGCACATTTCTTTTTCCACAACACTGTTGCCAGTACCTTGAAAGATGAATTACTTCCTGTTTTCACAATGTTCACTGGACATCTTGCTAAGGGCAGTATGGTAGATCAAAATCTTTTTCCAGTTTGGTTTTTCTCCATAGATCTGAAAGGTCACATATGTGCAGTGCATGTGTCTCTCTGTCTGTGACTTACGGAGCCTCCCCTCTTCCCTATAACCCAGCTAATTAGCTATTAATTGCACAGCAGGAAAAATACCACTGTTCTGGCATTGCTAATACATCATTAGATTTGAAGGGAAGATATTTAACCTATTCCAGTAATCCAAGTAGCTGTGGGATGCTCTTTATTGGAATCTCCAGGATCTATTAGAGTATGCATGATATGAGTATTATCAACTAGGAAATTACATTTAGTGTGCCCTAGACAGTGGTCTTTTTCTGTTGTGGTCCCCATGCTATAAAATCCTCTCTCTCCTGAGATAAGCTTGGTCTTATATCATCTGAGCTTCCAAAAATCTCTTAAGTCTTGGTTACACCAGCAAGCCTGGGACCCTCAGGGGACAAAAAAACTTTTGAAGTGGCTGTTATCATTAACAACTCTTCATCTGCTGTTTATTTTTTCTTGCTGTTTTTAGAGTCTTTTTGTGGTTTAATTTTTTTATAATTAATCATGGTAATAGTTTTAGGTATTTATTGTTTGTATAGCTTTATTTTATGGCACTGAGAGTTGCTTGTTTGCTGAGATGGGTAGCTATATAATTAAATAAATAAATAGATAAAACTTTGTTTCTAATTTATAAAAAAATTCCATTATTTTGGCTTAGACCGTTTTTCCTGACATCATCATCATCATCATCATCATGTTGGAAGGGACCTTGGAGGTTATCTAGTCCAACCCCCTGCTCAGGCAGGAAACCCTATACCATTTCAGACAAATGTCCAGTCTCTTCTTAAAAACTTCCAGTGTTGGAGCATTCACCACTTCTGGAGGCAGGTTGTTCCACTGATTAATTGTTCTAACTGTCAGGAAGTTTCTCCTTAGTTCTAGGTTGCTTCTCTCCTTGACTAGTTTCCATCCATTGCTTCTTGTCCTGCTTTCAGGTGCTCTGGAGAATAGCTTGACTCCCTCTTCTTTGTGGCAACCCCATAGATATTGGAAGACTGCTATCATGTCACCCCTCACCCTTCTCTTCATTAAACTAGACATACCCAATTCCAGCAACCGTTCCTTATATGTTTTAGCCTTCAGTCCCCTGATCATCTTTGTTGCTCTTCTCTGTACTCTTTCTATCTAGAGTCTCAACATCTTTTTTATATCGTGACCAAAACTGAATGCACTATTCCAAGTGTGGCCTTGTAAAGTGGTATTAAATACTTCACGTGATCTTGATTCTGTCCATCTGTTAAGGCACCCTAGCACTGTGTTGGCTTTTTTGGCAGCTGCAGCACACTGCTGGCTCATATTTAAGCGATTGTCCACTAGACTCCAAGATCCCTCTCACAGTTGTTACTATTGAACAAGGTACCAACTATACTATGCCTGTGCATTTGATTTTTCTTGCCTAAATGTAAAACCTTACTTTTTCACCATTGAATTTGAGCTTGAGTGACAGGTTGATCTCCTTTCCTCTCTTGTTTTCAAAGCAAGATGAATTTGATATCTACAAATATTGTAGACATAGTCTGCAGACTGAGCAGGATAGAACCTGATTAAGCTAGGAAGTAGTTCCAAACTTTGCTAAATTTAAAATAGACCCATTGAAATTAATCTATCTTATTGTTGCATTCTGATGATGACAGATACTGAATGGAGCTTCACTTCTGGGTGGAAAACAACAGAATAGAATCATCAAGCATGAAGCATGCTATCTTAGTTGTACTTTTGATTTCATACTTTAAATATACTTTTGAAAGTAGCCAGATGTTGTAATTGTAGTTTGACATTATTATCTTGCTTTTAGAATTATTGCCAGAGGATCTAATGAAGCATATATGTCATGGGGAGTACTGAAGACTAACTGTATGGTTTTCCCCACCCTCTATTTACTTTGTAGGTGGTCTTTGAGGCCTTGCACAATCTGGAGCCTCGTGGTTATGTGGTCGGATGGATCATCGCTATCAGTTTACTGGTGGGAATTCTCATCTTCCTGTTATTGGCTGTAGTGCTATGGAAGGTAAGCTGTCTGTCAGACACAACATAGACAAAAGGATTAGCCATGGCCTTGGCTTAAAGTGCTTTTTGGTCTTTTAGGCTCTTTAGCATCCATTAATTGCAAAGAATAAACTGTCTTATACCCCAGGATCATTAAACTTCAGAACAAAAGGTTGTGTTTTCATTTTCTTTGCTGGGAAATTGAAGGATTGTTAAAATTATGTCAGAACCTTGAAAGAGGAACATGTTATGGCAGATTCCACATAAACTGATTTTTTATGGCTGGCATTGTAGAAAGTGTCTGTTCATGTAACATCTAAGCTCGTGACAGAGCCATTGCTTTACTATTGCATCAGTGAACTTGTATGGTTGTGAAAAATAATTGAGAACTGACTAGAGGGAAGAGGGTGTTCCTAACAGTCTGAACAGAAGCTAGTTAAAATGAAGTTGTTTCTCTTCAATGAAGTGAACCAGAAAGTGCTGCTTAAGCCATCACAGATCAGAAAACACCAAGCACAGCATGATTTTTTGGTGGTCTGGGGCCAAGTCAAGGACACTGTTGTGTACTTCTGCCCTCGAGAAATAGTCATTGGCCCATATATATTTTGAGACAAGATGACTGTGCAGTTCATAAATAAAATCAACACCATTTATATGCCTCCTCATATCTGAAACCATCCTTACTTCCACCGTATCCATTCCCAAATCATGAATCATGTTTTATTCTTTAAAGTTACCTTTTCCCCCCAGAATCTTAACTTCAATCACTACTACTGTCAACGCTGCTAACATTGGATGTTCTTGCTTTGACAACATATGGAGATGCAGCCTTTTTCTTTCCTATGCTTTATTCTTAGAATTACATGATACTGGGGGAGGAGGAGGAATGTGCTGGGAGTTAGTTAGACATAACAATATTGTAAAAGTGTATGAACTCAGGGGCTTTTGAAATAAGAGATGATAAGAGATGGCGGGCTAGAGAACAGGAAGGAAAACCTGCAATTCAAACTAATTGGAGAATGTGATATATGACTGCTAATTAGAGGAGGGAATTGTATTTGATACTATGTGCTGAGGGGAGGAGAATTCAGATTTTGGCTTCGACCATGTATGTGCTGAAGCTAGGCTACTTGAATAAAGATTCTTTAAGGTAAACAATGCTTTGAAGTTCTCTGAAGAGTTTCATTTGTCGGAACCATGACAACTACTTTCTGTGTTCTTGTCTTCCTTACCACCCCTTCTCTCTTCCTTCTATGTTGTTCTGCAGTTCAGTTCAATTCAATCTTTCTGTATAACCAATCCCCTTCAACATGCTCTTTTTGTATTGGACGTTCAGTTTTGTATTAATTTATCTTTGATTCTGTTTCCTTGAGTTTTAACCCATCCACACTGCATTCAACCTACTTTTATCTTTCTTGCCATAACCCAGCCATTACTTTCATTTAAAAATATGCTCCAAAGCATTTCCTCATACAGAAAAGTCTGCTTCTTTCAACTAACAGTACTGTAGATCTAACCAGCTGAAGAACAATCTCCAAATTTCTCAGTTAAAGTCAGGTAGGTACTGTTATCAGCAGGGTGGGGCAGGATAAATGACATAACATGCTTATGATGTAATAATTCCACTTTTGTACAAGCTTCATGATAATCACATATGCTTAACTCAGGAGCAGGGCTTGCATTGCTATAACATCTCTTGTTTCATATTTCTGACAAAGTCATCAAGTTCTGCAGATCCTTCTGAATGGCACTGCATAATAATATAATTCAGTAAGCTCTGGTAACAGAAGGTAGGCATACACAATTTTTTATATTTTGCTTATTTATGGAGGTAAGTTGCTGCCTTTGATGAGGGTAAAGTAGTCCCTTACCTAAATAGACAGACAGAGAAAAACAATACTGCTGTTGACAACACAGCTGGAATGTTTAAATAGACTGGTAGTATTTCCAGATGAGGTTAAGATTCTTTTGCTGATCAGAATCTCAACCAAGTTTTTTGCTTGGTGCAAACTCCTAATAATGATGCCACTTCAGGAAACTAGGAATTAGAAGGTGGCTGCACATACCACCTAAATTTTATGGTTCTGGTCTATTTCATAGCAGTGATATTTTTTTGTCCTTAAGTCTAAAAAATATGCCTTGTTATTCCATTGAATAGATAAATTTGTACAAATAAATCACAAGAGGCTGTAATTTAATTATCGTACGGTTTAGAGTCCAGTAGCATTTCAGTTTTCTTCTTAATAATACAGCTTGAATACATGAAAGTCTTTTTGCCCAAATTAAACAAATCATGCATTTCACATGCATTGCTTAGAAAAGCGTCAGCCCTAAATACACAGGATTTGCTTAGGAAAATGATCAAAGCACTCTTCCTATAAATACCCCACATTTTTATGTTTAGAAAATTCTTTAAACTTTGTGGAAGATCAGCCAATTTAAAAATGAACATGAGAGTAAGGATTCACTATAAATGTTTTCTAACTTATCATATTTCCCCCTCTCCCTAGCCTCATGTTATTTTACATTCTTGGGAAATGGGAATTGATCTGCATTTATTCTGCCAGTGATTTTTGTATAGCCTGTTTTTAAGGATTAAAAAAAACAAACTATTTCTTTATCTGGCTTGCAACTTTAGAGAAGAAAGTTAGGTATTGTTTCCTATATCAGGAAACCGTCATGGTAGGCGGATATAACCTGGAACTTCTTATTCCAAATGATTGTCCTCTTTGTTTTGATTCTCCAGTGCTCCCTAATAGCCATAATTTCCAAGAATCTTCAGTAGCAATTATTCAGCATTTCAAGACAGAAAACACAACAGCTCTGTAGTCTTATGTCTTAAACTAAGTATAATATAGTTGGAAAACAACAACACAATTCTTTATGCCCAGGAAATCAATATCCAGCCTCTACCAACATGTGTGACATGGGCCAGTCATTCTCTGCTTGAATATAGTCATCAGGTCCTCCCCTGTCTAAGGAAAGTTTATTTGGTCACTGGGACTCCTTCCAACTTATTAAATGTAGGGTTATAGCCTTACAAACAAATGGGGCTGTTTTATCTTATATCTGGAAAAGTGATGCTTATTTTAAACTTTAAGTTTATATTCCTATGCTACAGAGTTTTCAAAAACAAGATTCAAGCAATCAACTTAATCCTTATAGAGATAATACGAGAATGTTCTTCGAGTTAAGTGATCAGAACAAAGTACAGTAGTGCTCTTACTGTGGTCTGTAATTTAAGGCTGCTATAGCAGCCTTATATATATTTTAGACCAGCAGCCCCCAACCTTTAGGACACCAGGAACCGGTTCTATAGAAAGAGGTTTTTCCATGGATGGTTTCGTCTGCTGCCTGCATCCCTCCAGTGGGGTTTTGCTTGTTTGCGCGGACTGGTTTCTGCATGCCATGGCCTGGTGCCAGTCCATGGACCAGGGGTTGGGAACCCCTGCTTGAGATTTGTAAAACAGTTCTTAAAGTGTAGGCTGCATAGTACGGCTGAAGGTGAATAATTTGGTTCTTAACAAATACATTTCTTGGCTTCATCTATCCCCAAATTAAGCAAAGTGAGTAATCTGCAGATTTAAGCTGAGAAGTTTCAAATAGTCCATTTGATGTAGAAGTGTTTGTTTCAAAAATAATTGATATGTAGCAATCTCATAACCTATTTTGGATCTTGGATTGTTTCATATTGGATAAAATATAATATATCAAAATCACTTGTACATATTTTAGTTTGGCACAATTTCCTAAACATGGTGCTTGCTTGCTTCCAGAATCCTTTTGTATTGTATATAATAGGGCAGTAGATTTTAACTAGTGACATTCATACTGTGTATAGTGAATGCAATTTCTCAAAGGGACAGTTAAATTCCATTACTCTGTCCCAAGGTTAAGTGAAAAATAAGTTTAGTTTGCCTATTTGCGGTTTACTGTTATTTTCATATTGCAAACATACTGTTGCAGTTCTGTCATAAATGGTTTTGGGTTTATGATTTTTAATTATTGCAGTTTAATGATACATAATAAGTAGTTGTAAAATCTATCTAATCTATAATGTTCTCTCACACATAAAATTTTAGATTTGGAAAGCTGCTTATATTTGGTTACAGTCTTTAAGCTGAACTTCACCTTGCATTGCTCATAGAGATGGGAATACAGACATTTAGAGGGAGAAAGGGGAAAATGATGCCATATACATCATAATGCAAATAACCCCACTTGCGTATTTGTATCGAAAAATGTCAATGCAAGTATTTAGTTGCATCCTTTGTGCAATGACATCATAACAGTATGTCACAGATGTTTCAGAATGAAAGATATATTTTTACTTTGCATTTTAATCTGAAAATACCCAGCATTTACTTTATCATACCTGAACCAAAAAACAGTAAAATACTGACACACGTCTTCTTAACTTCTACTGTGCAGTTTCCAGCTTGAAAAGCTCATGCAGAATTCTAAATATAAGAGAAAGTGAATTATAGCTGTCCTATGAGGAGAATTACAATTGAGTTTCTGTGAACCTATGCAAAAATGGAACAGTGCAACATAAGATAAAAATAAAGAAAATCAGATCCTTCCAGCTTATGCTCTGACTATCCAATACTCCTGATTTGGATTTCCTGTCCAACTTTCTTTTCTGAAAGTCAAAATATTAAGCAATCTTTCTAAAATAGTTCATGTAGTATAATGTAGCCTTTTCCAGCTGGAATTCACCAGTCAGCAGAGTAATTGGCTGAAGATGGTGGTTGTTTTTATCCAATTGATCTGGTGATTACATAGGATGAGATCATCTATCTATCTATCTATCTATCTATCTATCTATCTCTCATATTACTAATATAATTTAACCTTAATTTATTTTAAGAAAATCTATTGCTTTGAACTTAAATTATAACCATAAAATATAACTGAATACAAAAAATCTACATTATCAATTAAAAATAATCTAATATGCATGTCACCAATTCAATTATTATATTATAATAATTATATCAATAATAAATACTGACACAATTGAAGTATTAATAATTATTAGTGTTCTTATGGATCTGCAACTGAACCATTCAGTTTGTCTTGGCTGTTTGCAGTGACAATTTCATTAAATATATAGTCTTCAAAAAGGAAAGTAGGAGTCTAATGGCTAATATTTGTTCTCTTTTGTAAATTCAAAGTCCTCAGAAAACACTTAAGTTCTATGCACACTTCTATGAACTTACTATTTTTACACTGAAATATTATTGAATTGATTGTTGTGAGATTTTTGCTTTTATTTCTTTCTTTAATTAAACAGAATCAAAAAAGAAAAAAAAACAGTGATAACAACATCAAACATAAGGGCTTGTACACACATATATATACTGTATGTGTATAAAAGTTTATATACTATGTTTTATTATAATCATCGATACACAGTTTATGTCTGTAAGAACTCATTAAAGTTGGAAGTAATATCAAGTGTTAAATACACAAGAATAATTGAGTCCTTAAATTTATTTTTCCAAAGTTGAAGGATTAATCTATTAGCAATACAAATAGTGTAGAGAATCCATTTCTGTTGGCCAGCCTTCATTTTACATAAAATAGGTATGAGGTTCAAAAAAAAAATTTGAATAGCCAACGATTTTAAACTCTATCATTTTTTTTAATCTCCAGACTATAATGGTTTTTAATGATTACAAAACATGTTTCATGTAGTAAAATTGTACCCAAAGACTTTGTTTTAAATTAACTGTATGTCAATTGTCATATGTGTTGAAGAATGAGGAGGAACACAGCTTTGGGGTTTGGTTCATTACCATCATTATGTTGCTGATACCCAGTTATTCAATTCAAGACTGGAAATGTGAGCCTACAAAGTTTCTGATCCAGGGCTTGGAGGCTGTATGGATTTGGATGGAGAGGAACCATTGCTGACTCAACCCTGCCAAAATTAGCTAGCTGTGGGTGTTTGGACCACCCAAATTTAGGTCTATTCCATTTTTGACTTTGTATAGGGTGGGACTTTGCAATTCAAGAAACTCAATTTGACAGTATCTCTGGATTCACAGTTCCTACTAGATGAGCAAGTGACAGCTGTGATCAGAAAACTGTTTGCCCAACTTCATCTCGTGTGCCAGTTAAGCCTTTTCACAGATTGGGGAGTCAATCCAGCCATTTATTCTATAGTGATCTTGCCTATTGTAACATGTGGTACACGGGGCCACCCTAGAAGATTTCCTAGAAGGTTCAAATAGTTCAGAAAACAGCAACATACTTAGTGATGAACATACTTTAGTAGGTTTATTTACCATTTCTGTTTTGCAAGCTACACTGGTGCCCAACTTGCTTCTGGGTGTGGTTCAAAATACTGGCTATTATCTATAAAGCCTTACATAACCTAGGGCCTGGTAACTTGATGGGCCAACTATCTCCTATAGTATCTGCCTTATCAATTGGATTTGGCAGGGATGGCTCAATACCAACTGTTGGGATCCTGGAAGCACACACCTCCTCTATAACAGCAACAAATATCTGAAATGAGGTTCCCCTTTGAGATCTGACTGAGCCCTACCTGCTGGTGTTTTAGAGAGCCATGAAGACCTAGTTTCTCACTCAGGTCTTTGGCAAAGAAGATAGAAGTTTTTTTAACCCAGGTTGCTTTTGTTTGTTCCCACTGGTATTGTCATAATGCTTTTTCATGAGGCAACTGGACTTTCTTGTTTTACTTTGAAGACATTTTGCTTCTCATCCAAGAAGCTTTTTCAGCTCTGACTGGATAGTGGATAATGGAAGGATTTATACTCCTTGCAGACAGCTGTTCATTTGCATTCTTTTAGAGAGTCATTGAGGCTACTTGGAGGTTTATTTGTGTCCTTAGGGTCACCTAAGTAGTGCAAATGAGTGTGGAGCCTTCTCGGAATTGTTGAAAGTTCTGACTGGATAGTGGGGAATAGAAGAATTTATACTCCTTGAAGACAGAATCCTTAATATTGAAGTTTACAGAAATCCCCCACACACAGATTAGTATTTACATTTTGATTCTCACCACCGACTGGAGCACAAAATGGGGGTTATCAGAACCCTACACTACCAAGCTGAAGGCCTTCCTACCAGCAAAGATGGGAAAGAAAAAGAACTAAAACACATCAAGGAAGCTCCTCCATAACAAAGAAGAAAATAATAAATGAAGCAATGTAATCATTCCATATGTTGCAGGAATATCGGAAAAGCTCAGGAGGATCCTCCAACACAACATATGTGTACACTTCAAACCCAAGAATACACAAAGGCAGAAGGATAAAACACCCAGACACAAACTGAGCAATGTAGAATATGCAGTACAATGCAGTGAGCCATGTGCAGATCTGTACATTGGGGAAACAACCACGCATGGCACAACATAGAACAAACCCATCAGGACAAGATTCTGCATTTAAAAGACAAAGGCCACTCTTTCAAAGACAGCAAAGTCCACATTTTGGACAAATAGGACTGCTGGTTAGAAAGAGGGGTCAAAGAGGCCATTTATGTCAAAATTGAGCAGCCCTTTCTCAACAGAGAGGGTGAGAGACAACATTATCGATCTCTAGTCTACAACACAGTCATTTCAACAGAACCAAGAAGGCTCCACACCTATTTGCACTATTCAGGTAAACCTGATGACACAGATAAACATCCAGTGGCCTCAACGACTCTCTAAAAGAATGCAAATGACCAGTTGTCTGAAAGGAATATAAATCTTTCCATTCCCACCATCCAGTCAAAGCTGAGGAAGCTACTTGGATGAGAAGAAAAAAGAAGAAAGTCCAGTTCCCTCGTAAAAAAAGCATCTTTGGGACAACTATGACCTGGATGACTAAGAATCTCCATAGACATTCCCAAGGGCCTAGAATAGGCGGATGTTGTTGTTTGATGGTATTAAATATATTGTTGCAAAATGTAAGCTATTCCAAGTAAAGTTGCCTTTTGCAATTGACTGATGGTGATTTTGTCAATATCAATGGTGCTTCAGCTGTTTTGGGATTGCACCCAAGGTGCTTATTACTATTGGTACTATCTTTGATTACTTTTACTCCAGTTGTTCTATTTTTATTTGCAGGTGTTTGTATTTTGTGATTTTCTCCAGTTCTTTCTCTTCTATTTTACTGTCTCCAGTCACTGCTATAGCCATTATCTAGACTTTTTGTCTCTCCTATTGAAGTATATGAATTCCTTTCAATAACTAATGAATTTCTTTCAATAAGTAAGAAAATGCCCAAAAATTTCTTCAGCATATGGAAAGCTTAAAGGAACACCATAGATTTTTCCTCATTAGTACAATACTCTGACAAATCTTTGGAGAAATAGAATTGATTGTGCACAGTTGCCACTTAATATAAATAGGAGTCTGAGCAAATCATTCCCACCCTTCATGGTATTGGTTTCTCCTCCAAAAGTAATGGGACTTTGTTGGAGGTCTGTATGTGTTTGTGTGTGTGTGTATTTGTATTCTCTGCAACCATATGGGTAAACATTGAATTAAATTTTAAAGTGTAATCAATATGAGGTGTGTGTGTGTGTGTACATCAGAAGCCAGTTATGCATTTTAGCTTTTAGTTCGCATCATATAAACATATATAATCTCCTGACAAGAAAAAAGTTATTTTATGGGGTAAGCAATTTTTCAGAATGAGTAGAATTCTTAAGAACTCAAGCCAAGGCATATATGTATGTCAAATTAAAAAGTGCTAATAATTACATGATTAGAAACTTCTAGAAATATAAACTAAAGCAGCAGATGCATTTTAAAAATAAATAATTGTTTGAGAAGTACATTGTTTTGAAAAGTAGAACATATTCTTTGATCTATATTTATCATTGGTTGAACCAAGTATACAGCAATTGCTCATACTAATATGATAATTATAGAACAGATGTAATGTTCTGTAATGTTATATACTTTTGGCAAAAAATGGACCATAATTGTATTACCCTTTGCTTGATCTCATTAATAATGTTTAAAGTTTAGCTTGAATATAGAGTTCCAAATAATGCCAGAAGTCCTTTAAAAATATTTTTGCATCCTGTCAAGAGACAAAAGGAACAATATATTCATTAATTCATATGCTGGATGATAAAATGGCAGTTAGCTACCACTGTATTCCAGCTTGGACTTGTGAAGTATGAATGTTCTTGGGCAAATTTAAAAACATATTTAGAACAAATGCGCTCTTTTCTGAATGCTGCAGGGAACAGTTCATATTTTTTATCAGTTTTTGCTGCTGTAGATGATTTTATGACAAATTTTGTTCTGTAAAATGGAGCTTCATTTATCTTAATTCAGAGATAAAGTCCATTTTGTTTCAAGAAAAAATAAAACAAGGGATGGAACTGAGGAAGGCTACAGAAGACCTTGGATTTGAAAAGGTCATGTCCAATATCTAGAAGATATAAAAGGACTAAAAAATGATACAGTCAGGATATAGTTGGAATTTGAATGGAGTGGGCTTACTGCCAAAAAAATAATAACCTAAACAATATTTACAAAGGTCAAAAGAAAAATTGAACTTGGGTGATCCTTAGACAAAAATTTATGAAACCCACAGGAAAACCATTAAAACCATGCTATCCTGTCCTTCCTCTTATCTCCTTTATTATAGATTATAGTAGCCAGTAAACTAGCATTAAACTGAAGTCATGCCTTCTGAGCAGAAACTAGACATAAAGAGAGAGGAAGAATGCAGCATAAAACAGCATGTTTTTATTTCCAATTTTTCATACTCTTAAGAAAAATTGCTTGATAGATGGAAAACTGTTAAATTTTGAAATTGCCATTAGTGCCTATATACTTAAAGTGGGATCAGTACAGCACCTGAATAATACAATTCTTTGCATTCACATAAACTCATAAAGAAGACACAAAGTAGTGTGCTGACAATTTTCATTGGCTTTTTTAAAAAAATGATTTCTTTAAATTAATAAAAAATGCTCTTCATTTTTTTATCCCTCAAAAATGAAACAAGGACATTTCAGTGAAACTGTGAAATTCCTTATGGAGTTCCTATAGTACTTTAGTTATGAGATGACATGGAGGATTTGTAAGAGGATCTCGTCTTTCCTTATCCCAGCAGTCTGATCTGGCCTTGGCTTCACATATATATAAGTTGAATGCGTGAGGGAATTTCTGCCTTTTGCCCTTTTTCTTTACAAATTGAGAAAGATTGGAGGGCCACAAAGTTACAGAGGTTTAAAGGTTTAAAGGAAAGCATATCAGAATACAAAGCACTCTTTTTAATCTCATGAACTTTTTCTCCGAAAAAGTGCAAATGTCCTTCCATAACGAATTTGAAAGACATTGCCAAGCATCCTTAGAGTGAGGTACAAAAACAGTTAGGTTGTTTTTCAGAAGAACATTTTCAGAAAATTGGGCGATAGCTTTTGGCAAAGTGATGGCCAAAATATACAATATGCACAAACATCAAATAACTATCACCATGCATGACTTCCAAGTGAGAGTGGAGTGTATGCACAAGAAAAGAAGGGTAGCATGCATATTTACTAATTAATAAATAGATTTTCCATTAGGAATTGTCAATGTAGCTTGCAAAACTGTATGTAACAGTTCTACAGTTAAACAAGCAGTCTAACATTAGATCAGTTGGCAGTAATGATACTTGGTTATGTTATGCCACATTTAAGTTCAGAATTTCATATTCCTAGTACATTTGGTCTCCTCTTGCATTGAAACTAGGAATTCTAATTTATCTGTACACTTTCAGAAATCTGTTTGCTACACTTTTAAGATTGGAAAGACATTCTTTTTCCATTTAGTGCGTTTCTTTTAACCTTTCCTGAGCTGTTTCTGTTGGCAGTTCAGTGGACATTTAAGCCTTTAGTTGTTTCTTCTTGTTGTAGTGATTAATTATTGTTTAATCTAGCTGTCTATTTTTGGTCTGAATAACCTATTTTTATACATGATATGTGGGAAGGAAAGGGACAAAAGATTTTTAAAAGCCAAAATTGCATAATATTTTAGGTATTTGTGTATTTTTTACTGTGACATTCGTTTGAGTGCATTCCAAATTGCATTTTGTTATACTCCAAATAGAAATGTAATGCTTTCTTCTAAAAGTTCTATTCAAAAAATGCAGTAGATGGCAGTGTAGTTATGCTGGATAGGAGTTAACATATAAAAAGAAATGTGGCAAAATTTGATTTTGTCCAGCCAAAAGTTTGAGGGATGAGCTTTTAAATTCAAGCTGCTCATGAATTTCAGCTCCACTGAGATCCAGTTTCATTGTTATTATTAACAAATGATCATAATTAATAAAAATACTGAGTTAAAATTATTGTACTAATGAGGAAAAATCTATGGTGTTCCTTTAAGCTTTCCATATGCTGAAGAAATTTTTGGGCATTTTCTTACTTATTGAAAGAAATTCATTAGTTATTGAAAGGAATTCATATACTTCAATAGGAGAGACAAAAAGTCTAGATAATGGCTATAGCAGTGACTGGAGACAGTAAAATAGAAGAGAAAGAACTGGAGAAAATCACAAAATACAAACACCTGCAAATAAAAATAGAACAACTGGAGTAAAAGTAATCAAAGATAGTACCAATAGTAATAAGCACCTTGGGTGCAATCCCAAAACAGCTGAAGCACCATTGATATTGACAAAATCACCATCAGTCAATTGCAAAAGGCAACTTTACTTGGAATAGCTTACATTTTGCAACAATATATTTAATACCATCAAACAACAACATCCGCCTATTCTAGGCCCTTGGGAATGTCTATGGAGATTCTTAGTCATCCAGGTCATAGTTGTCCCAAAGATGCTTTTTTTACGAGGGAACTGGACTTTCTTCTTTTTTCTTCTCATCCAAGTAGCTTCCTCAGCTTTGACTGGATGGTGGGAATGGAAAGATTTATATTCCTTTCAGACAACTGGTCATTTGCATTCTTTTAGAGAGTCGTTGAGGCCACTGGATGTTTATCTGTGTCATCAGGTTTACCTGAATAGTGCAAATAGGTGTGGAGCCTTCTTGGTTCTGTTGAAATGACTGTGTTGTAGACTAGAGATCGATAATGTTGTCTCTCACCCTCTCTGTTGAGAAAGGGCTGCTCAATTTTGACATAAATGGCCTCTTTGACCCCTCTTTCTAACCAGCAGTCCTATTTGTCCAAAATGTGGACTTTGCTGTCTTTGAAAGAGTGGCCTTTGTCTTTTAAATGCAGAATCTTGTCCTGATGGGTTTGTTCTATGTTGTGCCATGCGTGGTTGTTTCCCCAATGTACAGATCTGCACATGGCTCACTGCATTGTACTGCATATTCTACATTGCTCAGTTTGTGTCTGGGTGTTTTATCCTTCTGCCTTTGTGTATTCTTGGGTTTGAAGTGTACACATATGTTGTGTTGGAGGATCCTCCTGAGCTTTTCCGATATTCCTGCAACATATGGAATGATTACATTGCTTCATTTATTATTTTCTTCTTTGTTATGGAGGAGCTTCCTTGATGTGTTTTAGTTCTTTTTCTTTCCCATCTTTGCTGGTAGGAAGGCCTTCAGCTTGGTAGTGTAGGGTTCTGATAACCCCCATTTTGTGCTCCAGTCGGTGGTGAGAATCAAAATGTAAATACTAATCTGTGTGTGGGGGATTTCTGTAAACTTCAATATTAAGGATTCTGTCTTCAAGGAGTATAAATTCTTCTATTCCCCACTATCCAGTCAGAACTTTTCCCTGAGGTAGAAATATCTGTCCAAATAGCAGTTTGTATTTCCATACTGGTTGTGATGCTTTCTTAAGTTACTGTTACAGCAACAGCCTAACCACATGACATTCACACTTAATACTGTTATTTTGGTCATTTATGTGTTTCTTCAAGTGGCCTCCTTTTCTGAAATTCTTTTGATAAATGGTGATTGTCTTTCATCTCACCTCCCCTGCCTCACCTCACCCCAGAATACATCTTTACAGAGTTGCTCTGAGGCAAAAGAGAGGGTGACCTGACATATGCTATATTGAGCTTTTGAAAGAAAGGTGGGATATACATTTAAGAAATAAAGCATACAAAGATAAGAAATAAAATTAATGAAACCTGTGTTTATAAGGTAAT
Organism: Vipera berus; assembly: GCF_964194415.1. Lineage (NCBI taxonomy): Eukaryota > Metazoa > Chordata > Lepidosauria > Squamata > Viperidae > Vipera > Vipera berus. The sequence goes on along the minus strand of NC_138205.1, from coordinate 75,238,220 downwards.
GAAAAGCATCTGATCTGCCCAGAATTTCTGTTACATAATTAGCAATAGGCCTAGACCAGGGGTAGGCAACCTTGGCTCTTTTATGACTCGTGGACTTCAACTCCCAGAATTCCTGAGCCAACAGTCATAAAAGAGCCAAGGTTGCCTACCTCTGGCCTAGACCAAAATGTGCTTGTATTGCTAACCATATTTGCTTCATCTCTTAAAACAGGCAACCAATTTTGTTTCTTGTTCTATTTCAATAAGAGTAGAATAGCTCAGTTTAAAAATGAGATCATCCGAGGCTATAGAATCACCTCACTTTTAAATCATAAGGACAGCAGCATCTACAGGGTTTGGGTTATACAGAACATCACAATGCAAACTCTGCCCTTATAGAAAAGGGTGTTGATATTGCATGCATGTTCAGAACTATGCACTTTCAATTTGATGCTCTAACTGCTGTCTTGTCAGTTTTGGCCAGTATCTCTATTCATAGGTATTTATGTAAAAGGAAGGACAATCTAAGAAGAAACCTCTTAGATCAGGACATTGTGACCAATCATATCCAGTATTTTGTGTCTTCTTTTTCTGTCTCTTAGCAGCAACTAGTATATAAGATATGTTGCCTATGATTCAGAAAGTAGTAAATAGTTAACATGAATAGCAATTGATTTCCCATGAACCTCTCCACCTTTCCTTTTGAAATCATCTGCCTATTTTTTGGTCTTGATTTTACTGCAGGTCTTAGCTTTTTACAGCTACTCTATTTCTGGACTCATAGCAGGATCACTTGTAGATTCTGAATTTCATGCTTCATTAATATTGATTAACTCTTCCAACTTCTTTTATTGCTTATGAAGGAACAAATTCCTTATCCAATGGTGAAATGATAGAAATCCTAGAAATTGTTGCAGCAAACTTTTAGTGATAATTTCTGAAGCAGATGTTTTGCAAGCCGGCAGTTTTTATTAAAAGAACAGTAGGAAATAGTTTGTTCTTGTTTGTTTGGCCCTGGAGGAAATTAAAAGGAGTTTTTGTAATTTTGATCATAACTGCAAGTGTAGATTTTAATGTTCGAAGTATGTGGTTTGTATGAAGAATAGGCACCTTTAGAGCTCAGCAAGCCATTAAAAAAAGATAAATGTGTGCATATTTCAGGGACAAATGCACATCACACAGCACTAGTGTCCTCCTGTATTTATTAAATTTCTTTGAAAAATGGCAGTGCAACAACAGTATATCTGTTATGCTCACTGATTTGTTGCTGTCCATGGACTTCTCCTCTCTAGACAATAAATTTGGGACCCAATGCTTAAATGAGTGAATATTATTTGATGGAGTGGTGGGATAATGGATTCTCAAGCAATAAAGGGGAAGAATGCATTAGCTGAAACTTATCTATTCTGTTGCCTTCTAGAAATGTTGGAGTTAAAATTCATATTATCTCTGTCTAGAAGTTCCATGCTGGCTGGAGATGATATAATCTGTAGTTCAACATATCTAACTGGCATAATGGTAGGGAAGGCTGTTTTATCTTTTCCCCTCTAGAGTACCGGTAATTTTGGGCTGGATTCAGCAAAAGTGATTCAGTCCATCTTATCTGAGGTTTGTGTCTGAGACACAAGTATTCTGCTCCCATTTAGTTTTAGATTTCTGTGAGCTACTGCCTTAAATTTTGTTTGTTCTTTGTTCTCTTTGCTCATTCACATCCTTTGGCATACATTGTGGGGTTCCTATATTTTGCCTTTAAGTTCTTTCAGTCTTACCAATATGTGAAAATTAGCTTCAGATGCCTCTCACTTCATTTTATTCTCCACCCACTATGTCAAGTGCTACATATTTGAAAGATGAAATGTTGATTTCAGGTATGGAAAAGTTGCTCACTGTTAAAGGCTTCCTCCCAGGTGCCTGCCTTTATTTTCACTTTTCTCTTGAGAAGAACTCTAGTAGAATAGATAAGATATATCATTGCAGATACGAAGACTCTTAGTAGCAGGAATCTCCTACTAACTAAGGATCAGGTTTTTTTCTATAAATGTTTCTCCTAGGATGTAAATCCTGTGGCTTTTTCACCCACCTTTTTTAATAGATTCCTTTCAGTCTGCTTCTTCCTGAGACCCAGTTGTGTTTACAAAATGGTCGTATTTGATTGTAAGCTTCTTGGCCATCTTGCAGGTCCTCAGGCTAATCTCTGTTCTGTTTCTATATAGCAAAAGTCAGAGGAATTAGAAATAATATGGCTGATACAGTTTCGGCTTTTGAATATATCCATGGGAAAGGAATTTCAAAGATAAGACAAAGTTTTTACTTATTTTATAACAGCTTCCCTAACTTAGTTGCCATTTCCTCATATGAATATATCTCCCAGAATTCTAAGCAATAACACTAGTGGACTGAACAGCAAACATAAGGAGGGTAGCAAGGTTGGGAAAGGGTGTTTTGAGAGATCTTGAAGCACACTAAGGCTCAGAGAACGTTAAAATGAAATGGTTTGGTAGATGAATAAATCCTTTAAATATGCTTAATCCAAAGCATCTAAGAACTTACAGGACATCAGCATATTTTTGATGCAAGATAGTCATTTACCAGTGCAGATACTAGAATATTAATGCAATAGCTTTCCAACAGCATACATTTTTCAGAAGGCATAATGCAATATTGTTTCTCGTAGGCATTGAAGTAGCTATTTGTTTAATGTAATAAAACATATTACAAGCTTCAGCTCTAAGGTTGTTGTACATCAGAGTCACTATTATGCAAACCATTTGAATTGTTTCTGAGCTACAAAATTTGTTCTATTATAATAATTTTATCACAATGTCCATCAGAATGAAGAGATGATTTGGATGAGGAGATAGATGAGGGGATTTGGATGAGGGGATAGATGGGGAACTAATCAAATTTGTAGACAACACCAAGCTGGCAGAAATAGCCAACACCCAAGAAGATAGGCTTAAGATACAGGAGGATCTTGACAGACACTGGGCGCTATCTAACAAAATGAAATTCAGTGGTGAAAGACGTAAGGTTCTACATTTAGGCAAGAAAAACCAAATGGATAGGTACAGTATAGAAGGTACCTTGCTTGATAGTAGTAACTGTGAGAGAGATCTCAGAGTCCTAGTGGACAATCACTTAAATATGAGCCAGCAGTGTGCTGCAGCTGCCAAAAAAGCCAACACAATGCTAGCCTGCATTAACAGAGGGATAGAATCAAGATCATGTGAAGTGTTAATATCACTTTACAATGCCTTGGTAAGGCCACACTTGGAATACTGCATCCAGTTTTGGTCACCATGATGTAAAAAAGATGTTGAGACTCTAGAAAGAGTACAGAGAAGAGCAACAAAGATGATTAGGGGACTGGAGGCTAAAACATATAAGGAAACGGTTGCTGGAACTGGGTATGTCTAGTCTAATGAAGAGAAGGACGAGGGGTGACACGATAGCAGTCTTCCAATATCTCAGGGGCTGCCACAAAGAAGAGAGATTCAAGGTATTCTCCAAAGTGCCTGAAGGCAGGACAAGAAGCAATGGATGGAAACTAATCAAGAAGAGAAGCAACCTAGAACTAAGGAGAAACTTCCTGACAGTTAGAACAATTAATCAGTGGAACAACCTGCCTCCAGAAGCTGTGAATGCTCCAACACTGGAAGTTTTTAAGAAGAGACTGAACAGCCATTTGTCTGAGCAGTGGGTTAGACTAGATGACCTCTAAGGTCCCTTACAACTTTATTATTAAGGTTGGTATTGTTGTTGTTGTGAAATAAGCAAACTTTCTCAACGGTAAACAGAATAATGAATGAGGCTGATGGAAATATGATGCTGGACATGCAGCCCAGCAATGCTATATGCAACCCCATACTTCATTATATAAATAATATTTTTTCTTGCTTTTCAGCATTGCCTTTAACCAGAAATGCTTTCCAATTCTGAATTTTTGTAGGAGGTACAATTCGATAAAAGATTTTCAATTAAAAATCTATAGTTAACAGGAGCTTAGCAGGATCAAAGCTCTTTTAAATACACTCCATGTTGGGAAAGAGAGTAATAACATCTGACTGGAGGTGTACTAAAACATCACAAACTGCAGGAGGGTGAAAACAGGTTTAAAACAGTAGGAGTTACATAAATGTTTAATTACAATGAACAAAATATTGACTTAATGATCTCAATGCCATGCTGCTACATTTGAGCAATTACTCTTGAATGCTTACTCAAATCTCTTGCAATTATTTTTGTTTATGGAATGGCATAAAAACCCCAGTAAGGAAGAGAAGACTCAACTGTTTACAGAACCCAATTTCTTTACTCAAGAGGGGAACTTGCAAAGCCACAAATTAATATTAAATGACCAGTCAAAATAGTGGCCCACAATTCCAAACTGAACAGAAAGCTTGCAGATGTTCTCTGTCACAGTGAATATGATCTCCATTGAAACAGTGCAATCTTTTTGGATAATTGGATAGTTGTGCAGTTATTATTCAGGGTTTGTGTAGAGTGTAAAATTTATGCTGAACCTCTGAGTTTGCAACTGTACCCTCTTGTGGACAATCTGTACCAAAATAGTTAATGTGAATGTTAAATATTTATTCCTTACAGAATATCATGAGATACTTTTAATATAAACTTTTTAAAAAAGTTATGCTGAATTTTTCCTAAACTGAAACTTGGTATAATTTTGAATAATAGTTAAAGCTGAAGGAGGTTTTTAAAAATCTTAATGAGTAGCGAAACCTTTCCACTTTGCTACTTCTTAAAGCAGCCACTTAATTCCAAGGTGTGACCATGAAATATACTGCTGAAATGCCAAGGGGTAGGTGGCTCCTAAAGAATCTCTGCTTATTGGGCTGGAAAGGAGTTCGTGTTCTTGTGCAAAATCTAAAGGTAGAGCATCAAATGGTAGTCTTATGGGGAAGTATCAGCCTTTCTCCTGAAGCCCCACTGAAAATAACTACTGTAAGCTGAGAAAATATACATAGTAACCCTAGAATCCCCAAGAAGCTTTATCCTTTTCCTACCAAAAAACAGGGAACTTCTAATGAATAGCAAGGGAATTTTAGACAGAGGAGAATGTGAAGGGTAATAAATAGGGAAGGTT